>NC_067196.1:27212115-28508365 GCF_000699445.3 Schistosoma haematobium | reverse complement strand
AACGAAGTGCTTTTGCTGTATTAAAACTCTTCACTCCATCCAACAATTTCGATGCCACGTTACGTAACATAGTACTTACAAGAAATTTCCGTAGTAGGGTCAACTACAATCTTATTTATTTTTCTGAATTAATTAGAATCAGTCCTGTACTTTTCTTCAACCTTACTATACTTACTGGGTTTTTTTCCACGTTTTATTTCTTTCATTTCAGCTTCATACACAAATGATACGAAGTATAATTGACCATTTATCAACAGCATTGAACTTAGCTGGTAATAAATTACAAGTTCCAGAACATGTTACCTGTACACCAGTTAGATCAAGTTTATTAAAAACACCAAAAGGTTTATTAGTTAGCCATAAAAATGGACCTCATTTAGCATATAAAAATGGTCAACTATTACATACTTATATTAATGTAAGTTAATTCCTTTTAGAAATGTATAATATTGTGTTTTATTATTTATCATGTTGTTTATCAATGGTGATTAGCTTATAATATGTAAAAACGAAAGTGAAAAAAATTTTTCTTATGTAATAATCAAGAATGTGCACCGGTTGGGAATTTCTAATATACTCTAAAGCTCATATTTATTCAAATGATGTTCATTCATTAAACTAACTTGTTGAATTCATTATCATACACAATTCCAAAAAAAAGATTCCCATATCATCAACCAAAAAATATTCAATATTAATGAGAACTTTAATAGTTCAGATCATGAGTCAGTTGAAGCTAGACCACCATGAAAAACCTAAAAGCACTGGATGACCGTTTCGTTCTTTTCTAGGATTTCTCAGCAGTGAGCATTCACGGCCGCGCCTTGTGAGATTCAAACCCATGACCAATCAGTCTTGGTTGAAGTTAGACATTGACACCGTTGGATGCCAACTCAGTGGTCTAGAGGTCAAGCATTCGCGCACGAGATCGATAGATCTTGGGTTTGGATCTCGCAAGACGCAGTCGTGAATGAGCACTGCTGAGAAGTCCTACAAAAGAACGAAACGATCATCCAATGCTTCTAGGCTTTTTGTGGTGGTCTAGCTTCAATTGACTCATGATCTCAACTATTAGAATTGCTAAAATATCCACAAAAAACCCCTTCTAATATTAATGAGAACAGTAAATCTAAATAGAAAATTCAAATATTTATGTTTTCATTTAGCTTTAAATCGAATTAGTCAATCTTTTAAATTTATTTTTGAAATTATGGTAACTATGGCATTAAACTTTATTGATATAAAAGATTTTATTATGAATTCTTTTATATTACTGATCTTTTTCTTAGAAACAAAAATAAAGTGAAATTTTATTTACAACTCTATTGATCCATATTCTTATCACTGAAGTTATATTCAGTTAACACGAACTTATTACATTTGGTTTATTATATAAAGAAAGTATAATATGAAAGTTGTTAAGCAGTTGAATTTTGTAATTTCGTTTCTTTTTTCTTCTTTTAATACTTAATTTATCAAGTAAATTTGTATTTTTTTTGCTTTTTTTCTCATCTTCATATGTATATTATTTGCTCTAGCAAGTACTGCATTCACGAATCGGTTATATAGATTCAAGTAAAATTAATCCTATATTAGATTATGGCCTTGAGTTGATACATTTAAAGAATGGAAGATTACAACAGGTAGGGAATTTTAAATTAATGTTTATATATATATATGCATTTAACATTGTTGTTTTGCCAATATTGTATTTAAACATAACTATTTTCAATTTATACCTACCACGTTATTTTAACAGTTTTATTCATTTAATACATAGAATGGGTTGAATGTACGAAATTAATGAAAATCCAAATAAGGAAATATTACAATGTAAAGACTATTTAAATGTTTTTGAAGAAATTATGTAACTGATGAATAGTTCTCTTTTTTTTTTAAACGGATAATTAACCTATTCTATAGAATGCTTGAATGTTTTTTTCTGATTAACCTTTTAAGTTTTAATTGAAATTGACTTTCTTAACTTGAAAGTTTAATAAAACAAGTTACATCTATTGATGATCTCTTTTACACTGTGACCAAGTTAAAGACAAGAGATTTATTCATTATATATTAATGGGTTTCAAGTGAGGGAAAAATATTAGCCAATATTGTACCGAAATAACTAACAGTATACAAAACCGACTGATTTTGTTTGAAAAATCGTTAGAAACTACGAAGCACTTGACAGTTGTTTAGTTTTATAATGGGAATATTCAGTAATGTTCAGAGGATTCCCCGCTGGAGGTTGAACCAGAGATCTGCCTCCCTATGGTGAGAGCTTGGCTTTTTAGACAACAGGGTTCCCGTTCAGTTGTTTATTTGTTTGAATTCAAGAGTTTAAAGATCCGGGTTTTTATTCCTGGTGAGGTCACTGACGTTCTGAAGAGTCTTCTAGTTCTTCAGTGATCGTGTAACTAAGAGTAGTCCATGACGAAAACTATGTATCAACCAATATGTTGAAAACATTTTTATAGTCAAAATATATGTAATGGAGCATAATTTGGGAATTATTTGGTGATAAACACCTTATATAGTTCGATTTTAACAATGTATAAATACTTTGTTTTACCAGAAGGCTTGTCTTAAATTCATATTTCTTTCATTCTTTTAGGATATTACTTATTGTTTCCAACAATTTGAACACTTTTAATATTCTTGATATGTTATCTAGGATTATTATATGTGGCATGTTAAAATTATATTAATTTAAAGTAGGGGCTGAATTATCTCGCTTTATACTTGTTCGATTAACAATAGTTAGTCATGATAACTTAATGAATAAAACATGAATTATTGGTGTTTCGAAATATTTCTAACGATATGAGTACTGTCGATCTTTGAAAAATAGATTATATCCCTTTTTTAATAACGCAATTTTTAAAAACCGGTTTCACTTAAATTCCGGATAATGAACACAAAGATACTTATATTTGTAATTTTATCAAGCAGAAGGTCTATATAGATTATTTCCAATAAAATTATATATCATACACTGTTCACAGTATTTAGGCAGAAGAGAAAGTAACTAGAAATCCTTGAAAGACAATTTTTTTCAAATGAACTACGCGTTTATATTTTTTCTGTATTCACAATTTCTGAGTTTCATCTAACTGAACAAATCTGTCTGTTTGCCAGTTGCGGTATCAAAAACAGATTGTTTGGAATAAGCGATGAAAGAGATACGTGGAACATGGTTATTTATTCTTGGTGAATTCGCTAGTACATTTATAATATACACCTATTAAGAAACTGTTGTACTATGCTATTGAGATAGTCTATATTTCATACAGCCACCTTTTGACTCAGCTGTTTTTATGTCTTTTAATGTTCATAAATTTCACTGGTTCAACCTAATGCACTTAGATTGTGTTTAGGAGTGGGATCCTCTTTGGGAATCTTCAAATAGATATAGTGTAATATGAGTATTAATGTGTACACTGCGTCGTGAACGCAGTGATTTTGATCTTGAACAAACACTAGTTATAGGATCAGAGTTCGGAACTTCATGCCAATGAGAACTCACAACCCACGAGCACGTAGTTAAACCCAGAAAACTCATGTTTTGGAGCTAAAACCACACTTTCGACTCACTAAAGTGAAATTCAGTTATTCATTTATTACTTTGCAATACTGTATAACACTGTCATTGATAGTTAACGCACTTTCAACCTGCTTGAACTGTACAGGTTATGCCTTGTTGCGAAAACTCTGAAGTTCTAGTCACTAGTGAGTAAAATTTATTTTTATGTGGACTGTCGATTTTCAACAATAATGTAGTTTAAACGTTTTTACGGGTTACGAAACATTAACATTCTAATTCTTTAAGTGATAGCAATCTTTGATATCTACAATCTCCTTGATGATTGAAGACCTAAAAGTCACTTATCTAAAGTAATATATTTCACAGTTTCTTATATTCGATTATTTATAGAAATATTCACTGATCTTCATTTAATGACTAGATTTTATTCATTTACTTATTAAATACTAAATTTTAATTAGTTCATCCTTCCCTACTCTTATCAACACTTTATCAAGCTCCGCCTATAAGCAATTTGAAGTATATATATATATATATATATATATATATATATATATATATATATATCAACCCTCTGTTAGCTTCTATATTTCAGATCCATTTCTACCACTTCTATATGATATAGTTCTTTTTCTTTTCAAAACAAAACTGAAAATGTCAGAATCATAAAACAAACTATGGTTGAAATGTTGATGGTGATTATGTGTAAAAATTATAAATAATAACAGTAATAATCAACAACTAGATAGATTTTTATCTACAATATTACACTATTCTCTCTATTTATTGAGTTTACAAGATATTTATTATTTTGTATTGTGTTCGTTAAATTCGATATATATATATATATATATATATATATATATATATATATATATGGTGATGATGATGGATGAAGCATAGTTAGAGATACATTCATCTTCTGTTTTTATGATTGCCAACAAGTTTGATTGATAGAACCAGCATAATTATTATCACTGTATAAACTTTTAAATTATTTTGGTGAAATGATATTTTCATTCGTTTTATAATTGATATAACTGAATAAATAAATCTAAAAAAAGTATGCCAATATGTCTAGACGGTGATAGAAATTTGGGCATATAGTTGTTTATCCCAATAGCTCTAGTATTTATGTAATATATGCTGGTTATCAATCCAAATTATTTCTCTATTTTTTGGTAAATTATGTTTCTGTTCAACAGGCAAAATACTACTTAAGATATTTGCGTTCTTTTACAATTAAAACTGTTATTTGTCCATGTATTAAGCATTTAAAAATCAATGCTGTATCACCACGTATCTTCTATTCTTTTACAGTTAGCTGACTGGTCATTAAAGCGAGGATTTGTGTATAAACAACCAGTTGAAACTTCATTTCCTCAAGGTGGAATGAAACATATGAATAAAACATTTATTGTTACAACTATAGAAGTAAGTTGATACATTATGTTAGATTTAACAGGGAAATTTATTTCCCAAAAACAATTTAATCTTCTAAAGTGGTTATAATCTTGAACTTAACTAATCAATAAAAGTGTCACTTATTTAGTTGATAAACTATGTCTAACCTATTCATTCTTAAAATAGATAAGTTTGATTTACAAATCAACGTTCTTTGTTGTAATGAGCCATGTGAATCGTATAGTTTAATTGTGAAACGTTTGTGTTGGCTTGTGAGTGATTCAAATTTCAAAGTACTTTAAAAACTTTTTGATGATTTCTGTGATCGATACCATATGTGATAGAAACATTTCTAATATTCAACTTCTAGAGATGATGTTTTGCTGGTGTTTCGACTTGTGAGGGCTACATATTTTCATTACGCGTATTGAACATAGAATACGCAATTTCTCTTGACTAATGTAATCTGAAGATTATACGTGGATGTAAGCCTTGTGATTTGACGATTTACAAAGAAAAAGCTATCAAGTGCTCCTTGATTCTCACTAGACAAGTAATCAACGTAATTTCGTAATAAAAATAACCTCAATCTTCAGCAGATCTTCATAAACTATCACTGACTGACTGCCAAAAAACAAAACAACAAACACCAACTACTACAATGTGATTTTACCATGAGCACTGACCACATTCTATTTATTTAGCTCTATCTACACCTGTGAAGGAACTGATACTTTCTTCAGAACTCACTCATCAATTGCTGTTTAACATATAGACGTATTAGCTAGCAACAGTGACAACTTGGTCACTGTATCGAATCCATAAAATAATGTGAAATGAAAACTAATCAACAACTTCGTGAACACGCAACCAAAAGTTGATGTTAACTCACGAATTAAAATTTATCTATAAATCGAATTGATACTAATTGATATGATTTCTAATAGGTTTAAGCCAAAATATAATTAAAAAAACTGATTCAAATTTATGTACGAAATCACTTACTAGTGTTGAATACTTTTCTCATGTTCACAGGTCACTTTCATATCTGTCAAACTAAGTTACATTTAATAATGGGGTTCAGAAAACAATAGAAAACAATCATCATACCACTATATATATACAACAATCATTTTGGAGTTACGAATCACTTAATTAAAAATTTTATTCATACTACTGATTTTTCAGAGGTCGTAGTGAAAAGCTTCACCCAATGGTGCCACTTAAATAGAAGTTTATTTATGTGTCTAACTGTAACATTAAATAGTGATAATTAGTTCCTCGGGTTATTTCAAACTTCACAAAGTTTGTTTACCATATTGTACGAATCTCCATAGAACATCCAACCAAATATCTAGCGTTGATGTAAGTCTTGTGAAGAATTATTCAATTTGCGTGCGGTGTTTATTAGAGACTGATCTCATCCACGTTATCAAAAAATTTTCAGTTACTTTTTATTCACTATGATGTGTATTGATTTGTTCAAACTACATTATTCAATAAATTATGGTGAAATTACCTATATTCAATGGTATACTAGTAAACGTCGGAAAATAGAACATAATGTCAATAAGCTAAATTTCATAATTTTTTGAAGTTCAGTCGTTTCAGAAATACTTGAATTAACCTAATTGTTCTAATTGTACAATTAATTATGTTGTAATGTAGGATCCTCCATTTGTAATATTCGAACCATATCGTCAAGGTGTACATCTAGAAGGTAATGATCAATGGACAGGATTTGCGATGGAATTATTACAACATCTAAGCAAAATGAATCATTTTGATTATATTATCAAACCTGTCAGTGATAAAAAATTTGGAACTTTTGATGAAAGCAAAGGGAAATGGGATGGATTAATCGGTGATCTTGTCTATAAAGTAAGTTACTTGTGATAATATAAAGTATAATTGATTCCACACAAGAAATATGACTTCAGTTACCTAAAACATTTATGATGTAAAAGGAAAATATATTTCATTACTTGATTCTATTGCATAACAAATGTCAATGAATTTGGCTGAGGCTAAATAGATAAGACAAATATAATTTATTTACATTTAGTAAGAACGATGAGTGTAAAATACATCATCCAAACTTAGTTTTTACTTTATGAGCTTACGATATTTCATAGACATATTGCATAATCTCAGGTGTTGACTTACAATATCAACTTCTGTAAAAGTAGATTGTTGCTAAATAAATAGATGATGTCAGTCAATTAAATTAGTACCTAATAACCTTAACCAAGTAGATTTCCTTTTTTGTAATTCTTAAAACACCTGCATAATTACACATCTATAACTGATATTAAAGAGAGACTGAACACAACAAATATTACATTTCATCATCAGTTTAGTCAGAAAATTGTAATCATCCCTCAAAATACGTAATATGACATAAAATCAGAAGTAACTTAGCTTTATTAACTTATCGTCAAAGTAGCTTAGGTTAGCTTTAAAATAGAATTCGTAATACTTAGAATACTTATTTGCTGAAAATGAATAACTGGTAAGAATAACAATCGAGTTTGCAAAGTATTCGAATATGAACAGAATCCATACTACGATTTTAAAAAGTCAAATATTATATTCACAAATGGTACTATCCGAATATCTGAAATCAATACCTTGAGTCTTCAAATAAAATGAAACAACAGAAATTTATCCATCATTCAGACGTCAATTTTGACGTCATTAGGTCAGTTTCCATGTATCGTTTTAAACCAGTAGTTGTCTTCGAATTGACAATTAAATATTCATCTTCTTGAAGTTTTTAATAATTCTTACCTAACTCATAGAAATAATGAATTTTAGAATAAAAAAACTGTTCAAACTACTCAAATTCTTATCTCGTTTTACTAAATTTATATACAAATACAAGTTTGGTAAATAAAGAAGGAACGAATTGAGCGAAGAAATTTCTTTTCAATTAGTTTTTCATCATGGCTCTACACTATATTGAAATACAAGTTTATTTATTCATGAAGAAGAAATTTAAAATTGAACATCTAGCAAAAAAAACTAATCAAAGCTAATAATCATTAGCTTCTGATTAAAGAGAACTTTGAATAAGGTCACTTTACAACTTTGTCTAATCTTACCACTTGAAAACGTTTATCAAGCGTAATTTCTCTAAATGATTTAGATCATAAATTCTACATAACTGTCTATACAAAGAATTGTGACTTACATATTTTAATGTAAGAGGTACTAGATTTAACTTAACCATTTATTTACTAAGATTTTAGAACCAGTGAATAATAAATTTTAGAGAATAACAAAGCAATAAAGTGTTAACTAGTATGTATATGAAACCAACATTTATCAACTCACATACATATCTCTCTTTACGAGGAGAAAATTGGGTAAATAGAGAAAGCGAATTCATTTAATTATCTACATTTTTTACACTGTAATTTTATTTATAGAAAACTGTTATCGAATCAACAGTGAAACAAAGTTAGAAAGAGATTATTTTTGTGGTACAGAGTTAAAATTAAATTTTAATAGTTGAGATCATGAGTCAATTGAAGCTAGACCACTATGGAAAACCTTAAAGGTCGTTTCGTGATTAGTTGAAGTTAGACATTAACACCGTCGGATGCCAACTCAGTGGTCTAGAGGTTAAGAGTTCACACGCGAGACATATATATCCTGTATCCGAATCTCGCGTGGAGGGAACGTGGACACTCACTGCTGAGGAGACCCATATTAGGATGAAACGGCCGTCTAGTGATTCCATGTTTTTCATGATGATCTAGCTTCAATTGACTCATGAATTCAACTATTAAAAATTACTATAATATCCACTAAACCCCTTCATATATTGAAATTAAATGTCACTAATGTAAAATAAACAAATACAATCTGAACAAATTGATTGTTTTTTTATCGTTCTCTTTTCTTTTCAGAAAGCAGATCTTGCAGTAGCCTCCTTCACCATTACTTATGATCGAGAACGTGTGATTGATTTCACTACACCATTTATGAGTCTATCTTTAAGTGTTATCATACAAAAAAGTAATTCAGACCCTGGATTACAATTTACGGCACCATTATCAAATGAAGTAAGTTTATTTGTTTGCACTTATGAAAATGCTAAATTAGTATTAGAAATTTATAATTTCAAGAAATTTTATAGAGAATTATCATGCCTTGAAATATTATTTTCATTACAGACTGATAACGACTGACAAAAGAGGGACACCAGATTGCTGTTTTATACTATTTATTGATTTCTCAGTATTTGTTAATTAGGATAAAACTGGTGATGGGACTAGGAAATATTTTCGGAGCAATTAAATTATCCATTTATTTCTAATCATAAGCAATTCAGAACAAATATATTAGTACAAGTTACTACACTGAATTATTCATAAAGACAAAGAATCCTATAAATGATTATCAGTTGTAGTGGGAAAACAAACAATTACAAACAGGTTTGTAAGGATATTTTCTAATTTAAAGCAATTAGTCTCTTTCGTAAATTTGTTTGTTGTGATGTGACCCAAAAGAAATTCAAAGTATAAACTAATTAAACCAACACATTACCCAGTGAATCATTAATCTTATCACTTCATTGTTTCAGGGTTTTATCTTACTCTGAATTTGTCTATATTTTAGCCAAAAATATTAGTAGAGGGAAATAAATTTTAAATGTAATTTTTCTCACAAACTGACATCAATAGAAGAACCACTGAAAATCAAGGTGTCGTTTAACGAGGATTCACAAACCAGGTCATATCAGTTGTCCAATGCACCCTAGTTTCCTAGTTTTTTAGCCGATGTTAATTATTGAGCACACTTTCAAAATCGCCTCAAAAATCATTTAAACAAATATTTATCAACAACATTTTCTAGAGTCAATTTGAAACACCAGATTTCAAACCAAATCTTTGATCACGAAATGTTTCAATAAATATGAAAAAAGATCCCAAGTATTCGATAAATACTGTTTAGTCATCCATTGTTTAGCTGACACCCAAGCACACGATGATATCAACATAATTAAACTAACTAAAGTCCATTATTTTTATTTTAAATCAGAATCAGTACATCTCTGCCTCCACATATTAGTCTTCTCTTGTGTCACTGCATTGTGAACCAGATTTCATAAAATACATTTTTAGATTGAGAACTTCTATCTGAAGTTTTTGCTGATAATGTCGTTCAGACGAACGATGAAAGCTCCGCGACCAAACCATCCAACTCAGAGAACAAAACTCCATCAAGAACTCCAACTATTTTCTACTAAAGTTCAACATTTACATTGGGTTAGAATGGTACTTAGATTATTTCTGTATTTATTTATTTGAACAGATAAATATTGCTACAAAAGAGCACCGAATACATATGCACCACATAAACCAATCGATTTGTGTGTGGGCTATCATACTGCCTAAGTGCCCAAACACAAGCACGTGGTTTCCTTAGAAGGACACACTCTGAGCCTTCGATCTAATGGTATAATCCATAAGGCAGTCGACCAACGTCAGAAGATGCAGTCTCATGGTAGTCGATGACCAAACATAGATTCATGAGCCATTTGTTCCTTCAAAATACTGGAGTCCATTTGGACCATTGGTTTGGAATCACAGTTTTTCAACTCTCCTAGGTGGATCCTCCGTATCCACCAACCCGGTTGAAGCACTGGGTAATCATTTTTCGTCCTTCCATTTTCGCAAACGACATCCCACCACGAGAAGGAAGTGAGTAGGACTTCCCTGACATTGGGTGTATGTACATGGTCACGCGAGAGAATTTTGGGAGAGAGAGCTGATTCTCCACACCCTCGGTCGTGCCAAGGCATTCAGGGGCGTTTAGATTTGAGTGATGCTTTAATTTGTTAATTAGTTCGTCAAAATAAGAAAGTTTATTTCTAAACAAATATGTTTGTTTTGTTAACCTTAATTAATAACCCCTATATGACCGTTGCATGATTTGATTAATACCATTAATTAAATTACTTAGATTTTTCCCTTTTCTAGAGATTTTAAATTTATCATACTAACTAATATAGACAGAAGAAAAGGAAAGATGTGTTCTACCGATAACCTTATTAGTGTGATTTTATTAGAAAATTCACATGGAATAAAAATAAGCAAGAAAGGCTAAATTTATGAATCTGATAAGTCTTATGATCATACTATTTAATGTTGATTTAACAAATATTTTGCTCTATTCTTACTTCTAAATTGAATATTCGTGTGATTACCTACAAAATAAAATTTGAGCTTCCATAGTTTTTCACGAATAGTAAGTATAATTAAAGCATAAGTTGTACATATACCAAGAAACGAACTTGATCTGAATATGATTTCATTTATCCATGAGTTAGTCTAGCTGAAGCATTAAACTGGCTTAAAAAATCAATAAAAGCACCTTTATAGAAAGAATACAAGCATCTATAAGAACTATATATCATGTACTCGGCTACTAATCAGTGACCCCATAGAGTAAAGAGTACAGTCCAAAAAAACACTAGTCATTATCTGAATAAGTCAGTGCAAACAACTTGAACAGTGACGTGGGTTTGAATCCCATAGTAAGTGTCAGTATTACCAGGATCGAAGACATGCTTTGCTACTGAGTGCCATTCAGTAAGAATTCTATGTTCAGTAATTCATATGAATCATCCCTAAATACCTAACATCACACGAAGAGCAGCATACTGTTTAGTCATTAAAACTAGCCGTCACGTTGCAACAATAGATAGAATTTGATCGGGGTTAAACACTGAACTGCATTGCATTGGTTATTACAAGATGACTAATTATTTTAAATCATTTGACGTCTTTTTATATGAACAGAATTATTTGAGATGTCAAGGGACTATAAGGCTATATGAATTCTCATAACTGAACATTCTGGCTGGGATGTCAAGAGACTAAATACTCAAACGAAAGTTGTGATAAAGTTTTCTATAAAAGATTTATTTTAACTGAATAATTATAAATTTTAACTGCAGTTACTCCCATCTGTTTACAAAAGACTGACAATCTGTAGCAAAGTTAATAACTGAAAAATTCAAGCAGAAGGATAACAGTTATTGGTAAATTTACCTCCTGCTATGTTCGTCAGAAAAACGAGAGACGATAAAGGTCAAACATCAAAAAAAGAAAGATATCAAACGAATAAATTTAGTCATCTTCCAAGTTTTTTTGTCAAACTTACAGTTTTCCATTTCTAAAGGTTTTTTCTCTTAGTCAAACAATAAAAATAATACAGCTAATGTAAATGAATAAGAGTGAATCTAATTATTTCTTTAATTCATGAGTCAATTAAAGCTAGACCACCATGGAAAACCTGGAAGCACTGGAAGGCTGTTTCGTCCTATTACGGAACTCCTCGCCAGTGCGTATCCACATTCCTGTCCCGCAAGATCCGAACCCAAGTCTTATCAGTCTCGCGCGCGAACACTCAAACTCTAGACCACAGGGCCAGCATCTAACGGTGTTAATGTCCAACTTCAACCATTCCACAAAATTGCGCCACCACTGTTTGATCACTGATGACTGGCTTCAAGAGGTATTTCCTAGAATTCTAGTAGGAAGCAGTGACCAGTAGAGTTCAACCGGGTCTGTTATGAGATAGTAACTCACTGAAGATAATGGTGGACAGTGGCCCAATTTCTTTAATTGGTTGGAGTTAGACATTAACACCGTCGGATGTCAGCTCAGTGGTCTAGAGGTTAAGAGTTCACACGCGAGACATATATATCCTGTATCCGAATCTCGCGTGGAGGGAACGTGGACACTCACTGCTGAGGAGACCCATACTAGGATGAAACGGCCGTCTAGTGATTCCATGTTTTCCATGATGATCTAGCTTCAATTGACTCATGAATTCAACTATTAAAAATTACTATAATATCCACAAAACCCCTCTCTGACTTATGATTTCTATTAATCAGAAACATGTACACAATTTAAAAATGTTTAGACCTTGATAACACACTAATTCTGTTTTTCTTTTTAAATCCATCTCAGCTACTATTAGAACTCTGATGTGTAAATATTTTAATTCGTTGATGGGATTTTGTTATAAGTTAATGATTAATTTTCAAGTAATTTATCCAATCGGAAAACATTATCTTTATCCAAATCTAAATGTAAGAAACAGAATGATATTATATTAATTAATCGGATATCTGAAAAAGATAAAAATATTTAAACTACGTGAATACAATGATAAAATGAAACAAATCATTAGTTCGTTTGACTAATATCTTTTCCCAAATATTTGTTTACATAAATGTAGTTGTTTCTAAGTATCATCCTGAAATCAGTTCTATCATCTAAAATAAAACTGTCATATTACTATATATCGGAATGATCATTTTAGAAAGCATGTAGAATATCTAAAATTGATCTAACAACACATATTTTGTTGTAATTGAAGAGTATGATGAAAAATCTTAAATTTTGTTCAAATTCTATAAGAAAGTGCTTTTCAGTTTAGGGTTTTGTAGAGATGACTTAATACTATCGAGATCATGAACTTATCTAGATTAGACAACTATTAAGAACTTGGAAACATTGGACAGCTGTTTCACACAAGCAAGAGACTTCTTATGAATGCCTCTCTATGACACAAATGCGGAACAAACCCAGCACTCTCTGGTTTCAAGTCTAAAGGTTAAACGTCCACTAGGATCTCATGAGAAGTAGTGTCGGAAACCGAAAAAATATTTTAAACTGTATATTTGTTCACTATCTTAGCCAGTAGATGGCTATTATAGCGATATAAAAAATGAATCATTGCTTTATTTGGCTCGTTATCCTCAGTACCACATTTTATTTTATCCTGAGGTCAGTGATATAACGGACTCACAACTTAGTTTTAACCACAGGCAAACTTTGTAATGAACCAAATAAATTAGATGCATTAATGTGATAATTTATTAAATTTGATATTCCATTGTTAAAAGTAGTCAGCAGAAACCATCAGTTGTATCCATTCAGGTTTATTGGCACTTATCAGAGAAATATGGGTCTGAAATCTAACATACCAGTAAGAGATTAAAATTTAGAATTCATATCTGTCAGCATTCATCAGTTAGCCGAATGAAGTTATTGGTCATCGACTAACTAAAACTGAAGTGATTATCTGCTTAAAGTTGTAAATAAATTTTATTTATAAATAAGGACAGGTACAAAACTACTTCTACTAATTATCACTGACTACTTGATTTATAAAAAAATTTTGTTCTATCAAATTCTGCCAAGATGCCGACGTTTATTCAAATAATCTAATTGAAAGAACTTACCGCAAGTGGAGGGGACGTAAAGTTTCATTCTCAGTACCACAAATTCGGAAAACAAAACGTATCAATATGATTGAAAGTATAGTATAACATTCCGTCACTTACAACGTGGATTTATGTTTACTAAGCAATATTTTCTATCGAAAATTAAAATATGATTTGCTAGCATGGATTCAAGAATTTATTCATTTCTAAAATATTAAGTTTATAACTTAGAAACCATAGAGGAAGTTAACATTAAACAGTGAGTCATAGTTTGTATGACATGAATAATTTGCTATCAATATAATACGTTCAGCAAATAAAAGCTGATATCTATTTCTTAGTACTTGTGAGCTAACTTCTTTCTCTCCCTACCAATTATATTAGGTACTATGAATAAACAATTCATCAAAAACACCCTTTCGTTGAATAACCAGTAAATGAAATCAAGTAATATTCTGTGCAAACAATCGTTTTCAGTCACTTCATTGTTAGACTCTATAATATAATAAAAATAAGCTCATTATTTCGGTAACCTGTCAGTAACATAATCAAAGTCGATAACACTTTATTAATGTACGTCTTGTTTTGAGTAGATTTATATATTGTAGAAAACCTGATGATAACGATATTGAAAACCATTGTTTACTTAAATATTCCTTATATTTCGAATTATTTATAAAGATTTTTAAACAATTGAATTCTTTATAACATTATTGAGAATATCATATATAATAATTGAATTGAATTTACTCTTAACATTATTTACAATTTCTGGTTTATTTTGAGGTTTGGATATCAGTTGGAATTGCTTATTTTGTTGTTAGTTTAACATTATTTTTAATTGGACGTGTTTCACCATATGAATGGTATGCTAGACATCCATGCTATCCTAAAATACAAAATCAATTTACAATGAGAAATAGTTTTTGGTTTACTGCAGGATCATTAATGCAACAAAGTAAGTTATTAAATATAAAACCATTATATATAACAACGTATTATAAACGATAGATCTTGGTAAGTTTTATTAATCAAATTCACTTCATTTTATACCATATGCTTCATTACAGCGAATAATTTTTTAAGACAAAGTATACGAAACTGAAACAACATTTCTAGTTTTAAGTATTCAATTTGTAAATAATCAAAAACTATGTAAAAATAAAGCTTTTAAACAGTGATTAGCACCTGTAAACGTATGCTGCTAGACTTGCTACAACGAAATATATTTTCATTAGGAAATATATTTGAAATAGGAACGATAAAGTAATATTGTGTTCCTTCATACGACAAAGACAAATGAAAATATGCGTACCGTTGTGATGTTACTTCTTTACTTTCTTAATAATGAGACTGTCAATAGGTGGTAAGCATTTTGAGGAAGTGTGGAAGTATACGTGTACGATGACCGAGAGTGGGGAGAATCAGCTCTCCCTCTCAAAATTCTCTCGCGTGACCATGTACATACACCCAATGTCAGGGAAGTCCTACTCACTTCCTTCTCGTGGTGGGATGTCGTTTGCGAAAATGGAAGGACGAAAAATGATTACCCAGTGCTTCAACCGGGTTGGTGGATACGGAGGATCCACCTAGGAGAGTTGAAAAACTGTGATTCCAAACCAATGGTCCAAATGGACTCCAGTATTTTGAAGGAACAAATGGCTCATGAACCTATGTTTGGTCATCGACTACCATGAGACTGCATCTTCTGACGTTGGTCGACTGCCTTATGGATTATACCATTAGATCGAAGGCTCAGAGTGTGTCCTTCTAAGGAAACCACGTGCTTGTGTTTGGGCACTTAGGCAGTATGATAGCCCACACACAAATCGATTGATTTATGTGTCGCATATCTATTTGGTGCCTCCTTGTGCCAATGTTTATGTGCTTAAATAAATAAATATAAAACGGAGACGTTTAAGCCAATAAATGGATGTTTAGGAAGATGGTGGCCCGGAAGTTTTATCAATCTACCTACGATAGTGATGAACGGATTTTATGAGAACCGACTGTCTCAAAGACTGAACATGAACAACTTGTTTCTTGGCTCCATACAATTCAAAAAATAAAAGACAAATTTTGACCGTAAGATTCATCTAACTCAGTGAAGAGAATTGACTAAGCAAACAATAATGTATGCACTAACTTATCAGTGAATTACTAAGTCTCAATAACATACATATCTTCAGCTATTTTCAGAAGTAATTACTGTTAGCTGGATATTAAGCTTGAAGGTTTGTACATATAAATACATGTATTCATAATATAAAGGAAATAACTGATAATGTGCATACTGTTTATCTTGCAATGATTTTTTTAACAATCTAAATTGCTTGTTGTTCAAGTATAGTGAGGAGCTTTGGGATCTGATCCCATCAAATTATCCTGTATAACATTTTAAGTAATTTCAAACTGAAAACAAATAAATTCATAATACTTCCGTATATATCAGTAACTAGTTAGTTTGTATTAGGTCATGATAGCATTTTCTAAGACTGATCCTGTTTTAGTATATGTAGTTACGGAGATTGTTGAATTTGTAGTTTATATCAGGGAGTAACGTTAGTTAGGCAACCAATAAAACCATTATGTACTGAACAGCTGTTTTGTCATAGTATTGGACTTTGCAAAGTAAATATTCATCGCCCTTCAAGTGATCAAACCTAGACCTCGTGGCGAGTACTTAACTTTAAGACCATTGAGATGTCAATGATTTACATTTTCAGTTTGTTAGGTCTCAATACTTTTCGGTCAGCAGTCGTTGGCATTGCTGATAAATTGATAACTCTCCTCGAGGCCTAAAGGTTCTAGTTTCAAGTCCTGGTGGGGTTGTGAATGTGAATGTTTGATAAATCCTATACTTAAATGAAATAACTGTCCAATGCTTCTAGGCTTTTAATGGTTGTTAAACTGAAGTCAGTAGGTGATATAAACTATGATTCGCCGTTTTTCCAAGTTTTAATGACGCTATTCATTTTTATATATTTTTCGGTTTTGATCTGTAAATGAAAATCGTATCCACGCTAAAATATAAATCTACTCATTTGCATATAATAGTAATTTTTGAAAAACCCTATCTACTTATTATTTTTCTTTCTACCTTCAATAAATATATGTCCTTAAAAGTCCAACTGACTGACCTGTATCTTTTGTCTAACTTATACAAAGTAAATGTATGAAATGATTATACTGTTAAGACTATAGAGTCTGTCCTATTAAAATATTTAACGAATAATTTCACTTCTATTAAGATAATGTACTTACAATCAAGTTAGATTATCTTCAGGGAAATATGCTACCAGATTATTCGTCTGTCTATAATACTTTCTACGTTTTTTTGTGTGCATTGTTGTTAAGTTTAAATTAATTGATAAAACAGAATGGGAAAAAAAATAAATATTTTCCTTATAATATTAAAACTGTTCTTATTTCAAGTTCATTAAATGATAATAACATAAATTCAGTCAAATAGAAACTGGTAAAAAGTAATCAAATTTTCACGTAAAATCATATCAGTACTCAAAGCTATTAAATATTTCTTTATATTTTTTGATAAGATTCAAACTTTCTGACTGAGAACTTTAGGATAGTCAAGATTTATATTCATATTGATTGTCTAAAGAGGACGATTACATGAAATAACAACTGCTGGAGAACCATTATTTTCAATTAATTGAAACTATCATAATTATTTGCTCACTAGTGGTAGGCTTCTAGAAGTACTTCCTGAAGTTCTATTAAGAAGCAGTAACCAGTGGAGTTCAACAGGGTCTATTGTGAGTTAGTAACTCACTGAAGGCAATGGTGAATGGTGGCTTAATTGGTTGAAGTTGGACACTACCACAGTTAAATACTGGCTCAGTGGTCTAGATGCTAAGCATTCAAACACGAAACCGATATGCCCTGGATTCGAATCCCGTTTGAAGGGACCGTGGATCAGCACTTTTGATGAGTTCAACACTGGGACGAAACGACCGTCGAGTGCTTCCAGGTTTCTCATGGTGGTCTAGCTTCAATTGACTCATGAATTCAACTATAAAATTACTAAAATCTCCACAAAACGCCCTTCTCATATTATAATTAATTTAAATTTCATAAATATGCTTACTTTCCTTAAACTTAAACAGTATACCATAGCTTTTTAAATTACCAGACTATATATTTAATTATAAGTGAATTACTCATTTGCTTATAAATAAGCATCAAAACATTTTATAAATGAAAAGTTATTTCTTTTTTTTTTGAAAAATATTAATTATAATCTTCTAGTTAAACATCTGCCAAGAAACAAAAAAAAGTCATTTTGACAATAAACATAATTGATTAGTTTGGTTGGTTAGAATCTTGATAAACATTTCAATCATTCTCCTATCATTTTCATTTTCTTCTTCTTCTTCTTAATATTTTTACTTGAATAACATTTTACTATTCACATAACACAACATGAAAATCATACAATGATCATTATTATTATTATTATTAAATAATTGAATTCATATAATGAGATAACTTGTAGAGAAGGTTTCAAATAAATTTCTCCTAGAAATAATAAACATTGAATAGTAACAATGAAAAAAAGAAAAAAAAGTGAATAGACATTAGAATATGGATTAAAATTAACTGTCCTCAAGATGACCGATTTACTTGTTCAATTTGACTTTAGTTAAAATTTATATATGTATATATGAATATACACCTATATATATATATATATATATATATATATATATATATATATATATATATATATATATATATATATATATATATATATTACAGTAGTAATATTAGTAGTAATGGATTATCAAATTTACTCATGATGTGTTCGTGATTTTCTTCTGAAATTATCTTATTGAGTAATATGAAAAGAATGAATTTATTACACTTCTTTCTTTTATAATTATGGTAAGAAATTTTAATGTTATACATAAGGATATATATTGGATTTATCGCTTATGTGTTATAGTGAGGTTGATTTTCTGCTGTTTTTATTAATAATAGAAACTATTGGAAATTGCCAAATGTTAAAATGATTTATTTACTTTATGTATGTTGTATCAATTGATGTAAGCTATATTTAACTAATTAATTTACACAGTAATTGCAAACTTTATATATCTTACTGATGAATTCAGTTTGAGTCCGTTTTTTTATTTGCTAAAAGATTTATGAAGATTGAATTTGATAGTAAGGTACGAACTCGTAAGTATTTTTGGAAGGTGGATATGCTCATCTTAGTGTTATTAAGTACCATATGAATATGAACCTATCAAGAAAGTATAAGTGAAGCCTGATGTAAACTAACTTTTTTATACTAAAATGATAGATTATTGGATAATTTCTGTAAACTCAGTAAATATTGAAGGGATGTTTTACAAAACATATTAACATATTAACTAATTTAAGATTCAAAAGTGGTCGTGCTCAATCGAATATTAAAAGTTTTCGTAAGGAAGTAAGTAGGAATTTTAGAAGATTGTTGTGACATGCAGAGTCCGACATCTGATACTGATACACAATATTCTATGCACTGACTCTTCGACTGACTACTTGAGCGAGGAAGTATATTGGACAAGCGAATGAAATCCACAAATACTCATATATATATATATATATCCTTATCACTTGACCTTTAAGTGAGTTCCGATTGACGTTGATTCACCTTTTCATTAGGCTACTTCTGACTGACTCTCCTCTTGAAAAATAAGTCTTGCTCCTTGAATTTAACTGAAGGCGTCGGGTGAACTGTCGTTTTCTTAATGACGTTTTTGCAATCTGGCCATCACTACTTCCGCGCTGACTCTGATGTCCAAACTGACTGCATCTAGTTGCAGGTTCGAGCTAGGAAGTCTGATGAGCAAACATTTCTGTTAGTGTTTGTACAGTATAGTCAAAAGAAAAATCGTTAGGTTTCTTTGGAAAGATAAGATTCGAGTGCTTTCCATGTTCATCTGCTCCAAGCTTACGGAGTAGAATCCTCACCATCGAAGAGTCATTATGATGATAAAACTGGACTTCGAATACGTCTTCATACCTTTTGAACCACGATTCAAATGTGACTTCAGCATCAGGATCAAAATGAAACTCGCTCATTGAGTTGATCACTGTTACGGTAGTTGAGCCCCTTAGTTCCAACGACTGTACTGAATGTTCTTGAATTGACAACTTTTGTGGCATCATTCCGTTCATTTTCAATTGTGATGCTTGGAATTGTTTTTGCCGTTCCTGAAAAATAGATTTAAGCTGATCTGCTGAAGTCGACATTCTGGGTTTTTGTTTATTTTGATGTGGGTTTGACAAAAATGCCATCGCCAGAAACTGTTGTGACTGGTCGTCACTAATTATTATGTCGGAATCGCTTACTATTTATACTTGTAAAACGAGGAACCACTGCAATTCCCACGAAGCAAAGTAAGAACACCAAGACTGATTCAAGTGAAGATTTATTAAACCCAAAACACGACTACTTCTGGTTGGCTCCCCATATCAAAGATAACACCAAAGAAGAATAGTTCTTTTTAATTCACATCATGGACTGACTTTGGACAACTACATACCCCATAAAAATGACGGTATACTTACTGGTAACTAAGTTTGAGATTTCCTGGATTTGTTGTGACAGTTCGTTGGCAGTATATTTCGGCTATTCCTTATATGAAGCACATGCCCACCGACGGCGGTGATAGTTGAGCATGGTCGTGAATTGACTGAAGTTGGAAATTTAGACTATCAGATGTTGACTCGGTGGTCTAGAGGCCAAACGCTTGCCGCAACACCTGAAAGCCCTGAATTAGATCCTCCTAGTGAGGTCGCAGATTCGCACCGTTGAAGCGTCACATACTGAAACCAAACAGCCATTTAGTACTTCTTGATTTTCAATTAATGTGTGACTAAGGTCATTGCGTGATGTAAAAAAATTCTATAGTCAACACAAACTCCTACATTAGAAATTCAACATTTTTCAACTGTTAACCTTATGTATTGATCATATTATTAAAAGTATAACTAATAAGTGGCTGTGTCAGTTTAATCATAATATTTTATTATGAAACGTCAGAACATTTAATTTTTTTACTCACTGGGACCTTGCAAATATATTATTTTTATTATTAACAATCTATACAATCCTCAATTTATTTGAAATTATCAAGTCGAATCTTGGTAATGATACCTATATTGTAAATGGTTCCGCTAAAATGGATAGCTTGAATCCAAGTATTACTTAAGATCCCATTAAATAATTTAATAAATAGAGAATAAGTCCATAATTTGAATTCATATTCAAAGTTGGAACTAACTTACTGTTTGAGTCATACTGTAATAATTAATTTATCTTCAACCTTCCCTGAAAATTAAATATTATATCAACTTGCAATCTGTTCAAAACAACGGCTTTTGAAAGATGCAATTTAATGGATTAAGTGTAATTGTGTGTATATTCAACCAGAACCTCATTGAATAATCAGTAATAAAGAGACGTGTTGCATCGATTCACTAGCAAACAATATTATTCTCCGAACCATTTCTTTATTCCAACTACTAGTTAATCATAACTTTTATTTACTTTTTTTCGTCACTTAAGGTAGTGATATTGTGCCACGTGCTACATCTACACGAATTATAGGAGGAATATGGTGGTTTTTTATCTTAGTAATAACTTCATCATACACAGCAAATCTAGCTGCTTTCCTAACAATCGATAGAATGCAAGCAGATATTGAAAGTGTAGAAGATTTGGCACGTCAGACAAAAATTAAATATGGAACAATACATGGTGGTTCAACTTATTCATTTTTCAAAGTAAGTGTATATTTATAGTTGTTTATTAAAATATTAGAAAATCTAGAAATCCAAATGTGTTTTAGAATATTTAATAGAAAACACAATACACAACGATAATTCATCGTACATCTGAAGGTAGATAAAAACAAATAACAGTTAATAGTAGATTGTGTAATGAAGGAATTCTTAACAAATATTACTTGCAATCATTATTTATTACTTATAATCTGTGATTTTGTACATTAAAAACAATGGATATAGTATGATGAAGTGAATCAATCTCATTGTATGTGCTTTAAGCTGCATACAGAAAAAGGTTCTATCAATATGATTTAGTAACATTCAGGTCACTCAGTTTACCAGTAAAATATAATTAACATTATTTTCTGTAGTCAAACAATTTCAACTTACGTTAGAACGTAATAGGAAAGAAATAACAACATAATCAACTGTAGTGGACAACTATAGATTGTATAATGTTGTTACCTAGAGAGTATTTTCCATCCTCTTCATTTACTTTCATTTAATTACAATAATACCTTCATAATTCATTTTAGTCACTTTTTTATTTTTAATTAGTATCTATCTAAACTGTAGAACATTTACAGTTAGAAAAATTCAGGAAATCATCCAGTTTGTTCGCATATTAGAGCTTTCTAGTGATTGTCATATCTTGAATAATATATATTATATATATGTACGTGTATAACTATAAAGCTTGACAATCATTTCATTAAAAAATGATCTTTTGGGTGACTTCAATAATTATTATCACTATTATTCTCGTGATGACTTAGAAATTGGTTTCATAATTAATATTAAAGTTATTAACTTATTACTGATATTACTAAAGTATATCACATGTTCCTTATAGTTGATTACGTCAGGATCTATTTATGATTACGTTCTTATATAAACTGAAATCGTTGGATTACGGACAGAAATTCTAAGTATTATATACCGGCAGATAAATTTACTGAACGTGACACAAAACTACATTAGCAAAACATTTTATTTATAAAAATTGTTTATGTGGAAAATTTCAAGCGCACTAAATGAAATATATTCAATTGAGTCTATCTTGTATGAACATCGACGAATTTTTAGACTTATTATTTCATATATTCTTCATGTTGCCTAAACCTAAATATCCGCAGCCCAATATTAATAAAAGTTTAATAAAATAGTTTTAAAAGAAAAATTCATTTCTCCAGTTGAAATCAAAACATACACTTTTTTGTGTATACTACTCAATAACTATCAAGTAGTTGCGATAGATGGTGGCTAGCAATGGACTCGCGTTTCGTCCTACCTCGGACTCGTCAAGTGGATGTTAATGCTCACTCCGGTGCTCCGACCCAGTACCGTCCGTTTCAAACGCCATCACGTTATCCACCTAGCTAGTGAATCCAGATAGCCACTGGCTTGTGCAATGGGGAGAAGTTTAAATTCATTTTTGTATTGGTTGTTTGAGTCTTACCATTGATGTTTAGGACTGCAATTGATCAGTCTCATGTTGTCATGTGTGCATCCTGGAAAGAAATACTACTGAAGGTTCTCGTTATTCGTAAGAACCATTTATAGTTGACGAATTTACTCTCAATTCTGCAATACTTACAAAATGATAGTTGTTTATTAATAAATAATTGTTAGACTAATAATTCATTACACTGTTGCCCTGATTAAGTGTTTTACGATACCATAAAGGATATAAAGACTTATATTCTTGGTTATTTTCACTCATTATTAATGTGTATATAATATCGATCCAACAAACCGACTCATTCATAGAGTAGGAAACTTATTTGCTCGGTAATTATGAAACAAGTCTTGTAACTCATTACTTACTGATAAAATGCTGACAATTCGCATAACTATATTTTATACACAACTTGAATAGCCATTATCTGAATTTCTGAAGACTTTCTGGAAGTTTATTATTGATTATTCGTGATAGAAAGAATTACCAGGTTTGGCTTCTTAAAAGAATCCATTCGAGAAATTAATACTTTTCATAAAAATTTCAGAGTATCAGTTTACCTGCATTGGAAATTTAGCAGACCGTTCTACTCATCAGTTGTATAAATAAATATCCGTGCGAGTTACCTCGTTGAGATTGTACTGCGAATGTAACATGCAAACTTCAAGATATAAAGTGATATAGCAATATGATATGTTATGAAAACAATTACAAAACCTTCACCGATTTACATTATCAGTTTAATACAAATCGATAGGCAATGATAAAAGAATAAAAACGTACACGTTCCGAACAGGCAGGACTTCTAGGTTACTCTCAGACGGCTGATTTACCAATATTAATATTTTCAGTGGAATGATTTTTTTTACTAACTGTTAAAGCATCTGGATTATCTCATCAAGACTCCAGCTGATTATCTTTGATTTCATTATGTTTTCGGTATGGATATTCATTTAAATCATTTGGCACATACTTCCTACATATTATTTTTAAACACAGGGAAGTAAATTCTTAATGATAATACTCCCTTTCGTGTTTACAGAGTGGATTTAATTATTAATACCAATAACATATCTTAATTATTCTGAATTTTCTAAAGATTTTGCTTTTCATTAATGTTTATTTCCATTTATTTAAAATTTAAAGAATTCAGATATTCCTACTTATCAAAGAATGTGGAATTTCATGAATCAGAATAAATCATTGTTTGTTAATAAAACGGAAGAAGGTATTACACGTGTTCTTGAAGGTGGTTATGCTTTGATATTGGAATCGACACTTAATGAATATTATGCTCAACGTAATTGCAAACTTACTCCTCTTGGTGGATTATTAGATCCAAGAGGATATGGAATCGGATTACCAATAGGCAGTAAGTGAATACTACTTACTAGAATTAACAAGAAATTATCTAAAGATAAATTTCTGGTTACAATTTTAAAATATACTAACCCAATCAAGCGATAATTGGCATTAAATAATAAACACGCAATATCGCAGATTAACTGGAATGATTAAATCTGGACTGTTACATTCTAACTCAGAGGTTATACTGTATATTGCTTGTGACGTGATTTGAAAGTTTTAAATAGCGTAACTTGTGGGACTGTATGTTACACGGAGTTCTAAACTTTACTAAAACAACTGTCCATTGTTTCCTGGCTTTCAGTTGTGCCAAACTTGATTTCATCTCATCGGGAAGCTATCTTCCAACAGATAAATACTTGATTTATGTCTCACGAATGATAACATTATCATCAATATCAAAATTGGATTTAGTAATGTAATTTGATTGACGATTGAATTTTACAATCTAACTGAAACTAAACTATGGGTATCTTGATTTCTAGCTCATGGTTAATAACAATGGTACAGAATTATTAACAATAATCAATTATAAAATTTATTTTTTGGTGTAAAAACAAAGTGATCTCTGATAATTTTGAAGGCTATTTCAACAAATGTCTATATCAATCAAATAATCACTGAATATTAATGTGTACTATGGACTGCTCTTAGTCACAAACTTTGAGTCCCAATAGCATTTGAACAATCTCATATTAAATTAAATATAATTACAATTGTTGGTATTTCTAGTCTATATGAAACAAAATTATTAAAAAGCCATTTCCAAGTGCCCGTCCCTACATAAATATTTGTGAAATAGTACTCAGTCAACAATCTACTTTACTCTTGTCCATCTCTTTTTTAGATAACGGTCTGAGAGATTTATTATCTGAAAGTATATTAAAATTGCAGAAAGACCAAACTTTGGAGAAAATGCGGCAATACTGGTTACAACGTTACAATGCGTCAGTACCATGTTATTTACAAAGTTCTCATACAAATTTGCCATCAAGAAGTAAATTGACACTTGCAAAAATGTCCAGTGCTTTTATTGGTTTAGGTGTTGGCTTATTTTTTGGCATACTTGTTTGGATTACAGAAATTGTAGTTTGGGTATTAAAAGTTCGAATAAACAGAAATGTAAGTCATTTTATTCCCCAGAAAGAAAAAATAGTTTCTGAATTATTTGCTTCTATATCGAATTAATAACATGTTTGAACTGTAACTAGCGGTGGAATTCAGGACATGCAATTTGTCGTATTAACACTGAATAGTTGCTGATAAATTCCGCTAATGAGTCCTCATGTAACAAAAAAGCCAATATCATGGCATCCACCGAGGATGCATATGTGCCAAAAGAAACTGACCACTTGTAGTCTTTAATATCTACAATGGGATATATGTAGACATCATCTAGGGAATGATGATGATAATGATGCACTAAAATCAGTGACAAGAATCTTTGTAAATTAGTAATGGGTCAAATTATGAAACCGACTTTAACATTTTAGTTTTCTTGAAAAGACCTTTCTAATAACCATCCGATGGTAATCAAAATAATTCTACTTATGTACATCATTTAAAATTGACTTTTTTCAGTTTTTCACTGAATATTAATCCCTAATTTATGTGAATACTTAGCTTAGACATTTAATCAACTCCTCATTTTCGTTTATGACTACTGTAAAGCCACAATAAATTGTACTAAAGTCCTTCAGAACATGAGTGTCAGTACTATATAGAATTATGTTTATGATAATATCGCATTCTCTGTTACGCTATGCGAAACTCCTATGTCAAACGAAGCATAATGAACTACAATCAGTGAAAACACCTTATGAAAAAGTAAACATAAAATTGAATATATATTAATGTTTTTCAAAAGCGAATGATACCTAGAAAGAAAGTAAAAGTAAAAAACATAACGTAACTCATCAATTTCATAAGCATTACTGTAATTTAAAATAATTGAGTCTATGACGGGTATTAACATGAAGCAGTATGCTGATTCTAGGGGACTGATTATTGTTAAAAAACCAAAACGTAAGTACGCCGTCTCAGTGGACCTTGCTTGTAAAATTATAGCCTTGAATTATGGGAAAGATAATATTTGGAGTCTCGTTACTAAAACAGTTCATAAACAAAATCCCTTAGTGATGTTCTGCTTATTATGAATATGGTAATACCTTTGATACTCTCCTACATCAGCTATTTTAGTAGCATAACAGGTAATAAATATTTAGTTATTCTAGTTTGATATCTAATGCTTCTGAAATTATAATTCAAAACCAAACATCAATATCAAACCACTAGTTTTCTTCAGAAATTTCCAAACAACAAAACTTTGAACTACAAATAAGTAGTGGCACGTCTAACTATTCAAAACGAAGTAGGTAACGCACACTGAAATACATATTGTACTTACTACATTTATAAAAATGAAAATAAGGAATACAATAGTGAAAATGTCAACTACAATGGATAAATCAAAACAACAATGAGGAAGACAAAAGTGCATGTATCATTATATTGAAGTCAAATTACTATGGAAGGTTTACAATACTCATAAGAACTGAATTAAGCTATTGCCTTATGTAGAGATGAATTAGTAGAATAATTTGGGATAATCAACTTCAAGCCATCACTATAACATGAACTTGTAACATATAATCTACTGGATTGCAACTTCAATTGTTATGACTAATATACTTATTTACGCTGAGAGTAGAACATTTTACTAGATGACAGTCTCAATAATTCATCAGTCGATGTCACTTTGTAGTATAATAAAAAGTACTAATCTTCGCTACGCCATCATAGGTATTTCTCATCAACTGATCAGTTCATACTATTTTAGCCGTGATAACTTCACCAGAACCGCTGGATATCAACAAGCCAGATGCGAAGTTTGAGAGAGATTTTATTTCAGGCATAACTAAAAACCAGATCAAATTTGAAACGAGCAGAAAACGTATGCAGATTCATTTCACATGGGATAACTTAATAACCCTTCAGTTTAACGAAATGTTCAAGGTATACGGAACCAGGCTATTACACTATATCCAGATATCAAATAAACCGGTCAATTTAATTAATCTTAATTCAATCCATCAAGTAGATTACCTGAAGGACAGTATTTGGTTTGATTATAATCACTTTTTACCAGTAATATAAAATTCTAACATAATCAATAACCTTTTTCGATACCATATGATAAATTGTTCACACACACTCGTTTATTATATTTTTATTTACTAATACTTCCCATTCATACATTTAAATATTAAATTTGCTTTCTATTTTGTAGCAATCTACTATCAATGAAATCGGGGAACATTTCCAGAAAACATTATGTCATCACCGGACAAAAAGTGAAGAAATAATAACAATATCCCGTCTTAATTCAATAGATGAATCCTTATTAACAAAATGTAAAGAAATATGTAAAATGAACCATACAAACCCTAGTGGAATGACAACTTATAACATAAACAGTGGTGATCAATTGAATAATACTTCTACAACATTTCACAAAGTCACATCATTGTAATTGGATTGTATAAGGGATATTTTTTTAGTGAAAAGATAAAACGAGTGCATAGACGACAAGCGGAAATGTAAAAAATGATAGCACTAAGAGGACACTAAGATGACCTTGAGAGACTATAGTTAGAATTTTTCTATAATAGAATAACCAGGATGTTTTTTTATATATACTTCTATGTATTGTTGCCCTATCATGCAAATTTGTATAGACTCTAGAAATTAAACTTATTCAATGCTTTAAGGTGGTGGCTTTAGTGATGCCTGGAAGTGTATTGGTTAAGTAGTTGTGTTTATCATGAGCGTTTAGATTTAAGATGTTAACTTATTTCTCAAATCGACCCTTCTTCGAATACATATGATTCTGTTATAAATGTATGCACCGATTGATCATTCAACATTGACCATTTGTTCTCTGATTTTCAAGCTACCACTTTCAGACGTCAATTTTTAGATACTATCTTTACATGGTTTTTCCCGTTTCATTTTTCTTATTGAATCAATTGTACATTTTGCCGAATACCTTAACTTTGATATTGTCATATATGAGCATATTTTTACTTATAAACTACATAAGTAGTTTTAAATTGACGTTTAAATGAACAGATTTATAGCAATAATAATATCAATAGAAACCTCGTTTGTCAGTCATTGTGTGATCACTTTTAATACTCTTTTCTTCACGTTATTTATTCTAGATGGAATATTAAAATCATCAAAGTACCTGTGAAGTCATAGGACGAATAAAATATGTATTTTGGGTAGCTATGAAATTCAAAACATGCGTCTCGCCCTATTCGGGGATCCACCAGTCCTTAGCATCAACAACAAGATAAATCTAACCCATGCCAACAGTGATATACAATATCTTTTGTTAGTAGATTTTAGGTTTGTTTAGAGATGATCATGATCGCCTTACCTGAGTGAACACAGAAATGGCAATCTAACATTGAGTACAGTAAGAGAACAATAAGTGAGGTAAAATAACATGAATTCATTTTGTTGTCATCAGCTATTTACATAGGTAGAATTAACGAAACATATGACTTGAACTACAAACCTACAAAATTATTGGTCTAATGATGCAATAATTAAGTTTATTTCTATTATTTATAACAAGAATACATTCAACAATTATTTGTACTGATGAATGGTAAACTGGTTGTTGGAAATTATATGATTTATTCAAATATCTGTATTCGTTGTCGATAGTATTGAGTTCTCTGAACTAGGTTCTCATCAACTCAATGCAATCTATAATATTCAAAAATCAAAATTGTAATGTAGCTTGGAAATCATTATGGTAAATATCTGAATAAGGTTAAGAGATGGAATAAAATATTACGATGTCATATGGAGGATACTCGAGAACACTGAAAGCAAAACAACAAACCAAAGGGGCTAGAAATAAGTGATTATGTAGTGAACAAAATCTCAAAAGAATAATAAAATAAATGAAGCTAAGTCAGTTTGAAGTAAACCTATCGAAAGAGAACCAGGAAATGATGCGAGGAAGTGACCAAATGAAGGGACGTTAAAAATCTGACCTAACCATGTAAGTTACGTTACTTGGGTTACCCTGACGCTTGTTTTTGAACACGAGTCAATTTTTTATGCTTGATAGCAGAAGCTTGAGGAGATTTTAGTAGACTAGAGTTTGGTTGCCTACAAACCAATTTGGAATATCACATAAAGTCCACCTGATGTCTCGTGCCCGAGAAACGATTAGAAATTACTGTACTACTACACATCTTTATTTTTATTGAACGAAGACTTCTCGGGATATGATCTGAAGACTCTGCTAAAGAAAATAATGCCTCTTAGAGAAATTTCCAGGAGCCTCTCAGATGCAGTACATCAAGTGAAACCGTAATGCCAACACAGACATAATTGTTGCTAAAATGAAAGAAGTATCTGTCAACTCTTGATTGCACATGTTTTACACACGATTATAAGTTTGGCTTCGCGGTAGATTTTATAGCATCCAATGCTAAGTCTTCTGCTAAATTTCTTCGCAAAATTTTGACTGATCGAAACTCAGATGGATAAAGGCGGCCTCTTCCAATGACTAGCTTCTTTCGGATTGTCTTTAATTTTTTTGTCTAACAATAAACCCTATATCCGGGATTTTCGAAACAGAGTATGCGAGAAATTTCGCAAAACTGTAGACGACATTTTTGAAAGAACAGTTATATGGTTTTTGAGTAACAATTAAAAATTTTTATAACCTATTGAGTTTAGAATTAAACAAAATAGAGAATGAAGCTGCATATGGATTCAAATTTCATATCCTATAAGACTATTGATAAAATGGATGCTAGAGCTCAATAAGCAAACTTTTTGACAGGTTGAAGGACTGGAATTCAGTAAATGAGAACAATAAGGGTTGGTTTCAATATAAATTAGTCGATATTGGTAACCACTACTTTACCTCACCCACTTCAGACTTGAGAATACTGTCTAATGAACACGAAATTTGATTGCCACACTTACAAAACAAAGACAAGATAATAATATTGCAGCCAAATAAAGGTTACCAAAATTTAGTCCATTTTAAATGACTAGCATAGACAAATATAGCAAACTTGACTAATTCAAAGGAGAAACGAATCACTGACAACTCTACGTATAGTTATTAAAGGCCTAAGTGGTTTTATTTGCCATACATGTGTGGTCTATCAAAGATACACATATGGAACATCCCACTCAGACCTATATAATTAATGATTAATTCAGCATGACAAAAGATAGCCCACTATCTAGCAGAGATGTGAGAATCATTTCATCAACAACTAACTGTATACACCTTGAAGAGTGCTATTTGATCTGTTGAGAGATTGGATAACATTAGCATCTCTAGTAAATTAATTACTTTCTTTGCTATAATATCCCTTTTTACCAAAATAACTCTTCTTGAAACCACTGACGCTAAGTGTGATAATTCTGAACTTTTGTATTTATCAGTAACAAAGTTCAAATAATTGCTACTTATATCCATGTAAAATGGTCACTTTCACCGACACGCTGTATAAAATCTTAATAAAATATATAGAGTTAAATATACGGAAAATATTTCTAATTCTACTTATAATGGCAACAGTAGGAAGTTGTTTCAGTGAACGAAGATTAGTCAAACTAACTACACAAATTTTTCAGATACCAAGTAATTAAATTTAGGGAGTAAAATAAAAGAAATCCATCCATCCATCAATATAGACTAACTACTAAAGGTAAATAATATTGTAGTTTATATTTGACTGAAAATGAACAGATTACACAATAAAAGAGTAGTAATCTACTATACATATGTGAACATATAAACATACGAAGTGTTAGTCTTTGTATGCATTCATTTTTTCTGTAATATTTTGTACTATCTCCTGTACTGGTTTAGCTTGTCCATAATAGTCGGAGAATTGTCCTTTCGGATCCAGCAAGTACATTATAACAGTGTGGTCAACCTATCGATAATAAATATGAAATCATAAATATAATTTAAAGTAATATTATGGTGTAGGTTACTTATATCCATAATGGTGGTATATAACAGTGGTCAGGCAGAAGATCGATAAGGAAAGAACGAAACGGAACGCAATTGATATGAAAACACATGGACAATGAAATCTGAGACAATGGATTGATATTACAGCACCTCACGTGCAATTGAGTTTGTTATCATTTAATTCGGTTAAGCCCTTTTGTTAACTTATTTAGCGGACAGAGTCATCCGTACTATAACAACTTGTTGTGCTTGTATGAAATATGTATGCTTGAACATTGCTTATCGCCTACGCTAGCTTTATTATTAGCTGCTTAACTGATCCGATGATCCATTCGTTTCCCTATATATATACATGTACATTTAAACCTACACACTCTACACTCTCAACTCGCTGACTCACTCACTTTGCCTCTCTGCTTTGTGGTCTGAGTTATTTGCTAATAAAACTGTGGTCGCTGCTTCTCTTTACCATCTGATTTCAAAACCGTTGAGGTCTATATGGTAACGGTTACGAGGGTGATTGGTTAACGAAGCACAGCCGCTACAATATTTTGAAATTAACTATTTACTATATGGATCTCAGATTTTAGTGAGATGCTCTGTAATTTCGTGTCAAATACATTCGATTGTCCCGACTAGTGTTATTGTTTACTACAATATCTCAGATCTGTAACAAAAACATTAAGAGCTTGAAAGCCAGCTCCAGAAATTTTTATTGATCGCTTCTTAAGTTGAATTAAGATAGATCAATGATAGTAAGTTTGACGGAAAAAATATGCTGGTCCAGTGTATCAAAGATTAATTCTTGATGTTTGTATTTACTGATAAGTGCACATGAGCTGTTCCCATATCGTTAGTCGATTCATATAAGAAAATAAAGCATTCAAACGGACACAGTAGAATCCACTTTTTCCACTTAAATAGTAATTTGTTTGCAGGTACAAAACTCGTGGTAATTTAAAACAATCTTATTATTCAACAGACTTGCTTAAGAATAGTCTAAATAGAAAAGTTTTGAATAGACATGAACTACACAGAACACGTACCACCGGAAGGGTGAATGAATTCGACGAGATGCAACAGAGTTTCTATCATTTCTTCTACATGCATAACGATATGACATACACGTCTTTCACATACACAGACATCAAGAAAACCAATCGAAGTTGTGGTTTAGTGGTTGAAAACCTCTACTTTCAACCAATAGGTCATACGGTAACTCAACAATGAGAACACAAAATTGAGCTTGGTTATGAATTTGCAGTAAATAAACGGACATAATAAAATTGATCTTTGTACACAGTGGCAGATTAAAATATCGCGGATAAACTTATGTTTTGAAGTATACTTGTGCGAAAACAGATATCGAATGTAACTTTTAGGAAGAAAAACGGCTTTACCAATCTAAAACGAAGAGATTTTGTCATGATGCCTATGAATCATAAACAACTTCCCCTGTGGGGATTAAGAACAAACCAACGACAAATAGAAAAAGTGACGATTATAAATTGGACATTATGGTATATAGTGTGCAAACTGGTTGACTCCTTACGAATGTTACTGCATGAGGCTGTCTGACTGATATGCTACAATCAAAAGATTAATCGAGGGAATTAATTATTTAGATTAAAATTTAATTCAATCAACTTGACAGACGAACAAGTATTCATTTCTTCATTCTTTCATTTATTTGTTTATTTGAACATATAAATATTGGTACGAGGGTGCACCAAATATATATGCGCCAAACAATAAAAATGAAATTGTGAAGAGATGGGGAATGGAAGGCGAGTATATTAAGAAATGGGAATCAACAATGAACGAAAATTATTGTATGAGAGTGAAATTATGATTGTCATTATTATTATTATTATGAAAAGAGCAGTTCAGTTAGGAAAAATACAACCAGAAAGAATTCCTTCAGTTAAAGTTGCGTTGACTTTTATGAAGAAAGTGAAGGGAAGCTACAACATGGTTCGCCACTGGCTTTTACTCTGAATTATTTCTGATAGTTTCAAGCCACTACGTTGTAACATCTTCAGGAACCCACCAGGGGATATTGAAGGGTCAACAGAACTCAGTCCTGTACAGCTTTCTTTCATACCACGACACCATGTCGTGCACTAACCACCTCTCCGCTTTTTTCAACCGGTCCTAGCGTCGGCAAATAATGTACGGTGTGGAATTCGCCGGAACGATATTCCTTGAACATCTCCAAACTACTGAAGTCGGTGTTTCAAGGTGGTGACACCAAATGAATTATGGTCGCTGTGCCCGAACACACAATGTTGAACCTCTGTATTACTAACATAGTGTTGCCACTGAATGTCAGCAACCCTTCGGAAACAACGATGATAACATCCTTAACTCAGAGAAGTCAGGTTTCACAAGCGTTGAGAAAAACTGCTCTTACCGTCACGTTATAGATCCGACCTTTAAAAACCAGACTAATATCATGAAGGCGGTCCGCATTGGCATTAGCCTCTTTGGCTTACGTTATACGTGAATTGATCTCCTCACTCATGCCACTACCAGCACTTACACAGCCACCTAAATACATGAACTTCTCGACTACTTCTATCTGCACACTACTCAGGGTGAGTACAGGACCCTGGCCCTGCACTTAGAAGATGCAAAGCACATACCATACCTACGGACACTTATTGACAACTGGTTATCGCACAGTAAGACAATATCATCCGCATACTCAAGATCGAAATGTCTTTCTCCAGGCAACGGGTCTATACTATCATTATCTACATCCATCAGGGCTGTTTCCAGAACGTCATCGATAACAAAGTTGAAGAAAAACGGTGAAATTAGACAACCCTGCCTAACCCAACTGTTTGAATGGAACAATGGAGAGGTAGTTGTATGCCATAACTCTGTCTGAGGTGCCAGGATATAAAGCCTTAAAGACGTTAATAAATTTTTCACGCACACCCTTCTTCAAAAGACCATCCCAGGGAACACGTCTGTTCGACGAATCGAAAGCGGCACTGATGTCAAGAAACACTACGATTGTTGGCCTGTAATAGGTAAGACGTTCTACAATTCAGTGTGGGGGGTGAAATTATGACCAGTACATCCTCCACGGGAACGAAAACCAGCCTGCTCCTCGCGAGTCAATCTTACTCGGGTTCGGAAAATCTAAGAAGTATGACGTAAGCCATTAGTTTGTGATGTGAACAGGGAAACAAGAAGCCCTGACAAACTACGAAAGCTATTTTTCGGGACGTTATTTCATTTTATTCAAAGCTTGTAAAACACTAACATTTATTTTTGTCCCTATTTTATTCTACAGAACATGAGCTTTCGTTCGATGTATCATTCATTGCCATACCCCTTTTTGTTCCGAAGCTATTGTAATTTAAACATAATATTTTGCATTTTATTTTCTACTCTAATTTCCAGTTTTGGACATAATTGTGTTTTCCCAAATTATTGTACGTTGTGGTCGGGTAAATCACCTATTTATTCATGTACCTTTTTGCACTAATCTGAATTCAGAGAATTTACAGGAAAGCAGTATATCGGAATAGAGCGAACAGTGTTCCAGTTGTCTTGTCTTCTCTCATTACCGTGCTTGTCAGCCAATCATGTGATAGAATAGTTTTCTTCTCTCTACCCCGCCTCGAACTCATGCGTACTAGCCTCAAGGTTAAACCGGTCAGCCTATTGCGTCGAGGTCTTAATCTAGAGTAGACAGATCAAGGTCATAACACTTTGGATGCAATCGGAAGTAGACTTATCCACCGATAATTGATGTAAAGATGATGCGAACCCTTTTTAAAGAAAGGGACAACTATCAACTCATCCCACGACGTTGGAACACTCTAATTGCCAGACACTTGTAAATAACTCAGTTCATTAACCAGGTCTCCACCATTTTTAAAAAAATTGTATCTTTTCATTTCTGCAGCAATTTGGATGACTCTCTCGGTTTCCCATATTGTATGAGCATTCCATGTACCTAAATTAATCGTTGCTCCGGTTGTCGGAAGGGACATCAGCCTTGTGACTTCCGAAGGAACTCAGGTTCCACCATGAGGCGTCATAACTTTTCTAAATGAAGACCTTCTAACTCCCGGGGCAGAGTTTAAATGGTTTGAATTATTTCTTCTGGTTAGCGTTTTTTAGCGAGTTAGTTTTTCACGGGACGGGGTCGTAAACCGTATGCCCCCCCCCGTTTATCCAAACTTGGGATCGGCAGTAACCCCATAGGGGCTCCGGCGGAGTTATTTTTAACAAGGGTCGGAGTTAAGTCAATCAAGCCTGGTTATTTGTGGTGCTTCAAGAATTGGAGTTCTCTGAAGACTTCTGCCTCGTTAGGTGGATCAGTCGTTACCTGTCGTGAAGGGCAGGAAAGTCTGGTCGATGTCACCGAGGTAGCGGACCAATTGAACTTCTTGAAAAACTCTGCCCATCGTCCAAGACGTCGGCAGCAGTTACTGTTCGGCATCTCATCAGCTTCACAAATTTTTTTCACGCACGTCAGACTTCTTGTTGCTAGCGATTCGAACGATTTGAAAGCCACTCAACACCCGAAACCCAAACACCACAATTTCATAAAACCAAAACCATTTATCAATACTTTAAACACTAATTCATCATATATGCTACTCGTAACACTCATTCAATGTACTGAATAACCACTAAACACCAAAAAAACTCACAATATAATCGCCATCTGCATCTTTTGGTCCTGCACTGTAATAAATACGATAGAGTTTAGAAACTTTATCAATTTCTTCCTTAGTACCGGTCAGCCCGATCAGATGTGGTGAAAATTCTACAGCCGAAAACGAGAAAGAAAACATAATTTTATCATTAAAATGAGATCTTATCACTTACAATAAAAACATTTGATTAATCCCATTATTATCTAGTTGACCCAGTTACAGAACTTACTATAGCCAATTATACAGTGACTCTGCTATTACCTATTGTACTCATAAAACACAATATGTTGACACTGCATATAAAATTGTAGGGATTTAAAATAGGAGTTAGTGAGTTACACTTGGTGAAAGTATTGCATAGAGTAATAGGTACGAATTTAGGTAATACTAGGCACCAGATATCGTGGCCAATACTCACCAAATAAGATAATTGCTTTTCGGGTTCCCCTTGTACAATAGCTCAAGTGAAAGTATTGGTTGTAAGAGATTACAATTAATCAAGACTCTCGACAGTATTAGAATTATTGTGATGACAGTAGTGAACAAATCATTTTCACTGGCTTTTTATGTCATGAAAATTTTGGTACAATAGGATACCGAAAAGTATATTATACAGGGTGCACCACGCTGACCGCTTATCATTTGCACATTTTCGCAAAAAAAGTAAAAACAATAATATCCCTCAAGTGCTTGGCTTAAAACTACTCAAAATCATTGGTTGAAGACATGAATAAGATTATGATTTCACTAAATGCACTAGAAATAATTAAATTCAACTTATGATTTGTTTCTGATTAAATACTATTAACTGTGGTACTTCGAACGTTAACCTTTTTGAACAAATGAGCTGTTTTCAGGTTTTATATAGTTTTTATTTATTTATCTTCACTCCTGCTACGGTGAATAAGTGAATGTAAATAGTCACGAATCGCTTTTAGATAGGAAAAATGATGGTTAAAATTTCATCTTTTTGTTCATGATTGGAACTTGACTGACAATTTGCTATATTTAATAATACAATACGAAATGCTAGACTTTGGATAGTTAAAATTAATCTGCATTAGGACTCATACTCGAGTATTATAACTGTTCATATTCACCAGTAAGATTTATATGTAATCTTGAACTTCATAAGTGACCAAGGATTTTATCATACACTACTACAAGTGTTACCACTGAACGGCTAAAGATATTACAGCGAAAATAAATATCTTGCAAAATGACACGAGTTCTGTAAAATTAACAACCCTTTGACCATTGCTAAATAGTACATTAAAATACAAGAAATATAAGATGAAAACTTATTACCTTTAACGTATTTAGCTAAAATATCTGGGGTATCACGTTCGCTGTCGACAGACATGAATACAGGCACTAAGGGATACTTGGGTTTTTCAATAAGCACTGTAAGAAAAAGCATATTTGTGATGTTTAAAGAACTGGTAGTATTAAAATATGGGATGGGTCGATGGTTTATGAAACTGAAAAACTAGGTTTCACAATGAGTGCAACAATCACTACCTTAATTCGAGTTTTTACAGAAAGGAAAGTTTTGATGAAAACTAAAAAATGATGCTCATCTAAATGTTTTTAGTTTTTCATATTTCTTCAACTGATGTCTAAAAACTTAAGTGTAAAGCTGCCAAATGGTTCGATTTGGTATTTTTTATAAATACGAGACGAGACAACTAGATTAGCCCATTGTGTTATTGAATAAAAATAGAATCCAGTGAAAAAAAATTTCTTTTCTTCATGTCTGTTTAGTGGACAATTGCCGCCCGTATTCCTAAGCTGCAAATTATTCTCATCCTCAGATGAAGATTTGTAGCTCATTTGGATTATTTAGGTGAGGTTTGATGTCGGATGCTTTTAGTATTCTCTCTATCTAAGATCTTAACATCTTCGCTTATATCAAAGCATGTGGACAACTGTGGACACACATCTGAGAAGTTTTAAAAGCTTGACGCTTAGGTCGATCAGTAAATAACAATCACATTGAAATCGATCCAATCTATTAACCGATCAGGAGAATCATGGACAAATATAGGATCAAGAATCAAATCAAAGGTAGATACAATCAAAATAAACAGGTAGGCAATGACAAGTTAAAGGTCAACAATAACCAATTAGGACCGAGACCGACAGGATAAGCTGTGTCATACGTAAAGAAGTTCGAATAATTCATTTTTACTTGAAGTTTGTGCTGACGCTGTTCAAAAGAACAACCGAAGCTGCGTAGCCAAACCATCCAGCTCAAACAACAAAACTCCAACTATTTTCATCCTTCTATTCTTCTCTAACCCCTTGATTATTAGGCAACATTTTAACATTTGAAATCTAGGATCACTTTATAATGTAATCACTCTATCTTTCTATAGACATACATATCAAGCAACTATAAATACGAATATACAGCTTAAGTGTTATGTTTGAAGCGACTACGAGTTCACCTAGTCTGCGAACGGAACAAGACTCTGTGACCAAAGACCAATAAGCTAGCTATTTTGATCAGTCCCAGCTCCGCTAACTAGGGAGAGAAGTCCAAGTTCGAACACGGAAATATATTCCGCAAGCAGCCAGGAGCACGAGCAATCACAACAAGTCTAGTCGGAAATACACTCATTTATATATTAGTTTGTACACCCATTTTTATTAATAATCAAAATAAAATCACATATATGAAAAATACTTAGTTAACAAACTATATGCTGAGTATAATTCATGTTAACTTAATACAAGAATGTCGTATGTTAGACAGAATAAAATATCATAGGGGAAAACGAAACAAATACTATACTGAATGATCATTAAATTGAATTAAACGGAATCAATGTTGAATAAAAATCATGAGTAAATTAATCTAATATTGACTTTTCATCACGTTATAACATTAAGCAAATGATTTTGTCGAATAGGATGATGCTTACACTAAAACAATTGCGTCCAATTTCCATAAAACAGAAATGTTTTGTAATCACAGCTTATAGATAATTAAGTGATTTGAACAACAATATACCACACAAGAATGAAGATAATTTGGTGGGTAGATAGTCTATCATCCTCGAGTAAGACAACGTCACCAGTATTACCATAAAATAAGTATCTTAAAAAGCGATCTTATTTAGTCTTTACGAAAATAAGAAATGATTACAACCACTTTACCATAGCAATTTAAAAATAACATTTCAAATAAACGAACCTTTTTGAGTAGACCTAAAATCCAGAAATACGTTTTGGTTGAAGTATGAAAAACCTAAGGAAAATATGAGACCTATTGACTGAATGTGGTGCCAAAACAAACCATAATATTAATGAAATCAGCTGTTAAGACCATAGAACTACACTAGACAAGATTGCAAAATGACATACTAAGCAAAAAAGATGGTCACATTTAATAAAATTACTTAAACATTTCTTTAGCTTACTTATTCTGTCAGATACTTCCACAAGTCTCTCTATTTGTTCTGGGCATATATCTGGACATCGGCAGAACCCAAAGTACAACAGAACCCATTTTCCGTGGAAATCAGCTAATTTACATGGGTTTCCATTATGGTCAACCAAATTGAAATCGCCACCAATAGATGGCAGACCATATTTTCTTTCTGATATTTTTTTGGCTAAAATGTTAGGAACAATAAGTTGGACGTTCGCGACAGTTGATTGTGATTTTTAATTATCATCCAACAATTTAAAAATATTCAGAAAAATCAACAAGTTCTGAGAAATTGGCAGATGGAACCCATAAACAGGGTTATTTACAAATCAGGTTAAAAATATTCTCAACACGATGCTGAGGTACATTTATAAGAAATAAAAATATTTAATTAACTGTGTGAAGACCGAATTAGTATGAGAAATAGGTAGTGGACGGAAAGAAGAGTAGAGAGTTAGTTACTATCAGCTAAAGCCGTATAATGGTGTTTTATTAGCTTAAGCAACCAATTTCCAACATATTAGTTGGAGGCTCTAATTTTGTCCCCCTTCCAGATGGGTAGTCGGTTAGTATCGTTATTTCTCATTATAAGTGGGGTTAGAGTATACAAAGTATAAAAGTACCCGCCAAATACACTTAAACAGTTATACACTGCAACTAGTAACATATGAAACTGATGAACTACTCACAATAATTTAATAAGTTATAACCAAACTTGATTAACCCGGACTACGTCAAAAGTTTTATATTCACCTGCATACAATGAATTCAAGAGTTGGTAGTTCAAATTTGAGCATCACCTGCAAGGTGCTGAAACAAATAACTTTGATTACTAAAACCAACATTGTCAACTCTATACATTAAGCTACTCACCTTAAACAAAACCTGATTAATTGTCAAGATTTTTTACCCTATAGTTTCATCCTGATAAAACGTTTATAAAATACTGTATCAACCACCCAAAATATTTTCATTACTTATTATTTATTTGAATATAAATATTGGTACAAAGCGGTACTAAAATATATATCGGCCACAAAAACCAGTGGATGTGTGGCCCGGAATACTGTCTAGGTGCCAAAACTAAGGCAGATAGTTTCTCTAGAGGGCCACACCCAGAGCCTTCGACTTAAATGTCTAATCCACAGGGGAATGGAACAACGCTAGGAGGTGCGGACTCATAGTAGCCGGTGACCAAGAGTGGGGTCAGTCACCATTTGCATCCTTAGGATCCTGGAGCCCATGTGCACCACTGGTTTGAAATCAGGGTTTTCCAACTCTCTAAGGTGTGTCTTTCGTACCCATAAACGCCGTTTAAGAAACCGGATATTCGCACTTCAAGTCATTCACCCGCTACGGCAATGCTATGTGACTGTTAACATAACGACATTGAGAACTGAACAAAAGGTAAGATAATAAAAAGCCACATATGTTTACTCTTCACCCGATGACATTATATAGCTGTGGGTGAAATGAATGAATGACAAAACAAAAATTTTACTAAGTATACTTAGATCCACAAAATTAGTCACTAACCTTTTGCAAGGTCTCTTGTCAGTAAAACTGAACCTACAGTGAATGACCCTGCAAGGAAAACGAAAGAGCACCAATGTATGTAACGCATCCTCTGGAAAGTATACACTGATAGGATGAAAAAAGGCCTACATCTTCTGGACTGAGGGTTGACCTGAACCTGGTAGGAATGAAGCCTCGAGACAAAAGTTTGCTGAACGCTTTGATCATTCCCATTAATTAAGTTTACCTCGACACCCCCAACGACTTTAAGCAACAAGAGAAGACACGCATATCTGATTGGTTCGTATCTTGCGCACAGTGATCACCTTCAGGAGTACGATATCCAATAAGCGTGTGTCGAAGTGATGTAAACTAGCCAATTTCGCCCTATTTATGTCTTGACATAAAAAGGAACCTTCGGGTCTTTTAGTTTTTCAGTCTCTCTATTTTGAGGAAACTTTCATCCTTTTTGGGAAAATTTAGGGAAATGACATAAAAACACCAAATTTTCCCTATATATGGGGAAATCCCCAAAACTTTGGAAAAGACGATTGGGCTCTGGCGAACACCTCAAAGTAGGGAGATTGGGTTGGTCCATAATCATAAGCTACCAATTTCGAGACAAAGTCGATCAATTTTCGATAATGCTTGCGACACCCCTGTAGAAGATTCGGGGTGAACTTTGGGAAAATGCAGTAAAATTGGAAGTTCCTCCAAGCTGCGAATTTTTCCAAAACTTTGCCGGAACTACGCGCAAAATGTCACATCTCAACGTTGCACGATGACCATCTCCAAAATACAAATAGACCATAAAAACAAGAGCAGGGCACAAACGTTCAGACGACCTGGGCAGTTCTGTTGATATCACTAAGAGTCTGGTTCCAAAACAACTGTGTGTAGTCAATAATGTAGCTAAAATAGACTCTTAAGAATATGAGAGATGAATAACCTCTCTGAAAGTGACGACTGATGAGGAGGGGTGCCTTGACAGTCGTTGTTTTATGTTGGACAGAAATTCAGGCTTAAACATTTCGGTGGATACCAGTGATGCACTAAGTATTACGCCTCATAGCAAAAAAGGGCTGGCCGAATAATTCCCTCAGTTAAATTTCGGGCTGACAACAAAACTGAAGTCACGACATCTGAGCAGAAGAGGTTGATGCTAGACTTAGGTTCTAAGAAGCAATTTCTCTGGGTGCCAACTGCAGCAGATTTAGGTCCCACAACAATGGGAATAGACTTTTAGTGATATTGAACCCTAGCCACGCGATCTTTGAAGCTGAGCATATAATTACAAAGAAGATCCTCATTCAATATGCTACACTGAGGTAAGTTCAGCTCAACAATTGATCGGTACGGCAAGGTCTTACAAACAGTTGCCTTGGGTTCCATTTGTTCTTCAACTGTAGGAACGCTGCTCTTGATTCGCCAATCTTCTCCTTTGCGTTTGCGGCAGATCCTCATGGTTCATTCAAAAAATAATGACGAAAATCGAAAAATAACGATCCTGTCAAAGAAGAGTGAGTCATGTTAAAATACGGCTACGAATGATGAAAATTGGTTGGGTGCAAGAGGGAGGAAATCAAGAGAAGAATAGTATCGCTGTCAAACAACAGACGTTGGGGTGACTAGAAAGCACTCACAGAGTGACACCGATGTTCAAAATGACCTTGTATGCTCTTTTGTTCAACCTTGCGAACAAATCTCCTTTGCCTTCTGGTCCCTTGAAGAAAAAATGTTTCGACACTCTAAATTAACCTCGAACATTGATTCTATGCAAATGTTTTCTCCTCATTTGTTTGGTAAACACTGAGACGACGACGCACCTGAGCTAATAGGAGTTACTGTACACTTGGTTTCAAAGTGCCACCGTAAGTCTAACATCCTAACATATCGTTTTACAGATATTTAGAATCTGTTTGCTGAGTGGCACTGGTTCACTTAGACGATGCTCAGTGAATTGTTGCTCTAGATTCTGAACACAAGTCTGAAACGTGTAAAAAGGACACGGTTATTTTATGAAGGTGGGGGAGGGACAAGAGTGTGTAACGTGTAAATATGTCACATTTGTTCAGTGCTTTTGTACGCAACACCTTTCCAACCGAACGATGGCAAACACAGTCAAAACAGGAGTCAGTAATGAAGGCGTTCGAGGATGTGTCTAGAAAAATACCGGTTTGTCGAGATGTCTGTGTGATCTGGACTGGCTAGTAGTTGAGAGGACTGAGTAGTACAGAGTACCAGATGGTGATCCGGTGTGGACGCATGACCGAACGATTTCAGCTCGGGTGCGTCTAGTAACATTAGTGAGCTCAGCATTAATGTCGTAGACTTACAGAACTACATATTGTGGAGGTTATTTAGTACCACACATGAACTGTCCTTCGTGATATACAGGATTTGAAATCGTCCCACCTATTCCCTCTGAGATTGTCCACCCTGGAAAACTTTGTGTTGGTAATTGACTCTCTGAATCAAACAAATTTCTCAACACTCAACACTGGTGATTATCTTATTAGTTTCAGCGAATACGACATGTTGAACACTTTTGGTCAAGTGTCATTACCAGACCACGACAGGGACTGATGTAAAACGATTATTCCGCTGTTCGTGCCTTATTTTGGTGGTCCATTACCTGACTCCAATTGGATTGTAAGATGGTTGTTATCGAAGTATGCATACCAGCTGCCTTCGTATATAGTTGTCGACTCAGATCGCGTTAGTGGATAACAGAATCAAATAAGCGAAACACAAGAATGAATTATGGATGCGTACATTTCGTACAATCGTTGATCCAACAGAGGACCGGAGAAACGAAGTGAATGGAGCAATGTGGAGAGGGCGAAGCGAAGCGGATCGTTGAACACATGTGAGCAAACTCCACTTAACCAAGCGTGACTCAATATTTATAATCAGACAAAAACAAGTTACAGACACGTGATAAATAGAATAAACAATTGGTACACATATGATCGTATAAAAAGCAGACAGGGTTAATATTCGAATAAGTAACAGAGTAAAGACGTGGCTTGATAAGAGTGGATAGATTGGTCTGTCCAGGGGCTAGAACAATCTGTGTGGGCTTGACATGGTAGCGGCCACTACATCGTCAAGAGTTTCACTTATCTCTATCTTTCTTTACAACCAAAAATTATTTTCACTTTATTCATCATTGCCTTCTTCTTCGTACGCTTTAAGGGAAATGACTATTGTAATCATCAACACACTTTCATATTTCCTATTTCACGTTACTCCGACAACATTTTCTGAACCTTTTTTTAATTCTGAGAACTTCTGTAAACACTCTTTCATAATGTGTTCGCGTGAGTGGAATGAGAGGAATTTCCTTCCATATTACATTCTTTAGTATTTCCATCGTCTTGAAACAATTAACACCCGCACAAATGAACTAGAATTAGCCTGCTTATTTTTGGTTCCCTGTAATGACAGCGAATAATACTCATTTTCATAGCAGAAATACAGGTCAGCAGGATACAACGACATTACAGGTTATGTCAAGTAAAACTGTAAACCGATTTTGAGCGTCTGATACCTGAACATTGTGTCATCATGATAACTATATAAGTATGGCTGGTTCTGAAATGATAATTGACTTGAAAGTGAGTCTCTCATCAAGTAAATCTGTCGAAACTTTTTAAATTCGTAACTCTTAAAGCCTGGTGATCGGAAATGTTGTCCAAATTTTCTTCTTATCCCGTTCTAAAGATTGTCGGTACGAATGGACCAAATAATGAAATCTCCAAAACCAATATTAAAAGTCCTCCATCTTTTCGCCTTGCTGTTTGAAACCAATCCTAGAAACTTAAACATTATCTTCTCATTAGATCTTCAAATCGAAATGATCAGAGTGATCCCTATCTTATGGTAATGGTCAATTCAGCAAATCAAAGGTGCAATCGCTCGGTCTAGCCACTATAATAGTAAATTGGTTGAGTACAGCATAATTAAGAGTTGTTGACAGGCTGTAAATAGGCAAGAGGAAGGGCATGAAACTGAAACGGTAAATAAAATAAATAACTATAACTTTATGGTAACTAAAATCAGTTGTGTCTTCACAAACAAAGGAGTCAAAAAATGTGTTGACACAACCTTTAAAGAAATATATTAGGCTTTGACCTTACGAAACCTGACATGAGGGTTGTTTTACACATTTTTACAAAAAGATATCTCACAATATAGCCTCACTCACACATTTAGGCTTTGTCATGTTTTAAGTCAGACTGTGTTAACCGATTCGAATATATATATATATATATATATATATCCTTGTTCATTTCAGACACCTTGTGGATAAGTCCTGTCAAATAATCGAAAACATTTGTAAACTTGCAATCAAATGAGTTTTATGAGAAATGATTCAGAGACGGACGTATACTACATACCTTGCAACAACAGACCATACATATAAGCTCAGGTGAGTGAAATCTGTGTTACGTTGTGTGCTATCTAAACTGAGCTATCAGTTAAACGTCGTGTTACAGCGATTGACCAAAGCTATATGAACTGTTGTGTGTGTTTAAATATTTCATGGATTAAGGATGAGATAAAATTAACATATAGTCACAAATACTGAAATGCGTGCCCACAAAAGTCCAAAATTAATCACAACAGTTTGTAGAGAATAGTTCATAAGATAAAAACACCATTTTATATGAATGTATCATAATGGTTCGTTTTCATATACCTATGGACGAAATTAAACTGATGTGTCAGTGGGTGAAACATGACAGTAACTTGTCATTCTCAGTGGTTATATGAAACATCCTCAGAAGCATCAGTAGAAAACCTTTTTATCTAAAATATCATTATCACTGGCATCTCGACCTGTCTATGTTGCTGAGTATCCGTAACCTGACTGATCCTTTTTAGTATGGATGCTGGAATTTCAAAAAGTAATTGTCTAAGACTGTTATAATCCGACTATCCAATTTCAGCACAAAATCGAAAACTCATGGCTTTCTCACATTTCATCCCAATTAGTAAGACAGTTTTTGTTGAGCATGGCACAAGTTGCGAGCATTTAACAATAAATCTGTTAGATTTAGTGCTACTGTGTTAGCTACTAATGAACTTATCAACCCACATTAGCTATATTGATGTAAGTTTTATCTGCAACCGCACATGACTTTCCGAAGTGAACCTGAGCGCTGACGTGGTGTACAAGAAACTGCAGCACCGGAGAAAATACACTTCTGGTCCGGTTATGGTTGATTCTGCTATACCGAAGGAATCAGCTTCAAACCCGGCTACAGGCTAAGCCGAGGTAAACTCCCGGAAATTTGGAAGCTGGCACACATCACACCAATTTTCAAAGGTGGCCGACGCAACAAACCTTCATGCCATAGACCGGTGACTCTTCTCTCTATACCCTTAAGAATTATGGGGTCTCTGATATGTGACGGCATACGCGACTATTTATTATCCTTACACATCTTTCCACCCCGACAGCATGGTTTCAAGAAGGGTCATTCTTGTGCAACAAACCTGCTGACTGCGATAGACAGGTGGGCAATCACCCTTGATCGCAAGGGGCAGGTTGACGTCATTTACCTTGGCTTCCAAAAAGCTTCTGATAGGCCCAACCGTATATGACTTATCAATAAGCTCAAAGGATTGGGTATCAAGTCACCTTCAATTGGTTGTCTCACTTCATCTCTAAAATATCGACATTTTGGGCCAGGATTAACGTCACTTTCTCTTAGGCTATGGAATGTCGTAGTGGGGTCGCGCAGTATTCAGTACTGGACCTCTTCTTTTCTTGATTTATATAAACGACCTTCCACAACAGATGTCGTCTGACTTACTACTTTTTGCTGATGATGTGAAACTTTGGAAAGAGATACGCAGCCAAGAAGACATACTTGAACCGCAGGAGGATCTGTCTCGCCTTCAAAGCTGGGCAGGCAACAACGAATTTATCTTCAGCACTTCAAAGTATAAAGTATTACACCTGAGAAATATTGCAAACTATGAATACAAGTGGTTATCTAGACTCTAGAGGCACCCCAAGCTAAAATAATGTTGCCACCGCGTGATCCGAAGTCTTACGCTAACTGCAACAAAAATGCCATTCAGAAAAACCGTGCACTGTAACGTTGAAGCGCATATTTGGCCGGGTCGGCGGTAGAACTTTCCACTTAATCTTCAACAGTTTTATTCAACCGCATTTAGAGTATGGAAATATGGTGTTTCCTGACTTACTCCAAAAGGATAAAGACAATCTGGAGAGTATTCAACGGCAAGCCACGAAATCAGTTTGGAGACTCAAGTTCAGGCCTTATGAAAAGTTCTTCCAATCACCAAACCTTCAACCATTAGAGTACAGTCGTTGTGGTGACCTTCTAATGGCTTACAGTATCCTTAACATTTCTGGGCATCCCCTTAAACACCTACTTAAGTTTGGCTCCAACACAAACTTGAGAACAAACATTGATGCAGAATAGTATGAATTCATATTATTTCGAGGTTTCTCGTCAGCTGCTTACAAACCGAAATTGTGATAGAATTTTTACATGGAGATAGTGTGAAACAATTGACATTGTTTCTGTTTGTTTTGTGTTTTGGTTATTTTATTCATTTACTTATTCTAAGATATTTTATACTCCCCCTATTACCTAATTCTTAAAATAAATTTTATTCACACATTTCCACCACCTGATCCTCTTAAATCATCCTAACTTTCCAAACCCTATTTAATTATTATTACGTAATCTACCTTATCATTTTTAATTCCATTAATCTCTACAATTATCACACAATTTATGAACTTCACTAAATTATTACACCACCCACCCTGGATTAACCCCCCTCTTTTGACCTCTGACCTGTTGCTAGCATATATATATAGTTATTATTGTAATCAAGTTATTTACACACATTTATGTCAATTGTTTCACACTATCTCCATGTAAAAATTCTATCACAATTTCGGTTTGTAAGCAGCTGACGAGAAACCTCGAAATAATATGAATTCATACTATTCTGCATCAATGTTTGTTCTTGCTCTATTTAAATTCATAAAGGGAACCAATTGCATGAAACAAACTTATGAGGTAACACCCAGGGACTGGAGACACAACACAGAAGAACGGACTGTAGACACAACTTCCACTCTTTAAGCGTAATGAAATACTGGAATTCTACTGCTACTGGACACGGAAGCCCGTCAAGCGAATGCTTCTTCTATTCCTCCCACAACCATTCGAACCATTTGTACCTCGTGAAGCGAACACTGATGAACTGTTTATCAATGAGTAAATACCACTAAAGAAGGAACGAATTGAGCTAAGAAATTTCTATTCAATTAGTCTTTCATCATGGCTCCACATTAATATATATATAATTTAAAATAATGATATAATACTCATCGAGTGGATAAGTTACGTAATAGTTACATAATGACATTTAAATTAAAATTGAGTAGTTGGAAGAAAGAGGATTATTAATATTCAAAGTAATTATTAAATCAAGAAGTTGTTACGTTGCGTAATATATGAAAAAAGAAGGAACAGAATTTTATAATGGATGGTCAATAGAATAGTAGTTACGAAAGAATCAAGAGATGAATGTTGAGAAGCTATAAAGTTCAAAAGCAACAGAAACAAAATTACAAAAAAAAACAAGTGGAAGGAGTATGAAAAATAGTTCTTTTGAAGGAAATCTTATACTGATGGCCAGGGCAGAGAAAGTGATTGTACGAATCTCTTTTGAATGCAAAGGTCAGGTTTGTGAACATGGATTGCGATGGCTTCCGCAATGTGCAAGAGTCGCACTCGTAAACCATGTGGCAATTTTGATGGAATATTGTAGGTAACTTTAAAGGCTTTATTCACTTCAACTTGATGACCTGTGTCAACCAAGTGAGAGAGAATAGAACGTTTAATCATTTTCACCTGTCCTCTGCTTAACCATGACGGATGATGTCCTGTAATACGAACACGGACTTGCCGAATTGTACGCCCTATATAACTGGCTCCACAGGAGAAGTTGAAACGATAGATACACGTAGATTTGACGAATTCAGACAGTCTGTCTTTATCGGCTGTTCTTATTTTGGGATGGTTGTAGAAGATGGCATTTAATCTGGCAGCATTAAATGTTTTTTGCACGCCTCTTCTTAGTTTCTGAGTCAAGATTTCTTCAATCGTGTCATTTATGAATTGTAGTTTTATGAATAGTACCTTCTTAAGGACGATGGGTATCTTTGTCCTTGTTTTCTTTTGAACCATATGTTTGTCGATGAATTTCATGGGATACCCATTCATACTAAGTAGGTTCCGAATATTATTCAATTCTTCTTCAATGGTGTTGTAGAATTATGGTCTACTATGATATTAGTACTGCTCTAATAATAGACCTAATCCTAAATTTGTAGATTTGTCATGATATAACTGCCTAATCTATAAGATCTTACGTGGAAGTCACACCATCGACTACACCAACTCACTGTATCGTATCAATTACCAATACATTATGTAGAACAAGGTTAGGCTAGAGAAAGAACAATATATTTAATATGAATAGAAGATATAAGGTAACATTCGCCAGAGACCACGCCTGCATGGCCGAGCCATGCCACTCGATCGACTCCAGTCCATTCAATTCATTCTCCGCGCCTTCTCCATTGTTAGGTATTTCCCCGAGTTAAATATTGAATATCTATTTTCCGAGTAGTCTCGTGTTCACAGCTTTGTGGATTGTGTGGCTATTGTCCAATGCCACTACACTACTCTCCCACCAGAATCAACGTGATGTTGGTTCGTTACCAAATTGGATGGGATCGTCGCGCGCCGGAGGTTACCAAGGATAATAACGATCCTCCGGGTATTGATAAGCTGAAAGATAAATCAAAAGACGGCAGCATCTGGTCGGGAAATACATGTAATAATCTTAAAATATCTGCTTTCATGATTAACACGCTTAAAATCAAAATTTGGGTGAAGATTATTTGAACTATAAAAAATGGGATTACAATAATAATAATAAAACGATGCGTGTTAATAACTTAACTTATAGGCAGTAATTATTTTGTGTTTAGAAATATTAAAATAATGAATATTGTAGAAATGTTAATATTGGTATTGGTTTTGGTTTAAATTATGAAATCAGATAACGATTATGCCGGTAAGTTGTCCATATGAGTTGAATTCCAATTGCATCTGTATTAGTAGGCTAACTGAAGGAACAAAAGTATACCGTGGAGAAGAATTCCAACTAGTGTTCCAGTTAGTTTGATACGGTTTATTTAGTTACGGGAAGATTTTCTCAACCTCATTTTTACTTGACCGTGGTAGAATTTAGTAATACTACTAATACACATGAATGGTTATCAAAATAAAATTTAAATACATGAGTGATAATTATATGGATTTTGGACAGATAGCTAGGAAAAATCGTTAAACATGAGTGTGTTCGTAAGAGACATGCTCTAGACTCAATGTTCTGATCTGCGATAGACTATTTATTTATATTTATACTTGCCGGCTGATGGGCATACAAGTTAGTTGCACGTATGCGGGCAGAATACGATTTAAATGAGATATGGTGATTATAAGTTACTGAAATCAGTTAAGCCTGTGTCACATTACTAAGTGATGTGGTGCTGTAAGATGTACTCGGCCAAATACGTTTTTACAAGATGATTAACCGTGAGTGATGCTCATGTGATTATCAGGGAGTACATAAGTTGTAACCAAGGGGAGTACACTCCCAACTCATGTCTATGATAATGGCTTGAACCTCAGTCAGTGTTGTGGTAAATTCGACATTGATGTTTTCAGTTTGCAGGAGATTTGCTCGACTGCTTATACTGATTATTTGCATGCATGATTGTGTCGCTAAACCATCAATTAGACTGACAAGGTTTTGAGATATTTACTGAATGAACAACTGATAGAGAAACATACTGTAATCATCTGTAGTGAATGAAGATAAAAGAAAAACAACACTAGTGATAATTATAAGTCAATTTGCTGACCGATTTTGTTAATAGCTTCATTAATTTTATCAATCATATTACGTGATTGTCAAGTCATGACAATGCTTTATGACGATATCCTGAAACTACTAAATTTAACTAGTTATAGTGTTAATTGAGGATTAGTCAGTGGAAAAATAGGTATTGTTGCTTTAGGTGATTCGAAATTATCAGAAATTTATAACGTTAAAGAATCCGAGACGCCTAATTTAATTATAAATTTTAATTCAGAAATATTCGTTTAGTGTTAATTCTAGTAGGCTACGGAGTTTTGATTTTAAACGTTTGTTTAGCCAACAGCCACCTAGGGATTTAGTTATTTTACTAGTGCAGTTAATAGTACCTAAATTTTCAATCTTATTATCTAAACTATGTCTGCATTTTAGGCTAATAATATGATAAACCAATCCATAAACCCAAATACGATTAGCAACAACGACTATGATAGGTTTATTGATAAATGTTAAAGGCGATCCAGATGATTTCTAAATTTAGAAGACATGGAGATATAGTGTAACGTATGTATGGGCCAGGTTAACAAGCAGGTTGTTGACGTATATGACAATTTAAAAATACTGAACATGACCAGATAAATAAATTCAAAGCTAAGAATGCTTGTGAAACTTCAGGCAGGAATATGACGCGTTATAAACATTCCATAAAAAGTTACTGCATTTAGCCTAGGGACACTTACAAATATATGGCAAAAGCAACTGGAAGACATATACATGTTAAGTAAAAAAATCATTAAGTAAAATAGTTGGACTCGCCTGGGTTATTTTTGAAAATTAGATTATTCAGTGGACGACATATATAAAGCCATTCGTGAGGAGTAGTAATGATCCAAATAAATCCAGAAAGAACATGCAGTATGGCAATTAATTCTAGAGTGCTTGATGCTGTTGACGTTTTTGCCACTCGCTCGGATCAGAACAATCGAATGAATCCAGGTAGTTGTGTGGTTGCCATTGAACGAGTCATCTAAAATGACTTTATGATTGCAGAAAACTTATAGCTGAAACTCACCGTATGTTTTTGGAGAAGTGTCATCCTTGTTGTTTGGCAATGGAACTCGAAAATATGAAATTAGGCAGGCAGTGGTCGGAAGAAAAGATATTACAGGATAGTGCATAGTTTAGAACATGATGAGTTGAAGGAACACCAAGAATTAGATCCAGATAAGTTACTTACAGCTCATATTCACTGGAGCTTCATGTTTAAACAAGTCTATGTCGCTGAAGCAGGTAAATGCTATTAAAGCTTGTTAACGAACCATCAAAGCTAATTAGTTGATATAGATGATCAACTTTTATTATCGATTGAGCTAGTAAGTTATGAGAACTAATAGATATAACATTACGATAATATATGTGACCATTAATCAAAGGACTATTAGAATACTGGGTTTACAAAAATAAAAACCGATTGAGAAGGTTAAGGTGGAAATAAGGATTAACAATAATAGGTTGCGTTTCTTTAGTTGGGCTCACCAATGTAGAATTATGGTCTACTATGATATTAGTACTGCTCTAATAATAGACCTAATCCTAAATTTGTAGATTTGTCATGATATAACTGCCTAATCTATAAGATCTTACGTGGAAGTCACACCATCGACTACACCAACTCACTGTATCGTATCAATTACCAATACATGATGTAGAACAAGGTTAGGCTAGAGAAAGAACAATATATTTAATATGAATAGAAGATATAAGGTAACATTCGCCAGAGACCACGCCTGCATGGCCGAGCCATGCCACTCGATCGACTCCAGTCCATTCAATTCATTCTCCGCGCCTTCTCCATTGTTAGGTATTTCCCGAGTTAAATATTGAATATCTATTTTCCGAGTAGTCTCGTGTTCACAGCTTTGTGGATTGTGTGGCTATTGTCCAATGCCACTACACTACTCTCCCACCAGAATCAACGTGATGTTGGTTCGTTACCAAATTGGATGGGATCGTCGCGCGCCGGAGGTTACCAAGGATAATAACGATCCTCCGGGTATTGATAAGCTGAAAGATAAATCAAAAGACGGCAGCATCTGGTCGGGAAATACATGTAATAATCTTAAAATATCTGCTTTCATGATTAACACGCTTAAAATCAAAATTTGGGTGAAGATTATTTGAACTATAAAAAATGGGATTACAATAATAATAATAAAACGATGCGTGTTAATAACTTAACTTATAGGCAGTAATTATTTTGTGTTTAGAAATATTAAAATAATGAATATTGTAGAAATGTTAATATTGGTATTGGTTTTGGTTTAAATTATGAAATCAGATAACGATTATGCCGGTAAGTTGTCCATATGAGTTGAATTCCAATTGCATCTGTATTAGTAGGCTAACTGAAGGAACAAAAGTATACCGTGGAGAAGAATTCCAACTAGTGTTCCAGTTAGTTTGATACGGTTTATTTAGTTACGGGAAGATTTTCTCAACCTCATTTTTACTTGACCGTGGTAGAATTTAGTAATACTACTAATACACATGAATGGTTATCAAAATAAAATTTAAATACATGAGTGATAATTATATGGATTTTGGACAGATAGCTAGGAAAAATCGTTAAACATGAGTGTGTTCGTAAGAGACATGCTCTAGACTCAATGTTCTGATCTGCGATAGACTATTTATTTATATTTATACTTGCCGGCTGATGGGCATACAAGTTAGTTGCACGTATGCGGGCAGAATACGATTTAAATGAGATATGGTGATTATAAGTTACTGAAATCAGTTAAGCCTGTGTCACATTACTAAGTGATGTGGTGCTGTAAGATGTACTCGGCCAAATACGTTTTTACAAGATGATTAACCGTGAGTGATGCTCATGTGATTATCAGGGAGTACATAAGTTGTAACCAAGGGGAGTACACTCCCAAATCATGTCTATGATAATGGCTTGAACCTCAGTCAGTGTTGTGGTAAATTCGACATTGATGTTTTCAGTTTGCAGGAGATTTGCTCGACTGCTTATACTGATTATTTGCATGCATGATTGTGTCGCTAAACCATCAATTAGACTGACAAGGTTTTGAGATATTTACTGAATGAACAACTGATAGAGAAACATACTGTAATCATCTGTAGTGAATGAAGATAAAAGAAAAACAACACTAGTGATAATTATAAGTCAATTTGCTGACCGATTTTGTTAATAGCTTCATTAATTTTATCAATCATATTACGTGATTGTCAAGTCATGACAATGCTTTATGACGATATCCTGAAACTACTAAATTTAACTAGTTATAGTGTTAATTGAGGATTAGTCAGTGGAAAAATAGGTATTGTTGCTTTAGGTGATTCGAAATTATCAGAAATTTATAACGTTAAAGAATCCGAGACGCCTAATTTAATTATAAATTTTAATTCAGAAATATTCGTTTAGTGTTAATTCTAGTAGGCTACGGAGTTTTGATTTTAAACGTTTGTTTAGCCAACAGCCACCTAGGGATTTAGTTATTTTACTAGTGCAGTTAATAGTACCTAAATTTTCAATCTTATTATCTAAACTATGTCTGCATTTTAGGCTAATAATATGATAAACCAATCCACAAACCCAAATACGATTAGCAACAACGACTATGATGGGTTTATTGATAAATGTTAAAGGCGATCCAGATGATTTCTAAATTTAGAAGACATGGAGATATAGTGTAACGTATGTATGGGCCAGGTTAACAAGCAGGTTGTTGACGTATATGACAATTTAAAAATACTGAACATGACCAGATAAATAAATTCAAAGCTAAGAATGCTTGTGAAACTTCAGGCAGGAATATGACGCGTTATAAACATTCCATAAAAAGTTACTGCATTTAGCCTAGGGACACTTACAAATATATGGCAAAAGCAACTGGAAGACATATACATGTTAAGTAAAAAAATCATTAAGTAAAATAGTTGGACTCGCCTGGGTTATTTTTGAAAATTAGATTATTCAGTGGACGACATATATAAAGCCGTTCGTGAGGAGTAGTAATGATCCAAATAAATCCAGAAAGAACATGCAGTATGGCAATTAATTCTAGAGTGCTTGATGCTGTTGACGTTTTTGCCACTCGCTCGGATCAGAACAATCGAATGAATCCAGGTAGTTGTGTGGTTGCCATTGAACGAGTCATCTAAAATGACTTTATGATTGCAGAAAACTTATAGCTGAAACTCACCGTATGTTTTTGGAGAAGTGTCATCCTTGTTGTTTGTCAATGGAACTCGAAAATATGAAATTAGGCAGGCAGTGGTCGGAAGAAAAGATATTACAGGATAGTGCATAGTTTAGAACATGATGAGTTGAAGGAACACCAAGAATTAGATCCAGATAAGTTACTTACAGCTCATATTCACTGGAGCTTCATGTTTAAACAAGTCTATGTCGCTGAAGCAGGTAAATGCTATTAAAGCTTGTTAACGAACCATCAAAGCTAATTAGTTGATATAGATGATCAACTTTTATTATCGATTGAGCTAGTAAGTTATGAGAACTAATAGATATAACATTACGATAATATATGTGACCATTAATCAAAGGACTATTAGAATACTGGGTTTACAAAAATAAAAACCGATTGAGAAGGTTAAGGTGGAAATAAGGATTAACAATAATAGGTTGCGTTTCTTTAGTTGGGCTCACCAATGTAGAATTATGGTCTACAATGATATTAGTACTGCTCTAATAATAGACCTAATCCTAAATTTGTAGATTTGTCATGATATAACTGCCTAATCTATAAGATCTTACGTGGAAGTCACACCATCGACTACACCAACTCACTGTATCGTATCAATTACCAATACATTATGTAGAACAAGGTTAGGCTAGAGAAAGAACAATATATTTAATATGAATAGAAGATATAAGGTAACATTCGCCAGAGACCACGCCTGCATGGCCGAGCCATGCCACTCGATCGACTCCAGTCCATTCAATTCATTCTCCGCGCCTTCTCCATTGTTAGGTATTTCCCCGAGTTAAATATTGAATATCTATTTTCCGAGTAGTCTCGTGTTCACAGCTTTGTGGATTGTGTGGCTATTGTCCAATGCCACTACAGTGTCTTCAGAGCAAGTCATTCTAGCTCGTTCAGTCATGCTCTTTATCAAGTTCCTTTTGTATCTTATTGGAACTGCACATTGGAAATGAGTGTATAGTCCTGCTGCAGACTTTCTGTGTACCCTTCTTTTTAAAGTTCCATCTGCTCTTCTTGTTAATTGGACATCTAGAAATGATATGCTATCATTCTGTTCATCTTCTGATGTAAAATTAATTGATAGATGAATCTTATTAAATATATTAAGTAAATTGTCCTTATCATTTTCTTCTTGTAAAACTATGAAGGTATTGTCTATATAGCGATAATAAGTTGGTAAATGGCTAATTATGCTTTGAAGTGGACTGTTTTCCAGTTTTACAAGGAAAATATCAGCCAGTAGAGGGCCCAATGGTGATCCCATGGCAACTCCATCTAGTTCTCTATAGTATTCATTGTCAAATCTAAATTGGACATTCATTGTACATCTAAGAATTAACTGTTTTATCGTGGGTGCTGGAATCGGGGTATCTATGCGCCTCTCTGTTAGTTCATTGCAAATAAAATCAACCGTTTCAAGTAGTGGAATGTTAGTGAATAAAGATGATACATCGAGTGATAACACGAAATTATTCTTGATTGATAGATTTTTTATATTCTCAACAAATTCGAAGGAATCTTTGACACTATGTCTGACAATTTCACCAACCGTTTTGCTATAGTATGATATGCTGAGTTATTCATATCTAAAACTGGTCGAAGGGGCAAGGCTCTACTGCTAAAATCAAACTTTTTTCATAACGGGTCATTCCTGTCTCAAATGAATTTCCGGGCCGTCAAGTGAAAACTGATAAAAGGGATTTTAACAACCATGCCCACTCTGAAGACTGACTCCCGGAAAACCGTCCAACCAAATCCAGTGACAGAGAATTATGTTTTGCACTTATTGTCCTGTGTGGTAAATGTCTCCCAATTTATTCATTATTTTTATTATACGCCTATTCTGAATGTGCAGAACCAACACTTCTTTATTCCTGACTGACGAATAAAGGATTTTAAATGCCTAAATGTGGGCAATATAGAACATTGAACAAAATACGATAGAAACGACTCGGCAACAAAAACAAAAGTTATGGACTCAACTCTTGATAGTCTTCTAGGACCATCAGAAGTTGGTAGAACCGCTGAAGATCCGAAATCTACAGCAATTATTTACTTGGAAAAAAATGGAATTTTGAGGCTCATGCAAGTATAATTCATCTGACAAATTTTCATATAACCAAGAAACTTGTTTATGAAATAGCTTTATTTCAGCCAGACGACCCTATTCAATACATGATAGACCATGTAGAAAATATTAGGGATCACATAGACTGCTAGAAAACATGCACTCATTCGTCCACCACTGGACTTTGAGTATTGACATACAAACATTCAAGCCGTTTTGCTCTGTGGTAAGCAGTTCATCATATAGCTATCAAAATACCTCTTAAACTAGAAATTTGTGGATGTAAAAGTACCTCGTATCTTGAGTTTTTATGAGCAAACTACAAGTAAATTATTCAGATCATTTTAATATAGAATTCTATTTTCCGTATATAAACATATATATCCTGAATACCTCCTCTTTTTATTTGGTCAAAGAACCTTTATCCGTAGATTAATTAGAATTTACCCAGCTAACCAGTTCTTCGTGCCAAAGACGTAGAGCAATGTACCTCATATTATGTAATATAGAAATTATTTATCTGTGTGTGTCTCACTTACTGTTCTGTGAAACATGAATAAAAGTGGGACTTAGTAGCTCACCGATTATTGTTTGTAAAAAGAAACATCACACCCAAGCAAAAACTGCGTGTACTTAAGCAGAAGTCACCGATACCATACTTTATGGTTGATCTCGGGCAAAACTTCGGCTAATTAGAAAGCAGGTAATAGAAATGAATAATTTATGACGTAAAACCCGAATAATTAAAATACATGTATATATAGACTCTTTCTACACGGTTGACAAACTCTAATAATTTTAACAATCTTTCAAAGGTACATATGAACTCTAATTTGAATTTGTGCTATACAAAGCTCGTTCATTTTACCAAATCTTTACGGCCTTTGTGAGACAGAATATGGTCGTTTAATTGTGACAGTATTGCCTCAACATCAAAGATTTAGACACCAGTTATTAAGCCTATGAAATAACATCTACGAACGATTATTATAAGCTTTACAATCTTCAATCATTCGTGTAGATTCTAGTCCATGACTGCATGAACCGTATATAAATAGGTAGTTATTCAGTATTGATTAAATTGTAATGCATGTGTGCTTTAAAGTGACGCCAAAAACATCCTTGATTATTTCCTAAATCACATTAAGTAAGCTCTAGTCACTGCTGTTTGCGATACAATGTTCGTCAGCACCACGTGCTTTCCATAACTTACTTACCGCACTACGTCGTACTTACTTTGTACTTGCAAAAACAAAGTGCTAATCGACTTCAAGCATCTTAAGAACAAAATACAAACACTATTGACTTGTAATACAGTACAAACCATCCTTCATTACATTTGGAGTTTCCTGCAAAAATCTATTGTTCATTATTTTTAATCTGATTGTTTAGCCCGTAACGTATAGGGTCACCGAAAAAGTTATTCATAAAAGATGACATTTATCTCAAAGTATGTTCAAGAAGCTGTTGCACAGTAATAATATAATTTTAACAAGTCGACATGAATAACGTCTGTAAAGTGGGTTCCATTCAGCGTCCTTAGGATCCAAAGTAATCATATAGGCTGTAAACAGTTTATGTGAAGAGACTGCCGTCATTCACTGATAGCTTCAATCTCTTACCACTCGAAGGTGTCGGTGTACCATAATTCTGAGAGTCATATGTTCAAAATGTAGATTAGAAACAACTAGTAGTTACACTATGTACTTGCAAAGACGTCAACATTTTATTTGGTGTCTTCTCATTGCATGTTAATGCATGTATTGAGAACAGAGCATACTGATGCCACTTGAAGACGAACTATGATGAACATTTTTTGAGAATCATGGTAAATCAGTACCAACATAATTTTTGGTGACTATTGAAAATGAAACAACTTCATAACTTTTCGATTTAGAAGAAAAGTCCTTCATAAGAACGATAAATTTAAAATCTGAGATGCAGGGAAAAGTTAAGATGAAATAAATCATAAGGAATACAATTAACCACTGATAATTGTTTCCAACACAAAGTTATGGTAGGAGTATTGAATATATTTGAAACTTTAAGCAGATATTCAACGTTTTACTAAAAGTTTCATCTCACTATAATATAACTAACCGGTTAGTCAACATGAAAGTCTAAATACTTGAAACCCGTGAATATTCTTACAAAGAGTCCATAGTTACTGTATTTGTTGAGAAATAAATAGTACACAGATTTCTGTACAAAATTGAATGAATAAGAAATCAAACATTTTACCAAATTTTAAAGGATTAATGTATAAATGAGGGTTAAGTTAAGGATCTGTAAACTGGGGGAAGGTTTTCTCTGGCGGTCGAATCGCAAACATATGAGAAACTACTGACATTCTTTCTTGTTCGAAGGATACCACTAAAGCATGAAGATCTTGGTAGAACAGTTGATCCAAACCATAAATCATTCCCATTAGGGACTCTAATTTCAAATATCGAAATCGGCTCTAAGAAAAAGCAAAGACAAATGAAATCGAGAAGCAAAAATGTTAAAACTACAAGTAAATAGGAGTTCAAGATATCACAGACATGGGGTCTCAATGAGAATATTGGTTTTCAGTAATTAAGATCATAAGACGGAGCTACTAATTTAAATATTAACCAAAAATACCCCTAAATGACCATTTGAGTCTTGTTAAGAATTAGTAAGAAGCATGCTAATCATCTTAAGTAAAGTTTACTTATAATTATACAGACGATATTAGTGTAATAGAATCGGGAGAAAATCACGTGTATCGAGTGTCCTAGCCGCCAACCAGAGTAGACAAAATACACTTTTCTAGCTAATTCACATATAAAACTGGTTATCTGTCCGAAGTTAATAAGTCTGCACCATATAAATCATCGCAGATACAGACCAAAGACAATGACGTTCGTTAATTGCTCTTGATACTGAAATTTATTGCTTAATACTCACAATGTTTACCAATATATACTGTAATCACGTTTAAAAAACAAATATTAGTCTACAAAATGTATTTCAAATAAATCCCTATGCATCTTAGCAACAGTTCGGGATTGTGTAAATCAGAGTAGAATGGCCAGAAATTTAGCATCCTATCAATTATAGTGCTTATTATAAAGAAATATACAGGTTTTATTAGTTGGTATGTTACGACAAAAAGATGCAAGAACGTTCAAATGAATCCAGGTGATGAAAAAAGTATCTATAAGCAGTATTTTCTACTGAGGAAAAAATGGGTCGATATTCTTCCACGAGATAGAAGTTTATATTAGATTATATCGTGTAGTAACTTGAATAAGAGGTTATACAGTGGTCTTGAGTAATGTTAGAGGTATGAGGGTGGTTATCACTTCCAGGTCGCCCACACCGCGGAAGGGTTCTTTTAGACCTTACCTTATGCCTGTTACTCCTAATGGAGCATAGGCTACCGACCAGCATTCTCCAACCCACTCTGTCCTGGGCCTTCTTTTCTAGTTCCATCCAATTCTTGTTCATTTTTCTCATGTCTATCTCCATTTCCCGGCGTAATGTGTTCTTTGGTCTTCCTCTTTTCCTTTGGCCTTGAGGATTCCATGTGAGGGCTTGTCTTGTAACGCAGTTGGGTGCTTCCCTCAATGTGTGTCCTATCCACTTCCAGCGCTTCTTCCTGATTTCTTCCTCCACTGGGATCTGGTTTGTTCTCTCCCACAGTACGTTGTTGCTAATAGTGTCCGGCCAATGGATCCGAAGTATTTTGCGTAGACAACTGTTAATCAACACCTGTATCTTCTGGATGATGGCTTTCGTAGTTCTCCAGGTTTCTACCCCATACAGTAGAACTGTCTTGACATTTGTATTGAAAATCCTGACCTTGGTGTTGGTTGACAGTTGTTTTGAGTTCCAGATGTTCTTCAGTTGCAGATATGCTGCTCTTGCTTTGCCGATTCGCGCCTTCACATCTGCATCAGGTCCATCGTGTTCATCAATGATGCTGCCCAAATATGTGAAAGTTTTTACATCTTTCAAATCTTCTCCGTCAACTGTGATTGGATTGGTGCATGCTGTGTTGTATCGGAGAATCTTGCTTTTCCCTTTGTGTATATTGAGACCTACTGCTGCTGAGGCTGCTGCTACACTGGTCGTTTTCTCCTGTATTTGTTGTTGCGTTTGGGATAGAAGAGCCGAATCATCTGCGAAGTCTAGATTGTCCAGCTGTACCCTAGCTGTCTACTGTATCTCATGATTCCACTCAAATGTTGACGTTTTCATGATGCAGTCGATCAACAGGAGAAAGAGAAAGGGTGAGAGTAGGCAACTTTGCCTAACACCGCTATTTACCTCGAACGAGTCTGTCAGTTGTCCTCCATGCACGATTTTGCAGTTTAATCCATCATAGGAATTCCGTGTGATATCGACAATCTTCTCAGGTACACCGTAGTGTCGAAGAAGCTTCCATAGTGTTGTCCTGTTCACTCGGTCAAATGCTTTCTCGTAGTCAATGAAGTTGATGTAGAGTGATGAATTCCATTCAATTGATTGTTCCACGATGATCCATAGTGTTGCGATCTGGTCTGTACATAATCGATCCTTACGGAATCCAGCCTGTTGGTCTCGAAGTTGGGCATCTACAGAGTCCTTCATTTTGTTTAACAGTACCTTGTTGAAGACTTGTCCTGATATTGAGAGAAGAGTGATGCCCCTGTAGTTATCACAGTTGCTGATATCGCCTTTCTTTAGTATTTTGACCAGAAGTCCTTCTTTCCAGTCTCTTGTTACTTGTTCCTCATCCCAAATCTTATTGAAGAGAATATGGAGTATCTTCACAGTTACTGCTACGTCTGCTTTCAGTGCCTCTGCTGGAATGTTGTCTGGTCCTTCTGCTTTGTCACTCTTGATTTGTCTGATGGCCATGCTGATTTCTTCCATTATTGGTAGGCCAACATCGATTGGGTGGTCGTCTGTGGATCCTGCTTCGATGTTGGGTGGGTTCAGTGGGGCTGATCGATTTAAGGGTTCTTTGAAGTGTTCTAACCACCTGTTTTGTTGTTCTTCAATGTTGATGATTATCTTGCCTTCCTTGCTTTTCACTGGTCGTTCTGGTTTACGGTGATTTCCAGACAGTTTCTTTGTTGTGTCATACAGTTGTTTCATGTTTCCTTCTCTTGCAGCCTTTTCTGCCGTCATTGCTAAATCTTTCACATATCTACGTTTGTCAGTTCTAATGCTCCTCTTCACTTGCTTGTTTATTTCCGTGTATTCAGCTTGTGTCTTAGCTTTTTCTGCTCTTGTTCGGCTGGTATTGGGTGCTGCCTTCTTGTCCCTCCTTTATTGAACCTTACCCAGTGTATCAACAGTGACCCATACCTTGTGATTGTGCTTCTTGTGGCCCAGGACCTCATGACATGTTGACTTGATTGCCTCTTTGATCTCCTTCCAGTTGCTCTCCATAGTAGTTCTTTCTCCATTGAGTAGATCATGAAAGGCCTGGAACGTATTGCCGAGGGCTATCTTGAATTTGTTGAGTTTTTCAGTATCTCGAAGAAGAGCCGTATTGAACTTTTGTGATATTGTCCGCCCCGTTGTCCAGTGCTTCGTGAGTTTTAGTTTGATCTTGGAGACCAGCAAGTGATGATCTGATGCTATATCAGTTCTTTTGTTTCTCACGTCCTCCTGAACTTTTTGTTGATGCAGATATGGTCGATTTGGTTCTGTGTAGTGTGGTCTGGTGAAGTCCATATGGCTTTGTGTATGTGTTTATGTGGTAATATAGTGCCGCCTAATACCAGTTTATTGAAGGCACATAGGTTTGCAAATCTCACCATTTTCGTTTGCTTCTCCTAGTCCATGATGTCTTCATATCCGATGTTGTCCATTCCAAACTTGACATTTAGGTCTCCCATCAAAATGATCAAGTTCTTTGTTGGGCACTTCTCGACAATTGACTGCAGCCTATCGTAGAATGGATCTTTAACGTCTTCATTGTAGTCGTTGGTGAGAGCATAACATTGGATGACGTTCATTGAAATTCCCTCTTTCTTTGTTTTGAAGGAGGTTTTGATTATTCTGGACCCGCGAGATTCCCATCCTATAAGTGCTTTTTGTGTTTGTTTGGACAGCATCGATGCAACTCCTTGTGTATATGGTGCACTTTCTTTTTTATATATAACAGAATCTCCCCTGAAGCTAGTCGTTGTTGTCCAACTTGCGTTCAATGTGTTTCACTGATCCCAAGAACCTCTAGGTTATATCTCCTCATTTCTGCAGCAATTCAAAAAACTCTCCCAGTCTCGCACATTGTACAAGCATTCCACGTACCTAAATAAATGGTTGCTCTGGTTGTCAGAGGGAACTCAGCTTTCATCATGAGACGTCATAACTCTTCTAAATGAAGACCTTCTGACTCCCAGGACAGGATTTGAATGGTTTGAATAGTTTTTTCTGGTTGGCGATTTTTCAGCGAGTTAGTGTTCTACGGGATGGGGTCGTTAACCCTATGCCCAACCCTCCTCCTTTATCCGGGCTTGGGGCCGGGAGTAATTCCAGAGGGACTCCAGGCGGAGTTGGCTCTTCTAGAGGTACCTGAAAAAGAAATTGGGTTAAAGATGGTCTTAGTGACCTGAGAGCGTGACCTCAGTGACCAGGGGACAACTGCTTGAGGTCGGTCATACACGACCTTTTAGTGGGTAGTTTAGTGGGTTTACTGCTTTTATTCTTACCGCTCTTCAACTGCCCTGTCTGGCATGATAGGACCTTGAGGAACAACTGTTCCAGCCAGTGTAGTTCGATCGGTTCATCACGATAGGCAAGCCCCGCCACCATGTCAAGATAGCAACAACGGTCGGGCTTGAATAAGAGGAGTTATGAGCAACAGTTTAAATGGAATTTTTATGTTCAGATGAAGGCCGATTGTGGTAATTAATTAACCTATGGGAAAGAGTCATAAAAAATTTTACAGTGATAACTGGTTAGACTATATTTAGATGTAAACATGTAAGCTTTTAAAGGAAATCTGTTAAGAACCATCACAAATCTTAACTTTTGAAGAAGTTTGACAATCTGACGCATGAAATCCATAACCAATTCTCACAATACATGATACTGATATATAAACATATTGACTATGAATTCATAACTGACTTCTTCTTTACATACAGTCGAAAAAGTAACAAACAAATAAGTGTTCAACGAATATGTAATACCTTAAATTATACTAAAACTAACAGGAGTTATAAATTAACCCGAATTACCATACACCGGACAGTATCAATCATTCCTTATCCTATATTATTCATAATCAAGAAAAATAAACGTAGGATTTCTTATGATGTATATCTTATTATAATTTACTAACCATAGATCTGGATAATAAGAATGTTCATATAATTTCTGGTTCTATAGAAGTTAATTGATAAGTCATTTCGTTTCACCTGGTGTAAAACAGTAAAGTATCATTCAGAACACTTGGGAGCTATTAGGTAGGTCAATAAATTAACACAACCAGTTATTATTGTAAAAAGTCACTCCCTCTTAGAAGTATACAAATTTAGAAACAATTGCTAGTTATCAATATTTTTAAGCATTGTCACGGAAAAATATCACAGAATATGTATTGTACATTATACTGCCAAAAAGAAAATATTGATTAAGAAACATGTAGCATTGTATTTCTAAGCTTAGACATTCCTGTTAGTGTCAATGTAAACTTGATTAACAGATGATAATAAAATGGACTTCAATTTTTGTATCCAAATGCACATAGACATATGCATATACTTGTCTATAAAGACATGGAGATGTACATAGATGTAAAACTGTGATATTCTGATTGCCCACTCGTTATTCCCAGTCACGTGCTGATTATTTGGTATATGCTAGAAAAATATTACCATAAAGAAATTCACACATACCAAAATCTGTCCAATCAGATTTGAAAGTATTCTGTTATTAAGGTTTTTACGAAAATCATTAATACTATTACAATTGTTGTTTGTGAACAGTTTTACAGGCAAGTGTTTATTCAACAAATTGAAAAAAGTAAAGAATTTGTGCATAAATTTTCACAAATTCGTGCCATGAAGTTAAACTGTATAAAATCGTTGTTTAACATTTAAGTATCATTCCAATTCTTCCGAATAAAGACTAGTCTACATTCATACAAATGTTAGGGAATTGACTTACAAACTTGGAGGTCTGATATTTAACAATGTATATTTGAGATTTTGTTGTTAACAATGTAATAAGGTGAATAAAAGAAAAATCAAAACTAATGTATGTAAAATAAACTTGATATTTACGGTCTACAAAGAAAGGTATTAAAAAAGTTATGTTTGACTATGAAAAGAAAGGAATGTGTACTACACGATTAACAGGTGATTATTTTAGTTACTCTATGTTAAAAAAGTTTCTATCCATTGTGATTGTCTCTATTTCGTTTTACTAAACCAATAAGACATTGAAATACAGAACATTCAAACAAGGTGTGTACATAGATTTTTTTCTTTCCTATCATTAATATTACTGCATTTACTACTGTTTGGAATGCTTGCTTTCAAGTTATAAACTTATTATATTAATTATAAGCAATGTCACTAGTAATATTTAAATATCGTTGAATTTAGAAGAAAGTAATGAAAAGCAAAACTTATAGAAATCTGTTACAAAAATGCAATTAGTACATTGAAGCAACATTCCAGGCACTGGAAAAACAATTCACAAGTCAAGATATATATATATATATATAGCCGAAAATGAGATTTGTCCGCAAGATAGGTTTAGGGGAGAAAAGTATTTAAATGAAATTCCTTATTTAATTTAACCTATTGGATAATTTTTACATCGACTGTATCTATGCATTTTATTATAAATTATGAGAAACTAATCATTTGGTTTAAAATATATAATACAATTAATTATAGTTGAAGAATAAGTTACAAGTGGGTTTTCAATTATGATACCATTTATATAATAGTTAGCAGTTAGGAATTTTCATACTTGAGAGTTATCACATAATAATTCTGATGCAATACACCTATCCACTTAATATGGGTAGATTTTTTTTGCTTATGTAGGCTGAAAGTAGGTTGTTGTCAAAACAACTGAGTCAGCAGAAAATCATAAATAACACGAAATTCCTTTACTGTATATCATTAGATGAAAATGATGACCAGAATAAATGTATAACGATTCTAATAAATTTAAGTTAGAGTATCAACTTACTATAAAGTATTGTTCTTGTTCTGAGTTAGCATTTTTATATGCACCCACTTCACTGTGACAAGCTGTAAGATAGATAAAAGTATTTAAGTGAAAAATTAGTAAACTGACCATAAGTCGAAAATTGAATCAACCATTATCTACATATTTAAGTGAATATGGAAAACACTGATTCTAAAAAAATATAGTTTCGATTAAACATTGTGTCCACGGTCACTTTATTATAGGACATACATAAATGGTTCATCTATTTTCATTTTAATCGCGTCTTTACAAAACTTCCTTTAGTGTGATAAGTTATCGCAAATGTATTCTGGTCTTTCAATAAGTTAATTATAATTATCTACTTAAAGGAAATTCATTTATATTCAGTAGTTAAACTAAATAGTACTCTATGATAAATAACAGGTTGAAGAAAACGTAGGACAGGTATCCAACTCAGGTAATAGATGAAGGGTTGCACAAGATCATGAATCGACTGAAATTAGACATTGACATCGTTGGATGCGTTCCGTGCGAGACCGAAGGTCCCGGGCCCGAGGCCCACGTGCGGGATCATGGATGCGCACTGCTGAGGAGTCCATACTAAGATGAAACGGCTGTTCAGTTATTCTAGGTTTTCAATGGTGGTCAGGTTTAGGTTGACTTGTGAATTCAACCTCGAAAATACGAAAATCTCTGCAAATTCCCAAAATTGATAAGTGGTACTTTATGATAAATAACAGGTTGAAAGGATTGTTGCTTATCAAATAGTTTTTTTACAAAAAAGTGGAACATACAATAAGATTTTTAAAAAATTGATTTACTTTAAGACTAACACTTGAATATGTGAAAACAACACTATGACTAGTCTATGGAAAATTTTTTAAAAATGCATTCATTCCAAGTTCCTGTTAGAATATACCGGGTGAGAGTAAGGAAAAACAATGAAAGATCAATTGACCATTAACCAAAATGCTGAAATCCGTTTCTAAATTCTTAGAAGGAACAAAAATATTTTAACAATTTGTGAAGAGAAAAGTTTTATATCAATAAAAATAAACATACCAAGCAAATTATGCCGTAGGGATAATTGTAGTTTACGTAGATCGGTAAAAAAACTTTTACGTTCTACTTCAGGATCTTTTAAAGGAGCATTAATCCAGAGGTTGGGATGATGACGTTGACAGTGAGGAATAAGCAAACTAAAAAATACGCAGCAAAAACATATTGAAAACTTATGAGTGTGATTTAAAGCAGAAGAAAAGACAAAGTGGCCTTTATTCAAAGATTAGACTATGATACTGAATTATCTCTCACTTGAATTTTTCCTCAAAGTAACACTACATTACGTATGAAAACATCTGATATAAAGAAATAAAGGAAAATAGAATGAAAATATGGAAATCAAAATTCATCAATTTAAGCTTTTACTACATGATAAATAATTTAATTAACACTTTATATATTTTACTTAGTTAATGGTACAAAGTGATGAAAGTAGTAGTAGTAGTAGTAGTAGTAGTAGTAGTAGTTTTCTTTCTGGATTCGTTGTCTACGTTTCATATACATTAGGAGAGTATCATATTATGAAAAGGTAAATGTTCAGAAATTTATCATTACAGTTCCTGTAAATTGTGATGATAGAAAAACACCGTATAGCATAGTTAAAGTTCACCCGATATTTAGAGATGTTTACAAAAAAATTAATCAGTATTCGCCAATGTCTTAATATGAAGCTGGTATTCTAAGGAAACTGGAGGATAAGCAGATATAATTTGTAATACCCTGTACCAAAAAGTATTTAGTGTTAAGTGGATCGTGGTGGAACTGTGATGAGAGAAGATAGCACAAACGGGATCTTGACGAAAATTAATCGAACAACCGCTAGCAAAGGCTTGATTTCCATAAGGGCACAACAGATTTTCAACTTATTAGACATCAAACAATTTATACATGTTTTTAATATCATTTTTATTCATAATCTATTTCACACTATTATAAACTTTTTTGATATTCCTTTTAATTATCAAAATATTGTGTCACTTGTCAACAAAAATAAAACAAAAGTAATCAGACATTTATTCATACATTGATTACAAACAAATATTGTCTATACTATGGAATAGAAACTAGACAAATTATTTTTTCCCTGTGTATGTGTAGATATAGCACACAACCAGAAACAATGTAGAGATTATGATTAACAGAATTTACTGACAATAACTATGAGCTTTACATAAAGCAATTCGCCAAGGTTAACCAAATGTATCAGTATGGGGTTGTGGAGAGTATTAAGTTTTTGATTGAGATCATAAACCGGTTGATGTTAGACTACCATTGGAAACCTGGAAGCACTAGCTGGCCGTTTTGTCTTATTGTAGGACTCCTCCGAAGTCCACATCCACGAGTCACGCCGTGAGCAGTGGAGCTAATCCGTGTCGGGTAGAGACAGATATCTCCCTAGGTACGATGGAAGATGGTCGCGCAATTTCGTGGATTGGTTGAGGTTAGACATTAACACCGTTGGATGCTGGCTCAGTGGTCCAGAGATTAAGCGTTCGCGCGCGAGACCGAAGGTCCTAGGTTTGGACCCCGCGAGCGGGACCGTGGATGCAAACTGCTGAGTCCCATACTAGGACGAAACGGACGTCCAGTACTTCCAGGTTTTCAGCGGTGGTCTAGCATCAATCGGTTCATGATCTCAGTAAAATCGATGTATTTTGTATAAGGTTTTGCATTATTGTATTTGACTACTTTTGTTGGTTTTTTTCATTTTGATGCACTGTTTTAGCTTTTACGTTCCAAATAAAATAAAAGATATTTTATTTCTATTAGTTCGTTCTTGAGAAACACTTTATATATGATTTCCAAAACAGACTCATATAGTATTAAGGTACAAGAAGTGGATTGATAGTTAGCAACTTTTATTGGTGTGATTTAACAGTATGGATTTACTGAAGTTATACTAATGAAGTAGGGAATTGCGAAGTTCATAAGCGCTACCAAACGATTGATTCAAAAGAGAAAAGTAACATAATATGGTTCTAAGCAACTTCAAAGAGGTGGTTATTTCATGAGAGATTATTTATTCAGTTGACCATTTTGCCATCAGACGACCAAATACAGATCCAGGTAATGTTTTAACTTGTATTGAGACAGCAGTCTTCCACCCAATGTACTAGAAAACTCCATTTGACCTTAATTAGTTAATACTCAAATCTGAAAATGTATTAGTAGACTAGATATTCGAGAAAAAATTTACACTGCAACTAATTCAATGCTTCACTGAGATAAAAAAACTTTCAGTATATGTTAACAATTTGTCATGGATCTCACGTCTAAAAACCTTTTACTGGTATGATAAGATAGTTCGGTATTTGTTTCAATACCTAATGCTAAAGGAGTCAAATATTGGTCGAAAGAGAAATATTTTTCGAATAATTAAATTTCTCTTCTATACAAATTATTAAGAACGTTGTGCCCTTTTAGCATCAACATCAGAACAATGGATTTCCCTGCATTGCAAGACTAAACATAAAGTGTATATAATCATGAGACTGAAAGTAGTTTAAGAGATTAAATAAATTGAAAGAAATGATGGGCAAATAAGACAAATTCTAGGAGATATTATCGCCCAATGTAAACGATAAGTATGAGTATTTCATATATATGGAGACTAGAAATAAATTCCTCAATATCGAGGATTAATTGAATTTAGATATATGCACCGTTGGATGTCAGGTCAGTGGTCTAAAGGTAAAGCTCTCAAAGCGAAACCTAAAAGTCCTGTGTTCAGTCCCCGGTAGGGATAATTACTACTGAGAAGTCCCATACTAGGACTAAACAACTGTCCAGTGTTTTTTAATTTTCAATGGTTGTCTGACTGGGAACAACCAGTGATATAAACTATAAAATTTTAGTAACCTTTATAAGGCCCCTGTAATCAAAAGTCCCCAAACTTGATACACTCGTATATATCCGTTTGATAAGAACAATGCTTAACATCACACAGCATAAATTTGTAGATATGTAGTTGTCTGTTTACTGGACATTAAAAAAGCCACTACAAAGGATAGATTTTTATATACTAATCCAGGAATAAACAAATAAAAGTAGAATATAGTAATGTATTAATTATTAATTATAAGAATGGTAAATTTTTCATTATTTACTTTTGATAGTAAACACCTGATTGACTTGAATCAACACGTTCCCATCCCAGTGGTACATACGGTCCAATAAGTGGATGATTCCATGTGGATCGTCTGGTTGAATCACATGTATAATATGATCGACCAAGACCTGATCGTCTTTCAGACCATCCATTCGGTAAAATTAAACGACTATTGTTGTCCATTTCAATTAATGACTAGAAGTATTTTTTCAATGAAAGAAATCACTCAAATAAAGTTAGAAAACATATTTTATGATAAACTAAAACAAGCATAAGCATCTATTTCTGATTAATAAAACAGTTAGATAAAGTGATTAACAGAAACTGAACAAAAACTATATTGAAAAAAGCACACAGATTTACTCAAAGTATTTAAAAATTTACATGTGAAACTTACTGAAATTTTTGAATAGAAATTAGAATGATCCATTAAAGCTAATCCCGGTTCAACGGGTAATTCTGGAGCTAAATCAAAACTTGACTTAGTATATCTCATTCCTATTCTACTTTGATTATGATAAGCGGCTAAATCATTGGCACTAAACGAATTAGTCATTGAGCGTAAAGCCGGTGACTGTAAAACGTTACCATTATTATTATTGTGATGAAAGAAGCTTTGTGCATCATTTGTTTGATCTGACAGTATAAATACCTGGTTACTTGGATTAACTGCATAATAATGCTCACAACGATTGCTATTTTGTTTAAATCTATCAAGTTCTGAAGCTGCTCCACGTTCAGATGTATGACTTGATAAATTATCTGTTTCAGACGAATATGTAAATCCCGCATTTGCACTACCAGAACGAGGCATACAATTTGCAAATCGTCCATAAGTCGGACGTTGAAAATAAGCATTCCAATTGTAGTTTTCTGTAAGATAAAAAATTAAATGAGTTAATACATTTATCCGATGTATACATGCATCACATGGAGGTTATAAAATTCTTAGTTATATATCTCAAAATAAAGGAAATATAATGTCTTGAATCAAAAACAAGCATATGGAGAAAAATTCTGGATTTCGCATGTTTTTGAAAAAATTATACCAATTGATGTAAGCAAAATCAGATTGTATAACGTGACAAATGTTTAATAATGAACATGTAAGATGTTATAATAGCTACAAGTGTATGTATGAATTTTGTAACCACTCCATTTCGTATTCATAATATCAACTTTATTAAACAATAAATAATTCTAGGTGAAGGAAAAGTGTTGTAGTGTCCTATTGTTATAATACTCGCAACGTTTTACTTCAAATTGGATTTTTTTCCTTGTCTATATCATCCAGACTATGCTTTTATTTAATATTAACAATATCGTTGAGTATTCATGCAAACTCACGAGAATAAAGGCCGTTATGTATATCCTAGATTTCTTTTTTGGCAAAATAAAGTTTTAATCACACTAAGATGGAAAAAGCAGATGAGAACATATAACTTATGGATCTTTTAATCAACCTAAAAGCAATAAATCGTCCAAATATTTCGGATTCTTCTAATTTCTAAGGAAATAGAAATGTCATAATCTAGATAAGCATTTAGTGAAATATAAATTAATCTTATTTACTAGCATACACATTGAAAAAAAGTGTTTGTTTACTCATTTACAAAGTACGAATTCATGTACTCGAGTTCAAATCACATATATTGTGTTGGGGCTAGCGATTGATACTTTCCGACTACTTAAATGCAAAGTTGGTGGAGCAGGATTCAGTTCTGTCATATATAACTCAAATTTAAGTAATCTAAGTATTAAATCGTATCTTTAGACGTCTAGTCAGAATTGGTCACAATGGCACAGAAGCATTTACTCTTTAATTTACTCTAGATATCGAGTTCCTGTATTTCATTATACACATCTTTTCATTCGTGCTTCCTGAACTATATTACGAGTGATTACTCTTTTTTATTATCATCGCTATTACATTACTTTAACTCCGTTATTCATTCTGTTAATTTCATATTTTCTTGCTAATATAATGCAATGATTTAAAGTAACGAAGCCATGTGCCAGACTATACGTCGATTATAACCGACAGATCTCCACTTATCGATAAATATAGACAGCATCTATACTGAAAATATAAAGGAATGAAGTATGAATTTCAAATTTATGGATATGTTTAACCTCAAAACTCAGGCAGTAAATAAACATACAAAAACTAGTACGCATTACTGATCTTTGGAAAGCATGACATTAAACAGAAAACTCTCCAACCTATATCAGTTTGCTTAATTTTCTTAAAATAACACGAGAATTTTTTTTAGCAAACTGACACCTGCCGTAATTTCAAGTTAGACTAATATTCACTGATTTGACAGCATATAACTGCACACATGAAAATAAATATATTTTTTTGAAAATACCACGAAAAGTACATCAGATTAGGTATGTGTTCACATAAAACTTAAATTTACCTAATGTGAAAATATCTAGAAAAAAGAAGTCGTATTATGAATGCTTCAAGTGTACGAAACTCGACACATTCAACTACTTGTATTCGCATACACACATTCATACGGAAGAAAGAATGGTAAGAAAAATAAACGAAATGTTAAATGCCACCAACAATGAATTTTCAAACAAAAGGGCATCTCTGCCAATATATCATCTGGTATTCATTAAATTTAACACTGAAGTGTATAGAGAAAAATACACAAAGTGAAAAAGATGAAATACATACAAATTATAATTATATCACAAGTGAATAATTAGCTTTCTCACTATAGAACAAAGGATTCTTTAGATGGAAGTTACAAAATAAAACAATATTTTATAATCGCTCTTATTTCTTTAAGTGAATGAATTCGGGAAAATGTTGGGAAAAAGTAAGCTGATTAATCCAAACTGTTTTTTCCTGTTACATGTTCCGCCTGATTTATAAAAAGCAATCGTATTTTTTGGCTCGGTGAATGACAATATTACTTAGTTCCTTTTAATGATAAATATACAGGAATATGGTTGGTAATGAAATTATGTTGGGGAGTATGAACTGATTTCTTATTGTATAGCGTGTGTGTTAAGATTCCTGTGTTAACGATTTATCTAAATTTGTATAGTTAAGATGTAGTTGTATTAGAGGTATCTTAAAATATAGATTTTTAAGGTAACTTTTTAACTGACATACAAAAGATAACCGTCAAAGGATTCTATTATATTAATTAGCATATTAACTTCAACTAGCAGCTTAGTTTAGGAGGATGTATGAAAACACTTCCATTCTACTTTTCCCTTATTTAACTATGTTGAGATAATAAAACAGGTACTATTATTCTTAACTAGAAAAACTTGTAGCGCACACATTTATTGTAGCAAATACATACGATGCTTTGAAACAACTCTTTGCTCGTTTCTTTTAATATGATAAATAACTTTCTGTCACTAATATACTGTTCAAAATAATCTTAGATTTCATGTGTGCATGGTATTATCTTCATGGTTTAGAACTTCTAGTAATGCTGCAAAACACTATACATCTCGGATAGTCATTGAAGAACGAAATTCTTAGATCGTTCATAATTACGGATGGAAAGCTTACGATAGTGGGTTTTACTGTGAAACGGTGAAACTAAAAACATAGTTGGGAGAACAATTTTATTCTAATATGTGAGAGTGACAAATTAAATCAACCCGCTTGTCAGTATTACGCATATTATTGAGGGTCTCAACAATAAAATGAGTCGACAAATATAGACAATGGGACAACTATCGATAAAAAAATTTATTGACTAATTTTCTCTGTTTATTGTATATATTTTTATTACTAATCAGTTCTTTTTACTGTCTCAACTTACATCCGTTCTTTTTGACGTAATACTAAGGTTCTCTCAAATTACACTTGTATCCTAGAGTGGTGTCCACATTTCCTTCAACCATTATTTTAGTAGTTAGGTACATCGTAACCAAGGTGAGCAAAATTCCTTGAACTAAGCACGTTGTATCATCCTAAAACAAAATACTTTTTTAATTCTACTAACTTATCAAGAGACATTTTGTTTTACTGGAAGTACTCTAGAATCACGTGATAGACATTGTCGTAAATCATGTCCAATGACACTTCCAAGCCGAAGGAATAATGTTTAGCTCGGTAAACTGATACTCAGATAGACTTAAAAACATGATTTAGTGTAGTCGGAGGCAAGAAACACAATAAAATGGGATACCTTCGATAGAAATTCACAAATAAACATCAACATACCTAGGTTATTGTTGTTACTATAAGAAAATGGATCCCAGCGAACAGCGTTCATGCAAGGAAACCAAGGATAACCAGGTGGAGGTGAATACACACCTGATGGTCTATAAGCTGCATAAGAATTTGTTGGGATTCTATCCGAATAGGTGTAGTTTATATTAGCAAATCGTTTGATTCCATCAGGATTTGCACATGAGCATAGACCACCTGCTGCTGTTGCTTGTAGTGGGTTTTCTGTAGTCTGTGGATCATAGGAGACGAAATGGCAACTTTCAGTCAAAGGGGATGTACAATTGCCTTCGTATACGTGTCCATGGCTTGGATCCATGCAGCAAAAATGCCCCGATGGAGAATAGTTTGGAGGAGAATTCATCTGTGTGTTGTAAAAGTAGATAATATACAATAGATTTTCTAACATTTTGCATTAAAATTATATATATATATATATATATATATATATATATATATATATATATGCAAGTCATTGAGTTGGAACCAGTAATAAAACATTAAGCCATATCTTGATTTTAGAATTATGTGAACTATGATTATTAAAACCACCTTTCTTAACCTACTGATCAGCATTTCGTTATGATATGGGAAACATTTCATGTAACAAATAGTGAAGAATTTAAGCTGCGTGAATGACTTGGAAACTATATGATCAAAGAGTAAATTTCAACAAATTGGTTGATTCTACGATTTTCTCCTTAAAAAGCTAATATCAATATATCAATCATTGAGAAACTTCCAGCATTAATTTAGCCTTCTTCATCATTGTTCTAAATAGACAATGAACAAGAATAAGGTTAGGACTTCAAAGTCAGGTGGTTGGTACTTAAACACTCAACCAATGCACTAAAACCTTATCGGTGGAACTTTCTATTAAAAGTCAATCTGCTTTATAGTGTGACTATCATCCTATGTAGTAGGTGGGTGACTAGTGTAATATGTCTTGTAACCGTACAACTCGTCTATGACTCACAGGTTTGCATACCATGCCCCAGTAATTGTGTAGAGTTTATAAATTCTATTTGGTTGTTTACCTATAAATCATAAGCATTGGAAATTTGTTATTTACCCATTCTTTCTGTAGTTTATAATTTGCTTCTTTGTACTGATACCATTATATTCCCGTTGACTTTCTGTTGCATTTTTTGCAGAGTCTAGCACTTTAAACTAGTATGATTTTTTGGTTCCCACATTATTGTGTATGTTTTTCAAAAACATTTACAGACACCTATTTATTAATAGTAGATATCTATAAAATAAACGATTTTATACAGTTTGATGTTGGGTTTTCACTAGTACTAGTTAAAGCATAAACAAAACCCAATACTTTTAAGAAACTAATCACAACAATCTAGATAACTCGAATGTAAAACTTACAACAAAGTTATCGAAACATATTAGTTTCTAGATTACTGTGATGAATATCAACGTATTACTCGTAAACTGATTTTACTGAAATGTTTTTTTCTCAATAAACAGAGGCTCATAACAACAAAAATGATCTTATAACAGAAATAAGGAAAAATAAACAACGGAAATTGTTAAGCTAAAACCAGAACACAGCAGATGATCAACATAAATTTCAAACAAATACCCGTTGCATAATAAATAAACCAGATACAGGGTATGTCAGGTTATTTGCTATAACAAAGGCTTGTTTCACAGCTCATACACATACAGACCTAATGAAAGGTACCAGTTAACATCAACACACAACATCGAGAACGAGTACTTACTGTGGAACTGATTACCTTGCAGAATCTAACAAAATCAATATCAGGAATGTTTTGACTGGTGAATTCGATAACACAATAAAACAATGAATCCAAAAGAACGAATACTAGATAATTATTTAGGTAAAAAAATGAATATTAGTTTAAAACAGAAACTATTATAGTGAATTCCTCACATGCTGTGTAGATATGGTTTTCATACCACAAAATCATCATAATGATCCATTATATTTCAACATTAGTAACAATATTAAAATCTTTGTTTATTAACATATTGAATATCAACAATATTAAGGAAATTTTAAATACAGTCTAAGACTAATAGTGTGTAAATTCAATATAATGACTTACCACATAAGATAAAGGCGTGACTAAACGATTCATGCGTTGTGAAAAAACTGTATGATCAAGACCGAATTGTTGTTGTTGTTTCAGGTGTGGATAATAGTAATGGTGATAGGGAAATTGTGAATATGATGGATGCCTTTGTGGAAACATGTGAGAAGAAATGTACCACTGATACCAATTCGGTGGCCAAGAAGTTGCTTGTCCCTGTTGAAGATCGGGAGCATATATGTTATTTGACTCTGTGCAGTAATTCATATGATTAGTATTACCATCTGCGTTTCCAGTATGAGAAGAGGTTGAGTGATTTATGAGGGGAACAGATACGTATCCACTGTTATGTGAATGTGTGACCAAACCAGGTTGGTTAGATGTTGAAGTACAAGATTCACTAGTCATTGTTAGTTTTTCATCTAAATTCCACTCTGTTTGTCCTGAATAATCTTGGGGATAAAATTAAAAAAATTAAGTTATGTTAGATTGGTAACAGATACGATATTTAAGATAAGTATAGTCAGTGGTCAATTTGTCGACCGATAGTAAACAATACAGAGCACAATTCATATGTCGTAAAATCCGTTGTAGTCGGTTAGCTAGCCTAAGGTAGTACTTCTAAAAGAAACATTTTCACCCATTTTTCTTAAATTATACGATTTAAGTTTTAAATCAATGTTAATTCCCATTACATGTTGGCAACTGAGTTTGGATATACTTTGGGTATTAGCAGTGTCCCACAAGTAGCACAGAATTAAATCTTAGTTTGGCTTTTCGAACCCATCGTTGAATAGCCTTTTATAGTATAACCAATCAACTTCATACAAAAATGACAACTACGTCTTAAATTGGTTGTATCGTCATTTTCTTGATTCATTTCCTTAACTTCTAATTTCTATTAGTTGCCTCAGAATAATATCTAATGCAATATGTTATTCATCAGTCTTATTCGTGTAAGATGGTTTTTCAGTATCATGGATTAACTGAAGTTAGACTTGCACACCACTGGATCCCAGCCCAGTGGCCCACGGGTTAAGCTTTAGCGCGCGAGACTGGAAGTCTTAGGTTTGATGCTTGGATGCAGAGTTGTGGGTGTATACCATCAAGGAGTTTCATACTATGATGAAACAGACATCTAATGTTTTAGGGTTTTAGGTAGTTGCCTAACTTAGGTCAGTTCGTAATCTCAATAAAATTAAACAGTTTCAACAACCCTATTCATTCATGTTTATTGATGTGATCTCTAATTTTTATTAATAGTTGAGTTACTGCGGCATTTTTGTGAAGTACTTTCAGAAGTTATAACAGTTAATTTCCGAATACTTTTTAAGTAAACATTTTTAAGCCATTATTTGGTGTTAAATGTCCTCTTCTGATTTTGTTTTAATAAAACACCACCACTGTCCAGACTATTTTTGTTCAATAACAAAAGTATGGATAACTTAAGCTATTAATGATCGCATAAAGTCCATATTATGATTCCAACGGTTTCACGTCTTTATATATAGAATTGATTATTTCTGATGCCGTGAAAACCTCATAGGGGATGTTAACAAACAGAATATAAATGTACCCAAGCATATTTTTACTGACAAAAGCTGAACACTATGCGTTTCCTGATTTTGTTAACATGCTATAACCCAAAAGCACCAGGAGAGAAGCCACAAACAGATTTACCTGGTAAACCGTAGGACTTGTAAATCAAAAACAAGAGGAGTAAACAGGTAGTCGAATCTTACCAGACTGCAAGTTCGTATACACTGGACAGGAAACTTCGTTTAAATTACTGGGGTGTTGCGAAACGAGTGTTGTAGAAGAGCGATTGACGGTTTCTTCAGCCTTGTTGATGGTAATAATACCTGTTTGAGTAGTTCCTAAATTCATTGGAATGGAACTGTGTGATTTTTGTTTAGTTAACATGTGTGAATTGTGGTCAGATGAATTTCCCGACAATGCTGAGAGGGAATGTCCTGAACTCGTTTGTATTGTTTTCACACATGACTCAGGTTTTAACTGAACATCCGAACTGTTTGTGAAAGCGTTGTTAGTTGGGTGGTCTGGGCCAAATTTACTATCCAAATACCGCTCAAAATGCTGGAAACCTATGGGTAGACGCTGGTGCATTAAATCAGCATTTGAATGGCTACCGTCTTCGGATATTCCGGAACTCAATCGGCTACCTCGAGATTCTGACGTCGTCTCAAAGCGATTGTTTCTCACAGCACTGCTACTACGACTGCTTGATAATGATCTAGCTATATATGGTGACTCCGTACACATACTCTGATCATCTCTGTTTGACACCGCACATGTTTCATTTCGTTCAGTTTTACCATGCTTTCGTGGTTTATCTAGTTCAGTCATTTTAGATCCATCTTGTCCCAGTGAAACATTTGTGTATGCAGAAGAAGTGCGTAACACCAGCAAATCTCTGACAGCTTTAAGAAGATACTGCAACTAAAAAAACATTTTATCAAGCATATTGATTCCTAGGTCTCGAACAGGTAAAAAAAATGTGAAACGTTTTGTCCATATAAGTTTTTCTAATGTAAAAAACAAATTAATGCCCAATTTACTTACAGTTCAATCAATTAGGCCCAGAAAATCCCGTTTTTATAAACAATTTGAAGTCAAAAATCTAAATCGTAACAATGAGTTATCCATTGGTCATATTAAAAGTGGAAATAGTGCCAAATGTAGTTAGTTCTACGAATTAATAAATTAGAAAATCTATTTGACATAATGATTCGTCGTCACTCAATCAAATGGCAGGAAAGACAAAACAGAATAAATGTAAAGGTCAAAATAGAAAATTCATCCTTAAAGCATAAAGATGTCAAAACTCAGATATCCCTCCTCAGATATTCACCTAAGAAACCATTCAGTAAAGGATAATTAAGACAACTGAATGTTCAGCGAAATATTTACATTCACCGAAACAAGGGTTTGTGTTTTAGGGATGAGATAATGATCACTTGTGTTATATTCGTATAAGAAATACACAATAAACATTCTACAAGAGCATATCAAGAAAGATTATCGAAACTTGGCAACTACTAACAAACCGTATGTTCCTCCTTTAGTTTCCGCTTTTAGTTAAACGTCCTTTCTACAATAAAGATGGTCATTCTGGTAACCATTCATATAGATTTTTGCTCGGGTATTTAGAAAAATTATGGATTCTTTTCATACTCTTCCGTGTTCATCATTAATTATTCATTCAAATCTCCTTAGTCATAGCCGCCAATACTTTCGGAAACAACAACTAGCAGGTGTCAACACATCTGACAACTAAGGGAAAATCCCTCAATTACATTTGCATCCACATTAATTCTTCCTTTGGAAACAAACCACTTAAATAACCGCATGCTCTCAATCTCCTCAAACTTAATTATAAAATAAGTGTGGAGATATTAACTGGTTCCGGGTTAGAAGTTAAGTTTTGAAGGTGATAAACACTGATTCTAGATACTGACAAACTTTTAAAGTAATTCACTTCACCCCTGAAAAGATAGTCTTCGCAACGAGAAATAGGAAACCTCCAAGAACTTTCATCAAAGAACCTTTCAACACTAGTGGAGCAAAGAATTAGGATTTCTGAACTCAAAAATAATATATAGGAAATTGACAAAGAATAAAGACCAAGTTGGTACATTTTTGGTTAACTCGAGTTATTTTCTATCTTTGTATGCTCCTTATCTTCTAGTACAAAGACAAGTAGTAGCGGGGCTTAATGCTCTGGAGGCTTTTAGTAAATCAGGTTGCTGTTCCTTAGCTTAAGCATCACTATGAACGAGATTCTTTGTGCTTATGTTTACCGGGAATTAAAAAACGTATGAAACGTTACTATGATTCTGAATTTCTTACTTTCAATATTTAAAGATTCATCATCATTGTGGAAAGTGGTAAAAACAAAATACACAAACATGCTACATAAGAAATTTTAGATGTTTTAGCGATTGAAACAATTATTACGCCGCTCTATCTATAAACATAGTGATTTCAGGGAACGAGCAGTAATAAGAATAAAACATCTAGTGATCAGTGCTGCTCAATACCTTACGGCACTACAATACTTGAAATTTAATTTACAACATCCATCGGTTGAAACAACACACTTTTGAGCCAAACCTTTTTATTTGTTTTGAAACAATGGGAAAACTTTAACAGATTAAGACACTCGAATCAATATCACATTCATTTACTTAGTTACTGCATTTTAAACTAAAGTGATAATATACTGCAAAAATCACATTGCATTCAATTTGAACGCTAACCTCATCGAAATTAAATTGCTGAAGCACATTGCTTTCTGCGTAAGTTTGGCTCGGGCGTTCATCTGAATAAGAACTAATGTGTTGTCTATTTAGAGGCGTACCAGAGTTTCCGTTGTAATAAACCTGTTGTGAATCATTATTTTCAAACGTCGGTTGATTTTGAAAGAGGTTCCCAGCCATTGACGGTGACTCAACACCTTTTACTCGAGGTTCGCAAACTGGATTTAAGGAAGCACTTCTATTGGGGCGCATCCGATTTTGTGTACTATGATAAGGGTATGGTTTTGAGTCTAATAATCCAAAACAAGAAAAATATTGAGGGTTTAAAAACTTCACTTACTCACAAACATTTAGAAAGAAGAGGCACATGTTATTTATCACTACCTATAAAAAAGAATTTAGTAAGAACTCTACCAAGGCATAGTAATTTATATAGTCGCACAGTCATATGAACATTAGCCACAGTGATTATAAAAACTCTATCTACCTGTTTTATATAAAACAAAACCGGGGATAAAACTACTAATTAAATTCCGTTACAACAGTCAATTTATTCAAGACAACTTTATAATAAGGAGTACTTTTTTCCAGTTAGCCTCGTAAGCCAAATAAATTCTCTTGGATACTTATTTTATTTATGATGATAACATTTTTCACATTATCAAAAAATACTCAAGCCTAAATTTATGTAGTTGATGAATGCAATACAGTGAAAGCATAGGCTTAGTTACACAATTTAACTGGAAAACTAGACTAAAAAATAATAGTTCATTAAAGGAGAGAAGTGCGTTCCTAATATCTAAATGATAAACTTGTGTTAATACTCAAAAATTGCAGCTTGCTACGAAGCATATAGAAAGTGGGGAAAAAATAGTGTCCCTATTTAAGTACTAAATTGTACTGTCTTTGAGTTTGAAGTAGTGATGTACTGATATAAGGCTTCTTGGAAAATTCGAAAACCAACTTAAAATGAAAAGACAGTTTATTGATGAGTTATGTAAATCGATTGGTGAAACGTTAACAAACTGTCCAGAATTTCGCATGTAAAAAAGGGAAAATCATTAAAAACTTGTGGTTTTTTCACCCGAGAACAGTAATGGAAAGTTCCAAGTAAAAACTGGAAGGAACACCTAAAACATTCGGACTAAATTACAGAGAGTAGTTAATTCTTTATTATATTCTTGAGAAAAATAAATAATCTTAATCTGGCCTGGTTTCATTTAAGGAATATTTATATTTTGAGCATACCCATAGACGTCACATTCCTCAAAGCATTTTCAATGCGTTGCTCCAAAAACTGTAATAAATCTGTAGAGCACATTTTCTTCTCAGTCTCACCAGATTTTGGAGAAACTGAGGGATTCACACAACCAGACGTTGTTTCGCAATAACCATGCGCCAAACCCGTACAAGGACTACTTGCCATCATTCTCTGCTCATCTGCTACCAAGTCTGACAAGTAATGTTCCAAAGCGTTTTGCGTGAACTGTGAACCCGGCATTCGAGCATCTGGTAATCCAGCTATATTTGAAAAACCTAATAAAATATAGTAAGGTATTTAAATAAAAAGAATAGAACGAGTTAGTAAAACTGGTTAGGTATAAGCGACATACCCAGCTGGCCACAAACCGTGGTTAGTGTGATGACCGATAGGTTTAATTTATAGCTTCGGTCGAGGGAAAGTCAAAAATAGACCGTGTTTTCTGCCTTCAGGAAACATGGTCAGTCTCAACATACTTTCAGTAAATTAGTTTGAATGCAAAGCACAATTATAATGGCGGCATAATAGATATACTTTTAAAAATGTTTAAATCGGGAGCAAGCTCAAGAAGTGACAGGCTTTGCCTGGTCATTGTTGTTGGATATTTGATACTTCGCCAAAGCATATGAAGTAATATTCTCAGTTTACATGTGACAAAAAGAGACTAAAAAGATACAAATTTTTCATAAGTATTTTGTTTTATAATCATTGAGCATTAAAGCGCATTATTATTTTCTGACAACTGTCTGTGAAACTACGGAGTAATAAACTTTTAAAATGTTCTAATGTTGTAACTTAGTTCAATGACGATACCAGTTGGCGAAGAAACTTACAAAATGCTTTTTACCGTGGAAGAAATTCAAAGGTTTGTGATTTAAGCAAGGAAGCAATTACCAGGCAGCATCACGAGCGATCGCTAAATAGGTATATTCTTATTGAACTGTTAAATCATCTTCTAAGAACAAAATGGGTTGGTTGGTAGAGTTGCAAATATTTATTTACAAAAGAATCACAATTAGCAACAAAAACGTTCTTCCCATGGAGTTTGAATTTTTATCATAGTCATATGTTTCTGATTATGTATAAACATCCTATTACACCAAAATAATAGTTATGACCGTCGAACCTAATCCCGGTGACAAATATTCTACATGTTTTATTAGTTAAAGAGTTCAATCCGCAACAGATTGGATATAACTCATTTGTATATACTTACCAACATTCCATGAGGCGTGCCTCGGTTGAAGACCATAGAGTTGTATTATGGGTTTTCTCTTAATTTCACTCGTATCTTCTTTTTCCTGACTGCCAGAGTACGAAATATGTCGTTCTGTGGACTGGAATGATGAGTCGTTGCCGATACGCATAGGTGAAACAGCCGGTCCATTATCCAAGAGATTTATCCGACCTATTCTATTGCATAACTGTTCATCTCCTAGCGGGTAAGTCTCCTGATCATCTGAGAATCTCTTACAACACTGCTGAAAGTTAGCACCTCCAGGTGAGTTCTTCGTAACATTCAGTAAATTTGGTGGCTGAGTATTGGACGATCGATCACGTGAATGTTCTCTTGTTGAAGCAATCCTGTCCTCTGTCTCATAAGAATAACCTGATACATTGCATGGACTAGGTAACAATCTTTGACTAAAATCTTTCCCATTCAAAAACGACGCCATTTCAGAGACTGTATGAAATGATTCTTCACTTCCAGAAAATGAACTAGATGAAGCCACTCTTCCACTCACAGAAAAACTATCAAATGACCTGGTGAGACCCTGTTCATTAACCTGTGGAGAACATGGAGTGGCTATTATCACACCTGTGGGTTTAGACTGAAGTGCGGACACACTTCCTGATGATGACGATTTCACTACTTCTTTCATATATCGTTTGGTACGTTGTATATCTTGTGGCTTAACAGGAATATTTGATTTCTGAGGCCTCACCTTTCCTCCTGAAGACATGGTTGGTCCACTAGATATCAAAGATTGGTGTGGTGTTGACGATTTCGGAGTTACATACTGAGGTTTGGCGACATGAATGTTCGGACATTTATGATTCACTGGTAAGTAATCAGAGCTATTAGCGAAGTCCGATCGGGGTTGCATGGTTGAAGACTTTGCGGCATTCGAAGGCCATACAGGAGATGAGACATCAGGATTATTAACTCCCGAACTTTCTGGCTTGACTTTATTCATTTGGATTGTGACATCATTCCTACCTTCACTCGTATTGCGTACAAACAAACGAGGGTATGGTTCATCTGTACACTTTTTTGTGTATTTCCCAGTCACATTACTAAGACCAGGTAATTGTTCTAATTTCCGCTGCATCCGACCAACAAACGTAACGATGATAGCATACAAGATACGAATTATGCGCGCCTGGTAAGTCCAAAGACTTGCATTGGTCAAACAGGCCGATACGCATTCCAAAATTAAATATCTTTTACATATTAGGAATGAAAATGTACACACATTTTTCTGTCGCAACGTTGTTTTGGATGTTAACAAACAGTACAACGTAATGTCGTGAGAATTGTAGATACGCATATGATCAGGTCGGGCTCAACAATTGTAGCTTGGAGTCGATTCGCGGTTGACTATGATCACCACTACAAGAAGTTTGCGTACCAGATATCAGAACGCGATTGGTGTAATGGAAACAATTATCATTATAACCGGTTGTACCAGGGATTGTTTTACCGTACTTATTTGTTTAACTGTACCAAAAGACATACTTTCTTCCATTAATTGTGACCTTGCACGGATCCGGTTACGCTCAGTAATCACACTTGTAACCTGGCACGATCTTGGTATTCTTCGGACACCACGAGATCACCAAAAAATACATCTCGAATACAGCCAGCATCTGCCTTCTGATATTTGGCTTGTAGTGACTCACTTTTATCACGAGAATACGATTGGTTTATTGAAAACAATTACTATTATAGCCAATTGTACCAGTGACTGTTTTAATGTGCTTTTGTTTAACTGTGCTAAAAAGCATCCATTATTCTTACACTTTGATTGTGACGTCGCGCGAATTCGGTTACGTCCTGTAACCAAGCTTGTATCCTTGCACGATCTCGGTATCCTTTCAATACCACGAAATCGCCAGCAAATATATCTCGACTTGGTCCATTAACTGCCTTCTGATATTTGGCTTCCGAGGGGTTTTTTGCAGTCATTTGGCACGTGTTTCTTGGTAGCGGTGTTCATAGTTAATCTCGACGCCACGCTACAGGCTCACGGGATATCTTATCGGTTAACTGGCACGTGGTTTTCCTGTAGTGGTGATCATAATCAATCGCGACTCGACGCCACACTACAGAATAATTGCGTTTTGACGCATTAGATTAAAGAACTCCAAAAAATCTACAGTTCACAACAATTGAAAATGTTTTATATAGATATGGCATGATAATAGAGAACTTCCAGCACGGCTTCAACTCACCTTTATAACAACTATTCGTTCTGGAGTGAATTCGATAACCTAATACAAAGGATTTACTGAGCACTTATTTATGTTGTGATAACCATGGTAACGGTTGAATGGGAACGTGAAACCAGCAGAACTAACTGGTTTAAACTTATCACTCGTCATGTTCTGTATTGTGCATTATGTAACATCATTTAGCACTATAGTCTCGGTTATTCAGGCAGTTGTTTGCAAGACAACAGCTTTATTAGCATTTATTTCCAATAGCTGTCACCATTTCAAATTAATTAGACAGTCACATCAGCTGGCTCAATTATTTCCATCAGTGTTCATTATTCGAAAGGTCATTGATAAATAACCGAACTCTATGTTTGATTTCAGAGCATTCCAGCTTTATTTCAGGCCTAGGGTCAAAAAATATACGACGCAAACATCTTATTAGCCGATATTTACATTTATGTTTATGTTTACGTCATAATGATGCTCATTATCCACTTTTTTATAACGATCTGGTGTACACTAAAGTATCTATTTACGGCAGCGCTTGGATGTTTAAGTACACTTCATGGTCATCTATCGTATCTAATCGGAGTAGTTTAACTACTCGGCAAAACTGGTGCTGGTGAATTCGTTAATCATCTGAAAATTGGTTGGGTGCAAGAGGGAGGAAATCAAGAGAAGAATAGTATCGCTGTCAAACAACAGACGTTGGGGTGACTAGAAAGCACTCACAGAGTGACATCGATGTTCAAAAAGACTTTGTATGCTCTTTTGTTCAACCTTGCGAACAAATCTCCTTTACCTTCTGGTCCCTTGAAGAAAAAATGTTTCGACACTCTAAATTAACCTCGAACATTGATTCTATGCAAATGTTTTCTCCTCATTTGTTTGGTAAACACTGAGACGACGACGCACCTGAGCTAATAGGAGTTACTGTACACTTGGTTTCAAAGTGCCACCGTAAGTCTAACATCCTAACATATCGTTTTACAGATATTTAGAATCTGTTTGCTGAGTGGCACTGGTTCACTTAGACGATGCTCAGTGAATTGTTGCTCTAGATTCTGAACACAAGTCTGAAGCGTGTAAAAAGGACACGGTTATTTTATGAAGGTGGGGGAGGGACAAGAGTGTGTAACGTGTAAATATGTCACATTTGTTCAGTGCTTTTGTACGCAACACCTTTCCAACCGAACGATGGCAAACACAGTCAAAACAGGAGTCAGTAATGAAGGCGTTCGAGGATGTGTCTAGAAAAATACCGGTTTGTCGAGATGTCTGTGTGATCTGGACTGGCTAGTAGTTGAGAGGACTGAGTAGTACAGAGTACCAAATGGTGATCCGGTGTGGACGCATGACCGAACGATTTCAGCTCGGGTGCGTCTAGTAACATTAGTGAGCTCAGCATTAATGTCGTAGACTTACAGAACTACATATTGTGGAGGTTATTTAGTACCACACATGAACTGTCCTTCGTGATATACAGGATTTGAAATCGTCCCACCTATTCCCTCTGAGATTGTCCACCCTGGAAAACTTTGTGTTGGTAATTGACTCTCTGAATCAGACAAATTTCTCAACACTCAACACTGGTGATCATCTTATTAGTTTCAGCGAATACGACATGTTGAACACTTTTGGTCAAGTGTCATTACCAGACCACGACAGGGACTGATGTAAAACGATTATTCCGCTGTTCGTGCCTTATTTTGGTGGTCCATTACCTGACTCCAATTGGATTGTAAGATGGTTGTTATCGTAGTATGCATACCAGCTGCCTTCGTATATAGTTGTCGACTCAGATCGCGTTAGTGGATAACAGAATCAAATAAGCGAAACACAAGAATGAATTATGGATGCGTACATTTCGTACAATCGTTGATCCAACAGAGGACCGGAGAAACGAAGTGAATGGAGCAATGTGGAGAGGGCGAAGCGAAGCGGATCGTTGAACACATGTGAGCAAACTCCACTTAACCAAGCGTGACTCAATATTTATAATCAGACAAAAACAAGTTACAGACACGTGATAAATAGAATAAACAATTGGTACACATATGATCGTATAAAAAGCAGACAGGGTTAATATTCGAATAAGTAACAGAGTAAAGACGTGGCTTGATAAGAGTGGATAGATTGGTCTGTCCAGGGGCTAGAACAATCTGTGTGGGCTTGACATGGTGGCGGCCACTACATCGTCAAGAGTTTCACTTATCTCTATCTTTCTTTACAACCAAAAATTATTTTCACTTTATTCATCATTGCCTTCTTCTTCGTACGCTTTAAGGGAAATGACTATTGTAATCATCAACACACTTTCATATTTCCTATTTCACGTTACTCCGACAACATTTTCTGAACCTTTTTTTAATTCTGAGAACTTCTGTAAACACTCTTTCATAATGTGTTCGCGTGAGTGGAATGAGAGGAATTTCCTTCCATATTACATACTTTAGTATTTCCACCGTCTAGAAATTGATTACGTAGCAATTCTTTCAGGAATTCCTCATCCTGTGGTTAGGCTCAGCACACTTAACTCTCAGAATTTTTTAAGGGCTATTCAGCAGAGGTTGAAAATGAAATTGTTGTCTTTAGTTAGCTTTAAAAGTTTTAGGTAGTGTATGCCGCTTATTTCAACTTTCGCGTTACTATGTCAAATGTAGATTTGAAACCAAAGTATGAACCAGGTGGGATTTTCTCTTTCAATATACATAAGCTTGTCTACACAGGTGAAAAACTTCTTTGCTTCCATGGACCTCTTATGTATGAAGCCAAGTGTCTGGATGTCAAAGTGAAAGAAGATGGAGTGATGTATTTTGTACACTACCAAGGTTGGAATAAGAAGTAAGGATATAATCAAATTTAATTTTGGATAATAGTTGGGATGAGTGGGTAACTGACAAGCGTATGTTCAAGTATAACGAAGAGGGTTTAAAGAAACAGAAGGAGTTGGAACGGCAAATGTAAACTATTATGTTCCCTACTTAATGTTTCGAACGGGTTGTAGAAGGTCTGGAAAAGTCAAAGTCTTAAGAAAATCCGACTTAAAGTCACAATCTTTACCACCTCCGGAAGTTTTAAAGGATGTAGAGCGGACACTGAAGCCTGGTCATTTAAAACAAGGTTGTACTTTCTGGGTTACTTCACTTACTGTTCTTATAGAAGAGGAGAGTCCTAAAGCGAAGCAGTCTAAAAGTAACAGTGAAGCAGATCAAAAACCAATCACACCTGTGACGACAGAAGTAAAGGAGAGTGAAGATGTCAAGGCACCTTCAAAGCCTCCTGAAGAATCTAACGGTGTATTCAACATTACTACTGTATCAAGCAGAAGAAGAAAAAGTCGGGCGACGTCAGGAATAAAATCTATCGAGAATGTAAATCTGAAAAGCTAAATTTTTGAAGTCAGGAGTTTTTTTTCGTGATTTTTTGGAACATTTTTAGAACAACTCAGTCGTATGGTTTCGTTTATGTATGTGCAATGGCTTACATACTTTTTTAGTGTTCAGAACGTTAACTTATGCCTTATGTTTTGATTCTCCGTACACTTCCTAGACCCATAGCTCTGCGATTCTGATTCATGTGATAATAAACCCAGTGTTAACGAAGCTGAATTTTCAAATATCTCACTCATCAGTCAGTACATCTGCAATGAAATAAGTTCTGTCTCTTGCAGTATGAATCAGGTTCCGAATAAAATTCATATATTCTTAGCATTCGGCAGATTCATGTTAATTGCCGAGACAGACTATGTCTCTTTCTGTTGTGTGCAGATACCTATCTAACCTTCCTCTTATTATCTTGTTAGGATGACAGTTTACTTTCAAAGCCACAACTAATGGTATCTATACCTCCATCTTTAAAGGCATGGCTCGTGGATGACTGGGACTTGATTACTCGTCAAGCTCGTGTAAGTCGGATTTCCTGTAACTGTTTAGTAGTCGTGTTCCATTTTGTATCGAGATGTAATTAATTTACTCCAATTTAAAGTGGTTGTCAAATTAAAATCAATTTGAACCTAAAGAGAGGAACTAAGATGTTCTGAATTCATATCACTGTAATAGATCGTCGCCTGTACCACCGTCTTCAATAAGCGGAAGCATATTTTTGTTGTGTAGTCACATAAACCATCAGATTTGTGTCAGGGCTGGGATACCGCCCGGGTGCCCAAACCATGTGGTCTTCTTAGGGGACCGCACCCAGAACCTTCGACCTGAAGTTCTGATCCACAAGGCAGTGGAGCAACGTCACGAGATGCAGTCCCATGGTAGCCGGTGACCAACGATTGGTTCATACGCCATTTGTTCCTTCAGGATCCCGGAGCTCATGTGCACCATTGGTTTGGAATCAGGGTTTCCGAACTCCCCTAGGTGAACTTTTCATGTCCATCAACCCGGTTAAAGCGCCGAACATTCGCTTTTCGTCTTCTCAATTTTGTAAGCAATTTCCTCGCCACTAGAAAGCAGTGAGTAGGACTTCCCTGTCAGTGGTTGTATACGCGTGGCCATGTGAGAGCATTTCGAAGAGAGCTGACTTTCTCCACCCGCTGTACCAGGGCATTTTGGCGGAAAAGCCATCATGTTTTTATTATATCCTTCATTATTGTCCCGGTTCACTGAAGCATTCGATCATTCATCTTCCAAACATTGTCACACTTTGTTTTTAGGTTGCATGTTTTTGCTAAGCTAACAATATTTTCAGTCAGCCATTGACTGAGTTTGAAGAAAATGGTTTTTATTATTTTGTTAATTTACTTGTCTCTGTAGTCGTTGCAAAGTTTGTTTAAGCTTATCTTGTTTCATTTTACTGATTTGGTTAATTTGCAGCTTTACGAGCTTCCTGCTTCCCAACCAATATCCACTCTTTTGTCTGACTTCTTAGAAAGTGCTGAAATCGAGGTGAAATCTGAACCCACTTCTGAACCTCAAAATTCTCAACATAATATAAATCCTGCAATAAGACCTGATTTAAGACGTGAATTTCTCGCTGGGATTCAGCATTACTTTAATTTGATTATCGGCTCTCATCTCCTATATAAATTTGAACGGTTACAATATGCTGAACTTTTAAAACGTCACACAGATAAGAGAATGTCAGATATTTATGGTTCAATTCACTTATTAAGGCTATTTGGTACGTCCTTCAATTCAATGTGTAGTTTTCAAGTTTTTCACATAAATCACTAAACGGCGCTTTGATTTACCATACCATTTTTAACGAATAAAAAGTAGCTTATGAGAAAGACAAAAATGTCTTCGAGGAAGTGAAGAATTTATTTGAGTTAATTGATTGATTTTATTTATTTATTTTAACACATATATTGGTACACGGAGGCACCAAATACATATGTGCCACACAAATCTCACTTGATATGTGTGAGGGCTGTGATACTGCCCGGGTGCCCAAACCGAACCACGTGATTTTCTTAGGGGGGCCACACCAGGAGCCTTCGACCTGAAGTTCTGATCCACAAGGTAGTGGAGCAACGTCACGAGATGCAGTCCCATGGAAGCCGGTGACCAACGATTAGTTCATAAGCCATTTGTTCCTTCAGGATCCCGGAGCTCATGTGCACCATTGGTTTGGAATCAGGGTTTCCGAACTCCCCTAGGTGAACTTTTCATGTCCATCAACCCGGTTAAAGCGCCGAACATTCGCTTTTCGTCTTCTCAATTTTGTAAGCAATTTCCTCGCCACTAGAAAGCAGTGAGTAGGACTTCCCTGTCAGTGGTTGTATACGCGTGGCCATGTGAGAGCATTTCGAGAGGGAGAGCTGGCTCTCCCCAGTCTCGTCGTACCAGGGCATTTGGGGGCGTTCAAATGAATTCATTTAAAAACACTTCTAATATGTGCTTATGATTCCGTTATTCTGAATTTAAATGATGAAAAGCCAATCAATATCAAGTTGATTTTCGTCTTCCAACTTATAAGTCATAAAGTTGCGGCGTGTTAGTGGAAATTGAATCGCTTCAGTCTATAGTCAGGTGTAAAATATTTGTGTGCCATATCATAGCGATGTCACCAATATTGTTATTAAATAGTTATCTGCTAACACCCTTGCTATGTTTTTTCATATATAAGGTTATTTGAAACTCATAAAGTCTACATATAAATCTACTGTAGTGGTGATATAAGTTTGATGAGAAACTAACTGATTCTTTATATGTTTGACATTTCAATAGTGACAGAGTAATTAGTTGTTCAGATTGTTCATAGTTCTCTTAAATTATTCCATTCCCACTCTTATCATTGTTGTCAAGACTGGAATGTTCTTTTGTTGTTTGCTAGCTCAAGGGTTTACTTCTTCCGTAACAACTACACTAACCGATTATAACTTAAAGGCTTTCATCAAAGTATATCCATCATATTAAAATCGTTTATTTTAATCTATTACCTGCAAATAGATATGATGGACAACTTATAACTATTTTGGTTTGTATGTGTTTCACTGTAGTCCCAGTATGTATTTCTATTGCAGTTAAGCTTCGGGACATGGTTTCTTGTACCAAAGTCGATGTAAATAGTCTGCCTGTTCTAGAAGCATTGGTCAACGAATTCTTGCAGTAAGTATTGTCTTTTGGGTCATTAGGTTTTCTTTTATTACAAAATTTATGTATATGTTACCATTATTGCTCTCTCAGGTGTTTAACGTTACTACTGTGAAGACTTACTCAAACTATCACTTTTGAATAACTGGTGCATGCTTTGTGAAAACTATTAACTGTTATTAGAAGAAACTACACCTCAAAGTATGTGCGTATTGATACACTTTATGTAAAAATAGACAATTGGTGTATATAAAGTTGGAACATACGATGCTTCTGTTCCCTAACTTCCATAACACCTTATATTTCGGCTAAAATGTAATAACAGAAATAAGGAAGTAAAATATTTTTAATAATTAAGCGGAGTCAGTTTCAAAAAGCCATAAGGTAGTCATCTGTTTTGGAACAATAATTCCGTTCTTTATTCAGTGGTTTCCAGTCTAGAACTAAATTATTCAATATGAAATATGGATTTCCCTTACTGTCATATAACTTCACCTTTCAGAAATATACACATTGTATGCGAGTCATGAATACATTTTGCTTGCAGAAGCTCAACTTTTTCAGAACCCTTACGCACAAGTCATTCAAAATGGACATTTTTATTGACGGCGCGTCTTAAAAGAATAGTTCAAACTACGAATTATTCTCTGAAAAAGTGACTTACACTAAGCCACGAAACGTCAGAAAGTCTGATTCTTCTACCCATTGGCATATTACAAATATACTATTAATTTATACTCCGAATTAGATTATTTACATGTATATGTTCCTTTCAATCACTACTTAGTTGTCATTGATTAATAAACGTTTGTTTTTGTCTCATACTTTTATGTGACAGATTTTTAAGACAGAATGAAGGTCGTTACTTCCGTCTTGAAGATTACACTGTAGCGACGGCAGAATATCAGCGGAGAGCAATGTGCTGAATACATATTATTCTCATCTACTCTTTGGAAATATGTATATCTTCACAACTTGTATAATATTGTTAATATATTATAAATCGTTTTAATTTTTCGAAATCGTTACTTGTTGACAGATTCATACCTGCAATCTATAAATTGTCATCCCAGTAAAAAATCGTTTGATATTTTTGTCCAATTTCAGTTATTTAAGAATAAAACTGAATAACCTTAGTGAAAGTCTGAAACTTTAGGGTGCAAACAAACCTGCGTTCTTTTGGAATAATAGCCGAATACGATGCTCAAGGTCCGGGGTAAATTAGGGTTTGGTGGGCATTTCTGTCCTCCATCTCGACCAATAGTATGGTGGATATGAAACTTATAGGTCGTCAGTTTCAGTCCTTCAAAACACTTCTGTAGGCATGAGAATTTTGAGAGATTAAAATAGGCTATTCTAACCAGGTTTAAATGTAATGTTTAAATCGATTTTGAAACCACAGGAAATGAAACATCGCTTAAAGATTCACATGGTTTTAGACCAAAAGTTTCAACATTAAAATCTCAAAAGGATAAATGCTACGACGTTAATTCATTTTATACTACCTTACTGGTTAATGAAAGTTCAAACATAGTCTCGTATTTTTCGTAAAAGACTGATCAACTGGAGAATTATTGGGAACCGAACAGCACTTGGCAGTTGTTTCGCCGTAGTTCAGGACTTCTGTAGCGTTCATTCACGATTCTACTGGGGACTGGGCATAAGCCTTTCAGAGCTTATTGTAAGCACATTATCTTTAGATTCGTAAGTCGGCATCCAATGATCCATAACTTCACTCAGTTAACGATATAGTGTAACTATCATCAGTGATACCTATCTCACTCATGGCATAGTCACGACTTCTTATTGTGACTTTAGGAATTTATATGTAAATTAGTAATAACGACTAGGGATTGCGTCATGGATATACACTGCGAAAGGATTTTAAACTAGAAAAGAAAGGACCTTCCGACTAAACGATACGTTCTGATTGTTATTCTCAGTCATTTTTAATATTTAGGTGTTCGTTAAATATAATCGTTATCGTAACATCTGGGATTTTGTGTAAAAATTGATAAATTTACATTCCACGGAAAAGCAACTTATCATGAGTGTCCATAGGAAAGTTATCTAATATGAACACACGCACGAAATCTACGTCACACCTGGTTGACATAACGGTGTCGGTTGTTTCCAGTATTTCAGAAAATGAACATAAAATAGACAATGCAATCCTGATCCTGAAGACTTCTGAAATGTTACAGCGTTAGCGAGATTGTTTTGGATCATGACGCATTTCATTTAATATATATAACTTAGGATGAAAATAATTTTTAGTAAATGTAAGGTCAGCGTTATCGTATGCCAATATCTATTATTTTGACAAGAGAACTAAGAAGTCAGTAAACTAGTGTATATTTAGTCCGGGTGATTGGTGATACGCTTTGGGAGTTTAGGTTTTACTTAAAATCTATTTCTAAATTCTTAACATACAGCAAAACACTCATTCCCACTAAACAGATTTGTTCGTAATACATTTAAATATGGAAAGACGTTTTCTCATAGTTTGTAATAACAACTGTTTATTATTTCCTAAGAGGTCTTCATTTACGATGCCGAAATAAGGTTGTAATGTCTCATACTTTTACTCTGCAACCAGTCAAAAGTTATGTAACTGCACTCTCTGATCTTCGTTCATCATTCAGTTAAATTGACAAATTTCCCAGGTAAATTTGCTTAGAATTCTGTTTAATTTTAATCTAGTTATAATAGAATGTTACCAGCTATTTAGAGTTGCTAAATAACAATGATAAATTGTTATTTAAATTTGTTTGCATGTTCAAAAGTTATTAACAACTATTAGCAAAGTGTCCTGTGAACTGAAAACTATGATATATGCTTAAAAACATCTGACGAGTATTGGAAAATAGACTCATGAAAATATGTCAGGAGATTCTGACCCATTAGTGTAGATGGACTGTATTCACCACGTGATTGCATGGATTTCGTGTATACTTATTACTGAGAAATGGCAAACTAGTGATTTCACTTTTTGAAAAAAATACCTTCAGATCAAACTAATTTCCAAGTACTACGCAACTGTGTAGTAACATCTTTGCAAGTGAAGAGAATGACATTATTTTGGAGGAGACAACATAGGTGCCATCGTGAATACATAAAGGGTTTTTTTTCAGTAAGACTTATAATACAGGAGACTGCTATTGCTGTAAAACATGTGCAAGTTTGCCGGGTAAATTTGGATTCTGTCCACTTCTGATTGGCATCCAAAATATTTAATGATGTATAGAAGTATTTTTATGAAAACCACTTGGGGATTATTGCAGAAATCAATACAGTAAATTATTACGGGGAGAAATATCAATGTTATTTGGTGAATGGTTTCTTAGTACAGAGCTGATTAATAAAAAAAAGGAATATCCTATTCCATATTTTGAAAATAGCATTTAGTCAGGGAAAATTTGTAGACTGTGTCTAGCTTGGGACTCTAAATTTTTTTTTTGAAATTTCTAATTTTCGCTATAGTTTACTATTAGTATGTTGTACGTTGCGATATTAATTAGAAATAAGTAAGCACAGTCAACTGTCAATGACTACCTTGATACAATAGGACTTTTTTACGACATCTTCAAAGTTATCGCAAAAACCAACAAAATATAAATGATGAGTAGACTTGGGAAATACATTACTAATATAAAATTTTATTAAGAGGTGGTAATTCCGATTGTTGTGTAGTGAGGACGCTTTTTCATATATTGGGACTGATAATAAGGACTTGATTCAATCCTATAAATTTTGTTGAGAATAGATATTTCACAGCATCAATTGTACAATACTACAGCATGTATTCCAATCATAAGTTTTCAAAGTATATTTCATTAGTATTACTAACAGTCAGTATCAGGTACTCGTATTCAGTTATACAAGTTGTCCATTAGTTTAGCTGCTACAACTTTGTTATATATCACAACTTGAGGTGCTTGAATTCCTGTATATTTGTCGCTCATTGTTTCAAAGGATAGATAAATAAAAATAAGCCAAGAACTAAAGTATTTATGATAGGACTTTCCAGTATTTTGAATCACAATGATTTGTAACCCTTTTATAGCAACTCGTGAAAATGTACAATTAACGTTCTTAATTATTCAGTTTAAACAAATTTAGAATAGGTTGATTTATTGAGATACTCGAGCAGTTGGTAAATAAGTGTCGCAAACGTATGAGTTAGTCGCTAATTTCGGTCGGTAGGTTATTAGATTTTTTGTTTAAAAAAATATCACTTGTAAAACTTATAGTAGTCAGGTTACACTAATCAACGTTTATTTAAGTAATATAGTTAATACAATGAATAGGAACTTCAATTATGACATTTTACTGGACAATATTTATTGTAGTTCAATCGATGGCTAGTTGATTACAAAATAATCATATCTGGATTCATTTACGAAATCTTAAGAGCTATCATCAAAGGTCGGATGATTAGTTACATAAAAATAAATGATACCGTGCATAAAGGGAATCCAAATATGAATTACATTTCTAAAAATGTTAACAGTTATAAAAAAAGACAAAATCGTTCCGGTCTTTTGCCCAGTTTCCAAAAAACTACCAAGAAAGAATGGCATAATATAAAATATTAACATGAGAAGTCCTTTGCACTGTCATAAACTAACAAGGGACAATTGACATATTATTCCTGATACCGTTTAATTAATATAAACTTAATCTCGTGCTAAGTGAATTGCTTGGAAAGTAAGTTCCACGTCAAATTAGTCAGTTTACTATCTTATTCCATACAAATGTGAGTGAGGCGTAAAAAAACGATTTTAATAAGTATGTTAGTGATATGTATATACTTCTAATCTTAGAATAATTTGCCCTAAAAGAAAGTTGAGTCCTCACAGACATTCTGCCTTATATTATCTTTGAATGAATTCATTAACGGTGTGATGATGAATAACGTACAATAATCAGAATGTATAATCTATAGGCTACATTTTTAAATAATTTTTGAATTTCCTTGACAATTTACTGAATGTAATACTTCTACTTGCTTATTTTAGGTTCAAAACCAGTAGGTTCGTTTGTTACATTAGTTTACCGTTTTAAAACTTCGTCACATAAATAAGTGTTTATGTATGTGTTTTCTTCATACAAAATAATTATGGTGTGAATATGGATTTCTTTTCAGACTAATTAACGACAAGACAAAATCAATGATAAATCGTTGTTTTCCATAAAAGAGTCGTCATTTTAACAGTTGATAGAAAAACGAAAAAAGACACACTCTGTAAATACTTCAGGGATAGAAAACTAGCATTCTAAGAAGGACAATTGATAAATAAATGAAAATAAAACCAAATTATTCCAAATTACTGATTCTATTAAGTAGTACAGATCAATAGACTACGGTTAACACTTAAGGTTAATCATGATTTAAGGTTATTATAAATTATTTTTTTAGAATTTAAACCGAAGATAGTCTTGTAATTATTCATATTTTTGGACAAGATTCAAAGAATAAGAAGGGAAAATAATCAGGAATGTGAACATTGGATTATTCCTAATAGATTATAACTTTCTAATTAATAGTTGAACCAAAGCGAATATGTATTATCATGTATGCAAAAGTGATTTAAAGTTGTTAATTTGGTACTCATTGTTGGGAGTCTTTTATATGTCTTCAGAATTCAGGAAAATGCATATATAAGATAGACTAGACTAAGAATGTTATTTAATGCGGAATATGGTGAAATTAAGATACTAAAAAAATTCACATTGCATTTAATTACTATTATTGAATAACCATATATTTTTATCTTTATAGTATAATAACCATAAAGGGTGCCCGTTGAAATGTATATCTCTATTAAATTCCCTAACCTTGAAAATTTTATTGACAGTGAGATTGAAATATATCACGTACTTACGCCTGTTACCACCCATGGAGGACCATAGGCGACCCACCAGGATTCTCCAACCTACTCGGTCCTGGGCTCTCCTTTACATTTGTTTACAAGTGCCACTCATTCTTTTGATGTCTGCCTTCAATTACGGTGCAATGTGTTCTTTGGTCGACCGCTTTTCATTTAGTCTTAAATATTTCAAGTACGGGGCTTGCCTCATGTTGCAGTTTAGTGATTTCGGCAATATATCTATTTACCTATAGTGTCTTTTCCTGATTTCCTCCTCATCTGGGAGTTGGTTTTTTCTCTACCACAGTGAGTTGTCACTGATGGCATCTGGCTAACGGATATTTAGTATCTTGCGTAGGCAATTTTTTATGAATAATCGTACTTCTTATGATGGTTATGGTACTTCTCCAAGTTTCAGCTCCGTACAGTAGAACTGTATGTATTGAAGATTGTGACTTTGATATTGATTGACAGTTGTTTTAAGTTCCATATGTTCTTCAACTGTAAGAATGCTGTTCTTGCCTTGCCAATCCTCTCCTTTATATCTACATTATATTCTTCTTGTTTATCAGTGGTACTGCTCAAGTATGTAAAGCTTTTTAAGTGTGATTTGACTGCTACGTGCTGTGTCGTATTCTAGGATCTTGAGTTTTCATTTGTGTATGATGAGGTCTATTACTTCTGAAGCTGCCGCGACATTGGTTAGAACTTTTGCATGGTTCTCTTCTACGGGATAGGGTAAGCAACCCTACCTAGGAAGATCTGAACCAAAGTGAATGCCAGATAGATGTGTTTTGCTTTCCACTGATCAACCAAATTGGATTCTTACTACAGGAATTTTTTGTAGCTAATAATTATTTAGATAGTAAGTAACATGTGTGTCTTAATTATTCGTTTTTATCTGTATTTGATCATCTAAGCTTTGCTTCCTAATCATTGTTTTGAACTATTCATTTCCTTATGAAAGAGTAGTTCAAATTTGTACTGATTATCTGATGGAATAGAAATCGTTTAGATTCCTTACAATATGAGTAATTAATGTTTCTTTCATGGTGTGACCGTATAGATAATAGTGAATCTAGTTGGATATAACAATACATCTATTTTAAATTACATACTTAATAGAGAATAACTGAAGATAGAGTAAATTATATATTTTTATATAATACTAAGTATACTACTTTTTATTTAACGCAAGTTTATATTCACATAATTTCAAAGGATGTCAATCTTTTCTTAAAGAATTGTATTGCTTTATTATTGATATTAGGTCTGCAATTGATCAACCTCTATTGGGATAGGTGCACAATGAGCGGATTGGCTCAATATCGCTTTTTAGTTATAAGTTTTTAGTAAATATGGGTTGTGACTGGCAGTGGTATCCAAGAAGTTTGTTTTGTCCTGTTTCTGACGCTTCATCTGAATGTCCTTCATTCCATTGTAGATGTTTACACAGGGACTTGAATTTAATACATATCACTCCAAACATCAACGCATCCGTAAAGACATTAAGTTCAGATGAATACTTTCTCAACCTCTAAGAAATTATATATAAGGGTTTGTACTTTTCCGTTATTGATAATAAGGATTGATATTTGACGAGACACGTATTTGATTCAGTTCTTGATGTGAACATCTAGGTGACTGATCTGAAATAAGATAAAACGCTTATCATTGATTTCCTTTCTAGTCACAATCCAAATATTAGTCCTATTTCAGTTAAAAACGAACACTTCATATTTATTAAACGTTTTTCAAAATACTACTGATATTATCAGCATAATTTTGGAGATACACTTTCATTCAAGTGGTTAATTAGGGCTCTGAGAAATTCTTTTGTCAGTAGTGTGTTAAATATTCAGTATATGTATATAAGCTGACCATTTAAAATAATTAATTTAGATTATGTATACCGTTTTGACCAATAATTATATTTTCCATGTATTCTCTCTCCCATATACATATATGTATTCCTGTAGTATTAATACATACGTACACAGTTAGAAGCAATGATTGATTAATTTTATTATTTAAATTCTCAAATCAATTAATTAGCCAGGTAATTTAGTGAATTGTATACTTATTTAACTGGTGAAGATTGATATGAATTCATTTTAAACTATTATGATATATAATGAACTAGGATGATTATACTGGCTTCAATTACTTTTCTTAATGTATATGAAAGGTACTTGATAATTCATTTACTGATTTAATATTCACCTGTAATCAGATGAATGTACGTTTGTATATATATATATTGATGGACTTTAATGAGAAATACAAACTGTTTTGTATCGATTGTAGTGAGATATCCATCTTCATCATATATCGTTATATTAATTATCATTATTATTAATATTATAGCTTCATAAAATAGCATAATATGTTTAAAAACGTAGATAATTTAAAACAAGAACATAACCAAGATAATCAGTCCGATGAAAATTATAAATTATATCCAGATAAATTTGAAACCTTATACTTAATAGATTCTGCCAAAGAATTACTTCATCCATTATCTAAAAGTTATAGTATATCTGAATCTATTTTATCAACATCTATTGTGGATATCAATCCAGTTAATAATATACCAACAATAGATATTCATCCACAATCTACAATACATAATTTTCTACCCTTTAGTCAAAATTCTAATAATTCTCTCTCCTCATCTGAATATATCATGCGAACAAATAGTTTAACAGGTAATATATCAACCAATCCGCAAACTGTATCATTTCAGTTATCTAACAGTATAAACAATTCATCCAATATACTAATTGGTGATGAAAATACAGACGCTAATCAAAATTTATTAACCAATCAACAATCAACATCATCCCCATCAAATTATATGAAAATTCAAAATTATTTGTTGAAAACACTTGATAGTCCACATGATTTAAGTTATGCTAATTCGTCTGCAACTATTTCACAATCATCACAAATAAAGTTAACCAATAATTGTAATTCACTAGATCTATCTGATCAACTAGGTATAACAACATATATTGATGAAAATGGTCAAAATTATATTATAACAACATCATATGGTAATCAATCCAAGTTAAAACAAAAACAACATCATATTCAAGATCCACGGATTGAATTAAATTTCTTATGTAATCAAATCAATAATAATGCTATGATATCATCTTCATTCAATGATTATAGCAATAATATTAATAATAGTAATAGAACAACAGAAACTCAACTTCCAATATTAACAAGTAGTATATCAGAACCGTTTTTATCAAATTTATCAACAGATCTCATGACAAGTTCATCCATTGATTCTACTGTAGCAGCTGCATCAAACGTGATGAATTATATTTATCAAAATGGTTCATTAAATTATGGTAATACAGAACAATTAAAAAATCTAAATTGTTTAAATATACGTACATTAAATCATTGGAATTCACTTGAGTTTAATTTAAATGGAAGCATAGATCAATTGACAAATTATAATAATTCACAGTTATATGAACCTAATACCACTAATTCTACTACAATAACTACTACTAGTAATAATACTGATAATGCTGATAATGGAACTATCAATACTAGTAATAGTGATACTAATAATAATGATAATAATCACAGTTTATTAAGAACAGATGATGCAAATAATTTATTGAAACTTCATCAATCTGGTCAACAGCAACAATATCCATTACAACAATTACAGAGTGCAAATAATTCCATTATTTTGCATTCGAATACTGTACAATCGAATAATTTAAAAAATCATAGTGGTTTAGGTACTCCATTCATTATTGAAGATGTTAAACCAAGATTTCAAGAAAGTAATGCCATTAAACACAATCATAATACTAGTCCTGCAATAAATACTACACAAGACTCTACAACCGATATTATGGTTGGATTTAATAACAATACATCTGTAAATCATCAATCAAGTCATGTAAATGATGTAAATATGAAAAATACCATAGATAATTTAAACAATAATAGCAGCAACATAAACACTAATAATAATAATAATAACCAACCAAGAACTATTTCATTCACAGGAAATTCAAATTACAGGTCAAGTCAATTACAAAACTGTTATAATTATATTCAGTCTGAAGTGAATTATAAGCCTGATCTGAAAATTCAAACATCAAGTATGTATTGGTTAATTATTATAGACTAATGTTTTGAAATACTAGACTTGATAACAATTGTTTTTATTACTACGACTGTTTACATAAGTAATAATCGGATAGATCGATTCTTATTGTAGGTTATATTCACCACGGATTGTTTTTAGTTGAGGTATCATTGAAAATCAGAGAGGGCTGAGTAGCTTCTTCTTCCAAGTATGAGTTTCCTCAATTTAGACATTTCGGAAGTGAAACAGTTATCACTGATGGTATTCAAAGAGTATCACCTTATATCTCAAATTGATTTAAATTGTAATAGTACAGCTGGACGCCGACCCATTGATTCTTATTGTTAAGTGTTCAACGAGAGACCTGGAGTTCCTGGCTTTGACTCCTAAAGGGGCTGTAGATCTCTGCTCCTGACAGGTCCCATACTAAGATGAAATACCTGGCTGGTTTGCTTTGGTTTACACCATTACACAACTGGAGTAGATTATAATCATTTACACTGAATTAATAACAGGCAAACTTGGGATTAGAAGCTTTAAGTTGCCAAGTCAATATATGACTAATTTATCTTTGAAACTCGATGCATGATTGCAGTGTGATATGTAGAATGACTGTTTTGGGATAAAAATCGTACTGCTAGCAATAATACATTTTTTTATCGAGTTGAATAGATTAAAACAATCTGAAAAGACCCTTTGTGAATAAAGACTATAATCCTTCGAAGCATGATTGAAATAATTTACAGTCATCTATTAACTTATACGAAACTTTAAAATCAATGCTAGTTTACTATGATTGGTAAAATTATTTATCCTCTGTACTGTTAATGTCTATTTTAAACGTTCTATTGCATTACTCTTTCATGTGACTAAATAACAGAGATTATAAGAAATCACTGAATGATTTTAAATGGTCTTTTAATGTACCCAGTATTTATTGATAAGTATTTGTGCAGGTTTCTTTATCACTGTGATATTGACGTAAATAGATAGCTATAACTTCTATAATGTCTACTCAATGTGTTAAATATGTTAGTTCGCTTCCATTTATCCGTTTAAATACTAGATACGTTGTCTTCCTCAACTTCATTTGAATCCGAATAAGTAAATACTCGTTTCTCAATTACTTTTACATGTGACATTAACTGTTGTAGAAATACAACTCATCCTATTGTTCAATGAATATTACATTCATTCTTTATTTCTTCATGCAGAAAAATAAAGTCAACTTCTTCTATTTGAACACTTCACGGACTTTGACCCATAAAAATTCGTTGCGATTCTATTAAATTCATTGAAATTATGATGTTATCTAAGTTAGTTCACCACTGAAAATCTTGACATTTGAATATATTTTTGTGCATCTGCCTTGATTCTGATCGGCTACTTGATTTACGATATGTTTTGTCTGGAACAGAGTTGATGAAAAGTCGAGACAGGGTTAAAAAAAATGAGTATCACCTGTAAATAGCTAGAAAGAAAAGTTCATGACAGCGTAGGTTAACGGTTCCTGGTCGATGGTCTGTGCTCCACGATAGGTAACAGACGTAATATGTGTCTTTAATGTTATGAGAGTAAAAGGATTTGAGATTGGTTCTGAATTACCAGTGATCCACAGTGATTTATGAAGTTCAACCATGTCAGAAGTGAGGAAATTGTCTAGCGATTACACTGGATAATTATTTCACTGCAAGGTGAATTGAGTGAACTTAGAACTTTCGAGCACTGAGTTTTGACTCAGTTGTGATAATTACTCTGGGTGTATATGAGTTAATAGTTTAAAATTAAAAAGTAGTTTTTATTTTAACTTCGTTAGTTATATCAATACGGAATTTGCTGAATTAACTGTCAGAAGAACTTGAATAATACGAAATACAGTAGACCAGTTAATCTATTATCTATAATCATGACACTTATTACCCCTGAGGTTACAGGTCTCAATGGTTTCAACTACAAAGTTAAAATTTTAAAGTCTTATCAACTTTTAATAAACGGAATACACCCATTGAGAGATTGAGTAAGAACGATTGGGTCAGCAAAGAGTTCTCTTTTCAACGAATTCATTTTCGAAGCTATACGATCTCAAATATATACTTATTTTTCAGGGTGTTGATTACAATAGTAATGATACTAAACTTCTGTTAGACATGGTAACAGTGAGGTAGAATAAACAAAGTTATTCAAAAAATTTTCTTCTAAACAGGGAAACAAATAATAGTTTGATTATTAAGGGCTTAAATATTCATCAAAAGATAGACAGGGAAATTATCATTGGGAAAGGATGGCTCAGCATTATCAACTTTTCTCCTTCGCGTTTGAGACTATAATAATATCGGTCATCAACTAAGTAACTTGCTTTCTGATCTCACATTCGACCTCTCTCTCTGACTCTGAGAATATAGTTCAGTATTTTAACTACGCTGTGCAAACAGTACACTAAATAGTCAAATAATTTAAACTTTGAAAGTTAAAACAAAATTTTAAGCTTATTTCTTAATAATTAAGAAATGGTCATTTCCAAATGTCATTACAGCTGAACAGGTGAAAAACTTTTAACGAAACTTTCCTTTACCATATCACAGACAAGGTTGAATTTTGTATTTTGTTTTAATATAAAACGAGTTAGTTATACATTTTGAAGTGCAACGCCATTTTCGTTGAAATTCATAAGAGGTCCATCAAAATTCTAAATAATTATTCTCTTTGATGAATAGACTAAACTATTGACAAGGTTATTAATCATAGTTTTTCTCAAGTGTTTTTCTAAAGTGACCATTCGTTATTAAGTTCAAACTAAGTTAAAAGGTTAATTACCGTAAACAAATAATTAATTAGCTGGAGGTAAGTGCATAAAGGTGAAATGATAATATTTTTTATTATTTTGGTTATTTAATATAGTATAAATTGATGCAATATTACTTGTTTTATCGAAATCAACACTGAGAGTTTAAGCCGCACTAAAGTTTGAAGAACATTGTAGTCGAGTATCCTGAGGAAAAGTTTGTTTTATCTTGCTTTGAGGTTGTGAAGCATGGCCTTTAGAAATAGAAGACATTCCTAATTCACTAATATTTTATCACAGCTGTCTTCAGGGTATTCCTCACGTATGTTGGAACCACTGAGTAAGTAATGCTAATATTAGATTCTGGGTGTTAGATAAAGATGAAAAATCGGTTGGTAAGTTAATGGATCTTCATTGACTGAAATGGGTGGAAAGTGTATTATTTATGCCCATCCCCCGCCTACCCCGATGGGCGATATCTACTGGTACAGGAAGCTAGGGTGACCAAACCAAAACGTTACCAACTCTTGGGGTAACTAGCTGCTAGACTGAGTCATGTATACAGAATCATGTTGTCTGTAGGCAATAATTTTGTTGCTACTGATACTATTACTACTTATACAAGTCTGAGATTTATCTTGATAATTTCATCTCGTTGAACTTGCGCATTGCGAAGACTTGAACCGATGCACATATATGTCAGGTTCTACAATGCTTATAACTGACTGATCGGAGTGAAATATATCTAGTTTTATTTAAATAAAAAGATGATGGTTCGTGCAGACTTGTTCAGTTTGAAGTTAATTTTCATTACAAACTTACAGGATAGCTGGATGATCATTGAACACCAAGGGACAATTCTAGTTAATAGTCATTAGCGTTGTGAACTTATGAAAGCAGAAGGGATCACACCTAGAAATTTCGGCTTTCTTGACCAGAACGATAGATTTAGATAACGAATTGGGAATTCAAAGGTTTGGTGTAATTGGTGGTTGATCGCTTCATACCTGACCTGATTTTACGTTGCCAATCAACTTTGGGGAATTCTTCTTGATAATGATTATCAATCAGCACATGGGTAATATTAAGACGTGGGGAGCCCATTAAATTACAAGCTGTTGATCTAAACCATGCACCAAAGGTATTTTTAGTGTACATGTGGCAAGTTTTAGATATCTTAGAAGCTGTCATTTGGAAACTTTGAATAACATAGTATGAAAACATAGCACAAATACATTCACTCTTCTATTTTTTATAAACCTTCAGATTTCCTTCCTTAGCTTATATCTTTTTAATCCATTTTAACAACTTTTCATTTCACCAACTCCCTTTTGTGTACCAATTTATAATATAAAAACTTGAACCAGTGTACTTGTATACAAAGTTTTCTAGTACTTGTCTGTAGTACTATATGATTTTACTAATGTTTCTTAAGATGATTAGTAAATAATATATAAGACCAAAAATCAAATCAATGGGAGATACAACAGAAATAAAGAAGTAAACAATGACAGGTTAAAGGTCAACAATGACCAATCAACGTCGAGGTCTACAGGACAAGCTGTGAGCCATATGTGGAGAAATTCGAACATTTGACTTCTACCTGAAGTTTGTGCTGGGGATATCATTCAGAATAACGATGAAATCTCCACGACCAAACCATCCAACTCAGAGAGCATAACTCCATCAAAATAAAACCTTAAGACGTCGTTACACTACATAATGAAAAATTGATTGAAACCAAACTGAAAACTAATTTTTAAAAATGGCAACTGTACTGTTATTATCTTATTCATTCTCAATCGCTGATGCTTATGAAACTATCTTGCCCCTAACCTAGTTTTGATGTGAAAGAAAAATGGATGCTTATTGATAATGGTGATAGTTTTTAGTAATTTATGAAATGCATTTTTGAAAGCCACTAAACAACCTTCAGTTATTCGTATTATATTTATTTTATGATGAAAAACAATTGAGTGATAAGATGAGAAGAGATATAGTTTGTGCTTCTTTTGAAGTGGATTGTTAGAGACCACCTAGATTAGTGTAAAGATGTACGTTATTCCATAATATCTTACTCATATATTCAGGTAAAAAAATATCAAGACTAATTTGAACCAACCAGTGCTCTTATTTTATAAGTTTAGTATAATCATCCTAAATGAATACATAATTAAATACATTGACAGTCACAACATTTTCCTGTATATTATCAAGGCAACCTCTGTTGTCATTATCACAGGCATTTCAATAAAGGTACGAAAGTATTTGGTAAAGAACTTTATGAAATATACAACTTATAATTTTTTGCCTTTATTTGAAAGTTGTTATAGTGATTTGGTTAGTATTATAGAAGTAAATTAAGTGAAGCTAGCCCCTAAACGCCCGGGTACGGCCAAGAGTGAAGAGAGTCAGCTCTCCCTCTCGAAATGCTCTCAAATGGCCACGTGCATACAACCACTGACAGGGAAGGCCTACTCACTGCCTTCTCGTGGCGAGGATATTGTTTACATAATTGAGACGACGAAAACCAAATGTTCGGCGCTTTAACCGGGATAATGGACACAGAGGGTCCACCTAGGGAAGTTGGAAAACCGTGATTCCAAACCAATGATGCACATGAGCTCCGGGATCCTGAAGGAACAAATGGCGTATGAACCAATCGTTGGTCACTGGCTACCATGGGACTGCACCTCCTGACGTTGCTCCACTGCCTTGCGGATTAGACCTTTAAGTCGAAGGCTCTGGGTGTGGTCCTCTAAGAAGACTATCTACTTCGGTTTGGGCACCCGGGCAGTATCCCAGCCCCCATACAAATCGGATGACTTATGTGGCTCATATCTATTTGGTGCCTTCTTGTACCTATGTATTATATGTTTAAATAAAATAAGTAAGTGAAGCTTAGAAAGCTGTTCAATTCTTCAAACTTCCTGTACTGTAAAAAATTAGGATGTGTAATTGGTAGGTATTTGGTGGGCAAATGCTCTAAGCAATCTTGTGACCACAAGTCACTTTACAACGGAGGAAGAAACATGTTAAAGCCCAATAAAGTAATCTAGAATCACTTAAATTTAAACTGAAATTGTGGCTCAACCTAGCTGGGCTGGTCTTAAATTGACTAGTGTGACTTGAAACGGAATCCGCCTTAAATAGTTTTCGATTTTATAAGTTGTTATGACTAATTTCAACTCAAGGTTCATCGTGAATAAATAAGAGATTGTGAATATCGTTCATAAAAATAAAACAAGTTACACATCATTTACCAACCAAATTATATGATACACGTTTAAAGTAGTTCAGTTTTATGGTTTAAGGTACAACCAGAATACATTTCTGCACTCACAAGATAGATTATAAAAACTGTACCTCAAGTACTTTTGGATTATGTTTAACAATGGAACCCAGAACCAACATTCCACCCTATCTTGGGTCAGTCATCTTTTATCTACATTCTACTGTTGATGTTCATGCTGAAATTTGAACATATTGTCTATTGCTTCAAACCCCCAATAAGTTATATAATAAGATTTCAGGTTCGTTTAACCGTTGACTAGTCCAACGAGTATAATGTTTATTATACAGGGTTGAATTTTCATTACTCTCCTTTGGAGTGTATATATATATACATTTAGCTCATGTTTGACTTGGTAATATTCATATGTCACAGTTTAAATGAACTGGGGAGGTTAATCAAGGAAACTGATTTTACTTATACAGTAAGTTAGATATTTATACTCTATACTTTTATGACTAGGTTTTTGAACTTCATTTTGAATTTATTCTGATGTTACGAGTATATGAAGATTTCTGTTTAAAAAAATAGCTTGTCAGTTAACTCAATAAATAGTTTAAAATTTTCATGTAACAACATACATGTAGAGTTACTATTGCAAATATCAACCACTCATCGGAAAGAACACGAATATCTACATATTCTACATAGCAGAAGTGGATTTTAAAGGTGTTATTAAGCTTACTTCTACTTTAAAAATACATGACATTCAATGGAACTGTGGGGACTGCCACGTTTGTATCTCGAGATGCTAAGCGTTGACTTTCATATCTAATTATAACTCACATAAAAATAGTAGAGTCTAATCAATAAAAATTACCCCATAATTTTATTGCATGCTACTTATGCTGACAGATATAAGTAATATGTAGCAGCAATCGAGAGTGGAATGCCTGTTGCCAGAATTTTAAATTAAAGAAAACAGGAAAGGAAACAAAAGGCAATTAGAATAATAACAGAATTGGAAGAATCATAAATTAGGTAAAAAACAACCGACAGATGAGCAAATAATGGATTTAATGTATGATTTTCATACTTAACGAAAGCACTGTGTAATTTTGCATCGAACAATAAATTGGTTTACCCCACTTAATCATTGTTCATTACACAAGATTTAAGCTACTTCTGCTTTTTTGAGAAATAGGTTTAGATTGGTCTAGCTTCATTATTGTTTTTAACTAATTTCTCAGTTAGTTTAAAGATATCTAATGTATATTCAAGATCAAAGAATATTTTAGTGAATATTTATGAAGTTAACTGGATCTAAAACAAATACGAAAAACAGAAAAAATTAATGTATTTTGTGTCTTCTATATTTTAATTACGAAACTGGTGAGGTGTAAAATTATTAGGTCACACTGATATATATTCGTCGGTTTAATTTTAAGAATATATATGGTGAATTGTAATAAGAAAAAGAGAGATTATATGGATATAATATAAAAATGTTATATCAGACAGTAGTAACAATAACACTGCAAAAAGTGAAGATATAATAATATTGAGTAGAATGAGAGATAACAGATTTTATAAAAATGAGGTTGGGTTATGGACCTAATAGTATAAAGCTTAAGTAAGATAATCTACCTATGAGTTAATTGGGTTTAGGATAGTTTAAGTTAAAATGAAATGGCTAAATGAACTTCATGAGAGCTCATCCAGAGAACATATGCAATTATATGACCTTTAGTAAATTATTTGAAATATGTTATAAATCTTATAATAATCGATTTCTTATGATGGATATCGATTATCAGTCAAATGAAGTAAGATGGTGTTAATTAGTTTTACACAACTGTGGATCTATAGACAGAATAAGTTTTGACTAGCATTTCCGTGGGGAAGTTTCGGGATAAATGGATAATCAGAAATCCCCATATATATATGCATGTAAAATCAGGCATTTCGAAGTCGAGGTTTTAATTGTTAGGATTAAATCATATGATGGTAGAGCTATCTTAAAGACTGGTTATACTTACAAAAAGTTAACAATTAAATATACTTTGAGGTATGAAAAGTCTAGACCCGATCCCATAAGTGAACAATGATATAATTATTAAAGTATTTAAGAGTTGGTGCTTTTAGTTTTCCTTCAACTAGTAGTAGTAATATTCTGAAATACACTTGCCCATTCGTTTTATACAATTTGCTCCACGGTATAATATATTTTCCACATAAATGATACGAAACTTGTTACTCTATTGAGTTGTACTTGATGACGTTTAATCACATCAGAAGTAAAACAGATATCACCAGAAGTATTGAATAATCTTTGTGTTATAATTTCACAATACTCTTCTTATTTCAACAGTTAATAGTAATCAATTTTATTTGGTAAGATGATTTACTTATACTACCTTGATAACTGAAATTGTCCCATTCTATTTATCTCTGTTTCATTACAATCTAGACGAAAACACCCAACTTCGTAAATAATTTCTTAAACACAATTATTTAAACAATAGTTCTGAATAATATTGACTCAAAGGAAGTAAAATCTTGGTTAGCTGATGAAACTTTGAATAAACAAATAAACTGTTTATATCAAAAACGGGGGCTTTGTGGAAATTCTAGTTGAATTCATGAGTCGAATAAAGCTTTTCACACACCCCCTTTGATAATTATCATGTGCTCACTAGCGACTGGCTTCAACAAGTATTTCATGGAATTCCATTGAGATCCCGTAACCAGTGGTCTAGAGGTTAGGCGCTCGCGCGCGAGACCGAAGGTCCTGAGTTCCAATTTAGAGGGGCGGGATCGTGGATGAGCACTGCTGATGAGTCCCACACTAGGACGAAACGGCCGTCAAGTGCTTCTAGGTTTTCCATGGTGGTCTAACTTTAATCGACTCATGAATTCAACTATTGATTGTTTATAGTTAGATTTATATACTTATAAGGAAAGAAAAGCAGATGGCAGCTATAATTTATTTTAATTTATCAGTCCTTCTAACAAGCAGTTCCTTTGATCATGAAAATATGTAAATGATTTTAAATAACTGACTGTTTAGACTTGTAATATACTACAGTTCACAAATGCATATATATTTGAACAAGATAAGAAGAAAATGAAACGTGACTGATTGAATCTGTTTGGTCTGAAGTCTTTGAAATCGATCATTTATTAATGCAATTTTTATTTATATTATTAGGTGTAAAATAAATAGTTATATTATGGAAATATTGTTCGAGAAAGAAATACGAATCCAATTATTACATTTTTGTAAGAGTTTATATCCTCTCCTCTTTGAAAGGCAACATTAGGCTTCAAGTATATCCAGATGAAAGATGTCAAATATGACGAAATATGTGTCCTATCTCCCACTGCTAGTCACAGTTTAAATTTATTACAAACTTGTAACCATAAAACAATATTGAGGAGGTCTACTCAGAATGAATATGTCGCAATAGAGATTGATCAATTGGAACATTTGATATCTACAACTGAAAAATATAAACTCTTACAAACGACTTGCATCATGTTGAATAAATTAGTGAATATTTGAATTGATTGGATGAATGGTTATATTTTCAGCAGTAAGATTTGCGGATATATTGATTTCTGAATGAACAGTAATTTGACTAAAGGTTAAAATTACGCCTTGCATAAAATCACGATCTTGCAGTGTGGAAGAGTGTCACCCCCGGACGAAACAGCTGTCCAGTACTTTTTGACTAGCAGTATTTTTTAAAGTTGTTATTTATCCATTACAGAATTTAGCTTCAATTTGATAGAATTAATACCATACTCTTTTGTTGCTTATTAGAAACTTTTAAGATGGTGAAATGTAATCCGAATAATGAGTAAAGTCTATAAAAGAATAGATGATTTTGAAAAGTTAGATTAGTTTCATTAATCACTCAGGTTGTATATATTAAATAAAGGGCAATTTGTAGTTTATTATTGAGAACACGTTTATATATATACTCTGGTGAAATGATAACACTCAGATTTTGTATGCAAGTCTTTTGATGAGTGTGTTCTTCTGGTTTAAATTACAGCAATGAAATTCCATTGTTTAGACTGTGAATAATGATAAAGTTTTAGATAATTAGGTCAGATTTACCGTTTGAGTAGTAAAATTTATCAATCGATGAATTAGTGAATATCCGTCTGAGTAGAATGTTACTCATGTTGGATATCGTCTACTTAGTTATCCAATATTCTTTAAAGTGAGAACATATCAATGCAGGTTTTGTTACTATCAGATTAATACATGTTCAACTATAAAGTTAAAATTGTTTATCATAAATGAAAATGGAATCATCGCAGTTGTGTTCTTCATGTACTCTGCTAACACATAAGGCAATATGATCTGGTACACTACATCAAAAGTTTTTGAACTCTTTTGTTTGTTCTTTCCGGAAACTGCACGGTTTTGGAAAAATTTTTACCGGGCATATTTGTTTTTTTTTAAAACAGAAATTGAGACAAACTAAAAAATTATTGCAAGCAAGGAAACACTGAATATCTGTCTCATCCTACTTTGGTTGTCCTATAGTAGGCGTCCCATTATAAAATAGGGAACCAAAGCCAGGACTTTTACGTCTTGAGACAAGCACGACACTTTTCACTTGCTGAACTAGTATCCAATGTTCTATATTTCCAAAAACCCGTTAATCAGGATATCGCCCAGGCATTTGCAACGTATGGTTGATTAGAATTTAACTGTCTAGGTTAGTAAAAGTACAAACGTTTAAAGTGAGTTAGGAAATACTATATATATATATATATATGTTAACTAAAGGTACTTTTTGTCACAAAGTGAAGTTATTCACATTATTCTGTGAAGAAGTGAGTAAAACAATTGAAATTCAAAGATGTACATACATTTCAGTCAGTATTGAAAATTCACAACACTTGAATTATGCAGTTACATTTTCTAGAATAACTTAGGTCGATGAACTGTTTATTTAATATTGAGTTTAATAAATTAATTTGAAAGCCAAACACAAGTTAAATTTAGATTTAAATAAATATAACCAAAATCTGTGTCTCCCTAGTACTTCATGTTTCTCTTTGGAATTGTGATGGTAGAACGACGGAGTGATGTTTTATGAATCGATAGTTTCGGTTTTCACTTTAATCATTATCACCACCACTATAATATGAAAGTATTCAATAACTGATAAAGTTGATTTATTGCTAGTGTTATGATAAAAACCAGTGAACATCAGTTTTATTCGACTAAATACAATTATACTTTCAAGTATTTTTATTCTTTCTATCAAATTTTTTTTAATTTTTATTTTCTAAGGCATGCAACATGTACAAGGACATCCATATCATCCAACTCTCATGAATGGTTCATTAGTTTCATCACATATAAATAATGAAGCATTAAGTTTACAAAAAGCTTTGTCTAATATGCACGCAAGACATGATATAATTTCACATTCTATTCAAGAAATGGAAGAAATTAATACAAAAGTATTAGCACATCGTATAAGTTCAGAATTAAAACGTTATAGTATACCACAAGCTGTTTTCGCCCAACGTATTTTATGCAGAAGTCAAGGTACATTATCTGATCTATTAAGAAATCCTAAACCGTGGAGTAAATTAAAATCTGGTCGTGAAACGTTTCGAAGAATGTGGAAATGGTTACAAGAACCAGAATTTCAACGGATGTCCGCTTTACGTTTAGCTGGTGAGTATTAAATTAATATCTGTATATTAATAGGTTTAAAAAAAATTATATCATTCATTTACTTCCTGCTAATGAACTATTTCAAACTTTAAACTGAACTTAAGAAAACCTTTTAATATGATTTACTTACAATTAGGAATCAGTTCTTTTTTTGAAGGTAACGAAGTTATATTATATTAAATTATTCTCATTTATTTTATTGAACGGCTTATTGAGTACGAATACTGTAAAGATTAATTATAAATTAAGGGTGCTGTGTTTTGGAAGTAGACGATTTGATTTGATTAATTCTTATTCGACCGTTAGAATAGGGGAATGGAACGACAGTCTATAGAACTGTCAAAACTGTCGTTCAAATATTCACTCTTTGATTAGGAAACTAAAATCAGTCATTTCTCTTCGTACGTAAATAGTCACCATATACGGATTGATTGTTTTGGTAGTATCATTCTTATTTGAAGTAAGTACTGATAATATCGTTCAGAACAACAATGAAAGCTTTCAAACTAAATCAACCAGCTCAATGAATCTTGTACTACAAAATACATTGATCTGAGATAATGATTTTCGCTATCACCAAATGATCATGGCTAGAAACCACTGACTTCAAATTAAATTACCAATTTAAAACTTAATACATTAGCTCTCTCTGCTTATCTATTATCACTAATCATCCCCGTTTATAAGAATGAACCTAATCATTCGCATGTCAGTAGTCAAAAGAGAAATCATTCAAACAACATAGTTTTTCGCATCATATTATTGCCGCCTATTTTGTATTCAGCAGAAACATCGGAATGGCCAAGCCTAGAGTATCGTACAAGCTTAATGGTTATTTGAAGTTATATACACTGAATCGTTATTTTCTGCTATTTTGATAAATGAACAGATGGTTACTTATGCTACATTTTGAACACATTTCTTAACCTGATTTTTTGTGGTTAACTAATCAATCACTTCGGAATAATGAGAAATGTAAACCTTAACTACATTGACTAGGTAGTAACTGTTTGCAAGCTACGATTGGAGATGATCACGTTAAATAAAATTAGCCAATAATATTGTTTATCTTAATCTCCATTCACTTTTGTCATATGAGTACCTTATGGCATGACTCTGTTTTCATCCTGATTCTCAGTAGCTGATATCCTTCTAAGAGATCTGCCAACAAAATTACAGTGCAGAGATGATGTTTCCTAGTTAATTGATGGTACTAATGAAACGTAGGGCCCCCAAATGTTCTGATACGACCAATGGTGGGGAAATTCTGTTCTTCCCAAAATGCTCTTGTGTGGCCACCCGTTTATAGCCACTGTCGAGGAAGTCCTACTCACTGCCTTCTCACGAAGATGTTGTTTACAGAAGTGAGAGGATGAATGCAATTTAACCTGGCTGTTAGATATGAGGGACTCACATCATGGAGTTGAAAAACCCTGGTTCCAGACCACTTATGAACGTGGACTCCGGGATCCTGATGGATCGAATGGCATATGAACTTATATTTGGCCACTGACTACCATAAGGCTGCTTCTCCTGATGCTACTAAATTTTCTTATTGATAAGACCTCAGTCAAAAGTTCGGGGAGTGGCCGTCTAAGAAAGCCACCTGGTTCTGTCTGGTTGCTTTATCAGTATCTCAGCCACACACAAATGTTTTGGTGACTATAATTGAAGTTAACAATCACTATTTAACTTTCTCGCAAACTAAGTTCAAAACTACTTAAGGCCTTTTAAACATGCTCTGTAATCTTGAAACGTCTAAAATATGTTACAGCCCTTACTTTAAGAATCCTGTTTCAGGACTGTTTTAAGGAGATTATAGGAAATGAAGTGGTTCAGTAGTTTTTATATCCAAGGAGTTGTATGTGGTTTTTAAAGGTTTTTGGTCTGCAAACTACTTGAAGGATACTAAAAATTAACATGATTTTTTCATTAGTAGAGTGGGTGTAATATCTTAATGTATTTCATGAAGTATTTTTGCTATTCAGGAGTGAACTACACTATATGTGAATAATACCTATTTTCGACCAATGATACTCTCAAAGGATCAAAAGTTTATGGAACTACCAGATATTGATTTTAATTTTATTCAATTCTAGTTAAATGAGATGCACTAGTTGTTCATGTTAAAAACGTTTTTAAACCGATATTCCTGATATATGTATCGTACTTGTTAAGCGGTTTCCTGATTTAAGTTAATTAAGTAAAACCCTACACGAAGTGTTCGGTAAATTGTTTTAATACATTTGAGGAACTGTTATGGTCTTTTTGACAGTCTTAATCTAGGATTACAGACTTTCAGATGATTTGGCTGAGAATCAATAGTAGTGGTACATATGTATCTACTATTTAATCTGCAGAAACTATTTTCTGTTATAATCTGTCTCTTATTTTCTTCATTCTTATCCTTTTCATAGCCTCTTCTTATTACCATCATAACTATTCCCACACTATTACTTTTGTTGCCTTCTCGGTGATTTCTTCTCTCAATATTGTAGAAAAGAACATTTTCTTCGCTGAGTTATATTTAATTTCCTTCCACTAACACAATCAGTTTCTTTTGCTATTTCTTCATTATCTGTGGTGACGTACTATTATATCGGATTCTACATTGATCTTATTTGTATATCTCCTTTTTGTTGTATATGAATAGTTAAATATTATGTACCACCTTGTAATATAGCAACATCGCCTAAGATTGTTTCGTTTTGATGTGTAAGTTTAAAAAAACAGAACAATTTCTGACAGATTATTACACTAGAGAACGGTTTCATTCATTTAGAAAAAAAACTCAAATAGATTTCGTTTGACACCTTTGAAATGCTCATGACACTAGAATATGAAGTTAAATGACATGCTATATGTACATATTTGTCAGTAGCCCCATTTTACGTTTATTTAAAAATTTCATAATCTGACAGTTGCTATATCTTTTTTAAAGTTTATTTTGTCTTATGCTTTTTATTAGCTGATTTAAGCTAGAAAAAAATTACTAGGTCTTTTGTTGAATACAGTATATTGTAATCAAGTGAAGATATGAACGGAGACTCTTAAACTTGTTACGTATAATATAAACTAGGTTTTCATATTCACACAGAGTGAAATTTACTGTATCTTAATAGCATAATAATATTAAAAAAAGAAGTGACTAAATAAATTAAGAAGGATTATGACTGAAATAGCGTACAAATAAATAAAGAAGTGTATAATTTAACATGTAAGATTTGTAGCCAGATAAAACATATAGATCCATTCATATCATTATCACTGAATTTGAGCTCTGATCTTTGTTGATCTTTGATATTATTATAAAGACCCTATTCAGTTAGATTAAAATTTTTATCCAAAACCGCAAACTCACAATTATTGTCAAGTTTTTATCTGGTTATCGTTTAGATTTACTCCAGTGAGTTTTGGAACATTTTGTCAGATAGTAACTCACCGAATGTTGCAGGTTTCACACACTTCAGTTCCTGTAGGTTTACAATTTTGTCAAATTATGTTTGTATAGCTAAATACCACTGTGTCGTTATCTGATAAATATAATTTTAGTGTGCTGCAAAGGGAGAATGAAATGAAAATTTTCTAAATAGTTGACCGTGTATGTTACATTATTATCACTAGAAATAACCAGGTATTATGTAGAACTGAAAGTATCCAAAAAAATGGTGTGCAGTTATTATTCAAACTAACTTACATTATAACTTACAAAACCGTTAATTCCAAACACTTTTAAGAGATTCATCTTCCAGTATTGTCAGTCATAATCAGCTTAGAGCCCAGCAAAGGTATATGTTTGCACAAGTTGTTATGCCATATAAACACGATGAAATGAATATAACAAGATGAATAGCAAAGTAGGTCGAAATAATGTAGTGCGAATGAAATAAACATTGGTAATATGACTCAGAGACAGAAAGGAAGGGTATGTATGAAGGAGTACCGAAACTGAAAATGGAGAGGAAGATAAGGAGTGAATGCATCTGACCCGTTGAAACTGATTCTAAGTCATGGTTACCCATTCTCTAACCACTGGTAATTTTTATCATGTTGACCTCGACCAGGTAGTCTGCATCTACTAGGATAGGCTAAATCAATAAATTCATGAACTAGTGCCAAGTTTTGATTTGACCTCCCCTAGCCTTTTTACAACCAGTTTACACATCAACAAGTTTAGCCGTCGAGATAGACGGTAGTTAGGGCTATGTAACAAACGTTGACCTCCTCAATAAACTTGTAACATTTGTCTAATACCTTATACCTCATCTCAATATTGGTCACTCGGTCGTTCTACGATACGATAATGTTGAAAAGACATCTGTTATGACCTTGAAGTTGAGGGTTCAAAACTTTTCTCCGTCCCGTCGCCAATTGTTATGACCTTGGATGTCTGACTTTTCGATCACACGACTTATCTACCAATCCGAATACGACTTATACGAATCTCCGCACTAGGCCAACCAATGACGTTCAACCGGTGCGGGCAGTCTAGCGTCCTTACTGGTCCTATGTCTTCCGAGCCCTTCCACTTGAGTCCAGAACACAATACCAGCTTCGAATCAGAGCAGATCGTTTATTTCAAGCATACTTAGTTTATATATCAATCACACAGACCGCAACGTACCATAAAATAGGAAATAATATTTGTACACAAATAAGCCCAAAAAGTGGCTGTGAATGTGGGAGGCAGTAGTTAATAAACTGAACATAACTTAAGAACCGTAAATCGTACAATAATAAGTTATAGGTCAAAATAAAGCTTATAATAAGAGGAATATAAATATATGTAATGTAATTGTTGAATAATTATACAATAAGAATATTTATAGAATATTAGTCCATTAATAGTCCTCGGGAGTTACCTGTAATTTAATCTCCACTCGGACATAACACCTCCCCCTTTTTTTTTTTTTTTGAAAAACCCAACTTTAGATTCTGATTAAAAAAAAAAAATTATATGTGACTTTAAATTCCTCAACATTCTCCTCCTCCTCGAAATAATGTTGGGTCCTTATGGCTCCAAAATACAACTAGTAGGACTTTATTTAAACCATGTTTCTCGTATTGACTGGAGAAGCCACTAAAAATGACTAGATGATGATGAACGGCCTTTGATCTGAGTTCATTATTTTCAAATTCATTATGAATCTCGTTAGCAGATAACGAGTCATTAAGAAAGTCAACGTCTAACAGAATTAAATTAGATTTTTGGCCATCATTCGACTCAGCTGACATATTTCCCTCATTGTTATAAGAAGTTTCATTAAAATCATATGCATTATTCTGAGAATCAATATCTGGCACACTGTCATTAGAAATGGGATAAGTTGACTCAATATAAAATTCTGTCTTCCGGTGATTTTGAGTAACATCTGGTACAATTTTGTTCATCGTGTTGCTCCAGTTATTTTCTGAATACGAGTCACCATAGCTTTCTCGACTAGTAGCACGTGGACCACAATTTTGTTCGAGCTGACGTTTATTTTCGCAGCTAGACAGTACCAGTAGTGTTTCATTTGATTCTGGACTCTGGGCATCATCTACAGGATCTGGCTTCTGATCATCTGGTATTGTCACAACTTCATGTGCATTTAACACAATATTTTCTTGCTCTGAGCTGGACACGTCACCAATATTACGTTTCCCTTCTGGTATAGAGGGATTTGAATCCTGCACAGGATATGCTTCTGAAATGTCCATTACTGCACCATTATCTGCATGATATATAGATTTCTTATTTTCTGCTTGAATGCAAAGTCTGCCCAAAACTGTTATAAATAGCTCTTGTTGCAAGGCAAACATCTTCTGCTGGTGCTGTAATATTAACCGCAACTGTTCGAAAGAAATCGACATTTTTTTTTGCCAATAATATTAGCTCCAAAAATCACCGGCAATTATACAGCTAATTTATTTCCAAAATCTGAGTCACCACTTGTATTATTATTATTTCTTTGTTGCCAAAATCCCCGTCGCCAATTGTTATGACCTTGAAGTTGAGGGTTCAAAACTTTTCTCCGTCCCGTCGCCAATTGTTATGACCTTGGATGTCTGACTTTTCGATCACACGACTTATCTACCAATCCGAATACGACTTATACGAATCTTCGCACTAGGCCAACCAATGACGTTCAACCGGTGCGGGCAGTCTAGCGTCCTTACTGGTCCTATGTCTTCCGAGCCCTTCCACTTGAGTCCAGAACACAATACCAGCTTCGAATCAGAGCAGATCGTTTATTTCAAGCATACTTAGTTTATATATCAATCACACAGACCGCAACGTACCATAAAATAGGAAATAATATTTGTACACAAATAAGCCCAAAAAGTGGCTGTGAATGTGGGAGGCAGTAGTTAATAAACTGAACATAACTTAAGAACCGTAAATCGTACAATAATAAGTTATAGGTCAAAATAAAGCTTATAATAAGAGGAATATAAATATATGTAATGTAATTGTTGAATAATTATACAATAAGAATATTTATAGAATATTAGTCCATTAATAGTCCTCGGGAGTTACCTGTAATTTAATCTCCACTCGGACATAACAACATCTGTGACCCAAAACCTGCTGAGCGAATCTCTGTACAGTATACTCGTTACTTGGTTGACAGACGATTATCTCATCTATTCTTCAAGTGATAATGAATTGTAATCATCATTTGACCTTTATTGTCGTAATACTTCTATTGTAACTTATTAGTTAAGTAGGTAGAGGTCTAAGGACATAAATCAAACTGGGTTATAGACGTTTATAGATAATCAATCCTAATAAACTACTATAATACACTCAACCTACTAGCAAAATTCTAGTAAATTTAGAGGTGATTGGAATTACGAGCTATCATTATTTGTATGTAGATGAAAAGTATCTATCAGTAAATAAACTTAGTTTTTGAAGCTGGAACTTTGAGGTTCTTTGAACTGTTAGTTGTTCGAATGAGAGTGATTTCTGATGAAAACTTCTTACTATAATTATAGTGATTACTTATTTTCCGAGATCTAATTTATATATTAATTTACCATTTGCTTATGATCGCCATCATGTTATCTTATCTTCAATGCTAGTCAAATTTTACCAAATAAGTTTATAGTATTCTTATCGGGTTAAATTGCTCGATATTTCGATACGGTGCATTCAGTACTAGAGAGGAAACGGATTATGGGCATAGAGAGGAAAGTAACTAACCTAGAATTCATTCCATTTGGCCCTTATTGGTAAGACGTATCCAGAGTATGAAAGAGGCTGGAGTGGTACATTATCAGATACTTGAAACTGCATTAGGTAATCATACCAGTAACGAAGTTATAATAACGATAATCAATAACCAATTAATGGACGTAGTCAAATCTTGATGAGGTTTAGCCTCAAATCAAGTTATAACGTATAACTCAGTCTCAGCGTTATCTTCATATTACTTTCAATCGTTCCAAATATTAGTGTATTTTTGATGAGAAGTCTTTTTTAATGAAGTAAAAGGTTTTTACTATCATATTAATTTATATCTATTTGTTGAATAACTAGTAATATCTAAATATACTTTGATTTTAATTAACTGTCATTTATTTACCATTATTTGTTGTCTTTTTTTGAAATTGTTATTTACTTTAATTGAGAATAACTAACTTGTCAGATAATTAGTCTTTACTTTTATTTGTTATTATTGTTGTAAAATTGAGGCTTTTATTTTGTCATTACAATTAGGTTATGAATTAAAAATTATTTAATTGAAAGGGATTACTATAGGGGAAATTTTATTTTTCCTTATTATATTACATAGAAGCCACACCTTTATATTATAAATATACACTAAATACGTACAAATGGTTGTTACCGAACGTTAACTCGTTTCTAATATTACTATATATATATATATATATATATGTCTGTGAATGGGATTGATAGAGTGATAGATAATCATGAGAACAGTTGGATTACTTATTTAAAAGTTTACAGTAGAATGTTGTGAATCTGTTCAACTAAACACAGTGTTATTATAAATAAATATTTATGTAATGTTACTAAAAGGTAGTTAAAGTACATTACATAGATTAATTGAAATTTGAAGCAAAATACAAATAATTGATCAGTGGATTGTTATATGTTGATCCTACAATAGCTTATTGCATATTCTTAAAAAAGGTAACCAACGTCTAAGTTTAAGCAGTAAGATGATAGAATAAACAAATATTCTAACATAGTTATGATAGTAGATCTTAAAACAAGTTAGAACTTATTTCAAATCATTAATTAACAATGTGCCCTGTTATAGAGCCTAATTAAAATTGAGGGGAAAAAAGATATTGTGTGAATTATTTTGTACAAAAGATTATTCAACTAGGTAAGATAACCAATAAGTCAATCAGATTTACATGTTTATTGTAAAAAGACAAGTTATAGTTGTAACTAGACAAAATGAGAATTCCAATATTATTTGATTGAGGTTAAATTTTTTCTGTAAAGTACTTCCAGAATATTTGGTTTATGTTTATTACTCACTAGGTAATAGTGTATTTTAAATCTTTATTCTAAATGAAAGTAATAGCTGGTTATAAAGATATCCCTATCATAGATTATTTGTTTATATTATACGGAAAATACATTAAAAATCGTAGTAAAATATTTGGAAGTTAAGCGATGTATGTTTTAGAATCGCCGTCACCATTGTTGTGATTTACACTATGAAATTGTATAGATGAACTGGCATTCTTAATATTGATATAGATTTTATGAAATCTGGTACTTTTGAAATACTCAACAATTCATACAGAATAAAAATGATTGGTTTTTGCAAGAGAGAAAAGGAAATCATAGGAACAAAAGCTACTTGAGGAATTTTGCTCACGTAATACTAGAATGTCAATAATGAGATAGATAGTTAAAAGAAGCAATTAGCCTTACTTAAATGATACAGGAAAAGTGAAAGAATTTCAGGGTTTAAAGTTTTTCAATCCCTACAAGAAAAATTTATGTTTTCAGTATTAACAATTGTACTATGTAAGTATGGGGTTGCGGAAATTGTTGAATATCACTGAAACCATGGACCGATCAGATTTAAAGCTTTGAAAACCTGGAAGCACTGGACAGCTGTTTTATCCCAGTTGGAATTCCTCAGTAGTGGGCATCCGTAATTCTGCGGTGTAGTTGTAACATGATTTAAGACACTGCCTAAACAATACTATGATCTAATAAGTTCTGTTTGGTTTTTATTAAGATATAATGTTTCCAACTTGTAATTTGCTCTGCTCCAAAAACAATATCAGCGGATTGTATCCCATATTATAGATGGTTTGTAACTTTTATGCATAACGGTATATTTTGATCTGATCTATAAAAATCCTTTAATATACATTTTATTCATATTCATTATTTATTATAAATGTATAAGGAAGTTGAATGCGAATTCCATAGGTATCTAAAGAGGTAAGCGGTTAATTTTTCTGGTAGGAATTGACATTTTACATTCACACTGAGCTGCTGATTTAAGTGTTTAGGGTTATTTATACACTGCTTACCGATTCAGTGGCGAACTTGGAATAAATGAGGCCAAAAATTTGACAGTATTACGCAATAAAAAAACATTACATATCTTGGCATTTTCAAGGAATTTCTGTTTAACTTATTGATACTATAGACCTGTCCAAAACTGATAAACAGATATTGAAATAACAAGCCAGTTCTTAACACTCTGAGGACACTTTCTTTCAACATCTTCATAAGATGAGATCTCTACAATCAGTTATTGTGGATTATAAAGTGTCCGTACAAATTCTTATTTTTGTTTTGTTGAGTTGTTTCTGTTGTCACTTTACATTTTTCTGTATGATTTTGCTTCTTGTGTTTTCGATGTTCCATTGACGGATCTGTTGACCCATGAATGAAATATAAGTATAGAATTTTATAATCTAACTCGTTCTCTCTTGTAATTTCGAAAATGTTGTTAGTCAGCATTGTCAATGAGCTTGTTATCTACATAACTTAACCAAATTTTTGGCTTGGTTATTCGTATAACTTACCAATTCTAGCACCTAGGCAAAGGATGAGTTGTCACCAAATATGAAAATACCGTATAACATATTTCGTATGGTCCGCAGTCTTATTTATAATTTTGTTGGGCTTAGCTGATATGTTAATGGAATAAATAGAGTTGTTAACTCAGCGTTTATAAAATTATAATGTCTCTCGAACTACTGCTTTTCGTAGTTTAATTAAAAGTGTAGAAGAATAGCCAGAGTTTTTGAGGATACAGAATTACATAACGTTGATAAGAAGTCATATCATAGTTAATAAAATAAAACTGGCATTTCATATATTCAAGTCGCCATCATATTCGTAGTCTGTATTGTAGACTGACTTCAGTTTAACAATCAGTGAAAACCAGGTAGTATCTGATAGCTATTTAGTCCTAGAATGGGGCACAATAGTGAGTATTTGCAACCTCACCATGGCTCAAACATAAGATATATAGATCCCGCTCAGAGCGCTTAACCTTTAAGCAAGTGAGGTGTAATTCAATCTTTAGCTAGTGACTGACTTCAAAGGGAAAGTCTCAGAGTTTCTGGGAGAAACCGTAACCATTTGAGTCCAGGAATGTCGGCACTGAGAAAGGTGTAACCAGTGGAAATGGGTAATCTTCACGCAATACCGTGGATTGAATGGAGTTAAAATGTAAACCACTGGGTACTAACTCAATGGTCTGTATGTTAAGTACTTGTGTCTCCACGTAGATGATCTGTGTCGAATGACTGAGGACCTGTTCGATTTAGGCGGGAATAGTGTGACCAACAAGCTAACGTTGAAGTCACACCTCACGGTTAGCACCTATTATCCTTTCGTCGTATTCAGGCACTATGGCTACTTTGACGACGTACCACACAAACGATGTCATTACAAAACTATATTAATAAGAGCAGGTTCAAGGAAAAGAGAGACCATAACTGTATAGGCCAGTCCATGGTGTGTAATTAACTGATGCGTGTTGGTTGTCCTTGATCTTAATGAGGATCAGTGAACTGTCCGATATTTAATGACCCGACTGCCGAATGATTTGGCTAGGGCCCATTAATATTTCACTGATCTACACATCTTTAACATTGGTCCTGTGTACGATAGAGTATTCTGTAAACTGAACATATACAACTCATTATTTTAGCTTTAAAATGATTCAAAAAATAAATAACCCATCTGATATGAATCAACATGTGCTCACTAGTGACAGGCCTCAAGAGACATTTACCGGAGTACTATTGAGAAGCAGTGACCAGTGGAGGTCAACAATGTTTGTTGTGAGATAGTAACCCACTGAAGGCAATGGTAAATGTGTCACTCAATTCCATGGATTGGTTGAAGTCAGACATTAACACCGTTGAATGCCGGCTCAGTGGCCTAGAGGTTAAGTGATCGCGCTCGGGGTTGATAGGTTCTGGGTTCGAATCTCGCGAGGTGGGGTCGTGGATGCGCACTGCTGAAGAGTCGCACAATAGAACGAAATGGCCGTCCAGTGCTTCCAGGTTTTCCATAGTGGTCTAGTTTCAATGGACTCATGATCTCAACCATTAAAATAATTTTTTATTTGAGATTTCTCGTCTATCAAACTCTTCATTTATTAGTGTTATATTAAGAATAAAATATCATTTGAAAAGGGTGGCATTTTTAATGAGACAACATATTTTCTTATTTCTTATCATAACTTGATAACTACATAGTAAAAATAATAGTAATAAACAATAGTTAAACCTGTTCAAACAGTTATGACAGGCAGATATTAACAGAGTGAGCGGACGAACAGTCATAAAATTTAACTCTATAATGAGTAATAATAATTATTAATATTATTGCATTAAAGTATTTGAGGCGTGGGAATTTTTTGTAGTTTCTGCATACAGTTGAATTGATTTTTATTTTTAAATGAATTTAATTTTGAACACCAAGTACATCCGTGTGTTTTTTATTGATCCGAAAATGTCGATTAGTTGAATGATGCATCATGTTTTACAATAAAAACCTCATGGCTTATTGACAGTCATATGAAAGACTTGTTTCTGAGTTCATCCGTCTGTGTAAAAGATGGGATGAATGTGTGTGTGTGAGAGAGAGATCAAGAATGTCAGCATATAGTTGTCTTTTTTGTGTTTACATACATTTAATATATGGTTTAGTTAAACCATTGAAACAAACCAGGGCGAACATAAGACTACTTCATGAATTCATTGAAGTTTGAAATGTACTCTGCAAGCTTTCAATTAAATGAGATCTGAGGGTTTTGAGTTAAATCCTTTGTGTAGTTGTGAATCCTCATTACTGTGACAAAACATTTGTCTAGTGCTCTTAGATTCTCAACGGTTTTTCAGATAATTTAAGTTCATTAGGAAAATTATTTCAAAAGCTATCTCCATAGTTTATTTGTAGATCTTACTGTTTCAGAAACCATTTCAGTGATAACTTGTACAAATATCTCATAACATGCAATTTTTTTTATAACCAGTTCAGTGACTGCAGATACTATTCATAGTACTTTATCCATATATCTGGATCGCATGTGAAACATCTAAATAATAGCAAATTTAGTCTGCATGCCTAAGTCGATAGCATGTCGTTGCAAAATTCCGCAGAATACTTTATCTCTTATCTAAAAAAGTAAATAAATTAAATAAAATATTTGTATTATATAACTAGTGTGTATTATAATACTGAGGACGAAATCCCAGTTATCATTTGTATGTAGTAAGACAATTTTCTGTACAATTTACCAATTTATCATGTCATTAACTTTTGGTTTCAGAGAATGGACTTTTTGGGTACGCTGTGCAAGATCCGTAGTTGTAAATACTATCCAATGCTTATTATTATTGTCATTCATAAAGGTTTGTGTTTTCCTATTGACGATACTTAGAGTTGAATTTCGATCAGTCTTTGTTAACATATAGATTCTTTGAGTGAGTACCTTGATATTATTTCTAGTTGAAAGTTTTATATTTTTGGATTGCGGATGGCAGTACAACTGAAGACGTGCCTTTAACTTAGTGTTAGGGTCTGAAATGATAAACACTCGGTTCGAAATTCACTGTAAATAAGGAAACCAAGTGTATCCAATTAGTAGGTATCAGATACTTGTCCCAGTCAACTGAAGTCATTTATAGACCCATTGCTAGTTAGGACGCACTGGGCGCCTGTCTGATTAAATTTTCATGCTCATCAAAATTGAAGATCTGTAAGAATTCTGAGATCGATAGTACAAAACAATAACTGCTTTAGTTTACCACTTTCGGAATTCTGTACATTTTAGAAGTTCAAAATAAAAATGGAAAATCTATCATGTTTTTCTCAATGTTTGTTGGTTGTTTAAATTGGTGACGAATATTTTTTTTTGATTAATCATACCATTCAGAGCATTAATTTGACCAAAATCAGTTAAAAATCTTACAAATCATTAATTAAAGTGAATGATAAAGGTAGTATCAACAACAGTTTCAGTAATTTTACTGAGATAAATGAAAAACCGGAATTCTATATTAGTATGAGTCAATTGAAGTTAAATCACCATGAAAAACCTATATGTACTGCATGACCATTTCATCCTAGTATGGAACTTCTCACCAGTGAGTATCCACGATCCATTTGATTTATCAAATTTCATCGTGTAAAAAATCCTTTTAAAAAAAAAACTATTAAAATGACTAGTTTCAATCAAAATGAACTAAATCTATGTTACGATATTTTAAAACTGTATTCTTTGTTTACTATTTATAAAATAAATTTATTTAATGTATAAACAAGATATGATTTAGTTAGATTTATGTTATAATAGTGAGTACTGTTCACTTAGAAAATACATTAATATAAAAGAGGTTATCTTTACCTTGTTTATATTGATAGAACCTCCTTTTATATACATATATATATATATATATATATATACATGATAAGTTTGTTGTTGAGATGATTTCATAGTTCATTCAGAAAATCTTTTCAAATATTGAATTGTACTCATTTATTAGGAAAAAAAATAACGAAATCTCAATGAAGTTAAATGAATAATGATATATTTGTATTCTTTATTATATAAGATAAATATTACTAAAACCTTGGACATATGTAAGGATGAAATGAATGGAATATATGAGATACTAAAATGTGTTTTTGGTAGGTAGTTCGTAAGTTTTTATATTTTGAGGTATATTCTCATCATTTGAAGAATAATTAAAATCTAATTTGAGACGCATTTTCACTGTTCAGTTAATATTTCACATGGGATTCAATCTAAGATATTGTGTTTACACATTAATCATAAATAAATTCAGATACTAAATGGAAATGGAACAGTTCAAAATTTCAAGGCTCAGTTAATTTTTGAAACAATGTGGTCTTTATCCAATGTCATATGAGAGATGTCGTCTTACTATCGATTTTGTTGAATCTACTGGTTCCAATAAGAAGTCTCAATTTATTTGATTCTAGCCTAGTATATTGTTAGTTGTATAACATAGAATGTTCTAGTTTCATTGTTTTGTGGGGTTGTGTTTTATTACTGTCAAAGAGTCCCAAACTAGGAAGAAACAGCCGTCAAGTGATCCTCGGTTGTCAATGATCATTCGGTTGACATCATTTCATGGTGAAAATCATAAACAGAATACATTTTCGTAGTAGTAACATAGGTTGTAACAAATTATTTTATTCTCGTTACTTCAGGACATCCTGTTTACATAAAATACTTTTAGGTACTCATATCTCTTATTTATTTCAAAAGATATAATTTGAGTTTGATGCATACCTTTCTGATTTATAAGTTATAACCGACGTCATTTCGATAAGTATTGTATCTAAAATTAATTATTGTATAAATTACAAAGAAACTGAAAAATATCTTAAAAGTTTGTTAATATGTTCACGTCCTAATTTGTCGAACGGTTCATCAGTGCAAGAATTGCATGTATTTTACTAGAATGTCAAAAGCTATGAGTCTTTAATTTTATGGTGTATATAATTCATTTTCAACCGTCAGATTAAGGCTGAAACCATACTCCAATCATGAAGATATATCAAGCGGCCAACACAGTTGCCTATTTTACTCAGGTTGATTAGAGTCTACATTAGCTCCCTAAGTAAATTTATTTTCATATTCATAATATATTAAAAGATGAGGATAATAGTAGAAAAAAACAACGTTTCACACCTTACAAGTAGACAATATGTTGATTACTCAAACACAATCAAACTAAGTATATTAACTTTTAAAATATCAAGTTTACTCTCGAAGCAATCAATAACTATCATACGTTATAGCAATATTTTGTTTGTACAAAACTGAATCAATTAATATTCAACCAGTTATAAGGTCGGCAACTAATCGTCTATGTATAAAACACGTTTTATTTGCATAAATTATAACTGAAAGAAAGAAATAAGTGCCTGAATCTTGTCATGAGTAAGGTGTGAAGGTTTTGGATGTCAGTGTCTATGATTTTAGTACTTTGCAAACTAGAATAAAACAGATTTTCATTTTTTTCACTGTTTTGACTGCTCTACTGATTATTATTAGTTGATAATAAGATAGATTTTCAAGATTGATTACTACATTCTCAATTACCTAACTTGATAATAATGTTTAGCTGTTTTTCGATAAATAACAATTATCACTGAGGAACTCTTTAGTTTAAGAAGTTATAAATGTAACGAAAATGTGATCAAATAATTTACAGCATTATGAAACAATATATTGGATCAAACACTTATACTTATCAACAGGATACGGATAAGTAGAGGGAATTATATAAAAGTAGAATATGGAATAATCGATACTTCCGTGTTACAGTTTCGACTTATTTCTACTGTTGTAGAAAAGTAATTCCATTAAAAGAGTAAATTTGTATTCGTTTTAATATTTAAAAATTTTTTGATTATGAATGGATAATGGTGACTATCACTATATATAATCATATCTTTAGTATTGTATATGAAACATTTAACTATCTTAATAAAGATTTCTAACATATAACAAATCATTCTTTTCAGATATCTGATAGATTTAATCAGTTTTATAGTAGAATCAATTTCTTTTCTATATACTGAATTTTAAACAACTGAATAAAATTATTGGTACTTATTCAGAAATATGATTTAAAGTCAAGTATAAGAAATTAAATTTTAACAAATTAATTCTCAACCCTTATTCACAAGAAATTGTGGATATATTATGAATGTTTTTGATGGAGTTTTGTTCTCCGAGCTGGATGGTTTGGTTGTGGAGCTTTCATGGTCCTTCTGAACGACATCATCAGCACAAACTCCAGATAGAAGTGAAGTGTTCGAATTTCTCCATATGTGGTTCACAGCTTGTCGTGTAGAACTCGATGTTGATTGGTTCTTTTTGACCTTAAACTTGTCATTGTTTACTTCTTTGTTTTGGTTGTATCTCCCATTGATTTGATTTTTGTTCCTATGTTTGTGCATAATTTTCCTGATTGGTTGATAAATTGGATCGATTTCAATGTACTTGTTGATTGCTGATTGACCTGAGTGTCAAATTTCTAAAAATTTTCTGATGTTTTTGGAATCTCCTTTGTTCAAGATTTCCAAATTTTTCCAGTCAAATGAGTGTCCGCAGTTGTCCACGTGTATTGATATGAGCGAGGAAATGTCATGGCGTTTGACTGCTAATTGATGTTTATTCAAGCGAAGATGTAGTGTTTTTCGCAGTTGACACAATTTATTTTGTAGATAATGTTTGATTTGTCTTTTTTTGTCATTTCATCCTTTGGTTTGTATAAGATTGATTGTAGTGATTTTGTCAATTTGTGTGCCACACTTATTCCGAAGGTTTTCAGCAGTCTTGTTGCGGCTTCTGATATGTCTTTTATGTATGGTAGATGTATTTATTCTATGACAAGTTAATTTTACAGAATAATATAAAATCTATGCATAAATTGTAAATGATATAAGAAATGATCATGCTGTAGTGAACAGAACACGGGTGGGGACAATCGAATGTATTTAGCATAAAATTACAGAGCATCTCAATAAAATCTGAGAACTATATATTAAATTGTTAATTTGCAAAATGTCCACCAATTGTTTCAAAATGCCTCAGACTTCATTGTCCTTGCATTTTTATACAAATTGCATTCTATTCCCGCTCTTGCTTTCTTGATCTTCCCTCATCTTCTGCTGCCAGACATTACATTCCTGACTTGCGTCATATACTACTTATATCAATATAAGTAGCACACACCACAACACTATACATAATTACATCTTTCAACTTATCACTTAAAATAAAACTAATGAGTCAATGTGTTATTTATGCCTTTTTTTTCTTTTTTCTTAAATCACAAACGAATGCACTTTTGTTTATTGGGATAAATAAAATAATTCATTTAATTATTTTCAATACAAAATAGAATTAAAACAAGATAAATGAAGTAGTATATTTCTAAACTGAAAAGGAAATTTAACGTTTTTTTTCAAAAAAGAAGGGATGATTTTATTTTATTAAATTGTATGATGTATTCTAATCGAATAAGTGCATGATAGTTTTAACAGTGCATTGTTGAAAGAAAAAAAACACAACACCACCACCACCAACAACAACAACGAACAAACATACAAACAAACAAACATGCTAAGATATGTTGATTAATTATATCTCTCTTTTTTCGTTTCTATCTTGTTCTAAGAAGTAATAAATAAACCACCAGCTGGTTAACTTGAAATTAATTGTAATGCTTAGGACATTGAACTTATATGCCTTATTTATTGTAAGCAATGTACTGTGAATTACGGAAATATATATAGTTTATTTTAATAGAATCTTATATAAAGTATTACAGGTTCAAATTGTCAATAATTTGTAGTTGTATAGACAGAAAGATGAAATTTACAACAACAACAAAAAAAGATGACATTGATAAGAAGCATAAGTGTAGAAAACAAAATAAAAGATAAATATAGATTGAGTAATATGGTCTCAAAAATTATGGATAAATTTGTCACATGAATCTGATTCACTGGATAATTTTTAACAAGATAATGGACAGTAAGAAATACAGGATTGTAAGTTGTAAATAACTTAACGTTAAGAATTAAAGTTTAGAATAGTAAGGTCGATCAAATTGAAACAGAAGTCTGTTTGATGAACCACTCAAAATGTATATTATACATTGTAATTGAGAATGATGAATATTTTCATGTAAAAAAATGTAACTAGATAAAGTAGGTGTGGTGGAATCACAAGATATTTGAAATAAAAATAAGTGTTACATAATTGAATAGCATAGAATGGATAGAATTAACTCAGATGGTAAAAACCTGGGAATAGATAAAAGTAAGGGCGTGCAATTGATGAATTTGTTTGAAGACAATCAAGTTCACCAAATTTTTCTTTTGTAAACTCAAGTTTAACTCGGAAATACTTCATGTCGATAGTCAGTTCGAAGCAAATTAAGAGTGATGTCCATTGTTTGTTAGTCGTTTCGAGTGCGTTATAAATATCCACTTCATATGGAATATTCATTAGCTGTCTGGGGACTATATTTATAAGGGCGTTTCTTCTTTTCATGGATATATTTAGAAGAACATGTCCTGAAAACCCTGTAAAAACTTCTCAGTACTCCTTGTGTACTTGCTCTCACAAACACACGTAAATTTATATACGCAACTGTAGGTGACTTCATAAGGTTATGTATTTTGTTTTATTAATGCCATATCACTCAAAAGATCCAGTAATTATTTGATTAAATAACCAATGCTTTATTCTCGAAGATAGTTTACATTTCTCCCAACAGATCAGGTTACCACAAAATAAATCTTCCAAGTGATTTTTAAATTACTTTCAACTTTTATTTTAGTTGTATATAGCTTTAAAGAACGAATTTGAGTATGTCTGTTGAAAACAAAACTAGAAGTATATTAATATATTTAGGGAATAAAAACAGGTGGCTTAGTAGTATGGAAATTCGTGTCTTCATAATATCAAGCTAGTGGAAACATCAGTGACTTAAGTGAAGATGTTCCCTGAGGTCAAGTGAGAAGCCGTGACCGGAGTTCATATGTGTAGGACACTAACTTCGTGATATTTATGGTTAAGGGTTCATCACGAAACCCGAAGATCTTGAATTCGATTCTTGGCAGAGTTTTAAATGTGAGGAGTCCAATAATAGGGAGAAACAGTTATTTGGTTCTCTGTGGTTTTCAATCCGTGATTGATACAGTCCACGAATACTAAAAATCCAGAAAAGATCGGACAACTAAATTCTGTCGTTGAGACAGTCTATCATACCGAATATTTAAGACGAAAAGTATCAGATTTAAAGGAATTAAATATTTTTCCCTGCTGTCAAATAATTTTGACTTGACAGTTGAAATTGTTAAACATTATGTGTAAAAGTAAATATTTGTATCCAATTTTTACTTGTTGAACTTATTAGATCAAAGTTAATTTTTATCAAAAGCCCAGAATAACTGAAACTTTCAATCTTATATAAAAAATTTCCAGCATTGTACCACATAGCTGGATAGTTGAGAATTAATACGAAATAACACCCAGTGACTCATGATTTTCAGGGATTTTCCAACTGAAGTTAGTTCATGACGAAGCTTAACTTCGATACGAGGAATCTCTAAAAGCTCTTTAACTTGAAAAATTAGTAATACTAACTCTCTTTATCATCATAGTGGTCTAATTAAATTCGTTCAATGTTTTATCTCCATTTTTTAAAATTTTAAATTCTAAATTTGTTTGTCTCTCATTACCTCATGAGTTTTTTAATACTTAGCTGGATATCTCCCTTATTTTATATTTTACCTCAGTGTTTTGCTTATAAAATGTGCAGAAAATTGAACTTATGCATTTTTATCAGTTTGTTTTACACTATTCTTTTTGTCCTCAAATGTTCCAGTCATCACAAAACTTTAGGATCCTGTAAAATTCCATTATCATGTATACGAATACAAGTGTTCTTGTAATTTTAAGTGATATTCAAACTTTATATGCTGTATATATTACCGTCCAGTTTATTAAACAGAGAGTTCTTAATATTCTGGATTAAATGTTTAGAATGTAGTATGAAATAATGTCTTGTTATATTAATTATTCATAAGAGTATAATTTATGGACGACCTTTGGGCGGCGCCAGACTGACCATGAGAGTGTCCACCTTATAACCAGGATCAAATGAGGGTTATAAACCTGTGTGAGGAATTAGAATTATGATTTACAGTTGATGATTAAGGTTAGAAATTAGATTTGTGGTTTCCACCACGAACTGACATCAGCTGTAATGCCAAAACTCTATTTATCCGGATGAATGAGTGAATGTCGCGCCAAAATCCGAGACCTGTTATCTTATACGTGATTGGTTCTTCCATAAATTATAGTCTCGCCCAGTTGATTGAAGTATTATTGACTGAATAGAAATACATTGTATTTCAGTCGTATTTATCTACCTTTCCCAGTTGTTTCCCCAGAATTTATCTTTTTCGTGTTGCATTAGGAGATTTAATAATTTCATTGTTTCATAATGGATAAAGTAATATAAATTGGACAGAGTAGTTTACACATAAGAATGTTTGATTTTAAGTATTTTATGTTGTTGTATACATCAATAAAGCTTAGGGTGTTGGAATGTATTCAATATGCATAATAAACGATAATTATTTGATTAGATGTTTATCAAATAAATCTGATAATTTTGATGGTTTTTAAAGCTTTTCATGATTTATGTTTATTCATCGGTAAAGAATGTCACTTTCAACCGAAAATGTCTATGTAGAATATTAGGTATAGTAGAATTTACAACATACGAAATCCAAATACCATAGTGGTTTATACAGATGGGAAATCTAGCTTTGTTTCTAGTATTTCTGTCTGAAATGGATAAAATCATCACGTTGTCGTTTGCTACGTTCGTAGAGATTACGATATCACCTGAAAACAGCAAACGGTACGAAGGTCAGCAACACAACAATAGGACAATTGGCTTCTGAGTATCTGGCATCTCCAACACGTTCAACATACAAATAAACGTATAACCAGATTGCATCCATATATATTTGACAATAAAGTTATATAAATATTGTCAAGCATTTTTGACAAATGGGAGAACTACACTGTTATATGTTATTGGCTATTGGGGTTGTATATTTTTTTTAAATACAGAGTGTTAGTATCCTGATTAATCATTAGATTTATTCAGAATTATCATCAGAATATCCTTGAGACATGTTTTATCAGGAACTAGTAAGATATAGTGTGTTTTGAAATTATCATGATTGTTTTAGATAAAATGTGGTAATAAAATGCACTTATTAGTTGAGACCAGGTGAATAAAAAAGCATCTAGATCAATGTTCTGTTTGTAATTTCAAATTGATAACCTTGTGTGAGATGTAATTGCTATGCAATAGGTGAGTTTTCTGATTTTTATGGGTGTCAGGACTAGTTAATTTCTCATTTTGAAAATCTGAATATATCAAGTAATTAGGTAAGAATGGAAAGACTGTACTGTAACTAAATAGTAATCCTTTAGTTTTCTTTCTAGATAATAAAGCAGCGTTTACTGGTGGCCTGCCTTAATAACTTATAACAACATACCCTGAAGGTAGTTTTAATTACCACTTAGGATTATCTGGAAAGCTATTTAAGGGATAAAGTGGCTGTACTTGTTAGTCATAGACAATGTTGAATTCGGACATAATTGTATGTCGGTTCGAATTCACACCATAATAGGGTCTAGAAATTAATAAATAAAGACCACAGTAATCCATTTTATAGTATTAATGAGGACTTTAAACCTAATTCGAATAAGGAACAACGGCAATAATATTGAACTCAAGAACTGGGAGATAAGTAGTGTACTTATTTGAACAACTACGGACGATTTTCATCTGCATCACTTTTAGTCACCAATTACAAACTATAAATACATCAAAAACTAATACCAAGAAGTATGTATCTCTCTACACAACTCATATCAGCATTCAGTGACCTCGTGAACTGATCCAGCTAGACTTAGACAGACCTATTTTTCACCAGGTAATTACGTCATTCTAGTTTAGGTAACTGAAATTCGTGAGGTCACTCAGTTTGTGAATTATGAAAAGGCTTAAATCTAAGATGACAAAGCATATTGCAAAACAACTGAAGTTAAACATAGCCAAAACTGGGCTTAAATTAATTGACTTTTCAGTAAATCTTTCGTTATGAAACCGTAAGAAATGAAATTATATCACAGTATAAGTTTTGATTACAAACTACTCAATAATCACGGACTGCAAAGTTAAGTTTATTCAACAAATCTCTGATAAACACTGGTACTTTAACTTATCATGGTTCGCAATAAAAATATTATCCCTCAATTAGACAAGTCTCGGAATATTACCAGTTTTAATGAGTGCATGGTATTTTAGACTTTGTTTACAAACTATGTAGAAAAATTTTGAAACATAGTTTATCCTTATTTTGATCAGTGAATAGTGGATATATATAGTTAGTTAGTTTATAAAACAGTGTATCATATCTTGTTAAATCCAATGAAACACGAGTTCATTTCTCACTATTGATAAATAGTACTGATAGTATATCATACTGAATTTAGTAAAATTTATAAAAGAACAACAATAAATTCTGTAATTAATTCAAAAAAAAATTTTTTTATTTCAATTTATCTTTGTATATGAATCGTCTAGCAGAATCTGATCTGAGATATACTGGTGAGTAAAATAAATATATTTTTCTTGATTGTATATTTATACTTTGTGGTTTTAACCATATTAGAATATTTGAATAAAATCAAATACTGATATGGAAAAACAGAAACTGTAAAATTTTATCAATGTTTTACATGAAACTACTTAGTACCAGTTTGTTTTATTTCACTGGTTAAATAAATGAATCATAGAAAGGACTGAATTTGTACTGAATAAATAGTGCGGTAACTATGTGCTTCCCTTATTTCATTTTGAATTTCGCATCAAACCAGTAATAATTTCTACATGATGTATCTTTGCTTATCATAACTTGGTGAACACAACTCTGTTTTATATTGGTTTTGAATCTGAATCTCTTGAGAAAATATTATTTCACGTTTGAATTCGCAGGTAAGATTTTTGATGTCATCTAGTGGTTCATTCTATATTATCAGTTTTCTATTATTATGACTTGATTCTATTCACATTTAAAATTGAAATGATACTAAGGCTTAGTAGGTGCTCTTTAGACTGAGCTTTCACTTAATTAACGTTTAAAATCGCCACTGACGAATACTGGTAATCAAAGTGAACAATAGTTAATAAAATCGTGATTAATATACCAAGTAATCTATGTCTCATAATGAACTCATTTATTTTTTATTATAAATCAGGTAAGAATAAATGTTTGACTTTTTTAAAGAGATTTGATACATCTAATGTTTATTTATGGTACAGTATTGTTTGTTTGAACAGTATCTTTCTAACCTTACTAAAAGTAAAGAGTGTATATTATTCATAATATTGATTAAATTAAATAACCTCGGTTAAACAGAAACTGAACAAGTACTAAGGTATTAGGTTTCTTTATGAAATAATTTCGTTTACTTAAATTCTGCACACACAGACCTTCCCATAAACGTTACCGCACTAACAATCGAAATCAGAAAGTTCACTAGGCAATTGACGAATGACAAAGCAGTGGGATCAGACGGAATACCATCTGAATCACTGAGATAAAATACAGAGTAACTCCAAAGACAATCCACGTTCTTTTTTGAAAGATTTGGGAGGAAGAACAAGTATCTGCAGACTGGCAAAAGAAGAGCCAAATCAAAGAACACACGGCGTTAGGAATCGGAGAAAGTCATTAAGACCATTATTATAAGCACTTGGCAACAATTAGAATGGAAAGACCAGGACAGAGTTGGTTAGAGATTCCTGATCGGTGGTCTGTGCTTAGAGAGTGGTAACAGGCTTAAGTGCTAGTAGTAATAGTAGTAATACGGGACCCCTCAGGTAAGGTTTTCAGCAGCCCACTGAAGACTAAACTCAGAACCCTTAGCTCTCAAGGCGAAGGCTTGACCATTAGACAAACTGGCCGATATCTGATGGTGTAATTGTTTAACCTAAGTTAGTTCGTGATCTCATTAACATTTAGTAATCCCTGCAAACCCCTATACTAACCTCATTTTTTTACTTTCTTATATTTCGTCTATTTTTATTTCTAACAGTTGATCTTTAAGAACGATTTTATTTCTTTCATATATTTCAGGTCCTGTAGTATGTAAACGAAAAGAATCAGAACAAATCAAATTGTCAGAAAGTCGTCAGCCTAAAAAACCACGTCTTGTTTTTACTGATATACAAAGACGAACTTTGCAGGCTATATTTAAAGAAACTAAGCGACCTAGTAAAGAAATGCAGGTAATTTAAGTGTTAAGAAGCTAAAAGAAAGTTTCTTATTGTTTTATATCGCGTACGTGATTATGCATTAGTTGTGACGAAATAATTCAACATTTTTTAGTGGGAAACATTTGATTTCCATTCAATTTTTTTAAAAATAATTCCAAAATAACTTTCCATTATGTTAAATAAGATTTTCAAATCTAAGATGTTGGATTTTGTAAACATATATATGTGGTGTCAGGAATTTGTGATATTTCTGAGTCCATTATGACTCTGTCACTTCAATGGTTTCCGAATAGACTCAGTAAAATTCATACACAAAGTGTTTTTGTATTGATAATACGAATTAATTAAGTATATGATGTAAGTAAATAAGGATTTCTGGTTTTCGATAAGAACTATGTGTACATCATTTCTTCAAAACCTTCTGGGAACAGTTTATGAGATTTACCATTGACATGAACAATGAATAGCTTGAGTCATCGATGTATCGATTTAAGTTGTTGAACTTTGAAACAACAGATTTCTAATTGATAGTTGCTAGCTTTTCAAAAACCTAAACAATGTTAACTGCTGATAAACGGTGATATCATGAGCTTTTGATATGAATATACTTAGTTCTTTACCATTGCGCTTGTATAGTATTAATATACAACTACCTTGAAATCCAAGTGTCGTATTTAGGTCTTTAAAACTAGAACTAAACAAATAACTATATAATTTACTTGACTAAGCAACCATATTCACTCGGGATTCGAACCCAGAACCCTCGATCTCGCGTGAGAATGCTTAACCCCCAGACCAGTGAATCGGCATTCAACGGTGTTAATGTCTAACTTCAACCAGTTCACGGAATTGCGTGATCAGGTTTTCTGTGGTGGTCTAACACCAATCAACTTATGGTCGCAATCAAAAAATAGATGTGTCAAGTAAATATAATGCCTCTTCGTTGTGAATTTTATTACCTATAACAAACATAAATAAGCGAGTAAATATAACGTATACATTTTATGTGTTTATGTCTTATTGCTGTTAAAAGAATTCATATGTGATTCATTTTTCTTTGCCGTCCATTTTGTTTTGCGTATCAGTTGATGTAAATTATGGAGTGAACCATAGCTAGGAAAACATACGCAAATGAAAATGGTCTAAAAAGTGTTAGATCATGTTATTCTATAAGAAAAAGAGGACAACAAGAGGTTCTACAAGAAGAATTTCCATGTTTTTTTTCTGGGAATAGCTTGAATTCGTATTACCGACTGTTTTATAGAATATCACAGATCTTATGTTGTCATTCGACAAGTAATTTTTACAGTACGTTGAAACTCCAGTTTAGCTACTCAACTGAAACTTTTAGTTTTAATGAATTATTAACGTGGTGATGAATGTAAGACGGTGAAAGCTAATTTTATTTTTTTGCAAGAAGAAACCATGTATAAAACCAGTCAAGTTTGAAATGTTCCCCCTTAAGGTCAGATATTGTTAAAAGTCTTCTGATTATTGAATAGTGTTATTTACCTTGAAATACTTTATTGACTAATTTATTGTGTAGCCTATAAAAATATTTGAGTTTCAGTTAAAAGTAGAAATTGTTGTTAGAGGGATAGGGGATATGAAAACAAAAAGAGTTACGTTACATATGATGGGATATGACATAATAAGCAAAACTCGCGAGAATAAACTTCGATCATTATTAAACGAAAGAGTTATTGTCAACTTGTGTTCTCTTCTGTTACTTGTTCAGTATTCCTTTCTTTCATGATAGTGAGAAAAGTGACAATCAAAACCAACCTATTTTTGTATGATATATGTTGTTACGTCTATCTACTTATTGTAGTAAATGGAAAAATGGCTGAAATTTTTGTGAAACCTTTCGTAAAAGTCTTAAGACACTATAATAAGTCCCGGAAATTTCCAAAAAGATTTATACTTGACCCCACAAAGCTTATGAATTGTATTTCTAATCTTCGTATTATCAGCTTTCATCCAGCCTAATTTTATTTCAGCCAGCTCTATATGCTCAGATTAGGACCACTGGAGCGCATCACTAACACAACGGATTCACTCAAGCAATCCTTGTTCATGAATTCAGAAGCTTAAATTTGTTTACCTGGAAATCTTAACTTTCACCTTTGAACAGCTCATTTATAAATTTAAAAAGTAAACAACCTTGTTATGTTGAAATCGTTGACAAATAAACAGATCGACACATGGTTAATAAATTTCAGGTTCTGGATGGTATTCGTCATGTATTTATATCAGTTGAAATAGTACTGAAAAGCAAAAAGAACTGAACAAGTATTTTATCATAGTGTGGGACTCAGATTTTTTTTATTCATACCTGAACTGATATCTAAACATAACGAATACCACTGACAAATTGATCTAATCTCTAAAAATCCATCACAAGTGAATTAAAATCTCAGTTTCATTATCTTAATCTACAAAAATACGATTCAAAGACACTTCAGTGAAAGAAAGTTTCTTCTCAGACATATTATTTACTTAGACTATGTAGTTGCATTTATAATTAAACTCTACATATAGTAGTCCGTAATAAGTTAAGGGATTGTCATCTCATTCAAAGAAGTTATAATCAATAATAAAATGTTTTAAATATCGAATATAGTATTCTGTTGTTAATTATACTTTTTAACAACACAACACTTCTCCGTTTTATCGTAGACTACTATTTATAAGAATTACCTATAAATACAATTGTACAGTTTAAACAAATGACATAATCGAAACAGGAATTTTCTTTATTAAATTTTCTTGAATTATTCTTCAATGATACGATGTATTTCCTTCGTTATTTGAAGGAAACTTACTTAAACAATTAATCAGTCAATAAATTTGCCAAAATGTAACAAATACATTCAGTATCATCATCATCTGGTCGGTATATGCAAATTATACTACTCGTAGTTGAAATTAATTGATTTCAAGATAAAAGTTAATAATTATTATTGACCTATATGGTTTTTTATTATTATTATTAATTCTTCAAAATAAGAGATGATAATACTACCAAAAAAACTACCAGAAAATAACTAAAATTTCCACTAGGTAATAAAGGTAATGAAGGATAGTCTATCAAATCGACTTACTGTGGTTACCTCATTGTTTCTTTTAAAAAAAAGAAACCCAATCTAATTATCCTTTTTTGAATAAAGCAAAGAAAACGATGATAATATGTAGAGTACAAGAAAAAAAGAGGAGCAACATGACAAGTACTATGTCCAGTCTGCTAAACACAAAATAAAACATTTTAAAAAAAAAACATATTTTTTAGTGAAATAAAGGTGAGAAATATTTTTCTTTTATCATTTTAAATGAGAAATGATGTGACTGGAAAATAAAACATCAACATTGCATAAAGTATAGGAAAAACGAGAAATAAGGGTAATACTAAACAGTATTAATAGTATCAATAATAATAATAATAATGTTAATGGTGAAAAACTGCTTCTCTCGTGGGAATATGTCTATGAAGAGTACACCTGGCTCACGCAAAATAAGACCACACTCTTGAAAATCAAGTTGTATCTCTACTTTTTTCTTTTCATCATCTGTTATTTCTTTATATTCTTTTCAACTCTTAACTGTCTTATATGTTGAGAATAGTTTAAATAAAGACTGGTTCGTTTAGTGGGTGTTGGTATGCTTCATTAAAAGATTGTTTACGTGAGTATACTTGTGTAGTTGAGTGTGTTTCACCATTTGCTCATTATTTAATCGTGTATCTATAAATAAAACTGTATATTGTTATTGTGTGAGTCCATGTAGCCATATGTGTGTTTGTCTGTGTATTTGTAATTAGACATACAGTGTAGACAATATATATAATAATCCGTTCATGATAATCACGATGATGATAACAATAATATGGTGATTATACTGCCAACTATTTACTGATGATGATATATAAAAGAACGAATTAAAATAATAACGGTACATTTCTTAAAATATTATTAACTATAAAATATATCATACACCTCCATATGATCAGAACATTCCAAATGGAAGTAATTAAACTATTAATAAAATGAATTAATGTTCAATTTTTAATAATGTCAGTAATACAAACAGAAAATATTGTTTCAACATTATTATGTTTTAGAGATTAAATTTCTAAAAAGTTCGCTTAATTGTTGAGAGGTTGTTTGAGTTTAGTTTAGCTGATAAATCCTTTGCGTCTCTGACTGAAAATAGCTAGAGGCCCATTGAAAACCAGAAAGCAATAAATAGCTGTATTTTCCCAGTATAAGACTTCTCAGTACTGCACACTTGAAACCGAACTAAGGATAGAATAAGGGACAAACGAACTTCCCTAAAGGATCTTAAATATTTATATCACTGACCTGGAACTCGATATAAATTTTTTTATTAATCCTTTTTTGTGGACCTATTACAATTAGCGAAACAGTGAAAACAAAGGAGCATTGAACAGTTTTTGTTTTATTGTTTCGAGCTTTTCATCATCGGACACTGATTGCACCAGTGATTGTTTAGCTGAAGTCGGCCCATATCTTATGGGTGAACTAATGTTCTCAACAAATCGATAAAAACAATTTTATTTTGCATTTATTTATGATTTTCTAGTCTACAATAGCTCAACAACTTGGATTACAAGTTTCAACAGTAGCAAATTTTTTTATGAATGCTCGTCGTCGATCACTAGACAAATGGCAAGAAGATACAAGTAAACTGTCAAGTACGATTAATTCACCATCGGATTCCCCATACAGTCGTAGTGACGAACATGGGCAACAGCCAAGTATGATCCATAATTTATGCTGTTCACAAGATGGTGATTTCAGTAATTGTACACCTTATTTATTACCATCTAGACATCAACCTGGATGTTCACTGTCAATTACTACTCCTGTATCAACATTAAAAGCATTGGATAATAGTTTCATATCAGGGAATCCAACAGAATTGGAACGAATAACACGAAATAATAGTTTAGCTTCTTGTAATAGTTTTACAAAACCTAGTAATCAGTTACCGTTAAATTCGAATCTTGCAAGAACAGTATTAAGTAACAATAATGATAAATGTGATTTATATAAATGTGATAATTCAGGAAATAATATGATCCCATTAGAACACCGTACATTTAATACACTGAATTCAACTGATAATCCTTCAACTATTCCAACTACTATTTATGCATCACAAAATTCAACTTGTAAACAGCAACAAATGAATGCGGAAAATTTTTCCAATAATTATTCTTTACACTTAACAACACAAATTCAACACTCATTTCCACATCAACTACAATCACAACAAGAAAACCAGCAACAACAGCGGTCGAATCCTCCTCATCATCATCATCGTCATCATTCACAGAGTTCATCGCACCCTATGAATACACAATTAGTACCGTCATCTTCATCGTCAGCATCGTCATCGCATCAGTTGAGATTTCCATTGGATATATTAGATCAGAATAATGATACTAGTAAATACTCAACTAACAACAGTCGGTTACATAATTCTGAACATGAAACTATTCATAGTAATAATAGTAATAATAATAATAACCACAACTTAATTAAATCATTTTACCCATATTGCAATTCACAAGCAAATTATACATTCCCTGTATCAGGTAATTTACCTTCACATCAGGCACATTTAGATCTATTCAATACTACTACTGCTGCTGGTACTACTACTGCTACTATTGCTACTACTACGAGTGTCAGTAACAATAATCTTATTCATAATAATAATAATAATAATAATAATAATAATAATAATCAGTTTTTAATGCGTGACTTAACTAATAGTCAACAATTTGATCGCCGTTTCTTAAGTACGATGACTAATGGGCAGTTAACATTAACTGAACAAGCTTTAGAATTATGTTCTTCACTAGCTGCTGCCAATGCTATTTCACTTAATAATAATAATAATAATAATAATAATACAATTTATTTGACCAATGAAAAACCAAATCATTTTCATGCTAATTCAGAAATAAAACTTTCACATGAATTAAATGGATCGGTTGATATAAACAATATTGTTTTCAATGATAATAATAATAATAACACCAATAATAATATTCATGCTGAAAATGATGTGAAAAATACAGATAGTTTGACAAACGAGAGTAGTAGTAATAATAATGGTCATGATGATGACAATGATAATCAAAACTGCCACCGCCAACAACAATACAACCAAATAGATTTAATGAGTAAAATAAATTTATCAATAAGTGAATGTAATCAACTACGCTTACTACCATCAAATGATTTATCTAGACATCTCTATTTCTCTACTAATGAGTTTATCGATCAGATGAAACGAACAAATAACAAAATAATCGACGAAAATAATGATCTTGATGAAGGTGAAGATCAAGGTGAGTGTGTTGAAGACATAGGCGATGATGATGAGGATGAAGAGGATGACGAGGAGGGAATCAGTGCAGAATTATATGAGGATGAGGCGGAGAACGCAGAAGAAGATGATGATGATGATGACGATGTTGACACAATAAACAGCTACAAAAAACAATCTACAAGACACAATTTGAATTCTAATTCAAATGACTAACTCATTTTTATCCCTTTTATTCGGTATCCAAAAAGGGGACTTAGAAATATATCTTTTACAATTCATGCTTACTTTTTATGTAAACCTACAGACTGGTACCCTTACAATTGTAGTTTCATGAGTAAATTAGTCAGAAATCAAAATATATCCATCAATATATTGATGAACTGATTGATGAACACAAGGCTGACAAATTTCAAATTTTAAATGATAATTATTGATGGTTTAAGTCTTATCTACGTTTATCTTTTGTTTAGATATCTATTACTTGTTCTCTATTAATCAGTAGTATGTTTCAATGTTGAATCAAACTGGAACATAATTTTCACTGTTGAATCTTTCCGTGAAGTGTGTTTTTCCTACTAAAAGATCAACTTTTGTTGCACTCTCTTATTTTTATATTTGTGTACATTGATACTGACTAGTCTTCTTCACCGTTTTCTCTTTGACTGTTCCGCTTGTTTGTGTTATTTTTCTCGTTGGTTTACCTTTATTTATTCGTATTTTTCAATATAGTTAGTTCAACTGCTTTTTTTACTCAAGTATTTTCAATCTCTTCTTATTTTTTTGAAAAAAACATATTTTGTTCTGTTTGAATAAATTATCATTATTATGTAGGTGTATCAGCTGATCACATAAAGATGGATGTAATTAGTGATAGTAATGGTAACAATAATAATAATGATAATAAAAAGTATAAAACACAACAGTCTTTCATAAAAAACAAAACTGCATTCACAATCACATAGGACTTCTTATGTAATAGAGAGTAATTGACATCAGTGTTATTCTGATTGTTATTTAGTCATATATATGAGATATGTTACGTGTACTTATTTATGTTTGGAATTCTTTCATTCTGTATTATATACAATTGAAAAAAGGTGTACAAAAGTAAAGTAATTAATGTATAGTATATTTCTTTGATCAACTCCTCTTACTTATTATTCGTAACCATTAGAATTATTGCTTCTCAAATCCCTGTAACTTTTTCTTTCTCTACATTAATAAATACAAAGTGAAGGTTTATACATTCTATCTAATAAGAATAAATCTTATTTTATATGAAATTTCATTGATTGATCTTCAGATCAGTGAAAGGTTATTCATCATTCATTCGAATTAATAACTTAATAAATGTAAAGTATTCACATTTCTCTGTAAAATTAATCTTATTTGTATGAAATACGAAAACAGTAACCTTTTGTTTAAAAAAATATGTTATAATGTCTTCCATAATGTCAACCGAGAAAGAAAAAGAAAGAGTGAGGACGATCAACAAAACTAAAGATATAATAATTTTTAAAAAAAGAAAATAAACAAAGATGACAGGTAATTCTTACACAATATTTTTGCATTTTTTTTCTTCATTTTTACGGAATTGTATGTATAAATGTTTGTACGGTAAATGTGATGTGTAAAACGGTGTAAAAAATAAACAGAAAACCGTTGTAAAACAACACACGAAATAATTAGGCATTAAAAAAGAGATAGAAACCCTTTTATATTTTGATGTCATGATAATATTTCGTTGTTTCACGAAAGAGAAATAAACAATAAAAAATGTGTTACACAGAAATCTTTCCTTTCATTGTCAACCTTACTACCTTTTCAAATTTGGGTGAGATTTTGTTGTTCTTTTCTCTTTGTCTCTGTTTCTTCGTCTTGACTTTGTAAAACTGTCTTCTATGATTCTTCTTGTTTTCCTTCTCACACATTGTTTTGCGTGCTTTTTTTTTCACCTTCAATTTTATTTGTTCTCAACTCTTCTTAATGTTTTTCGTTTTATTTTCAATCAATTTCAGTTTATTTTGTTTGTTATAAAGTTCAGTAACAGTGTTTATATTTGTTATGATGATATGGTTTTTTGGTTTAAAAGTTTATTTGATCTTGAGTTATTTATACTTTGGAATATTTATATATACATATAAACAAAGTGAGGCTTTATTGAAATTCAATACTTGGATCCGGTATATATATATATCGTTTAGTAAGCGAATTTAACTAAATCGATGTAGATCAATTTCTATTTGGTTTTTGTATTTTACAAGTTATGATAACTAATTAAACTTCAATCACTTAATCAATATATTTAGGTTTGATTCTTTACGAGAGTGATACCGTTCAATGAAAGAAAAGTAATGTAAAAGAGATGTTAGAAATAGGCTTTCTCTACTAATGCCGATGTTTTCGGCGAGATTACAATTTATGAACGACCTTTGAATAAATCTTAAATGGCCTTGAGAAATATAATAACTAATCATAAAACAGTTAGTATAAAGTAAAAATATATTATACAAAACCGAAAAAATTAAAGTGGATACATTTCTTTTACATGGTTCAAAAGCTTGTCAAGGTTAGAAAGAGATTCGGAGGTCCTGAAATCGTGATGTATATAGTCGGCCTTTCGAGTCATGATAAGATCGTAAAAGCTCCTTCAGCCTCGACCACATAGCTTCAATATTGTTAGTGTGCACTCCGGTTATAGGGCACACAAAGTGACGTTTATGGATAAGTCTATGCAGGCATCTGTACGCTCTCCAATCTTCTATATATATTGTATTGCCTGGCTACACATATTTCCGTATAATTGGTATTATGATCGTCGCCTGTCGGTTTATGACCCTATGAAAGTATCCCTTTTGAGTTGACCTGTCGTAGATTCCAAGGACCTGTGAAGTATATTTATGGAAGTGTTACTTACCCGGTCTTCTTTAATACTACATCCTTTGTTAAATTTTCGCTTCCTGACTACCGTTTCGTCTATTTGATTGTCTCAGTCACAAATAAAGAAACTTCTTAGTAATCCCATTTGTTGTAGCCGTTCAATTATCATATCTTCTATTAAATCAGCTGTAAACCGATTGTGCGTGAGCAGCAGGTACCGAAATTGGCACCTCAACCTTGAAACCCCTCTAACGCTTCTGATGGGCCCGTCCATAAATTATAGTCTCGCCGAATAAGTGAAATACGATAACATATTATTAGTTTACTGTGACCTTACAGCTTAAGAATTTTAAATATTCTGATATAATTATTACATTGAATAAAAGATACATAATTTACGCTACAGTTCTGATGATCGCATTTTGATGTGTTTAAATGCGAGAAATGTTTATGAGTACTTACAACAATCAATATCACAGTCGGAGACGAATTAAACCACTAAGGGTTAAAGTTGAATCATTTTCTTCATATATTTGGCTCCCTCAGGCAGTTGATTATTGCTTTATTTTATCAGCATGGGGATTTGTAGAGATTGTAATATTTTCTCTGCTGAAACTACGAGTAAATCTAAGCTGGACCATCATTAGAAACCTGGAAGCACTGGACGGTCGATTCGTCCTACTATGTGACTCCTCAGCGGTGCTCATATGAATATAATTTATAGTAGATATTTGTCTTTTTTAGCAAGGCAAGGCTAATATAACTATGAAGTTATAGTTTTCCAGATTTAATAGTTGTATTCATGAGTCAATTGAAGCTAGACCACTATGAAAAACCCGGAAGCACTGGACGGTCGTTTCATCCTATTGTGGGATTCCTCAGCAGTGCTCATCCACAATCTCGCCTCGCCAGATTCGAACCCAGGACCTAACAGTCTCGCGCGCGACCGGCATCCAACAATGTTAATGTCTAACTTCAACCAATCCACGAAATTACGCCACCGTCCGCCATTGTTATCAGTGAGTTGCTATCTCACAACAGACCCGGTTGAACTCCACTGTAAAGTATAATCTTAAAGGTTCCATAACATTTATACGTTTCAATTGAAATCAATAATAAACATTACTGAACAAATTGTAATTTCCTGATTACTACTATTTTAAAAGTCAGACTTATTTTTTTCTAGACATAGGATTATTGTATTTTTTATTGCTTACGAGTATTCGTTTATATCTATTCGATGAATTTGTGTGTGTGTGTGTGCCTGTATCACTTCTGTAAAATACAATTAAAATGACAAAAAATAATTGAAATAATTTTTTCTCTCGTATAACTTCTACTATCCAGAATCTCTAGAGATTAAAATCTGAACTGATTAAAGCATATTGAGGTAGATTAACTGGACGAAGATTGAGTGCGTACACACACATTCACGCGGATTTGGAAAATGTGAGGAAAAATGTATAAAAAAATCCTGCTCATCTAATTACTTAATCAATGGAAAACAAAAGTCAGCCTGACTAATCAAATATTGTGATGACCTTATATATAGTTATTTGTTTTTAGTTTTTCTCTGAAAATATCATCTTTTCTTTTCAAGATGATTAATTATAAATATTTTTAGTCTTCAGGTTAATTTACCATTGAATTTTTATTTGGAATTTAAATGAAACTTCCCATGAAATAAGATTAGGATAGTGAAAACAGTGGATTTAAATGATAATGAAGTAGCATTGTTATGTTGATATAATCAATCGTTGATTGATTACTGATATGCTTGGACTTCACAGATCAATTGATACGTTTACAAACTGTAAGCATATTGATGATCATTTATATAATCAGGAAGCAGGGATTCGGGATCTTTGGGTGACTATACCATAGCACCCAACACCAAACAAAATAAGAATCTGATTAACTCTGAGGTCACTGGAAATCATTCAGTTGATTACCATTTTGAATATCAATTGTGTTTCGATAATCTTGTGTGCTATCTCAATGTACATCCATTTCATCCCAGCAACTTCAATTAAACACAGAAGTCACAAGTTTTCTTTTTCAATTGTTCTAAGGAGAGCTATTCTGCAAGCGAATAAGCATATCTATTACATAACTAAGCTATTTCAGATATTCTCGACGAAGGTTTAAAATTGCTTCCAATTTTAATATAAAAATGAGCTAACTGGGAATTTCATAGGATCTCTGTATTGAACTATGGTAGATCTTTGCTTAAAAGTGTTAATTGAAGATAAGTGATGAACTTGTCCGCCCCATAATTCCCGATAAATAAGATAAAGCTTTTCCTGAACCTAGACATATATTCCTGGCAAAATTCTCGTAATTGATCTTAGGAAAGTAAAGTGTTCCTCGTGTGGAGCCAATCATTTCATGTGCATGAACAGTTGCCTTATCACTATTTAAGATAATTGTTTGTTAAGTGTACAGAAACAAATGCATATGTCTACATCATTCATATCATTCTCTATTCTGACTGTAATTTATCGTATTTATAAACAGACATACATGTTTGGATCTCTCGCAAGTGGGTTATTTATATTATATGTACGAACCAATAACAAAAAACACTTCTTTAATCAGCTTAAATTTGTGTTTATTAATCAAATCTGTCTGTTTACAAAAGAATCAAAGTTCTACTTAGCAACGTTCATAGCAATTTAGTGAAATGTATATCGCGATATCGTTTTATTGCCTAAATTCTTTTATAAACTATAAATTCAGACAGCCATTTCAAACATTTTTCATACAGATCTGCATATTGTATGTTGTTGTCATCATCAGTTATCCGTTTTTAGACATCCTACATTACAAAAGTAAGTAAAGCAGCAGTTTAGATAACTAGATTTCAAGCACTGCCACAAACAGACTGTACATTCCACCTTCATCCATTTTGGAAGTTTGGTAGCTTGTGTCACGATAAAGTAGTCTAAATCATAGTACATAAACTTAATCATTATTTCTGAGTTGAATATCCTGCTTTTCTATAAAACTTTGATGTCAATCAAGAGGTCATTTCTCTGTCTTACATATAACCAGTATCCACAGCTAGATTGAAACAAGGTTGTTCACTCCTGAAATTTCAAGCATAAATCTGACTAGTTGATGCTTTTAATCATAATCCAGATACCTGAAGAAATTTGACTCAACATATACCATATTTCTTTGATTAATACTATTATTTAAGTTTTGTATTTTCATCATCATATGAATGAATGATACCAGTGACTGGTGAAATGAAGACTGAAATACTTTCAGTAGCATAGCCCAACTTCAATGCAAAATTATCCCGTATAACATCGTATCACTAGACATTTAGCCAACACTGCTCCAGTGATTGCCTGTGATTTGAAAGCAGAAGTTGAAATATGTGTCACAGTGAAATATAAAATTGGTCAAATGTCTCAGCCACAGAATCAAGCTACTATGTTCTGAGGACAGTGTGGATAGCGAAATAGATATACTAAAGAACATATTACGAAATAATGGCTATCCAGATAATTTCGTTAAAAAATTCCTAGTAGAAAGCATTAAAAAAGAAGAAATTGTGACACAGTCAGTAAAAATACTCTAAATCTGAGACTGGACTTTAAAGGGGACATAGCGGGTGATATTTTAACATGTCGACTCAAAAGACCTGTTGAAAGGACGTTTCACGCCGCCAAGCTACATATAATTTTCTCAACTAAACCAGTACTCACGCAACTAATCAAGGACAGGTTACCGAAGATGGGCTCCTCCATAAGTGTATACCCATTCAACTGCTCCTGTGGAGCTAGTTACATAGGCTGTGTTCAGAAGACTTTATTCTTGCGTGTTCATGAATATGTACCAGCATGGTTGGGAATAGGAGTCACTAAATCGATCAACAGCACTATCCTTTCTCATTTGGTAGATGGTGAACATCATATCAAAATAGAGGAAGCTTTCTCTGTTTTATATCAAGTTTCAAAATATCTACCTCGAGGAGCTAGTTTACTATTACTTTACATAGCCGAAGCCATATGGATCAACTCCAGAAAACCAAACTGTATCCAGAAAACGTATATCCAGCTTCTATGTTTACCTTGGCATACGACTGGATCACCAAATACCTAGACTGAATATTATAAACATCTTACCCCCTTCCTTTTTTTCCTTAATATTATTATTTTTTGATTACCTCTATCTTAATCTTCACATCCATCATTCCCAATGCGTTTACGTAATTACCTTGATAACACCCCACCTTATTACATATTATATTCACACAACAATATTATTATTGTTATCTCAATTGACAAGATTAAATTCTCCTATTATACACTTTATTCACACAATTTTTTTGCATTTTCATTTTTACTATAATACTATTCTAATGATTGTGACGGGACACTTTACTCCAAATCATTCTGACCTTTATTAAATGACCTTCCTAATTTGCAAATAGTACAGTTTTGAAGTATATATATCGTAACAGATGCAAACGTTTAACATTTTTTAACATATAACATTGTCAAATTCATTAATACATACCTTATTTTGGCCTTTGTAAAACATCATTATGGACTTATAACTGTAGAGTCTGATGATGAAGTTATTAAAAACAACTGTTCGCTCAAATATTCTTCATTTTTAGAAATATATTTTTTTGTAAGTAAAACCCTAAAACTATAGCGTTGATTTCAAAAAGTCAAGGAAGTGTATAGAAAGTCTTTAACCAAGCAGGGTACTAGCAAGTGAAACACAATATCTGAGGGTTCAAACAAATGTTCTAGGGTACAGTAAATACGGCTACTACATACTGAAGAACAGCCAGTTACTTATATACTTGTAATAAATATTATTGGATAACATCCAAAAGTCAGCGAATAAATGGTAGAGACCAATACGTATAAAACAGTTTCAATACCACCTCATTTTGCTGGTTCCTTGGAGGGTTATAAAAGTTTTCTGTTGTATACTCAATAGTATATACAATTGTATTAGACAAATTACATTACCTTCATTTTGGTGAAGTACTACTTAATCTGTGGATTTATTATTTTGATATGTGTAACAGAATAGATAATTTTCGAATCATTTGATGAATCATATTTAATAGATGGATGGGCTGATAAGTAGATGTCTAATGCATAAAATCTAATCATTAATTAATAATTACTACAATACATTTCAAGTATGCCCTGAAGTCATAACTTTAAAATTGTAGAAGTTATTTTGACAGAAATAGTTTTATTAATAATGAGGAAATAAAGAAAAGATCATTCATTGATATATTGCTTTGAGGGTAAATAAATCAATCGAACGTAATCAACTTCTAAATTATCATTCGTTTAGGTTTGTATTCCCTCTTTGCTGGGATTCAGGAGGAAACTCCAACAATTCTTGCACACGATCACTGTACACCTCCTTCAATAGATGGACAAATATCTCTGACAGTTATGACATCACGAAATGTTGACTTGTTGTCAGTAGTGTAATTCACAATCAATATTTCTTACGATTTTCAATTCACTAATTGAATGCATTCACATTACACTGTTGATATTTGATCAATGACTTTGGTAATAATAATAATAATAATAATAATAATAAATATCATATCTACTGAATAATTTAGGCCGATATCGTTTATTATTAGCCTAAAGCATAAGAGGAAGTATGACAGACATTAAAATATTTGATTGATAATATAAATGAAACAAATTATAATATACTAGCAGAACATCATGTTTTCATGAAAATATTTGGATATAGCTTTAAATATCCTCAACAGATTAGGTATCGGCTACTGAATGTGATTTCGGTACATACCATTCAAATAGTAGGAATGTAAGTAAACAAGTTTAAAACTTACATTTGAAGCTCGATGATTTTCGTTAATGTGTTGGAAAAACTACATCTTAGCAGTAGCTTTTAGTAACACGGCAATGTCTCTAGCGTATTTCAAGTCACTTAAAAAGTATCTGAGTAAAATACCAAACATTAAAGAGTTGAAAGCAGAAAGGCTATGTCTGTAACTGAATCAGTTAAAGATTTTAGTCACATTAGTAACAACAAGTATTTCAGATTATCCTCTGTTAGCAGTATACATCACCCAACCGCTTAAAAGAGTGTTCAGGTTTGAGTTCACAATATTTTTTTCACTTGATATTATTTTTAGCACTATTTAAATATTACTATGGTAAGTCGACCTTCTAAGTTTAATCCCACCTTCACCAAGAAGTATAGAACCATTGAAACTTGTCTGCAAACCAAAATTGGTAATGAGATACTCAGAAACCATTTACCATAGTTATTTGGTAGCTAGTAATTACTAACTCCTCTACATAGATAGAATTCCCAAGAGGAAGTTGTTACTCAACTGAAGCATTTTCTAACTACACAGGATGTAGCGTAATTACCTTATAATGAGTAACAGTAAGGAAAAACAGTATACCTCGCTCGTTATCAGCTGCTTTCAGTTGTTGATCATTAAATAAGATACTGCACAACGTCTAGTAATATTCACTGAATATACGTCAAACTTGATCAGTACATATTATGAATGATTTTATACGGTAGCTTCCTTAATTATAATTGAACAATCTACCAATTTCATCTATAGATCATCACCTACCATAACAAACTATTCCAACAACAGAACTAACCATAGGAGTACAGTTACTTCTGGATGACATATTCTCAATAAGATAAAATACTTGTCTTTATCTTAACCAATCAATATCACAAAAAATAGAAAAGACTTGATCTTTATCATGAGATAATGAATTTAACAAAACAATAATTCAATTCAATGGTCACAATAAATCAATCGTGTACAATTAAGAATTTCAAAAAAAAAATAATTAAAAATGACCAAGCAACTAAGTAAATAAGATTAGATAAAAATTATAGACATTTGTTCATCAATACAATTAGGAAAGGTTGAAGAATAGATAGATATTGTTACTCTTACTATGAATCAAATATATGTTCAATATTTACTTATGTTTGTTATTATTAACTTCATAATTATCTCTATTTAAATCAAGTTGACAAGGAGGTTTATAATTTAATTTAGATTGAAAAAAAAGAACTAATCACTCTTTTCTTTAATCAAATGAAATTAGACTGAAGTAATTATATACATACATATATTGTTAGGGAAAACAATTTTATCGGAAGTTAATTAGTAGTTATAATAGTTTATTGGAAATTTGTTTATTTGACTATACAGATAATCATTCAATTGAAGATTAAATTATTTGATTGAGTAATTTTTATTTATCCCTATAAAAGATTAAAATGAAAATTCTCAAGTTTATGCTTTGTATTTTATACTCTTTGTTATTTTTCACATTTATTATGCTTTCTATCTATACCAATACTTGAAACTAATGTATTTTGTATGATTATTAATGGAAGAGTTACTATGTTTTCTTTTAGTTTACTAATTTAAAATCAAATCATAGTAACAAATAGTCAGTTATTTTGCAACCGTTTTATTTTAAATCCCACTCAATATAGTTAACTTTTAAAGTTAAGGTAATCATCTTTGAATCTAATATTTTGTTATTTTGAGTTATACTATGTACACTTCTGGATATTGTTCATTAGTAATTAGTTTGTGGTTGATACTGAAGAATTTTGATTAGATTTCTAAGAAATATCACTTTAGAAAATAAGACATTGTCTTATTGCTTTGATGTTTATCTGCAATATATTTTTGTTAATTACGATATCTTGTCCTCATGCATTGACCAGAAAAATCGAAGTGGCTAGCGGTGGAATTCAAGTTGTATTCATCGTTTCGCTTGGAACTTGCTGGATGAATTTACCTAGATTCTAGTGCTGATGTTCGTACTGAGACTCACACACAGTATTCATTTTGTGTTATTCTTTAAGCTACCAGATAATGATAACTATTAAATTGTTCAGTGGATATGATATTTATTATTATTATTACTATTATTATTATTATTACCAAAGTCATTGATCAAATATCAACAGTGTAATGTGAATGCATTCAATTAGTGAATTGAAAATCGTAAGAAATATTGATTGTGAATTACACTACTGACAACAAGTCAACATTTCGTGATGTCATAACTGTCAGAGATATTTGTCCATCTATTGAAGGAGGTGTACAGTGATCGTGTGCAAGAATTGTTGGAGTTTCCTCCTGAATCCCAGCAAAGAGGGGATACAAACCTTTACAAATAATGATGTATATCAATTATTTATTGATTGTGAATGTGCGCTGCCGAGGAGTCCCACAGTAGGAAGAAATGGCCGTCCAGTGCTTCCAGGTTTTCCATGGTGGTCTAGCTTCAATTGACTCATGATCTTAACTATTGATATTTATTGATTTATTTGTAGAATATCAAGAAAATATGAAATCATATTTAAAAGTAAGGCATTATTTATTCAATATACAGATGTTATTCTGTGATGACTTGATATATATCAAAGAAAACTTCTTTGAATTTTATTGTCTGTTATAGATACTTATGGAATAAACCATAAGGATTGCTTTTACTATTCAACCTAATCAGGTCATCGGATTAACATTCTAATAAATACTCTGTAAATAATACTTTTATACTGATATGAAAACAATAAAACAACTTTTCATATCATATGATTTTAATCTTAGTCAACTGTTTTATTCAAAAAAAAGGAGAACAAAAGGACTTCGTGAATTCTAACCAAACATAAATATACACACCTAAAGCAGGCCTATTACATAGATATTTCTTTCTGTTCACCTTACTAAAACTTCTTATTTTTCTTTACCTACTTCGTTCTGTTTCTTTTTAGAGCTTTCTCTACGTTTTCCTTAATTATAGAATTATTTTTTTGCAACTATATAATGAGACGGAAATAAATTAGTTTGGGTTCTGCAGTCGTTGTTATTGTCAGAGAATATATATATATATATATATATATATATATATATATATTATATATATCCAGACTATAAATGAAGCATGTTCATAATTAGTAAAATAATACATTCATTGACATACATTCAATATGCTTATGAATGTACATAGATACAACGAATGAGGGCAAATGAAGAGAAAAGATTATATGTATATATTCAAGCACTCACTAATATACCCAAGTAAGAGAAAATTAAGGTGTCTATCAGGTTCATTAAGTTTTTTCTTCATTGTTTTATTATTTACAATCATTAGTTTTATTCTGTTTATGTGTGTTTGTATACATGTAAACATATATGTACGTTTATTTCTATTTAAAACAAGAATTTTCAGAAATTAATCGTAAAAAAGGAAATAAGGTGAAGAAAATAAATAGACAAATAAGATAGTTTCTCAAAATTTTGATTTTTTTTTCTTATTCATTATGTAAATGTGAAAAGTTAGTGAAAAACTTTACTTCCATGTATGTGTTCATGTATATGAACGTATTTGTAACGGGATATACATGTATTAATTTGACCTAATCAGTTCAATTAAACAAACTGTCTTAAGAATCATTCATTTGTAGATTTACTGTTAAACTGTAGGTGTGTTGTTTCTCAAAAGTTTGAATTCATTTCAATCAACTTGAGTAAATTTTGGTTGAGTTGATTTTCAGGAGATTAAATTAGTGTATATATGGTTTTCATTATAGATCATTCGAAATCTCATTGAGACCTAAAAGGAACAGGTTTGATTTCCAATCGGATCATGAGTGTATACTAACAAGGAGTCACATGCTAGGTAAAAACAGTTATCTCATGCTCCCTAGTTATCATTGACACATCAGCTAATGTAAATGATTGATGCCCACAAAGCTGAATAAATATATGAACTCAAAAATAAACAAGAAAAGTATAAACCAATGTCTTGGTGAATAAATGTTCGAGTAATATGGTTCTTTTGTAAAGATAATTTAAAGGTATTTTTCATTTTGAACTGATGCTATTTGAAGAAATATTTAAAACCATGAAAATCTTAACAGGTATATCATTCCTATAGGTAACTTTCGACCAGTACGCATGAATAAATCCATGAGAGATTGAACTCAGGACTCGTTGTTTGTCAGTAATTAACTAGTATCAGTTTTGGTTAAAAGTTAAAAAAATTATGAATACATTTGCATACGATAATAAAAACGACTGATAATAGTAATTAAGTATTAAGGATAATCTGAAATTAGTATTTTCTACTTTTAGACTTGAATTATTGGTTTTTTTTCATTAAAGCTTTATGCGGTTTTTCAACAAAAAAAATAACATCTCACTTCGGAAAAGCATACATTTTTTAGTAAAGCTAACAGTTTTTTCATTTCGTGCTTGAATATTTGTTCATTTGAATAGTTATTGTGCTAGTTATTTGTTAGTCTGTTAAGAATTGAGTTAGATTTGTGTCACACCTTCATATGACTTCTAAATTTCATCCTTTTCGTGAACGTGAAGAAAGAACTTACCACTTAAAAATCCACTCTATGAGCTAATTTAGTCTGTAAAATTTTTTAGTATTTTCATTATTTAGAGGAGATTATCACAGTTTTTTAGAATGTGGGACAGATTAAACCAACTATATCACTTTTGTATTATTTGTTTAAATCTTTCCGTCGATGCTTAGGACTGCGATTGGTCAGTCTCTTATTGGCATATGTGCATCCTGAGCGGATTATCTCGATATTAAATGCACTATAGACAAAAATGGATGGTGGCTAGCAGTGGAATCTGGGACGCGCGTTTCGTCTTATTGGGGGCTCGTCAGCTGGATAATAGGAGATAATGAGAGACTGATCAGTTGCAGTCCTAAACACCAATGGGAACTTTCAAACGACCAATGCCAAAATGAATTAAAACTTCACCCCATAGCACAAGCTAGTGGCTATCTGGACTCAGTAGCTAAGTGGATAACGTGATGGTGCCTGAAGCAAACGGTACTAGGTTTGAGTTCCGGAGTGAGCATCGGCCCTACGATGTAGGTACACTCAGCTGATGAGCCTCACATAAAACGAAACCTGCGTCCTGGATTCCACTGCTAGCCTCCATCCATCTTTGCTTATAGAAAGTGAATCACTGTTCTTACAAAAATACAAACCGTTACTGCAAGATTATAATTCCCCATTGCTGATATTCACTACTGAATTTCGGTCGTTCTCTGTTGTCATATGTATATCCTGAGAGGATCGTAACGATTTTCCCTGCAGTCAGAATTTCTGGAATCAGTCGCTTAGTGGATAACGTATTGATGTTTGAAATAAAAGATACTAGGTTCAAGCCTTAGTATGAACATATACACAGTGATGCAGGTACATCCAACAGGTTCTCCTTAAATAGGACGAAATGCAGATTCTGCTGCTAAGTGCATATCAAATATACTGAATATACAATTTTTTTATAGATATATAACTTTGTTCACATGAATACAATTGATTCCTCTATGAAAATGAACTCATTGAAAAATAATTCTTACTCTAAATTATTTGTTTTGTAATCCTAAAGTTTATATTTAATTTAATAAGCTGAGTTCTTGCCCTTTAACCAAACATAAATCTGTTAACGACATTAGTCATAAATATCATACGAACAAGGTGACACTTAAATGCATAGTTATCTCGGTTGAGATTCGATTAATATTTTTGATTATAATAACTGACTAATTAGTGAGTAGTGATTAATGTCATATTCGTTTTGTCCTACACTGTTGATTAAACTCCATCGACCAAATAACAATGTGATCACTAATGTGAATGGCTCAACATCTTGTGGACAATGTTAAGACGTTAGATAATTGGTAGGAAACCATGCCTATTAGAGTGAACTGATGCTTGCACGTAAGTTAAAACTTGCGTAGTCTAGCTTCATAATATGAGACATTACCGCTGAGCTGTTTGGAGAGTGACTAGTCTCCTGTAGGACATATATTTACAATATACTGACCAGTTAACAATGATCAGTGTTATGCTTGTCTAGCTTTTTAGTGATTTTGGAGTGATCTGAACAAAATTATTTAAACTTTCATCATATAGTTACTTTGTATCCCTGTTGACTACATCATGTTTTATGTAATTAAATTAACCAATAAATTTAAAAGCTTTATCAGTATTTAAAAATCTATGCCCAAATTCAAAAGGTGAAAAAAGGGATAGATTGAAATTTCCTCATCTAACCAAGTAATTACCATATGCATCTAGTCATTTGTGTTAGTATATCACATGACTTACGTAATTTTCCAAGTTCAGTATGCTTAAATAAAGAGACATGGATTATCCTCTTGAGAAAAAAATTTCTTGTTACTTTGTTTTTACATTGTTATTGCATTATTTCATATTTTGTTTGTAGTTTGTCAAAAAGAAAAAAAAACTAAATAAATGTGTCAAATCCACGCAACAGATGGTCAGTTACCACGGTTGACTTTGATAGTAATAATAATAATAGTACTTGAAGTGAGAAAAACAACGCTCTCTTCAAAATTCGTCATTATTTCTAATAAACAGTTAGGTAGAAGAGTATGTTTATACAATGAGTAAGTAAACTCTGTAGTAGACATGTATTAAGCATATAATATATGCCTTCAAGTAAACAGGCTGTAAAAATTAAAATAATGAAAAAAATGATTGGCGTCAGAATTTAACATTCGGTAAGAAGACGTTCGAAAAATGCAACAGACAAAAATAGTTGTATAGGCAAACACGGTACGTAGATTGGTAGAGAAATCCAGACATACATAAAAATCAAATGTCTTTCTATAGCGAATTTAAAACGAGATGAAATATTTCATTTCTGTGAATAGAAAAAGGAGTTATCGTAACCACATATGAAAGATTCACATTATATTTATGCTAAGTAAAGGAACTAAACTGTACGAACAATTAAATGATATTAGGTGATTTCAAAGAAATGATTGTTTATTATGATATGCCAATCGATAAGCTTCTTTACACAAGATTAGTTGATGTATAAATATTTCATTCACATTCTATATATATGTATGGGATTTAGCAGCATATCTTAGAAATATGGCACACCAATCACGTAAACTGTCGTGCAACACTCAACAGACTATGGACATTTAGCATCGATTTCTTCATATAATAATATCCAAAAGATGTATTCTTAAATCATTTTAAAACTACATGTAAAAGTACTGTATACTACAAAACCTGGGAGTATACAACCAAAGTTACATGTATAAAACTAGTTTGTGCTACATATATATGTAAATCAAAAGTTAAGGTTAACACTTGACAATGGTATAAATTAACAGTTTTACACCGTCATAAACTGACTGTATTTAAAGAATATGAAAGACTGAAGTTCTGCATAAGGAGTAAAATATGACAAATCCAATGTTAGACGCTATGATCTCCATTGCTCTCAACAGTGCATATTTGTTGGATGTTTTAGAGTCGAGAGTTTATTGCTTAACTGTAAATTATTTGTTGCAATACCGTCCCTTGGATGATATTAGTCTGTCATAAAATTATTCTTAAATAATTCCTTTTGTACATAAATATTTTTCCATAAGACTTATTTATATAAATCTTTTTTCACCAATATTTCTTTTACTCATTGGTAATTTTTCCTGGATCTCAGTGGAGATCATTAGAGAAAAGTTACTGTTTTATGACGATCTTTCTTTCATTTTCGGAAATAAACAAGTGTTTGTACAATAACTGGGTTATTAAATTGTTATAAATAGTGAATGATTTGCATTAAGCAGCTCAAGCTGATTTCTTACCTTAATAGAATTTGTGTTTGCTAGTGACTAAGTTTGAGAATTATTTAGTCTCTAGACACCATTGACAGGGTCTGAAAATGATGAAAAAGAGGTAAATATCGTAAAAGGTATCTGTGATGGTCGCTCAATATCACGGACCAGAAAACTAGAATCCATGTTTACTTTCGTCATATATGCTTTAATTACGCGGGAAAAAATCTTGTTCCAACTTATCTTTTTATTGAACTATGGTCCAATTTCGATGTTGGTGAAAGTAATTTATGACCCTTCAGTAGTAACTCCCAAGATAGACTCGATTAGCAAAGGTTAAGAAACTAGGTAATTCCAGTAGACGTTACGAATACCACGCAATCTTTTGATTTCTGGTAAAACGAAGGTTGAGTGTCTTATTATTACGAATTTCTGGTTTAACTACTCATAAGTAACTTAGTTAGCATACAAAAATATTAAGTGACCGACGATTGTGAAACAAATCATGTTCGAAAATGAAAATCTGTTAACAATCACTTTGGAAGAATGTAGAAAAAACATCTAATAGAAAGCTCCCTGATATCCACAGTATTGACATGAATATAGGTAACTGGACAATCAAAGTAGTAAATAGTAACCTTTAAATTTATTACAAAGTATAGACGGAATGTGGTTAGTAGTGATATCCAGAACACGTATTTAGTCCTGTTCGGTACCCTTCAACTGGATGCACATTCATCCCAAAGATGACATCCACTCCACCGTTAGAACCCCGTAAATTTCGCTTTAAACACCAACATATTATCCACTTAGCTACAGAAGTCAAATATTGATTTACTTGTGCAACGGGTAGGACTTTCAATATGTAATGCTTAAGATTATCCCGTTTTCATATTTTTGACTGGATTTTGATTAATCTTGATTAGCATATGTACATCTTATGTAGATTAAATCGATATATTCAAGTTCTCGTCTTATTATAAAGTGGTTGGAATTTAAATAGACATACATTTTAAAAGACGTACCCGGGACTTACATCAAGTCACATCATAAGTACAATTAACCATGTTCATCCACTCATCTAAACAGATATTGAAACATGGGGAATTAGGAAAGTTTTACACACTGAGATCCAATACATTATCTACCACAATATTTTTCTTGCATGATTTTGAAATCGGTTCAATTTTTATGTTTCAAATTTTAACCTGTGTTAGGTAACGTAATTAACTGTATTAATATAAAAGTGGACTTGAAATAAATTCTTTCATTAATCCTATAATACGCAGAAGTATGAGTTCGTCCGATTATTGCGTAGACCGTCATTTAGTCTAAATAGAGCAATGAAAACAGTGAATTATTGTTCAACGTACAATTGCCTTGACCAATTCAACCAATATTTATCAATATGACATTGTTCCAGCAAAAACAACATTGAATCATCTTCCTTATTATTGTTTTTGACAGATATCTTCCAGAAAAACTCTGAAAGTCATCTTTTACAAAAGAATTATCTTAGGTTTAATTACATACAGCGATTGATAATATCAAGATTGTCAACTGGAGAATGTCTATGTGGGATACTAAATCTTATCTAAAAAAGATAAGAGCGTTTCAGTGTGAAAAATCTTAAAGATAGTTAGGAGTGTGGAAGGATATCACTTATGTTAGATAAAACCCAAAGTACGTTCGAAACGGTAGCAAGTAACTAAATATATTGAGTTATAGCTTACCGATCACATGTTTAACGTACAAGAAGAATTAGTAGTAGTGAAACAGAAGCGTACCAATCCACCTGTTAAACAGTGAGCTGAGGACACACGCTTCACCCATTTTAGAGACCATCGGCTATTCGTATGTCGAAATATTAGTGAGCTCATAAAAACTCAAGTACAATAAATTTCCTACAATCCAGCCATATATAAATCATCAGTGAAATAGATATACTATCAATAAATATTTGTCAGTAACAGGTGTTACTGAAAATCGAATGTATATAAATTATGTTTGAATTAAGAAAGATTGAGTATGGAATAGATTGAGAATATCAAAGATAATTACGATACATATACATTCCTCACCAGTAGATCAGAAATTTCGCACATTCCCAATCCCATTATTTACCATTCCAATTAGAATCTTGACATTATTAGATAGGCAAAGTTATCCAATTATTTGTGTTAACAACTGAGATAACAACAGATACCAGTAGATTCAGTCATATATAACAGAAATAATTAACATTAAACCACAATAACAAATAATTAAAACACTTTATTTTTCTGTTCATCAAAATGAAATTGAAAATCAAAGCTACAAATTAACAGAAAATATCATTCAAAATTTATTAAATTAGTGAACTAATAAATAAATAAACAAAATAGATAAAAAGGTCAGTAACAAAGAGTGAACAAATAAAAGTACATAGAACAACAACAAAAAAAACAAAGCATGATTTTCTTTCCTTTAAACTAATAAACAACCAAAACAAATAAGTAAATAACAACGTCAATTTAATCCACACGAGGAAGGAAACCATTTTTTTCAGGTTCATAAAATTCTTCAATCATTTTATTCATAAGTTCTTGAAGTTCATTTGTTAAAGATTCCACAGATGCTCTGGAATTCATTGATTTTTGTTTTGGTTAAAAAAAAAAGAAAACCAAATAGACGCAATTAGTATATTGATGAAATTTACAATGGATTCAACATAAATTCTTTTTAATATACACTAGAGAGTAGATGGTGTTCAGCATGCACTGATTTTATATTCGTGAGACATCAGTGAGAAGTATCAACTAATATTAAAAGACTACAACTTCTAGTGCTGTCACACCTACATGGATTATTTCGGCTTTTGAGCAGATTAATTGATTTATACTTTTTGAGTCAGCATTTATACTTGATTTTGTCATCTATCCCATTCTAACTTTGACCATTTTTATATGATTGTATATGTATGTATCGCTTGTTCAATTCATCACATATCTGATTTTTCTATCTGACTATAAATATTGAGTTATGCTTTGTCAAATCAAGTCGGTATGCTTGGATTTTCCGCTTCGCTTCTTACCTACGTATCTGTCTGAGTAAACGAATGTCTAAAATAAATTCATCTAACTTATTTCTCATTTGAATTTTTATTACATCAATCATTCAACACAGAGTTAACCCACCCATTTGGTTAAATACCAATTTGACATTATAGCTGATGTCAGTTTGTGATGAAAACCTCTAAATATAATTACTAACCTTAACCATCAACTGTAAATCAAAATTCAAATTCCTCATGCAGATTTATAACCCTTATTTGGTCCTAGTTATTAGATGAACGGTTTCAAAGTCAGTCTAGCGTCGCTCAAAGATTGTCCATAAATTATAGTCTTACCGCTTATTTTTCTTAACATTGAATTTTAAAAAAATATTTGGTTATTGCTAAGAAATTCAAGTCAAATTAATTAGTTTTACAGTTAGATAAATTTACATGAATTGAATATAGTGAGATAGAATTCTTAACATTAATATTTCTTGATGTGTATGATATTTGTTGTTGTTGTTGTTGTTGTGAATTATAATTAACGTTTCATCTATAATCTGTGTTAATACATGAATTACATTAAATAGATAAATTAGAAATAATCATTTATGTAAGAATAGAAAGGGTTCATCTAAACTAATATATAACACAATAGATTTTAACCTAAACAATAAATGGTCACGTATATAATTAGTAATAAACAATTTTCTTTTAATCAAACTATTTAGTTAATTAAATTAAATTTCACATGTGAATAATAAAAAATTCATTAGATTACTTCATATCTTTGAATAAAACTTTGCAGTTGAATGTATGAAACAAATAGAATGATATGAACTTAACTGATTAATAAACGTAAAATAGTCAATTATTCAGATATCTTTGATGAATGTAAATTGGTATAAGTTTTCACAGCTTATATCAACAAGTCGAGAAGTAGGAGTGTGTTAAAGAAAAAAAAGAGAAATATCTTCATATGAAGATACTAATAATCTTGGAGAAGAGTTACACATTAACATTATTTCCTCATAAATAAACAAATATCATTTACTAAAGTGGTTTCATAAAACTTTTCTACAAAATGAAGGTAATTTGTACTACAAATTAATATAAATTAAAGGATCATTGAAAACTAGAATGTACTCGATAGTTATTTCGTTCTAATCTGTAACTACTCCACATCAGTACACATCTGGGAGCTCACTTGAGAATGAATATAGGATATTGAAGTGTCGATCTAAGTATCATATTTGAAGTAGAATCCAGTGACCTATATTTCTAATCTTCATTAATTTGCAATAGGATATGATCCTCATCCAATAGAGTAGTCAATAAGTAAACTACTACTACTACTATTTTACACTACAATTTCAGAATATTCGTCACGAGCCATATGATAAGTATTTACTGAAGTGATACACCTTGCTTTTAATTCATTCTCGGCTAGTCTAAATCCATAGGGAGAAATATTTCCAGATTTGATGAATTCACTGCATAATCTTGGATGAGAAAAACACCATTCCTATAGACTAACTAAAATTCTAAATGTAAAAAAAATTGGACTTCCACTTTGTGACATAAAAAATTATCGAGAACCATCTTCTATGTCACAGGTAATTATCTCCTGTTATTTGATTTTAGTATACTCAAGAGTCAATAAAAACAGCATATTTTTTATTGAAAGGGATCATGGCAAGTTTGTTGAACAGTTGAAATATATCTATCAGAAAAAAGTTTAAGTACATTATTTTTCAACAAAAGTGATGATTTTCATTTCCTAAATCTCTATACTTGTTGGTTTAGCTATAGGAATTACAATGACAGTATCACAGTGATTAGAACAAAACATTGCAATGTTCAAGTGATTTTTATGAAAGCTGAGTGAAATCAGGTCGAAAACTGAAAAAGTCCATTTATCATGGATCTTTCAGACATCAACCAATAATATTTAGTTAGGGGGACGAGGAGTGCCTTTAAAAAACGAAATGACTAAGGATCAATCGTAATAACACATCCATTCTCATCAAACGAATAAGCTTTTCAAAAATGTTTTATTTTCTGTCATAAATTGTTTTCTATTGTTATTATTTTCTTTCCTGTTAGTTTCGTTATTTTCCCTACTTTTACCGTGTTACAGTGTATTACTGTAAAATAGATGACATAATTACATCATCCTAATAACAATAAGTATATAAAAAAGTAGATACATATAACAAAAAGAAACAAACAATGTGGCACATTACTTTGAAAACACTGACTGATTCGAAAATATTTTCCATAAGATGATGCATAAATTAAAAATTGTCTAAAAACATGAAAAACTGGGTATCTGTTGAGGAGTAGTGCAAAAACCAACATCAAAGACTACTCAAAATCAATTCTGAAACTATATTTAAGATAACTAAGTCCCATGGTAGACGTAGTGTCAGTTAGTCGTTACAAGTTAGAATCTAATAGAAAGTTGTGACACGTACAACGAAACAATTCAATGATCAAGTTGACTACTATTGAAGGTGTTATTACTACTGTATTGCAAATCATTAAGATGTTCTCCACGAGTCTTAAAAATAATAAACATGATATCAAAATATGCTGGAAGTATGGATTACTGAGGGATTTTATACTAAGAAACGATAATGTTAGAAAAATGAAATCACTTACTCGCTTCCAGGTTTCGACCTCAATTCAGAATAATATTTAATTTTTGGTTCAGTTCCACTTGTACGAAGCGTTAGTGTCACACCATTTGAGAAATCGAAAGTAATCAACTGACTTGACTTACTAACAGGTAATACCTGGACAGAAAAGAAGAAATTAAGTCAGATATTTCATTGGTGGACTAAACGAAAGAGTTAAACATTAAAGCATTAAATTACTACACATATGAATGACAAGATATGAAAAAAAAAGAATCACTGTATTCTATTATTTATTTGCATAGAATACGTAGCGTAATACCTACTAAGCTTACTGATAAGATGATTCCTTTTGAAATTAAATATTTTTTCACCATGGTATAGTCAATTTTCAAATTGGTTTACTTGATCTATATCAATGCATTACTACACATAAACAGTTTATTAAACGTTTTGACTCCGATCCGATGACCTTAGGTTAATTAAACGAGCACAATATAATAAAACACAAATTATCAAGCTTTATGAAAACGTGATTACATTGTTGTGTGATGCACATGTATACCTATCTTCCTACGTATATGATATAATTTTACACGGTGCATTTACTTCGAAAGAAGTATGAACTTTAAATAATGTATAAATTGAATTGAGAAAAAAAGCAATACAATAGGACAGAACGTGTATTTTGGATTCTATTGCAATCATCATTTAACTTTAATAAAAACTTATGATTAAATCTTAACATCAGGGTAACTTGCTTAGAATGCATATATACCAAGAAAGGTATTAACAAAGGGAAAATCCATACTCTTATAAACAAAATTCATGTTGATTGCACAAGATAGTGCCTACTTGGACTCAACAACATAGTGGATGACTTGTTGGAATTTGAAGTCAAAGGTACTCAGTTCACGTCTTAACACAGACAATAACAGTAAGATTCAAATACACTCAGCAAACGAAATATAAATCCCGGATCGTAGTGTTAGTCCTAATTCAACTTTAATTGAAAACAATAACAGGAAATGGTTCACATTAGTGTGGAATTGAATTAATATTACCGGTTTTAAGTCTGGATAATGATCATCATAACCAACTGTTAAATCCCGTATACCAGTTATTTGAAATCGACCAAGTTTTTGAGGATAGCCTTTAGGACCAGGTTCATTAGGCCAATTACGTATGCGACTGAACATTTTAACAATTTTCTCCGGTTCATGACAAAAGTAATAACCATTATTGGAAATATGTTGACCATAACTGATATTCAATAAAAAGTAACGTGAAAAGGCAGCAAAGAAAGTAATAATTTGTTCATATTAGGTGTATAATATAGAGTTAAGTATGTGAAATAAAAACAAACGTGTTTATTTCTGCAATTGGTTAAAATGGTCTAAAACACATGGTTCTTGCTAGAATTCACTGATGAACAGTGGTGTAAACTTTGGATCTGAAAAATTTCCGCTCCCCGTTCTTATTATTACTTATTTAAATTATCAACATTCGTAAAATGGTTATTAGTTAAAGTACTTAATGAAATAACTTTAATTGACTAGAATGAAGCATGCCACTTTTTTCCCCCAGATGTGTTCGAATCATTACATTGGACTAAAGTATCCAACGGGCCATTGGAATAAATGAATAGATGAAAAGTCTGTGGTTAAAATAAGGTGTTAATGAAAATAACTCTTGTATGAAAGATATATTTACAGATCATCAAAAACGATAATAGTGGAAAACGATTTATGGCTATTGGATGAATTCTGATTTTTACAAACATTAGCAGAAAAGTATCAGAAGGGGTTTTGTGGAGATTGTAGTAATTTCAATAGTTGAGATCATGAGTCAATTGAAGCTAGACCACCATGGAAAATCTGGAAGCACTGGACGGCCGTTTTGTCTTATTGTGGGACTCCTCAGCAGTGTTCATCCACGACCCCGCCTCGCGGGATTCGAACCCAGGACCTAACAGTCTCACGCAGAAAAGTCAAAATGTAGACTCCAATACTTGATGATTGAACTATTAGAGGAATTTATTTTAAGATCTTAGCAATTCATCGTAATAAAGGGAATAGTTGATCTCACATAGTTTAGAAATGCCTATGATCTTTGATATAGAATCATTTTTGATGAAATTACTAGTCTGTAGGAACATATTTGTTACAATACAAACATGTAATTCCTACATAATATTTACATGTATCCTCGTGTACGCTGCACTATAGCGAACAAAACTGAGTTTAGATGAAGTAGAATTCCTAGAATGCTAAAATTTTATGCGTCGTTACTAGTAACCATGACAACACAACCATCATTGAATATTCAAAAAATACAGAGTACGATTCTCCGAGTTAATCAACAGGAAGCTATGGACCAAAACATTTTATCTACACTGATTCTTAAGAATCATGCATTTATCTGATTTCGAAAAAAATTCGCGATCTCTCGAATGGTCAAATTTAATTCACTTGGAAGTTTACTAGAATGTATAAGTAATCTAAGAATATGTGGATATGCCATCAGCTGATAGAATCTAGTCAATTCAAAAATGAGAAGCAACTGACAAATATTCATAAACTTAAAATATTATTACATGAAACAAACAAAAAGGAAAAGGTATGGTTGCTCAGTTAGTTATAATTAGTTCCAAATGCATTTTTTAAAATCAAAATTAAATCACTAATGGCCTTATTGTGAGGGGGAAAAATCAATTCTTTAAGGTTATTCATTTTTGTAGATTGTAGTAATCAGTCATGAAAAAAGGGTGTGTACATGTGCGAGCGTGCTTAAAGTTAAGAAAAACATTATAATGATGAACGAACAGAGTTCAAAAAGTCAACTGCATGACAATTAAATAAAAGGTAATTAGAAACCCAGAAAAGGTATAACCAGTAAACTTATCTTCAAAAGAAAACCATGAATTTCGAATACATTGAAGTCAAACGTTTGACTGTTAATAGTCAACAGTACGTAGTTTGCAGAAAGAATAAAGTAAAGACGAAATGATGTGATATTTAAAGCTCTTCGTAGGAGGATGATTGACATGAATGTAGGGAACACTAATCCACATAATTTGATTTATGTGCCAGATGACATCCTGTACAACGCACTAGGATCGTTTTAGTAACTAACTGGAAACATATATTCCATCCCAAAAGTGATTAGATACTCTTCCAGGTGAAAAAGAAAAGAGTAGGATGAACGAAATATCAGGTGCCACTATTCGAATAACTAATTGACAAATATTTACCGAGTTTACAACAGCGATTGAGTAGTTGCTTGAACATGGTATCATATCAAATTTATAAATGACCGAATATATCTTCTCCCCTCATCTCAGAGCTTAATGACCAAGCAGTGGATCGAAACTAAAGTCTTCACAGTCAAATAGGCCTAAGACACTTTGGACCTAAGGTTTGAGTGTTTTTACCAGCCAATAAATCAATAATTTTTAATGGTTAAATTCATGAGTTGATCTAAGCTAGACTACAACTGAAAACCTGGAAGCACTGAACTCCTCAGAAGGTTTCCAATGGTGGTCTAGCTTAGATCGACTCAAGAATTCAATATTAAAATTACTACAATCTCCACAAATCCCCATTCTAATGAAAATCAATAAAGGTTAATATCTCCTAAGTATAATCCATTTATTAACACTTACATGTTATAAATCTCTATTAATTGATCAGATAATAGTTTTCCTTTATGATAAACATAAGAAGTGAGTTCAGCCATAACTGCTAAAGCCCCAACACCGTCTTTATCCCAGACAACATCACCGCACATAAAACCTGACAATAAGAGTAAATTCAAGGGTTATGGAAGTGAATTTATCCGGTATAAGAAAAAGTTTAAAGTTTAAAAAATAAACAATGTCGATTTCTTGCATTTCCATGGAAAAATAATTGTATGATATTACTAATTAATTAACTGACAAAATTGTATTTATCACCAAATAGTTACGAAATTAAATAAAAAACAATGGAATAGTCATGACAGACTGATAACTGAAATGTGATTTAACTAACGGAATTTTGAAAAATCATGTCGATCAATATAAAAACAGAAGAAACTACAGCAAATGGATTTTAAAAAGCATACCGAAAAAAATTTGAGCTAGAGTACAATTCAGTATACAAATCTCTTTGTAACTTTCTGGTCATGGACTGTTAAACTAGAACTTATTAGGCAATCACGATTACTGTTTGTTATATCTAAAACATGGATGTTTGCAATACCACGTATAATTTGAGCACTCGAACGCTAGAACCTTCCAAGTCACAACATAGAACACAAAAGAAGAGTAGAAATGAATCTTATTCCAAACAGTGTCAAATATGGTGCAAAATACTCAGGTATTTATCGTTTTTGATAAAAACGAAATCATCATTACAGTTATTCAATCTGTATGCAGTGATTTGTAGCATTTGTCCATTCGGGAAGCTACACGTCGAGATTCTGGAATATTCTTTAAAACGATGATTAGATGAAATGTCTTCGGCTCTTTTATAGCTTCTTAAAGATTCCTTGAGTTCTTTAGGAGCCGTCCTCACACTATTCTTTGAATTTATGAAATAGTATCGTGTGAATATAAGTTATGTTTCATCTCCGATGCATATTAACAGCTAATATGAGAAACTGAAGAAGCCTACCAGTTAGTAAATAATGTGTATGTTTTATATCACATTTATCTTTGCTGATACTACCACATAATTTCATTGACTGACATACTGACTGGGTACTAACTTAAACACTATATATATATATATATATATATATATATATATATATATATATATATATATGTGCATTGCTTGAAATGTATTGAAAATATTCGTTCATGACCAACTTTAAAACATTTTTTCACGTGCCGAAATTATTAACAAGTGAATGCCAATCCAACCATGCTTCAGCTAGACTTAATGTTGTTCAGGACACGAAAACTTGTATAGCTTATTATTAGATTTTTAAATGTGGAAGTGAACGCGAATTAATGTCTTAAATACCCTTTGGTTCACATAGCTTTTTCTGTGTTTCCTAGTTAATGTATATCTGTTAATAAGATGTTTTACTTAAATGGTTGGATAACCAAATAATATCACAACAAGAAAATATCTACAAAACTAGTGAGTATTTTACAAAAGAAATCTCGAATCTCTCTTCTCATTGCACCAGCCTCTGATAAGGCGAACTCTCTATAAGCTAACTACAATGAGCCACTCTAATAATTACAGTGGAATTATGTGTGAGTGTAAAATAATCTTAAAGAAGCAGTTGTGATATATGATTAAAACAAAAGGCTTAAAGGTCTTAATCATATACTGAATTCTATTAATAAACATAAAATAGGCGGATATAATTCCCAGCTTAATAAACGGAAAATTAAATATTTTACTGAAGCTTTAAGGAAATTCGATATTAAATCAAATTGTCATCAAAAAAGTAAAGAGTTTAGAAGAAACGATCTAATAAAATGAACCTTCGAATTCATAAGATGTTTATGATTTCTGTTATTGACAAACAAATTGCAGGAAGAACAGTGTATAACAGGAAATAATGATGAGTCTTACCTATAGCTTCTTCGAAAGCGAAAATTGTTTTAATATTTTGCGACTCAAGCTCACAGGATCGATTACCCAACCATTTGAAACCAGTTAAAGTTTCCTCAAATCGAAACCCTTCTTGTTCGGCAATAGTTTTTAATATTTTAGAAGACACAGTACTAGATAATACAGCAACACTGGAAGCTGTAAAATAGTAACATAAAATTAAATTAAATATTACATTGGACTGTATGATCTGTAATTTCAACTCATTGAACAAGCATCTTGATAATAATAAGAAACTGTATTCAGTGTTGGTGGTAGAAAATTTAGTGTGGATTGTGAAAGGCATGAAACACAATTTTAAATTTTTCGTCGTTACTATCCTACAATAAACCCGAAAAATCGGCTCGACTATACCCTGATACGTGGTTCGATCAAATATTTAGTGAATTAAAATAAATGACAGTGACAAGTACATTTTTCTTGATTCAACATACAAATGAGAAAGGAATTTTAACGACTTTGAATGAATTTTATCAACATTTTTAAATGAAACTGAAACTTTCGAAAAAGAGACCATACGCAACTAGTACATATAAAAAGGTGATGTTTTTGAGAAAGCGTGTATTAGTATAGATTTGCGGAGATTGTTGAATTTCATAGACTATATCACAAAATGACATTAGCTAGATAATCGTGACCAGTGGAGTTCAACCATCACGAGAGTGAGCCAGTAACTAACCAATAGCACTGGATGATGGTCGCATAACATAAAGAATTGATTGAAGTTAGAGGCGTAAACAATTGGACATCCATTCACTGGTTTAAAATTTAAATAATCGCTACCAGACCTAAGGGTCCTGGGTTCGATTCCCGATAGGGTTGAAGATGTGCAGTGAAGAGCATTCTCATATTAGGACGAAAAAGCTATCCAATGTTGCCGAGTTTCCAATGGTTCTCTAAGTAAGGTCAGTCCGTGATGTAAAATGCAAAAAAGTATATGCTAGTAGTAGAACTGTAATAAATTAAAAGACTTTAAAATAAGTATTTATCTTCAATCTGGGGAATTTTATTAAAACATACCTAAAGCTCTAATAGCACTAATTTTCTGCATCGCATATAGAATTTAAACAATTTACATTCATATGGGTAGTTTATTTATTTTATGTATGGTCGACCTAGAAATGATTATAGATGGGTATAATATTGCAGAAATATATGTAACCTTACATTCACCATCCCTTGAACCTTAACTGGCTATTCAACTCATTTGAAAATGCAATGGCGATTCCGCTTTCAATGGTTTTATTCGGAGTCCAGAATTGCTTAATTTAGCTTCTCGTGTTAGGGCGGGAAGAGGTTCTAACTACAATAATCATGATGTAATGCATGTGACTTAAAAAGAGGTAGGTAATACACAGACTCTTAGAAGTCATACTTCCACTACAGAATTTGATATGTTTGCAGGGATTGTAGCTTTATTTCTTTGTAGAATAATTGACGCAAAGTGATTGAAACAGGCAAACTCTTACAAAGGTTAGAAAAAACAGCGAACAAGGGAATAATAGTGCATAATTTATTATATATACTCCATAATAACAATGGTCGATATTTTGCTTGGTCTAAAATTTATCAGGAAACATAGATAAATACAAGAAGAATCATTTACTTCCGATTACTAATGTTTGTCTATAATCGATCCTAAGATCAGGATGTTAACAATTATGACCAATATCTTACAAGATAAACGTCCCAGGTGAAGACAACTAAGTTACTTAAATGGAATAAATAAGATTACGCTACGATAAAAATCAATTGGGAAATTAATCATTTGAACCTAAAAAACACTATTATATTTGTCAATAAATAGCCAGAGGGACAATAATTTCAAGTTGTTTTTAATGCGAATTGATAGAAATAATAATTATTGAACGTGAAGTTATTCATTTGCTTACATATACAATATAAATGCTTAGTTTTCCATAAAGAAACTAGTACTTCACTGACTTCAAAACGTACCTACATTTATTTCAGTAAACCTTATAGTTCTTGAATATAATGCAAGTCAGCAAATATGGGTTTTCCGATTGTACTAGTTGTACTGTTTTGTAAAAAAATATACTTAGATTCTATTTGAAACTTAAATAATTCGCTTTTGAGCATAGTTTAATCTGATTTGTAAAAAAAGCCTTTAGAAATATCGTTATTTCACATTGGCTAACAGTTGACAAATTTTGATGCACTGTAGGTTTAAACTAAGTGTGTGAAAATAAAAAAGCACAAGGTGAACTGTTAATCTCTCAAGGATATTGATTATCCTCTATAAACATAGTCTGTAATACATGATTACCCTAAGATGAATATGAGACTCTAGTTTTATTCGATACAAGTTTACATACATAAAACAGGAGTATTAACACGTTTCTTCATGCAAAAATTAAAGGGAAAGGATAGTAACAGGTAAACTTGACAACAAATGGACAATGTTTAATTTTCTCAAAACTTTAACAAAAAAGTAACAGATTAAGCAATGTTGTATTAGCATTAATGTTGCTACTGCTCTGCCACGCCAACAATTACTTAATATTTCTCTACATAACTGTTTTGTCTAAGTATTTTTAAAAAAATACTTTCTTGTAGCTATATTACTGGGTAGTAAAATTTTGTTATTTTCTCGACCTGAATATTCAGAATAAGAATGAAACTAATGAGTGAAAAAAGTAGTTTAAACTTTTTCTTAAGAGGAATGTCTAAATAGCTTGTGAATTTCGGTAGACAATTGTTCATTTTTGAGTTGTGGTGTTTTTAAAGAAAACGATATGCATATAACAAAATTGATCATAAAAGTTTACTTTCGCTATTAAGTTTAAGATATTTCTCGACATTCTAAAGAATGATACTATAACAAATTTCCATATAACAGCGGTATGAGACAAAAAGTGAAACGGTCACCTCGAATATATATATATATATAATACTACTTAATGAGCATAAATTCTGATACAACCAAGCGCCAAAAATATCATGTGCCATACAGTATCGGCAAATAATGAATGATATAGAGGTCGCTGGGATGATCGCAAAATATTTTCAAGTTGCCGAAGTCAGTGTTTGTAGGTGGTGACACTATGTGATTTACCATCATTAAGCTCGAACGCATATTTTCGAACCTCAGAGTTACTAACATACTGTTGCCACTGGATGTTGGAAAACCTTCGGAAACTACACTGTTACACATTGACATTAGTCGCAGACCAAGAAGGACCTGTTATCTGAAGCTTTATGATGCTCAATGTTTTTCCTAACTAATTTCAACCCCTGATGAGCACTATCTAACTATATGGCAAAATATGACTGATTACTAAGTATCTTGACAATTCTATTTCATAGGAATCTTGAATACACCTAGTTTTTTATTCAACAGTTTGTAGTTAAATCATCATTACTATATACATATATACCGGAAGTTCTAAATATTATAATTTTTTAACAGTATCGATTGTATGAACATATGATTGTCTATAAGATAATTAAGAAGCTAACTAGCTTATTTGAACCTATTTTTTATTAATCTAACTATAAACAAAGTAATTAATTACATGGTTTATGCATATTCTTTATGTATATATATAAAACTAAGGTCAGATACGATCTGCAGTATTTTATGTAGATGGAAAATATAGTTAACTGTACAAATTTTTTTATTACATATACCATTTTAATTTACACAAGTTTCCAAAAATGTCAGCTAACCAGGATTGGTGTTGAAAAAACTTAACTACTCAATCAACTATCGAACTCCGCGCAATTAATAAAATAAAAACCAAGTACCTACATTCTAAACATTAAGAGAGTAGCACGACAATGAAGAATCTATGGGATAAAAATACTTCGACTATTTTGTAACAACCGGAATCGAGAAGATTAATTATTCACAATAAATCTCTCATTACCTTAATAAACAGCAATTAAATAACACATTATATTCGTATACATAAATGATAATGAATTTTGAACGAGTAAAAAAATAGATAATACATTAGAATATCAACTAGACACTAATAAGGAAAAAAGAAATTAGAAAATTTAGTTTACTGGGTCATGAAAAGGTATTGATGAGTTGTGAAACCCAACAAATCTAAACGTTTTTAGACATCATCATAACATGAACACATTTCACTAGTTTTAATCAGTCAGTCATAATCGAACTAGAGCCTGGCATACATGTGTATGAGCAGAAGCTTCTATACCATAAAAGACCGAGATGAAGCTGACCATAGGAATACAAATGGAGTCGAAATAATGTAGCGATGAAAATAAGAATGATTAAGCATTAACAATATAGTTCGAGAAGAACAAGTGAAAAGGTATGTATTATAGAAGTAAAATGAAGAGTGAATAGGTATTCGCTCCCCAAATGCACTGGTACGGTCAAGAGTGAGGAGAGTCAACTCTCCCTCTCGAAGTGCTATCATATGGCCACGCGTATACAGCCACTGCAAAGGGAAGCCCTACTCACTGCCTTTTCGCGGCATCACTGTTGTTTACGAAATTGAGAAGACGAAAAGCGAATGTCTGGTGCTTTAACCGGGACGGTGGACACGGAGGGTTCACCTAGGGGAGTTGGAAAACCCTGATTCCAAACAAATTGTGCACATCAGCTCCAGGATCCTGAAGGAACAAATGGCGTATGAAACAACTGCTGGTTACCGGCTACCATGGGACTGCATCTCCTGACATTGCTCCACTGCCTTGTGGATTAGACCTTTAGGTCGAAGGCTCTGGGTGTGGTCCTCTAAGAAAACCATCTACTTCGGTTTGAGCACCCGGGCAGTATCCTAACCCTCACACAAATCGAGTGATTTATGTGGTGCATATCTATTAGGTGCCTTCTTGTACCTATATTTATGTGTTCAAATAAAATAAATAAGTATATATATATATATATATATATATATATATTAGTTTAACAATCATAACTAAGTACCATTACGTACTTGATTGGGCTGAATTGATAAAATAAGAATCAAATTAACCTACTAAAAAATAAATTTCTAAAACTGTAAATATATTAGCCTAATACTAGTGAAAATAAAAATATTTAGGATAACAGGATGTCATAAATTCCAATATCAAGTGTAGAGGAAAAGAGATTAGACCATACATCTGTGGAAAGAACAACAACAAAAGATATGTATCACAAGGTCTATGTGCATATAATCAACTATAATAACTTTGCTTTACTCAATAAATACAATATCTCTCCTACTTAACTCTTAGCTTCAGTAAAATTGGATTAGTTAAACAACAAGCTTTTATTATTTAAAAAAAAAGCCATATTGAATCCCAGATTAATAAAAGAAAACGCTTCAAAATTTGAATAATGCGTTTTTGTAATAACATACGTTTTACTTGAGGATTGTGTATTTTCCACTGCAAAGATAACCACCAACCAAATAAAGCTCCAAGTTCATTGCCACTGAAAATTTTCCATTGACCACTACCAATTAAATACATATGATATTCTTTAGTAAAATATTAATAAAATATTAACTTGTAGCAAGGCAAACATTTTCGGTCAAGATGTATAATGATCTGTTTGGATTTGAAAACATATGTCTATGGATCTTCACCAAAATTATGTTGGTAATCTGTAGTAACTAGTAATAGATAGATGCATAGATTTATTACTACAGAAATTGACGTAACTGGCATGATAAGAAAAGAGTAAGGCTTGATAAACAGGCATTAATTTCAGTGGGAATTAACTGATCTACGAAATCCGTATCGCTGTCCGAATAGGTCAGTGGTGATATTTCACACCGTGAAGCTGGGTGATGCAGGTTTGAATCAACCAGTAAATATTAGTTCCCTCAGAACTACAAGTATACGTCGTTGGCAACTTCCAAATAGCACGGAACGTGTTAACCACCTAACATATCAACTTAGTGCATGCGATGTCGAGTCACTTAGGCTTGTGACCACATTGCGGCTTGATGGACAAGATTTGATCAGTACTAAACAAATGGACAAACGTGATATTAGTCACTACACAGTGACCAATCAATTGTAAATATTTTACTATAACTGATTTAGATTTACCTCAGGTAAGAAGAAACTTATATAAAGTTTACAAAGAAATCTTCGCTTATTTTAACTGCAAACGTACAGCACGTTTTTTTATTTAACTGATTGAGACTAAATGTGTTCATCAACTTACGATGTTTGTTTTTCAGCAACTGCTAGTCTATCAGCGTCTGGATCATTGGCAAAAATGATGGTACTTTTAATAGATTCCGCATGTTTAATACCTAAATTGAGTGCAGAACGACCTTCTTCTGGATTTGGATAGTCAACGGTTGGAAAGTCTGGATCAGGCATTATCTTTAAAGATTTTAAAGAAAAGTTGTAAGTACAAAATTATAAATTTTTCGAGTTAGTTTTTATGTGGATGATACGCTTATAAAGCAAGTCAACACGATTGCTGAAATCCGCATTGTTAAAAAGCAACCTGGCATAAAAATCAGTGATTATCGATACAAGCACTAGGACAAACAGTAAGAAAAACTCTTATCAATGTATTCGAATAGAATTAACTAGATTGTATTTCACAAAACCACATTAAATATATGAACCCCTGTACAACTTCCAATATTAAGTATAAATTGGATTGAGTTTTAGATATGAACCAAATCAATGAGAAGTCAATAACGAAAATCAATTTATACTTCTTGGTGAAAATCATTTTATATCTTGTAAACTGAAACATATGTAGTAACAAATGAATACGCTTCAGAGTAGTACAGAATAAGTTTAAACGATTCGAAAACATTAGGTTGGTAGAGACATAACTCTGGTGACGAGCACTTAAAATTCGAATATGGAGTTCCAACTTTTGGTACTAACTGGATCATTCCCAAAACTGAGATTACAATTGATACTAGTGAATCAGTTAGGATACATCATGAATTAACTCAAATTAAAACTGTCATTTATTGGAACAAGAATCAATGGTTTAATAGTTTATCGATTTTAGGGGATTTGTGGAGATCGCAGTATTTTCGAAGTTGAATTCACGAGTCAATCTAAGCTAGACCATCATCAAAAACCTGGAAGCACTTGACGACGACTCCTCAGCAGTGTGCATCCACGATCCCGCGCGCGAACGCTTAACCTCTAGTTTGTATCCAGGCCGAAAAGCCTGGAAATAGGAGTCTTGATTGAAATAGAACAACTTATACGTATCCTGAGGAGTATTAAAGAAATCAAATTGTAAAGCACTTTAAACGGTTGGTTGTTTCCCTTGGGCTAAAATTTATTTATTAATCAATAGTTTTTTTCGGTTTCATTAACAATAGTACCATGCAAGTATTTAAGCAGACAGTGACTAATGTTACTAGCAAACATAATATCGAAAAGCTATTTCGTTAGAATAGTTGATCAGTAAGCTTAAAACTTGCAATAAAAGTTTAAGAATGCCGTTGGAAATTTTTGATCTGCCTCAAATAACAAGGAGAATGTGATTTACCAAGTGATTAAATATTACTGGAGTATTTTACTGAAGTGCCAGTCATCGAAATATTATAATATGTTCATTAATTTTAATGTGTATTCAAAACTCGGAATGATTTGAACTAAGTATGATTAGGCGTGAAAAGGATTCTTTGGATGTTAAATGATTTTCGTAGTAATATTAGCGTTACACTTGTTTGATGAGCAACATATATTTCTGAATGTGATTAAATTGTGTTCACGTATTAATCGAGTAGAGGGGTAGTTGGAAACGTTTAAATATCTACGACACATCATATACATTTAAAAAACCAGATTACAGGAAACCAGAACATACCTGTTCAGGAACTGGTTCAAGTGGAGGAAACCCAAAACACGAAACTAGTGCTTTAACTGCTTCCCAACCTACACCATGCATAGGCGTATACACAAAAGGGGTTTTGCATTTTATATTTTCAGATCTAATAATTAAAACCAAAAGTAAGGAAAATAAAAAAATATACTCTACAAATTAACTACAGACCATTATAAATACGTTTTACTTCGAAGGAAAGTTGATTAATTGTGTTCAGCCTATACACTTTTTTCACACAGAAAACAAGAATGTATACGAGTTGAATTCAAAATACTAATCAATGTCACTGTCAAGTTCTCAAGGATGATAGAACTAAGACGTGCCACACATCGACATACTGTATTTGATTTTAGATGTTAAGAGGGAATCGACCGTTTTGAGCCCTGAAGGATTATGTTGTCCTTGAGCTGTATGGTCGGACCTCTCGAGATAGTCGAAATTGGTGGTTACCACTGGAGCTAACAAATAAGCACTAACATCCAGAGTTTCAGTCCTGAACATCAAGGATTTAAGCTGACAGAAAAGAATTTCCTTGAGACCTTAAATATACTCAGAATGGCTTCGTCGCATGGCTTATAGAACTAGCAGTATCAAAAAACAATGCTTGGAATAGCTTAATAATTCCCAAAATCCTATGAATAAACTAAAATACCAACCACTGTAATACTGAAACTTTGATGGTGATCGGAGACTGGCAAATTTTGTGTAACATGGTTAATAAATCGGCAAAAGAAAAATTGTGAATCATTTTATTCCATCAGAGACGTTTTTAAGGGCAGAATAATGGGTGGTTTGAAGTTTTCCAAGAATATGAACGTACAATAATGGTGGACTAGACTCGGAAGACAAACGATGGAAAAGCTACAACAAACTGCTTCAGAAAACATTTCAAATAAATAGATATATTATTTCTTTTCGCTAAACATTTATTGATGTACGTAGGAGGCTATATATATATATATATATATATATATAGCCTCCTACGTACATCGATAAATGTTTAGCGAAAAGAAATAATATATCTATCTGTGGGAGAGAACAAACCAACTTCCAGCTAAAGAAGAAATCAGGAAAAGACGATGGAAATGGATAGGACATACATTACGCAAATCGTCAATCTGCATCACAAGGCAAGCCCTAACTTGGAATCCTGAAGGGAAGCGAAAAAGAGGAAGGCCAAAGAACACATTGCGTCGGATAATAGAAGCAGACATGAAAACAATGAATTACAACTGGACGGAGCTAGAAAGGATTGCCCAGGACAGGGTTGGATGGAGAATGCTGGTGAGCGGCCTATGCTCCTTCACGAGGAGTAACAGGCGTAAGTAAGTAAGTAAGTTTATCCCAATAAAAACGTTTTCCATTTCTTTGACTGACCTTTAAATGGTATATGAACGCAAACAAATACTGTCATTAGAAGGCATTACTCACTTTTATGATGATAATCATTTTAGGAATGATTTTAAGTGAATACAACGACACTGCTAATCTCATTTAACAAGATGCAGGCTATAATATTCATTTTTATATTTCAACTTACTGACAAATTTGATGGAAAAGCATTGAATTACAATACGCCGCATATCCTGAGAGATGTGAAGAAAATTTGGGTTATATTTCCTACAGACTTTAAGTTCGACTACTTTCAACCGCCATCTAATCTCAACATGATGTACGTAATGTCAAGTCACCTAAATAGTGACCACATTGCAACTTTGTTGATATATATATATATATAGTAAAGCAAACACAACTTACTCTGTAAAACAAAGTCTACTCTTCTGTAGTCGACAGTAAGTTTTCAAAAGCCTAGGCATTGGATCTAAGCAGAGAGGATTCGCCTCAATATTATCTATGTTCCATGAAGTTTCCAAAGGTACCAAGCTTTCAAGGATGCAACTTGATATACCACTGTCATGGGGACTGATTATCTGACATCCATTCGACCAGTAAACCTTTAAAAAGCTAGGTTAAGGAAGCTATACTTACTTTGTAACCATTGTCATCTTTCGGATTGTGTGATGCAGTAATCATAACACCCAAGGCTGTTTTGAAAAGCCTAACACCAAATGCGACCATAGGAGTTGGGAATGTATCTTTGAACAAGTACACTTTACAGCCCGCATTAATAAATATATTAGCGACAATAAGCGCCCATCTAGATGGATAGGACATATTAGTTGGAAAACGATTACTTTTTGCTATTATGTCGAGCATCATAACCAACTATAATTCCATCTGACTTGAGACCTGAGAATGTTTTTAGCGAATACTTAAGTAAACCCTTGAAACTGATAGGGATTAAGACTAATTTTCACTACCTGAGTTGTTTGTATAATTGTTAGGTCATTCATCTGAGAATATCCTGGTCCCATTCTTGCTCGTAATCCTAAAAAATATCAGTGAAACTCTAAACTATACGAACCAGCAGTCCCAAATGCCATTCTTTCTAGCAATAACTTTCGTAACTCATCCCACGCTTCTTTATCTTTCAGTAACTTGATTTGTGAGCGAGTGTTTTCATTCTTAAGCAAAATCGATAACATAAAAACGAAAAGGCAGTTACCTTGTCATGCTTCATCCATTCTTCAATAGATTCAGCCAGTTTTTTATCCATGTAGGAAGCCTGAAAAAAAAATCAGCACCCATAGGGTTTTCAGGTACTACAATAATCCAAGTAGAAATAGATTACAAAGGTGAAACATGTAAAAATCCAGTATTATTGACACTAACTAATAGTCTCTAGTAAGCTGACAATATTTAGTTACAAACTATCCAACAGACTTAGTTTAACCCTTTAACAAAGTGTTGAGTTTCATTGGCGTATTTTAGTGTACTGAGTAGACAGGATTACTTCCAAGGAAAAGATATTTATTTACTATAAAGGTAATAGAATCATCTTTTGTCTTCTGACTGATACTTCTACATTTTGCTTCCATTTTCTTCTACTATCCTAGTTTTCATAGTAATATAGACAGCACATCTCTTATGGCTGACTTTTGAATGAAAGACAGAAACAAAAGCACGTTACTTAAAAAAGACAAGAAACACCTATTTATCCCATTCAACACCAATATGAATGATAGTTAACTGATAGTTGAGTAAAGTGAGTAGATATGTAAATCTACATGAAATCAAGGGTCAAAAGTTAAACGAATGAATATCAGAAACAGAACTATTTAATTGTACATTGCTAGAAAAATAAACCTATCGCTTAAAATAAAGAAGTCACTTGAGATAACAAGACTACAGATTATCTGTCATGTAAACAATTAATCGAGAAATGAAATAAGGATCATCTAACAACTAATTACGTTGAATTCTAAGATACGGACAAATAAGTCCGATATACAAGTATTTAACTTTTAGGTGGGAGGCTAGGAGGTACATCCAACTACATTAATCAAAGAGAACACAAAACCCAGAGCAAAACGATGAGAAACCTCAATTTGGTGAAAAAAGGATGAAACAATTTGCGATATGACAGTAAAACTACACAAGTAATGTTTGTTCAGTTAACTATTCAAAAGTTAGTCAAGATACCACACGACGCAGAGACGGACAAGAGAAAATAACATGTTCGAAATCACATCACTACTGATACATAACCCTAGGTTAAGCGGAAAATTAAAAGGCAGAAAGTCATTTCTGTATAGCCACTGAACTCATGAAAGCTCCAATTAATTGTAAAACAACCACTTGTGGGATGGTGGAAAACAACAAATATCAGGATAAACAAAGAGATTGTATATAAATCTCATTTAACAGGAGATAACCATTTTCAAACGTTAATAGGAAAAAAGAATATCAGCTTTAAAACCCACAAACCAAAATGTTTCATAAAAAAATATATTGAATTACAAATAAAATATAAAGACCACAAAATAATGGGTACGAAAACTTTTACAGCTTAAAATATAACATATAGAGTTGGTGCATATACAGGATAAATCGATGTCTATGAACTTTTGTGTACTGAAACGTCCTTTTGAATTATGGTGCCATGTACACAGTTCAAGACGAGAAACGATATGGAAAGTGAATAAATTCGGTAGAAGACTAGCACACCCTATTCCATAAAAACCCACGAGATTATAATAAAATTGAAAAGCTTACGAGGATTTTAAGAAAAAGGAAAGGCTCACAAAACAATATAGGGGAAGTTTAAATAAATATTAGGTATGGGTAGATCGTGTCCGAATCAAATGCGTTATCATTGAATAACCGGAGATGGATTTTGAATTATCATATGTACAAAACAGATTAAAACGTCACGGTGTTCGCCAAAACGTTAAGAAGTTTTCCGATTCAAAAGGCTAAATAACTAGTAGCATTTGAAGTATACTAATAAGTAATTAAGGATAGCAAAAATTTCATACAGGTTCTCTACGGTAAAACTATCATCACTTCAAGTAGTGTTTACTTTCGAAATGTACATCACTCTACCAGAGATTCAAAGGATTTACCACGTACGATATCCGATGTGTAGTGATCTTTATTCTGCCCATAAAGCACACACGACAGACATACGCCTTAAATTTAAATGAAAGGATTTTTATGCAACAAAATGACTAAAACTCGGATGACGGTTGAGCATTTTCACTTTATTTGATGTGGAGCCTTTATATAACCTAGGAATACACCAACAAAAAATCTGAAATTACTTCGGTTTTGCACATTAGCATTCGTATATTACCTCGGAATATTTACCCATAAAATTCTTCAAAGTATTCCTTTTTGCTCAAGCTCTAAAAGAGTAGCAAACACTGATCGAGAACACTGGATATGACCAGGAGTGATATACTCAGCTCTAGATATTGGAATGCACTTCAAAGTCAATCCCAACTGAAGTTCGTATTTAAAACCTATTACTATTACATAAATCTGTTTTCATATTGGTTAGTTACAGATCAATGACAGGTCAAACTTCACAAGGAATTGTTAAAGTAGAACTAAACGTGAGGCACTTAGATAAGGGATAATTCTGAAAATTCTCTCAAGACATATACGTACGATCTAATACGACTGAAGTTAAAAACCCCGAAGGAGTAACCAAAATCTCAGACTTACTCGGACGCAAAATATTTCTACAATTATATAGGCTTATATATCCGGACGAGAACCACTGAAACCGCTGTAAAAAAAGCCAAAGGTGTTCAAACAAAACAAAGACTCTATTCATAATAAAATCTTAAAATCGGCTTCCCTATTTTTGTGGTGACTGTAATAAATATTTAGGCCGTGGTTCGAAGTTACAGAAAAGCTGTTTAGGCTTATCCAAGCACATAAATAAATGGTAACAAGTGCACCAGAACTTTGTGGTTGTTGCAAAATATGGAAGCAGAAGATCACATGGTCACCTTATGTACAAACCAGTATTTTCAAAGCAGTGATCACTGCGTGAATTTTATGAAATCATCAGTGTCCTGAAAAATGGCGCGAATTAAAAAGCAAAACAACAATACGACTTTAAAACCAAATGCGCACTTTGATTAAGGAGTACCAAATGATCAGTAGAAATCTACACCCACACTGCGCGATAAAATGAAAGACCCAAGAAGCGTCACTTCTTGAATGCGCGGAAATAGAGAGTTGGCCTTGAAAATTCCAAGGTAGGTTGTGTTTAAACCCACCTTATTAAATTAACCAATTCTTTAGTAATATTCCCAACTAATAAACTGTCTTCTGTGAAAATCAAGTTGTTTCTCGAACTTTTTTATCAGTAAAGCAATGCTTCCTGTTCATTAGAGCGCCTCAGTCATTCATCACTCGATGAGACAAACAAAGCCGCACCTTGAGATTATGAGACCTCAGTTTTTGAACCTTCTGCAGATGATCTCGAAGAGACATATGATAGGAGATATTGACACCCAGATAGTTTTTTAAGGTACATAATATCAATATTATTGGCCAGGACTAACACAGGCCATTTAGCCTCCTGTTCTTTCCAAACTAAAACTGATTAGACCATCAACATAAGTTGAAAGCATGTAAGCATTTCAGCAGCTCGTTGTTAAAGAGGTAGAAGAGCTCTTTCCAAACTCATTATATAATATATGAACGTAATCAATGGTACATACATCATATTGTCTTACTATAACATGCATATTAACAAATCATTCAAATAGTTATTCTGTAGCAATCCTATTATGTTGCTGACCCTAAAAAGACTATTTGACTCTAGGACCCTCAGTATTTTCATCATATTCTTCCTAATCTTGTGATGATTGTCCTGGTCAGCGAACATTATATCCGCGGTTACAAACCCGGTTATAGAAGGAATTCATCACAGATTCAAGGTCACACACTTGGTCGACTTTGCTGACGAATTCATTTTACAACAGGTTCATGTATATTTTCTCACAAAAAACTAAATTTCTGTTTACTTGCACTTTCGTGCCTAAGATGTCTACACCGTGTCTATTTCCTTCCAAATTACTAACCCGTTGTGGAAGCAAAATCCATGTGTAAATGAACACTTATCACTTGTAATCGTGCATTTATTTTTGTGATTGATTATTTTGCACAAAAAGTGAATCACTTCTTCAGGTTTGACTGACTTTCAGCAGTTTTTTTCGAGAAAGGTCCATCATTATTTTTAACTTGAGGGCGATTCAAGAGGCAGGTGAATAAATACATGAAAGTCGAACAGAGCTTGAAAAAGTCGTACCTCATCAGCATATTGTTGGGAAGCCCACTCACAGCACTTTCTCAGACGCTCTTGCCTCTTTTTCTTATTTTTCATTCACTTATAACTCTCGTTCCTATGTAGATGACTCCTGCTGCAAATCATGGGTGATAATTTGTGGGACAAAGGTATATACTACCGAGATATGTTAACAAGCTAGTAAAATAGGTGCATGAAATCTATAGACTATCTTTGAATGTTGATTAAGTTGTGGTTACCATCGACTGTATAAGAAAAAGGTCAAAGATTTGATGAGTTAGTGATTCCGCAATACCGTGCGGAAACCGAACCGTCATATTTACTTTAATAAATTGATCGAGCCAAAATTACTTACATTACATTGGTCACCAGTCGGTGAAAAACATATTTTTAATATCGACATATTATAGCTTGAGTGGTTATTCACTTCCTTGTTCTGCGTAGACATCATATTTCTTATTATTCTATATTGAATGTTGAAAACACTATGTGTTCGGAAGAGAGAACCTCGCCTCCGAACTCCCATGTTCCATGGTCTAGACAAGGACTGTAAATAAATCCCCAAAATAAATATTTCTGTGCACCTTCAACATTCATTCCAACCCAACTAGTTTTTCTAGACACAGCTGAAATCGCTCGGTCCCTCACCTGCACCCGATCACGAGTGCTTTCGATGTGTCACGCATCCCTTACAACTGTCAGCCAGTTTACACTAAACGCTTCCTAACATAGTGAAAACCTTCCAACGATATTTTCGAACCCTTTCATTTCCAACTTCTGGTTTTACTGTGTTGGTATACTTTGATTATTAAGGTGTTATATGTAAAGACGTCGTCAAACTCCGAATGACTGTGGCATACATAATACCTAATAACTACTAGTCCGGATTTTTCTATAGATAGAACGAGGGTTACAAAGCTCTAATTCCTCAAAAACCAACCGATTTCATATTATTTAATAATTTTGTTTATTTGTTGTCATGTAGCTTTGATGGTGACGCGTTGAAGTAAGAATTGAGTTATATGATCTATTCTAAACTTATATATTTATTTTTTATTCTCAACTACATTTGTTTAGAAATCATGCCACCTTATCCACTGAATGATTGAGTTCTGATTTATTCAGAAGTACGAGTTCATCACTGAACAATTTGAACGTTATTCAAATTGATTACCCAGAACTTTCGAAATTTCATGCATGACACTTCTTCATAGGTGCGTCCCAAATTGTAAATTAAAAACCTGTAAGTCACGAATAATTTATCTGGTCGTCAGTATGTTTGCACGACACTTATTATTTTATAACCGTAATGATTTTACGGTACGCACAAATTTTGATTAACTCAAACATTTTTGAATGTTTTATTAAACGTATTTGTATTATTCATAAATGAGATTGTATACATACTAAATAAATGAAAAAAACATAGTGAACTCATCAATTTCTCTTGATCAAGGTTGGTAGAATTTCAAAGCAAATAAACATATATGTGTGAAATGCAACAAATTACAAAATTCAAGCACCAAATGTAACGAAAGGAATCAGATAATACCATCTATATATATATAACTATTGAAAACACATATAGGTGATCTGAGGAAACTAAGAACACGGCATAAATGAACTCAAAGGAAGGCACCAGTACCAATAAGATGGTGGTTGAAGGTAATCGACAGGAAACGGTAGACCTAGATTTCGTGCTACCTGACAAACTGATGCTGCAAGTTGTCGATCATGCCTTAAAAATAGCGTAGCTTTACCCTAGCAAAAAAATATTATTACCAACTTCACAAATCCTGTCTCCTGCTAGATCAATCACATCTGGTTTGAGAACTCTGAAATGTCACAATTAATGGGATATTCAGTTTAAGATAAAGTTGTATTAGTTTAAATGAACAAAATATATCCCTAAAACGATTTAAAACACACATATATGCGCTCCTATAGTAACAGTCAAGATCCATAAGAGAATAATTAACAAGGTCAAAATGTGACTCAAGTAGAATGGATAGATTGAGCCGTCCGAAAGCTAGAATAAGGTATATGGGCTTAACATAATAACCGACACTACAGCATTCAGCTATGTAGTGCAAATAACAGATGCTTGATATTAGGAGACCTTAATGCACCTGGTATCTGTTGAACTGAAATGGCCATATCAGGAGCTATGAACTCTCTTGATGATAAGTTTCTGATAACGGTATTGGAGCATGCATTAGTACAGCATGTATTCAAACTTCAAGGCTCTTTGTTAGACTTTGTAATCACTCATACGACTGAACATATTGCCAATCTAAATATTCTTCTACCGTTAGACAGTAGCGATCACTGTCTTTAATTCATGCTTAGAGCCTGTGACATGATATACGATCAGGTCAAGCCCCGCTCAAATGTATGGAGAGCCAACATACCGGCCACTCAGGAGAGCGCTATTAAGATGGATTGGTCAGTAGACACTAGTCCAGACTGTCAAGAGATTGTAATTACGGTATATAAGGTGGGGAGCAGATACTTATTTATTAGTTATCGACCCGTTACTATGACTAGTGCAGCTGTCAAACTAATTGAAAAGATTATTCGGATTGCCGTTATAAACTATTTGGAAAGGTACGATCTTTTATCCAGGGGACAACATGATTCTTGAAAGACCTATCGTGCTTGAAAAATTTGCTCATAACAAGAGGAGATTGGGCTGCAGCAAAAAATCGAAATATTCCTGTGGATATAATTTTTTTAGATCTAAGTAAAGCTTTCGTGCCTTAAAGTAACCCTCGTGCTATTGATAGAGGAAACCAGACAAGTAGTGAATAGGTCTTTATTTCGATCTTAGCGCGGTGACAGTGGAGCATGGGATTATCTGTTCAGACAAACAAAGGCTCTCGACAGTCAATATAAGATAATAGGGAATATAACGCTTATACAAAACAAGGAAGTGAATGAATACTTGAACAATACTGTTTTGGCATATGCTTGGTTGTTTGGGGTCAACTCTGAACCAACCAACCTAAGCTGTTACATTAGCTTCCCCCTAGAATCGACTTCCTAAGGAACGTCGGTTCGATTAACCTAACTATCGAAAACGCCTTAGGTCTATTTCTCATCCCAAGGGAAAATTATCAACTCGCTCACTGTTTGATTTACGATCAGTGACGACTGACGCTGTCAACGATAGTCCATGGATGTCTCTTCATTTACTAGCTTGTCATTTTATTTTGTAGCATGTGATTTCTTCTACAACTATCGCTGATGGTTTGCTGCGTGCTTTCAAGAGAAAGTGTGAGAATGTGGAACAAGAATATCTGAGGAAGTGCCGCGAGCGGGCTACCCAACACTATGTTGGTGAGGTACGATTTTTCCGTGCTCAGACCGGCTATCAGGTGTTTAGTCACCTGCCTCTTGAGTCGCCCTCAAGTAAAAAGTAAAGAAGAGTCTACTTCAAAGGTAATGGTGAAAATCAAGCAAACCTGAAGAACTGCTCCACTGCCTGCATAAAATAATAAGATACAAAATGGAAATACATAAATGTAATTGATAATTGTTCGGTTCCATGTAAGTGCTTGGTCTCCAGAACGGATTGGTATTCTGGAAGAGAATAGACATAGTGTAGATATCTTGTGCACGAAAAACCATGAAAACAAAAAAATACTCTTTTGTAATGCATATATGTAAAAGGGTGAACTTGCTAGAAGTTGGACTCTTTAACAAACTCGATCAAACGCATGACCTTGAGCCTGTGACGACCGCGTTTTACAACTAGGTGCGTAACCAAGGGTGTATCAGAATACTCCACAAAACGTAAAAGAATATACGGTTAAGAAGCAAAAAAAATTGTGTAGAGTATGCGGATCAAGTACAGTTGTGTCAAATACCCTTTTCTTGTTTGATTTAGGTATGCATGATATATTGAAGCAATATATCGTCAATTCATCTAAGTGACGAATTGGTTTGCACCTCAGAAGTGTGTAAGTCCTATTACTCATTAGTATTATGAGTGATTAATTGGTGCAAGGAAATATTGAAGTCACTTCCTTCGTGGTCTGATGTGGCTTAACGGCTAAGCACGCGGTCTAGCATTCAGGAGGGCAGAGGTTCGAGTGCGTGTGGGGCCTGTGTTTTTGTTCACCAGACCCACCTTCAATACGATGTTTGTTGCCCGTAAGTCGCGCACATATGAGAGAAAAAATGACAAGACGACAGACTGATATATCAAAGTGCCATATTGGAAAAGTATAAGTCCTTTGTTTACATGAATATTATTACTATAGAAAAAAAAACTACAAGTTTAGTAAATTTCCATTTTACGTTATATTTAAAACAAAGAATATATATATATATATCAGTTATTGACATAAAATGTCTTTTTTATAACGCTAATGTTAAGTTCCAGGACTTTGTATGGACCACTAATAATAATTGGTTTAACGTTAGCATAGTCGTGATATTCATATTGTCAGTTCAATGTTATGATTACTAAACAGTTCCCTTATAAGTTGTTTAAAATTAGGTATGTGGAATCAATGCGGCTGACATAGTAACCTTACAGTAATGCACTGTACTATATCTTCACGGTTATTGATTCTTAAATGTCAGAAATTAAAAAAAATCTGAATATTGCCAATAAAGATGGGTTATATGATCACACTGAAAAGCATGCTGCAGGGAAACTGGTTAAGTCATTACGTAAGTTTCCTAAACATGAAAAAAAAATGATGAGAACTTTAATAAGTACTTGACCATGGTTTAATCCAAAATGTTTTGTCTAGAAAACTACTTATTAATAGTAGTATTAATCGTATCAAGCTACTAAACATATGCTCAACCGAAAACTTTTAGAAGTAGTTCATATGGTATATATGTATAGCCAGTCTACGTGAAAAATGTATATAAATATATAAGAAGTACAGCTAACACAGTTAATTAACCAGAAAAAGAAATTATAAAACTCGCCTGGGTTGCTTTTTGAATTCGTTGTATTTGCCAGTGTTAGTTGTATGAGTTTGATTAAAATCCTCAGCCATCGTTTCGGAATACCTAGCTTATGTGTCCAGTATTTTAAGAAAAATATTTAACATAACACGTATATATCAAAGGTTAAAGGTCTGGGGAGTTGTCGGTGAGGCGGAATGAGGAAAAAAAATTATTTTTAAGCAGATGCAGGGTGTGATTAGCTGCGTGGTTAGATTTTATCCTGCAGCCGAAACTGTCAACATCCTTGACTGACTAATTGGATGTGCCCAGCGAACCGTTTTAGTCATTTGTAAAGATTTATTATCTTTACATTTCGATTCCGTAATGGATTTGTCAGTTAGACGATCTAACAACACGTATGGTGGTTCATGATCTAGATAAGCCGGCTTTAGCCTATCAATACTTACTGTGTCGATGTTTCCATGTTTTTCTATCACGAAATATTTAGATTTTCTTGAGATGACTTTGAAAGGACCTTCAAATGGAGGACTGAGTGGTGCTTTTATTTTGTCACATCTTATACAGACGTGCGTGCAATTGCTTAGGTCTTTAGGTATATATACGGCGCGCGATTGTTCACGAGTATTAATCGGCTTAATTTTAGACATGTGGTCCCGTAGTTGATCTACATAATTTTCTAAATTAAGTTTTTGACTGTTAGTATTAGGGTTAATAAATTCACCTGGTAGTCTCAGAGTTGTTCCTAAAACCAGTTCCGCAGCTGAACACTGTGCGTCAGTTTTGACAGATGTTCGTATTCCCAACATAACTAACGGTAGGAATTCTGTCCACTGATTGGGGTTCGAGTGAGATATAAGGGCGGTTTTTAGCTGACGGTGAAAACGTTCTACCATCCCATTAGCCTGAGGATGATATGCAGTGCAGCGTATCCTATTGGAGCCTAGAAGTTTAGCCAAGTTATTAAATAGTTCGGATTCGAATTACGCTCCTCTATCAGTCGTTATTGTTATGGGTGTACCAAAAATGGTTACCCAGTTCTGCATGAAAACCTTGGCTACTGTTTCCGCTGTGATATCCGCTATCGGGATGGCTATAGGGAATCTGGTAAATCGATCTATGCATGTAAAAAGATAATTAAAACCGTTTGAACGTGGTAAAGGACCTACTAAGTCGATATGCACATGGGCAAAACGTGCATCTGGTTGCGAGAAAACACCTATGGGTGAATTTGTGTGACGATTAATCTTTGATTGTTGACATGCTGAACACTCTCTAACCCATTTGTGTACATCCTTCTGTAAATTCGGCCATATATATCTGGCATTGATTAGTTTTGTTGAAGCTTTCGCGCCAGGATGAGACAAAGAATGAAAGTTATTATACATCAACTTTCGCATATTTTTGGGAACGAAAGGTCGCGGCAGTGCCTTGGTCGTGTCACAATAAATTAGAATACCATCGACAGGTGATGGGAATTGTTTTAAATTAAGACTTGAATTGTTTGTTTTAAGTAGATTTTGTAATTCTAGGTCCTGCTCTTGTTCGTGTCTTAACGTCTCGAAGTTTACTGTAGACTGCTGTAGCACGTTCATTTCTAGTCTGGATAAAGCATCTGCCGCCTGATTGTCCTGACCTTTGACATGTCGGATATCGCTTGTGAACTGTGATATATAGTCAAGGTGTCGGACTTCTCGAGGTGAGTATTTATCGGCTCTCGCTTTTAATGCATTCGTCAGTGGTTTTTGATCCGTAAAGACTATAAATTCCCTACCTTCTAACATGTGTCGGAAGTGTTTAATGGTCAGGTAGATTGCAAGAAGTTCTCGCCCGAAGGTAGAATACCTTGTTTCGGCTGGAGCGAGTCTTTTCGAGAAGAAAGCAATTGGTTTCCAGGCGTTTTTAACCAGTTGGTTAAGGGTACCGCCTACTGCTTTATCTGAAGCATCCACCATCAAAGCAAGTGGGGAAAGAGAATTCGGATATATCAACGTAGTTGCTTGAGCCAGTTTATCTTTAAGCTGTTTAATAGCTTCGATGGCGTCAGAAGAAAGTTTGAATTCTTTTGGTTTTCCTTCAAGTGAATCTGTCAAAGGTTGCATTAATTGTGCACAACCTGGTATGAATCTGCGATAAAAGTTAATTAGGCCTAGAAAACTTCTCAGTTGTGTTAGAGAACTAGGTACGGGGTATTGTTTGATGGTATCCACTTCTTTTTTGATAGGTTTAATCCCTTCTGGGCTTATTGTGTGACCGAGAAATTCTAAAGTTTGAACACCGAAAACACACTTACTTTGATGTATGTTTATTCCATGTTCATCCAGCCTTTTCAACACTGCTTGTACATGTTGTTCGTGTGATTGCAAATCGGGGCTGGCAATTAACAAGTCATCTATATACCCCTGCGCAAATGGCATATCTCGAAGTAGGTTATCTATGAATCTTTGAAATGTCTGTGTCGCGTTTCTCAGGCCGAATGGCATGCGTACAAACTCGAATAAGCCAAAGGGTGTGGTAATAGCTGTCTTGGGAATATCTTCATCAGCCACCGGGATATTGTGATATGCCCTGACTAAGTCAATTTTAGTGAATATGTTCATACCCTGTAAACCGTTGGTGAAATCTTGGATATGCGGTATTGGGTACCTATCTGGTACGGTTTGACGGTTTAGGGCTCTGTAATCCCCGCACGGTCGCCAGTCACCTTCATTCTTCTTTGGGACCATATGCAAAGGGGATGCCCGTTGACTATCAGAGGGACGGATAATACCCAATTGTAGCATATAATCAAACTCGGCTCTAGCGATTTTGAGCTTATCTGGTGCTAGTCTCCTGGGTTTTGCAAACACCGGTGCACCTTCGGTTTTGATAGTGTGACTCACTTTTAGTTTGTCTCTAGAAGGCTGTGGGTTTGGTTTAGTTAAGTTTGGAAATTCCGCGAGTATATCTTGAAATTTCGCTGTTGTTACTGGGGGAGTTTGAATCAAGTTAAGAGAGCTGATGTGACTTTCTTTGCCTTTTGTGTAATACGAAGTTTCTTTTAGTGTTAATCACCGTTTCTTGGTGTCAACTAGAAATTCGTATCTCTCTAGAAAGTCCATCCCCAGTATTGCCAGATCTAAGTCGGCTACCGTGAAAACCCAAGGGAATTGCCTCCTGAACCCTAAATCTAGGGTTAAAGTTTTCTGCCCAAATGTCGCAATTTTAGTTTTATTTGCAGCTTGAAGTGTAATTGATGATGTTTCTCGACTAATCTCAGTTTTATTTTGAGGGATGATGCTAAGAGCAGCGCCAGTATCCACCAAGAAGTTCAAGCCAGAGTTTCTGTCTCTAACATAAAACAAGCGACTGTTTAGGCGCCCCTCCTCAGTCGTCGCGACCTGGGGAGGGGTTACTCGTTTCCCGCTGTCTTAGAATTATGCTTAGGCCAGGCGCATGGTTGCACGCATTTGGTTGAGTTGACACCAAACTTCCAGTGGTACCAACAAAACTGCCCAGATTGTCTGGACATTTGTGACTTGGATCGTGGTCGTTGTGGTGACCTGCTCCTGTTTCTATGACCCATTTGCATTCTGGTGACAGCCCCAGTGAGACTCTTAACACTCGCAATGAGTCCTTCTATTACGGGGTCTTTTGCTGATTCTACTTTTTGTGTGTGATTTATTGTGCCTGATCCGGTTGGAGGACCTCTTTCCATTATTCTGTCGGCTATATGCGCTAAATGAGATAATGAGGTTTCAGGATCTTGTGCATCCAAACAGTGTTGGACGTAGCATGGGAGAGCTTGTATCCATCCTTGTTTTAGAACTGCTTCACCCACTGTGTTATCACCCACTAAGACTTGGAGGTGACGTAAAAACTGTGACGGCGACCGATCACCTAGTGTTTCACCTTGAAAAAGTCTTTGGATTCTTTGACTATCTGATAATGATAAACGGTTCATTATCTCTCGTCTTAAGATGGTGTATGGTTGTGGTGATGGTAGATCTAAAATCAAGTCACGGACTTCTTTGGCGACTGAAGGAGGAAGGATAGAACAGAAATCTCTATAGCGAATCCCTTCAGATTTGATATTGTGTCTCGTGAAATAATGCTCTAGTTGAGCAAACCACAACTCAGGATCACTACGATCAAATTCTGGAAGTCGGGATTTCGTAGTCATAACAGTGTCTATCTCCACTGGTAACAAATCATCCAGATTATGGGTTTCTATTGAGTCTGACATGAGGTATGCGACAAATATAGCAATAAAGTTAGCACAAAAAGTGGTTACTATAACACGAATAACTTAAGATAATACGGAATAAACTAGTTATATACTCAAATTAGTTTACGGATAATCAGGTCTACTTTTACGATTAAGTAAAAAAATGTTAATAACAGAAATGAGGTTAAATTTGTGTTCAAAAAGGGCTCACCAATTTCGTGCCTTAAAGTAACCCTCGTGCTATTGATAGAGGAAACCAGACAAGTAGTGAATAGGTCTTTATTTCGATCTTAGCGCGGTGACAGTGGAGCATGGGATTATCTGTTCAGACAAACAAAGGCTCTCAACATTCAATATAAGATAATAGGGAATATAACGCTTATACAAAACAAGGAAGTGAATGAATACTTGAACAATACTGTTTTGGCATATGCTTGGTTGTTTGGGGTCAACTCTGAACCAACCAACCTAAGCTGTTACAAAGCCTTTGACAAGGCCTCTGCATTCGGTTCTTAATTTAGTAATGGAAAGGTTTGGAGTCTGTTATAACGTCCTCAGTGATAAGAGACGGTGGGTAAGAGAAAATACAGTTCTCTCAGCGCGGGAACTCGTAAACAGTGGAGTTCCCTAAGGTACAAACCTTCGACCTCTTCTCGTTCTACTTTACGTGAATGAATTATCAACTGTAGCAAATTCATCCGTTCTATTCTTTATCTATGAGAATGATTTGGAGACCCATGCACAGTATGTAAGACAGAATAGTGTTGCAGGATGATCTCAGATCATTGTTGGCATGGATGGGCAGACGGTCATTAGAAGTGAGTTCTAACAAGATTGTGGGGATGAAATTGCATGACTATGATGATTCATGTCACTACACAATACTTAGAATTATGTTACCCAAAGTTGTGGTCTATAAAGATCTAGGAGTCATAATGAACAAATACCTAAAAACTACGAGCAAATACAGAGCTGCTGCTGCGAAAGGCTTTTGGTTATTATGGGCTACTCGTAGGTCTTTTCAGCAATTAGAAGAAGGAATGCTTGGAGTAGTATACCCGACTTTCGCGAGATATCATTTGACGCGTCTTTGTCTCAAGTATGAGACGGATATGCAGGAACGAGTCCAATGACAAGAGACTAAAATGGTGTGGTGAACCAGACAAATATGTACGTGAAAAAGTATTAACCAAGTTATTAGGAGTGAATAATAATGTTAATTGTTACAAATACAACAGAAAAGTTGGGACTTTACTTAAGTTCACCAAGTCGCTGTGTATTCGGATCGGGTCTGGTACTGAAAATCCACAATTATAAGTGTTTGGTAATTCCGCTCAGGTTGTTGGACTCTCCAGTAATGTAAACCGATGTTAGGTACGATATATTCCGACTTACAATCTATAAATGTAGATAATGTTTGATTTAGAGTGCAGTTAGCTCAATCACAAGCGAAAGTAGAACCAGGTATGTGTGTATATCAATGTATTTGTTAGCAAGCAACAGTATGTCACGCTATGTCAATAACACAACGGAAAGTGTGTTCAAGTTCATTCACTTAAACAACAGGTACAGTCATTTAGTGATAAATATACACACAGTGAAAGATTGACAAAATAGATACAAACAATATTAAAAACTGTATACAAAATAAGCTTGTCAGGTCTATCTCCACATGGCTCCCCTCAGAGTGTCCGGGGGTAACACTGGTTGTAATAACAAAAAATGTAAGAATGTGATATATAGATGTATATAAAAATAATATTTACACTGGTAAAATGTATCTCTGGCCTATCTTATGAAAACAGAATGAGACACCTCAAATTATTTCCGTTATCTTACCGTAGAGTACAAGATGATCTAGTATTGGCCTACCGTATACTGAACAACGACCTTGGTATTATTATGCCTTATTTTTTCCTTCCGTCTAGGACTGATAATTTGAGAGAGCATTCTAGGAGGTTCAAAATCGAGGTTAGGTCGTACACGTCTAGAGTTTCATTTCTCTCACAGAGTAGTGAATTACTGAAATCCCCTTCTAGAACACGTAATATCAGCATTTTTTGATATATTTAAAACGAGACTGGACGTTCACAGTGCTACAAAGTTCAGGGAATAATTTAAAACTGGAGATAACTATTTGAACCAGTTAAACCATTTCATTTCGTATATTAGTTGTAATTCGACAACCGCATTCACTGTGGAATTGAAAACATATTATTTTATTCCTTATAGCGATTAACATACATTGGTTTTCTTTGTTTTTTCGTTTCGCAGTGAAGGTCTCAAAACCGAGCTATTTTTGTCCTTGATACTTTACGGCGTTAAACAAGTAAATGCAAAACAACAATCTAGTTGACGTTATTTCGTTGAATAATCTGGTGCATATTATTATCCAGATTTTAACAATTTCATGGTCAGTGCTTCTGACTCACTCCTCTAGGGTTGTCAGCGATTCGAAAATCGGGATACAATGAGTTTTTTAATACTGAAATTATCTAAACGAAGGTTATTGATCGTAGTTCTTTGAAAACTTCTACTTATCGCTGAAACGATCACTTTAACACGTGGTTACACTACTCAGGTAGCATGAAATACTCGAGGCTTCTTGAAGCAAAGCATATACTTTGTTTATATATGCGTTAAAAAACTCGTTTGGTATCAGAATGCGTGATCTTACCGTCCAACTAACGTGAATTCTGTACAGTAGTTTGCTATTCACGAGACCTAACGTATCGCTAAAACTTCCTTTGTACATAGTCGATTTGTAGACTAACAACGTTGAAATGAAGTCAGTGTGCTAGGCGAACCAGGCATACTTTTCAAAACATGTTTCCGCTTAGTAAAATGTAAGTCCTCGAGACCGTGATAGATTAGAAAAGCAAGGATTATTTGCATTCTCTAGGAATAGTTACATTATTTTGACTTAGCCAATTAGTAGATTTGTCTGAGGGCATCAGGTAAGTAATATGCCGGCACAAATGTCTGACCAGAACCATAGAGATTGCTAAAAATTAGTGGCTTCAATAATTTAATCTTTGAAGCGTTTGTAATTTCATATTTTACGATGTAAGCTTCTATTTCACTTGATTTCACTAGACGTTAGATACATAACTTGGAGTTTGTCTTAGTTCTTTCTTATGGTATAGAAATCGCTAATAAATCTAAGACCTTTAATTAACTTGTTCCAAATTTTCCCAGATCGTTGATGTACGTAACATTCCTAAATATTACATTCTTTCACATGTTAAATAAATTGGTAGGTTCTGATACTACAATCTTCAGTGACACCTACTTTCTCGATTCCTTTTATCACATTCGTTCTTTTTACCGGTTACCTCGTGATATGTTCAGAAGCTTATTAACTTAGACTGATGCAATATATAGGTTTTCTGTTGCTATAAACTTCGAAACAACAACAGCAGTGGATTGTCAGTCAATATTTATGTCCTCAATCGGGATATTAAAATCTGAAGGGTTATGAAATAATGTGCTGGGAAAATTCAGTCATTGAAAAGTTCAAATGCTTTAATGACTAACCGTAAAGATTTCTTAAATGTTTCAGTCAAGCTCATCGGAAGAAAAATCTAAGAAAGGAGCATATTGTTTTATCTACGATTAGATGTATTGATTGATGTAGGAAAAAAGCCCCCAAATGCCCTGATACGGCCGATAGTGAGGAGAGTCCGCTCTCCCTCTCGAAATGCTCTCACATGGCCACGAGTATATGGCCTCTGCCAGGGAAGTCCTGCTCACTGCCTTCTCGTGGCGGTGTTGCTTACGAAATTGAGAGGACAAAAAGCGAACTTCCGGTGCTTTAACCGAGTCGGTGGACATAGAGAGTCCACCTAGAGGAGTTGAAAAACCCTGATTCCAAACCAATGGTGCACATGTTCTCCAGTATCCTGAAGAAACAAATGGCATATGAATCAATTGTTTGTCACCGGCTACCATGGGACCGCATCTCCTTACGTTGCTCCACTGCCTTGTGGATCAGACCTTCAGGTTTGGGCACCCGGGCAGTATCACAGCCCTCACATAAACCAAATGACTTATGTGGCGCATATGTATTTGGTGCCTCATTGTACCAATATCTGTGTTAAAATAAATAAATAACGATTAGATACCAGCGATCCCATTACAGTGGTTCGGTTATACTAAGTTATTTCGGTGGGTTTTCAAAAATGATTTTTGAGTGCGCGACAATAATAATTTCACTGTATCCGTTTGGATCCTCAAAATCTAACTGGGGTTTATGTAATGACTCGAAGAAACAACAAAGGTCACGATGGGCTGAAGACGGTTCGGGTCTCAGACTAACTTATTTATAGTGGTACTCTCATTGTGGCTATTAAGATGATGGCAGATAAAAGTTTAGTCCGGAAATATAAGGCATTTGGCTCTTGTCATCTTACATCATCAGCATTATAATTAAATACTCTTCCGGGTTTTGGCTTTGGTATCAGATTGTGTAAAGACTATTCATAATTGAAACAGTTTAAATCTGCGATAGAGCATCAAATACGAGTCTTTAGACTACTTTTTCTTCTACCTAATTGCAAAATGTTACTTTGGGATTGGTTTGTATCATGACTTACTGGTCTGTATTAGTAAAATAGTTGGTCTCGTTTACCACTTAAATTGTCGTCAGCCTCTCACCACTGCTAATTTATTATTGGCTGATAAAAGCTCAGGAAATTCAGAAAGTTCACTTGGCTTTTTCCAACACCGCTCATGAAGTAGGCAAGACGTCTATTTTCTGAGGCGATGCAGCAGTTCAGTGTATTAATGTGGTCGTAAAAATGGCTCATGAACTGGAAAACATGTATAAGCTGCTGGAGTTTAACCTAGGTATTTTCGAAGCATTACCAACTTGTCGTGAAACAAGTGAGTAAGCATTGTCAGGGCTAGAACTAGGGGACTAGACGAAGAAAATAAGTTGGTTAATGCTGTGATATATTTTCACTGATTGAGATGTCTGGACGTGTGCTGCGTATGTCCAACCACTGTCTTCTATGGTCCGTGTTGGCTGAAGCTAGGGACGGCGAAGCCAAAACTTGACATCAGTCCACAACGGTAGTGACTGTTCAATCAGGCCGTATTGGTATATGCGGAATATCAGGTTGGAGTCCGCTCTAGAACTGCTATCATTTGTTGGAGTCATCAAGATATGGCTCAGGATTGATCACTGCCTTTGATTAATACACATTCTCTTCTCCTAGGTCTTCATATTCAATATTATTTCATGCTTTATGTTCCTTAGATTCGTTCCTTTTTGAACCATATTATCTAATATTTAGTCTTCCTCACTGACATTGTGAGCACCATTACTTCGACTTTCTTGCCACACATCTTGCTAATTTATCCCTTACTGATATAATATGACATGGGTCGATACACATCTGTGGAAGGGTCCGTGTTGATTATGAATAATTGGTTTTGAACTAATGAAACAACTTCGTCTAAAAACTAATCAAAGCCATTCTTGTATATAAAATTTTCCATGGCTTTAGCATTTAGCGTTAACGTTTGACCTGTAACTATGAGTCTTCATCAAACTAAAGATTTTTGGAGTTACTGAATTGATAAACACATATCTACAATTAGTCAGGAACAGTCACAACTTATTGCATTAAGGCTGTGCTTGCGTGTTGATTGATGAAGAAAGAAGAGGAAAGTTTAGGCCTTCAAACTTTAGATATGTCAGACAACAATAATAGATACTGTTACCTGTTGTAGAAACGTTGTTTGTACAATACACGGTGTAGACAAAGAAAGTAGGTACGCTTTAGCATGTGTTGCTTTCCGTTGCCCCTTCCTGGATTCAAGAGTCTTGTCATTAAGACTGTCGTTATGTCTTGCAAAGTGCAATATTTTCTATCTTCATGGTGATAGGCGCTCAAGATTCCACATTCTGACAGTGAAGAAGTCTTCAAAAAAAACCACCAAATTGTTTTAACACTTGCTATAAAAATTGGGGAATTAAAACTTCCTCATATGTAACCTGTTTACTTCTAAATAACATCCAGTATGGCTAGTTTCCTAGTGTCTGCTATATATCACCAGTTATGTTTGTACGTCATTATTTTCAGTACCATTTAATCTAATTTCTAGTCCTGCATTTTTCAGTTGATAACTTGAGTGTCAGTATCTAGTCACAAGCTGCCAATCATATTCAATTTTTATCCCTATACCTGGGTTTTTTTACACGTCGATCTAGTTAGTTGTTTGTGTTAAAGTGACAGACAGTCCTGTTATTTTACTTAATATTCATCTATTCAGATAAGGGTAAAATTGGTTGCTTCATTTGTAGTACGTTACGTCACTCTTAATGTTGAATCCATGATTGAAGTACTTGTTATGTATGCCTGAACACCGATTACCACGACGTGCAATGCTGACTAGTGTTAAGAATGGTTGGGAGAAAGTTAGGGGCTGCCAAACCAAAACGTGGCATCAGTGTTTGAAGTCACTAACTTCTAGTCCTAGCCATGTTGGTAGATGCATACTACTTGGTTGGGGTCCGCGTGACTATCGTAACCAATGGTTGGAGACTCTTGATGGCATGGCTCAGAATTGATCACAATCGCGTCGGTGTATACACTCTCTGTCTTCTCTTAAACTAAGAGATTAAAATCACTTCATATCTTTCTTTCTACGAACTAATTCTTTCTTCCTGTACTATATTACATAAAATCTTTCCTTTATATATTACACTATTGAGTTAACCGCTTCTATGAATCCGGTGTTCGTCTTGATGTGCTAATGAGGTGTGACAACTTGGATCGATGCATGTATGTGCCTGGTCCTACGTTGTAACTGACTGACTGACTGATTAAAGTACTATATCTACACAAATTGCTTCATATAATAGACTCAACACGAAATTGTGAAAAGGGCCACTCTGAGTAAGGATGTGCACCCTCCAGTTTGCTTGATGACTATCGTAATTGTCCAATTATGACGAGTTTTTCATTTTTAAGATCATTAATCTCGAATATAATCTTTAGGGGTATTACTGATCTTCCTTTGTTGCTACCATGATTATATAACCGCTTTTGATGCTCAAATTATTGCTTCTTTCGATGTGTTATTTGTAGTAAATTTGAAAACTATTATGGAAGAGGAAGATGATTGGAGACAGTGTGCTGAATGGTTAAATAGATGTCAAGTTATCCCGGATGATCATCCGGCTCTGGGGCCAGATGGTAATGCGATTCACTTGGTCCAGGCCCTAATGGACGGAGTTGCTTTATGCCATCTTTTAAGTACATTATCAAACCATGAGTTGGATATAAGATCGATGAAAGATTTTAGCCATATGCCACAAAATTCTCAGTTTTTATGTTTTCAAAATCTTCGACTATTTACACAGTTATGTGAAAAAGAATTTGATATTCCCAGAAATTTGCTATTTCAACCTGGTGATATTTATCATGCTAAAAATTTTGGGAAAGCGATTGCAACTTTATCAAAATTATCATACTCAAGAAGAGCACAGTTAACTGGAATACCGTATGTCTTTTATTTCTTCTGTCGTTTATTTCCAAACATAGTGGTTTTCCACCAGAAAATTCAAAGCTACAATCAACTCATGAATATTATAATAATCTTGAGGAAATCGCTGCTGCAATGTAGATAATAAAATTCTATCATTATTGTTTTTCATTATTATAATACATCATTTTAGGAATAAATTACCTGACTCTGGAAAACCAAATTATACTCAAATGGAAGAGGAAAATAAAGAAAAACTGTACGATACAGTGGTGTATCAAGGTTCAAAATCTCGTCTAGTAATTTTTTATGTTTCCTTTTGTAACTGTTATTCCAAATTGTCAACATAGAATTTGGACTCTGAACCAACAACAGCACGAGCGTATTGTATTCGCGAAATAGTGGATACAGAAAAAAATTACGTAGATGTGTTGAAAATGTTAATTGAGGTAGAATAGAAAGTTGAATTATTTATTAATTAATATCGCAATTTAGAAGTACAAGCATCCGCTTATTGGAGTTCTTTCGCACAACGAAATTGAAGAGATTTTCAAGTACATTGAGGTAATTATTATGTAGAAACTCGAAAATATTCAGTTCACTTGCTTTTACTCACCAATTTTTCAAAATAACGATACTAGCGTGCTAAGATGATATGGTTTTTTGGATAGTAATTTGAGGCACTGTTCTCTAGAACAATTAAGTGTCGTGAAAAGTAAATATTCTCAGTACATCTACTCTATTTTTAAGATGCATCGTTTACTCCAAAATGAACGTATAGTTTTGGTAACATTAAATTAAAATGCTTACGAGTAATACTCTGTGTCTTAGTATGACTTTTCTTACCCCCCGTCACTAACTCTTATGCTAGTCAGCAGAGTAAGTAGGAGGCTATCGTGGTTATGCATCCATTTCACTGGCAACTTAAATTCTAGTCCCTAGGTCGTTTTTTACAGTGACAAATCAATACAAAGTAAATTGTTGGACAACATACCCATTCTTCGGTAGTACATCTCAACTTCACATATGGCAGAGTTCGAAAAAATTAAGTAGGACTTTTGTATCTGTGCCACAATTTTATTACTTTTTATTATCCTATTAGTACCTAGATAAGGTTTTCAGAGTATTTTTCCCTTTTGATTGAAAGAGTTTCCTCACTTATCTTTGTCATTTGTTTCTGCATATACGTTAGTTTTGTTATTCCTTCATGTGTGAAACTGGCCTTCTTTTCCACCGATTTTCAGCAAAAATATAGCATACTAGAGATCGAATTGGCCAGATCTGAGTGTAGTTTTAGACATTGCTTTCTCCGTATATTACGAATAATAATCTTGATTCAAAATAACATATACCTGAATAAAAGTTTCAGCGCTACAACTCATCGCTTTTCAAGGATCTTGTTACTTCATCAACTCACTTTATTATTTCAAAATAAAAATTGAGAGAAAATCTGAGTCTCATTCTGATTTTAAATCGAATATCTTATGATTATTGATCCACTGCACTATATTCTTAACTATGAGGCTGAACTACTAAGCATGTCTCATTTAAACCTCCATCGCTCCATATGATCCCTAGTTGTTGCAAAAGAGTGAAACAAGCCATTTGGGGATATGAATGCGCTAGCTACCTAGCCGTTTTTCCCCGTCGCAGTCAAAGCGGTTAGCTATGAACACTAAGTCAGTCAGTCAGCTACAACGTAGGACCAGGCACATATATGCATCGGTCCAAGTTGCCATACCTCATTAACACAATAAGATGGACACCGGATTCATAAAAGTAGTTAATTCAGAGGTGGTAATATATAAAAGAGAGATTGCAATAAGGATATAGTACAGGAAGAAAGAATTAGTTCGTAGAAAGAAAGATATGAAGTGATTTTAATCTCTTAGTTTAAGGGAAGACAGAGAGTGTATACACCGACGCGATTGTGATCAATTCTGAGCCATGCCATCAAGAGTCTCCAACCATTGGTTACGATAGTCACGCGGACCCCAACCAAGTAGTATGCATCTACCAACATGGCTAGGACTAGAAGTTAGTGACTTCAAACACTGATGCCACGTTTTGGTTTGGCAGCCCCTAACTTTCTCCCAACCATTCTTAACACTAGTCAGCATTGCACGTCGTGGTAATCGGTGTTCAGGCATACGTAACACGTGGCTCGACCATCTTAGTCGATGAAGACTCACAACCTCATTCACTGATTTACCATCATTCTCTAATACCCTGTGTCTAACTTCACTATTACTTAGCCGGTGATCCCAGCAGATGTGAGCAATATTTCTGAGGCATCTGTGGTCAAATACTAGTAGCTTACGAGTGTCTTCTACTCTTAATGGCCATGTTTCGCTGCCGTAAATTAAAACAGGACAGACTGCCGCGCAGTATACTCGTTCTTTTGTTGATAGAAGGATATCTCGCCTTCGCCATAGGTGATGTAAGTTGGCAAAAGCCAAACGAGCTTTTCGAATCCGTGCTGAGATTTCGTCAGACACCAACCCATTAGGGCTGATCAGACTTCCATGAACACAGTAATTAATTTGTAATTGGGCAATCTGTGATGGTTTTAGTATACAAACTGTTATTGATAAAAACTACAAATCTACTAATTAGGGCTAATATATGACGTCTCTTTATGCGTAGCTTGGGTTTCGCCTCTCCGAAGCATAATTGAAAATTTTTTGAAAACTAGGAGTATTACATGCACTTTTTGAGTTTTCAATAGAAAGCGTCTTGTAATTGGTGTGTTGAATCATGATTAAATGTCCACCAGTTTTTATCTCTTTTATAATAATTACTGGTTACTTAATTGAGTTTTGGTAAGGATTTAATTCCCGTATCTTTACCCCAGTCTTAGACTGATCATCCTTAACGACACTTCAGAATAGTCAAGTTAATCTCACTGGGCTGAATAAAGTTAATTTGCTTACCATGAAACTTGAAGATAAGAGGTTCATCTATGAAAGTAGTGAAGAGCTCGTATTGTTGAATAGTATTAAACTAAGAATAAAGGTGCTTTATATTCCTAAGCCTAAGCCTGAATTACTTCATTGGTAGTGTATACTAAACATAAAAACTCCTTAAATAAATTAGTTCTGTGATACCACTATGTTGAATTTAATTTTTATGTACTTTACAAATGTGCTTCATTTGTTAGAAGTACTATGATTGTGCTACTATCCCAGTGTAATTCTATTTATAACTTTTGTAGTTCAAAGTTATTTATTCATATTTATGAAACTGTGACTATTTTGGTATGCGTAAATGTACGCGATTAAATGCGAGAAACAAATATTATGATGTGTCATCGTATTACTTTGATACTATAAGATTTGTTTTATTTCTTTTCTTATTAATTTATCCAGGAATTACATACTATTCATAGAGAGTTTTTAAGTAATCTGAGTTTGGCAACTAGTGCAACTGTGAATTTCCTCAGTTTAAGTGATGTTTTTCTTAAAACTCGAGATAATCTTCTCATATATGGAGAATATTGTGGTCATTTACAACATGCTCAAAATTTAGTTTATGAAATTATGCGAAATGATGTAGAAAAACGTAACAAAATAGAAGTAAGTTATGATAATTAGTACTGTCATTTTCTTTCTCCTTGTGTACGCGTGAGAGTACTTCTTACATGTTTTATTTATTTTTATCAGATACCTGGGTCTTGAACTGAAGGTATTTAGCATTATCAATAATGTTCTTTACGCAGAAGTACATATTCCATTGCTATATGTTGTATGGTGATGAATATTGTATCGTTTAGTTTTTAGTTATTTTTTATTCATCACTCCACTGAATTCAATAGAGCATAGCACTGATGACTATTTAGTAATCCTATTTGTATTAACAGTTCAACAGCGCTTGACTACGAAATCTCTATATATTTTGAACTATTCTCAAAACCTCTTGTTGTTAAACATTCCTTGATGTATGGATCAATAGGAAATGCGAGTGAGTTTTGAACAATCTAAAGTTAGAACAACACGTTTAAGCGAACAGCATTGTTTTCAATTTAATCGTCATTAGTCTTCACCCTAATATACATGAATATTTTTATGAGAATTTTAAACTAATCAAGGTGATTTATGAGAATATGATCTCAGTCAAATAGATTGGATAACTACACATGATAGGTAGAAAGTACCACTTAATAGTAGATAGACACGTGTACTAGTAATAAGAATAATGAAATAATAAAAGCTCTAGTCAATAATTCAACATAGGAGGTAGGTTACACTTGAATAAATAGATCTTAAAAATAATAATCACAAAGCATCATTAAAATTAAGTAATAAGAAGTATGTAAATGATTAGATATTGAAGAATATGAACGGAAAAAGGTGAAAAAGAACAAATAAATACAGGCTATTAAAACTAGTAAAGTCGTGTATTAAGTTACATCCGACCAAGAAAGGGAGAGAGGTGTCACAAATTTCTTCTGAACGTATAAACTTTTGTTATAGGTTCAGATCCTTATAACTTGTGCTATGCGATAGAACACTAGAAACGACTCAGCTTTATTCACCATTCACCCACTGTCAACCAGGTGTGCCATGATAGAACTAAGTATTGTTTTTGTCTGTCCAAACCAAGCTAGGAGATGTTTACTCATTCTTTGGTTAATTTACCTGGTAGTACTCCCGATATAGCTATCTCAACAGGAGCGGCTGAATTTGTAGATGCACATTGAGCAAGCAAACCCAGGTAACTCATCTTTTATTGATTAAACTGTAAAGTCTAGGTGGATTCAGGGTCATGAATTTTCTTAGTGTAGTCACGGTCCAAAACCTATTTACTTATGATTGGGAATCAATATCCATCACAATCGACTAATTTTTTATGGTTAAGTCGTACGACTTTGTATAGGTTTTATTATTACTCTGATAACATTCTTATCTTTGATACGTGATTCAAACAATGTAAAGATTTGCTACTCCGACTAATATAAATGCACATATATATATATATATATATATATATATATATATATATATATATATATATAGGAAAATGGATCAGTCATCGAATAGATTAAGCGGTTAATAATGAAGCTAGCAGGATGAATATATGCGTAGGCGCTAAACAATGTTCAAGCACACGTATTTCATACAAGCATAATAATAACAAGGGTACAATAAATTGTTATAGTGCGGATGACTGTCCGCTAAATAAGTTTGCAAGAGGGCTTAACTGAGCTAAATGAGAATAAACTCAATTACACGTGAGTCGCTATAACGGCTTGGAACATCGATTTTAATAAAATAAATTACTCTATATCAATGACTGTTTTCGCTCTGATCATTTTTGCAACTCGTAAATTTCCTGCCGTGGACGGATATCTGCCTTAAAATTAACCTGTTGTTTCGTAAGTATTTACTTTGGGACTTTAATGCGAAAATTCGATGATTCAGCAAGTGCGAAAATTAGTTTTAAGTTAATAGTTTTGTATGTCATTTGATGATGAGTTACAGTACTGTTTTCGCCATTGTGGATCCCTGTATCGTAAGTTATTCCCTTTATATTCGAGGAATGCCTTGAAATACCAAAACAAAATTTAAGTGTTTAACCCTACACCTTTATAAATGTACTTGCGATTCATGACATCATTAAAAAACTAGTGACGGTTATTTTCAGAAGAATGTTGAATTGGTTGATTAATATTCCTCACTTAAAATCACCCAAATAATGAGTATTTTATCGTTTTTGGTTGATATCTCAATTTTTGGAGACTAGGTTAAAACTCATGTAATTACTGAAATACGTAAAGATTAAATTTGACATCCTCGTTATGAAACAAAGATAATCATTGTTTTTTTCAATGTTCCGGGAATATAGGACAAAAGTATCTAAGATATATTTATACAATCTCTCTAATTTTGATTTGTTTTAATGGTCCATTCATTTTCCATTTTTTAAACAAATCATTCATAGTTATGTCAGTCAAATTCAGAGAAATACAATAAATTCGCTTTGGCTGAATTACTTACAATACCAATCCAACGCGTTTTGAAATATCATCTTCTGTTAGAGGTGAGCTTGTGTGTTTGATAAGTTATTATTTTTTTAGTGTTACATAACATTTTATTTTATTGCTTCTACAGATTTGTTTTCTTCTGATTTAATTTCCCACAACTAATTGAAATATCAAGCGTCAGATTCTTGATACTAATAAATACCGTTTGAAATTTAGGTAAAAAGAAGTGAATAAGTGCGTTTTCTGGGCAATATGTTTCATTCTTAATTTTTTCTAAGCCCCTCAAGGTAAATGTGTACAAGTATAACTCCTCATATATCTTGACATTTTCAGTGTTTTTTTTTTCACTGGTTAAATCATTCGAATAATTTTATATGATTTTTGATACCCGAGCAGTGGTTCAGTGGTTAAGGCGTTCGACCTTCAACTACTAGGTTGCTGGTTCGAGTCCAGCCCGCCTACTTCGGTTTGGGAAGTCGATTGTTACTACTACTCCCCACACATAGAGTATGATTTGATGCCAGGTACAATAATATGTACCTTGTAATTCAGTTGAATCATGTGATATTGTCCGAGTATTAGACTGACTTCAAAAGGCGGAACTTTTTATCATATCATGAAATATTTGTGTTCAGGTTAGTGATCAAATTAGTTAACCTTGGATTGAATATGTAAAACATATGACAAGTAAATCGACTATAATCAAATTTCTGTTTGTATTCTGTTAACACCTGTTGATATTCAGTTTAATTATATTGTCTCGTATCAAATCGTCTTCGGATTTAGGGTATTACCTTAGTTATTTACAATTAATTGTTGCACTCACGATTTGTCTGAATTCCAACAGTCACTAACTTTAGGAACATCTTGAAGTCACTGGTTAACTGACTATTATAGTAGTTTAGTTTAGGTGGTTTTGAGGAGATCGGCTCAATTTGTGGATTGTATTCATCATGAATATTGACCTCATCACGGCACATTCACGACTCCACTAAAGGTCGAACTTAGAAATTTTAAATCTTGCGCCAATTCACAATATGAAGAGCCTAGTGGATGAGTGATTCCGAGCTCTGTACTAGAACAAAGCAGTTGTTCAATGCCCCTTGATTTTCTTTGATGTTCCGACTGAGAGTAATCTATGGCGAATTCAGCCTACGAGTTAAAACAATCTCCCCAAAACTCCTTCAACTAGATTATTGTTATCAACTCACTAGTAATTTGCATTGCTTTGTTTACCTGGAGTCTAATTATTAAATATCTGGATTTTTTTTGATAGCTTTGAATTTTTTTTGTATGACACAATTTTGTCAATACTACTGCTACTACTACTACTACTACTACTACTACTACCACTACTACTACTACTACTACTACTACTACTAATAATAATAATAATAATAATAATAATGACCAAAATTGTGTTCAAGTGTATGGGATTCATAACTGTTACCATAAAAAAACGTGAGTATGTCTTATTTCTTACATTGTCCCTACGTTATAGTAAAAACTCAAACAATGTCTCAGTTGTTTTCAGTTTTTCTTCGGTAAACGTTGATGTCTTCTAGAAAGTACATTCAACTACTGAATCATTTGAATACATTTTATTGGGTTCACTGTTATTGGTCATAAAGCATTTTCAGATCAATAAATTATACCTGTTCCAATGAATAAAATAAGTACTTTTCTTAAATTTCAGCATCTATGTAAACTCACTCCAGCTGATCACTATGATCGTCCTGATCTAACTGTAGCTCACGAAGCTATGCGTGAAGTTGCATTATCTATCAACGATGTTAAACGAGATCTTGACACGATTAGCTCGATTGATCAAATTCAATCCAGGTTTGTTTTTTCACTTAATCTATAGATTATAACCATTCAATCCATTTTTAGATTATTAATTAAACTTCACCTTTCTTGATGAGTTATTGGTTACTTGTGATTGTTAAATAATAAATTATTATCTATATATGTTGCCTGGTTAACATAGTTGTTTTGACCTTATAATTGTCAATGTGTTCGATTGATACTTAGGGTTATATGGAATAATTCTACCGATTCAATAGGTTCTAATCATACAAAAACGTCAAATGCGAGTTTAAATTAACTTTTAATTGTAATAATTCAGGAATCATAATCTATGATATTAAAATATAAATATTTTTTTCATAGAGAATTATACCATTGGTTTAATCCAGGGTCGATCACTTAAATTACTGCAATTTACTGGATAAATAATCCAAGCCTAAAACAATCGGTTTTTAATTAGTCATTTGAATTTCAGTTATGGATATGTTTTGTGTGAGCGCATATATAATCACTATACATCATATTGAATCTTTAAACTGTAATAATGATAGGTTAGAATACTACAGTGTATAATCGTTTTGCAAATTCGTGAGTACTTTACAGCATTTGTTAAATTTCGCTTCAATAACAATCAGAGGTAGTAACAGTTTTATTGGTAGTAGAATAGATTAGGCGGCGAACAAATGGTTCTAGAAAATATAGACTAAAGTAATAAAAAATTTATAAGATAATTTATAGACTTAAAATCTAAGGGAGGACGAAGGGTGATTGTAATTGAGCTAAGTCACCCAAAGTCTAACCATTGATCACGATTATCACTCATACCCTAACCAGGTAGTCTGCATGACTCAGTCCAACGGTTCGCATCTTCATTAACTGACTCCGTGCCTTGGTTTGACCGCCCCATAGCTTTCTTTCAATCTACTCTCACACCAATTATCATCTCTTTAAGTTAATTAGACATGTGTGTGAATAAATTCTCATCGCTCATTTCTTTAAAGTTTGTTTTCATGATATCACGTATATGTCTATTGTTGGCTTACTTCCAAATAGCCATTATCATATGGAAAATTCCATTTGTCATTTATTCTTTTGTTCATACATCAAACTAAATTCGGTATTTCAATGATACCTAAGGTGGCTTTGACAATTTAAAACAATTCATTTATTATATAAATTAGTCATTTTTCTCTATTTTATCTGCTCCATATCTTTTGTTTCTTTCTTTCGTTATCTTGACAGTTTACTTGAAATAATGCTGGTGAGTAGTAGTAGTGTGATATTTTCATGACTTTTAATTATATTTGATTGAATTTTTATCAAATGATGTATTTGCGTACGACATCCGATTAATAAAATGATCATTTACTAAGTGATAATTGTTATAATAGTAAATTTTTCAACTTTTTTATTATTGACTTTACTGGTCGTTTGATCTTGAAAAGTGATTTGGTGTGATCAAACTTCGAAAATTCAGTCTATATCTATGCTTAAAATAATGACAGTGAAATAAAGATGATCCTGTATTATAAAAGCATCATGTGACATACTAAGAATTATGGATTGAAACGTATTCATTAGAAAAAACAGACCAGCGCCTAGATTCACTAAATAATAGATAGACAACAAGGAATTTCGTCAATCTGTTAATTATTTCTATATAGTGGTAAGTTACTTGCTGTGCATCCTACTTTATTAAATAATGATCAGAGATTGAAGGCTATTTTAATGTTTCTTAAAAAGAAGAATACACTAAATGATGCATCCAAAAGAAATTTCATTCATATAATCTGTTGGCGGGATTAAAGCGTGCTCAATGCACGATTGCGTTGGCGCGTGCTGATTAGCTAGTTCTTATTCAATCACCGCTAGTCGATACTTGGAGGACACTCTAGAATCTTCTCATGCAAAAACTATAAATATACTAACGGTTTTCCTATTGTGCTCCTTACTTCCATCTAACCTTGTTATTCGGAATATAATCTCTTTCTTGTCAACGGTGTTCTGATTTGGGGACTTGTCGAGTGAATTGGTGTCCAAGAAAACTAAACAATAGTAATAGCTGGATTGTAATAAAAGAGAATCATAACATAATCATTATGATTAAACAACTGTGACTGCTAATTTTGCAATGCTATCTAATTGAACAATAACAGTTTCAACTGATGAATATAGTCAGTTTCATTTTATCTTGCCATAGTAAAAACCAATAATAAGGGAAATCAACCGTGAAATAAATGAATTACGATTGTCTAGTGTTGAAATAAATATCATCTTATTCTTTTCATGAATACTATTGGTTTTCTTTGTATAATGTTCCATTTCAAATAATCACAAGCTTTTTTTTTCTAAAAATAAACTATTTCATGAAATTAATTTTTATTCTTCTCTGTTATTTCCTGATAAGTTTTACGTAATTTATTAGAGGAATGAAAATTTTATTCACTTTTTCTCACAATATTAAGATTGATTAATCACTAGTTTTCATGATTAGTTTTAGAATTTAATAAAGGGATATGCAATTTAATTCAATTCTTAGCAATGAATTCTTTTAATTCTTTATCATATTGATTGTATGCAAAAGACAACTGAATTGTATGCGAAGATAAATTTCTTAATGTCTGATTATAGATGGTCGTAAGAATTCAAACAGTAAATAGGCAGGTGAAATGAAGTGACCTTGATTAAGTAACTGATCCATTTACTTATTATAGCTTGTTCACATCGTGTGACTCGTAAAATCTTTTATTGTTTGAATATTATATTGGATATTATATCGATAAAATATTCATTAAAGTTATAAGTGAGTAGTTTCTGTTTGTGAGAGATATCATGGATAAAGTAAATCCAAAAAGAGTTTAGGCAATATTGGATTGATTCGTATTAAATGAATGCTTTCAAAAATATATTTACACACAGTGACTTGTTTAATATGTGGATGATTTTCATCATGAGCTGATATCAGTTGGTGGCCCATTAAAAACCATGTAGTACACCTAGTTGTTTTATCCTAGTATAGGATTCCATAACAATAAATATCTGCAACGTCTCCAGAAAGCGAACATAGCATGATTAACAGTTTTCATTACAAGTGTGTTAAACTGTTGACTACTAGGTTGGTGATAATGTGCATTTCCAGCGTTAATCAGTTTACGATATTCTGAACAAAATCATTACTTGAAACTATACTAATCATCGAAATTTTTAAAATCTAACTCTCAGTTTTTAAATATTTATTACAAATAAGTCCTAGTAATTCTTATGAAGTTGTGGATATTTATCTGATTGGGATTCTCGTGATTATCTTGATCACTGGTTGAAGACGTTCAATAAAATGACTCAGAATCGGTCACAATAGCGCAGATACATTCATTCTTTATTTTTTATTTCATCTTGGATCTGAAAATTGTCTTGTACTTCATATTCCACGAATTTAACTTTTCTTCTATAATCACATTGTCTGCCTTTAATCTTTTCTACTACCACTTATATTATTATTATTGATCTGGTATTCATCTTAACAATTTAATCTCGCCCTGCTGATTTGGTGTTACAACTTAGTCTATTTTTCTTTCAATACTCTTAGTTTAGTCTCTAATCCAATTTCAGTATTGCGCCAATTTAAACGCGAGGAGAACGTTTTAGTGGATTAGCATTAGATACGCGTATTCATAATCAGCTTCATGCAGTTGAACTACTGTGTTTATGTTTCGGAAATGCAGATTTCTGTTACGTCACATTTTCGGCTACAATAGTAAAAATAACATGTTTCTGTTCATCATTATTACATAATTTAGCGTAATCGTTCTAGGTATAGTCAAATACCAGAAAGATATTCAAATATATCGGTATTATACTTGTACTTTGTAGGTCATGTAAACGTGGTTTTCAGGTGTAATGCTAATAGTTTAATTAAGTTCTCATTTGATCGCATCTCTCTCCCTATATATATAAGCGCAAAAGTTACAATATCAATAATTTTCGGCAAATAATTACTTCCCACTAACTTGCTTTTGACTGAGTAAGTAAATTTGAATTACATGCACCATCACTTTTTATTTCCAGTTATATTGTGTCATTTGTTAATTTTTCAGCCTCCAGATAAAAGGTTATCAAGTTATGGGCACTTGCATATGGATGGAGAAGTGAAAGTTCTTTCTGAATCAGAAAGCAAAGCGAAAACTAGGTAATATAACATTGTACTAGAGTCAGTTATGCAATGAATTTCGATTTTATACCTTAAATGTATTGATTATGTTACGTTATTTTGTATATTAAATTGTTTTATGAAAACATTAATAATAATATCGTACCCATAAATCTACTTCTCAGATCGACTCACAAGTAAGTATGAAAGATGCATCATGAATTTCACTGCTAGTCTCTATCCAACTTTAATAAAATTTTGTAATTAAATGGAGATTTCGAGGCAATCCATTCAGGGTGCAAATATGTCAATAATGACTAACAAGTTGAAATCCCTAACATCCACAAGCTCTTGGAAATGATTTACATTATGATTTAACGGTTTTGGAATTGTTAGTACTGTTATTATTTTCTCGGTTTAAACGATTAGTAATTATGGTTTGTTATGATTCAGTAAGTTATAATAAATTTGAAGCCTTCCACAAATGTGCGTTAACCCAACTGACCCTACTACATCAGCTCAACAAAATGAAATTATCAAACAGGAGAGCAAACAAGTCGAAGTAATTTTAATAGTAATGATAGTAATAAACATTAAGAATATGGTTCAAAAAGACGAAATTAAGTAATATATTTGAATTAACACTGGAACTCAAGACTCACTTAATTACACATAAATTTGGAGGCCATATTGCACTATAAACAATGAATATTCATATTTCAAGTTTGGGACTTGACACAGGTTAATGAATTATTTACTGAAATTAACGACCGGAAAAAAACTAGCAATAGTTAATGAGTTAAATAAAAGGTTACAGTTAGATTAGTGTAAAAATACCATTCATCGATTATTTTATGAATACACATTAAAATATTTATGGTAGTTCACCTCAGAATAGCTTCCATAGTTTGTTATTTGCATCTATTCGCCCAATCATAATACAATCACAATGTATTGTTCCCAGTCATTATATTATCTCATCTATTCACGTTGCTTGCATAAATTTATCTCGACAAAACCCAACCTTAACAAAACTGGCTAGGGATGACAACGGGTTGATTGGTAATTTGACTAAGTTGGCCAAAGCGAAATCTTTTTAAGAGGATAATCATTGAAACGGTAAAATATTTGAGGTAAATCGTTGTGCATTTCGTCTACACCGTAGTTAGGTATACGATTTGAGCTCACAGTAGATTAGAAAGGGTAAAAAAGTTCAGTTTTAGATTTTATCAAAGCTAAAGATTTAGTCGAGTTTCGATCGTCTATATACATAAATCAGTCTATCAGAAAAAGACATTCAAATAGTCTGTTTACTATGGTCTTGAATGTTTACTTTAGAAAAACTATATTCGAGTGCATGTTTTTTTGTACTCAGTCAATACTCATTTCCTACATAATCTGTAACAAGTGTTTTCTAACCATTTTCTCGAAATTATTTTCATTTATTATTCACTTCTCTTAAGTTATGAATTTCAGCAAATAATGATGAAATAAGATTGATTACCCGAAGTTGATAGATTTTATAATCCAAAAAACATTCACAGATTACCAGTAAAATGTTGATTTTAACAAGTTTTTACACATGATTTTATTCCTATTAAAGGTTGGAAGTAACTTATTATTCAAAATGAAATAAATTATTATAACCAGTACTAATATTTGCATCTTAATTTTAAATTCCTTTATTTAACACATTAAGAAGTTCTGTAACTAATATCTATTCCCCAACCGCTCTCTTCTTTGAAATGTCAATTAATGGTTTAATTGGAACAATTAATAAGTATAATCTCATCATTTAACTACATTGGGAAATGTTGCACTTTTTTGATAACGGTGTTCAATAGATGAATGATTTTGTCAGGATTTAGTTTTATGACTTCGCACTTCTGTTATTATCAAAAGGAGGATGTTATTGGCTACTTTACTATACTTTGGCCTATTCAATTTTTATGTGGTATTGTAAATTTCATTCACTGGGTTGTGCAGATCAGCATCCTCTTCTCTGTCTTCTTTTTGGGCAACTGAGTAGCATCGTTTGAGTTTATATAAAACTTTGTGACTAAATGTTGGCTACGTAAATCTGTATTTGATACCAATAACTTAAATGTAGCGCAAAACATTGAATTATGAATCAGTGAAATGTGTATATATGTGTTTCTAAAATGTTTTTATTGACTTTTCTCACTAGATTTGTATTTCCTGTTTATTTTCTTCGTCTAATTTGCAGATATTTATTTTTATTCGATAAAATATTGATTGTATGCAAACCGAAGGTAAGAAATTATTCTAAATAGTTGTACACTCACACTATTATTATTTTTATTACATTTGTACAACTGGCTATCAGTAGTGTGTGATTTTATGGATAGGAAAAGACCATCTTCCTCCGTGGAAAATTTCTGTATGTGTTTCACCAATTGTTTCTGTTTCTACTACTTACTGTAGAGCGAATAGAATAGTTTTTAAAAAAATGTTGAAGTGCTAGTGACATGAATCAATTTTTACGAAATCTTTCATGATAGTTATTGCGGAGATTAATTTGCTTTTTAGATATTATTCGTCTCAAATTGATATCATTTAAGAGTAGCATCGGAAACTAAGCAACATCGGTCAGCTGTTTCGTCGTAGTATGGGACTATTAAGGTGTCCTCACTTATTGACTCTTTTGGAATTGAACCCAGGTCATCGAGGTATTATAGTGGGCATTTAGTTGGGATCCAGTAGTTTTCATTGCCAAGTTTAAGTCAGTTCATAGTATAATACGATTATCGTTATTATTCGTACGTCTCACGATGTTCTGGTCGCTCTTCGATGTTTATCCATTAACGTTAGAAGTTGGTTAGATACATTATTATAACGTTGTATTGCGTGATAATTGTATTTTTTCCTTACATTGTATCGAGAAGTGCCGGTAAAGTGATTGAAATTTTAATGAGTAATCATTTTTATTAGGTCATCTAGTGTTAAGTATATGAATCTTTTTTATATCGTGGTCTGTTACACCGATCAGAATTGGAATGCCTGTCAGCAGAAGGTTGAGAATATCGAATTGAAGAGAACAGGAATGTAAACAGAGAGTTATTGTAAAAACAATGGGAATGAAGGAATGATGAATTTTGTAAGAGACAAATAATGGAAGATGTGCAAATGCAGTATTTAATGCATGGTTTTCGTATTTTACGAAGACCTGTAATTTTTTATTAAACAATAAATTGGTCTTCCCCACCTGAGTGTTCGTTCACTACATAAATAATATTCTACGTTAATAATATTTATCAACAGTAGTCATTTAAAGTTGAAAATCAGCTTCAAAAATCTAGTTGTATATCTATTTGCTATGATACTATCATCCTGATAATCATCGCTAACCTTATAGTTGTTAAATTAAATGAACAACCTGTTTCATTTCATACACTATTGCATATAAACCAAACATATATCTTTATTTGGCTAACATAGGATCAAGTGGTATCAAAACACAGAGATCATGTGATTAAAACGAAAAATACTGCGTTTAGCGTATGATATTGGTATTACATTAGAGAATAACTCATCTGAATCTCATCTATAAATTATCAGACATTTTATGGGTTACCTCCATGTACTTAACCGTATAATACGTTAGTTAATAGTTAAGGTAAATCACAAATGAATATCCATTTTTTTCATTATGGCGATTTAAAATCAAGTGTTACTGGCCAAGTACTTTTTTAGGATAGTGTAAAAAATTTATTGACTACGATCAGCCACGATAATATATCTAGTGAGGTTATCTTAAAAAGAAAGGTCTAATATATATGCTTAGCTAATTGCTTCTTGCATGCATCATAGAAATATATCAATCATGTGATTTAACATTATTTCATTGACATTACTGGTGTTTGTCTACATAAGTGTGTGTATAGAAAAGAAATGCGAATAAATGCTATTCTATTCTAACATCTGAAAGGGGAAACCGTTAATCGTCAATCAAAAAAGTAATTCTATTCAGGCAAAAGTAAAAAAATGTTGAAAGGTTATTCTTTGTTCACGTGTACACTTGAGATATCCACTGTGTAATTGCAAAAAGAATGTTAATTTTAAATATCTAATGCCTCTTTATATAATACTGTTCTCCTTTAGTCAATTACAATTGATTCACCACAACATAAGTAATGTAAATTTTTTTTACAGACAAACAGTGAATTGAGGCGGACTCCACTTCGGAGACATATTATATGTTACATGTTTCCAAATATTGGTCTGGATAACCACGAGGATTCAAACCATACTTGCGGAACATTAAATATTTCTTTCTTTCTTGTATCCAACCTGATTAGAATTTAGCGATTTGATGGTTCATTGCTGTATTGTCTTCTCTCAATACCATGTTCGCTTTCCACTTCATTCTTATGTATAAACAACATACTCTACATTGTGATCAGGAATTGATGACAGCTAACAAATCTCCAAACCACTTCTGTATATACAGCCTATTATTAACTCTGTAAATAGCGTTCATCCCTGTTTAGGTTCTTTTAATGTGTTCTATGCATGTGGTTTTTGACTACAAAGTTTGCCGTTAATCGCGAAGTCTTAATTTTCGCTAACATCAATGAATAAATATTCTCAGAAGGGGTTTGTGGAGATTTTAGAAATTTTCACAGATTGAAATCATGAGTCAGTTGAAGCTAGACCACCATGGAAAACCTGGAAGCACTGGACGGCCGTTTCGTCCTAGTATGGGACTCCTCGGCAGTGCGCATCCGTTGGATGCCGGCTCAGTGGTCTAATGGCTAAGTGCTCGCTCGCGAAGCCAGTAGGTCCTGGATTCGAATCCCGCGGGGTGCGGGATCGTGGATGCGCACTGCTGAGGAGTCCCATACTAAGACGAGACGGCCGTCCAGTGCTTCCAGGTTTTCCATGGTGGTCTAGCTTCAACTGACTCATGATTTCAATCTGTGAATAAATATTCGTTAATTCCCCTAGGTACATTTGTAATACTTTTGTCATATATTGTTAACCAAAATGTGAATATTTGTCACTTTCACTGATTATTAAAGATATTTTCCATATTGCTTGTATTGTTTTGTCCTTTATTCGTTATTCTTTTTTATTATATAGGGTGATAGTTTTACATTTATGTTCGCTTATCATGTTGTAAATGGCCAATTCCAACGAGTTACTTTATCAAATAAAAAGGGAGTAAGTTTAATTTAATTAAGTATTAAAATCTAAAACAGTTATTTACTTCAATATCATGATTGATTGATGTGTTAGTTTTTGTCAATTGTGTAATATTTTGGTTAATAAGAAGAAAATAACCAAAAATATGGTTAACAATTGTTTGGTGTTCTTTTATCGCTACATTGCTGCTGTGATTCACTGATTATGATCGCGTGTCACAAAAAATTGTATTAAAACATAAATATGATCGTCAAAGACTTATACGCCTCTAGTTATTTGTTCCTTGAAATTGATTACTTCAGAGGTAATTTTCGCGATCCATCAACGACATAGAACAAAAATAATACGAATAATAAGTAATGAAGATGAACTGCAGAGTTGTTTCCCGACATATTTGGAGCCTTTCACTCATCCCCAATGTCTTCTTATTTAAAATCTTTACCACTTTATCTTTCATATTAAGCACTTTTCAGTATTATTTCTTTAAATTTAAATCTAATGGCTGATAATTTTCGCCTACATCTAGTCAGTGATATAATCCAAGGTCATTTCACTTGTCTTACTAGCAGGGTTTCGTAATAATGCGTTAGAAGTTTGTTTCTCGTTGTGATTTAACAATAAATGATGAGTGGCTAATTTAGTTAATCTAATCCCGTTGACTCGATCTGCCTAAAATAGAATATTACTGTTTACCACTAAGTTAAGTGATGGAACTCTAACTGTTTGACTTCGATCTAAAAATTGGAAATGTTGCATGTAGGGTGTTAGAATAATGATCGCGTATACTTGGTGGATTAATATCCATAACCTCACAGTCGTCGCTTACAAGTCAACCACAGGCTTTGACGTTGTTCATCCTTTTCTTGTATTAGACACCTGAGCGTTGCCTTCGAAACGGTAATGATTTCATACTTCGTATTTTTTAAAGGCTGTTTTTATTTTTCATATCATCTGTAAGAAAACCACTATGTGAAACGAAAACAAGATTATATAAGGCCCCCAAATGCCCTGGTACGGCCGGGAGTGGGGAGAGTCCGCTCTCCCTATCGAAATGCTCTCACATGGCCACGCGTATATAGCCTCTACCAGGGAAGTCCTACTCACTGCCTTCTCGTGGCTGGGGTGTTGTTTACGAAAATGAGAGGACGAAAAGCGAATGTCCGGCGCTTTAACCGGATTTCAAACCAATGGTGCACATGGGCTCCAGTATCCTGCGGGGACAAATGGCGTCTGAACCAATTGTTGGTCACCGGCTTCCATGGGACTGCATCTCCTTACGATGCTCCACTGCCTTGTGGATCAGACCTTCAGGTCGAAGGCTCGGGGAGTGGCCCCCTAAGATAACCACCTGCTTCGGTTTGGGCACCCGGGCAGTATCACAGCCCTCACACATATCAAATGAGATTTGTGTGGCGCATATGTATTTGGTGCCTCCTTGTACCAATATCGATGTGTTAAAATAAATAAATAAAAAATTTCCTTCTATCATTAACGTGCGTAAAATGATCACAGAATTTGATTATATTTCAGATATTAAGGGATTGTGATGATCATGATGATGATCGTACATGTAATTCTAGTCTAAATGTATATGATGACTGTATTTGTTTACACATATTTCATACGTAGGATATTTTTGGCAGCTTCTCATATGGACTTTCCAAAAATCAGATTATTTTATTGCAAGCAGTTTCGACTTGTTATCATCACAAAATCTCTGTCAATTCGTTGCCTTTCCAAAGGTTACACTCATTTCATAGTCAACCTCAGTACTGAGTTCAATTGCAGTGGTCGATTTTTTTCCAGTTTTATGTAGCAATATGGTTATCCCTCGTGGATATCTGCCTACACATATAACTCAAGTAATCATGCATATTTTAGAAATCACTGAAGTGGTTTAGATTTGTATTAAAACTAGTCACAATATTAATGTATGTGAATAGTAACACTTATTTGGATGTTCAGGACTTATTGTAGAATAAAGACTTGAAATTATCATGGAATATTGACACAACTGAAAACGACTTATTTTTGCATTACTGCTAGCTGATCGTACCATCTTAAGAGTTTGTCGTCTCTATTATGAAACTATTTTTTTCCGATGTCTTTTGACTTAATACTCTAAGCTTTTGTTTCTGCTATCAAATTTGTGTATAAACTAATTATAGTGGATGATAGTGGCTAGCAGTAGAATCCAGGAAACGCATTTCGTTCTATTTGGGACTAGTTAGCAGAGTGTACCCTCATCCTGGTGTTTGATATTTGCAATCCAAATATAATAACTACAAGGTTATACGGAGGAAATCAGGTCAGTGTGCAATCCCTAACAATAATAACAACGAGAAAATACAAAACCATACAAATATCGTTAGAATGATGGGAATATTCCTCATACCATAGTTCTGTGTCCACATTTATGTGGAAAAAAGCGTCAGATTTATACTTATCCTCGTCTTGTTACAGTTTCGCACTAAAAAGATTCCAAACACTGAAGTCCTTGTTTTTTGTTATTTACATGTAAATTACTAGTCACAAAATAACTACTTGCATGTTGGGTTCACTATAATTGACCAATTTAAAAGCTTTTTTGTTGAATATAGGTTCAGGTTTATACCGTCATATCGTTAATCAAACGAAAATCTCTACTATTATCTTAGCGGAAGAGTTCTCATAGATTACTTATCTGAAGCATAAGGTTTTATGTTTATTAAGAATTAGTGATTATAATTTTGGCCAGACTAACTGTAACTGGGTTGTTTTGACAATAAATATCTCCCCCCACCCTATAATAGGCAGATTAAATGGTACGATATTATCACTTCATCTTACCATACTTCTTACTGTTAAACTAGTTTCCTCGATTACATTTTCTGAAGTTGATAAGTTTAGTGACATCAAGTTTGAATTATCTTACAATACATTACTTTAATGTATAAAAATACTAACTGGATTTTGTTAGTAAATTTAAAAAGCCAGCGAAGTATTCGTAAATACATTAAATTGTTCTGTTTATCACTGAAAAATTTCAGTAAGAATAAACTATATCCTTTGGCAAATCCGATTTTATTTAGTACAATCTAATTTCAATGTTATGGAGCGCTGTTACAAAATTAACATATCAGTTAGATAATTGAGCTACATTAATTGCCACTGTATGGTTATTTCATCCATCCCCCACAACAAATAAAATTAGTGACTGATTTGTACAATTGTGATATTATGTTAAAATGACCGTAAACTGATAGCAAGAATTTCAGGTTATTACATGTTTATTGCATGAGATAAATGTGATTTGTGTGCATCTAAGTTAAATAACGAACAAAAATATCAATATTTGCTATCATGTGATAAACTAAATAGTCTAATGACAACTATCTATCTATCTATCTATCTATCTATCTATCTATCTATATATATATATATATATATATATATATATATATATATATATATATATATATATATATAGTTATGTACATTACTTTTCTACGGTCTAGTAACTCTGACGTTCATCATTATCAGTCCAACTTGTTTCGTCAGTGTCTTTCACAGAAGTCCTGCACAAGGTGAATGTCGCTTCAACATGTGAAGTTTGTCCCAACAGCGGAGAATTCTGTTAAATATCTGACATTCAGATTTATATATGATAAGTATCTATTTTCCTTGTTATGTATTTTTATACATCAGCGCCTACATCATTGTAGTATTCTGTTTACAGTACTGAGGGAGTGAAACTGTATCCACCAGGACTGATCAAATCATATTTACACTACTGTTCCATTATTTGTCTATTTCCAAGTCTAATCTAATTGGAAAATTATGAACTTCATTATTGTAATATTTGAAATAATTAAAACGATTTTGTTCTGAAAATTTCGAGCATATAGTACAAATCGTTCTTGCATCCAATCTGTTGTTTTAAGTTGGTGATTTAGAGTTTTTTCTCTCTCTTCTTTTCCATTCTTCACATTCTTATTATCAAAAGATCTTTGCTGCTATAATCTTTTCTTTGTTTTTATGGAAAAATGCGACATTTTCAACCAATAAACTTATTGTACTCAGTTTTTTTGTACTCTTTGTTTTGTCATCAAACAACCGCCCTCTCTAACGAGCGTCAAGGTCTTTTTTCTTCACTGCCTCAACATTTATATTCCCATTTAGCATCAGACTATGTATTTATTTTAAGTCTTTAACTGGCCAGTTTTGGTTTGTGCTTTTAATATTTTATATCTTTTTAAGTTACACTCATCAAGATTGTAGGTGTAAGCAAAATTTTACTGTTTATTCATTTATTTAAAATAGTATTCCTATGGATTTACTTTACCAATTTTGGGTGATAGAGATTCGCCAAATCTTACTTTCTTTACAAAATCCGAAGAATTACGTACAGCTTGGATGAAAGCTGTAATGGCTGCATTGTAAGTTGTTGGTGTCAATCTTATCTGTGTATTTGTTTTTGAATTGGTTTATTTTTGTTGTTTATACATTTAGCAACTGTGACAAATTTCATGTGAAGAGTACTGTTGTATTCTGTGCTTTTTAAATTGAACTTGATCAACTTTATACTCCTGAAATAAATCGTTTCCGAGTAATTCGATTACGGTAAAATTCTGTTTATCTTGGATTTATTTGATAAACATTCTAAGCTTTATCATCAAAGATGAATAATATCTAGCAGTGGGATCCAGGACGCGCGTTTTGTCCTATTTTGGACTGGTCAGCTGGATGTACCTGCATCCCAGAGTTGATGTTCAATTGCAGTCCTAAACATCAATGACAAGGTTCAAATAAACAATACAAAAGTTTTGATTGAGACCGTAAATCGATCAATATTAGACCACCATTTGAAACCTGGAAGCACTGGACTGGGCATCCACGATTACACGCGCGCGAATTCAAACACAGGACCTTATGTCTCGCGCGTAAACGCTTAACCCCTATATTACTGAGTCGGTATTCAACGGTTTTAATGTCTAACTTCAATAAGTCCACGGAATCGCGTAACCGTCCTCCATTGTCCTATGTGTGTAACTACCTCACAACCGAAAAAATTAGTTCAAAGCTTTAGTTATGTCCTTAATAAAGCTAGAATACTGTTATAGGTATTTCTTAAGTAGATGTTAATTTAGTGCTTTCAGTTTACGTATGATAGAAAACAGGGTTATAACATATTTAAATAATAATTTTATTTATATAGAAATCTATTGAATGATACCGGACTTTTTTCCAGGCAAAAAATCTTAAATGTGTTGTGAACAAATATTATCAACCAGTTGTTCAGAATAAAAGATTTTTTAATGTGCTATACGTAACTTATTTCTGCCCATTGTTATTTAAGCAAACCTGATACCATGGTTGCTATTAACTTAGCAATATTTTAAATTTATTATAAGTCTTGAAAGTTATTTGTAATCATTTAAAATAAATTGTGAATTTCCTAAAAAGGAACTTGTTTTTACTTGATGATAGTCTATAGCTTTTGATATTTTGTCAAGCTTCAGTGAGTTGCAACAATTCTGAAGTCAGTCAGACCACTTATATTACTCTTAGTATTCGAAGTTGATTTTCCGTTTCGCACAATGAATTCGATAGTTTGATTATTTAAGATAGCATTATTTGTAAGGATTCATTTCTATACTCACCACTGTTTTATACTACCCCTATTATTTAAATTTTCTATGTTAATATAATTTGTCATTATTCCCATCGCTCATTCTCCATTTGTTTCATGTTGATTTTTGATTTCATTGACAACAGGTCTAATCTTTGTCCACCTGGAGCGAAAGACCGAGGTTACAACTTTGAAATGTTCACATTTAAACAACCTACTTATTGTTGTATCTGTAATAAATTAATCACAGGAATGTTCTTTCAAGGTTATCGTTGTCGAGGTAAGTTTTGTCAGGATAGATTCTTTCTTATCATTCACGTGAGCTATTCAGCGTGATTTTAGGCTTAAACATTAACTACAAGTGCTCAATTTTCATTATATTCACTGTTATTTTCCAAAGTGCAGTTTAATAGTTTATTGATTTCTTATAAATCTAATGGTAATGTGTAACACAAATTAAAACAACTCTATTTCTTGGATTAAATAAAAGTCAAGGCTTATAGCTCATTGAATGTTGTACTTACAGATTTCTTATGTCTTAATGGGTTGCAATAGTTAGGGATAGAATATTATCTTCATACTCTGTGATTTCAAGAGTTTGGTTGATTCGTGACAACCGTGATCATTGGCTAGAGACATTGAGTAGCATGACTTGGAATCAGTTGCGGTAGCACAGACACACTCATTCTTTGTTTTCCCTAATTTTCAAAATTGTTTCATATATTTCACCCTGCACATTCATTATTTCTCATTAAACCATATTGTCTATGGGTTATACGTTTTGCTATCACTGACACTATTCTGATATTTATCTTAAAGGTTTCATCTCATGATGCTGAAATGTTGTGGCAACTTGTACCGACGTAAATTGATCCCGAGTCCTTACGTTGCTTATGACTAGTAGCAAATTGCGTTAAGCGTATATACATCTTAAAAAATATATTTCACCTATAATTTGAAGGTTTTCAACTGTAGTCCAATAAATTTCTCCATAGCTTAACACCTGTTTAGTAAACTTCTTGTAAAAATTCTATTCAAACATTTAATTTCATCAGATTGTGTGCTCGTTTTGTAATCTGTGTTTTACTTTGAGCTTTCATATTTGGTCGCTAATTTCTCAACACTAGTGTAGCTAACTTTGTCAATGTTCGTTTCATAAAAAGCTGAAGTGTTCTGAAGTTTTATATAAATATTTATAAAGGAATTCTTCCAATTTTAAAAGTCATTTGTAATCACTGTTCTGAGGATAACTATCACATACCATACTTCCTCTCTTTGTTGAACTAAGTTTAACAATTTTACTGACCAATCCTCATTTGTAATCCATCACTCACTAAAAAAATAAATTAAATCCGAGTTAATTGTGTTAAATTTGTTTATACGTTCATGTCATTATAGACAAATAAATATTCGCTTTTTTACACTTAAAAATTAAACTTTTATTGAAACATGTTTTGTTTACAATAGAACTTGTAGATGAATCCTTTAAGGAATCGGTTACGAGTAATAACTGTTTTTAGTTTACAAAATTAATCTTTGTAATATTTTTATCCTTAACACTATTAACGGAAAATGTTTCACAAAAAAAGAACAGCACTAAACAATCAACAAATATATATGTAGTGCAAACTTGTAACACAGTAATAAAATGGATTTATTCATTTTTTTATTCGTTAATTTTCTTTAATTGTTTGCAATCCACAATACTTGTATCAATTATTTACAAAAATCAGTTTATCAATCATTTAGTCAATCAGTTACAACCAACTATTGTAGTATAGGACCAGCCGTAAATATTCATCAGTTCAAATTGCCACATTTCATCTTACAGCAAGATGAGAACAGCAAAGAAGTTGGAACATTAATTAGTATCAATTACCGTAATAAAAATTCATTAGAATGGATATGTTCTGAATAAATAAAATGTGATAAGAAAATAAAAAAAATTATGGGAACATTTAATGGAACTCAACATTTAGTCATCAGTAAAAAAAATGGTTTACATCGCTATGATCAGTTTTGATCTAATTATTGATTTTGAAGCACGGAGTTTTCCAGAAGTTTGGAGATTAACTCTAAGAGAGCTCATAGTTCAGTAAGATGACAAAAGCTTGTATATAGACGAAAATATTTTTATCGGATTTTAAAACAGTTACAGTTTGCTATAAAATATTGTATCATTGAACTTAGGAAATTGAAACCATGGAGTTTATTAATATTTTTTTTGGCATATGATAATGTCTGAATCTTTTGATGATAGTTTCAGTAAATCTCTTAGTTTATGTGCTTATTAATTATTTCATATGTGAATGCGACGGAGGATTGCTGTGCTAAGTATGTTTTTATTTCGCGATTTTGATTCCTTTGAGGTCCACTTGAAAATTTGAGCAAGAACTTTTTTTCTTCAATTTTTCCAATGTGTCTACTTTGGCTTCATGGTTTTGAATAATGTTAGCTTAAAAGTATATATAAAAATACTTCTACTTCTGCCTATATGTAGATTGACTGTTGTGCATTCAGGTTGACTGATTACTGAATCAGTACTGGTAATAGTAGTACTAGTAGTCATATCAAACCATGCAGTCACCGACTCTAAAGTATGTACAAAATTTTTAACCCTCTGGATTATGACACAATTAATTGTTGAAGACTGTTATTACTAATGAAAATAATATTTTTCTTATAAATGTTATTCTTGCTGTTCCGCTATCTTTCTGTTTCTCTCTGCGTGTGTATGTGTGTGTGCCTTATTAGACTGATAGGTGCATCAAATTTTGATTACTTCATTAATCAATAATGACAATGACAAGGTTTCATTCAACTCCCTTATATGCATCCAAATAGTAGTGCATTGAATTTCTTTCTGTGGTCAAAAATTCATAACAATCAGTTTACCTTTTTTGTAGCATAACCTTAAATTCTTGTGGTTGTATGTGTATGTTCCACCAGTGAAATTGCTCTTTTAAGTTTTGTGTACCTAATCTATTCTACTGATTATAGTTATGTGTTATCTGATGTATATGTATGTTTATTTTTTTTTTTGTGATGAAGCGGAAAAAGGATATCAGTTCTCTTCATAGTTATTCATTCATATTTGTGAGAGGGCTGGGTGCCCAAACTAAAGCAGATGGTTTTCTTAGGACCTCGCTTCTCGAGCCTTTGACATAGAGGTCGAATCTACAAGGTAGTGGAGCAACGTCAGGAGACGGATTTCAATGGTAACTGGTGACCAAAAATAAACTCATACGTCAGTCGATGCTTCAGGATCCTAGAGCACATATACACAATTGGTTTTGAGTTAGTGTTTTCTAACTCCTATATCCAATGTGGTTAAAGCGCAGAATGTCGGCTTTTCGTCCACTAACCTTTGTAAACAATGTCCTCTCCGTGAGAAAGCAGTGCGTAGGGCTTCTTTGACAGTGACTATGAATCCATGGCTATATGAAAGGATTTGGAGATGGACTTTGAACTCTTTATCCTTGGCCTTATCAAAGCATTTAGAGAGAGACTGCCAGATCGTGCTTTATTTGGCGATTCTAGGGCTAGTTGGAGAGAGTTGAGGGATGGTTAGTTCATGATATGGCACCAAGGCATCAAAGGGTGTTATACAGAACCGAGATCTGTCGGTTCATCAGAACTCCTCTAGTTGAAGTCCTATAGATGGCGTTAGCTGGTAGCGTAAGACATCATTCATGGCTCAGAATAGAAGTCAACAATGGTCATTCCGTAGTATTTTTTACATTTACTATAAAAACGAGAGGAACTTCGATAACTAAAAGAATTCTTTCAGGCTGTACTTTTTAAACTGATATATCTTTACTTCTATAATCTGTCCTCGCCCCTGGTATGGCCGAGGGCGGGGAGAGTCAGCTCTCCCTTTCGAAATGCTCTCACATGGCCACGCATATGCAGCCACTGCAAGGGAAGTCCTGCTCACTGTCTTCTTGTGGTGGGGATGTTTTTTACCAAATTGGGAGGACGAAAAGCGAATGTCCGGAGCTTTAACTGGGTTGGTGGATATGAAGGGTCTACCTAGGGGGGTTGAGAAACCCTGATTCCAAACCATTGGTGCACATGGGCTCCAGGATCCTGAAGGAACAAATGGCATACGAACCAACTGCTAGTTACCGGCTACCACGGAACTGCATCTCCTGACGTTGCTCTACTGCCTTGTGGATCAGACCTTTAGGTCAAAAGCTCTGGGTGTGGTCCTCTAAGAAGACCACCTGTTTCGGTTTGGGCACCCAAGCAGTATCCCATCCCTCACACGAATCGGATGATTTATGTGGCTCATATCTATTTGGTTCCTTCTTGTTCCAATGTGTATGTGTTTTAATAAAAAAATAGTTTGATTATTCTTCATTTATCTCCTCAAAATATAATTTCCTTTTTACGTGAGACATATTTCTTTTGATGTCCATCTTTACTAATGTTTATGTTTCAATAGATAAATATATAAGTTTTTGTATACAACTTGGAAACCCTTCAACTAGTTATATTAACTTTAGTTAATAACTTTCTGTTGATTGCGAAAAAGAAACTATAGCAGTTACAGTCCAAGCTTCCTGAATGAAACAATAAGTCTGTATTTACATTTCTCGAAGCCTATGCTTTATAACCATCTGTTCTATGTTATGATTGTTATTCTCGATAGACTGCAAAGCGTTAGCAGTGACCCAGTGGTTAAATCGCTCGACTTTTAGTCAATAAGTTATATGGTTGAATTCCGTTCCACATACGTCGGTCTGAACAGTCCAGTGATATAACTAGTCCTCACATTTAGAACTCGACTGAAACTTAAGTGCATGAAACCTATACCCCGGCAAGTGTGCTAATAACAATGTTATGTTATCTTCAAAATCCCCTTATGCCAAAAGACAAAATATAAAAATTAGTTTTTCATTGTTTTGGCATATTAAACATGACAAGTGATAATAATATTTTATTTGTGTATTACTATAAAAGTAAAAAACTGCTTCTTTTCATCTTCAACAGTTGGTCATTCTATTCTAACCTACCTTTCGTGTTAATCCTCTGATTGTGTTGTAACATTAAATTTCATTCTTCTGTTAATTTTTTCTCATTTTTCTTAAAAGAATGAAGTTCACTCTGAATGTGTTTTTTGTATGTATCGGTTGGAGTGTGCATTATTGCTTCATACAAAGACAATAATAAAGATTATTTCTTTTTAGACATGCTTTAGAATTATTATTAACACTACAGAATACTAGCACCGTTCTGATTATATATATGATCAGAATAAATACTTTTATTTTGTTTTCATGTCTATTTGGTGAGAATTAATATCGGTTTTGTTTAATTCATATAGTGTTTACCTTGTTCTGTCTAGTCTGATTGTTATATACATATATATAACAACCTTCCTGACATTGTTCTGAGTGAAATTATTAGCGTGTTTTTTTCTGTATTTGCTTATTCTTACCTTTGTGAAACGGATGCTTACCTAAAAATACATAATGTATTAGATATATCTAGGTACTTTGGATAATAATATATACGAAAAAGTCATACAGTGTTTTATAATGTGTCTCCAGTTCGAGTTAAAGTGTGAATTCGATTTATTTTCGAAGTTCATATCTTTCAGTCTTTAGAGTAGTAGTCAATTTGACATTCGAGTTCTTTTGCCTGCGATATTAATTCCTCGAAGCCCTGTTGTGCCATGGTAGTACCATCATAATGTAAGAATTTATTTTCACTATAAGGAAAGATTAAGACTGGTGTTGGTCTGTTATTACAAGATTGTGGCACAAAGTGTATCACTAAAATGTTACCAGTATTTCCATCGACCCTTCTGTTTGAAAAGTTCGCATATAAATAAACTGCGTATTCCATCCTACCATATGAGTTTTCATGACTTGTAATTAGGTGCTATAAGATATGAATGAAACATAAGAGGACTGACCTTTGAAACTATAATTGATTGATGACCTTTGAGTGACGTAAGGTGACCTTAAGAAAACTCACTAGAGTCGAGAGTTAAAAATAATATGAAGAATTAGGGTTAGAAATTAGAGCCAGGGTTTTCATCACGAACTGATATAAGCTATAATGCCAAAATTCTGTTTAATTATTTGGATCAATGACGTAATTTCATTGGTTTGTCCACAAATAACAGTCTCGCCAACTGGCATTCCCCTCTTCCAGATCAACTTATTTTGATGACCCAAGAAAAGAAAGAATCACTTCCGCTTCTCTATATTTACTTGATTTAATTGCAAATTGGTTAAAGTCGATTTTTTTATCCGAAAGTGGTAATCAAATGTGTGACTTTCGTAGACTTCTGATCAACTTCCCCTTATTTAAAGCTGTGTAGCAGTAGTTTTCTTTTTATTCGCTGTATCATATATTACAATCTTGGTAAACGTACTAACGCCCTGTGTAATGTTTTAATTGATTGATACTAAAAGAGTACTTTATACCCTTTTATACTCTTTTATATCAGAGTACTTTATTTTACTTTCTATATGCAGAAACAAATCGAGCTGCACATAAAAGTTGTCTTGCCAATCATAATCTTCCACTGCGTGGTATGACTAATCCACATATTAATGGAGTTCCTCCAAGTGCCCCACCGCCATTACCTCCACAGATCAATACAGTACGTAGTCGACGTTCTCATGTAACGATGGGAAGTGTGCCATGTACACCTGGAAACAACTCATTATCTAATTCAGAATCATTTGACTTCTCACAGTTAACTGATACATTATCTTCTGTGAACCACTGGCTTGCAACTGATCATAACAATCTGTCGAATGTCACTTTACAACGTAACCGACGTATATCTTCAGGTTTACCTACATCAAGTATTCCTCCAGTGAATCCAACTTTTGCTATAGCACGAAAAGCATATGATGGTGATCCTCTCCCACCATCAGGTAGTCATCCTTTGAGATTATCAATTGGAGATCAAGTTGAATTGATCAAATGGACTGAAGGCTCATCATGGTGGCAGGTGAGTTTTGTCATTATGATGTATTCAGTTCAATATATAGTTATTTAACTATGACTTGTAATCTCTTTAAAGTTACCACTGAAAGTTGTAAACTATTTGAAAATATAATAATCATCTCTATATTATAAAATTCTCTAGCTAAATATCAATCTTTGCACACTAACAAGTCACCTAATCTTCGAAATATACATAATCTAATCACACATGTACTTCATACTGACCTTGGATTATACTAAACTAGCGGGAATAGTTTGTTATCTATTTGTCTATCATATGTTTTCCAAGATTATGATAAAACTGATTTTGTTATAACATGTTTCAAAATTTCGGGTCTTCCTTCAAAAGTTAACATTGTGTAATTATATGTTTTCCGATGCTTATTGAATTATAGTCATGTAAATCATCGATAGTATATATGTCACAGAAAATAATCCCAATTTTATTGCTACTATTATCGACGAACAACTACCTACTAAAAATGAACTTTTGTCAATTTCGAATACGTAAAGTCTATAACATGTAGTTTAATATCCACTGAACATAAATTTTGTGGATTTCTTTATTATCAATAGTATAAGATATTAACGACCAGATTTGTTTACTTGGCTTTTTAGCTACATTTATGCAATATTTGGTTCTGCATGTCCACCAGCAGTCATACATTACTGTGTAACTTTATAGTTTCCGTAAATTCAGTATACGTTAACATATTCTTTATTTTTGAATATATACAGCTTAAATCATTCTGTACTGCATTATTTGTAGACACAAGCAATGCTTTTGTAAATTTTTAGTTGAAAACAATGATTTCATTCAAGAGAAATAACTGATTGATTGTATGGACTGAGTAATTCACTATTGAATGTTACCCTTCAAAAGCTTTATTTGACTTTATGATGCCGTTGAACTAACTCCGCAATCATCTGATAAGTACAAGTCAGAACACGAAAACATTCAACCTTGTTGCTGTCTGTACGTGGCTTAAGAACTCATGATAATGTGCATCTGTTGAAAGACTATAACATACTACAGATAGGATATCACAATTTTTACATAACTAGGTCATTTATAATACAAACTGAGTAACAGATGCATAATCGATTGGAGATAATTTATGGGTAGTAAGACATATTTCAGTAGTTAACGATTTAAATGAGAGCCTATAATCAAGACAATATAAAAAACTACCATAAAGTAAATATCCAATATATACACAGTAGATGTATACGTCATAGCCCACTGTAAAATATTTCTAAAAGTTCCACCTGTACCAATTATTAGCTCATCTCTAACGTTAACCATCATGGATTCACTTGAATACCAAAAGATATTTTAAAGACGATTTTCTCCATTTCAAAAAAGCTGATGAAGACACCCACTACTGAGATTGCATCAGTACATTCTATATTGTTTATTATTTTTGATAATTTCATTGACTCGTAATTGTCCATTTGATTAGATGCAATGTAAATATTCATGATTTTGTCCAAAAGAGCGGGTTAGAAGTAAGTAAACTTTTCATTGTTACAAGAATGATTGCTTAGTTATCGGTTTTTTTCCACAAAATTAAATAATTACTTGTATGCTATTTTAGATAAGAACTGGGTGTTTTTTCGAATATAAACATTCCATAAACTTCGTTATACTTCTATACTGTCTCCAAACAGTAGTTTCCATTCAACTATATCCACATTAATTCTTATTGATGATTAATTTGATTCTATTAACTACCTTTCTTAATTTTTTAAATTTCAAATCATCAACATTCAGGGTTATTGTGATGGGTCTGAAGGTTGGTTCCCTGCTAATCTCGTTGAAATGGTGGTGAATAATAAAATGAATAAAGTAAGTTGTTCTCTCTCTTTTACCATTTTTTTCTCCGATTGGTCAACAAGCTCTTTATTTAAGGTCCCAATGACAATTTGAACCTCAACATGTAAAATTTAAGTGTCTTTGAGACAATAGGTGGTGCTGAAGATTTGTATTTCAAGAAGATGATTTTGATGGAATTTCTTTCTCTGAGCTGTTTGGTATAAAGCATTCAAGTATCGTTGTAAATTAGATACACAAGATAGTGATTTCAACTTATAGCTCATCATATGGTTATTACTTGTCTTGTTCTAATTCATTCGACATTCTAATACCTCCGGGGTGTATGTAAGACTTATTTTTCTGCTAATATCAACTCATCTAGATGATTCTAATTTATGACTACTTTAATGGGGAGTGATGACAAATATTACTTGATTAACATTTATGGACAAATCAATCAAATTTAAGGTAATAGGTCTTGGATTTTGGCGCGAAATTCCTTCACCCATTTGGCTAAATAGCATTTCGGCATTATAGGTGATGTCAGTTCGTGATGAAAACAACAAATTTAATTTCTAACCCTAACCATCAACTGTAACTCATAATCCTAATTCCTCACACTGGTTTATAACCCTTATTTAACACTAGTAAGTAGGTGGACATTTTCAAAGAGACTTTAGTGTCACTTAAAGGTCGTCCATAAATTATAGTCTCACCGATATTTCTTATGATTCCGATCTGAGCTGGGAAAACTACATTAGGTGATTCTTCAGATCTATATTAAAGCTAAGGTAATTTGAAATTATTATGACAGAACATGGTACTTCATATTAAAAACGTTTGTTCATATCTGATTTAGATAGTAATTCTTGGTTGAACTAAATGTTTTTTTCCCAAATCAATGTGTATATTAAGATTGAATGAATACATTTTATTTTTTTCCTGATAACAAGTAGTTAAATGAAGTATTAATGGACCACAACAATCGGTTGTGAAGCCTTTACTTATTTATTTATTTTCTTTGGATTGCATTCTCATCAATAAATTCAGATTGGTACTTCGAATGCAACATTTACCAACAATCCAGCTATGTCGCTGTCGACCTTGATAGGGCATCCTCGGCACAGTTTACCCCCAGATTGTTCAATTTCAACAAATAATTCCAAAGAAATTTGTTTAAACTTCGATCTGGAACACTTTCCTCATCAACACAATAAATTAAACAATAACTGTACTACTACTACTACTAATAATAGCAACAATAATAATATTTTGGTGGATATTTGCCTACGTCAAACCAGACAGACTGTCACGTCACTCGTAGACAGTCATGATCCTCTTACTGGCTATGACTGGTCTGTTTCGACACTTTTTGTTTTTCTAGCTCGGTTGTGTCTATTTATATTTTTATTTGCTTTTTAGTTGGAAATTTGATTTGCACGAGTTGATCATTAGTGTATATTATATATTTTCTATGTAATGCATGTGCTCTGTCCTTTTTAAGCATGTTTATGTGTATACTAGTTTTATTGATTGTCTTAATAAATTTAGGGATATTTACTTTATTCATTTTCATTTTTATTTTAATTAGCCAAGCAGTACAAGATTTTCTCATCAAGTATCTTCATCGTCTAGTTCTGATCGAACACCAGTTTTTAATAATAATAATTCTTCAGTTCAGAAACCTTTCTTTTCACCAAATGAAACGTCTCCATCCAATTTACCTTTATGTACAATAGCAAATAAAACTTTAAATAACAGTCTATCGCCTATCGTCGGTAATAATTATAATAATATTCCTAGTCCTCCTTGCTCATCATTAACATCTCTTATCCCAGTGAATATGAATATAAATAATTCATATCCTCCATTAATGTTTCGACGTTTGAAAAAGCGTAGTTTATCAGCTTTGGAAATTCCCGAATTATCTCAGTGTATTGATTTAGTTCCATCAGTATTGTCAACTACACAAACTGCAACAGTTAGTGCAACAGTCACCTCGAGATTTGAAAATTTTCCAACAGATCTAATGATGGACCATTCACATTACTTTCTGTCGACTTTTCCCTGGTAAACTGTGCATCTTTATTTATTTGTATAATGTACATTTATAATATGAAATGTGTATCTCTTATTTATCGTTGTAGAAAAATATCTAAAGTAATCAATTTTTTTCCAATTACAAGAAATATTGTTCTATTAAGTTATGCCAACTCATTTAAGTGTGTGTAGCAAATACGGTGTAGTGTTATTATTTTTTTAATAGCATTTTCCTATTTCTAATGTCAACCACAATAAATTTTAAACATTAAAATACTTGTCGATATATTAGGAGTTAAATTTAAAGCCTTTGAGCGAAATTCTGTCCAGTAGTTGTCTGTTCTTTATTTCTAAATTTTATTCATGTAAATACTTGTTTCAATCTAGGCTTTTTTATCACTTTGCTTAGATAGCTACTTTACAGTTCTATGCTGTATGTCCATCTTATGTATATAATTTGCATGTTTGGGTTTGTTTACCTTAATTGCTGGATTGCTATGTGTCATTTTGCATGGTCATTTGACTGTTTTATATTACTCTATGTACAATTTGTAGTTTTTATTTATAATTCATAAATTATTTTACACTATTTGGTTTGATATTGTTTGTTTTTTTTTTGTTCACAGTTTAAGAGAATATATTATGCCCATGCATACTATTTCTACTATTTTTAAAGGTTTGAAAAGCCAACCTATGCTAAAATATCGATAATTTGCTGGCATTATTATTGCTGTTTAATTAACTAATTAATCGGTTGATTGATAATTGAATATTGACTAACGTCATTTCTGTCTAGACCCCAGAGATTATTAAATTCCATCGATTAAGTAGAAATGAGACTACTAGTACAGATGATTTAACATCGCCTTCACTATTTTTCAATTTTAGGTGGCTGGAGGTAGTAGGCAGAAAACTCTGCTTGACTTTGGATTCATGCGAGTTGACACTCTTTAGTAAGGTTTACCCGCAATTTCAAGGGATCTGACACTATGTTAGATTCGAATGTCCGAGACTGAATGTAAGTGACATGGATCCTAATCTAGTGCAAAGCATTAATTCTCTCAATATTACAGATACTCCTTGCTGAGGAATGCTAACTAGCACGAAACCGTGTTCAGATAGTGTTTCTCGTAGTCTATTTCCAACCACCTAACATTATTATTATTATGTTTTATGTGTCTTTTATATTAAAATAAAAAGATGTGGTGTACATTCCTTGTATGCATTTTGTTGTTTGGCTATAGCAACAGAATTTATTGAATAAACAAATGAATACTAGTATAAATACAGTAGTATTCTGTGATAAACGGCTATAAAAATATCATTAATTTCAAATTACTTAGTATTAAATTCAGATCAAGTTAATTTCTTATATAAATTTGAAACTGGACGACAAATGTCTTGAAGAACTTATAAGTTGATTAATGGGATTATGAGGATTCAAGTTTATTACAGAATGTAACTTAAACGGTACTTGTCACCTGCAATGATTGGTATGCTGATCAAATCATCAGTTGTTATTAAATAAACATTAATCTTGAATTTGCTTAACTGTAAAAACACTAAGAAAATATACTTAATTCTGACATAAAGAATGCTGTTAGTAATGAATGAGAAAACAAAGATAACCAGTTTACTATTCTTTTTCATTTTAAGTAGTATTTAGTCGGCTAAAATCGATCTTATTTCGAGACATTAAGACAATGATATAATCGAGAACTATATATTCAGATTAACAAATTTATTCTGTGAATGCTAACGTAATTACTGTCGATAAATATGTGAGCTGAATGTAGTCATTAGATAATACAACAAAATCTACTAGGTCAACAAGAAATTCCTCGTTTAAAATTGTAGTTTAAGTTTTATGAAACCACAAATCTATTAAATAATTCGATTTGGTTTTAAAGTTTGATATTTACCTTTCCTGATATACTTAACTAAGTAGAAACATCAAGTAAACACTATTTATTTATTATTTGTTGATGAATTTCATATCTGAACATGAATAGCTTTTTATAATTATTCAGTGTGTAATTGATGATTAATATTATATAATGACTTGTTTAGTCCTTGCTGTAAATCAATTTAACATTACAATGGATACAAATGGAGTTGTAAGATTTCAGTAGACAGTAGCTTCAATTGACTCATGATCTTAACTATTGAAATTACTACAATCTCCACGAAACCCCTTCTGATACTCGAATTATATATGTTTACAACATCAAAAAATTTATTTCCAAAATAAACCTGTGCTTTTTGTTTATGATTGATAATTGAATTGAACAGTTGTGTGATCAATCAATCTTTAAATGTGCATTCATCATTTGCCTGAATACATTTTATTTTTGTCTTTGTAGATATATTGTGTGTTGTTAGTATATTCTCCGTAGATGTGACAAAACTTCTTTGTCATGTATACACATGATATTTGTCTTGATTTCTGAGTTAATTAATGGTATTAACTATTGTTACACTTTGAAATATAAGTAATCTTAGCTAGTGTTAAATATATAGGCTTCAATGGTGGTTTAGTTTCTGAGAAATTTAGCTTTTAGCCAGCAGTAGGTCATATATTGGAACCATACTCTACCTATTTCACTTTCGAAGGTTGGGTAGGATTACTAGCTCTCTCATAATTACTGTGACTCAAAGTCCCGAGTACATAAACCTGTATTTAGCAGACAAGTTTCATCTGCATAACTATGTCAGTTGAATGATCATTCAAGTTCAAATAATACCAAACTGTTATTCAATCGTAATATCGTTGTATCACAAATAATTTTCTAATTTATGACTATATTACCTGGGAATCTCATAGTTATTTCGTTATAGCTTTCATCAGTTATCGACAAGATGCAACAATTTACAGTGTATAATCACATCATTTAAAATGATGCAAATTCTTACTCCTTGCATTTTAATTTATATCTGAAGGTATATATTCATTGTTTCAGGTGGTTATTGATTATCCAGCAGTTTATTATATGCTTCATCACAGGATGATGAATGTGAACGGCTTGGAATTATTTTTTTAAACATTATTGTTATCTTACTACAAAGCCATTATATAGTCAACATCAACAATAAATAAGTTTACTTTAGAATAATTTTATCGACTGATGTACTTGATAATTATCAACATCGGTTAACATTTTTATAACATGTTTTTCTCAACAAAACTTACACCATTCATGCTGATTATTATGAATAGTTGATTTGTATTATATAGAATGCAAAATAATTTTATTTAACTAAAAAAGAATCCTCTATTCATCAGAACATTCAAATGATGTCATACTTGTTAAGATTTCATTGGTATGGGTATGTATATAATTGTTTCTCTCAATAATTTCTTAAATTCCAGATAACCTTTTCTTTTGTTTTTTTTTCTTCGATATTTGTGTACTTTTACAGTAGCACGAGGGAAGCATGCTTAATTCAAGTTATATATATATACATACTGTTATAACTAATCGTTTTGTATGTTGACATTTTACTGTTTTCATTCAACCAACTGTTTTTCTATTCGTTTTACTCTCTTCTGCCTAATTGATTTATTTTTATTTCTCTAACTTATATGTCTATTTTTGTTGATGCAAATAATAGGTATGTTGGTGAAATGGACAGACTTGAAGCTGTTAATTTATTAAGTAATTGTATTGACGGTACATTTCTTGTACGTCTGTCTAAAAGTGCTGAAAGAATGGGAGAATATTCACTATCTGTTGTATACGGCCATCCACGGCATATTCGTATACAGCGTTTTTCATCATCTGATAATTCCTGTATTACATATGGTCTTTGTGAATTAGAACAATTCCCAAATATACCGGTATGTTTTCTTTGTTAACTAATAAGCTAGTGTTTATTATTAATATTATTATTCTTACTGGAACTTGGTTGAGATTTTCGAGTGAAGGTTAAGGTTTTTGTTCATTGTTCTTTAATTTCACTGTTTTCCAAATGATTGTTGTTTAAAATTTCTTGAAAGATAATTTCCTGTAGTGACGTTTGTTGGTTGTGTATGACTGACTGACTTTGTCGGTTCCTGAGGCTGTCGAAACATATGAATGCTCATACTTTCTTTCAACTAGTATTATGCAGGTTATTAGAGGTGGTTTGACCATATGACCTATGAGCGACGATAAAATTGAGCAAGACGAGTTAAAGTTCTGTGGATGACTTTACTCATAGCACACTTTCACTTAGATTTCACTAGCCATTACCTTCATCATCGGACTACATATCATTTTCTTAGTTAAGCCCATGTAAGTTTTCAAATCCATGAAATATATTATCGAAATAAAAACAACTTACTGAAATATTTTCAGACTATAGTTTGTAGCTAATTACTGAAGAGACAAAAAGTTGAACACGAAGTACCTATTGCCAACTTTTTCTCTAGTTACAGTTCTGTACGCCGAAATAGGCATCACTAAACGTCCCTTCAAGGTTATCGAGAAAAGTAGTTCATTAATCTACTAGTCGTTTAATTTTCATACTATGCGTGAGATATATATTGGTCTTTGAAAACAAGAGATGTATAAATCTTATACGACCGAAGCACCTTAATCACTTTTTTAAGTTATCAATCTATATCTCAAAGATTTCACGTAAATGTTCTCGTTCAATAAAAACAGATATTTAGTTGAAGAGTAGTCCTTAAGAGTTAGTTTTAGTGTGGATAGTCAATGAAATTTAGCAAGTACGTAATATTCTTTTGAATATTCAGTGAAAAAGATCTGATAAACATTAACCAAAGCAGTTAATAAAATTTTCAATCAATAACCAATCTATATTTGTAGCTATTTGTGTCCTGAAACATTTTAGTGAGTCGCGTATACGCCAAAATATTTGATGAATGTAGATGTATTAGTAACAGTATTTTTATTTCTAAGTAAGGTTCATTATGCGGGAATAACAACTTTTTTGTGATTCTGAAAATTCTCAAAATCTGCATTTTTTATCAACAAAAACGATTTGATAGCATACAATCATGAAGTATTTTCTTTATAATTTTTTGAAACTTGATGTTGTAAAGTATAAACTCCAAAAAATACACATACATTGAATACTTTTCTCCCCACGTGTCTATCTCTTTAGTGCGTAATTGACAATTACTCCAAAGTGTCGTTAAATCGGTGCTTCGATGAAGTTGACATCACATTACTTTATCCCTACCAGAAGTGTCCTTGTAAGTTAACTATTGTTACCCATACTTTTCTACTACGTACCTTTCGGTTTCGTATATATATATACACCTGTATTTGATATTCTTTACTGAAACATCGTCTACCTCAGTAAGTAATGTTTGCTTGTGTAAAATAAAGTGGGGGAAAACTAGGGGTGGACAAATCATTATGTCATGTCGGCCAATAGAATCACTGACTGTTTCATTAAAGGAGGTCGGTAGGTGCATTTGAGGTCATCAAGATTATTGTAATGAATAATTGGAGATTGGGCGAAGTAGGTCAGAGTCAGTCACAATACCACATATACATTCATTATGTTTTCCCTTAGATCTTGAGTTTTATACATATGTTTTTTATTTAACGAATTCATTCTTTCCTCTCGAACTATATTGTCTATGCCTAATGGTTTATACCACCGCACATTTTACTGATACTGTTACTACTTCTACTACTCTGACATTTGTCTTGATAATTTCATCCCACTGTGTTGTTATGGATTATCAAATTGAATGGATACACATATGTGCAAGGTTCTAAGTTGCTCATAATTGAATGAATTGCTAAATATTCCAATTATTCGGTGATGCTTAGAAATTGTACTAACTACTTCAAGACGACTAAGCTAACACACATATTCCTTGGAACACGTCAGGTTGAATAAAGTTTCTTTGATCATTCATAATACATCATAATAATGTATCCTGAATTCTCCATCTGAATCCTCTTTTTTATCAGGTAAGTTTTGACCAGTGTCCATCAATTGCGTAAAGGTTTGGTCTCATTGTATTCTGATTTTTATGATCGTTAATTAAATGGTAATTTATCTCAGGTTTGTTATCTTATAGGTAAAAATAATCTTATTAGTATGTTTATTCAGACAAAGTTCATTGGAGTGCTATGACATTCAGACTTCATCAAGTCTTTTGAGAGAGCAATCCTTGTCTGTGTATTATATTTCATAAGATCACCAAAATTTAAGCTAAGATTGACTTGTTGGTTATATTTTTGACCATCAAACACCATTCGCACAGAGTATAGGTAAATTTTGCATAAAAGATACAAGTTAAATGTTTCATTTAATACTTTGTAAAATACTTTTTTCTTTTCATTCTGTGTCTATTCATCAATGTATTTGAGTTGTCAGGTGATTGGTAAGATAAACGTTGAAAATTGGTTTCTTTGACAATCAAATTTGTGCTACTTTTGTCACGTCTAAAGTAAGGAGGATTCAAATGGAAACTTCATTTCTGAAAATTAATAGATTTTATCATTGGTAAAAAAATTACCACTATATGATAAAACTATTTAATGGTTGTTAGTGTAGTTTTGAAGTACAACTTGAATTAATTTCTAAACATTACTTAGTCAAACTAAATTGAATGAGATACATATGTTGTATGATGTGAAAATGCGAATACCATTTCTATTTTTTATGTTTCAAACCGTTTTATATCATATTCAATATCAAATAAATAAACTAAACTAATGTATCTTAGAATTTCGAATCTATTTATTTAATTTAATAGTTTTTATCATTAATTTATCCGTTTGTTTATTTCTTCATTTTCACTATGATTGTAGCTGATTTCATGGCATGTATAGATTGTATATAGTTTTATATAGTTAGTGGGACACATTAATTAAAATGTACGTGAATATATCATCAAGGTTAACGTACTTTTTCATTATTAAACTGTATTTCTTTCATTTTACATAGCATCACCATTGTTCTATGTTCGTGCAAATTTCGATTTTCATGATACGTCTAATAGTCGTTTCTTGAATTTGAAAGGAGGTGATCGAATTGCTGTAGTTAGTCGTGCAGCTGAAGACAGAGGCTGGTGGAAGGGATGGTTAAATGGTCGTGTAAGTTTATACGTCTCTTTTCACATGTTAACATTGTGAAACCCTTGTGTTATATTTTCATACTCAACCGAATTAACGACCCAGTCTATTTTCAATATTAGGTTTAACCATTCAATATTTAGAAATATCGGTTATTTTTCACGTCATTCAAAAACGTTTCTAGTTAATTTTCCTTTGGATTTTCTAAAGAATCGTTTACATGTCAAAGTATTCATCATTTTACTAATTCCTAATAAAATTAAAGTTTTAACGAGAAGTTTTTATGACTATCAATGATTCAGTGTCGTTCACATTTTGTTCTGTTGCGTGATCATATTAAATTGTTTTGACTTACACTAACACTTCAAATATTTTCACTAATTAGTCTTCTACTTATTTATTTTCAAGTAGTCACGCTTCCCTACTATGAAATTACCAGTAATTTTCTTTTGTATATAATCGCTTTTTCTAAGAGTAAATAAATTCTCTCTCTTTCATACCTGTTTTGCATTCGTCTCAAAACTTAGATTGTATTAATTTTCATGCAAATTAATGTAATATATAGAATGGTTCATAGTCTTACAGTAATGATCACTGTTAGGGTGATCCAGAAAATTCCTCGAAAACAAGCTCAATAAGCTTTAAAAACTCTGAAAAACATCTTATCCAGGTAGCATTCAATAGAAGCTTTACGAGAAACATCTAGAAAGTGAATTCATATGTCGCGTTTCTGATTGGATGATTACCTATACTACTATTATGTTTATTAGCGTTCCAGAAATTTCTGGAAATCCAAGGCCATCTAAAATGTTATAAATACCCTAGATTTTCTGTACATAGACGAACCTTGGAGTAAAGCATTTCTTCCATATTTCATGCCTTCTCTCTTGTGTTCATGTTGCTGTGTAGACTTAGCCTGGGGCTTACCGGAAGAACTTAGGAACCAAAGATATTTCGTCAAATAGTTCTTTTCCGGTAAAGTAATTCACCTTTAATTTCTATATCTTCATAATGCTGTTAAAGGTTTTTTATTAGAAATGATTAGGAGCGGTAGCTATGACTCGTAATAGTTTATTAATATTTTTGAAAAATCAAACTACATTGTTAGAATAAATCTATTCAGTGATTGTTTAATTTCATTTAACCTCTCTTAATATCAGTAAGTTTTTATTGTTGATTTATAAAGTAGAACATAATTTGTTATGCAAAAAATAACTGTATAAACTATTCAACTCACTTCATCAATTCCATCTGATAACTGTCTAGCATTGATTACACAATTCAATCTTAATAAATTCATTCTAGTTCAATCTTCTCAGTGAGATAAGCATTATGTTACCGAATATTATATGATCTATATTCCTTTATAACAAAAACTTGTCAGCTTATTCTATCCTTAACTGATTTTTATAGAGTTATTTTGAATGAATTAGTAACAACTGTTCACTACTTTTCTAAGTGTTTATCATTTTTGTAGTGATAATTGTCATTGATGTATATAATGTAAAAATTTAAGTAATTTAGTGTAATTCGTATTGTTCTTGTTATTTCTCCATTCCTTTTTTGTCTAGATTGGATTCTTCCCCATGTCTTTTGTGACAAGAGAGCTATCTGGATGATTATACTGGATTACTATTTTATTTTTGGAAAATTTGTATTCTTTTTTAATCCACTTATTTTGTGAACATCTTTTTACCAAACCCACGTTTATCCTGTCAGAAATCTATACATACAACCCAGTGTAAACTGTGTATTAACAGCGATTTAAACAATGAATTTTTGAATAATTATAACTTTCTTTTGTCACTAATTTATCGTAGTATCTATTGGTTATATGTCTATGTAGGAAGAGAGAGATTTGTATAATAACCATAAGAAATGCAACTCATACATCTCTTATTTTTAGCTAAGTATGTTTTTTCCATCAACACTATATCATTATAATTACTGCTTAATCGTTAGGTAGTTAGTCTATTGGTTACCATATTATCTGTACGTGTGTAGCGCCTTATTATAAGTATAGTCATTTTTCGCTTCTGTTTATTTTGTACATTCGTGTGCCTTGATCGTTAATTTAGGAAACTAATCAACAATCCATTCAATGTTGTGTAAGTATATATATATATATATATATATATATATATATATATATATATATATATATATATATATGAAATTACTTAATTCCACTATCCAATCATGGTGTGTAAATAGTGTGTATAATCACATCGAATGTGCATTGTGTATGCGTGTTTCATTTTTTCTTAAAGATTTTAATAGTTTTGTAGTTAACAATTTTTGATTTACCTTTTTGTTTTGTGTATAGCATTTCTGATTTTCAGCGTCATCATGTTTTTTCCTTATTATTGCTACTTTTCTCTCCCATATGTTTCAAAACACAAAGCATTTACCACTACTTTGATAATGATAACAATATTAATAATAATTAGAACACCAGTAATAATGATCTTTTTGTACTTCCCTGTTTATGATAGCTGTCTTTCTTAATCACAAGTTATCGATGAATTTATTCTACTGTTTTTCTGTCATCCTTGTCTGCTGCACAATGTCTCTTATTGTCTGTGAATGCACACCCACAATCATATTGCTTTGTTACTTTCTACCAGCTTCTTCGCCTCGCCCTATCTGTATATAGTTGGTTTTCCCCCTATCCTCTCATAATTTTGTAATTCCTTGTTTTGTTATGTTTTGACGAATTATGGAAGTGTAAAATGTGAGACAACAGACATTTATTTGTTTTAAACTTTCCCCTTTTTTATTTCATAATTGTCCATGTACTTTCTTCGCGGTTATGGTTCTTTTTTATTACCCCATAATTTTCACTATTTTTATCGCTTTGATTTGAAATTATTGTGTTCCCTTCGTTTTAAATGTAATGAAAGATAGATAAACAAATGAAATGTGTACAGAAAAACAATAATATTGATCTTTTCTCTAATCAATCTGAAATTTCAGTTATTTGACAGATTTGTGTTTTATTGTACGATATTTTACCAGTACCAGCTTGGATGCCAAAAAAAGTGTTTAGTCGATGAATTAATCGCTTTTATTGTCAGGACAATAATCATTTTAATAGTTTATTAATTCATTTGTTAAGGCCTTTTTTTCTTAAATCAGCTGTTCAAATCATGGTTGTTTGTGTCTACATAAACATTAAGGTTATGTAGCTCGATAATTATCATAGGAGAATAATTGATTTTTATTTGATTAAATTAATGAAATGGAAAGAACACATGGATGATCTAAACATATTTGATTTGATCACTGAATGATTGACAAAGGAAAATAAAAGACAATAAAACAAAAATTTTCACGTTTGTCAAATCAATCGCATTTTAGTAACTATCTATCTATCCATTTTATTACAACCCTGTCAATGATATTAAGCACACAGTTATTTGACGATAAAGATTTAACACAACTTTCAAGCGACATTTCGATCCATCAAACACCATAGGCTTATCAGAATTGATGTTTATTCATTTAGATTTTGGACAAAAGTTTTGGTTATTTACAATACAATGGTCATAGTCGAATGTCATTGATTACATTGGAAATGTGTACAATTGTCCTTAGTAAAAGAAGTAATTAATATCGGAGATTTTAAACAGATGTAACTCTTAAACGTATCACATTATCATTATCTTGCGACAATTAAGACCACGTTAAAAAGAATATAGACAATTGTAGTAGGCGTCGAGTCGCGGTTGACAATGATCACCACTACAGGAAGACTACGTTCCAGTTACCAGGTTAGATCCCTCCGTAGACCAATTATCAGAAGGCAGTTGAAGGTTGTAGTAAGATGTATTTGTTGGCGATCTCGTGGTATCGAAATAATATCGAGGTCGTACCAAAGTTTACGAGCGGGACTATTGGGCGTACGAGAGTTCGTGCAAGGTCACAAACAACGGAAGAGTGAGTTTTTGGTACACTTAAACAGGTACAGTAAAACAATCACTGGTACAGTTGGCTATAATAATAATTGTTTTGATTATAACAATCGAGTTCTCCTCATAAAAGTAGGTCACTACACGATGAAGAGTTCATTTAAGAACATATCTAAATTTTTGGATAGATTGCTTGTCTACCGTAGAATCTAATCAAATAAAGGTAAATGCGAAAGTGAAAATTGTCATTAATAAGAAATTTATCTATTTAGTAAGTATTTGCAGTTCATTAGTTATAAAATGCTCTGTTAAGGTATATCAGTCTTGATTGTAAAAATAAGGATTGTTGTCCTAATATTTTTGTAGTTAGAAGTTTGAGTGTCTATTTCGAAAGAAAGATGTAGAATAATGAACCAGCTTATCAAATTTATCTCCAAATAGTATGTCCAGTTACTATCTCAATTAAACTAATATGACAGATACTTGTCGTATGCCTATTTGTCTTTGATACTGATTGGCAGTTGTTTTAGTTTCCATATGTTCTTCAACTGTAGGAATGCTGTTCTTGCTTTGCCAATCCTCGCCTTTACATTTGCATCAGATCCTCCTTGTTCATCGATGATGCCGCCCAGATACATGAACGTTTCCACCTCTTTCAGAATTTTCCCATCAAGTGTTCTCTGTGTTGTGTTTGAGGTTCTTGTTTTTCCCTTATGTATGTTGAGGCATACTGCTGTTACATTGTTTACCTTGACCTGCATTTGTTGATGTGTATGAAATAGAAGGGTTAGGTTAACTGCGAAGTTCAAATCGTTTGGTTGCATTCAACCTGTCTATTGTAATCCGTGCTTGTACTCAGATGTGAAGATCTTCATAATCCAGCTGACCACCAGAAGAAAGAGATAGGGAGAGAGTGAGCAACCTTATCTAACTCTCATCCTCACTTGGAATGAGTCTGTCAGCTGTCCTCTGTGCACGACTTTGCACTGTAGTCCGTCGTATGATGTTGATTATCTCAGACATCCTTCTTTCCAGTCTGTCAGTGGCACTTGTTCTTCCCCACAAATCTTCCTGAATAAAATGTGGAGCATATTTGCAGTTACTTCTGTGTGCGACTTTGGTGCTTCAGCTGGTATATTGTTAGGTCCTGCTGCTTTCCCACTCTTGATTTATCTGATGGCCATCCTGATTTCTTCGATCGTAGGTGGAGTGAAAACTATAGGAAAGTCTGTGTGTGTTGCTTCGATATCCGATGGATTCAATGGAGATGGTTTATTCAAGAGTTCCTCGAAGTATTCCACCCATCTGTTCCTCTGTTCTTGAATCTCGGTGACTGTCTTGCCTCCTTTGTCCTTGACTGGTCCCTCTGGTTTACTATATTTCCCTTCTAGTTTCTTCGTTGTGTCATATTGTTGTTTCATATTTCCATGTCTTGAGACTTTCCACTGGCGTTGTTAGCTCTTCTATATATTTCTGCTTGTTGGCTCTAATGCTCTTTTTCACCTCTTCGTTTGCTTCTGTGTACTAAGCTTGTGCCCTGACTTTTTCTGCTCTTGTTCGGGTGTTATTGCTTTCTTCTTGTTCTTTCTATCTTTAATCTCGTCCAGCGTTTCGATGAAGATCCATTCCTTATGATGATGCTTCATGTGGCATATATATACACCTGTCGGGAAAATAATCTCTGTTAAATTTAGCAAAACTATCATAGTTGTTGACATGTTTTTCTTGTAAACTCTAAGTTCAAAAGGGGGCGAGTGACAGGAATTCGCGCACTAAATACATTATGTAATCAAAAAAGATGTCACAGAAACGAAGCCAGAAAACAGAACGCTGATGAACAGAGGTGTATGATAGATAATATTATTTAAAAATCATTTTCCTCAACATATTTTCAATATTGATATGCCAAGTAGGTATTAAACGGGAATTTATTGCAATACATGGACCTCATGGCCAAATACATAAATCTAGTTGGTTAAGCGCCTGGTGCGAGAGTGTTAGATCCTGGGTTCGAATCTCGCGAGGTGCGGGGATGCGCACTACCGAGGAGTCCCATACTAGGACAAAACGGCCGTCCAGTGCTTCCAGGTTTTCCATGGTGGTCTAGCTTCAATTGACTTATGATTTCAATCTGTGACATAAATCTACACTTGGTGAATAAATTACTGTTTATCTCCAGAAAGTAAGTTTTTAGTATATATATATATATATATATATATATATATATATATATATATATATATATATATATATATATATATAATTTAAAACAAATTAGCTATCAAATGAACATTTTATGGTGAATAAATAATCTAATTAAATAAAGTCACCTATTTTGTTCGAAAATCTAAACTTTGAATATTTAAAGTGTGTCTGTACGTCGCCATATGTTTCGATAAACATTTACACAACAACTTTGCAATAGACAGTATTCGGATTTCATATATATTTATTTTCTCAAACGTTCACATTAGTTTAGACATATTACCCTAGATTTATTGATTATCTGGTAGAAAATAAGATTTTTCTGTGTATATCACTGAAAGCTTATATTAGATTCGAGAACCGACGGTAATTTATGCTCTAGGGTCGACTTTAAACGACTTTTTATTTATTAGAAAATAGAATTTTATCATAGTAGAATTTATCATAAAAAATTAGAAAAATTACGATCTATAAATGGTTAAAAGATGATTGTTGAATTATTTATCCTGGCAAACCAGAATCAGGTTACATTTGTAAGCTAGGGCTAGGAAATAGGATTAAGTGTTTGAATTATAACGCATGAACGGTTTGCGGCCATAGTAAAAAATTTCAAATACAGATAATTCCTTGATTTCGAAAAAGTTCATAAATAATATTGAATTATTTTAAGCCTTTTGCTTCCATAGGATTAAGTAGAAAACAAATGTGTTTATTTATCATAACTTATTCCACAAAAACTATTCATTATTAAAAAGTCATTATAAGAACTGTTCAGGTCTAAACCTGTTTTAACTATTATCATTTTTATCAATTTTAAACATCTTAGAAGCCAATGAATTGTGTCGAGTTGGCCTTGAGAGATTATTAAACAGATCTTGTGATTTCAAAGCCGCTTATCATCTTATTGACAGATAGTCTGCATGAGCCAGAATTGTTTCTCAATAGAAATAAACCTGTTAGAATTTAGCATTTTTGTGAATTTTATTAATCTTTCAGGACTTATTAACTGGTTTCCAATCTTATTATTGTAGTGATATCGGTACATAACCATATTTATCTAAATGTCAATGTATTCACTCTGAAGGCTTTATACTGAGTGTTTTTAATGGACGTTAGTGGTTTTATGAAGAATTCATTATCTCCTACAAGATATTTATTGACAAATCTATTTTAGAGTTAACCATATGGAGTTAGATGTGACAATATGAGTAAGTAATTTCTAATACTCGTCATCATTTTTTATAATTTTTGATGGGTTTTACTCGGTTTTAAAAAGGTGCAAACTAACCGTTACAGAATTATAAGGAAAAATGGATAGTGGCTAGCAATGTAATCTAGGACGCGCGTTTTGTTCCATTTGAAACTAGCCAGCTGGATGTTCACTCTGAGACTGGGATTCAGTACCGTTCGCCTCAAACGCCATCGCGTTATCAAATATGACGAAACATGCATCCTGGATTCCACTGCTAGCCCTTATCCATCTTTGCTTATAATGCTTATGAATTAAGATAATATGGAGGCAATGCGCACAGTATGAACATATGCCAATAAGAGACTGATTAATCGCAGTCCTAAACATCAATGGGAAGATTCCAGTAAACAGTGCCAAGTGGATTTAATAATCGTTACAGCGTTCTGAATTTTGTGTAATAGTCCGAGAGGATCTGTCTGAAGTGTGTTTGTTTCGTGGCTGCAGTCGAATTAACAGGTACTTAGAAGTCAATAAATCTAATACCATTTAATCATAATTATTTAGATTTGAATTTAGAATATTTCGCTTAATTTAAGATTTATTAGCTAAGGGCATTTTTATTACATTAAGATTCAAATTTTTGGACTATGATACTAAAGAAATATTCATAATATTAAAAAATAACTATATCCACCCCTATGCAGGAAGAGTTTATTTTTTACTACAGCATTTTATGAACTCCACGTTTGTCTATCATATTGATTTGATAACAGTTTATTGAAACATTCACAAAAATATTTGGATATTTTCGTTAGTCACGTTTATGGCTTCGTTTAAATATAGTTACTAGTAGGAATAAGCTGCAAATATATGAAGTCAGACTTTGACCTTTTTGCAAACTATGTGACATGAAAAGCTAAATGTTTCTATAAAGCAAATTTTAATTTACAGTTAACCTTCGAGTAACTTCAGTTAATTTTAAATAACACTTCCATACAGCCTTCCCAAACAGATTGCACTAGTGGCTTTTTATCTTAGTTGTACTCATCAGCTGTAGACAGATAATAGTGATAACGAGTAACAGTCGATACACAAATTATGTTGTATAACTAGTTCGTTGAATGAGATTACGATATTTAAAGTTATGTGAATACCTTTTGCACAAATTATCTATCCGTCATAAAACATGTTGATTTCTAATCGTAAACTTCTTCAAACGTTTTTAAATCCACAAGTTGCTAGTGATTGTTTATCGGTTGTTAGCAGTCACTATAGTTTTCTGATGCAATCAACGTAAAGATTAAGCAAAAGGGCAGATCAAATTCAAGGAACTTTATAAGCCGTAGTCATAAGAAATTATGTGTAAATAATGTAAAAGAATCATGTTCGTCCCGAAAGGTCTACTTTTAGATTTGATCATTGATCTTGGGATTAATAAATTACTTATCAGTTTTTCTCAGGAATATCTAAATAATCTCATATAATTGTGATGATATTGTTATGAACAGAAGTTAGTTAAAGAGTAAATTAGGATGTACTGGAAATTTATTTTGTTTGTATCATGGTTGCTACAAAACCTGTAGGTATGTAATTGTGAGTACTCACTACTGAAGGGTCCTAAAGTAGGGGTAAACAAGTATTAGACGTCCACTGTTCTGCGGTGAATTTGCGGGTTTTGGATTAAAATAAACAACACTAGTAAATGTACCCATATTTTGGAAAAGTGATCACTAAACACTCGATGGTTTATTGCGACTCATGAAGATAAATTGGGATTAATACTGATTAATCGGTTGATTGTATAAAACCTCCAGATTCAGTGGTTTTGTTATAACCTGTCTACCTCTTTTACTTTAACCTAGACTCTCAAATATAACTTCCTGGTAGAATTTCATTTTAGAATATACTAAAGTAATAGGCATCTAGGACGGGGTGGACCTGGGTGAGGTTTCATAATATGATGTAGCTTCAGTGCAAGATTATGTAGGTTAAGCAGTTATATCACTCCAGTTAACTCTACTGAATCATGACTATTAATCAAACAAGATAATTAAGTTCATTATATTGATTTCAGTCTAAATCTACACTCTAGCGTCAGTTTATGAATAAAATCATTTTCAAAGGATGAAAAATCTTCACAAACTTTTCTATCTTAAGCCAAAAATTAATAGAATTTGTTAATTTTCAAATCTAATAGCTGGAAAACAATCATCATTTTTCTGTTAATTTAAATGAAAAACAGAAAATAACAAACAATGCATCAAAACAATTTCATATGATATAAACTAAATTAAACAGATGTTGTAGTGAACGAGAACACAAATGGGTAAAATCGGATGTACGTCTTAGTAAAATCTGAGAACCATATAGTAAATACGATTGACAAAGGAAAATAAAAGACAATAAAACAAAAATTTTCACGTTTGTCAAATCAATCGCATTTTAGTAACTATCTATCTATCCATTTTATTACAACCCTGTCAATGATATTAAGCACACAGTTATTTGACGATAAAGATTTAACACAACTTTCAAGCGACATTTCGATCCATCAAACACCATAGGCTTATCAGAATTGATGTTTATTCATTTAGATTTTGGACAAAAGTTTTGGTTATTTACAATACAATGGTCATAGTCGAATGTCATTGATTACATTGGAAATGTGTACAATTGTCCTTAGTAAAAGAAGTAATTAATATCGGAGATTTTAAACAGATGTAACTCTTAAACGTATCACATTATCATTATCTTGCGACAATTAAGACCACGTTAAAAAGAATATAGACAATTGTAGTAGGCGTCGAGTCGCGGTTGACAATGATCACCACTACAGGAAGACTACGTTCCAGTTACCAGGTTAGATCCCTCCGTAGACCAATTATCAGAAGGCAGTTGAAGGTTGTAGTAAGATGTATTTGTTGGCGATCTCGTGGTATCGAAATAATATCGAGGTCGTACCAAAGTTTACGAGCGGGACTATTGGGCGTACGAGAGTTCGTGCAAGGTCACAAACAACGGAAGAGTGAGTTTTTGGTACACTTAAACAGGTACAGTAAAACAATCACTGGTACAGTTGGCTATAATAATAATTGTTTTGATTATAACAATCGAGTTCTCCTCATAAAAGTAGGTCACTACACGATGAAGAGTTCATTTAAGAACATATCTAAATTTTTGGATAGATTGCTTGTCTACCGTAGAATCTAATCAAATAAAGGTAAATGCGAAAGTGAAAATTGTCATTAATAAGAAATTTATCTATTTAGTAAGTATTTGCAGTTCATTAGTTATAAAATGCTCTGTTAAGGTATATCAGTCTTGATTGTAAAAATAAGGATTGTTGTCCTAATATTTTTGTAGTTAGAAGTTTGAGTGTCTATTTCGAAAGAAAGATGTAGAATAATGAACCAGCTTATCAAATTTATCTCCAAATAGTATGTCCAGTTACTATCTCAATTAAACTAATATGACAGATACTTGTCGTATGCCTATTTGTCTTTGATACTGATTGGCAGTTGTTTTAGTTTCCATATGTTCTTCAACTGTAGGAATGCTGTTCTTGCTTTGCCAATCCTCGCCTTTACATTTGCATCAGATCCTCCTTGTTCATCGATGATGCCGCCCAGATACATGAACGTTTCCACCTCTTTCAGAATTTTCCCATCAAGTGTTCTCTGTGTTGTGTTTGAGGTTCTTGTTTTTCCCTTATGTATGTTGAGGCATACTGCTGTTACATTGTTTACCTTGACCTGCATTTGTTGATGTGTATGAAATAGAAGGGTTAGGTTAACTGCGAAGTTCAAATCGTTTGGTTGCATTCAACCTGTCTATTGTAATCCGTGCTTGTACTCAGATGTGAAGATCTTCATAATCCAGCTGACCACCAGAAGAAAGAGATAGGGAGAGAGTGAGCAACCTTATCTAACTCTCATCCTCACTTGGAATGAGTCTGTCAGCTGTCCTCTGTGCACGACTTTGCACTGTAGTCCGTCGTATGATGTTGATTATCTCAGACATCCTTCTTTCCAGTCTGTCAGTGGCACTTGTTCTTCCCCACAAATCTTCCTGAATAAAATGTGGAGCATATTTGCAGTTACTTCTGTGTGCGACTTTGGTGCTTCAGCTGGTATATTGTTAGGTCCTGCTGCTTTCCCACTCTTGATTTATCTGATGGCCATCCTGATTTCTTCGATCGTAGGTGGAGTGAAAACTATAGGAAAGTCTGTGTGTGTTGCTTCGATATCCGATGGATTCAATGGAGATGGTTTATTCAAGAGTTCCTCGAAGTATTCCACCCATCTGTTCCTCTGTTCTTGAATCTCGGTGACTGTCTTGCCTCCTTTGTCCTTGACTGGTCCCTCTGGTTTACTATATTTCCCTTCTAGTTTCTTCGTTGTGTCATATTGTTGTTTCATATTTCCATGTCTTGAGACTTTCCACTGGCGTTGTTAGCTCTTCTATATATTTCTGCTTGTTGGCTCTAATGCTCTTTTTCACCTCTTCGTTTGCTTCTGTGTACTAAGCTTGTGCCCTGACTTTTTCTGCTCTTGTTCGGGTGTTATTGCTTTCTTCTTGTTCTTTCTATCTTTAATCTCGTCCAGCGTTTCGATGAAGATCCATTCCTTATGATGATGCTTCATGTGGCATATATATACACCTGTCGGGAAAATAATCTCTGTTAAATTTAGCAAAACTATCATAGTTGTTGACATGTTTTTCTTGTAAACTCTAAGTTCAAAAGGGGGCGAGTGACAGGAATTCGCGCACTAAATACATTATGTAATCAAAAAGATGTCACAGAAACGAAGCCAGAAAACAGAACGCTGATGAACAGAGGTGTATGATAGATAATATTATTTAAAAATCATTTTCCTCAACATATTTTCAATATTGATATGCCAAGTAGGTATTAAACGGGAATTTATTGCAATACATGGACCTCATGGCCAAATACATAAATCTAGTTGGTTAAGCGCCTGGTGCGAGAGTGTTAGATCCTGGGTTCGAATCTCGCGAGGTGCGGGGATGCGCACTACCGAGGAGTCCCATACTAGGACAAAACGGCCGTCCAGTGCTTCCAGGTTTTCCATGGTGGTCTAGCTTCAATTGACTTATGATTTCAATCTGTGACATAAATCTACACTTGGTGAATAAATTACTGTTTATCTCCAGAAAGTAAGTTTTTAGTAATAATATATATATATATATATATATATATATATATATATATATATATATATATATATATATATAATATTAAAACAAATTAGCTATCAAATGAACATTTTATGGTGAATAAATAATCTAATTAAATAAAGTCACCTATTTTGTTCGAAAATCTAAACTTTGAATATTTAAAGTGTGTCTGTACGTCGCCATATGTTTCGATAAACATTTACACAACAACTTTGCAATAGACAGTATTCGGATTTCATATATATTTATTTTCTCAAACGTTCACATTAGTTTAGACATATTACCCTAGATTTATTGATTATCTGGTAGAAAATAAGATTTTTCTGTGTATATCACTGAAAGCTTATATTAGATTCGAGAACCGACGGTAATTTATGCTCTAGGGTCGACTTTAAACGACTTTTTATTTATTAGAAAATAGAATTTTATCATAGTAGAATTTATCATAAAAAATTAGAAAAATTACGATCTATAAATGGTTAAAAGATGATTGTTGAATTATTTATCCTGGCAAACCAGAATCAGGTTACATTTGTAAGCTAGGGCTAGGAAATAGGATTAAGTGTTTGAATTATAACGCATGAACGGTTTGCGGCCATAGTAAAAAATTTCAAATACAGATAATTCCTTGATTTCGAAAAAGTTCATAAATAATATTGAATTATTTTAAGCCTTTTGCTTCCATAGGATTAAGTAGAAAACAAATGTGTTTATTTATCATAACTTATTCCACAAAAACTATTCATTATTAAAAAGTCATTATAAGAACTGTTCAGGTCTAAACCTGTTTTAACTATTATCATTTTTATCAATTTTAAACATCTTAGAAGCCAATGAATTGTGTCGAGTTGGCCTTGAGAGATTATTAAACAGATCTTGTGATTTCAAAGCCGCTTATCATCTTATTGACAGATAGTCTGCATGAGCCAGAATTGTTTCTCAATAGAAATAAACCTGTTAGAATTTAGCATTTTTGTGAATTTTATTAATCTTTCAGGACTTATTAACTGGTTTCCAATCTTATTATTGTAGTGATATCGGTACATAACCATATTTATCTAAATGTCAATGTATTCACTCTGAAGGCTTTATACTGAGTGTTTTTAATGGACGTTAGTGGTTTTATGAAGAATTCATTATCTCCTACAAGATATTTATTGACAAATCTATTTTAGAGTTAACCATATGGAGTTAGATGTGACAATATGAGTAAGTAATTTCTAATACTCGTCATCATTTTTTATAATTTTTGATGGGTTTTACTCGGTTTTAAAAAAGGTGCAAACTAACCGTTACAGAATTATAAGGAAAAATGGATAGTGGCTAGCAATGTAATCTAGGACGCGCGTTTTGTTCCATTTGAAACTAGCCAGCTGGATGTTCACTCTGAGACTGGGATTCAGTACCGTTCGCCTCAAACGCCATCGCGTTATCAAATATGACGAAACATGCATCCTGGATTCCACTGCTAGCCCTTATCCATCTTTGCTTATAATGCTTATGAATTAAGATAATATGGAGGCAATGCGCACAGTATGAACATATGCCAATAAGAGACTGATTAATCGCAGTCCTAAACATCAATGGGAAGATTCCAGTAAACAGTGCCAAGTGGATTTAATAATCGTTACAGCGTTCTGAATTTTGTGTAATAGTCCGAGAGGATCTGTCTGAAGTGTGTTTGTTTCGTGGCTGCAGTCGAATTAACAGGTACTTAGAAGTCAATAAATCTAATACCATTTAATCATAATTATTTAGATTTGAATTTAGAATATTTCGCTTAATTTAAGATTTATTAGCTAAGGGCATTTTTATTACATTAAGATTCAAATTTTTGGACTATGATACTAAAGAAATATTCATAATATTAAAAAATAACTATATCCACCCCTATGCAGGAAGAGTTTATTTTTTACTACAGCATTTTATGAACTCCACGTTTGTCTATCATATTGATTTGATAACAGTTTATTGAAACATTCACAAAAATATTTGGATATTTTCGTTAGTCACGTTTATGGCTTCGTTTAAATATAGTTACTAGTAGGAATAAGCTGCAAATATATGAAGTCAGACTTTGACCTTTTTGCAAACTATGTGACATGAAAAGCTAAATGTTTCTATAAAGCAAATTTTAATTTACAGTTAACCTTCGAGTAACTTCAGTTAATTTTAAATAACACTTCCATACAGCCTTCCCAAACAGATTGCACTAGTGGCTTTTTATCTTAGTTGTACTCATCAGCTGTAGACAGATAATAGTGATAACGAGTAACAGTCGATACACAAATTATGTTGTATAACTAGTTCGTTGAATGAGATTACGATATTTAAAGTTATGTGAATACCTTTTGCACAAATTATCTATCCGTCATAAAACATGTTGATTTCTAATCGTAAACTTCTTCAAACGTTTTTAAATCCACAAGTTGCTAGTGATTGTTTATCGGTTGTTAGCAGTCACTATAGTTTTCTGATGCAATCAACGTAAAGATTAAGCAAAAGGGCAGATCAAATTCAAGGAACTTTATAAGCCGTAGTCATAAGAAATTATGTGTAAATAATGTAAAAGAATCATGTTCGTCCCGAAAGGTCTACTTTTAGATTTGATCATTGATCTTGGGATTAATAAATTACTTATCAGTTTTTCTCAGGAATATCTAAATAATCTCATATAATTGTGATGATATTGTTATGAACAGAAGTTAGTTAAAGAGTAAATTAGGATGTACTGGAAATTTATTTTGTTTGTATCATGGTTGCTACAAAACCTGTAGGTATGTAATTGTGAGTACTCACTACTGAAGGGTCCTAAAGTAGGGGTAAACAAGTATTAGACGTCCACTGTTCTGCGGTGAATTTGCGGGTTTTGGATTAAAATAAACAACACTAGTAAATGTACCCATATTTTGGAAAAGTGATCACTAAACACTCGATGGTTTATTGCGACTCATGAAGATAAATTGGGATTAATACTGATTAATCGGTTGATTGTATAAAACCTCCAGATTCAGTGGTTTTGTTATAACCTGTCTACCTCTTTTTACTTTAACCTAGACTCTCAAATATAACTTCCTGGTAGAATTTCATTTTAGAATATACTAAAGTAATAGGCATCTAGGACGGGGTGGACCTGGGTGAGGTTTCATAATATGATGTAGCTTCAGTGCAAGATTATGTAGGTTAAGCAGTTATATCACTCCAGTTAACTCTACTGAATCATGACTATTAATCAAACAAGATAATTAAGTTCATTATATTGATTTCAGTCTAAATCTACACTCTAGCGTCAGTTTATGAATAAAATCATTTTCAAAGGATGAAAAATCTTCACAAACTTTTCTATCTTAAGCCAAAAATTAATAGAATTTGTTAATTTTCAAATCTAATAGCTGGAAAACAATCATCATTTTTCTGTTAATTTAAATGAAAAACAGAAAATAACAAACAATGCATCAAAACAATTTCATATGATATAAACTAAATTAAACAGATGTTGTAGTGAACGAGAACACAAATGGGTAAAATCGGATGTACGTCTTAGTAAAATCTGAGAACCATATAGTAAATACGTCATTTGCAAAATAACAATTAGTTGTTTAAGACTTGACTGTTCCTTAGTTTCTATACAAATCACTTTCTGGTCTCGTTCTCTTTTCCTTGATCTTCTTAACCCTCTGCAACCAGACATTTCACTTTCGATTGATGATACATACTACTTATATCTGTCGACATCAGTAGAACACACCACAATATTACCTCTTAAAGTGTTTCATTCCTTTTTCGTAACTCGGAAGTTTAATCCACTCCTACATAAGTGAAATTTCCGAATCACCATAACATTCGTATTTATAATGCATATCTTTAGAATATAAAAGCGTCATCTAGCAGATTAGTGTGCTATAAAAACAACCCTTCAGATAACAGGAATGTATCATTCGTATGTGTTAAAATATTCATTTATCAATTCGGTGTATGAAAATTATTCACATATTCTCATTCCATCTTTTAGCTCACAGAATTTATTGATATCCTAAAGTGAAATCGAAGCTAAAAAGTCTTATATAATCCGGTAATCGGCGATTAAATAAATATATCTGAAATCATGTGAGTATTAGATTTACTACTTAAGTCAAGTTAGGTCAATTTTGTCTCTATTTTAACAAAGTGATTAATGATTAAATCGTGAACAAGTCTTAGGCTTATTTATCAAGTTCTTTAGTCACTATAATTAATGGACATTTCATTTCATTTGATATCGAGAGAAACACAGTAGAAAATTCCACTTTTTAATCTAGAATTTCATTACCTTTCAGTTATGAACAGTTTATGCGAGAACTGAAATTAATTATATAACTATAGGGATTCAACTTCTGAGACAATATAAAATGTTTGAAAACTTCTAGAAAAGTCTATACTATAGAAATAAATTAAACGTATTTATGTGAATGGACGTAATTCGAGTGGTGAATCCAACTAGTTAAACAAAAAAACATGTGTTGATGTTAAATCTCAAGGTAAAATTTGCCAAGGGAGTTGAAGCATAATACTGTATAACTCAACTCCGTATATGTAATACCTATCATGAATTGTTAAAAACAAGTGTCATTTAGTTGTAAATCTAATGGATATATTCATAGCCCCCAAATGCCCTGGTACGGCCGAGAGTAAGGAGAGTCCGCTCTCCCTCTCGAAATGCTCTCACATGGCCACGTGCATACAACCACTGACAGACAAGTCCTACTCACTGCCTTCTTGTGGCGAGGATATTGTTTACAAAATTGAGAGGACGTAAAGCAAATGTTCGGCGCTTTAACCGGGTCGGTGGACACGGAGGCTCAACCTAGAGGAGTTGCAAAACACTGGTTCCAAGCCAATGGTGCATATGAACTTCAGGATCCTAAGGAAACAAATGGCGTATGAACCAATCGTTGGTCACCGGCTACCATGGGACTGCATCTCCTTACGTTACTCCATTGCCTTGTGGATCAGATATTTAGGTCGAAGGCCACGGGCGTGGCTCCCTAAGAAAACCACCTGCTTCGATTCGGGCACCCGGGCAGTATCCTAGCCCTCATACAAATCAAATGAGATTTGTGTGGCGCATATGTATTTGGTGCCTCCTTGTACCAATATCGATGTGTTCAAATAACTTCAAACAAAATAAATATATTCATTGAAAATCCTAGGTAATTCATATATATAAATTAAAATTGAATTAACACTAATGCATCAGTTAATCTATAAATTTTTCCGAATTATAAATGTATAATGTAGAAGAACATACATTTTTTGATGATAAAGCTGAACTCATAATTTCATTGTCAGTTTAAACCATGTGTTGAAATATATTATTCTATTCAATGATCATTGTTCAAAATATAACTAGTTATCTAACATTCATGAAGATATTTAGTATCATTGCATTGAATATTTCACTGAACGTAGGACACAGTTACTAATTAGGAGAAGAATGTCTACAAGAATTTGTTTTTAAGCAATTGATGAAACGGTCGTCCAGTGTTTTTAGGTTTTCCATGGTGGTTTAGCTATAATTGACTCATGAATTCAACTATTAAATGAGTATAATATCCACAAAACCCCTCTTCGATTGTGATCATCTTGTGCTCACTAGTGACGGTCTCCAAAAGGTATTTCCTGGTGTTCTAGTGAGAAGCAGTAATTAGTGAGGTTCAACCGGATCTGTTGTGAGATAGTAACTCTCTGATGACAATGGTGGACGGTGGCACAACTTCATGGATTGGTTGAAGTTAGACAGTAATACCTCTGGATACCGGCTCAGTGATCTGGAAGTTAAGCGTTCTCGCGCAATACAGATAGGTCCTGGATTCGAATCCTGCAGGGAGGGATCGTGAATGCGCATTGCTGAGGAGTCCTATACTAGGATGGAACAGCCGTCCAGTGCTTCCAGGTTTTCCATGGCGGTCTAGTTTCAATTGACTCATGAATTCAACTATTAAATTACTAAAATATCCACAAAACTCCTCTCTTATTCTAAATATACCAGATTTTAACTAGATTTTTAGTAATAGAATGATAGTTTTTTCTTCCATAAATGTCAGTAAATTTCCCCTCTCTTTTAACTAGATTTGCCATTTTTGTCATAAATTCATTTTAAAAAAAAATTAATCAAAAGACCTGAACTACTCTAATGTAATTTTGTTTCATGTACATGTTATAGTTACAAATTAATGCTCATATACATTGTACACGTGATATACAAAAATCACTTCTTACCAATCAAAATATAACCTGAAAGATCATTGATTTTCTCTAGGTTAAGGCAATTTATATAAACTGAGCTTAAAGTTTCACACATAACATATAAGTCAATTAACAAATGCTCCAGATCTTCATTATTAAATTAATTGAAATCTTTTAAAACACTTTGTCAACGATTAAAATATCGGTTTCTAATACCAAATCTTTTTTTGTTGTGAATATTTGACTGAATAATTTTGTAACTTAAACGTGGGAAATAATAATGCGCAAAGATGAAATTAATGGTAAGCAGCAATGTAATCAATTTATTGTAAACTAACAACTATTTTACTATCATAACGAGGTTTCGTGGATATTATAGTAATTTACTAGTTGACTTCATGAATCAAGTGAAGCTAGATCACCATTGAAAATCTGGAAGCACTGGATGATGGCTCAATTTTGTGGATTGGTTGAAGTTAGACAGTGATACCGTTGGATACCGGTTCAGTGGTCTAAAGGTTGGGCATGCGCGCGGGAGACTGGGAGGTCCTGGATTCTAGTCCTGGAGGGAGGGATCGTGGATGCGTACTGCTGACGAATCCCTTGCTATGACGAAACGGCCGTCCAGTGCTTTCAGGTTATCCATGGTGGTCTAGCTTCAATTGACTCATGAACTCAACTAATAAGTAACTGTTTTACTTTTTCTTTTCATTAATAAATATTGCAGATAATCAACAGCTTGATGATAATTTTCATTTTTAATGTAATTCATTTGGTTATCAGTTTCATAGATCATATTTGAGAGCTATGAACAGTTGAATATTCTGAACTCAATTTAATTAACTTCGTTTTCAACATAAACGAATAACGATTTTCGCGGATCACATGGTCAATTAGATATCTGACTAAGAAATATTGTTTGAGTTAAGATTAATTATTTAATTAATTCACTATGGTTACCTGGATTTTAAAAATAATACAGGAATCTATTTTTTTCAAAACCTGAATATAATGATTTCATCTGATCAAGAATTAGTGCATTTACCATAATGGATTCACGTATTAAGAGTAAACAGCTATCCGGTGTACATATAGGATTTTTCAACAAATGTAAATTGATTTTACACTTAGATAAACTTAACCGCCTTTCAGAATTGACCTCAGTTCTCTTGATGGAACTTTTATATATTCTTGTGATCCTCTACTTGAAACAGGTCTGTGATATAATATGTCTCAAAATTACTGATTCTGTAAAACAATAGGAATGGGTTAAATTAAGACTAATGTGAGGTCTTCAGAGATTGCAAACCTTTTTGACATAAATCATACGATATTTTGTAACTTCTACTCTAGTAAAAATATCATGATTTTCTAACTACCGACTTACTTATCTAAAACAAATCGAACCCATAATTTCTTTCTGTACAGTCAGTTAGCATAATTGTTATAAGGAGAAATTGTATCAGGGGCGTTGATAATAAAAATATTTAACTGTCTATTATAGTATGGACTTTAAATTCACTGTTTAAGTAAATTTATGCCTTATTGTTAAACTCAAATCAAACTGGTTAAACTATTACAGTATATTTTAGATGAACTCAAGGATTCACTATTTAAGAACTTTCAGCTAAATACGAATTATTAAGATATGCTCATTATTTTAAGCCATTTACACACAGACTAATTTCTCTGTCAGTTTGGTAAAAATGGTGTATGAACATAATTTGGCAGCAAAAAGATATAAATTATTTCTCAAAATTTGACTAAGCACAAATAATCATGACTAGTGGTATGATGGAAAGAAAAGTCAATTTTCGATTGATTTACTCATTATGAGTTTTGTTCAAGATTACTTCCGTTCTGATACATGATGACTCAATGTAATATTTGTTTTCGTTTCTCAGATGATATTTTATTCTATATAAATTGCGATATTCTTGTATTCCATTGACATGAACTATGCTCAGTCTGTGAATTGTTATATATGTGATTTCATCCTAATTATTAATAGAAGTGGGTGTGCAATCAATCGACTGGAGTCGTCGTCGTGTTTTGGGGTTAATAAATCATCACTTATACCAGTCTTTGGGTTCTTACTTTCGCGTCGTTGGAATTGCAGAGGTCCCTCGTTCCGAGTATAAGTGATAAGCGTTTCCAACATAACAATCAGCGACGACCAGATACAAAAAGTATCATTAAAAGAGCCAAGACAATAAGCATTCAAACGAAAAGTTATAACATCTAGAAATTTTGAAAAATTTCTAAGTCCTAGAGCACACCATTTCTAAACTCGAACGATTTCTAGATGGTTGGTAGTCAAGTGAAATATTCTTAAAAAGACACACAAAGTAATTCGTTGTGAATCTTGAAAGTTCTGATTTTCATTTTGAGGAATGACAACCGTTGGTGCAGCCTATCGGAGCCACAAAATATACTGTCTATTTCAATTCGGCTTTTTAATGTCTATTTATGTGAAGTTAGTCTGTGGTTTAAACTACCTTCAAGTCAAACTGTAGATAGAATTTGAGATAACTCTCAAAGTCAAGTGCACTAATCTATACCCCGTAAATTAGTTGGATTACAGAGCATCTCAGTAAAATCTGAGAACTATATATTAAATCGTTAATTTGCAAAATGTCCACCAGTTGTTTCAAAATGCCTCAGACTTCATTGTTCTTACATTTTCATACAAATTGCATTCTATTTCCGCTCTTGCTTTCTTGATCTTCCCTCATCTTCTGCTGCCAGACATTACATTCCTGACTCGTATAACATACTACTTATATCAATATAAGTAGCACGCACCACATGGTTACTTCTGTTTCTCATACCTAAAATTTCTCTCTAGCTGAGGATTTTGCTGAAGAAGCCTCTGATCCCATAATAGCTAATGTACTTCTTTAGGTCAATTTGAATTAAATGTCAGTACACCGAAACACGCTATCAGTATGAAAAATAACATTCATTTAGTGTTATTACTGAAAATGCACAAAGCAGAGCATTAATGTAACCGTAAATACCAACAAAAAAACAATGAATCAATGCAAAGTAATTCATCTGTACAATCTTGAATCAGGATTGCATTATCTACAAAAAAGAATGTTTTTTTCAAAAACATCTGATCTTCCTTTAGCAAAATGATGACTAACTATTGTTATTACTTTTACAAACAAAAAAGTTGGTTTACTGTATTACATATAAACATCATTCAGAAAAAGAAGAAAAGATCTTCACTTACTGTATGATAATCTACAGTTTGAAGTGAATAAAAATGAAACAGTAATTAAAATTTACAAAATTATGAAATTTTCAATCATTTACAAATCATTTAATGTACTTCAGACTGAATTGAATGCTTAGTAGATTTTAAGTAAATCGTAGATAATATTATAGTATGTTTATTATTTCCATTCTCGTTACACTGAGAGGACAATTTAAGTTAGTTTTATCAGTGAAACATTACAAAATTATAGATATATCATGTGATAAAACTAGTTTACTTCTGTTGCGAATTCTAACAAATGCTATACAGGCATACTTAAAATCGATAAATATGGATAGAATGGTCAAGTTGTGGAGTTTATAGAAATTAGCTTAATTCGAGAATGTTGGATTTCATTGGCTGACATAATTTGGGGAACTATTGAAAACGAGGGAGTACTAGTTTAAGATCTGTCGACTATGGACACCAGCGATTCCATACCGAATAAAAATAATAAAAATCAGGTCTAGTTGAGCGTGCATCACCTCAAATCAATGATTCAGAGTTCAAGATAGCATTTCAGTTTTTTTAAATTACTCATTAGCATTCTATTTTACTATAGGCTACCATTATAAGAGAACAAATACGACTGTATAGCTGAAGTAAGTGAAATCATCGAAAAAAATTTCATGGAATTGTCTTCATTCTTTTCAAATTACATAATGGATTTCTTTCGTTATTTTTTAATAAATTGAAAATTGACGTGTTATTCGCTCATTTAATTCATCGGTTTTATTTTAGGCCCAAAACGTTAGTGTAAAAATATTATTTGTGTTATTACTTAATAGTGTCTATCTTTTCTATCAGGCAAACATTACGACGAATTAATCTTCAAGTTCAGTTGATTTTCAGTTCCACTGTAGTTAAGTTGAAAGAACTACAGTCACTTCAGAGACCGATTCTTACATTTTACTCAGTGACCTGGTATATCTGTAGAAACTTATAAACTTATTAATTGTCTAAACGTCATAGCTTTCTCGTATTTTATGTAGACCAAAGATGTTAATATCAATTAAAATTAATCTCAATTGAAATGCTGAAAAACAGCTTGAGAAACATATAAGGTAAGTTAGCCTTAAAGTGTTTAATATGTGAAAGTCTGTTCGTATTATTTGTACACTTCTTTTTTACCCTCATACTATAATGTTTTTTTTCTTTTTTAACATGTCTGATATTTTTCTAGCTCTTCTCTCAGTAATACATGCTCCAAGCATAAGATTTATGCTCATGACCACAGCCATTGTATTTTTCGTAACATGTGCAGTTATAGGATTATTAAAACTTCAGTGGAATGGTGAAAACTTCTGGTACATTATTCAAATTATTTATCATAGAAGATATGATCATTAACATACAAACCACATTGTTTAGTTTTATAGAAAAACACTGAATACTTCAATGGATCATTCGTCGTTGGATGTGGGTAGCTTATTTTTTTAAAAATTGTTATAATGATTCAAAGCAACTAGTCCCTTTAATAAATTCCGATAATGTAATAAGAAGGCGAAGATTATCGGAACTATGTGATATATTAGCGCAATACTGTTATGTCCGAGTGGAGATTAAATTACAGGTAACTCCCGAGGACTATTAATGGACTAATATTCTATAAATATTCTTATTGTATAATTATTCAACAATTACATTACATATATTTATATTCCTCTTATTATAAGCTTTATTTTGACCTATAACTTATTATTGTACGATTTACGGTTCTTAAGTTATGTTCAGCTTATTAACTACTGCCTCCCACATCCACAGCCACTTTTTGGGCTTATTTGTGTACAATATTATTTCCTATTTTATGGTACGTTGCGGTTTGTCTGATTGATATATAAACCAAGTATGTCTGAAATAAATGATCTGCTCTGATTCTGGTCTGATCTGCTCTGATTCGGAAGCTGGTATCTTGTTCTGGACTCAAGTGGAAGGGCTCGTAGGACATAGGACCAATAAGGACACTAAACTGCCCACACCGGTTGAACGTCATTGGTTGGCCTAGTGCGAAGATTCGTATAAGTCGTATTCGGATTGGTAGATAAGTCGTGTGATCGAAAAACCAGACACCCAAGGTCATAACAATTGGCGACAGGGATTTTGGCAAAAACAAAATAATTGGGAGACGCAAGGTCATAACAATTGGCGACGGGGATTTTGGCAACAAAGAAATAATAATAATACAAGTGGTGACTCAGATTTTGGAAATAAATTAGCTGTATAATTGCCGGTGATTTTTGGAGCTAATATTATTGGCAAAAAAAATGTCGATTTCTTTCGAACAGTTGCGGTTAATATTACAGCACCAGCAGAAGATGTTTGCCTTGCAACAAGAGCTATTTATAACAGTTTTGGGCAGACTTTGCATTCAAGCAGAAAATAAGAAATCTATGTATCATGCAGATAATGGTGCAGTAATGGACATTTCAGGAGCATATCCGGTGCAGGATTCAAATCCCTCTATACCAGAAGGAAAACGTAATATTGGTAACGTGTCCAGCTCAGAGCAGGAAAATATTGTGCTAAATGCACATGAAGTTGTGACAATACCAGATGATCAGGAGCCAGATCCTGTAGATGATGCCCAGAGTCCAGAATCAAATGAAACACTACTGGTACTGTCTAGCTGCGAAAATAAACGTCAGCTCGAACAAAATTGTGGTCCACGTGCTACTAGTCGAGAAAGCTATGGTGACTCGTATTCAGAAAATAACTGGAGCAACACGATGAACCAAATTGTACCAGATGTTACTCAAAATCACCGGAAGACAGAATTTTATATTGAGTCAACTTATCCCATTTCTAATGACAGTGTGCCAGATATTGATTCTCAGAATAATGCATATGATTTTGATGAAACTTCTTATAACAATGAGGGAAATATGTCAGCTGAGTCGAATGATGGCCAAAAATCTAATTTAATTCTGTTAGACGTTGACTTTCTTAATGACTCGTTATCTGCTAACGAGATTCATAATGAATTTGAAAATAATGAACTCAGATCAAAGGCCGTTCATCATCATCTAGTCATTTTTAGTGGCTTCTCCAGTCAATACGAGAAACATGGTTTAAATAAAGTCCTACTAGTTGTATTTTGGAGCCATAAGGACCCAACATTATTTCGAGGAGGAGGAGAATGTTGAGGAATTTAAAGTCACATATGATTCTTTTTTTTAAATCAGAATCTAAAGTTGGGTTTTTCAAAAAAAAAAGGGGAGGTGTTATGTCCGAGTGGAGATTAAATTACAGGTAACTCCCGAGGACTATTAATGGACTAATACTCTATAAATATTCTTATTGTATAATTATTCAACAATTACATTACATATATTTATATTCCTCTTATTATAAGCTTTATTTTGACCTATAACTTATTATTGTACGATTTACGGTTCTTAAGTTATGTTCAGCTTATTAACTACTGCCTCCCACATCCACAGCCACTTTTTGGGCTTATTTGTGTACAATATTATTTCCTATTTTATGGTACGTTGCGGTTTGTCTGATTGATATATAAACCAAGTATGTCTGAAATAAATGATCTGCTCTGATTCTGGTCTGATCTGCTCTGATTCGGAAGCTGGTATCTTGTTCTGGACTCAAGTGGAAGGGCTCGTAGGACATAGGACCAATAAGGACACTAAACTGCCCACACCGGTTGAACGTCATTGGTTGGCCTAGTGCGAAGATTCGTATAAGTCGTATTCGGATTGGTAGATAAGTCGTGTGATCGAAAAACCAGACACCCAAGGTCATAACAATTGGCGACAGGGATTTTGGCAAAAACAAAATAATTGGGAGACGCAAGGTCATAACAAATACATTTTGAACAATCTGATCACATATATACTTGTTAAGAACATTTATATATAAAAAAATAAAAGGTCGACTAGACTGGAAATGGGGTAAAAGGAGACAGGGATAATAATAAGAGTAATAATAATAATGTGAACACAATTTGAAACCTAATTGCTCTGGATAATAAGCCGATAATGATTCAGTTTTTGATCGAAAAAATCTAGCATTTAAAAATGAAAAGTTTATGTTCATGTCAATAGTAAAGAAACTGTTGAATGAATTAAATTATAGTTCTGAGAATATGTGGTGAAATTTATGAATTGAGACTCACCTTCACTATCCTCCCTTGTTAAATACATATCTTTAGACGATTTAAATCAAACATTGAACTATTACATCAAAAAAGTATTGAGAAGAATAAAGAAAAACTTTGAAAATACTTAATAAAATGCCAAAAGGAAATGATCTAACAAAATAGTATCTATGATCAGAAATTTCAACTGAATTTCTTTTCGATTTGTTAACAATGGTAACATATATAGAATAAATTAAGGGTCGATAATAGTGTAATTCTCAATGTTATCTGTGCAGCAAAAAAGGATGAATTTTGGAGACTTATCGGAAACATAAATATGATATTTCATGATATCAAATAGTCTAGTCACAATCAACTAATTTAAAGAGAAAATGGTACACAAGTGAGATTACAAAGATCATTCAATCCTATTGTCTATTTAGTTTATCTTAACACAAGTTACTCAAAATTTCAACTAATAGGTGTACGAATTTTAATTTATGATATGAATTTTTTAAGAGGTTGTTTTCATTATTAATTCATATTGTTTACAAGAAAGCTGTAAAATAAACTGGTATGAATAGCCTTTTTTGTTGTTGTATTGTATTACTGAAAGAATTCTATTCACCACATAATATTAAAGAATACAGAGTATGGTTATAACTGGAAAAGGATTAACTATTGATTTTTAACTTAACCCCCCCCGCCGCCGCTGAATCATTCTCACAACAATAGAAAGGTGTTTTGTTACTGTGAAGTTGCAAACAAATAGGAAAAAAATGTTTCAGTATTTGTTTTTTCTTCTTTTTTTTGTGCCTTTTTTCTAGTAATTTTTTCACTTATCAGATTTTAACACCTTCTTCCATTATCTTTCTGATTTTTAGATTACATAAAATCAAGTGTAATTAAAAAAATTCAAGGGAAAAAAGTAATATCTGTTATAACATATAATTGTATTCATTTCATTTACTTATTATTTCCATATTCTTTTAATACACCATATTTCCTAATGTTTTTCTCTTTAATCTCTAATAACTTTACACATTAAGATGATAAGAGTGTCAGCCTAAATTTACTGAGTAGTTGAAAGATTATATAATTTGTATCAGTGCATTTCAATGGAAATTTTCAAGTTCTTATTCATAATTATAATCTCTTACTAAACTAAAATAACAAAATCAGTTTCTGTCTAAAATCATATTAATATCATGAATCAACCAGATAGATAACAACAAAAGTCATACTGTACTAACAAATCTGTTATGTTGCATTAAGGTTGAGTCTTCAGTTACAAATATGTTTTTTACGAAAAAAATTCTAGAACTTGATGATGATTTCTAGCTTGATCATAAAACCTTATCATCAAAAGCTTCAAGAAGATCAATTTCTGTTGTGATGAGAGGTGTCCAAAATCTAATACTCATATATGACATGCAACGCGCTAACCCCTAACTAACTACTTGAGCGAGAACAAAAGATTTGACGAGGAAAATATTGGGCCAACGAATAAAATGCATATATATATATATATATATACCCTATAGAAAATCCCTCCATTTCTTAGCCAATGAAATATACTTGTCCTACAGGTCATTTATGATTTCCATCGATTGACCTCATTTGGCTACTTCTGATTAGCTCACCATATCAGTTTCCAATTTATAGTGACAGAATTTTATTTATTTTAACATTTTTACAATGGATGCTATCAGAAAGTATTTTGCCTAGTCGGCCATACTAATTGCTGTATCATTCCATCCACAAATTTCGCTATGCTATAACAAGAATGTGGTTAAACTACGGAATTCTTCTCTTTTAAACCCAATTTATTTCGCAAAACTAATAAGTACATGCTCTCACTCGTCTATTTAACCCAACGTTCAATAAACCCCATACATGCTCTATCCCTTACAACATCGAAGAAAACTTCACACCCACAATTTAAGCATTGCTGGAAATTTGTGGTGACCAAATAGAATGAACTTGAGAGTAATAAAACTGTATATAGATTAGGCATTGAGTTGTAAAAGAATGGTGTGAGTTGTACACTTTTTGTACACGTACACTTTCGGTGAATAATGCATCATTCTTGACTTGTATTGTCCTAGTTAGTGTACTTTTAAATTAATCTTAGTGCATATAGAACATTAGTTCAATTTAATTGGCTTAAAAATAAGTTTTTTATTATCAGGGTTAAATATCGACAACCTCTGAGCCACCTAATCGAAAAATCTTATTCTTGAGTTATGCGTTTTCTTAAATGTTATTAAATTTCGGTGGCAATTTTTATCAGTCTTTTACATACTTTTTTCAATAAAAATATTTTTAGTTTTACATTCGTAATTAAGAGTTTGAACATTTTATATGTTGAACTTTATCGGTTATTTCATGGTAACCTTTATCCCAATAAAAACGTTTTTCATTTATTTGACTGACCTTTAAATGGTATATGAACGCAAACAAATACTGTCATTAGAAGGCATTACTCACTTTTATGATGATAATCATTTTAGAAATGATTTTAAGTGATTACAACGACACTGCTAATCTCATTTAACAAGATACAGGCTATAATATTCACTTTTATATTTCAACTTACTGACAAATTTGATGGAAAAGCATTGAATTACAATACACCGCATATCCTGAGAGACGTGAAGAAAATTTGGGTTATATTTCCTACAGATTTTAAGTTCGACTACCTCCAACCGCCATCTAATCTCAACATGATGTACGTAATGTCAAGTCACCTAGATAGTGACCACATTGCAACTTTGTTGATAGGGTTCGATCTGCACTCGGAAGGACCTGAGACGCATAACATTGATCACCACCCAGTGATCAATCAATTGTAAATACAATTAATGTTATAAAAATCAATAAATCTTTTATTATACTGCCAACTTTTTGATTTATTCGCTTTTTTTCAGTGTTTTAATATATCAGAGTTCTATATCACATCTTTCACACATCATAATGAATTGATCTATCATAATTACGGATATCATTTTCAAAATAAATGAGATCAGTTGATCGTTGTAATATTATATAGTGGTTTTCTATGTATTTCAGTCTAGCAACACTCAACATATATGAATACTTTTTAATCACCATAAAGATATCACAATAAATATCAGCAATTCGATTTTACTTGGCTTGATTAGGTTGTATCTCATAAGTTACTCAGTCTGTACAAAAATGTTTCACAGACTAGTTATCGTGCAAGATGGATTATCTATGGGCTATATCATGTGAAGGTTATAATTAGTGACTTTTTAATCACTAAAATAAACTTACCTATCAATTTCTTTTTAAGAATAAAATTTAAGTAATCAGCCTCAATCTTTATTGACTATCAACTTTCACTAATCAAGTCTAATCAGTCTGTTAGTGATATGAGTGAAAATAAAGTCTAACTATCTATGTAGTCTAGTAGTAGCATGACTCAGTCATGAAAATCAAGTACCAGTTTTGTGTTTACAAAAATGAAAATAATATCTACTGACTTAAAGTAAGAGAACACTTGTTTTATCTATATATGTAGTTTTTCGATATTTCATGAGAAATCTAAAAACTTTACATCCGGACTAGGCGGTGGTGGTTTAATTAACATTGGTAATGAACTGGAATGATTAGTTTGATCAGTCAAATCAAAGGAATTAAGTCCCAATATATTTTTGTTCCAGTGTTTTTCTGTTGAGACAGAATGACGTATTTGTGGTAGAAAAGATTTTGTTTTAGGTTTCAAGATGATCAAATCAACTGAATCGACAAATTTGTATTTCTCTAGAGCGATGTAATTTCTGTCATTATTGTTTTTACTATTGTTGTCTTGAAGTAATCTTTTACGATCTGAAACAGAACCTATTGTATGCATACGTTCAATATAACCTGGATGACGTCGGCTAGACCAGTAGGAATTATTGAAACGGCTTCTATTCTCACTAAAGCCGTCATTATCTTGTTCATGTGTACCTTCTGTTGGCCTCAAGAGTTCCACTTCTGAAGTACAATTGATAACGTTTGAATCCAGTGATTTCTTCCTGTGGTGTTGATTATTAACATTCTCTAAAAATACAATAGGACAGTTAAAACTTTATGATAGCTGTTATTTTTTGAAATTTACAAACGATAGAAAATAAAAGTACTCTGTTTGTTTCAGTAAGTAAGCAAATCAATTTACTGAAATGTTTCAAAGAAGCCGTTTTAACGAAAGCTGATAAGATCTAGCTGAACCACTTCTTGCATACTGATTCCAAATATCAAGCTCTGTATAAATGATGTATTTTTTTCGATTTTAGTGTTATCCAAAATGGAATCATTGGTGACAAGTTTTAAATAATACATTATCTATGATTTTTAGCGGAAATTTTCCTAAATATATGATATGATAAATGAGGAAACTAGATAGAAAAAGGTTAAAGATGAAAACTTAAATTGTTTGGAGATATAGATTTAGTCTACAAGAGCACTGTTTATTAACATCAAGGAAATTCAATAAGTCGTATTACCACCAGACAACAGAAATAATTAAGCGAAATAATATCCACCAATCAGGAGAGACTTGTTTATGTTCAGCTAATCCAGGTGGGTGAAAATGTTGACTGAAAGGATACACGATAGATTAGTCAATTGACTTAATACTTATTTGAACAGAATTACAGTGGAATTATTAATCTCATTTCTGAAAACAGGATCGTTTCGCTTTCTTTTTTTAATAAAATGATATGCAATTGGAGATCATATTTCGAAGTACTCTGTGTGAATTTAGTGTGGTTGATAACCACAAACTTGTTCAAACTTTACCTTGCAATCTATTGAAAATGATTTTAATCTAATTTATACCGATCAGTATTGAATAAAGTAAACAAATGATCTGTCATTTGAAGAAAATAATAGACGAGTAAAGTGTAATAAATCGAATGATTATTAGTCAATATGCTATTCGTCTTAAGTTTTATTAGGCATACGAAGGTTTCTCTATCAACTTTACCTAGAAGTGCATTGTCTACAAATACAGATATCATTTTTATACAATTGATGTATATGAGATTTTTCCGGTTGGATTTCACTTTTTCCTCGTACACAGTACTCCTTTATCTGGGCTTGAGACCGATAGCAACACTAAAAAAGATCCAGATGGAGCCCAATGGTTATACATCTTAAAGAATTAGTCTTTAAATTAAACATAAACTGTCATTTGATAATTTATCATGTTTAGTCAATTAGTTCTCCATAGTAAGTTATCTTTTTACTCCAATTAAGCATAACTGGCAAACTCCAGATTTTACTTTACTGAAAATGCGAAACAACCATGAGAATTTCTATGCACATTGAGTTTGAAATATTATGTAATATGGTGTGTTGGAATTAAAATGAGAGAATAGCTACATTGTTTGAAAGGAAGTATGAAATGATTCATCGGAATTTTCATTTCACATACTTCTATTAATGTAGCTATTACCTCATATTAGTATGGAGTATATCTTGACATTGAAAATACAATCTATTCATACCATAATCGTTTTCAGTGGTGTCGTGTGATTTAAACTTGTAAAGCTGTGAATAATCTTATTCTTCCCAAGACTGATTTCTTGGAATCAAATGTTTTGCTTCTCTTGTCTGAATATGTACATTGTTACTTTTTAATCCTCTGTTTTCTCTTGTCAAATAATTTTATTTTTCGATTGTCAATTAGTGATTAGCGTGGAATATTTAAATTAATCCCTTTTATTGATATTCAAGACTACAATTATCAATTTTTGTGAGCATATGATTTCCTTAAATGCATTTCTTACTATGATTCTCTCTTATAATATAAATATATTGAGTGAACAAAGTAATTAAATATTCTTTTATCATGATAGCTGATAAGATGACACTGTAGAATTCACTCGGTAGATCATAGTATGATTTGTAAGCACTTATTGGAATTAAACAAACGAAATGTAATACAGTACGATTTATTTCAGGTAGACAGAATAATTTTATAGACTTCATGTAAGTTTTAGAAAAAACAACATCATAAGAAGAACCTCTATATGAACGGAATCCATTATAAGTTAAATTATTCTAGATTTCTACTAACTGATTACTGAGTAATAACTAATGCCGTTTTTATCTTATCTTTAGAGTTTACTAGATTATGTCGGCCAAGGTCCTTCTACGCTTAGTAGTCTAAGTAGCTCGAAACCCTTTCACTGAATGTTTCTATATCGTTTCTCAGTGAATCAACTTGATGATGTCATTCGATTATTTTTATTTTATGAACAGCGTTAACAGAAACCATCAAATAGAATTATTCATCTGTTAATGACTTTATAAGTAATTTACCAATCATAAAATTTAATTTCAATTCATTCTTTGTTTGTTTCAAATTATCCGTACAAATTTGATCATTTTTCAGTTGTTGACTTTTATTCAATATATACTGAGTTTTAGATCTGCGAAGTAGTCTCCCAGGCATTATTTGCCATATAGCAACTGAATTTGAACCATTTTCAAATGAATCATTTATATTAGATAATGAATTCTCGTTTTCCACTAAAAATAAATCAGAAACAGTATCTTGGTTCAGTATGATTGTTTGAAAAAATAGAAATATAAGTACTTGTAGGGACTATAGATAATGGAAAATAATAGTGTTGTGTTTTAGTAATTTTGTTGAATGGAATTCATGAAAATAGCCAATAATTCAAATCAATATTTTATGTCTTTTGAAAGTTAACATTATTTACTTAGCTGGTTATATTTACTTATTCAAAAATTTGTGGCTTTGTCAAACCGGTTAACTCTAAACCTTTACAATGAAGTTATTATTTATCATTTGGCAATAGCTGACCAAAATGTTCTTGGGATATCTCCTTGTTTGTAATGTCAGATATGGATGATTATTTGCCAACCTTGTCGACTACCTCCAACCACCACCTAATCTCAATATATAGTGCACGCAGTGTCGAGTCACCTAGACTGGTGGCCACATTACAACATGGTCGATAGCATTCGATCTGCACTAAATAAGGACTCGACACACATGATATTGATGACCACCCAGTGATCAATCAATTATGAATATAAAAAGTATTCAACGTGAATGTTCATATTTTCTAGAACTTTTCAAAATTTCTGACTTTCATTTGGAATCATGAATTCGATTACTACCTCGATTTGTTTCTTAAAATTAAATTATATTCAAACAGATTACAATACCCAGACAAAATGTGAAATAGAAAAACTGATATTTTAAGAAATGTAATTTCGTGAACTTTTAGTTTTAAACTATTATTATTAGTTAGTGTCAATTATGAGATGTAATACATTTTGTACAATTGCTATTTTAGTCAATGATTGATAATAGAAGAATTCAACATAAGTTCTTGTTCATAATATATATGGGACATGTCAATTCAACTGACATACATTCATGTTGATAGTTCAACTTAAATTATCATACATCACTTACAATTCATTCATTATTTCAAAATCCAACACCCTATTTACCAACAACCAATTCGGATTTGGTAGATACGAGTTTTTCTAAAGCTTGTGATTTCATATTTTATTAGCACAGACTGATAAAATCAATCTCGAAAGAATTCAATAATCATATATCGGTTTGCCTATCAGTTACCACACTTTGTTTAAAAATAAGATATGATGGAAAAACTAAGAGCAATGAAATACGAGATGTAAATAATACATCAAAGTTGCTTAATCTTAGTGTAGTGGACAGAACACGGGTTGGGACAACCGAGCTGCAGAGAATTACAGTTTCTCGGTAAAATAGGAAAACCATATAGCAAATCGTTAATTTGCAAATTATTAATCCATCATATCAAACCGATCTGTTCCTGTTGCGAACATCAATTCATTGTCTCATATTTCATTGTTCATACGTTTTCTTACAAATCGCATTGTGTTCCCGCTCTTTCTTTTTTGATCTTCTCCCATCTTCTGCTGCCAGACATTACGTTTTTAACTCGCGTCATATACTACTTACACCAATATAAGTAGCACGCACCACATTGGGACATTCAAACGCAGATAACTTATAACACTACAAAATTTCTAAATTACATTAATATCAAATTTCTAGAAAATATAATTCAGAAAGCAAACATGATTTCTTAGATCTTACATAAATTTCTTGATTGTATTATATCATTAGTGTAGTACTTTTCTTGGCTAGATGAAGATGGAATCATTTCACCTAAATTGTAGCTTGTTTCTTTCAACTCTGAATTTTTAGGTAATAAAGATGGCCAATTAATTGGTGATGTATAACATCGGTTCATGTATAAACTTTGTAGATTATCAATAGAACTCATATAATAGTGCGGAGGAGTTGGCTCAGATCTTTTTAGTCTGAACTGTTGAAATAGTAACAGGTCACTTAACAGATGTGACTTTGCTTTTAATTCATCTTGTTCCTGAGTAATATAAATAATAAATTGAAAAAAACGGCACCTTATTTAATAATAAAAGCTGATGGATGAATAAAAATAAAAGGAATTAAGCGAAGAGAAGTTTCTTCCCGATTAAATCACTTACTTAAACTGTAAATGATCTCGTCAAAAAGGAGATTTTCTTCGCCGAATTCTATTTTTATTCAGCGACACAATTGGTTATTTTAATTAGCTGATAAATGAGTACAACACTAAAACATGTTTTTTTTAAAATGGTGATCATTTGATGAATGTTTATTTTGTGTTCGATTTGTGTTGAGTAAAAATAGATTGTAAAGTTAGTTCAGTATTAATTCATAAATATGATCGATTAATTTAGTTGTTAGTGTGTAATTACATCAACTTATCACCATGTATACCGGTGTATTTGACTGATAAGTTTAAATTATAGAACAGATATTAAGTGAGAAATAAAAACTGGCCAACTGGATTTTTTTCATAAATTTTAAGTAGATCAATATTCATTTGTTATTAATTTATAAGTTGATGAGTAGTTTGCCGAATAAAGGAATGAATGAACATGACCAATTAATCAATCTTCGAAGTGAAAAACAATTTTTCTTCGGAATACAATTGTTTATGAGATGAAATGTACGCATAATTACTTGAAATGCTTTGTCTATAAAGGTTACTAATATTATTATATTACATAATATATTACATATTATATTATCATTATATTATATATTGTATTATATTATTATTATATTATTATAAATTAAATTTAGGCGATTACTGATAATCCATGACGGTTTTCCAAATAGCTTTTTAAGATATACCGACCATTCATACACAGAATGAATTGTTATCTTGTCGGATAAAAAATCATAAATTTTTACTTGAGTGTTTATTAAAATATAATCATACATATGTATATGAATTTAGTGATAAGGAGACTTCTACAAAGGAAGTTGTATTTAATTTCGTTGCTAGTGTAAATTCAACTAGAAATGTTAAGTGTGAAACATATCTCTATGATAACTACTCTCTTTATTTTAGTAATATAAAACAAACGACTAAAATTCAAAACAATCCGACTTACTTGAAATGGAGAATCAGAAACTTTTCGTTTATCATGTCTAGAACACTGAGATTTTAATAGTTCGTTCAAGAAATACGGTTTAGTGTGCTGGCGCTGTTCCAAATTTACCCCATTTGACTTCAATGATTCATTAAAAGAAATAAGTTTCTGGTTTGGTATGGTAAGTTCTCTAGTGAATAAACTAAAATGATTAAATCAAATTTCAAAAGAATGATACATTTCAGTGTTTTATTGCTAACCTTTACAGTGAAAACTAAAAGAATAACTATATAATACTTGTTATCGCTAAGATAATCAGGAACGAGTTATAAAAAGAACCTTTTTTATTTCATCAAAATCATGAACTGATCAATGTTAAACCACCATTGAAAACCTGGGAGCATTGATTGACTGTTTCTTCCTAGTGTGGGACTCCTCAGTAGTATGAATCCACGATCTCGCACACAGGATTCAAACCTAACACTTTTGGTCTCGATTATCTTAAGTCGAGATCGAACTTCTATGCCTAGGTTTCATGCCTTCATTTCAATAAACTTCTGGGTCACCCATAGTTTTGTGATAATCCATGATATCTAAATAATGTTATGATGTTTCATTCTCAGAATTAAAACCATTCTTTGATCTAGTGTTTACTGACTCCATCAGTTTCATTTCAAGCATAGTAGCAATGATACTCACAAAGTGTGATATGAAATCACTTGAGCGAATGAGTCTTTTTCATATATCCATTGCAAAAGGACGAGATCATTTTAATTATTAGCTTTCTGAATTAATTCGAAATTGTAATCAGAAACAGAGTAGGATATTTGTGATGTGTTTCACAATAATGGAACTAATTGGTTAAATTTAAGCTCGTATCATAAATAAACTCAAAGAAATTGAGATTACGCGTAACGATATTTTCATAATATTCCAACTTATAAAAGGGTTATGAATTAGGTATAATATTTCGAGGTTTAAAATTCTCCAGTTTTTATCCACTTTATGCTATCTAAAATGGATTATTTTATATAAACTACCACACATATAAATAGTTAACCTATCTTTTGCAGTTTGTTTAACTCTTAGATTGGTGGTTTAATAATCAATGGTAGTTTAGAGATGAAGTTCAGTTTGACGGTTGGTTATCAAGTAATCGTGTTATATGGCTAAAGAGTTAAACTATTAAGTTGATCTAACCAATAAAAATAACTTAACCACAGTACTCACTGTAACAGTAGCGGTAACTTCACACTAATTTGTGTTATTAAGACTATCTCATTGAAATACTTCAATACTCCAGTCTCTGGTGTACTTTATAAGTAAAGCAATAGCCTAATATGTTTCTCGTTGAAATTTATATACTATTTAAACAGCGACATCGACGTTTGTTTGCTGTCTAATACTTTAAATATAATTCACGTTTTTATCAGTTTTATTTACATAGAATTAGGAACTATGACTACTGAATATAAATCAGTTCACACTCCTTCAGTTGATACTCCTTTAGATATCTCATTGGATACTAGTGACTTCTAAGATCAGCAAAGTTCGATCCAATGACAGCCAAAATCACGGTCTTCGAAAGCACATGGAACGACATCACTTGATTTTTGATGTTATGGAGGGGTGGGTCAATAAATGGAGCGTTTGACTTACAGTTCAAAAGTGGCGTATTCGGCAACCAGGTGGTATCATTAGTCTTCAAACATAGGATACGTTTCTAGGGCAATTACACGAATTTATTCCAAGCAAATGATTATTCAAAAACTAACTGGTATTTCAGATGTTAGCGAATGGATTAAGTAGTCAAGGATCCACAGGTTTAAAGTTGTCTAAATGCAATTAAGAGTTTTATGCTTTCATACATGATCAGTACTTTCTTAGTATGCGCGTACTTAAGATAAATATATAAGTCTCTGCCTAGGCAACTAGCGTATTCCGGTTTTGACTGAGAGTGGAATCCAGGAAGCCTATTTTTGACATATTTGGGAATTGTTGGGTGTAGGTGCCTGGATCCCAGTGTTGATGTTTAAAAACTAATGTTATTAAACTTATGACCGCTTGGCTACATGGGAACAATCTGTTCATAAAAGGCATATGTCGATTGAGATTGATAAATAATGGCCCTTAATAGCCACAACGAATAGACTTAAACACTTATATACACAACCACCATATCTGTTTCTATTTAATCTAGAAACAAAAATTTTCTATTGACATAAAGTACTAACATTTGCTGGTCATCTCCTTCGAAACCACATACATCTTCTGAGATTTTTGTTAATGAAACCTTACTGTCAGAAATTCTTTTTTCTGACCTTCTGTCTGATTCAATGTTACTTGTGCTAGGACACAATATAAGACTTCCTTGTTGAATATGTCGACGTATTTGTGCTCGAGCCAAGGGTAACAATCTTGCCCTTAGGGCTTGTTCGCTTATATGACAGGATATCATCCATCGTGGCTAAAATATAAGAAAAATGTATAAACATTTGGCTATAATCAGAACTTCTAATATCATGCAAATAACCGATAATTAATGAATCAGAGTATCGTTTTGTTCTAAAGTTGCCACTCGTATTGTGGTATGAGATATTTATATTCACATAAGTAGTATTCAACGATGATCAGACATAGAATGTATTTCAGTGGAAGATCGAAAGAGAAAAATGGAAACGGAAAATGCATGATCAATGAAATCTGAGACGATGGACTGGTATTTGCTAAAGGAACAGTCAACATTGAGGCAATTAAGTGATATTTTGCAAATTAATTTTTTACTGTATGGTTCTCAGATTTCAGTGAGATGTGCTGTAATTTTGTGCCCAAATACATTCGACTGTCCCCACTTGTGTTCTTGTTCACTACAATATGACTAATATTTCTAGTACACAAGATATCTAACTGCATCTTTCCAAATATTATTAAACAAAACGATAATCATAAAAGATGGCTTCTTGGAATTGATTAATAAAAACAATTTCGTGGATTAATTGAAGTTAGACATTAACACCGTTGGATGCCGGCTAAGTGGTCTAATGGTTAAACGCTCACGCACGAGACTGATAAGTCCTGGGTTCAGACTCTCGTGGGGGCAGGGTTGTGGACGCGCACTGCTGAGTAGTCCCACAATAGGACCAAACGGCTGTCCAGTGCTTGCACGTTTTCCATAGTGGTCTAGTTTCAACTGACCCATGATTTCAACTATTGAAATTTCTAAAATCTCCATAAAACCTCTCCTGACAGAAAACAAACTTGTTTAGAATGATAATGAAATGTGAACCGATCCACCTATTCAAGTGAGTAGATGCAACACCATCAAAATATTAAATCATTTCGGTTTGATTATTTAAATGAAAATAATTAAACAATCATTACTTTACATTCACTTGGTATTGTTTGGCTTGTATCTTCCCACTGAGGTTTTTAAGACTGCAATTGATCAGTCTGTTATTGGCATATGTGCATACTGTGCGTATGCCTAGATATTGCCTTAATTCACAAGCTTTTTGTAGGCAATGATGGGTAGTGGCTAGTAGTAGAACCCAGGATGCGCGTTTCGTTCTATTTGGGACTCGTCAGCAGGATTCCACTGCTAGCCACTATCCATCATTGCTTACAAAAATCATTATTTTAGTTTCAATTTCTGTTCTGCAAAATGGTAAAATTATTTTTAAAAAAGAAATACAATACCATCAGATTTGATTTATTTCAATTATTTACAAAATTTTTAATTAAAAAAAATATAATTCACTTGAAGGATCTATCTGAATAATGATGTGTAAAAGGTAAAATAAATCAAAGTTTATATAAGTGTTAAGGTAAGTGTAAAGTGTTAAGGTAATTCAATGATTGATTTTAAAATTACCTAAAATATTGACAAAAGTGCATTGATTATTGATTTTTCAGAATTGGTAATGAAATGGAATAGCTTCTTGTAAACTAAATATTAAGTTGTGTGTTTTTTATTTTATTAGATACTATATGTTCCCTGCTAAGTATTTAAATTACGGTTTTATTCATTTGTCATCATTCTATCCTTATAAGTCACTATGACTACATCATTCATAATTATCAAATCTGAAAATAGGTCTTGTTTAAGTTTGTTTTAAATTTTATGCGCTATTGTCATTATGAACAAATTTCGATAGCAAGTTTTGGAGCTTTTCTGTCATTTCCCTAGTTCTTGTGTTAATTTAGTACAATCGTCAACTCTATTTGTATATTTGACTGATTAAACTTTGTTCCAAACAGAAGAGTATAGATGATATGTTATAATATTATTCTAATGAAACATTCTAAATATTGTTACACTTACGTTATTCACTCTAGATATAATGTACTTTTAATTACAGATGACCACATTCGGCTAGTTCTATCTAAACAAACTAAATTTACCCCAAATCTTACTTATTATCTTCTGTAATTAATAGGTAATTTAAACTGTATAGTATGATGTAGTGTAGACTAATCTATAAATGTAGTCAATAAGGTTTAGCAATTAACTTATCAGTAAATTGAATAAAACGTAACAAGTTTTATAATACATTTTCCAATCTAGTCAACAGACGTCTAATGTTACCTTAATAAGGATTCACCCTGAACTATATTCTAATACCAACTGATTGTCACTGAGTGCATAATCCAAAACTGACGTTTTGTCTAACAAATAAATCATTTAATGGTGTAAAAGGCAATACATTAGGCTCAAAGAATCAATTAATTTATAGATCCATATAAAGCAATACAGTTTTCTGAGTCTTTTTATATATTCATCCATTTGTGGGTATATGATCATCTTTTCAATACTAAAAGTAGTTAAACGTTAAGAGAATATTCTAAATCCATGATGACCTTTTAATAGTAATTAGTGAATTAGATCTGATATAGCTATTTGCTTATATTTGTAAATCACCTATTCACTAGTTAGTGGTAATATACACAGGCTAGAAAACCTTTAGCAAACCAATACGGCACTTTACTGGAATCGAGTGAAAATTAAAGTCCAAATATAATGCTAATGCAAAATTTTTGACTTAGTAAATTGTTTGCATCCAAGTTTAATTTCAATCAGTCGACCAAATCGGGAACGGTGAGCGTGTAAAACTCGACCAGGACTAATACTCTTTAAGTGAACATTAAATTTGATGACTTCGTGCATAAGAGCATTTCTAGGATAAAAAACCTAAATTTCCAACAAACCAGAACCGAATAAAGTTTAAATATATTACGACTATATAAGTAATAAGTATGAGGTCCAAAATATCATGTCAACATAGCATGTAAGTTTAATTTTAGATTGTGCTCAATTTTCACTGGTCGAATAATGAAATCTAGTGGTTAGTGAGAATTAATCTGTTATTCTAATTTATGCCGTACACTGCCATACTCAAACACTGTATGATAATGTTTCCAGATGTTTATTCCGCGTGACAGACGCAGTTTACTGGATTTAACTTCAATTAATCTAACAGTTTAACTCACACAAAGTTCACAAATCTTACAAAATGTTTACAGAATGATAGTTTTTATCTTACCATACAAGAGGTTTCTTCAAATACATCATTTTGTTCATTTCTTTTTATTTTGTAATCACTGACTAGAGTTTGATTCGCATCTTTTTTTCGTGATGATATCTGTCGAACAAATGACCGACATTTTTCTGGCTTTGATGCCAACATAAATAGTGGATTCCCGTTACCTTTCTGTTTAGATCTTTTCTGTCTAATAAAATCATTTTTGTGATGATAACAGAATGAAATAAATAAAGGTGTTTTGCTTTCACTGTTCAGACTAAGTGGTTTATTGAAAAAAAAGGTTTTAATAGGATATCGTAAGAAAATAAAAACCATAAAGTTTAGTGACATGGTCTCTTTCCAACGAACCTATTATCAAGCTGTACAACCATAGATATAATTGTTGTAAAAAAGTCACTTTCATTGAATTGCGCATTTTTAAATGAAGTACTTTAATTACGTGTTAATGGATGGTCAAGTTCAGAAATCTCTTTGCAATTATTCTCACATTAAATCCATGGAAATCTCTCAATTGTTTGAACTAAATTGAAGTCTCGGAATAAAAGTACTGAAATAATTTCTGTAATAGTTACATAAAAGCCCAAGAACTATTTTTGACTGTCATGTAAATTAAGTACAATCAAGTGTTGATTTGGTAATTTGAAGTAGTAGAATTTAGTTTGATATACTAACTTGTAATTTCAGTACTTCCAATATGTACTCTATTAGATACGAATGGACCAACACTGAAGTCAAAGAGAAAGCAGTGGGCACGCTTAAAGGTATTAAATTTGTTACTTGAATTCGGTGAGTAATAATTTACTAAGGAATTATTATTTAGGACAAACACCATCATTACTCAAAAGAAATTCTTCAAAAATCAGTTCCGAATGAAATTTAACACCTATCATATATGAATAAGTTCTGAGTCAATCTTTCACATTAAAAAGATTCTACTACGTGGTTTATCAATTTTAAACGAAGTTATTTTAAAAGTATAACACAGGTTTTAGTAAATACCTTTTGGTTTGAAGTTTAGTAGATCGTGTCTAGTTTCAGCAATACTATTATTTTAATGGTTGAGATCATGAGTCCATTGAATCTAGAGCACCATGGAAAACCTGGAAGCACTGGACGGCCGTTTCGTTCTATCGTTGGACTCCTATGCAGTGCGCATACTATTATTGCTTGTACCAGAAAAAAAAACTAGACTTTGATATTCATAATAATAGACTAACTGCCTCCAATATTTTCTTATACCACTATAACCAAATGCGATAATACTTAATGCTACTTTGAACTGAATAACACTTCAGAATAAGAATTAAATGAAAGCAGTCTTTAAGTACAGGTAAGCTTCTCAAACCCAAATATCTAATACACTCTAGAAGAATTTTGTACCAAAACTAAACACTACTTTATCGTCCTCTTTGGATGTTTGTGGTTTCAGAAATTACATAAAGCCCTTCATTAAACTTTTTTCAAGAAGAGAATGATAAATTAAGCTCTAATAAATGCCTTGGTATCAATAAAATTCACCAAACAATTTTATGTGGTCTCTAGGATGGTTTTTGCTTCAGATTTTATTATCTAAAAGGGGATAAATCATATCAACTTTAGAATAGTTTGCGGATATATATGTATAAGCAAACGCTACATAGAATCGGTTTTCAACGGGTAGACTGAAAAATGTTTAATATTTCATTGATCAGTAACTCATAAAGCTAATATTTTGCTACCTTATTATATTACAAACGTGTGTTGTACGAAATAGTTGGCCAGTACTATTTAATTTTTTCTTTGTTCGATTCACATCTAATGTAATGAATGTTACAAAGATTTTTATTCCATAAGATAAAAGACGAAATAATTGTGTTTTTAGTATGTGAATGAATCACTGTAAGTGATAATTGATCAATGCTCATGACTCCCAGTTCGGTAAGGTTACTCCATTTCTACCTGTTTTACTTCTCGCTGTCTACTGAATATTTATGTTAACATGATGAAATAAATTACTCAAAATAATGGGGAATATTGTTTCTCAGGGAGAAGATTTTGGAGGTGTTGTGCTCTCTGCTCTCAGAGATTTAATCAGTTGGACATGAGATCCTTTGTTCTGTTGATTATTTATTCTGAAACTTAGTTATTTCATTAGATGGTGTTTTTCACTAATTTTACCATCAGATGTTTTCTAATCTAATAAGTTGAACGGCAGATAGTGTCGAGTATATTGTTAACAGATCTAAGCAATACGGTTAATTCAGAAACATGTTCCCTCTTGACATGATCTTACTTGAAGAGGTTCTAAAAATCAGAAGTATATAACAGTTGCTTCATTCGATACTATGATTTTTAATAATACAATTGTGTTATCGAAAAATTCAGATATAGTCGAGAAAATCTTTGATTAAAAATCAGTAATGAATAATCTGATTTTCTAGAATTCAGATAAATCTACTGATCAATTGTGAACCGTCTACTAAAACAAATATTAAAAGTTGTAGAAAACTATTACTTTTCTCTGCTGAAATAATTACTAAATTGTCAGCAATCAAATTGAATATTGTAAAAATTACATTTCATTTAATTAATAACAGGTACACCTTACTGACGAGTGCTGAATAGCACGAAACCTGGATCCAAGGTCTCCTGCTGACCATCTTCAACCACCATCTTATCTCAACATAGTGTACGCAATGTCAAGTCACCTAGAATCGTGACCACATTGCAACTTTTTTGACAGGATTCGATCTGCACTAAGAAGAACCTGAAACACATGACATTGATCACCACCCAGTGATCAATCAATTATTAATAACATGTGCCTATAAGAAAGAAATAGTCTAAACTGACAGATCTATTAGAGTAATCACCTACAAATAATCACTATTTCTGGATTGTAAGTAGTTTTGATATATTCATATAAATACATACTCTGTCAAACCTTATCTTGCAAAACACGATTAAATAATATATATTCAAAAACCCTTACTTTACTGGTTTATTTTCTAACTTATCTAACTTCTTTGATGGTATCCAGACATAAGGAGACTTTAATTGACTTTCATGTTCTATATGATTCCACTTTTTCAATTGATTTTTAAGTAAATTCAAAGCAATTAAATGTTCTTCCGAATTTTTTACACATTCTTCATCAATCTTAATATCTTGATTATCTTCATTAATTAATTCACCTTCTTTAATTTTTCTATTCTCTATATGAGATCTTTTTAATTTTTCCATCATGAAATAAGCATAATTTGTTAATCTTGGAGCTAAAACGAAAATTAAAACAAACATGAATGAATTTTTAAATTAAAATAAACTACTAGACATTTAAAAAAAGCATTCCGAGATATGAATTTTACCTATTGTTGATTAATTTGAACTAGTTGTTAGATGATAATATTTTTCAGTATAGGGTTGTGGAGATTATTAAGTTATTGATTGAGATCATGAACCGACTGATGTTAGATCACCATTGAAAACCTGGAAGCATTGGACGGCCGTTTCGTCTTATTGTGGTACTCCTCAACAGTGAACATCCACAATCCCGCCCTGGGTTCGGATCCCGCGAGCTAGATCGTAGATATGCACTGCTGAGGAGTTCCACAATAAGACGAAACGGCCGTCCAATGCTTCCAGGTCTTCAATGGTGATCTAACATCAGTCGGTTCATGATCTCAATCAATGACAATATTTTTGATGGTTTGGGAAACAATACTTAATGGGTCTTACTGATTAATAAATAAATAATCACAAAATGAAGTCTTGGACTGCACACATATTATTCGCAAATAAAGTGTTACATGATCCCAGAAGTTATTAGGGGACCTCATTCATCCTTTCAATAACTAAAATTTATGTCATATGTCATATTATCAATGTTTGATTCATATCGTTTATTTAATAATGTTCATATTCTTTGGCGAAAGTTATATATTTTTTTGTATCAAATATAATTAAGGTGCTTGCAAAAACATTCATTTAATAGATAGAGGATGCAAGTGGTATGTTAAATGAAAGTATAAATATTTAGCTCTTATGAACTACAAACGCTTTCAAAGAGAAGAACAATAAAATCTATGTATATAAGACTCACTAGAAATCATTTACAGTGATGATTAACTCTTTTGAAGCAAACCGTAAGTATACTTATTTGTGATAAAGAACCGTAGATGATAACCTCTGTGCTCATACTTACTGATTCGATGTTTATCTGTTCGTTGTTACGCGTAAGTAGAACAGAACACTCCGAAATTCCTAGTGAATTTATTAGACTAGAACCCATTGGAACGAATTTGTCACTTCCGAATTATCTCTTATCAATCTTTCAATTATTTTTCTACTCATTCCCATTCCTATTATTTTATTTACCTTAATTCCAAATCACCTAAATAAGTGGCTGTTACTATCACCCTAAAACTCTTATTCCCATGGCTAGTAATAAATGCATACGTGTCTATCTTAAAATTAAATGTCGACAGATGTCTACAGATCAGAATGAAGAGAGAAATAACTTCTAGAGGGTTTTCCAGTAACACTAAGTTTCCTTTGGTATACATCTAAGGGTTACATTTACATAGATAATTGTATCGATATTACTTCTGACGTGCGCGTCAGTAAAATCCAAAGCTTAAAGAATGAATTAAACATAAACTGTACATTTTCCGTTCTATGGGAATAGTTCATCAAGCAGTGGACCCAATAGTTAAATTATTTTTGGATAAGCATATAATCAATGTTTAGTAGATTTTACTTCGTACTGTTTAAAATCGGTGCTATGATAAACCTTGGTAGCTAATATGGAAGCAATTAAATGCTCTAATTGAACATTTCTTTACCCTTTGTTTTAAATCATCAGACAGTATCCAAAATTATATTATCATGTTAGATAATATTCGTCCCCAGTTCATACGTTTTTATTTCTATGAGAATTCTTAGGATTACAGACGTATTATTGTTCAGAATTTACAGTTTTAAAATTCATATACATATTGTTAGTTCATTACCGGACACGTGATTTTAACTTTACTCTTATGTCAAAAACATATACTCAATTTAAATTCATTTAACATAATTTAGCGTCCGAGGTTACCCCTCAATCTTTTCCATATTCCATAAGTGTGTCTCAACAAAGTTTTTCTGTCATTTTTCTTTTATTTAATATATCATTGCTGCATGACAGCGTATAAATTTAGGTAGAGATTTAACTTTAAATGCTAACTTTCAGTATATTCATGTTTCGTATCTAAAATATTGGGTTCCACTATATCAAATAGTTGTTAATAACTCCAGATGCCTTAAATAAAATCTTTAATGGAAATTACACACTAATATGCAACACTCATCCATTAAATGAAAGAAAACGAACGAAAGTGTTGGTTATGACAGACTTTTTAAACGCTGAATTTAATGAGATTAATGTCAGTCTTATTTTGCTAACAGGGTTTATATAAGACATCGTCATATAATGATGACAATAAACCTAGTCAATATTCAGTAATTTTATGACAATTTGATCAAAGGGATAAATCTGTTTGCTTATGAGGTTATTTCATGAGATACAAAAACAGACAAATAGGAACTTACACCTATAAGCATATTGTGAATCCGAAAATATTGATTGCGCAAATGAATCATAAATTAACTGATATGGAATATCTGTAATGTTTATTTTCTCTTGATCAACCATTATAATGACATTATTACCTGAATCTTCAATACGTTTCCATAAATAATTTTTAGCCCTAAATATAAGAATTCCATTCATTAATTTCCTTATTGTTTCCCAACATGACGGATGACAACAATTCGGTGAATTACAAGTGTAATAGTTTCCAACGTTTGTAACAGTACGCATTATGAAGCTAATTTATAAATATAACTCTTGAATATATCATTATTAAATAGTTTAATCTAAAACTTTAAATTCTATCATCAATCAATTCTAATTTCGCACCAATGAGCTCCTACTTACTATAAATAACCAATGATAATTATAGAAGCTACATTTTCTGACGTATCGGTTTTTTTAAAGGTATCGTGTATCTAATTTTATTTTCAATATTTGGATTGATTGTCAGTTTCTTTAATTCAAGTATTTGAAGACATTCTCAAATGTATTCTCATGACCTTACACTTGTAAAATGATCATCAATGGATTGTAAACAAAATTATATATCTTTTCAATAAATCCTCTTTAGGTTCTACAATTATATATCCAAATTAGTAATCCAAAAAGTGGAAAAGTAAAAGGTAACATACATTATTTAAAGTTACAGCAATATAAAAGAAAATAGAAACGTTAATTTTGGGATGACTATTCTGATGCGTTGACTTAAATAATTTGAAGCGTTAAATGAAATTGTAAGAATAATGATCGGAATAAATATGGTTAACATGAGATGAGAGAGGTAATGATGTAATTCCAAATCACGAATCACGTAATATGTAGAATAATATGAATTAGTAAAATGGCGTGGATGTTGAATAAATTTCTGAAAATGTTTTTAAGCGTTATGATGCTAATGATGACGATAATAACAATCATAATATGTGTGAATAAGATAGGTTTAAGCCTTGAAAATACAAACAACAAGGTTGAATGAACAAAAAAAAATAACTTAGCCATATCATAAAATGATTGTACGAATTTGAACAAATTGATAAGAGATGAAAATACATTTCCGCATGCAAAGATCGCTTATTCTCGTCCGAATAAACGGTCATTATATAATATGTACGATTACTAATCTAACACAATAAGGTAAACAGATATAAAAAAAGATATCATATAGTTCATGAATAATCAACGTGAAAAACACAGAAAAAAAAAATTTCCCATACACGTAAAACTAATTCCAAGATTCATAATATAATATTAATTGAGATGAAGTCAAATGACGACTGACGTGCTGTGTACGCTATCGGAAGTGTGCGACGGAATGCGGTCTATGACTTGTGTCGGTGCGTCGTCACGGGACACCGGTGTCAGTGAGGACTCAGTTGAATTGGAAGTGTCAATTGTGGATTGGTTGGTGTGAAGTGCAGTGGTGATTGTGTGGGATGGTGCGAATGCAGTCGATGGTAGTGAATGTGTGTAGTGGAGGCAATAAGGCGGATGTCGCTGCCATGATTCGAACGTGGGTTAGTGCGGCCACAACGCAATGTCATAACCACTAGACCACAGCGACGATGTGTTCGCGACCCAACGTCACGCTATCACAACACACCCACCATCTCCATCACACAGTCACCTCGACACCAACGCACCCACACACAAAAATCAATACTCTGTCGAATCAAATCGACAGAACTGAACACTTCACACACGTCTCACTCACCTTCATCACACCAACGACAATCTCAGTCATTCCCAACAATAACACCGAAACCAACAAATTAACAACACCAACATCCACGAATCCTGAATCACAACATATTCAACAAACACTACTACAACAGCAACAACAACAACAACAACAACAACAACCAACTTACACACCTACTCAATACACATCCACATCAACCACAGCTACGTTGACACTCACATGTGGAGGTGCATCACGTCAAACCAATCTTCCACCGACTGTCTCATTCGTTGTTCTCATCGTGTTCTGTCTCTATTAAATTGGACTATGATTGGAGTTCGTAGTTAGCACGTCATCTCGACTAATTCTAATGATCATATTGGCGTCACGATCGAGTGAAATCGTGGACAGTCGGATATTTTGCAAGTGGGGATTTCTTCGAACACTATATGGAGCTGTTTGAAATCTGGTGCACAACTAGAAGAGATATTACAAGGATTCAGATGAGTCCGTTCCAATTTCCGTAGTTAATTATAATACTAATGAGTACATTCTAGATCACACACAGTCTATACTCAATACACAACCGGACAGACACATGACCGACCTACTGAGAAAATGAATAATAAACTACAGAAATCTGGATTCCCATTTAAGCTGTAGCGGTTGTGTTATTTGAACCAATTTGTGATTACATTGTGCTTCATTCTGTGGCTAATTCAAATTCCGAATATAACACGTTGAGTTGTGCTCATCGTGTTCTGTCTGCATTAGATTGGACTGATCTGGGAATTCTTGACACATCAATACGAATAATTTCAATGATCATCATATAATATTAATTGAGATGAAGTCAAATGACGACTGACGTGCTGTGTACGCTATCGGAAGTGTGCGACGGAATGCGGTCTATGACTTGTGTCGGTGCGTCGTCACGGGACACCGGTGTCAGTGAGGACTCAGTTGAATTGGAAGTGTCAATTGTGGATTGGTTGGTGTGAAGTGCAGTGGTGATTGTGTGGGATGGTGCGAATGCAGTCGATGGTAGTGAATGTGTGTAGTGGAGGCAATAAGGCGGATGTCGCTGCCATGATTCGAACGTGGGTTAGTGCGGCCACAACGCAATGTCATAACCACTAGACCACAGCGACGATGTGTTCGCGACCCAACGTCACGCTATCACAACACACCAACCATCTCCATCACACAGTCACCTCGACACCAACGCACCCACACACAAAAATCAATACTCTGTCGAATCAAATCGACAGAACTGAACACTTCACACACGTCTCACTCACCTTCATCACACCAACGACAATCTCAGTCATTCCCAACAATAACACCGAAACCAACAAATTAACAACACCAACATCCACGAATCCTGAATCACAACATATTCAACAAACACTACTACAACAGCAACAACAACAACAACAACAACAACAACCAACTTACACACCTACTCAATACACATCCACATCAACCACAGCTACGTTGACACTCACATGTGGAGGTGCATCACGTCAAACCAATCTTCCACCGACTGTCTCATTCGTTGTTCTCATCGTGTTCTGTCTCTATTAAATTGGACTATGATTGGAGTTCGTAGTTAGCACGTCATCTCGACTAATTCTAATGATCATATTGGCGTCACGATCGAGTGAAATCGTGGACAGTCGGATATTTTGCAAGTGGGGATTTCTTCGAACACTATATGGAGCTGTTTGAAATCTGGTGCACAACTAGAAGAGATATTACAAGGATTCAGATGAGTCCGTTCCAATTTCCGTAGTTAATTATAATACTAATGAGTACATTCTAGATCACACACAGTCTATACTCAATACACAACCGGACAGACACATGACCGACCTACTGAGAAAATGAATAATAAACTACAGAAATCTGGATTCCCATTTAAGCTGTAGCGGTTGTGTTATTTGAACCAATTTGTGATTACATTGTGCTTCATTCTGTGGCTAATTCAAATTCCGAATATAACACGTTGAGTTGTGCTCATCGTGTTCTGTCTGCATTAGATTGGACTGATCTGGGAATTCTTGACACATCAATACGAATAATTTCAATGATCATCATATAATATTAATTGAGATGAAGTCAAATGACGACTGACGTGCTGTGTACGCTATCGGAAGTGTGCGACGGAATGCGGTCTATGACTTGTGTCGGTGCGTCGTCACGGGACACCGGTGTCAGTGAGGACTCAGTTGAATTGGAAGTGTCAATTGTGGATTGGTTGGTGTGAAGTGCAGTGGTGATTGTGTGGGATGGTGCGAATGCAGTCGATGGTAGTGAATGTGTGTAGTGGAGGCAATAAGGCGGATGTCGCTGCCATGATTCGAACGTGGGTTAGTGCGGCCACAACGCAATGTCATAACCACTAGACCACAGCGACGATGTGTTCGCGACCCAACGTCACGCTATCACAACACACCAACCATCTCCATCACACAGTCACCTCGACACCAACGCACCCACACACAAAAATCAATACTCTGTCGAATCAAATCGACAGAACTGAACACTTCACACACGTCTCACTCACCTTCATCACACCAACGACAATCTCAGTCATTCCCAACAATAACACCGAAACCAACAAATTAACAACACCAACATCCACGAATCCTGAATCACAACATATTCAACAAACACTACTACAACAGCAACAACAACAACAACAACAACAACCAACTTACACACCTACTCAATACACATCCACATCAACCACAGCTACGTTGACACTCACATGTGGAGGTGCATCACGTCAAACCAATCTTCCACCGACTGTCTCATTCGTTGTTCTCATCGTGTTCTGTCTCTATTAAATTGGACTATGATTGGAGTTCGTAGTTAGCACGTCATCTCGACTAATTCTAATGATCATATTGGCGTCACGATCGAGTGAAATCGTGGACAGTCGGATATTTTGCAAGTGGGGATTTCTTCGAACACTATATGGAGCTGTTTGAAATCTGGTGCACAACTAGAAGAGATATTACAAGGATTCAGATGAGTCCGTTCCAATTTCCGTAGTTAATTATAATACTAATGAGTACATTCTAGATCACACACAGTCTATACTCAATACACAACCGGACAGACACATGACCGACCTACTGAGAAAATGAATAATAAACTACAGAAATCTGGATTCCCATTTAAGCTGTAGCGGTTGTGTTATTTGAACCAATTTGTGATTACATTGTGCTTCATTCTGTGGCTAATTCAAATTCCGAATATAACACGTTGAGTTGTGCTCATCGTGTTCTGTCTGCATTAGATTGGACTGATCTGGGAATTCTTGACACATCAATACGAATAATTTCAATGATCATCATATAATATTAATTGAGATGAAGTCAAATGACGACTGACGTGCTGTGTACGCTATCGGAAGTGTGCGACGGAATGCGGTCTATGACTTGTGTCGGTGCGTCGTCACGGGACACCGGTGTCAGTGAGGACTCAGTTGAATTGGAAGTGTCAATTGTGGATTGGTTGGTGTGAAGTGCAGTGGTGATTGTGTGGGATGGTGCGAATGCAGTCGATGGTAGTGAATGTGTGTAGTGGAGGCAATAAGGCGGATGTCGCTGCCATGATTCGAACGTGGGTTAGTGCGGCCACAACGCAATGTCATAACCACTAGACCACAGCGACGATGTGTTCGCGACCCAACGTCACGCTATCACAACACACCAACCATCTCCATCACACAGTCACCTCGACACCAACGCACCCACACACAAAAATCAATACTCTGTCGAATCAAATCGACAGAACTGAACACTTCACACACGTCTCACTCACCTTCATCACACCAACGACAATCTCAGTCATTCCCAACAATAACACCGAAACCAACAAATTAACAACACCAACATCCACGAATCCTGAATCACAACATATTCAACAAACACTACTACAACAGCAACAACAACAACAACAACAACAACAACAACCAACTTACACACCTACTCAATACACATCCACATCAACCACAGCTACGTTGACACTCACATGTGGAGGTGCATCACGTCAAACCAATCTTCCACCGACTGTCTCATTCGTTGTTCTCATCGTGTTCTGTCTCTATTAAATTGGACTATGATTGGAGTTCGTAGTTAGCACGTCATCTCGACTAATTCTAATGATCATATTGGCGTCACGATCGAGTGAAATCGTGGACAGTCGGATATTTTGCAAGTGGGGATTTCTTCGAACACTATATGGAGCTGTTTGAAATCTGGTGCACAACTAGAAGAGATATTACAAGGATTCAGATGAGTCCGTTCCAATTTCCGTAGTTAATTATAATACTAATGAGTACATTCTAGATCACACACAGTCTATACTCAATACACAACCGGACAGACACATGACCGACCTACTGAGAAAATGAATAATAAACTACAGAAATCTGGATTCCCATTTAAGCTGTAGCGGTTGTGTTATTTGAACCAATTTGTGATTACATTGTGCTTCATTCTGTGGCTAATTCAAATTCCGAATATAACACGTTGAGTTGTGCTCATCGTGTTCTGTCTGCATTAGATTGGACTGATCTGGGAATTCTTGACACATCAATACGAATAATTTCAATGATCATCATATAATATTAATTGAGATGAAGTCAAATGACGACTGACGTGCTGTGTACGCTATCGGAAGTGTGCGACGGAATGCGGTCTATGACTTGTGTCGGTGCGTCGTCACGGGACACCGGTGTCAGTGAGGACTCAGTTGAATTGGAAGTGTCAATTGTGGATTGGTTGGTGTGAAGTGCAGTGGTGATTGTGTTGGATGGTGCGAATGCAGTCGATGGTAGTGAATGTGTGTAGTGGAGGCAATAAGGCGGATGTCGCTGCCATGATTCGAACGTGGGTTAGTGCGGCCACAACGCAATGTCATAACCACTAGACCACAGCGACGATGTGTTCGCGACCCAACGTCACGCTATCACAACACACCAACCATCTCCATCACACAGTCACCTCGACACCAACGCACCCACACACAAAAATCAATACTCTGTCGAATCAAATCGACAGAACTGAACACTTCACACACGTCTCACTCACCTTCATCACACCAACGACAATCTCAGTCATTCCCAACAATAACACCGAAACCAACAAATTAACAACACCAACATCCACGAATCCTGAATCACAACATATTCAACAAACACTACTACAACAGCAACAACAACAACAACAACAACAACAACCAACTTACACACCTACTCAATACACATCCACATCAACCACAGCTACGTTGACACTCACATGTGGAGGTGCATCACGTCAAACCAATCTTCCACCGACTGTCTCATTCGTTGTTCTCATCGTGTTCTGTCTCTATTAAATTGGACTATGATTGGAGTTCGTAGTTAGCACGTCATCTCGACTAATTCTAATGATCATATTGGCGTCACGATCGAGTGAAATCGTGGACAGTCGGATATTTTGCAAGTGGGGATTTCTTCGAACACTATATGGAGCTGTTTGAAATCTGGTGCACAACTAGAAGAGATATTACAAGGATTCAGATGAGTCCGTTCCAATTTCCGTAGTTAATTATAATACTAATGAGTACATTCTAGATCACACACAGTCTATACTCAATACACAACCGGACAGACACATGACCGACCTACTGAGAAAATGAATAATAAACTACAGAAATCTGGATTCCCATTTAAGCTGTAGCGGTTGTGTTATTTGAACCAATTTGTGATTACATTGTGCTTCATTCTGTGGCTAATTCAAATTCCGAATATAACACGTTGAGTTGTGCTCATCGTGTTCTGTCTGCATTAGATTGGACTGATCTGGGAATTCTTGACACATCAATACGAATAATTTCAATGATCATCATATAATATTAATTGAGATGAAGTCAAATGACGACTGACGTGCTGTGTACGCTATCGGAAGTGTGCGACGGAATGCGGTCTATGACTTGTGTCGGTGCGTCGTCACGGGACACCGGTGTCAGTGAGGACTCAGTTGAATTGGAAGTGTCAATTGTGGATTGGTTGGTGTGAAGTGCAGTGGTGATTGTGTGGGATGGTGCGAATGCAGTCGATGGTAGTGAATGTGTGTAGTGGAGGCAATAAGGCGGATGTCGCTGCCATGATTCGAACGTGGGTTAGTGCGGCCACAACGCAATGTCATAACCACTAGACCACAGCGACGATGTGTTCGCGACCCAACGTCACGCTATCACAACACACCAACCATCTCCATCACACAGTCACCTCGACACCAACGCACCCACACACAAAAATCAATACTCTGTCGAATCAAATCGACAGAACTGAACACTTCACACACGTCTCACTCACCTTCATCACACCAACGACAATCTCAGTCATTCCCAACAATAACACCGAAACCAACAAATTAACAACACCAACATCCACGAATCCTGAATCACAACATATTCAACAAACACTACTACAACAGCAACAACAACAACAACAACAACAACAACCAACTTACACACCTACTCAATACACATCCACATCAACCACAGCTACGTTGACACTCACATGTGGAGGTGCATCACGTCAAACCAATCTTCCACCGACTGTCTCATTCGTTGTTCTCATCGTGTTCTGTCTCTATTAAATTGGACTATGATTGGAGTTCGTAGTTAGCACGTCATCTCGACTAATTCTAATGATCATATTGGCGTCACGATCGAGTGAAATCGTGGACAGTCGGATATTTTGCAAGTGGGGATTTCTTCGAACACTATATGGAGCTGTTTGAAATCTGGTGCACAACTAGAAGAGATATTACAAGGATTCAGATGAGTCCGTTCCAATTTCCGTAGTTAATTATAATACTAATGAGTACATTCTAGATCACACACAGTCTATACTCAATACACAACCGGACAGACACATGACCGACCTACTGAGAAAATGAATAATAAACTACAGAAATCTGGATTCCCATTTAAGCTGTAGCGGTTGTGTTATTTGAACCAATTTGTGATTACATTGTGCTTCATTCTGTGGCTAATTCAAATTCCGAATATAACACGTTGAGTTGTGCTCATCGTGTTCTGTCTGCATTAGATTGGACTGATCTGGGAATTCTTGACACATCAATACGAATAATTTCAATGATCATCATATAATATTAATTGAGATGAAGTCAAATGACGACTGACGTGCTGTGTACGCTATCGGAAGTGTGCGACGGAATGCGGTCTATGACTTGTGTCGGTGCGTCGTCACGGGACACCGGTGTCAGTGAGGACTCAGTTGAATTGGAAGTGTCAATTGTGGATTGGTTGGTGTGAAGTGCAGTGGTGATTGTGTGGGATGGTGCGAATGCAGTCGATGGTAGTGAATGTGTGTAGTGGAGGCAATAAGGCGGATGTCGCTGCCATGATTCGAACGTGGGTTAGTGCGGCCACAACGCAATGTCATAACCACTAGACCACAGCGACGATGTGTTCGCGACCCAACGTCACGCTATCACAACACACCAACCATCTCCATCACACAGTCACCTCGACACCAACGCACCCACACACAAAAATCAATACTCTGTCGAATCAAATCGACAGAACTGAACACTTCACACACGTCTCACTCACCTTCATCACACCAACGACAATCTCAGTCATTCCCAACAATAACACCGAAACCAACAAATTAACAACACCAACATCCACGAATCCTGAATCACAACATATTCAACAAACACTACTACAACAGCAACAACAACAACAACAACAACAACAACAACCAACTTACACACCTACTCAATACACATCCACATCAACCACAGCTACGTTGACACTCACATGTGGAGGTGCATCACGTCAAACCAATCTTCCACCGACTGTCTCATTCGTTGTTCTCATCGTGTTCTGTCTCTATTAAATTGGACTATGATTGGAGTTCGTAGTTAGCACGTCATCTCGACTAATTCTAATGATCATATTGGCGTCACGATCGAGTGAAATCGTGGACAGTCGGATATTTTGCAAGTGGGGATTTCTTCGAACACTATATGGAGCTGTTTGAAATCTGGTGCACAACTAGAAGAGATATTACAAGGATTCAGATGAGTCCGTTCCAATTTCCGTAGTTAATTATAATACTAATGAGTACATTCTAGATCACACACAGTCTATACTCAATACACAACCGGACAGACACATGACCGACCTACTGAGAAAATGAATAATAAACTACAGAAATCTGGATTCCCATTTAAGCTGTAGCGGTTGTGTTATTTGAACCAATTTGTGATTACATTGTGCTTCATTCTGTGGCTAATTCAAATTCCGAATATAACACGTTGAGTTGTGCTCATCGTGTTCTGTCTGCATTAGATTGGACTGATCTGGGAATTCTTGACACATCAATACGAATAATTTCAATGATCATCATATAATATTAATTGAGATGAAGTCAAATGACGACTGACGTGCTGTGTACGCTATCGGAAGTGTGCGACGGAATGCGGTCTATGACTTGTGTCGGTGCGTCGTCACGGGACACCGGTGTCAGTGAGGACTCAGTTGAATTGGAAGTGTCAATTGTGGATTGGTTGGTGTGAAGTGCAGTGGTGATTGTGTGGGATGGTGCGAATGCAGTCGATGGTAGTGAATGTGTGTAGTGGAGGCAATAAGGCGGATGTCGCTGCCATGATTCGAACGTGGGTTAGTGCGGCCACAACGCAATGTCATAACCACTAGACCACAGCGACGATGTGTTCGCGACCCAACGTCACGCTATCACAACACACCAACCATCTCCATCACACAGTCACCTCGACACCAACGCACCCACACACAAAAATCAATACTCTGTCGAATCAAATCGACAGAACTGAACACTTCACACACGTCTCACTCACCTTCATCACACCAACGACAATCTCAGTCATTCCCAACAATAACACCGAAACCAACAAATTAACAACACCAACATCCACGAATCCTGAATCACAACATATTCAACAAACACTACTACAACAGCAACAACAACAACAACAACAACAACAACCAACTTACACACCTACTCAATACACATCCACATCAACCACAGCTACGTTGACACTCACATGTGGAGGTGCATCACGTCAAACCAATCTTCCACCGACTGTCTCATTCGTTGTTCTCATCGTGTTCTGTCTCTATTAAATTGGACTATGATTGGAGTTCGTAGTTAGCACGTCATCTCGACTAATTCTAATGATCATATTGGCGTCACGATCGAGTGAAATCGTGGACAGTCGGATATTTTGCAAGTGGGGATTTCTTCGAACACTATATGGAGCTGTTTGAAATCTGGTGCACAACTAGAAGAGATATTACAAGGATTCAGATGAGTCCGTTCCAATTTCCGTAGTTAATTATAATACTAATGAGTACATTCTAGATCACACACAGTCTATACTCAATACACAACCGGACAGACACATGACCGACCTACTGAGAAAATGAATAATAAACTACAGAAATCTGGATTCCCATTTAAGCTGTAGCGGTTGTGTTATTTGAACCAATTTGTGATTACATTGTGCTTCATTCTGTGGCTAATTCAAATTCCGAATATAACACGTTGAGTTGTGCTCATCGTGTTCTGTCTGCATTAGATTGGACTGATCTGGGAATTCTTGACACATCAATACGAATAATTTCAATGATCATCATATAATATTAATTGAGATGAAGTCAAATGACGACTGACGTGCTGTGTACGCTATCGGAAGTGTGCGACGGAATGCGGTCTATGACTTGTGTCGGTGCGTCGTCACGGGACACCGGTGTCAGTGAGGACTCAGTTGAATTGGAAGTGTCAATTGTGGATTGGTTGGTGTGAAGTGCAGTGGTGATTGTGTGGGATGGTGCGAATGCAGTCGATGGTAGTGAATGTGTGTAGTGGAGGCAATAAGGCGGATGTCGCTGCCATGATTCGAACGTGGGTTAGTGCGGCCACAACGCAATGTCATAACCACTAGACCACAGCGACGATGTGTTCGCGACCCAACGTCACGCTATCACAACACACCAACCATCTCCATCACACAGTCACCTCGACACCAACGCACCCACACACAAAAATCAATACTCTGTCGAATCAAATCGACAGAACTGAACACTTCACACACGTCTCACTCACCTTCATCACACCAACGACAATCTCAGTCATTCCCAACAATAACACCGAAACCAACAAATTAACAACACCAACATCCACGAATCCTGAATCACAACATATTCAACAAACACTACTACAACAGCAACAACAACAACAACAACAACAACAACCAACTTACACACCTACTCAATACACATCCACATCAACCACAGCTACGTTGACACTCACATGTGGAGGTGCATCACGTCAAACCAATCTTCCACCGACTGTCTCATTCGTTGTTCTCATCGTGTTCTGTCTCTATTAAATTGGACTATGATTGGAGTTCGTAGTTAGCACGTCATCTCGACTAATTCTAATGATCATATTGGCGTCACGATCGAGTGAAATCGTGGACAGTCGGATATTTTGCAAGTGGGGATTTCTTCGAACACTATATGGAGCTGTTTGAAATCTGGTGCACAACTAGAAGAGATATTACAAGGATTCAGATGAGTCCGTTCCAATTTCCGTAGTTAATTATAATACTAATGAGTACATTCTAGATCACACACAGTCTATACTCAATACACAACCGGACAGACACATGACCGACCTACTGAGAAAATGAATAATAAACTACAGAAATCTGGATTCCCATTTAAGCTGTAGCGGTTGTGTTATTTGAACCAATTTGTGATTACATTGTGCTTCATTCTGTGGCTAATTCAAATTCCGAATATAACACGTTGAGTTGTGCTCATCGTGTTCTGTCTGCATTAGATTGGACTGATCTGGGAATTCTTGACACATCAATACGAATAATTTCAATGATCATCATATAATATTAATTGAGATGAAGTCAAATGACGACTGACGTGCTGTGTACGCTATCGGAAGTGTGCGACGGAATGCGGTCTATGACTTGTGTCGGTGCGTCGTCACGGGACACCGGTGTCAGTGAGGACTCAGTTGAATTGGAAGTGTCAATTGTGGATTGGTTGGTGTGAAGTGCAGTGGTGATTGTGTGGATGGTGCGAATGCAGTCGATGGTAGTGAATGTGTGTAGTGGAGGCAATAAGGCGGATGTCGCTGCCATGATTCGAACGTGGGTTAGTGCGGCCACAACGCAATGTCATAACCACTAGACCACAGCGACGATGTGTTCGCGACCCAACGTCACGCTATCACAACACACCAACCATCTCCATCACACAGTCACCTCGACACCAACGCACCCACACACAAAAATCAATACTCTGTCGAATCAAATCGACAGAACTGAACACTTCACACACGTCTCACTCACCTTCATCACACCAACGACAATCTCAGTCATTCCCAACAATAACACCGAAACCAACAAATTAACAACACCAACATCCACGAATCCTGAATCACAACATATTCAACAAACACTACTACAACAGCAACAACAACAACAACAACAACAACAACAACCAACTTACACACCTACTCAATACACATCCACATCAACCACAGCTACGTTGACACTCACATGTGGAGGTGCATCACGTCAAACCAATCTTCCACCGACTGTCTCATTCGTTGTTCTCATCGTGTTCTGTCTCTATTAAATTGGACTATGATTGGAGTTCGTAGTTAGCACGTCATCTCGACTAATTCTAATGATCATATTGGCGTCACGATCGAGTGAAATCGTGGACAGTCGGATATTTTGCAAGTGGGGATTTCTTCGAACACTATATGGAGCTGTTTGAAATCTGGTGCACAACTAGAAGAGATATTACAAGGATTCAGATGAGTCCGTTCCAATTTCCGTAGTTAATTATAATACTAATGAGTACATTCTAGATCACACACAGTCTATACTCAATACACAACCGGACAGACACATGACCGACCTACTGAGAAAATGAATAATAAACTACAGAAATCTGGATTCCCATTTAAGCTGTAGCGGTTGTGTTATTTGAACCAATTTGTGATTACATTGTGCTTCATTCTGTGGCTAATTCAAATTCCGAATATAACACGTTGAGTTGTGCTCATCGTGTTCTGTCTGCATTAGATTGGACTGATCTGGGAATTCTTGACACATCAATACGAATAATTTCAATGATCATCATATAATATTAATTGAGATGAAGTCAAATGACGACTGACGTGCTGTGTACGCTATCGGAAGTGTGCGACGGAATGCGGTCTATGACTTGTGTCGGTGCGTCGTCACGGGACACCGGTGTCAGTGAGGACTCAGTTGAATTGGAAGTGTCAATTGTGGATTGGTTGGTGTGAAGTGCAGTGGTGATTGTGTTGGATGGTGCGAATGCAGTCGATGGTAGTGAATGTGTGTAGTGGAGGCAATAAGGCGGATGTCGCTGCCATGATTCGAACGTGGGTTAGTGCGGCCACAACGCAATGTCATAACCACTAGACCACAGCGACGATGTGTTCGCGACCCAACGTCACGCTATCACAACACACCAACCATCTCCATCACACAGTCACCTCGACACCAACGCACCCACACACAAAAATCAATACTCTGTCGAATCAAATCGACAGAACTGAACACTTCACACACGTCTCACTCACCTTCATCACACCAACGACAATCTCAGTCATTCCCAACAATAACACCGAAACCAACAAATTAACAACACCAACATCCACGAATCCTGAATCACAACATATTCAACAAACACTACTACAACAGCAACAACAACAACAACAACAACAACAACCAACTTACACACCTACTCAATACACATCCACATCAACCACAGCTACGTTGACACTCACATGTGGAGGTGCATCACGTCAAACCAATCTTCCACCGACTGTCTCATTCGTTGTTCTCATCGTGTTCTGTCTCTATTAAATTGGACTATGATTGGAGTTCGTAGTTAGCACGTCATCTCGACTAATTCTAATGATCATATTGGCGTCACGATCGAGTGAAATCGTGGACAGTCGGATATTTTGCAAGTGGGGATTTCTTCGAACACTATATGGAGCTGTTTGAAATCTGGTGCACAACTAGAAGAGATATTACAAGGATTCAGATGAGTCCGTTCCAATTTCCGTAGTTAATTATAATACTAATGAGTACATTCTAGATCACACACAGTCTATACTCAATACACAACCGGACAGACACATGACCGACCTACTGAGAAAATGAATAATAAACTACAGAAATCTGGATTCCCATTTAAGCTGTAGCGGTTGTGTTATTTGAACCAATTTGTGATTACATTGTGCTTCATTCTGTGGCTAATTCAAATTCCGAATATAACACGTTGAGTTGTGCTCATCGTGTTCTGTCTGCATTAGATTGGACTGATCTGGGAATTCTTGACACATCAATACGAATAATTTCAATGATCATCATATAATATTAATTGAGATGAAGTCAAATGACGACTGACGTGCTGTGTACGCTATCGGAAGTGTGCGACGGAATGCGGTCTATGACTTGTGTCGGTGCGTCGTCACGGGACACCGGTGTCAGTGAGGACTCAGTTGAATTGGAAGTGTCAATTGTGGATTGGTTGGTGTGAAGTGCAGTGGTGATTGTGTTGGATGGTGCGAATGCAGTCGATGGTAGTGAATGTGTGTAGTGGAGGCAATAAGGCGGATGTCGCTGCCATGATTCGAACGTGGGTTAGTGCGGCCACAACGCAATGTCATAACCACTAGACCACAGCGACGATGTGTTCGCGACCCAACGTCACGCTATCACAACACACCAACCATCTCCATCACACAGTCACCTCGACACCAACGCACCCACACACAAAAATCAATACTCTGTCGAATCAAATCGACAGAACTGAACACTTCACACACGTCTCACTCACCTTCATCACACCAACGACAATCTCAGTCATTCCCAACAATAACACCGAAACCAACAAATTAACAACACCAACATCCACGAATCCTGAATCACAACATATTCAACAAACACTACTACAACAGCAACAACAACAACAACAACAACAACAACCAACTTACACACCTACTCAATACACATCCACATCAACCACAGCTACGTTGACACTCACATGTGGAGGTGCATCACGTCAAACCAATCTTCCACCGACTGTCTCATTCGTTGTTCTCATCGTGTTCTGTCTCTATTAAATTGGACTATGATTGGAGTTCGTAGTTAGCACGTCATCTCGACTAATTCTAATGATCATATTGGCGTCACGATCGAGTGAAATCGTGGACAGTCGGATATTTTGCAAGTGGGGATTTCTTCGAACACTATATGGAGCTGTTTGAAATCTGGTGCACAACTAGAAGAGATATTACAAGGATTCAGATGAGTCCGTTCCAATTTCCGTAGTTAATTATAATACTAATGAGTACATTCTAGATCACACACAGTCTATACTCAATACACAACCGGACAGACACATGACCGACCTACTGAGAAAATGAATAATAAACTACAGAAATCTGGATTCCCATTTAAGCTGTAGCGGTTGTGTTATTTGAACCAATTTGTGATTACATTGTGCTTCATTCTGTGGCTAATTCAAATTCCGAATATAACACGTTGAGTTGTGCTCATCGTGTTCTGTCTGCATTAGATTGGACTGATCTGGGAATTCTTGACACATCAATACGAATAATTTCAATGATCATCATATAATATTAATTGAGATGAAGTCAAATGACGACTGACGTGCTGTGTACGCTATCGGAAGTGTGCGACGGAATGCGGTCTATGACTTGTGTCGGTGCGTCGTCACGGGACACCGGTGTCAGTGAGGACTCAGTTGAATTGGAAGTGTCAATTGTGGATTGGTTGGTGTGAAGTGCAGTGGTGATTGTGTTGGATGGTGCGAATGCAGTCGATGGTAGTGAATGTGTGTAGTGGAGGCAATAAGGCGGATGTCGCTGCCATGATTCGAACGTGGGTTAGTGCGGCCACAACGCAATGTCATAACCACTAGACCACAGCGACGATGTGTTCGCGACCCAACGTCACGCTATCACAACACACCAACCATCTCCATCACACAGTCACCTCGACACCAACGCACCCACACACAAAAATCAATACTCTGTCGAATCAAATCGACAGAACTGAACACTTCACACACGTCTCACTCACCTTCATCACACCAACGACAATCTCAGTCATTCCCAACAATAACACCGAAACCAACAAATTAACAACACCAACATCCACGAATCCTGAATCACAACATATTCAACAAACACTACTACAACAGCAACAACAACAACAACAACAACAACCAACTTACACACCTACTCAATACACATCCACATCAACCACAGCTACGTTGACACTCACATGTGGAGGTGCATCACGTCAAACCAATCTTCCACCGACTGTCTCATTCGTTGTTCTCATCGTGTTCTGTCTCTATTAAATTGGACTATGATTGGAGTTCGTAGTTAGCACGTCATCTCGACTAATTCTAATGATCATATTGGCGTCACGATCGAGTGAAATCGTGGACAGTCGGATATTTTGCAAGTGGGGATTTCTTCGAACACTATATGGAGCTGTTTGAAATCTGGTGCACAACTAGAAGAGATATTACAAGGATTCAGATGAGTCCGTTCCAATTTCCGTAGTTAATTATAATACTAATGAGTACATTCTAGATCACACACAGTCTATACTCAATACACAACCGGACAGACACATGACCGACCTACTGAGAAAATGAATAATAAACTACAGAAATCTGGATTCCCATTTAAGCTGTAGCGGTTGTGTTATTTGAACCAATTTGTGATTACATTGTGCTTCATTCTGTGGCTAATTCAAATTCCGAATATAACACGTTGAGTTGTGCTCATCGTGTTCTGTCTGCATTAGATTGGACTGATCTGGGAATTCTTGACACATCAATACGAATAATTTCAATGATCATCATATAATATTAATTGAGATGAAGTCAAATGACGACTGACGTGCTGTGTACGCTATCGGAAGTGTGCGACGGAATGCGGTCTATGACTTGTGTCGGTGCGTCGTCACGGGACACCGGTGTCAGTGAGGACTCAGTTGAATTGGAAGTGTCAATTGTGGATTGGTTGGTGTGAAGTGCAGTGGTGATTGTGTGGGATGGTGCGAATGCAGTCGATGGTAGTGAATGTGTGTAGTGGAGGCAATAAGGCGGATGTCGCTGCCATGATTCGAACGTGGGTTAGTGCGGCCACAACGCAATGTCATAACCACTAGACCACAGCGACGATGTGTTCGCGACCCAACGTCACGCTATCACAACACACCAACCATCTCCATCACACAGTCACCTCGACACCAACGCACCCACACACAAAAATCAATACTCTGTCGAATCAAATCGACAGAACTGAACACTTCACACACGTCTCACTCACCTTCATCACACCAACGACAATCTCAGTCATTCCCAACAATAACACCGAAACCAACAAATTAACAACACCAACATCCACGAATCCTGAATCACAACATATTCAACAAACACTACTACAACAGCAACAACAACAACAACAACAACAACCAACTTACACACCTACTCAATACACATCCACATCAACCACAGCTACGTTGACACTCACATGTGGAGGTGCATCACGTCAAACCAATCTTCCACCGACTGTCTCATTCGTTGTTCTCATCGTGTTCTGTCTCTATTAAATTGGACTATGATTGGAGTTCGTAGTTAGCACGTCATCTCGACTAATTCTAATGATCATATTGGCGTCACGATCGAGTGAAATCGTGGACAGTCGGATATTTTGCAAGTGGGGATTTCTTCGAACACTATATGGAGCTGTTTGAAATCTGGTGCACAACTAGAAGAGATATTACAAGGATTCAGATGAGTCCGTTCCAATTTCCGTAGTTAATTATAATACTAATGAGTACATTCTAGATCACACACAGTCTATACTCAATACACAACCGGACAGACACATGACCGACCTACTGAGAAAATGAATAATAAACTACAGAAATCTGGATTCCCATTTAAGCTGTAGCGGTTGTGTTATTTGAACCAATTTGTGATTACATTGTGCTTCATTCTGTGGCTAATTCAAATTCCGAATATAACACGTTGAGTTGTGCTCATCGTGTTCTGTCTGCATTAGATTGGACTGATCTGGGAATTCTTGACACATCAATACGAATAATTTCAATGATCATCATATAATATTAATTGAGATGAAGTCAAATGACGACTGACGTGCTGTGTACGCTATCGGAAGTGTGCGACGGAATGCGGTCTATGACTTGTGTCGGTGCGTCGTCACGGGACACCGGTGTCAGTGAGGACTCAGTTGAATTGGAAGTGTCAATTGTGGATTGGTTGGTGTGAAGTGCAGTGGTGATTGTGTTGGATGGTGCGAATGCAGTCGATGGTAGTGAATGTGTGTAGTGGAGGCAATAAGGCGGATGTCGCTGCCATGATTCGAACGTGGGTTAGTGCGGCCACAACGCAATGTCATAACCACTAGACCACAGCGACGATGTGTTCGCGACCCAACGTCACGCTATCACAACACACCAACCATCTCCATCACACAGTCACCTCGACACCAACGCACCCACACACAAAAATCAATACTCTGTCGAATCAAATCGACAGAACTGAACACTTCACACACGTCTCACTCACCTTCATCACACCAACGACAATCTCAGTCATTCCCAACAATAACACCGAAACCAACAAATTAACAACACCAACATCCACGAATCCTGAATCACAACATATTCAACAAACACTACTACAACAGCAACAACAACAACAACAACAACAACAACCAACTACACACCTACTCAATACACATCCACATCAACCACAGCTACGTTGACACTCACATGTGGAGGTGCATCACGTCAAACCAATCTTCCACCGACTGTCTCATTCGTTGTTCTCATCGTGTTCTGTCTCTATTAAATTGGACTATGATTGGAGTTCGTAGTTAGCACGTCATCTCGACTAATTCTAATGATCATATTGGCGTCACGATCGAGTGAAATCGTGGACAGTCGGATATTTTGCAAGTGGGGATTTCTTCGAACACTATATGGAGCTGTTTGAAATCTGGTGCACAACTAGAAGAGATATTACAAGGATTCAGATGAGTCCGTTCCAATTTCCGTAGTTAATTATAATACTAATGAGTACATTCTAGATCACACACAGTCTATACTCAATACACAACCGGACAGACACATGACCGACCTACTGAGAAAATGAATAATAAACTACAGAAATCTGGATTCCCATTTAAGCTGTAGCGGTTGTGTTATTTGAACCAATTTGTGATTACATTGTGCTTCATTCTGTGGCTAATTCAAATTCCGAATATAACACGTTGAGTTGTGCTCATCGTGTTCTGTCTGCATTAGATTGGACTGATCTGGGAATTCTTGACACATCAATACGAATAATTTCAATGATCATCATATAATATTAATTGAGATGAAGTCAAATGACGACTGACGTGCTGTGTACGCTATCGGAAGTGTGCGACGGAATGCGGTCTATGACTTGTGTCGGTGCGTCGTCACGGGACACCGGTGTCAGTGAGGACTCAGTTGAATTGGAAGTGTCAATTGTGGATTGGTTGGTGTGAAGTGCAGTGGTGATTGTGTGGGATGGTGCGAATGCAGTCGATGGTAGTGAATGTGTGTAGTGGAGGCAATAAGGCGGATGTCGCTGCCATGATTCGAACGTGGGTTAGTGCGGCCACAACGCAATGTCATAACCACTAGACCACAGCGACGATGTGTTCGCGACCCAACGTCACGCTATCACAACACACCAACCATCTCCATCACACAGTCACCTCGACACCAACGCACCCACACACAAAAATCAATACTCTGTCGAATCAAATCGACAGAACTGAACACTTCACACACGTCTCACTCACCTTCATCACACCAACGACAATCTCAGTCATTCCCAACAATAACACCGAAACCAACAAATTAACAACACCAACATCCACGAATCCTGAATCACAACATATTCAACAAACACTACTACAACAGCAACAACAACAACAACAACAACAACAACCAACTTACACACCTACTCAATACACATCCACATCAACCACAGCTACGTTGACACTCACATGTGGAGGTGCATCACGTCAAACCAATCTTCCACCGACTGTCTCATTCGTTGTTCTCATCGTGTTCTGTCTCTATTAAATTGGACTATGATTGGAGTTCGTAGTTAGCACGTCATCTCGACTAATTCTAATGATCATATTGGCGTCACGATCGAGTGAAATCGTGGACAGTCGGATATTTTGCAAGTGGGGATTTCTTCGAACACTATATGGAGCTGTTTGAAATCTGGTGCACAACTAGAAGAGATATTACAAGGATTCAGATGAGTCCGTTCCAATTTCCGTAGTTAATTATAATACTAATGAGTACATTCTAGATCACACACAGTCTATACTCAATACACAACCGGACAGACACATGACCGACCTACTGAGAAAATGAATAATAAACTACAGAAATCTGGATTCCCATTTAAGCTGTAGCGGTTGTGTTATTTGAACCAATTTGTGATTACATTGTGCTTCATTCTGTGGCTAATTCAAATTCCGAATATAACACGTTGAGTTGTGCTCATCGTGTTCTGTCTGCATTAGATTGGACTGATCTGGGAATTCTTGACACATCAATACGAATAATTTCAATGATCATCATATAATATTAATTGAGATGAAGTCAAATGACGACTGACGTGCTGTGTACGCTATCGGAAGTGTGCGACGGAATGCGGTCTATGACTTGTGTCGGTGCGTCGTCACGGGACACCGGTGTCAGTGAGGACTCAGTTGAATTGGAAGTGTCAATTGTGGATTGGTTGGTGTGAAGTGCAGTGGTGATTGTGTGGATGGTGCGAATGCAGTCGATGGTAGTGAATGTGTGTAGTGGAGGCAATAAGGCGGATGTCGCTGCCATGATTCGAACGTGGGTTAGTGCGGCCACAACGCAATGTCATAACCACTAGACCACAGCGACGATGTGTTCGCGACCCAACGTCACGCTATCACAACACACCAACCATCTCCATCACACAGTCACCTCGACACCAACGCACCCACACACAAAAATCAATACTCTGTCGAATCAAATCGACAGAACTGAACACTTCACACACGTCTCACTCACCTTCATCACACCAACGACAATCTCAGTCATTCCCAACAATAACACCGAAACCAACAAATTAACAACACCAACATCCACGAATCCTGAATCACAACATATTCAACAAACACTACTACAACAGCAACAACAACAACAACAACAACAACAACCAACTTACACACCTACTCAATACACATCCACATCAACCACAGCTACGTTGACACTCACATGTGGAGGTGCATCACGTCAAACCAATCTTCCACCGACTGTCTCATTCGTTGTTCTCATCGTGTTCTGTCTCTATTAAATTGGACTATGATTGGAGTTCGTAGTTAGCACGTCATCTCGACTAATTCTAATGATCATATTGGCGTCACGATCGAGTGAAATCGTGGACAGTCGGATATTTTGCAAGTGGGGATTTCTTCGAACACTATATGGAGCTGTTTGAAATCTGGTGCACAACTAGAAGAGATATTACAAGGATTCAGATGAGTCCGTTCCAATTTCCGTAGTTAATTATAATACTAATGAGTACATTCTAGATCACACACAGTCTATACTCAATACACAACCGGACAGACACATGACCGACCTACTGAGAAAATGAATAATAAACTACAGAAATCTGGATTCCCATTTAAGCTGTAGCGGTTGTGTTATTTGAACCAATTTGTGATTACATTGTGCTTCATTCTGTGGCTAATTCAAATTCCGAATATAACACGTTGAGTTGTGCTCATCGTGTTCTGTCTGCATTAGATTGGACTGATCTGGGAATTCTTGACACATCAATACGAATAATTTCAATGATCATCATATAATATTAATTGAGATGAAGTCAAATGACGACTGACGTGCTGTGTACGCTATCGGAAGTGTGCGACGGAATGCGGTCTATGACTTGTGTCGGTGCGTCGTCACGGGACACCGGTGTCAGTGAGGACTCAGTTGAATTGGAAGTGTCAATTGTGGATTGGTTGGTGTGAAGTGCAGTGGTGATTGTGTGGGATGGTGCGAATGCAGTCGATGGTAGTGAATGTGTGTAGTGGAGGCAATAAGGCGGATGTCGCTGCCATGATTCGAACGTGGGTTAGTGCGGCCACAACGCAATGTCATAACCACTAGACCACAGCGACGATGTGTTCGCGACCCAACGTCACGCTATCACAACACACCAACCATCTCCATCACACAGTCACCTCGACACCAACGCACCCACACACAAAAATCAATACTCTGTCGAATCAAATCGACAGAACTGAACACTTCACACACGTCTCACTCACCTTCATCACACCAACGACAATCTCAGTCATTCCCAACAATAACACCGAAACCAACAAATTAACAACACCAACATCCACGAATCCTGAATCACAACATATTCAACAAACACTACTACAACAGCAACAACAACAACAACAACAACAACAACCAACTTACACACCTACTCAATACACATCCACATCAACCACAGCTACGTTGACACTCACATGTGGAGGTGCATCACGTCAAACCAATCTTCCACCGACTGTCTCATTCGTTGTTCTCATCGTGTTCTGTCTCTATTAAATTGGACTATGATTGGAGTTCGTAGTTAGCACGTCATCTCGACTAATTCTAATGATCATATTGGCGTCACGATCGAGTGAAATCGTGGACAGTCGGATATTTTGCAAGTGGGGATTTCTTCGAACACTATATGGAGCTGTTTGAAATCTGGTGCACAACTAGAAGAGATATTACAAGGATTCAGATGAGTCCGTTCCAATTTCCGTAGTTAATTATAATACTAATGAGTACATTCTAGATCACACACAGTCTATACTCAATACACAACCGGACAGACACATGACCGACCTACTGAGAAAATGAATAATAAACTACAGAAATCTGGATTCCCATTTAAGCTGTAGCGGTTGTGTTATTTGAACCAATTTGTGATTACATTGTGCTTCATTCTGTGGCTAATTCAAATTCCGAATATAACACGTTGAGTTGTGCTCATCGTGTTCTGTCTGCATTAGATTGGACTGATCTGGGAATTCTTGACACATCAATACGAATAATTTCAATGATCATCATATAATATTAATTGAGATGAAGTCAAATGACGACTGACGTGCTGTGTACGCTATCGGAAGTGTGCGACGGAATGCGGTCTATGACTTGTGTCGGTGCGTCGTCACGGGACACCGGTGTCAGTGAGGACTCAGTTGAATTGGAAGTGTCAATTGTGGATTGGTTGGTGTGAAGTGCAGTGGTGATTGTGTGGGATGGTGCGAATGCAGTCGATGGTAGTGAATGTGTGTAGTGGAGGCAATAAGGCGGATGTCGCTGCCATGATTCGAACGTGGGTTAGTGCGGCCACAACGCAATGTCATAACCACTAGACCACAGCGACGATGTGTTCGCGACCCAACGTCACGCTATCACAACACACCAACCATCTCCATCACACAGTCACCTCGACACCAACGCACCCACACACAAAAATCAATACTCTGTCGAATCAAATCGACAGAACTGAACACTTCACACACGTCTCACTCACCTTCATCACACCAACGACAATCTCAGTCATTCCCAACAATAACACCGAAACCAACAAATTAACAACACCAACATCCACGAATCCTGAATCACAACATATTCAACAAACACTACTACAACAGCAACAACAACAACAACAACAACAACAACAACCAACTTACACACCTACTCAATACACATCCACATCAACCACAGCTACGTTGACACTCACATGTGGAGGTGCATCACGTCAAACCAATCTTCCACCGACTGTCTCATTCGTTGTTCTCATCGTGTTCTGTCTCTATTAAATTGGACTATGATTGGAGTTCGTAGTTAGCACGTCATCTCGACTAATTCTAATGATCATATTGGCGTCACGATCGAGTGAAATCGTGGACAGTCGGATATTTTGCAAGTGGGGATTTCTTCGAACACTATATGGAGCTGTTTGAAATCTGGTGCACAACTAGAAGAGATATTACAAGGATTCAGATGAGTCCGTTCCAATTTCCGTAGTTAATTATAATACTAATGAGTACATTCTAGATCACACACAGTCTATACTCAATACACAACCGGACAGACACATGACCGACCTACTGAGAAAATGAATAATAAACTACAGAAATCTGGATTCCCATTTAAGCTGTAGCGGTTGTGTTATTTGAACCAATTTGTGATTACATTGTGCTTCATTCTGTGGCTAATTCAAATTCCGAATATAACACGTTGAGTTGTGCTCATCGTGTTCTGTCTGCATTAGATTGGACTGATCTGGGAATTCTTGACACATCAATACGAATAATTTCAATGATCATCATATAATATTAATTGAGATGAAGTCAAATGACGACTGACGTGCTGTGTACGCTATCGGAAGTGTGCGACGGAATGCGGTCTATGACTTGTGTCGGTGCGTCGTCACGGGACACCGGTGTCAGTGAGGACTCAGTTGAATTGGAAGTGTCAATTGTGGATTGGTTGGTGTGAAGTGCAGTGGTGATTGTGTGGGATGGTGCGAATGCAGTCGATGGTAGTGAATGTGTGTAGTGGAGGCAATAAGGCGGATGTCGCTGCCATGATTCGAACGTGGGTTAGTGCGGCCACAACGCAATGTCATAACCACTAGACCACAGCGACGATGTGTTCGCGACCCAACGTCACGCTATCACAACACACCAACCATCTCCATCACACAGTCACCTCGACACCAACGCACCCACACACAAAAATCAATACTCTGTCGAATCAAATCGACAGAACTGAACACTTCACACACGTCTCACTCACCTTCATCACACCAACGACAATCTCAGTCATTCCCAACAATAACACCGAAACCAACAAATTAACAACACCAACATCCACGAATCCTGAATCACAACATATTCAACAAACACTACTACAACAGCAACAACAACAACAACAACAACAACAACCAACTTACACACCTACTCAATACACATCCACATCAACCACAGCTACGTTGACACTCACATGTGGAGGTGCATCACGTCAAACCAATCTTCCACCGACTGTCTCATTCGTTGTTCTCATCGTGTTCTGTCTCTATTAAATTGGACTATGATTGGAGTTCGTAGTTAGCACGTCATCTCGACTAATTCTAATGATCATATTGGCGTCACGATCGAGTGAAATCGTGGACAGTCGGATATTTTGCAAGTGGGGATTTCTTCGAACACTATATGGAGCTGTTTGAAATCTGGTGCACAACTAGAAGAGATATTACAAGGATTCAGATGAGTCCGTTCCAATTTCCGTAGTTAATTATAATACTAATGAGTACATTCTAGATCACACACAGTCTATACTCAATACACAACCGGACAGACACATGACCGACCTACTGAGAAAATGAATAATAAACTACAGAAATCTGGATTCCCATTTAAGCTGTAGCGGTTGTGTTATTTGAACCAATTTGTGATTACATTGTGCTTCATTCTGTGGCTAATTCAAATTCCGAATATAACACGTTGAGTTGTGCTCATCGTGTTCTGTCTGCATTAGATTGGACTGATCTGGGAATTCTTGACACATCAATACGAATAATTTCAATGATCATCATATAATATTAATTGAGATGAAGTCAAATGACGACTGACGTGCTGTGTACGCTATCGGAAGTGTGCGACGGAATGCGGTCTATGACTTGTGTCGGTGCGTCGTCACGGGACACCGGTGTCAGTGAGGACTCAGTTGAATTGGAAGTGTCAATTGTGGATTGGTTGGTGTGAAGTGCAGTGGTGATTGTGTGGGATGGTGCGAATGCAGTCGATGGTAGTGAATGTGTGTAGTGGAGGCAATAAGGCGGATGTCGCTGCCATGATTCGAACGTGGGTTAGTGCGGCCACAACGCAATGTCATAACCACTAGACCACAGCGACGATGTGTTCGCGACCCAACGTCACGCTATCACAACACACCAACCATCTCCATCACACAGTCACCTCGACACCAACGCACCCACACACAAAAATCAATACTCTGTCGAATCAAATCGACAGAACTGAACACTTCACACACGTCTCACTCACCTTCATCACACCAACGACAATCTCAGTCATTCCCAACAATAACACCGAAACCAACAAATTAACAACACCAACATCCACGAATCCTGAATCACAACATATTCAACAAACACTACTACAACAGCAACAACAACAACAACAACAACAACCAACTTACACACCTACTCAATACACATCCACATCAACCACAGCTACGTTGACACTCACATGTGGAGGTGCATCACGTCAAACCAATCTTCCACCGACTGTCTCATTCGTTGTTCTCATCGTGTTCTGTCTCTATTAAATTGGACTATGATTGGAGTTCGTAGTTAGCACGTCATCTCGACTAATTCTAATGATCATATTGGCGTCACGATCGAGTGAAATCGTGGACAGTCGGATATTTTGCAAGTGGGGATTTCTTCGAACACTATATGGAGCTGTTTGAAATCTGGTGCACAACTAGAAGAGATATTACAAGGATTCAGATGAGTCCGTTCCAATTTCCGTAGTTAATTATAATACTAATGAGTACATTCTAGATCACACACAGTCTATACTCAATACACAACCGGACAGACACATGACCGACCTACTGAGAAAATGAATAATAAACTACAGAAATCTGGATTCCCATTTAAGCTGTAGCGGTTGTGTTATTTGAACCAATTTGTGATTACATTGTGCTTCATTCTGTGGCTAATTCAAATTCCGAATATAACACGTTGAGTTGTGCTCATCGTGTTCTGTCTGCATTAGATTGGACTGATCTGGGAATTCTTGACACATCAATACGAATAATTTCAATGATCATCATATAATATTAATTGAGATGAAGTCAAATGACGACTGACGTGCTGTGTACGCTATCGGAAGTGTGCGACGGAATGCGGTCTATGACTTGTGTCGGTGCGTCGTCACGGGACACCGGTGTCAGTGAGGACTCAGTTGAATTGGAAGTGTCAATTGTGGATTGGTTGGTGTGAAGTGCAGTGGTGATTGTGTTGGATGGTGCGAATGCAGTCGATGGTAGTGAATGTGTGTAGTGGAGGCAATAAGGCGGATGTCGCTGCCATGATTCGAACGTGGGTTAGTGCGGCCACAACGCAATGTCATAACCACTAGACCACAGCGACGATGTGTTCGCGACCCAACGTCACGCTATCACAACACACCAACCATCTCCATCACACAGTCACCTCGACACCAACGCACCCACACACAAAAATCAATACTCTGTCGAATCAAATCGACAGAACTGAACACTTCACACACGTCTCACTCACCTTCATCACACCAACGACAATCTCAGTCATTCCCAACAATAACACCGAAACCAACAAATTAACAACACCAACATCCACGAATCCTGAATCACAACATATTCAACAAACACTACTACAACAGCAACAACAACAACAACAACAACAACAACCAACTTACACACCTACTCAATACACATCCACATCAACCACAGCTACGTTGACACTCACATGTGGAGGTGCATCACGTCAAACCAATCTTCCACCGACTGTCTCATTCGTTGTTCTCATCGTGTTCTGTCTCTATTAAATTGGACTATGATTGGAGTTCGTAGTTAGCACGTCATCTCGACTAATTCTAATGATCATATTGGCGTCACGATCGAGTGAAATCGTGGACAGTCGGATATTTTGCAAGTGGGGATTTCTTCGAACACTATATGGAGCTGTTTGAAATCTGGTGCACAACTAGAAGAGATATTACAAGGATTCAGATGAGTCCGTTCCAATTTCCGTAGTTAATTATAATACTAATGAGTACATTCTAGATCACACACAGTCTATACTCAATACACAACCGGACAGACACATGACCGACCTACTGAGAAAATGAATAATAAACTACAGAAATCTGGATTCCCATTTAAGCTGTAGCGGTTGTGTTATTTGAACCAATTTGTGATTACATTGTGCTTCATTCTGTGGCTAATTCAAATTCCGAATATAACACGTTGAGTTGTGCTCATCGTGTTCTGTCTGCATTAGATTGGACTGATCTGGGAATTCTTGACACATCAATACGAATAATTTCAATGATCATCATATAATATTAATTGAGATGAAGTCAAATGACGACTGACGTGCTGTGTACGCTATCGGAAGTGTGCGACGGAATGCGGTCTATGACTTGTGTCGGTGCGTCGTCACGGGACACCGGTGTCAGTGAGGACTCAGTTGAATTGGAAGTGTCAATTGTGGATTGGTTGGTGTGAAGTGCAGTGGTGATTGTGTGGATGGTGCGAATGCAGTCGATGGTAGTGAATGTGTGTAGTGGAGGCAATAAGGCGGATGTCGCTGCCATGATTCGAACGTGGGTTAGTGCGGCCACAACGCAATGTCATAACCACTAGACCACAGCGACGATGTGTTCGCGACCCAACGTCACGCTATCACAACACACCAACCATCTCCATCACACAGTCACCTCGACACCAACGCACCCACACACAAAAATCAATACTCTGTCGAATCAAATCGACAGAACTGAACACTTCACACACGTCTCACTCACCTTCATCACACCAACGACAATCTCAGTCATTCCCAACAATAACACCGAAACCAACAAATTAACAACACCAACATCCACGAATCCTGAATCACAACATATTCAACAAACACTACTACAACAGCAACAACAACAACAACAACAACAACAACAACTTACACACCTACTCAATACACATCCACATCAACCACAGCTACGTTGACACTCACATGTGGAGGTGCATCACGTCAAACCAATCTTCCACCGACTGTCTCATTCGTTGTTCTCATCGTGTTCTGTCTCTATTAAATTGGACTATGATTGGAGTTCGTAGTTAGCACGTCATCTCGACTAATTCTAATGATCATATTGGCGTCACGATCGAGTGAAATCGTGGACAGTCGGATATTTTGCAAGTGGGGATTTCTTCGAACACTATATGGAGCTGTTTGAAATCTGGTGCACAACTAGAAGAGATATTACAAGGATTCAGATGAGTCCGTTCCAATTTCCGTAGTTAATTATAATACTAATGAGTACATTCTAGATCACACACAGTCTATACTCAATACACAACCGGACAGACACATGACCGACCTACTGAGAAAATGAATAATAAACTACAGAAATCTGGATTCCCATTTAAGCTGTAGCGGTTGTGTTATTTGAACCAATTTGTGATTACATTGTGCTTCATTCTGTGGCTAATTCAAATTCCGAATATAACACGTTGAGTTGTGCTCATCGTGTTCTGTCTGCATTAGATTGGACTGATCTGGGAATTCTTGACACATCAATACGAATAATTTCAATGATCATCATATAATATTAATTGAGATGAAGTCAAATGACGACTGACGTGCTGTGTACGCTATCGGAAGTGTGCGACGGAATGCGGTCTATGACTTGTGTCGGTGCGTCGTCACGGGACACCGGTGTCAGTGAGGACTCAGTTGAATTGGAAGTGTCAATTGTGGATTGGTTGGTGTGAAGTGCAGTGGTGATTGTGTGGGATGGTGCGAATGCAGTCGATGGTAGTGAATGTGTGTAGTGGAGGCAATAAGGCGGATGTCGCTGCCATGATTCGAACGTGGGTTAGTGCGGCCACAACGCAATGTCATAACCACTAGACCACAGCGACGATGTGTTCGCGACCCAACGTCACGCTATCACAACACACCAACCATCTCCATCACACAGTCACCTCGACACCAACGCACCCACACACAAAAATCAATACTCTGTCGAATCAAATCGACAGAACTGAACACTTCACACACGTCTCACTCACCTTCATCACACCAACGACAATCTCAGTCATTCCCAACAATAACACCGAAACCAACAAATTAACAACACCAACATCCACGAATCCTGAATCACAACATATTCAACAAACACTACTACAACAGCAACAACAACAACAACAACAACAACAACCAACTTACACACCTACTCAATACACATCCACATCAACCACAGCTACGTTGACACTCACATGTGGAGGTGCATCACGTCAAACCAATCTTCCACCGACTGTCTCATTCGTTGTTCTCATCGTGTTCTGTCTCTATTAAATTGGACTATGATTGGAGTTCGTAGTTAGCACGTCATCTCGACTAATTCTAATGATCATATTGGCGTCACGATCGAGTGAAATCGTGGACAGTCGGATATTTTGCAAGTGGGGATTTCTTCGAACACTATATGGAGCTGTTTGAAATCTGGTGCACAACTAGAAGAGATATTACAAGGATTCAGATGAGTCCGTTCCAATTTCCGTAGTTAATTATAATACTAATGAGTACATTCTAGATCACACACAGTCTATACTCAATACACAACCGGACAGACACATGACCGACCTACTGAGAAAATGAATAATAAACTACAGAAATCTGGATTCCCATTTAAGCTGTAGCGGTTGTGTTATTTGAACCAATTTGTGATTACATTGTGCTTCATTCTGTGGCTAATTCAAATTCCGAATATAACACGTTGAGTTGTGCTCATCGTGTTCTGTCTGCATTAGATTGGACTGATCTGGGAATTCTTGACACATCAATACGAATAATTTCAATGATCATCATATAATATTAATTGAGATGAAGTCAAATGACGACTGACGTGCTGTGTACGCTATCGGAAGTGTGCGACGGAATGCGGTCTATGACTTGTGTCGGTGCGTCGTCACGGGACACCGGTGTCAGTGAGGACTCAGTTGAATTGGAAGTGTCAATTGTGGATTGGTTGGTGTGAAGTGCAGTGGTGATTGTGTTGGATGGTGCGAATGCAGTCGATGGTAGTGAATGTGTGTAGTGGAGGCAATAAGGCGGATGTCGCTGCCATGATTCGAACGTGGGTTAGTGCGGCCACAACGCAATGTCATAACCACTAGACCACAGCGACGATGTGTTCGCGACCCAACGTCACGCTATCACAACACACCAACCATCTCCATCACACAGTCACCTCGACACCAACGCACCCACACACAAAAATCAATACTCTGTCGAATCAAATCGACAGAACTGAACACTTCACACACGTCTCACTCACCTTCATCACACCAACGACAATCTCAGTCATTCCCAACAATAACACCGAAACCAACAAATTAACAACACCAACATCCACGAATCCTGAATCACAACATATTCAACAAACACTACTACAACAGCAACAACAACAACAACAACAACAACAACCAACTTACACACCTACTCAATACACATCCACATCAACCACAGCTACGTTGACACTCACATGTGGAGGTGCATCACGTCAAACCAATCTTCCACCGACTGTCTCATTCGTTGTTCTCATCGTGTTCTGTCTCTATTAAATTGGACTATGATTGGAGTTCGTAGTTAGCACGTCATCTCGACTAATTCTAATGATCATATTGGCGTCACGATCGAGTGAAATCGTGGACAGTCGGATATTTTGCAAGTGGGGATTTCTTCGAACACTATATGGAGCTGTTTGAAATCTGGTGCACAACTAGAAGAGATATTACAAGGATTCAGATGAGTCCGTTCCAATTTCCGTAGTTAATTATAATACTAATGAGTACATTCTAGATCACACACAGTCTATACTCAATACACAACCGGACAGACACATGACCGACCTACTGAGAAAATGAATAATAAACTACAGAAATCTGGATTCCCATTTAAGCTGTAGCGGTTGTGTTATTTGAACCAATTTGTGATTACATTGTGCTTCATTCTGTGGCTAATTCAAATTCCGAATATAACACGTTGAGTTGTGCTCATCGTGTTCTGTCTGCATTAGATTGGACTGATCTGGGAATTCTTGACACATCAATACGAATAATTTCAATGATCATCATATAATATTAATTGAGATGAAGTCAAATGACGACTGACGTGCTGTGTACGCTATCGGAAGTGTGCGACGGAATGCGGTCTATGACTTGTGTCGGTGCGTCGTCACGGGACACCGGTGTCAGTGAGGACTCAGTTGAATTGGAAGTGTCAATTGTGGATTGGTTGGTGTGAAGTGCAGTGGTGATTGTGTTGGATGGTGCGAATGCAGTCGATGGTAGTGAATGTGTGTAGTGGAGGCAATAAGGCGGATGTCGCTGCCATGATTCGAACGTGGGTTAGTGCGGCCACAACGCAATGTCATAACCACTAGACCACAGCGACGATGTGTTCGCGACCCAACGTCACGCTATCACAACACACCAACCATCTCCATCACACAGTCACCTCGACACCAACGCACCCACACACAAAAATCAATACTCTGTCGAATCAAATCGACAGAACTGAACACTTCACACACGTCTCACTCACCTTCATCACACCAACGACAATCTCAGTCATTCCCAACAATAACACCGAAACCAACAAATTAACAACACCAACATCCACGAATCCTGAATCACAACATATTCAACAAACACTACTACAACAGCAACAACAACAACAACAACAACAACAACCAACTTACACACCTACTCAATACACATCCACATCAACCACAGCTACGTTGACACTCACATGTGGAGGTGCATCACGTCAAACCAATCTTCCACCGACTGTCTCATTCGTTGTTCTCATCGTGTTCTGTCTCTATTAAATTGGACTATGATTGGAGTTCGTAGTTAGCACGTCATCTCGACTAATTCTAATGATCATATTGGCGTCACGATCGAGTGAAATCGTGGACAGTCGGATATTTTGCAAGTGGGGATTTCTTCGAACACTATATGGAGCTGTTTGAAATCTGGTGCACAACTAGAAGAGATATTACAAGGATTCAGATGAGTCCGTTCCAATTTCCGTAGTTAATTATAATACTAATGAGTACATTCTAGATCACACACAGTCTATACTCAATACACAACCGGACAGACACATGACCGACCTACTGAGAAAATGAATAATAAACTACAGAAATCTGGATTCCCATTTAAGCTGTAGCGGTTGTGTTATTTGAACCAATTTGTGATTACATTGTGCTTCATTCTGTGGCTAATTCAAATTCCGAATATAACACGTTGAGTTGTGCTCATCGTGTTCTGTCTGCATTAGATTGGACTGATCTGGGAATTCTTGACACATCAATACGAATAATTTCAATGATCATCATATAATATTAATTGAGATGAAGTCAAATGACGACTGACGTGCTGTGTACGCTATCGGAAGTGTGCGACGGAATGCGGTCTATGACTTGTGTCGGTGCGTCGTCACGGGACACCGGTGTCAGTGAGGACTCAGTTGAATTGGAAGTGTCAATTGTGGATTGGTTGGTGTGAAGTGCAGTGGTGATTGTGTTGGATGGTGCGAATGCAGTCGATGGTAGTGAATGTGTGTAGTGGAGGCAATAAGGCGGATGTCGCTGCCATGATTCGAACGTGGGTTAGTGCGGCCACAACGCAATGTCATAACCACTAGACCACAGCGACGATGTGTTCGCGACCCAACGTCACGCTATCACAACACACCAACCATCTCCATCACACAGTCACCTCGACACCAACGCACCCACACACAAAAATCAATACTCTGTCGAATCAAATCGACAGAACTGAACACTTCACACACGTCTCACTCACCTTCATCACACCAACGACAATCTCAGTCATTCCCAACAATAACACCGAAACCAACAAATTAACAACACCAACATCCACGAATCCTGAATCACAACATATTCAACAAACACTACTACAACAGCAACAACAACAACAACAACAACAAACAACCAACTTACACACCTACTCAATACACATCCACATCAACCACAGCTACGTTGACACTCACATGTGGAGGTGCATCACGTCAAACCAATCTTCCACCGACTGTCTCATTCGTTGTTCTCATCGTGTTCTGTCTCTATTAAATTGGACTATGATTGGAGTTCGTAGTTAGCACGTCATCTCGACTAATTCTAATGATCATATTGGCGTCACGATCGAGTGAAATCGTGGACAGTCGGATATTTTGCAAGTGGGGATTTCTTCGAACACTATATGGAGCTGTTTGAAATCTGGTGCACAACTAGAAGAGATATTACAAGGATTCAGATGAGTCCGTTCCAATTTCCGTAGTTAATTATAATACTAATGAGTACATTCTAGATCACACACAGTCTATACTCAATACACAACCGGACAGACACATGACCGACCTACTGAGAAAATGAATAATAAACTACAGAAATCTGGATTCCCATTTAAGCTGTAGCGGTTGTGTTATTTGAACCAATTTGTGATTACATTGTGCTTCATTCTGTGGCTAATTCAAATTCCGAATATAACACGTTGAGTTGTGCTCATCGTGTTCTGTCTGCATTAGATTGGACTGATCTGGGAATTCTTGACACATCAATACGAATAATTTCAATGATCATCATATAATATTAATTGAGATGAAGTCAAATGACGACTGACGTGCTGTGTACGCTATCGGAAGTGTGCGACGGAATGCGGTCTATGACTTGTGTCGGTGCGTCGTCACGGGACACCGGTGTCAGTGAGGACTCAGTTGAATTGGAAGTGTCAATTGTGGATTGGTTGGTGTGAAGTGCAGTGGTGATTGTGTTGGATGGTGCGAATGCAGTCGATGGTAGTGAATGTGTGTAGTGGAGGCAATAAGGCGGATGTCGCTGCCATGATTCGAACGTGGGTTAGTGCGGCCACAACGCAATGTCATAACCACTAGACCACAGCGACGATGTGTTCGCGACCCAACGTCACGCTATCACAACACACCAACCATCTCCATCACACAGTCACCTCGACACCAACGCACCCACACACAAAAATCAATACTCTGTCGAATCAAATCGACAGAACTGAACACTTCACACACGTCTCACTCACCTTCATCACACCAACGACAATCTCAGTCATTCCCAACAATAACACCGAAACCAACAAATTAACAACACCAACATCCACGAATCCTGAATCACAACATATTCAACAAACACTACTACAACAGCAACAACAACAACAACAACAACAACAACCAACTTACACACCTACTCAATACACATCCACATCAACCACAGCTACGTTGACACTCACATGTGGAGGTGCATCACGTCAAACCAATCTTCCACCGACTGTCTCATTCGTTGTTCTCATCGTGTTCTGTCTCTATTAAATTGGACTATGATTGGAGTTCGTAGTTAGCACGTCATCTCGACTAATTCTAATGATCATATTGGCGTCACGATCGAGTGAAATCGTGGACAGTCGGATATTTTGCAAGTGGGGATTTCTTCGAACACTATATGGAGCTGTTTGAAATCTGGTGCACAACTAGAAGAGATATTACAAGGATTCAGATGAGTCCGTTCCAATTTCCGTAGTTAATTATAATACTAATGAGTACATTCTAGATCACACACAGTCTATACTCAATACACAACCGGACAGACACATGACCGACCTACTGAGAAAATGAATAATAAACTACAGAAATCTGGATTCCCATTTAAGCTGTAGCGGTTGTGTTATTTGAACCAATTTGTGATTACATTGTGCTTCATTCTGTGGCTAATTCAAATTCCGAATATAACACGTTGAGTTGTGCTCATCGTGTTCTGTCTGCATTAGATTGGACTGATCTGGGAATTCTTGACACATCAATACGAATAATTTCAATGATCATCATATAATATTAATTGAGATGAAGTCAAATGACGACTGACGTGCTGTGTACGCTATCGGAAGTGTGCGACGGAATGCGGTCTATGACTTGTGTCGGTGCGTCGTCACGGGACACCGGTGTCAGTGAGGACTCAGTTGAATTGGAAGTGTCAATTGTGGATTGGTTGGTGTGAAGTGCAGTGGTGATTGTGTTGGATGGTGCGAATGCAGTCGATGGTAGTGAATGTGTGTAGTGGAGGCAATAAGGCGGATGTCGCTGCCATGATTCGAACGTGGGTTAGTGCGGCCACAACGCAATGTCATAACCACTAGACCACAGCGACGATGTGTTCGCGACCCAACGTCACGCTATCACAACACACCAACCATCTCCATCACACAGTCACCTCGACACCAACGCACCCACACACAAAAATCAATACTCTGTCGAATCAAATCGACAGAACTGAACACTTCACACACGTCTCACTCACCTTCATCACACCAACGACAATCTCAGTCATTCCCAACAATAACACCGAAACCAACAAATTAACAACACCAACATCCACGAATCCTGAATCACAACATATTCAACAAACACTACTACAACAGCAACAACAACAACAACAACAACAACAACCAACTTACACACCTACTCAATACACATCCACATCAACCACAGCTACGTTGACACTCACATGTGGAGGTGCATCACGTCAAACCAATCTTCCACCGACTGTCTCATTCGTTGTTCTCATCGTGTTCTGTCTCTATTAAATTGGACTATGATTGGAGTTCGTAGTTAGCACGTCATCTCGACTAATTCTAATGATCATATTGGCGTCACGATCGAGTGAAATCGTGGACAGTCGGATATTTTGCAAGTGGGGATTTCTTCGAACACTATATGGAGCTGTTTGAAATCTGGTGCACAACTAGAAGAGATATTACAAGGATTCAGATGAGTCCGTTCCAATTTCCGTAGTTAATTATAATACTAATGAGTACATTCTAGATCACACACAGTCTATACTCAATACACAACCGGACAGACACATGACCGACCTACTGAGAAAATGAATAATAAACTACAGAAATCTGGATTCCCATTTAAGCTGTAGCGGTTGTGTTATTTGAACCAATTTGTGATTACATTGTGCTTCATTCTGTGGCTAATTCAAATTCCGAATATAACACGTTGAGTTGTGCTCATCGTGTTCTGTCTGCATTAGATTGGACTGATCTGGGAATTCTTGACACATCAATACGAATAATTTCAATGATCATCATATAATATTAATTGAGATGAAGTCAAATGACGACTGACGTGCTGTGTACGCTATCGGAAGTGTGCGACGGAATGCGGTCTATGACTTGTGTCGGTGCGTCGTCACGGGACACCGGTGTCAGTGAGGACTCAGTTGAATTGGAAGTGTCAATTGTGGATTGGTTGGTGTGAAGTGCAGTGGTGATTGTGTTGGATGGTGCGAATGCAGTCGATGGTAGTGAATGTGTGTAGTGGAGGCAATAAGGCGGATGTCGCTGCCAGGATTCGAACGTGGGTTAGTGCGGCCACAACGCAATGTCATAACCACTAGACCACAGCGACGATGTGTTCGCGACCCAACGTCACGCTATCACAACACACCAACCATCTCCATCACACAGTCACCTCGACACCAACGCACCCACACACAAAAATCAATACTCTGTCGAATCAAATCGACAGAACTGAACACTTCACACACGTCTCACTCACCTTCATCACACCAACGACAATCTCAGTCATTCCCAACAATAACACCGAAACCAACAAATTAACAACACCAACATCCACGAATCCTGAATCACAACATATTCAACAAACACTACTACAACAGCAACAACAACAACAACAACAACAACAACCAACTTACACACCTACTCAATACACATCCACATCAACCACAGCTACGTTGACACTCACATGTGGAGGTGCATCACGTCAAACCAATCTTCCACCGACTGTCTCATTCGTTGTTCTCATCGTGTTCTGTCTCTATTAAATTGGACTATGATTGGAGTTCGTAGTTAGCACGTCATCTCGACTAATTCTAATGATCATATTGGCGTCACGATCGAGTGAAATCGTGGACAGTCGGATATTTTGCAAGTGGGGATTTCTTCGAACACTATATGGAGCTGTTTGAAATCTGGTGCACAACTAGAAGAGATATTACAAGGATTCAGATGAGTCCGTTCCAATTTCCGTAGTTAATTATAATACTAATGAGTACATTCTAGATCACACACAGTCTATACTCAATACACAACCGGACAGACACATGACCGACCTACTGAGAAAATGAATAATAAACTACAGAAATCTGGATTCCCATTTAAGCTGTAGCGGTTGTGTTATTTGAACCAATTTGTGATTACATTGTGCTTCATTCTGTGGCTAATTCAAATTCCGAATATAACACGTTGAGTTGTGCTCATCGTGTTCTGTCTGCATTAGATTGGACTGATCTGGGAATTCTTGACACATCAATACGAATAATTTCAATGATCATCATATAATATTAATTGAGATGAAGTCAAATGACGACTGACGTGCTGTGTACGCTATCGGAAGTGTGCGACGGAATGCGGTCTATGACTTGTGTCGGTGCGTCGTCACGGGACACCGGTGTCAGTGAGGACTCAGTTGAATTGGAAGTGTCAATTGTGGATTGGTTGGTGTGAAGTGCAGTGGTGATTGTGTTGGATGGTGCGAATGCAGTCGATGGTAGTGAATGTGTGTAGTGGAGGCAATAAGGCGGATGTCGCTGCCAGGATTCGAACGTGGGTTAGTGCGGCCACAACGCAATGTCATAACCACTAGACCACAGCGACGATGTGTTCGCGACCCAACGTCACGCTATCACAACACACCAACCATCTCCATCACACAGTCACCTCGACACCAACGCACCCACACACAAAAATCAATACTCTGTCGAATCAAATCGACAGAACTGAACACTTCACACACGTCTCACTCACCTTCATCACACCAACGACAATCTCAGTCATTCCCAACAATAACACCGAAACCAACAAATTAACAACACCAACATCCACGAATCCTGAATCACAACATATTCAACAAACACTACTACAACAGCAACAACAACAACAACAACAACAACCAACTTACATACCTACTCAATACACATCCACATCAACCACAGCTACGTTGACACTCACATGTGGAGGTGCATCACGTCAAACCAATCTTCCACCGACTGTCTCATTCGTTGTTCTCATCGTGTTCTGTCTCTATTAAATTGGACTATGATTGGAGTTCGTAGTTAGCACGTCATCTCGACTAATTCTAATGATCATATTGGCGTCACGATCGAGTGAAATCGTGGACAGTCGGATATTTTGCAAGTGGGGATTTCTTCGAACACTATATGGAGCTGTTTGAAATCTGGTGCACAACTAGAAGAGATATTACAAGGATTCAGATGAGTCCGTTCCAATTTCCGTAGTTAATTATAATACTAATGAGTACATTCTAGATCACACACAGTCTATACTCAATACACAACCGGACAGACACATGACCGACCTACTGAGAAAATGAATAATAAACTACAGAAATCTGGATTCCCATTTAAGCTGTAGCGGTTGTGTTATTTGAACCAATTTGTGATTACATTGTGCTTCATTCTGTGGCTAATTCAAATTCCGAATATAACACGTTGAGTTGTGCTCATCGTGTTCTGTCTGCATTAGATTGGACTGATCTGGGAATTCTTGACACATCAATACGAATAATTTCAATGATCATCATATAATATTAATTGAGATGAAGTCAAATGACGACTGACGTGCTGTGTACGCTATCGGAAGTGTGCGACGGAATGCGGTCTATGACTTGTGTCGGTGCGTCGTCACGGGACACCGGTGTCAGTGAGGACTCAGTTGAATTGGAAGTGTCAATTGTGGATTGGTTGGTGTGAAGTGCAGTGGTGATTGTGTTGGATGGTGCGAATGCAGTCGATGGTAGTGAATGTGTGTAGTGGAGGCAATAAGGCGGATGTCGCTGCCATGATTCGAACGTGGGTTAGTGCGGCCACAACGCAATGTCATAACCACTAGACCACAGCGACGATGTGTTCGCGACCCAACGTCACGCTATCACAACACACCAACCATCTCCATCACACAGTCACCTCGACACCAACGCACCCACACACAAAAATCAATACTCTGTCGAATCAAATCGACAGAACTGAACACTTCACACACGTCTCACTCACCTTCATCACACCAACGACAATCTCAGTCATTCCCAACAATAACACCGAAACCAACAAATTAACAACACCAACATCCACGAATCCTGAATCACAACATATTCAACAAACACTACTACAACAGCAACAACAACAACAACAACAACAACCAACTTACACACCTACTCAATACACATCCACATCAACCACAGCTACGTTGACACTCACATGTGGAGGTGCATCACGTCAAACCAATCTTCCACCGACTGTCTCATTCGTTGTTCTCATCGTGTTCTGTCTCTATTAAATTGGACTATGATTGGAGTTCGTAGTTAGCACGTCATCTCGACTAATTCTAATGATCATATTGGCGTCACGATCGAGTGAAATCGTGGACAGTCGGATATTTTGCAAGTGGGGATTTCTTCGAACACTATATGGAGCTGTTTGAAATCTGGTGCACAACTAGAAGAGATATTACAAGGATTCAGATGAGTCCGTTCCAATTTCCGTAGTTAATTATAATACTAATGAGTACATTCTAGATCACACACAGTCTATACTCAATACACAACCGGACAGACACATGACCGACCTACTGAGAAAATGAATAATAAACTACAGAAATCTGGATTCCCATTTAAGCTGTAGCGGTTGTGTTATTTGAACCAATTTGTGATTACATTGTGCTTCATTCTGTGGCTAATTCAAATTCCGAATATAACACGTTGAGTTGTGCTCATCGTGTTCTGTCTGCATTAGATTGGACTGATCTGGGAATTCTTGACACATCAATACGAATAATTTCAATGATCATCATATAATATTAATTGAGATGAAGTCAAATGACGACTGACGTGCTGTGTACGCTATCGGAAGTGTGCGACGGAATGCGGTCTATGACTTGTGTCGGTGCGTCGTCACGGGACACCGGTGTCAGTGAGGACTCAGTTGAATTGGAAGTGTCAATTGTGGATTGGTTGGTGTGAAGTGCAGTGGTGATTGTGTTGGATGGTGCGAATGCAGTCGATGGTAGTGAATGTGTGTAGTGGAGGCAATAAGGCGGATGTCGCTGCCAGGATTCGAACGTGGGTTAGTGCGGCCACAACGCAATGTCATAACCACTAGACCACAGCGACGATGTGTTCGCGACCCAACGTCACGCTATCACAACACACCAACCATCTCCATCACACAGTCACCTCGACACCAACGCACCCACACACAAAAATCAATACTCTGTCGAATCAAATCGACAGAACTGAACACTTCACACACGTCTCACTCACCTTCATCACACCAACGACAATCTCAGTCATTCCCAACAATAACACCGAAACCAACAAATTAACAACACCAACATCCACGAATCCTGAATCACAACATATTCAACAAACACTACTACAACAGCAACAACAACAACAACAACAACAACAACCAACTTACACACCTACTCAATACACATCCACATCAACCACAGCTACGTTGACACTCACATGTGGAGGTGCATCACGTCAAACCAATCTTCCACCGACTGTCTCATTCGTTGTTCTCATCGTGTTCTGTCTCTATTAAATTGGACTATGATTGGAGTTCGTAGTTAGCACGTCATCTCGACTAATTCTAATGATCATATTGGCGTCACGATCGAGTGAAATCGTGGACAGTCGGATATTTTGCAAGTGGGGATTTCTTCGAACACTATATGGAGCTGTTTGAAATCTGGTGCACAACTAGAAGAGATATTACAAGGATTCAGATGAGTCCGTTCCAATTTCCGTAGTTAATTATAATACTAATGAGTACATTCTAGATCACACACAGTCTATACTCAATACACAACCGGACAGACACATGACCGACCTACTGAGAAAATGAATAATAAACTACAGAAATCTGGATTCCCATTTAAGCTGTAGCGGTTGTGTTATTTGAACCAATTTGTGATTACATTGTGCTTCATTCTGTGGCTAATTCAAATTCCGAATATAACACGTTGAGTTGTGCTCATCGTGTTCTGTCTGCATTAGATTGGACTGATCTGGGAATTCTTGACACATCAATACGAATAATTTCAATGATCATCATATAATATTAATTGAGATGAAGTCAAATGACGACTGACGTGCTGTGTACGCTATCGGAAGTGTGCGACGGAATGCGGTCTATGACTTGTGTCGGTGCGTCGTCACGGGACACCGGTGTCAGTGAGGACTCAGTTGAATTGGAAGTGTCAATTGTGGATTGGTTGGTGTGAAGTGCAGTGGTGATTGTGTTGGATGGTGCGAATGCAGTCGATGGTAGTGAATGTGTGTAGTGGAGGCAATAAGGCGGATGTCGCTGCCATGATTCGAACGTGGGTTAGTGCGGCCACAACGCAATGTCATAACCACTAGACCACAGCGACGATGTGTTCGCGACCCAACGTCACGCTATCACAACACACCAACCATCTCCATCACACAGTCACCTCGACACCAACGCACCCACACACAAAAATCAATACTCTGTCGAATCAAATCGACAGAACTGAACACTTCACACACGTCTCACTCACCTTCATCACACCAACGACAATCTCAGTCATTCCCAACAATAACACCGAAACCAACAAATTAACAACACCAACATCCACGAATCCTGAATCACAACATATTCAACAAACACTACTACAACAGCAACAAACAACAACAACAACATCAACAACCAACTTACACACCTACTCAATACACATCCACATCAACCACAGCTACGTTGACACTCACATGTGGAGGTGCATCACGTCAAACCAATCTTCCACCGACTGTCTCATTCGTTGTTCTCATCGTGTTCTGTCTCTATTAAATTGGACTATGATTGGAGTTCGTAGTTAGCACGTCATCTCGACTAATTCTAATGATCATATTGGCGTCACGATCGAGTGAAATCGTGGACAGTCGGATATTTTGCAAGTGGGGATTTCTTCGAACACTATATGGAGCTGTTTGAAATCTGGTGCACAACTAGAAGAGATATTACAAGGATTCAGATGAGTCCGTTCCAATTTCCGTAGTTAATTATAATACTAATGAGTACATTCTAGATCACACACAGTCTATACTCAATACACAACCGGACAGACACATGACCGACCTACTGAGAAAATGAATAATAAACTACAGAAATCTGGATTCCCATTTAAGCTGTAGCGGTTGTGTTATTTGAACCAATTTGTGATTACATTGTGCTTCATTCTGTGGCTAATTCAAATTCCGAATATAACACGTTGAGTTGTGCTCATCGTGTTCTGTCTGCATTAGATTGGACTGATCTGGGAATTCTTGACACATCAATACGAATAATTTCAATGATCATCATATAATATTAATTGAGATGAAGTCAAATGACGACTGACGTGCTGTGTACGCTATCGGAAGTGTGCGACGGAATGCGGTCTATGACTTGTGTCGGTGCGTCGTCACGGGACACCGGTGTCAGTGAGGACTCAGTTGAATTGGAAGTGTCAATTGTGGATTGGTTGGTGTGAAGTGCAGTGGTGATTGTGTGGATGGTGCGAATGCAGTCGATGGTAGTGAATGTGTGTAGTGGAGGCAATAAGGCGGATGTCGCTGCCATGATTCGAACGTGGGTTAGTGCGGCCACAACGCAATGTCATAACCACTAGACCACAGCGACGATGTGTTCGCGACCCAACGTCACGCTATCACAACACACCAACCATCTCCATCACACAGTCACCTCGACACCAACGCACCCACACACAAAAATCAATACTCTGTCGAATCAAATCGACAGAACTGAACACTTCACACACGTCTCACTCACCTTCATCACACCAACGACAATCTCAGTCATTCCCAACAATAACACCGAAACCAACAAATTAACAACACCAACATCCACGAATCCTGAATCACAACATATTCAACAAACACTACTACAACAGCAACAACAACAACAACAACAACAACAACCAACTTACACACCTACTCAATACACATCCACATCAACCACAGCTACGTTGACACTCACATGTGGAGGTGCATCACGTCAAACCAATCTTCCACCGACTGTCTCATTCGTTGTTCTCATCGTGTTCTGTCTCTATTAAATTGGACTATGATTGGAGTTCGTAGTTAGCACGTCATCTCGACTAATTCTAATGATCATATTGGCGTCACGATCGAGTGAAATCGTGGACAGTCGGATATTTTGCAAGTGGGGATTTCTTCGAACACTATATGGAGCTGTTTGAAATCTGGTGCACAACTAGAAGAGATATTACAAGGATTCAGATGAGTCCGTTCCAATTTCCGTAGTTAATTATAATACTAATGAGTACATTCTAGATCACACACAGTCTATACTCAATACACAACCGGACAGACACATGACCGACCTACTGAGAAAATGAATAATAAACTACAGAAATCTGGATTCCCATTTAAGCTGTAGCGGTTGTGTTATTTGAACCAATTTGTGATTACATTGTGCTTCATTCTGTGGCTAATTCAAATTCCGAATATAACACGTTGAGTTGTGCTCATCGTGTTCTGTCTGCATTAGATTGGACTGATCTGGGAATTCTTGACACATCAATACGAATAATTTCAATGATCATCATATAATATTAATTGAGATGAAGTCAAATGACGACTGACGTGCTGTGTACGCTATCGGAAGTGTGCGACGGAATGCGGTCTATGACTTGTGTCGGTGCGTCGTCACGGGACACCGGTGTCAGTGAGGACTCAGTTGAATTGGAAGTGTCAATTGTGGATTGGTTGGTGTGAAGTGCAGTGGTGATTGTGTTGGATGGTGCGAATGCAGTCGATGGTAGTGAATGTGTGTAGTGGAGGCAATAAGGCGGATGTCGCTGCCATGATTCGAACGTGGGTTAGTGCGGCCACAACGCAATGTCATAACCACTAGACCACAGCGACGATGTGTTCGCGACCCAACGTCACGCTATCACAACACACCAACCATCTCCATCACACAGTCACCTCGACACCAACGCACCCACACACAAAAATCAATACTCTGTCGAATCAAATCGACAGAACTGAACACTTCACACACGTCTCACTCACCTTCATCACACCAACGACAATCTCAGTCATTCCCAACAATAACACCGAAACCAACAAATTAACAACACCAACATCCACGAATCCTGAATCACAACATATTCAACAAACACTACTACAACAGCAACAACAACAACAACAACAACCAACTTACACACCTACTCAATACACATCCACATCAACCACAGCTACGTTGACACTCACATGTGGAGGTGCATCACGTCAAACCAATCTTCCACCGACTGTCTCATTCGTTGTTCTCATCGTGTTCTGTCTCTATTAAATTGGACTATGATTGGAGTTCGTAGTTAGCACGTCATCTCGACTAATTCTAATGATCATATTGGCGTCACGATCGAGTGAAATCGTGGACAGTCGGATATTTTGCAAGTGGGGATTTCTTCGAACACTATATGGAGCTGTTTGAAATCTGGTGCACAACTAGAAGAGATATTACAAGGATTCAGATGAGTCCGTTCCAATTTCCGTAGTTAATTATAATACTAATGAGTACATTCTAGATCACACACAGTCTATACTCAATACACAACCGGACAGACACATGACCGACCTACTGAGAAAATGAATAATAAACTACAGAAATCTGGATTCCCATTTAAGCTGTAGCGGTTGTGTTATTTGAACCAATTTGTGATTACATTGTGCTTCATTCTGTGGCTAATTCAAATTCCGAATATAACACGTTGAGTTGTGCTCATCGTGTTCTGTCTGCATTAGATTGGACTGATCTGGGAATTCTTGACACATCAATACGAATAATTTCAATGATCATCATATAATATTAATTGAGATGAAGTCAAATGACGACTGACGTGCTGTGTACGCTATCGGAAGTGTGCGACGGAATGCGGTCTATGACTTGTGTCGGTGCGTCGTCACGGGACACCGGTGTCAGTGAGGACTCAGTTGAATTGGAAGTGTCAATTGTGGATTGGTTGGTGTGAAGTGCAGTGATGATTGTGTTGGATGGTGCGAATGCAGTCGATGGTAGTGAATGTGTGTAGTGGAGGCAATAAGGCGGATGTCGCTGCCAGGATTCGAACGTGGGTTAGTGCGGCCACAACGCAATGTCATAACCACTAGACCACAGCGACGATGTGTTCGCGACCCAACGTCACGCTATCACAACACACCAACCATCTCCATCACACAGTCACCTCGACACCAACGCACCCACACACAAAAATCAATACTCTGTCGAATCAAATCGACAGAACTGAACACTTCACACACGTCTCACTCACCTTCATCACACCAACGACAATCTCAGTCATTCCCAACAATAACACCGAAACCAACAAATTAACAACACCAACATCCACGAATCCTGAATCACAACATATTCAACAAACACTACTACAACAGCAACAACAACAACAACAACAACAACAACCAACTTACACACCTACTCAATACACATCCACATCAACCACAGCTACGTTGACACTCACATGTGGAGGTGCATCACGTCAAACCAATCTTCCACCGACTGTCTCATTCGTTGTTCTCATCGTGTTCTGTCTCTATTAAATTGGACTATGATTGGAGTTCGTAGTTAGCACGTCATCTCGACTAATTCTAATGATCATATTGGCGTCACGATCGAGTGAAATCGTGGACAGTCGGATATTTTGCAAGTGGGGATTTCTTCGAACACTATATGGAGCTGTTTGAAATCTGGTGCACAACTAGAAGAGATATTACAAGGATTCAGATGAGTCCGTTCCAATTTCCGTAGTTAATTATAATACTAATGAGTACATTCTAGATCACACACAGTCTATACTCAATACACAACCGGACAGACACATGACCGACCTACTGAGAAAATGAATAATAAACTACAGAAATCTGGATTCCCATTTAAGCTGTAGCGGTTGTGTTATTTGAACCAATTTGTGATTACATTGTGCTTCATTCTGTGGCTAATTCAAATTCCGAATATAACACGTTGAGTTGTGCTCATCGTGTTCTGTCTGCATTAGATTGGACTGATCTGGGAATTCTTGACACATCAATACGAATAATTTCAATGATCATCATATAATATTAATTGAGATGAAGTCAAATGACGACTGACGTGCTGTGTACGCTATCGGAAGTGTGCGACGGAATGCGGTCTATGACTTGTGTCGGTGCGTCGTCACGGGACACCGGTGTCAGTGAGGACTCAGTTGAATTGGAAGTGTCAATTGTGGATTGGTTGGTGTGAAGTGCAGTGGTGATTGTGTTGGATGGTGCGAATGCAGTCGATGGTAGTGAATGTGTGTAGTGGAGGCAATAAGGCGGATGTCGCTGCCATGATTCGAACGTGGGTTAGTGCGGCCACAACGCAATGTCATAACCACTAGACCACAGCGACGATGTGTTCGCGACCCAACGTCACGCTATCACAACACACCAACCATCTCCATCACACAGTCACCTCGACACCAACGCACCCACACACAAAAATCAATACTCTGTCGAATCAAATCGACAGAACTGAACACTTCACACACGTCTCACTCACCTTCATCACACCAACGACAATCTCAGTCATTCCCAACAATAACACCGAAACCAACAAATTAACAACACCAACATCCACGAATCCTGAATCACAACATATTCAACAAACACTACTACAACAGCAACAACAACAACAACAACAACAACAACCAACTTACACACCTACTCAATACACATCCACATCAACCACAGCTACGTTGACACTCACATGTGGAGGTGCATCACGTCAAACCAATCTTCCACCGACTGTCTCATTCGTTGTTCTCATCGTGTTCTGTCTCTATTAAATTGGACTATGATTGGAGTTCGTAGTTAGCACGTCATCTCGACTAATTCTAATGATCATATTGGCGTCACGATCGAGTGAAATCGTGGACAGTCGGATATTTTGCAAGTGGGGATTTCTTCGAACACTATATGGAGCTGTTTGAAATCTGGTGCACAACTAGAAGAGATATTACAAGGATTCAGATGAGTCCGTTCCAATTTCCGTAGTTAATTATAATACTAATGAGTACATTCTAGATCACACACAGTCTATACTCAATACACAACCGGACAGACACATGACCGACCTACTGAGAAAATGAATAATAAACTACAGAAATCTGGATTCCCATTTAAGCTGTAGCGGTTGTGTTATTTGAACCAATTTGTGATTACATTGTGCTTCATTCTGTGGCTAATTCAAATTCCGAATATAACACGTTGAGTTGTGCTCATCGTGTTCTGTCTGCATTAGATTGGACTGATCTGGGAATTCTTGACACATCAATACGAATAATTTCAATGATCATCATATAATATTAATTGAGATGAAGTCAAATGACGACTGACGTGCTGTGTACGCTATCGGAAGTGTGCGACGGAATGCGGTCTATGACTTGTGTCGGTGCGTCGTCACGGGACACCGGTGTCAGTGAGGACTCAGTTGAATTGGAAGTGTCAATTGTGGATTGGTTGGTGTGAAGTGCAGTGGTGATTGTGTTGGATGGTGCGAATGCAGTCGATGGTAGTGAATGTGTGTAGTGGAGGCAATAAGGCGGATGTCGCTGCCAGGATTCGAACGTGGGTTAGTGCGGCCACAACGCAATGTCATAACCACTAGACCACAGCGACGATGTGTTCGCGACCCAACGTCACGCTATCACAACACACCAACCATCTCCATCACACAGTCACCTCGACACCAACGCACCCACACACAAAAATCAATACTCTGTCGAATCAAATCGACAGAACTGAACACTTCACACACGTCTCACTCACCTTCATCACACCAACGACAATCTCAGTCATTCCCAACAATAACACCGAAACCAACAAATTAACAACACCAACATCCACGAATCCTGAATCACAACATATTCAACAAACACTACTACAACAGCAACAACAACAACAACAACAACAACAACCAACTTACACACCTACTCAATACACATCCACATCAACCACAGCTACGTTGACACTCACATGTGGAGGTGCATCACGTCAAACCAATCTTCCACCGACTGTCTCATTCGTTGTTCTCATCGTGTTCTGTCTCTATTAAATTGGACTATGATTGGAGTTCGTAGTTAGCACGTCATCTCGACTAATTCTAATGATCATATTGGCGTCACGATCGAGTGAAATCGTGGACAGTCGGATATTTTGCAAGTGGGGATTTCTTCGAACACTATATGGAGCTGTTTGAAATCTGGTGCACAACTAGAAGAGATATTACAAGGATTCAGATGAGTCCGTTCCAATTTCCGTAGTTAATTATAATACTAATGAGTACATTCTAGATCACACACAGTCTATACTCAATACACAACCGGACAGACACATGACCGACCTACTGAGAAAATGAATAATAAACTACAGAAATCTGGATTCCCATTTAAGCTGTAGCGGTTGTGTTATTTGAACCAATTTGTGATTACATTGTGCTTCATTCTGTGGCTAATTCAAATTCCGAATATAACACGTTGAGTTGTGCTCATCGTGTTCTGTCTGCATTAGATTGGACTGATCTGGGAATTCTTGACACATCAATACGAATAATTTCAATGATCATCATATAATATTAATTGAGATGAAGTCAAATGACGACTGACGTGCTGTGTACGCTATCGGAAGTGTGCGACGGAATGCGGTCTATGACTTGTGTCGGTGCGTCGTCACGGGACACCGGTGTCAGTGAGGACTCAGTTGAATTGGAAGTGTCAATTGTGGATTGGTTGGTGTGAAGTGCAGTGATGATTGTGTTGGATGGTGCGAATGCAGTCGATGTTAGTGAATGTGTGTAGTGGAGGCAATAAGGCGGATGTCGCTGCCAGGATTCGAACGTGGGTTAGTGCGGCCACAACGCAATGTCATAACCACTAGACCACAGCGACGATGTGTTCGCGACCCAACGTCACGCTATCACAACACACCAACCATCTCCATCACACAGTCACCTCGACACCAACGCACCCACACACAAAAATCAATACTCTGTCGAATCAAATCGACAGAACTGAACACTTCACACACGTCTCACTCACCTTCATCACACCAACGACAATCTCAGTCATTCCCAACAATAACACCGAAACCAACAAATTAACAACACCAACATCCACGAATCCTGAATCACAACATATTCAACAAACACTACTACAACAGCAACAACAACAACAACAACAACAACCAACTTACACACCTACTCAATACACATCCACATCAACCACAGCTACGTTGACACTCACATGTGGAGGTGCATCACGTCAAACCAATCTTCCACCGACTGTCTCATTCGTTGTTCTCATCGTGTTCTGTCTCTATTAAATTGGACTATGATTGGAGTTCGTAGTTAGCACGTCATCTCGACTAATTCTAATGATCATATTGGCGTCACGATCGAGTGAAATCGTGGACAGTCGGATATTTTGCAAGTGGGGATTTCTTCGAACACTATATGGAGCTGTTTGAAATCTGGTGCACAACTAGAAGAGATATTACAAGGATTCAGATGAGTCCGTTCCAATTTCCGTAGTTAATTATAATACTAATGAGTACATTCTAGATCACACACAGTCTATACTCAATACACAACCGGACAGACACATGACCGACCTACTGAGAAAATGAATAATAAACTACAGAAATCTGGATTCCCATTTAAGCTGTAGCGGTTGTGTTATTTGAACCAATTTGTGATTACATTGTGCTTCATTCTGTGGCTAATTCAAATTCCGAATATAACACGTTGAGTTGTGCTCATCGTGTTCTGTCTGCATTAGATTGGACTGATCTGGGAATTCTTGACACATCAATACGAATAATTTCAATGATCATCATATAATATTAATTGAGATGAAGTCAAATGACGACTGACGTGCTGTGTACGCTATCGGAAGTGTGCGACGGAATGCGGTCTATGACTTGTGTCGGTGCGTCGTCACGGGACACCGGTGTCAGTGAGGACTCAGTTGAATTGGAAGTGTCAATTGTGGATTGGTTGGTGTGAAGTGCAGTGGTGATTGTGTTGGATGGTGCGAATGCAGTCGATGGTAGTGAATGTGTGTAGTGGAGGCAATAAGGCGGATGTCGCTGCCATGATTCGAACGTGGGTTAGTGCGGCCACAACGCAATGTCATAACCACTAGACCACAGCGACGATGTGTTCGCGACCCAACGTCACGCTATCACAACACACCAACCATCTCCATCACACAGTCACCTCGACACCAACGCACCCACACACAAAAATCAATACTCTGTCGAATCAAATCGACAGAACTGAACACTTCACACACGTCTCACTCACCTTCATCACACCAACGACAATCTCAGTCATTCCCAACAATAACACCGAAACCAACAAATTAACAACACCAACATCCACGAATCCTGAATCACAACATATTCAACAAACACTACTACAACAGCAACAACAACAACAACAACAACAACCAACTTACACACCTACTCAATACACATCCACATCAACCACAGCTACGTTGACACTCACATGTGGAGGTGCATCACGTCAAACCAATCTTCCACCGACTGTCTCATTCGTTGTTCTCATCGTGTTCTGTCTCTATTAAATTGGACTATGATTGGAGTTCGTAGTTAGCACGTCATCTCGACTAATTCTAATGATCATATTGGCGTCACGATCGAGTGAAATCGTGGACAGTCGGATATTTTGCAAGTGGGGATTTCTTCGAACACTATATGGAGCTGTTTGAAATCTGGTGCACAACTAGAAGAGATATTACAAGGATTCAGATGAGTCCGTTCCAATTTCCGTAGTTAATTATAATACTAATGAGTACATTCTAGATCACACACAGTCTATACTCAATACACAACCGGACAGACACATGACCGACCTACTGAGAAAATGAATAATAAACTACAGAAATCTGGATTCCCATTTAAGCTGTAGCGGTTGTGTTATTTGAACCAATTTGTGATTACATTGTGCTTCATTCTGTGGCTAATTCAAATTCCGAATATAACACGTTGAGTTGTGCTCATCGTGTTCTGTCTGCATTAGATTGGACTGATCTGGGAATTCTTGACACATCAATACGAATAATTTCAATGATCATCATATAATATTAATTGAGATGAAGTCAAATGACGACTGACGTGCTGTGTACGCTATCGGAAGTGTGCGACGGAATGCGGTCTATGACTTGTGTCGGTGCGTCGTCACGGGACACCGGTGTCAGTGAGGACTCAGTTGAATTGGAAGTGTCAATTGTGGATTGGTTGGTGTGAAGTGCAGTGGTGATTGTGTGGATGGTGCGAATGCAGTCGATGGTAGTGAATGTGTGTAGTGGAGGCAATAAGGCGGATGTCGCTGCCATGATTCGAACGTGGGTTAGTGCGGCCACAACGCAATGTCATAACCACTAGACCACAGCGACGATGTGTTCGCGACCCAACGTCACGCTATCACAACACACCAACCATCTCCATCACACAGTCACCTCGACACCAACGCACCCACACACAAAAATCAATACTCTGTCGAATCAAATCGACACAACTGAACACTTCACACACGTCTCACTCACCTTCATCACACCAACGACAATCTCAGTCATTCCCAACAATAACACCGAAACCAACAAATTAACAACACCAACATCCACGAATCCTGAATCACAACATATTCAACAAACACTACTACAACAGCAACAACAACAACAACAACAACAACAACCAACTTACACACCTACTCAATACACATCCACATCAACCACAGCTACGTTGACACTCACATGTGGAGGTGCATCACGTCAAACCAATCTTCCACCGACTGTCTCATTCGTTGTTCTCATCGTGTTCTGTCTCTATTAAATTGGACTATGATTGGAGTTCGTAGTTAGCACGTCATCTCGACTAATTCTAATGATCATATTGGCGTCACGATCGAGTGAAATCGTGGACAGTCGGATATTTTGCAAGTGGGGATTTCTTCGAACACTATATGGAGCTGTTTGAAATCTGGTGCACAACTAGAAGAGATATTACAAGGATTCAGATGAGTCCGTTCCAATTTCCGTAGTTAATTATAATACTAATGAGTACATTCTAGATCACACACAGTCTATACTCAATACACAACCGGACAGACACATGACCGACCTACTGAGAAAATGAATAATAAACTACAGAAATCTGGATTCCCATTTAAGCTGTAGCGGTTGTGTTATTTGAACCAATTTGTGATTACATTGTGCTTCATTCTGTGGCTAATTCAAATTCCGAATATAACACGTTGAGTTGTGCTCATCGTGTTCTGTCTGCATTAGATTGGACTGATCTGGGAATTCTTGACACATCAATACGAATAATTTCAATGATCATCATATAATATTAATTGAGATGAAGTCAAATGACGACTGACGTGCTGTGTACGCTATCGGAAGTGTGCGACGGAATGCGGTCTATGACTTGTGTCGGTGCGTCGTCACGGGACACCGGTGTCAGTGAGGACTCAGTTGAATTGGAAGTGTCAATTGTGGATTGGTTGGTGTGAAGTGCAGTGGTGATTGTGTTGGATGGTGCGAATGCAGTCGATGGTAGTGAATGTGTGTAGTGGAGGCAATAAGGCGGATGTCGCTGCCAGGATTCGAACGTGGGTTAGTGCGGCCACAACGCAATGTCATAACCACTAGACCACAGCGACGATGTGTTCGCGACCCAACGTCACGCTATCACAACACACCAACCATCTCCATCACACAGTCACCTCGACACCAACGCACCCACACACAAAAATCAATACTCTGTCGAATCAAATCGACAGAACTGAACACTTCACACACGTCTCACTCACCTTCATCACACCAACGACAATCTCAGTCATTCCCAACAATAACACCGAAACCAACAAATTAACAACACCAACATCCACGAATCCTGAATCACAACATATTCAACAAACACTACTACAACAGCAACAACAACAACAACAACAACAACAACCAACTTACACACCTACTCAATACACATCCACATCAACCACAGCTACGTTGACACTCACATGTGGAGGTGCATCACGTCAAACCAATCTTCCACCGACTGTCTCATTCGTTGTTCTCATCGTGTTCTGTCTCTATTAAATTGGACTATGATTGGAGTTCGTAGTTAGCACGTCATCTCGACTAATTCTAATGATCATATTGGCGTCACGATCGAGTGAAATCGTGGACAGTCGGATATTTTGCAAGTGGGGATTTCTTCGAACACTATATGGAGCTGTTTGAAATCTGGTGCACAACTAGAAGAGATATTACAAGGATTCAGATGAGTCCGTTCCAATTTCCGTAGTTAATTATAATACTAATGAGTACATTCTAGATCACACACAGTCTATACTCAATACACAACCGGACAGACACATGACCGACCTACTGAGAAAATGAATAATAAACTACAGAAATCTGGATTCCCATTTAAGCTGTAGCGGTTGTGTTATTTGAACCAATTTGTGATTACATTGTGCTTCATTCTGTGGCTAATTCAAATTCCGAATATAACACGTTGAGTTGTGCTCATCGTGTTCTGTCTGCATTAGATTGGACTGATCTGGGAATTCTTGACACATCAATACGAATAATTTCAATGATCATCATATAATATTAATTGAGATGAAGTCAAATGACGACTGACGTGCTGTGTACGCTATCGGAAGTGTGCGACGGAATGCGGTCTATGACTTGTGTCGGTGCGTCGTCACGGGACACCGGTGTCAGTGAGGACTCAGTTGAATTGGAAGTGTCAATTGTGGATTGGTTGGTGTGAAGTGCAGTGGTGATTGTGTGGATGGTGCGAATGCAGTCGATGGTAGTGAATGTGTGTAGTGGAGGCAATAAGGCGGATGTCGCTGCCATGATTCGAACGTGGGTTAGTGCGGCCACAACGCAATGTCATAACCACTAGACCACAGCGACGATGTGTTCGCGACCCAACGTCACGCTATCACAACACACCAACCATCTCCATCACACAGTCACCTCGACACCAACGCACCCACACACAAAAATCAATACTCTGTCGAATCAAATCGACAGAACTGAACACTTCACACACGTCTCACTCACCTTCATCACACCAACGACAATCTCAGTCATTCCCAACAATAACACCGAAACCAACAAATTAACAACACCAACATCCACGAATCCTGAATCACAACATATTCAACAAACACTACTACAACAGCAACAACAACAACAACAACAACAACCAACTTACACACCTACTCAATACACATCCACATCAACCACAGCTACGTTGACACTCACATGTGGAGGTGCATCACGTCAAACCAATCTTCCACCGACTGTCTCATTCGTTGTTCTCATCGTGTTCTGTCTCTATTAAATTGGACTATGATTGGAGTTCGTAGTTAGCACGTCATCTCGACTAATTCTAATGATCATATTGGCGTCACGATCGAGTGAAATCGTGGACAGTCGGATATTTTGCAAGTGGGGATTTCTTCGAACACTATATGGAGCTGTTTGAAATCTGGTGCACAACTAGAAGAGATATTACAAGGATTCAGATGAGTCCGTTCCAATTTCCGTAGTTAATTATAATACTAATGAGTACATTCTAGATCACACACAGTCTATACTCAATACACAACCGGACAGACACATGACCGACCTACTGAGAAAATGAATAATAAACTACAGAAATCTGGATTCCCATTTAAGCTGTAGCGGTTGTGTTATTTGAACCAATTTGTGATTACATTGTGCTTCATTCTGTGGCTAATTCAAATTCCGAATATAACACGTTGAGTTGTGCTCATCGTGTTCTGTCTGCATTAGATTGGACTGATCTGGGAATTCTTGACACATCAATACGAATAATTTCAATGATCATCATATAATATTAATTGAGATGAAGTCAAATGACGACTGACGTGCTGTGTACGCTATCGGAAGTGTGCGACGGAATGCGGTCTATGACTTGTGTCGGTGCGTCGTCACGGGACACCGGTGTCAGTGAGGACTCAGTTGAATTGGAAGTGTCAATTGTGGATTGGTTGGTGTGAAGTGCAGTGATGATTGTGTTGGATGGTGCGAATGCAGTCGATGTTAGTGAATGTGTGTAGTGGAGGCAATAAGGCGGATGTCGCTGCCAGGATTCGAACGTGGGTTAGTGCGGCCACAACGCAATGTCATAACCACTAGACCACAGCGACGATGTGTTCGCGACCCAACGTCACGCTATCACAACACACCAACCATCTCCATCACACAGTCACCTCGACACCAACGCACCCACACACAAAAATCAATACTCTGTCGAATCAAATCGACAGAACTGAACACTTCACACACGTCTCACTCACCTTCATCACACCAACGACAATCTCAGTCATTCCCAACAATAACACCGAAACCAACAAATTAACAACACCAACATCCACGAATCCTGAATCACAACATATTCAACAAACACTACTACAACAGCAACAACAACAACAACAACAACCAACTTACACACCTACTCAATACACATCCACATCAACCACAGCTACGTTGACACTCACATGTGGAGGTGCATCACGTCAAACCAATCTTCCACCGACTGTCTCATTCGTTGTTCTCATCGTGTTCTGTCTCTATTAAATTGGACTATGATTGGAGTTCGTAGTTAGCACGTCATCTCGACTAATTCTAATGATCATATTGGCGTCACGATCGAGTGAAATCGTGGACAGTCGGATATTTTGCAAGTGGGGATTTCTTCGAACACTATATGGAGCTGTTTGAAATCTGGTGCACAACTAGAAGAGATATTACAAGGATTCAGATGAGTCCGTTCCAATTTCCGTAGTTAATTATAATACTAATGAGTACATTCTAGATCACACACAGTCTATACTCAATACACAACCGGACAGACACATGACCGACCTACTGAGAAAATGAATAATAAACTACAGAAATCTGGATTCCCATTTAAGCTGTAGCGGTTGTGTTATTTGAACCAATTTGTGATTACATTGTGCTTCATTCTGTGGCTAATTCAAATTCCGAATATAACACGTTGAGTTGTGCTCATCGTGTTCTGTCTGCATTAGATTGGACTGATCTGGGAATTCTTGACACATCAATACGAATAATTTCAATGATCATCATATAATATTAATTGAGATGAAGTCAAATGACGACTGACGTGCTGTGTACGCTATCGGAAGTGTGCGACGGAATGCGGTCTATGACTTGTGTCGGTGCGTCGTCACGGGACACCGGTGTCAGTGAGGACTCAGTTGAATTGGAAGTGTCAATTGTGGATTGGTTGGTGTGAAGTGCAGTGGTGATTGTGTTGGATGGTGCGAATGCAGTCGATGGTAGTGAATGTGTGTAGTGGAGGCAATAAGGCGGATGTCGCTGCCAGGATTCGAACGTGGGTTAGTGCGGCCACAACGCAATGTCATAACCACTAGACCACAGCGACGATGTGTTCGCGACCCAACGTCACGCTATCACAACACACCAACCATCTCCATCACACAGTCACCTCGACACCAACGCACCCACACACAAAAATCAATACTCTGTCGAATCAAATCGACAGAACTGAACACTTCACACACGTCTCACTCACCTTCATCACACCAACGACAATCTCAGTCATTCCCAACAATAACACCGAAACCAACAAATTAACAACACCAACATCCACGAATCCTGAATCACAACATATTCAACAAACACTACTACAACAGCAACAACAACAACAACAACAACAACCAACTTACACACCTACTCAATACACATCCACATCAACCACAGCTACGTTGACACTCACATGTGGAGGTGCATCACGTCAAACCAATCTTCCACCGACTGTCTCATTCGTTGTTCTCATCGTGTTCTGTCTCTATTAAATTGGACTATGATTGGAGTTCGTAGTTAGCACGTCATCTCGACTAATTCTAATGATCATATTGGCGTCACGATCGAGTGAAATCGTGGACAGTCGGATATTTTGCAAGTGGGGATTTCTTCGAACACTATATGGAGCTGTTTGAAATCTGGTGCACAACTAGAAGAGATATTACAAGGATTCAGATGAGTCCGTTCCAATTTCCGTAGTTAATTATAATACTAATGAGTACATTCTAGATCACACACAGTCTATACTCAATACACAACCGGACAGACACATGACCGACCTACTGAGAAAATGAATAATAAACTACAGAAATCTGGATTCCCATTTAAGCTGTAGCGGTTGTGTTATTTGAACCAATTTGTGATTACATTGTGCTTCATTCTGTGGCTAATTCAAATTCCGAATATAACACGTTGAGTTGTGCTCATCGTGTTCTGTCTGCATTAGATTGGACTGATCTGGGAATTCTTGACACATCAATACGAATAATTTCAATGATCATCATATAATATTAATTGAGATGAAGTCAAATGACGACTGACGTGCTGTGTACGCTATCGGAAGTGTGCGACGGAATGCGGTCTATGACTTGTGTCGGTGCGTCGTCACGGGACACCGGTGTCAGTGAGGACTCAGTTGAATTGGAAGTGTCAATTGTGGATTGGTTGGTGTGAAGTGCAGTGGTGATTGTGTTGGATGGTGCGAATGCAGTCGATGGTAGTGAATGTGTGTAGTGGAGGCAATAAGGCGGATGTCGCTGCCAGGATTCGAACGTGGGTTAGTGCGGCCACAACGCAATGTCATAACCACTAGACCACAGCGACGATGTGTTCGCGACCCAACGTCACGCTATCACAACACACCAACCATCTCCATCACACAGTCACCTCGACACCAACGCACCCACACACAAAAATCAATACTCTGTCGAATCAAATCGACAGAACTGAACACTTCACACACGTCTCACTCACCTTCATCACACCAACGACAATCTCAGTCATTCCCAACAATAACACCGAAACCAACAAATTAACAACACCAACATCCACGAATCCTGAATCACAACATATTCAACAAACACTACTACAACAGCAACAACAACAACAACAACAACCAACTTACACACCTACTCAATACACATCCACATCAACCACAGCTACGTTGACACTCACATGTGGAGGTGCATCACGTCAAACCAATCTTCCACCGACTGTCTCATTCGTTGTTCTCATCGTGTTCTGTCTCTATTAAATTGGACTATGATTGGAGTTCGTAGTTAGCACGTCATCTCGACTAATTCTAATGATCATATTGGCGTCACGATCGAGTGAAATCGTGGACAGTCGGATATTTTGCAAGTGGGGATTTCTTCGAACACTATATGGAGCTGTTTGAAATCTGGTGCACAACTAGAAGAGATATTACAAGGATTCAGATGAGTCCGTTCCAATTTCCGTAGTTAATTATAATACTAATGAGTACATTCTAGATCACACACAGTCTATACTCAATACACAACCGGACAGACACATGACCGACCTACTGAGAAAATGAATAATAAACTACAGAAATCTGGATTCCCATTTAAGCTGTAGCGGTTGTGTTATTTGAACCAATTTGTGATTACATTGTGCTTCATTCTGTGGCTAATTCAAATTCCGAATATAACACGTTGAGTTGTGCTCATCGTGTTCTGTCTGCATTAGATTGGACTGATCTGGGAATTCTTGACACATCAATACGAATAATTTCAATGATCATCATATAATATTAATTGAGATGAAGTCAAATGACGACTGACGTGCTGTGTACGCTATCGGAAGTGTGCGACGGAATGCGGTCTATGACTTGTGTCGGTGCGTCGTCACGGGACACCGGTGTCAGTGAGGACTCAGTTGAATTGGAAGTGTCAATTGTGGATTGGTTGGTGTGAAGTGCAGTGGTGATTGTGTTGGATGGTGCGAATGCAGTCGATGGTAGTGAATGTGTGTAGTGGAGGCAATAAGGCGGATGTCGCTGCCATGATTCGAACGTGGGTTAGTGCGGCCACAACGCAATGTCATAACCACTAGACCACAGCGACGATGTGTTCGCGACCCAACGTCACGCTATCACAACACACCAACCATCTCCATCACACAGTCACCTCGACACCAACGCACCCACACACAAAAATCAATACTCTGTCGAATCAAATCGACAGAACTGAACACTTCACACACGTCTCACTCACCTTCATCACACCAACGACAATCTCAGTCATTCCCAACAATAACACCGAAACCAACAAATTAACAACACCAACATCCACGAATCCTGAATCACAACATATTCAACAAACACTACTACAACAGCAACAACAACAACAACAACAACAACCAACTTACACACCTACTCAATACACATCCACATCAACCACAGCTACGTTGACACTCACATGTGGAGGTGCATCACGTCAAACCAATCTTCCACCGACTGTCTCATTCGTTGTTCTCATCGTGTTCTGTCTCTATTAAATTGGACTATGATTGGAGTTCGTAGTTAGCACGTCATCTCGACTAATTCTAATGATCATATTGGCGTCACGATCGAGTGAAATCGTGGACAGTCGGATATTTTGCAAGTGGGGATTTCTTCGAACACTATATGGAGCTGTTTGAAATCTGGTGCACAACTAGAAGAGATATTACAAGGATTCAGATGAGTCCGTTCCAATTTCCGTAGTTAATTATAATACTAATGAGTACATTCTAGATCACACACAGTCTATACTCAATACACAACCGGACAGACACATGACCGACCTACTGAGAAAATGAATAATAAACTACAGAAATCTGGATTCCCATTTAAGCTGTAGCGGTTGTGTTATTTGAACCAATTTGTGATTACATTGTGCTTCATTCTGTGGCTAATTCAAATTCCGAATATAACACGTTGAGTTGTGCTCATCGTGTTCTGTCTGCATTAGATTGGACTGATCTGGGAATTCTTGACACATCAATACGAATAATTTCAATGATCATCATATAATATTAATTGAGATGAAGTCAAATGACGACTGACGTGCTGTGTACGCTATCGGAAGTGTGCGACGGAATGCGGTCTATGACTTGTGTCGGTGCGTCGTCACGGGACACCGGTGTCAGTGAGGACTCAGTTGAATTGGAAGTGTCAATTGTGGATTGGTTGGTGTGAAGTGCAGTGGTGATTGTGTGGATGGTGCGAATGCAGTCGATGGTAGTGAATGTGTGTAGTGGAGGCAATAAGGCGGATGTCGCTGCCATGATTCGAACGTGGGTTAGTGCGGCCACAACGCAATGTCATAACCACTAGACCACAGCGACGATGTGTTCGCGACCCAACGTCACGCTATCACAACACACCAACCATCTCCATCACACAGTCACCTCGACACCAACGCACCCACACACAAAAATCAATACTCTGTCGAATCAAATCGACAGAACTGAACACTTCACACACGTCTCACTCACCTTCATCACACCAACGACAATCTCAGTCATTCCCAACAATAACACCGAAACCAACAAATTAACAACACCAACATCCACGAATCCTGAATCACAACATATTCAACAAACACTACTACAACAGCAACAACAACAACAACAACAACAACAACCAACTTACACACCTACTCAATACACATCCACATCAACCACAGCTACGTTGACACTCACATGTGGAGGTGCATCACGTCAAACCAATCTTCCACCGACTGTCTCATTCGTTGTTCTCATCGTGTTCTGTCTCTATTAAATTGGACTATGATTGGAGTTCGTAGTTAGCACGTCATCTCGACTAATTCTAATGATCATATTGGCGTCACGATCGAGTGAAATCGTGGACAGTCGGATATTTTGCAAGTGGGGATTTCTTCGAACACTATATGGAGCTGTTTGAAATCTGGTGCACAACTAGAAGAGATATTACAAGGATTCAGATGAGTCCGTTCCAATTTCCGTAGTTAATTATAATACTAATGAGTACATTCTAGATCACACACAGTCTATACTCAATACACAACCGGACAGACACATGACCGACCTACTGAGAAAATGAATAATAAACTACAGAAATCTGGATTCCCATTTAAGCTGTAGCGGTTGTGTTATTTGAACCAATTTGTGATTACATTGTGCTTCATTCTGTGGCTAATTCAAATTCCGAATATAACACGTTGAGTTGTGCTCATCGTGTTCTGTCTGCATTAGATTGGACTGATCTGGGAATTCTTGACACATCAATACGAATAATTTCAATGATCATCATATAATATTAATTGAGATGAAGTCAAATGACGACTGACGTGCTGTGTACGCTATCGGAAGTGTGCGACGGAATGCGGTCTATGACTTGTGTCGGTGCGTCGTCACGGGACACCGGTGTCAGTGAGGACTCAGTTGAATTGGAAGTGTCAATTGTGGATTGGTTGGTGTGAAGTGCAGTGGTGATTGTGTTGGATGGTGCGAATGCAGTCGATGGTAGTGAATGTGTGTAGTGGAGGCAATAAGGCGGATGTCGCTGCCAGGATTCGAACGTGGGTTAGTGCGGCCACAACGCAATGTCATAACCACTAGACCACAGCGACGATGTGTTCGCGACCCAACGTCACGCTATCACAACACACCAACCATCTCCATCACACAGTCACCTCGACACCAACGCACCCACACACAAAAATCAATACTCTGTCGAATCAAATCGACAGAACTGAACACTTCACACACGTCTCACTCACCTTCATCACACCAACGACAATCTCAGTCATTCCCAACAATAACACCGAAACCAACAAATTAACAACACCAACATCCACGAATCCTGAATCACAACATATTCAACAAACACTACTACAACAGCAACAACAACAACAACAACAACAACAACCAACTTACACACCTACTCAATACACATCCACATCAACCACAGCTACGTTGACACTCACATGTGGAGGTGCATCACGTCAAACCAATCTTCCACCGACTGTCTCATTCGTTGTTCTCATCGTGTTCTGTCTCTATTAAATTGGACTATGATTGGAGTTCGTAGTTAGCACGTCATCTCGACTAATTCTAATGATCATATTGGCGTCACGATCGAGTGAAATCGTGGACAGTCGGATATTTTGCAAGTGGGGATTTCTTCGAACACTATATGGAGCTGTTTGAAATCTGGTGCACAACTAGAAGAGATATTACAAGGATTCAGATGAGTCCGTTCCAATTTCCGTAGTTAATTATAATACTAATGAGTACATTCTAGATCACACACAGTCTATACTCAATACACAACCGGACAGACACATGACCGACCTACTGAGAAAATGAATAATAAACTACAGAAATCTGGATTCCCATTTAAGCTGTAGCGGTTGTGTTATTTGAACCAATTTGTGATTACATTGTGCTTCATTCTGTGGCTAATTCAAATTCCGAATATAACACGTTGAGTTGTGCTCATCGTGTTCTGTCTGCATTAGATTGGACTGATCTGGGAATTCTTGACACATCAATACGAATAATTTCAATGATCATCATATAATATTAATTGAGATGAAGTCAAATGACGACTGACGTGCTGTGTACGCTATCGGAAGTGTGCGACGGAATGCGGTCTATGACTTGTGTCGGTGCGTCGTCACGGGACACCGGTGTCAGTGAGGACTCAGTTGAATTGGAAGTGTCAATTGTGGATTGGTTGGTGTGAAGTGCAGTGGTGATTGTGTGGATGGTGCGAATGCAGTCGATGGTAGTGAATGTGTGTAGTGGAGGCAATAAGGCGGATGTCGCTGCCATGATTCGAACGTGGGTTAGTGCGGCCACAACGCAATGTCATAACCACTAGACCACAGCGACGATGTGTTCGCGACCCAACGTCACGCTATCACAACACACCAACCATCTCCATCACACAGTCACCTCGACACCAACGCACCCACACACAAAAATCAATACTCTGTCGAATCAAATCGACAGAACTGAACACTTCACACACGTCTCACTCACCTTCATCACACCAACGACAATCTCAGTCATTCCCAACAATAACACCGAAACCAACAAATTAACAACACCAACATCCACGAATCCTGAATCACAACATATTCAACAAACACTACTACAACAGCAACAACAACAACAACAACAACAACAAAACCAACTTACACACCTACTCAATACACATCCACATCAACCACAGCTACGTTGACACTCACATGTGGAGGTGCATCACGTCAAACCAATCTTCCACCGACTGTCTCATTCGTTGTTCTCATCGTGTTCTGTCTCTATTAAATTGGACTATGATTGGAGTTCGTAGTTAGCACGTCATCTCGACTAATTCTAATGATCATATTGGCGTCACGATCGAGTGAAATCGTGGACAGTCGGATATTTTGCAAGTGGGGATTTCTTCGAACACTATATGGAGCTGTTTGAAATCTGGTGCACAACTAGAAGAGATATTACAAGGATTCAGATGAGTCCGTTCCAATTTCCGTAGTTAATTATAATACTAATGAGTACATTCTAGATCACACACAGTCTATACTCAATACACAACCGGACAGACACATGACCGACCTACTGAGAAAATGAATAATAAACTACAGAAATCTGGATTCCCATTTAAGCTGTAGCGGTTGTGTTATTTGAACCAATTTGTGATTACATTGTGCTTCATTCTGTGGCTAATTCAAATTCCGAATATAACACGTTGAGTTGTGCTCATCGTGTTCTGTCTGCATTAGATTGGACTGATCTGGGAATTCTTGACACATCAATACGAATAATTTCAATGATCATCATATAATATTAATTGAGATGAAGTCAAATGACGACTGACGTGCTGTGTACGCTATCGGAAGTGTGCGACGGAATGCGGTCTATGACTTGTGTCGGTGCGTCGTCACGGGACACCGGTGTCAGTGAGGACTCAGTTGAATTGGAAGTGTCAATTGTGGATTGGTTGGTGTGAAGTGCAGTGGTGATTGTGTTGGATGGTGCGAATGCAGTCGATGGTAGTGAATGTGTGTAGTGGAGGCAATAAGGCGGATGTCGCTGCCATGATTCGAACGTGGGTTAGTGCGGCCACAACGCAATGTCATAACCACTAGACCACAGCGACGATGTGTTCGCGACCCAACGTCACGCTATCACAACACACCAACCATCTCCATCACACAGTCACCTCGACACCAACGCACCCACACACAAAAATCAATACTCTGTCGAATCAAATCGACAGAACTGAACACTTCACACACGTCTCACTCACCTTCATCACACCAACGACAATCTCAGTCATTCCCAACAATAACACCGAAACCAACAAATTAACAACACCAACATCCACGAATCCTGAATCACAACATATTCAACAAACACTACTACAACAGCAACAACAACAACAACAACAACAACAACCAACTTACACACCTACTCAATACACATCCACATCAACCACAGCTACGTTGACACTCACATGTGGAGGTGCATCACGTCAAACCAATCTTCCACCGACTGTCTCATTCGTTGTTCTCATCGTGTTCTGTCTCTATTAAATTGGACTATGATTGGAGTTCGTAGTTAGCACGTCATCTCGACTAATTCTAATGATCATATTGGCGTCACGATCGAGTGAAATCGTGGACAGTCGGATATTTTGCAAGTGGGGATTTCTTCGAACACTATATGGAGCTGTTTGAAATCTGGTGCACAACTAGAAGAGATATTACAAGGATTCAGATGAGTCCGTTCCAATTTCCGTAGTTAATTATAATACTAATGAGTACATTCTAGATCACACACAGTCTATACTCAATACACAACCGGACAGACACATGACCGACCTACTGAGAAAATGAATAATAAACTACAGAAATCTGGATTCCCATTTAAGCTGTAGCGGTTGTGTTATTTGAACCAATTTGTGATTACATTGTGCTTCATTCTGTGGCTAATTCAAATTCCGAATATAACACGTTGAGTTGTGCTCATCGTGTTCTGTCTGCATTAGATTGGACTGATCTGGGAATTCTTGACACATCAATACGAATAATTTCAATGATCATCATATAATATTAATTGAGATGAAGTCAAATGACGACTGACGTGCTGTGTACGCTATCGGAAGTGTGCGACGGAATGCGGTCTATGACTTGTGTCGGTGCGTCGTCACGGGACACCGGTGTCAGTGAGGACTCAGTTGAATTGGAAGTGTCAATTGTGGATTGGTTGGTGTGAAGTGCAGTGGTGATTGTGTTGGATGGTGCGAATGCAGTCGATGGTAGTGAATGTGTGTAGTGGAGGCAATAAGGCGGATGTCGCTGCCAGGATTCGAACGTGGGTTAGTGCGGCCACAACGCAATGTCATAACCACTAGACCACAGCGACGATGTGTTCGCGACCCAACGTCACGCTATCACAACACACCAACCATCTCCATCACACAGTCACCTCGACACCAACGCACCCACACACAAAAATCAATACTCTGTCGAATCAAATCGACAGAACTGAACACTTCACACACGTCTCACTCACCTTCATCACACCAACGACAATCTCAGTCATTCCCAACAATAACACCGAAACCAACAAATTAACAACACCAACATCCACGAATCCTGAATCACAACATATTCAACAAACACTACTACAACAGCAACAACAACAACAACAACAACAACAACCAACTTACACACCTACTCAATACACATCCACATCAACCACAGCTACGTTGACACTCACATGTGGAGGTGCATCACGTCAAACCAATCTTCCACCGACTGTCTCATTCGTTGTTCTCATCGTGTTCTGTCTCTATTAAATTGGACTATGATTGGAGTTCGTAGTTAGCACGTCATCTCGACTAATTCTAATGATCATATTGGCGTCACGATCGAGTGAAATCGTGGACAGTCGGATATTTTGCAAGTGGGGATTTCTTCGAACACTATATGGAGCTGTTTGAAATCTGGTGCACAACTAGAAGAGATATTACAAGGATTCAGATGAGTCCGTTCCAATTTCCGTAGTTAATTATAATACTAATGAGTACATTCTAGATCACACACAGTCTATACTCAATACACAACCGGACAGACACATGACCGACCTACTGAGGAAATGAATAATAAACTACAGAAATCTGGATTCCCATTTAAGCTGTAGCGGTTGTGTTATTTGAACCAATTTGTGATTACATTGTGCTTCATTCTGTGGCTAATTCAAATTCCGAATATAACACGTTGAGTTGTGCTCATCGTGTTCTGTCTGCATTAGATTGGACTGATCTGGGAATTCTTGACACATCAATACGAATAATTTCAATGATCATCATATAATATTAATTGAGATGAAGTCAAATGACGACTGACGTGCTGTGTACGCTATCGGAAGTGTGCGACGGAATGCGGTCTATGACTTGTGTCGGTGCGTCGTCACGGGACACCGGTGTCAGTGAGGACTCAGTTGAATTGGAAGTGTCAATTGTGGATTGGTTGGTGTGAAGTGCAGTGGTGATTGTGTGGATGGTGCGAATGCAGTCGATGGTAGTGAATGTGTGTAGTGGAGGCAATAAGGCGGATGTCGCTGCCAGGATTCGAACGTGGGTTAGTGCGGCCACAACGCAATGTCATAACCACTAGACCACAGCGACGATGTGTTCGCGACCCAACGTCACGCTATCACAACACACCAACCATCTCCATCACACAGTCACCTCGACACCAACGCACCCACACACAAAAATCAATACTCTGTCGAATCAAATCGACAGAACTGAACACTTCACACACGTCTCACTCACCTTCATCACACCAACGACAATCTCAGTCATTCCCAACAATAACACCGAAACCAACAAATTAACAACACCAACATCCACGAATCCTGAATCACAACATATTCAACAAACACTACTACAACAGCAACAACAACAACAACAACAACAACCAACTTACACACCTACTCAATACACATCCACATCAACCACAGCTACGTTGACACTCACATGTGGAGGTGCATCACGTCAAACCAATCTTCCACCGACTGTCTCATTCGTTGTTCTCATCGTGTTCTGTCTCTATTAAATTGGACTATGATTGGAGTTCGTAGTTAGCACGTCATCTCGACTAATTCTAATGATCATATTGGCGTCACGATCGAGTGAAATCGTGGACAGTCGGATATTTTGCAAGTGGGGATTTCTTCGAACACTATATGGAGCTGTTTGAAATCTGGTGCACAACTAGAAGAGATATTACAAGGATTCAGATGAGTCCGTTCCAATTTCCGTAGTTAATTATAATACTAATGAGTACATTCTAGATCACACACAGTCTATACTCAATACACAACCGGACAGACACATGACCGACCTACTGAGAAAATGAATAATAAACTACAGAAATCTGGATTCCCATTTAAGCTGTAGCGGTTGTGTTATTTGAACCAATTTGTGATTACATTGTGCTTCATTCTGTGGCTAATTCAAATTCCGAATATAACACGTTGAGTTGTGCTCATCGTGTTCTGTCTGCATTAGATTGGACTGATCTGGGAATTCTTGACACATCAATACGAATAATTTCAATGATCATCATATAATATTAATTGAGATGAAGTCAAATGACGACTGACGTGCTGTGTACGCTATCGGAAGTGTGCGACGGAATGCGGTCTATGACTTGTGTCGGTGCGTCGTCACGGGACACCGGTGTCAGTGAGGACTCAGTTGAATTGGAAGTGTCAATTGTGGATTGGTTGGTGTGAAGTGCAGTGGTGATTGTGTTGGATGGTGCGAATGCAGTCGATGGTAGTGAATGTGTGTAGTGGAGGCAATAAGGCGGATGTCGCTGCCAGGATTCGAACGTGGGTTAGTGCGGCCACAACGCAATGTCATAACCACTAGACCACAGCGACGATGTGTTCGCGACCCAACGTCACGCTATCACAACACACCAACCATCTCCATCACACAGTCACCTCGACACCAACGCACCCACACACAAAAATCAATACTCTGTCGAATCAAATCGACAGAACTGAACACTTCACACACGTCTCACTCACCTTCATCACACCAACGACAATCTCAGTCATTCCCAACAATAACACCGAAACCAACAAATTAACAACACCAACATCCACGAATCCTGAATCACAACATATTCAACAAACACTACTACAACAGCAACAACAACAACAACAACAACAACCAACTTACACACCTACTCAATACACATCCACATCAACCACAGCTACGTTGACACTCACATGTGGAGGTGCATCACGTCAAACCAATCTTCCACCGACTGTCTCATTCGTTGTTCTCATCGTGTTCTGTCTCTATTAAATTGGACTATGATTGGAGTTCGTAGTTAGCACGTCATCTCGACTAATTCTAATGATCATATTGGCGTCACGATCGAGTGAAATCGTGGACAGTCGGATATTTTGCAAGTGGGGATTTCTTCGAACACTATATGGAGCTGTTTGAAATCTGGTGCACAACTAGAAGAGATATTACAAGGATTCAGATGAGTCCGTTCCAATTTCCGTAGTTAATTATAATACTAATGAGTACATTCTAGATCACACACAGTCTATACTCAATACACAACCGGACAGACACATGACCGACCTACTGAGAAAATGAATAATAAACTACAGAAATCTGGATTCCCATTTAAGCTGTAGCGGTTGTGTTATTTGAACCAATTTGTGATTACATTGTGCTTCATTCTGTGGCTAATTCAAATTCCGAATATAACACGTTGAGTTGTGCTCATCGTGTTCTGTCTGCATTAGATTGGACTGATCTGGGAATTCTTGACACATCAATACGAATAATTTCAATGATCATCATATAATATTAATTGAGATGAAGTCAAATGACGACTGACGTGCTGTGTACGCTATCGGAAGTGTGCGACGGAATGCGGTCTATGACTTGTGTCGGTGCGTCGTCACGGGACACCGGTGTCAGTGAGGACTCAGTTGAATTGGAAGTGTCAATTGTGGATTGGTTGGTGTGAAGTGCAGTGGTGATTGTGTGGATGGTGCGAATGCAGTCGATGGTAGTGAATGTGTGTAGTGGAGGCAATAAGGCGGATGTCGCTGCCATGATTCGAACGTGGGTTAGTGCGGCCACAACGCAATGTCATAACCACTAGACCACAGCGACGATGTGTTCGCGACCCAACGTCACGCTATCACAACACACCAACCATCTCCATCACACAGTCACCTCGACACCAACGCACCCACACACAAAAATCAATACTCTGTCGAATCAAATCGACAGAACTGAACACTTCACACACGTCTCACTCACCTTCATCACACCAACGACAATCTCAGTCATTCCCAACAATAACACCGAAACCAACAAATTAACAACACCAACATCCACGAATCCTGAATCACAACATATTCAACAAACACTACTACAACAGCAACAACAACAACAACAACAACAACAACAACCAACTTACACACCTACCAATACACATCCACATCAACCACAGCTACGTTGACACTCACATGTGGAGGTGCATCACGTCAAACCAATCTTCCACCGACTGTCTCATTCGTTGTTCTCATCGTGTTCTGTCTCTATTAAATTGGACTATGATTGGAGTTCGTAGTTAGCACGTCATCTCGACTAATTCTAATGATCATATTGGCGTCACGATCGAGTGAAATCGTGGACAGTCGGATATTTTGCAAGTGGGGATTTCTTCGAACACTATATGGAGCTGTTTGAAATCTGGTGCACAACTAGAAGAGATATTACAAGGATTCAGATGAGTCCGTTCCAATTTCCGTAGTTAATTATAATACTAATGAGTACATTCTAGATCACACACAGTCTATACTCAATACACAACCGGACAGACACATGACCGACCTACTGAGAAAATGAATAATAAACTACAGAAATCTGGATTCCCATTTAAGCTGTAGCGGTTGTGTTATTTGAACCAATTTGTGATTACATTGTGCTTCATTCTGTGGCTAATTCAAATTCCGAATATAACACGTTGAGTTGTGCTCATCGTGTTCTGTCTGCATTAGATTGGACTGATCTGGGAATTCTTGACACATCAATACGAATAATTTCAATGATCATCATATAATATTAATTGAGATGAAGTCAAATGACGACTGACGTGCTGTGTACGCTATCGGAAGTGTGCGACGGAATGCGGTCTATGACTTGTGTCGGTGCGTCGTCACGGGACACCGGTGTCAGTGAGGACTCAGTTGAATTGGAAGTGTCAATTGTGGATTGGTTGGTGTGAAGTGCAGTGGTGATTGTGTGGGATGGTGCGAATGCAGTCGATGGTAGTGAATGTGTGTAGTGGAGGCAATAAGGCGGATGTCGCTGCCATGATTCGAACGTGGGTTAGTGCGGCCACAACGCAATGTCATAACCACTAGACCACAGCGACGATGTGTTCGCGACCCAACGTCACGCTATCACAACACACCAACCATCTCCATCACACAGTCACCTCGACACCAACGCACCCACACACAAAAATCAATACTCTGTCGAATCAAATCGACAGAACTGAACACTTCACACACGTCTCACTCACCTTCATCACACCAACGACAATCTCAGTCATTCCCAACAATAACACCGAAACCAACAAATTAACAACACCAACATCCACGAATCCTGAATCACAACATATTCAACAAACACTACTACAACAGCAACAACAACAACAACAACAACAACAACAACCAACTTACACACCTACTCAATACACATCCACATCAACCACAGCTACGTTGACACTCACATGTGGAGGTGCATCACGTCAAACCAATCTTCCACCGACTGTCTCATTCGTTGTTCTCATCGTGTTCTGTCTCTATTAAATTGGACTATGATTGGAGTTCGTAGTTAGCACGTCATCTCGACTAATTCTAATGATCATATTGGCGTCACGATCGAGTGAAATCGTGGACAGTCGGATATTTTGCAAGTGGGGATTTCTTCGAACACTATATGGAGCTGTTTGAAATCTGGTGCACAACTAGAAGAGATATTACAAGGATTCAGATGAGTCCGTTCCAATTTCCGTAGTTAATTATAATACTAATGAGTACATTCTAGATCACACACAGTCTATACTCAATACACAACCGGACAGACACATGACCGACCTACTGAGAAAATGAATAATAAACTACAGAAATCTGGATTCCCATTTAAGCTGTAGCGGTTGTGTTATTTGAACCAATTTGTGATTACATTGTGCTTCATTCTGTGGCTAATTCAAATTCCGAATATAACACGTTGAGTTGTGCTCATCGTGTTCTGTCTGCATTAGATTGGACTGATCTGGGAATTCTTGACACATCAATACGAATAATTTCAATGATCATCATATAATATTAATTGAGATGAAGTCAAATGACGACTGACGTGCTGTGTACGCTATCGGAAGTGTGCGACGGAATGCGGTCTATGACTTGTGTCGGTGCGTCGTCACGGGACACCGGTGTCAGTGAGGACTCAGTTGAATTGGAAGTGTCAATTGTGGATTGGTTGGTGTGAAGTGCAGTGATGATTGTGTTGGATGGTGCGAATGCAGTCGATGTTAGTGAATGTGTGTAGTGGAGGCAATAAGGCGGATGTCGCTGCCAGGATTCGAACGTGGGTTAGTGCGGCCACAACGCAATGTCATAACCACTAGACCACAGCGACGATGTGTTCGCGACCCAACGTCACGCTATCACAACACACCAACCATCTCCATCACACAGTCACCTCGACACCAACGCACCCACACACAAAAATCAATACTCTGTCGAATCAAATCGACAGAACTGAACACTTCACACACGTCTCACTCACCTTCATCACACCAACGACAATCTCAGTCATTCCCAACAATAACACCGAAACCAACAAATTAACAACACCAACATCCACGAATCCTGAATCACAACATATTCAACAAACACTACTACAACAGCAACAACAACAACAACAACAACAACCAACTTACACACCTACTCAATACACATCCACATCAACCACAGCTACGTTGACACTCACATGTGGAGGTGCATCACGTCAAACCAATCTTCCACCGACTGTCTCATTCGTTGTTCTCATCGTGTTCTGTCTCTATTAAATTGGACTATGATTGGAGTTCGTAGTTAGCACGTCATCTCGACTAATTCTAATGATCATATTGGCGTCACGATCGAGTGAAATCGTGGACAGTCGGATATTTTGCAAGTGGGGATTTCTTCGAACACTATATGGAGCTGTTTGAAATCTGGTGCACAACTAGAAGAGATATTACAAGGATTCAGATGAGTCCGTTCCAATTTCCGTAGTTAATTATAATACTAATGAGTACATTCTAGATCACACACAGTCTATACTCAATACACAACCGGACAGACACATGACCGACCTACTGAGAAAATGAATAATAAACTACAGAAATCTGGATTCCCATTTAAGCTGTAGCGGTTGTGTTATTTGAACCAATTTGTGATTACATTGTGCTTCATTCTGTGGCTAATTCAAATTCCGAATATAACACGTTGAGTTGTGCTCATCGTGTTCTGTCTGCATTAGATTGGACTGATCTGGGAATTCTTGACACATCAATACGAATAATTTCAATGATCATCATATAATATTAATTGAGATGAAGTCAAATGACGACTGACGTGCTGTGTACGCTATCGGAAGTGTGCGACGGAATGCGGTCTATGACTTGTGTCGGTGCGTCGTCACGGGACACCGGTGTCAGTGAGGACTCAGTTGAATTGGAAGTGTCAATTGTGGATTGGTTGGTGTGAAGTGCAGTGGTGATTGTGTTGGATGGTGCGAATGCAGTCGATGGTAGTGAATGTGTGTAGTGGAGGCAATAAGGCGGATGTCGCTGCCAGGATTCGAACGTGGGTTAGTGCGGCCACAACGCAATGTCATAACCACTAGACCACAGCGACGATGTGTTCGCGACCCAACGTCACGCTATCACAACACACCAACCATCTCCATCACACAGTCACCTCGACACCAACGCACCCACACACAAAAATCAATACTCTGTCGAATCAAATCGACAGAACTGAACACTTCACACACGTCTCACTCACCTTCATCACACCAACGACAATCTCAGTCATTCCCAACAATAACACCGAAACCAACAAATTAACAACACCAACATCCACGAATCCTGAATCACAACATATTCAACAAACACTACTACAACAGCAACAACAACAACAACAACAACAACCAACTTACACACCTACTCAATACACATCCACATCAACCACAGCTACGTTGACACTCACATGTGGAGGTGCATCACGTCAAACCAATCTTCCACCGACTGTCTCATTCGTTGTTCTCATCGTGTTCTGTCTCTATTAAATTGGACTATGATTGGAGTTCGTAGTTAGCACGTCATCTCGACTAATTCTAATGATCATATTGGCGTCACGATCGAGTGAAATCGTGGACAGTCGGATATTTTGCAAGTGGGGATTTCTTCGAACACTATATGGAGCTGTTTGAAATCTGGTGCACAACTAGAAGAGATATTACAAGGATTCAGATGAGTCCGTTCCAATTTCCGTAGTTAATTATAATACTAATGAGTACATTCTAGATCACACACAGTCTATACTCAATACACAACCGGACAGACACATGACCGACCTACTGAGAAAATGAATAATAAACTACAGAAATCTGGATTCCCATTTAAGCTGTAGCGGTTGTGTTATTTGAACCAATTTGTGATTACATTGTGCTTCATTCTGTGGCTAATTCAAATTCCGAATATAACACGTTGAGTTGTGCTCATCGTGTTCTGTCTGCATTAGATTGGACTGATCTGGGAATTCTTGACACATCAATACGAATAATTTCAATGATCATCATATAATATTAATTGAGATGAAGTCAAATGACGACTGACGTGCTGTGTACGCTATCGGAAGTGTGCGACGGAATGCGGTCTATGACTTGTGTCGGTGCGTCGTCACGGGACACCGGTGTCAGTGAGGACTCAGTTGAATTGGAAGTGTCAATTGTGGATTGGTTGGTGTGAAGTGCAGTGGTGATTGTGTTGGATGGTGCGAATGCAGTCGATGGTAGTGAATGTGTGTAGTGGAGGCAATAAGGCGGATGTCGCTGCCAGGATTCGAACGTGGGTTAGTGCGGCCACAACGCAATGTCATAACCACTAGACCACAGCGACGATGTGTTCGCGACCCAACGTCACGCTATCACAACACACCAACCATCTCCATCACACAGTCACCTCGACACCAACGCACCCACACACAAAAATCAATACTCTGTCGAATCAAATCGACAGAACTGAACACTTCACACACGTCTCACTCACCTTCATCACACCAACGACAATCTCAGTCATTCCCAACAATAACACCGAAACCAACAAATTAACAACACCAACATCCACGAATCCTGAATCACAACATATTCAACAAACACTACTACAACAGCAACAACAACAACAACAACAACCAACTTACACACCTACTCAATACACATCCACATCAACCACAGCTACGTTGACACTCACATGTGGAGGTGCATCACGTCAAACCAATCTTCCACCGACTGTCTCATTCGTTGTTCTCATCGTGTTCTGTCTCTATTAAATTGGACTATGATTGGAGTTCGTAGTTAGCACGTCATCTCGACTAATTCTAATGATCATATTGGCGTCACGATCGAGTGAAATCGTGGACAGTCGGATATTTTGCAAGTGGGGATTTCTTCGAACACTATATGGAGCTGTTTGAAATCTGGTGCACAACTAGAAGAGATATTACAAGGATTCAGATGAGTCCGTTCCAATTTCCGTAGTTAATTATAATACTAATGAGTACATTCTAGATCACACACAGTCTATACTCAATACACAACCGGACAGACACATGACCGACCTACTGAGAAAATGAATAATAAACTACAGAAATCTGGATTCCCATTTAAGCTGTAGCGGTTGTGTTATTTGAACCAATTTGTGATTACATTGTGCTTCATTCTGTGGCTAATTCAAATTCCGAATATAACACGTTGAGTTGTGCTCATCGTGTTCTGTCTGCATTAGATTGGACTGATCTGGGAATTCTTGACACATCAATACGAATAATTTCAATGATCATCATATAATATTAATTGAGATGAAGTCAAATGACGACTGACGTGCTGTGTACGCTATCGGAAGTGTGCGACGGAATGCGGTCTATGACTTGTGTCGGTGCGTCGTCACGGGACACCGGTGTCAGTGAGGACTCAGTTGAATTGGAAGTGTCAATTGTGGATTGGTTGGTGTGAAGTGCAGTGGTGATTGTGTTGGATGGTGCGAATGCAGTCGATGTTAGTGAATGTGTGTAGTGGAGGCAATAAGGCGGATGTCGCTGCCAGGATTCGAACGTGGGTTAGTGCGGCCACAACGCAATGTCATAACCACTAGACCACAGCGACGATGTGTTCGCGACCCAACGTCACGCTATCACAACACACCAACCATCTCCATCACACAGTCACCTCGACACCAACGCACCCACACACAAAAATCAATACTCTGTCGAATCAAATCGACAGAACTGAACACTTCACACACGTCTCACTCACCTTCATCACACCAACGACAATCTCAGTCATTCCCAACAATAACACCGAAACCAACAAATTAACAACACCAACATCCACGAATCCTGAATCACAACATATTCAACAAACACTACTACAACAGCAACAACAACAACAACAACAACAACCAACTTACACACCTACTCAATACACATCCACATCAACCACAGCTACGTTGACACTCACATGTGGAGGTGCATCACGTCAAACCAATCTTCCACCGACTGTCTCATTCGTTGTTCTCATCGTGTTCTGTCTCTATTAAATTGGACTATGATTGGAGTTCGTAGTTAGCACGTCATCTCGACTAATTCTAATGATCATATTGGCGTCACGATCGAGTGAAATCGTGGACAGTCGGATATTTTGCAAGTGGGGATTTCTTCGAACACTATATGGAGCTGTTTGAAATCTGGTGCACAACTAGAAGAGATATTACAAGGATTCAGATGAGTCCGTTCCAATTTCCGTAGTTAATTATAATACTAATGAGTACATTCTAGATCACACACAGTCTATACTCAATACACAACCGGACAGACACATGACCGACCTACTGAGAAAATGAATAATAAACTACAGAAATCTGGATTCCCATTTAAGCTGTAGCGGTTGTGTTATTTGAACCAATTTGTGATTACATTGTGCTTCATTCTGTGGCTAATTCAAATTCCGAATATAACACGTTGAGTTGTGCTCATCGTGTTCTGTCTGCATTAGATTGGACTGATCTGGGAATTCTTGACACATCAATACGAATAATTTCAATGATCATCATATAATATTAATTGAGATGAAGTCAAATGACGACTGACGTGCTGTGTACGCTATCGGAAGTGTGCGACGGAATGCGGTCTATGACTTGTGTCGGTGCGTCGTCACGGGACACCGGTGTCAGTGAGGACTCAGTTGAATTGGAAGTGTCAATTGTGGATTGGTTGGTGTGAAGTGCAGTGGTGATTGTGTTGGATGGTGCGAATGCAGTCGATGGTAGTGAATGTGTGTAGTGGAGGCAATAAGGCGGATGTCGCTGCCAGGATTCGAACGTGGGTTAGTGCGGCCACAACGCAATGTCATAACCACTAGACCACAGCGACGATGTGTTCGCGACCCAACGTCACGCTATCACAACACACCAACCATCTCCATCACACAGTCACCTCGACACCAACGCACCCACACACAAAAATCAATACTCTGTCGAATCAAATCGACAGAACTGAACACTTCACACACGTCTCACTCACCTTCATCACACCAACGACAATCTCAGTCATTCCCAACAATAACACCGAAACCAACAAATTAACAACACCAACATCCACGAATCCTGAATCACAACATATTCAACAAACACTACTACAACAGCAACAACAACAACAACAACAACAACAACCAACTTACACACCTACTCAATACACATCCACATCAACCACAGCTACGTTGACACTCACATGTGGAGGTGCATCACGTCAAACCAATCTTCCACCGACTGTCTCATTCGTTGTTCTCATCGTGTTCTGTCTCTATTAAATTGGACTATGATTGGAGTTCGTAGTTAGCACGTCATCTCGACTAATTCTAATGATCATATTGGCGTCACGATCGAGTGAAATCGTGGACAGTCGGATATTTTGCAAGTGGGGATTTCTTCGAACACTATATGGAGCTGTTTGAAATCTGGTGCACAACTAGAAGAGATATTACAAGGATTCAGATGAGTCCGTTCCAATTTCCGTAGTTAATTATAATACTAATGAGTACATTCTAGATCACACACAGTCTATACTCAATACACAACCGGACAGACACATGACCGACCTACTGAGAAAATGAATAATAAACTACAGAAATCTGGATTCCCATTTAAGCTGTAGCGGTTGTGTTATTTGAACCAATTTGTGATTACATTGTGCTTCATTCTGTGGCTAATTCAAATTCCGAATATAACACGTTGAGTTGTGCTCATCGTGTTCTGTCTGCATTAGATTGGACTGATCTGGGAATTCTTGACACATCAATACGAATAATTTCAATGATCATCATATAATATTAATTGAGATGAAGTCAAATGACGACTGACGTGCTGTGTACGCTATCGGAAGTGTGCGACGGAATGCGGTCTATGACTTGTGTCGGTGCGTCGTCACGGGACACCGGTGTCAGTGAGGACTCAGTTGAATTGGAAGTGTCAATTGTGGATTGGTTGGTGTGAAGTGCAGTGGTGATTGTGTTGGATGGTGCGAATGCAGTCGATGGTAGTGAATGTGTGTAGTGGAGGCAATAAGGCGGATGTCGCTGCCAGGATTCGAACGTGGGTTAGTGCGGCCACAACGCAATGTCATAACCACTAGACCACAGCGACGATGTGTTCGCGACCCAACGTCACGCTATCACAACACACCAACCATCTCCATCACACAGTCACCTCGACACCAACGCACCCACACACAAAAATCAATACTCTGTCGAATCAAATCGACAGAACTGAACACTTCACACACGTCTCACTCACCTTCATCACACCAACGACAATCTCAGTCATTCCCAACAATAACACCGAAACCAACAAATTAACAACACCAACATCCACGAATCCTGAATCACAACATATTCAACAAACACTACTACAACAGCAACAACAACAACAACAACAACAACAACAACCAACACACCTACTCAATACACATCCACATCAACCACAGCTACGTTGACACTCACATGTGGAGGTGCATCACGTCAAACCAATCTTCCACCGACTGTCTCATTCGTTGTTCTCATCGTGTTCTGTCTCTATTAAATTGGACTATGATTGGAGTTCGTAGTTAGCACGTCATCTCGACTAATTCTAATGATCATATTGGCGTCACGATCGAGTGAAATCGTGGACAGTCGGATATTTTGCAAGTGGGGATTTCTTCGAACACTATATGGAGCTGTTTGAAATCTGGTGCACAACTAGAAGAGATATTACAAGGATTCAGATGAGTCCGTTCCAATTTCCGTAGTTAATTATAATACTAATGAGTACATTCTAGATCACACACAGTCTATACTCAATACACAACCGGACAGACACATGACCGACCTACTGAGAAAATGAATAATAAACTACAGAAATCTGGATTCCCATTTAAGCTGTAGCGGTTGTGTTATTTGAACCAATTTGTGATTACATTGTGCTTCATTCTGTGGCTAATTCAAATTCCGAATATAACACGTTGAGTTGTGCTCATCGTGTTCTGTCTGCATTAGATTGGACTGATCTGGGAATTCTTGACACATCAATACGAATAATTTCAATGATCATCATATAATATTAATTGAGATGAAGTCAAATGACGACTGACGTGCTGTGTACGCTATCGGAAGTGTGCGACGGAATGCGGTCTATGACTTGTGTCGGTGCGTCGTCACGGGACACCGGTGTCAGTGAGGACTCAGTTGAATTGGAAGTGTCAATTGTGGATTGGTTGGTGAAGTGCAGTGATGATTGTGTTGGATGGTGCGAATGCAGTCGATGTTAGTGAATGTGTGTAGTGGAGGCAATAAGGCGGATGTCGCTGCCAGGATTCGAACGTGGGTTAGTGCGGCCACAACGCAATGTCATAACCACTAGACCACAGCGACGATGTGTTCGCGACCCAACGTCACGCTATCACAACACACCAACCATCTCCATCACACAGTCACCTCGACACCAACGCACCCACACACAAAAATCAATACTCTGTCGAATCAAATCGACAGAACTGAACACTTCACACACGTCTCACTCACCTTCATCACACCAACGACAATCTCAGTCATTCCCAACAATAACACCGAAACCAACAAATTAACAACACCAACATCCACGAATCCTGAATCACAACATATTCAACAAACACTACTACAACAGCAACAACAACAACAACAACAACAACAACCAACTTACACACCTACTCAATACACATCCACATCAACCACAGCTACGTTGACACTCACATGTGGAGGTGCATCACGTCAAACCAATCTTCCACCGACTGTCTCATTCGTTGTTCTCATCGTGTTCTGTCTCTATTAAATTGGACTATGATTGGAGTTCGTAGTTAGCACGTCATCTCGACTAATTCTAATGATCATATTGGCGTCACGATCGAGTGAAATCGTGGACAGTCGGATATTTTGCAAGTGGGGATTTCTTCGAACACTATATGGAGCTGTTTGAAATCTGGTGCACAACTAGAAGAGATATTACAAGGATTCAGATGAGTCCGTTCCAATTTCCGTAGTTAATTATAATACTAATGAGTACATTCTAGATCACACACAGTCTATACTCAATACACAACCGGACAGACACATGACCGACCTACTGAGAAAATGAATAATAAACTACAGAAATCTGGATTCCCATTTAAGCTGTAGCGGTTGTGTTATTTGAACCAATTTGTGATTACATTGTGCTTCATTCTGTGGCTAATTCAAATTCCGAATATAACACGTTGAGTTGTGCTCATCGTGTTCTGTCTGCATTAGATTGGACTGATCTGGGAATTCTTGACACATCAATACGAATAATTTCAATGATCATCATATAATATTAATTGAGATGAAGTCAAATGACGACTGACGTGCTGTGTACGCTATCGGAAGTGTGCGACGGAATGCGGTCTATGACTTGTGTCGGTGCGTCGTCACGGGACACCGGTGTCAGTGAGGACTCAGTTGAATTGGAAGTGTCAATTGTGGATTGGTTGGTGTGAAGTGCAGTGGTGATTGTGTTGGATGGTGCGAATGCAGTCGATGGTAGTGAATGTGTGTAGTGGAGGCAATAAGGCGGATGTCGCTGCCATGATTCGAACGTGGGTTAGTGCGGCCACAACGCAATGTCATAACCACTAGACCACAGCGACGATGTGTTCGCGACCCAACGTCACGCTATCACAACACACCAACCATCTCCATCACACAGTCACCTCGACACCAACGCACCCACACACAAAAATCAATACTCTGTCGAATCAAATCGACAGAACTGAACACTTCACACACGTCTCACTCACCTTCATCACACCAACGACAATCTCAGTCATTCCCAACAATAACACCGAAACCAACAAATTAACAACACCAACATCCACGAATCCTGAATCACAACATATTCAACAAACACTACTACAACAACAACAACAACAACAACAACAACAACCAACTTACACCCCTAATCAATACACATCCACATCAACCACAGCTACGTTGACACTCACATGTGGAGGTGCATCACGTCAAACCAATCTTCCACCGACTGTCTCATTCGTTGTTCTCATCGTGTTCTGTCTCTATTAAATTGGACTATGATTGGAGTTCGTAGTTAGCACGTCATCTCGACTAATTCTAATGATCATATTGGCGTCACGATCGAGTGAAATCGTGGACAGTCGGATATTTTGCAAGTGGGGATTTCTTCGAACACTATATGGAGCTGTTTGAAATCTGGTGCACAACTAGAAGAGATATTACAAGGATTCAGATGAGTCCGTTCCAATTTCCGTAGTTAATTATAATGACAAAAGGAACTATGTGTATGAAACTTAGAAAATGATTTGGCACTGAATTCAACAATCAGTAGAAAGACATTCACTGTTCGAGTTTAAAATTTAATTGCTCAATCTCCAGTATATAAATATATACCATAATTTCTAAGCATTTTCATATAATTTGGATATTTAAACTTTTAGTGAATTGTTAATTATATCACATGTTTCCCTTTTAATTCAGCCTGTATACTGATCATTGGGTACGAACTCACACCAATTGATATTGATTTTTAATGTGTATGGATGTTTACGCACATCAGCGAAGCTAATCGTTCCTCAGGAAATATTGTTCCATCATTTAATAAATCTCTCTTAAAAAGAGCAAACACAGATCCTTTTACCTGAGTAATTTGGTTTCCATTATCTAATTCTATCAGATATCAGCTAAAACGGTAACAACTTTAAAAGTGCATTCAATATGTAACAAAATAAATTTCTAAACACATCTTTTAACAGTAAACTCAAAGCGAATTTCAATAACTAGAATATTAACACACAGCTTACTCCACTGTAAAGGGAATTAATTTTGTTTGCTTATCAACCTTATAATAAATTATGTGTTTTTCATTACTTGTGAATTGATAAGGGAGATTAATAAGTCTGTGTCAGTATTTCAGTGTTTATGTGAATTTCGCGACTAATTTAAGATTTATTTCATCATTTGACGATTCTTGAATGTTTGAAGTCAATATATGGGAATTGAGCCTCGGTGTGAATGTCGGCATGAATGCATATCCTTCTGACAAATCCCAGATAGATTGCATGTTACCCTATGAAATCTACTGCCAGATAATTATAGAAAACAAGATAAATTAGTAAGTTAACATTTATTATCAAGTTAGCTATGGAAATTAAATGAATTTTTGCGTAATTCAATTTTTTATCACATGATATATTTGCTGCACGGCTTGCACTAAAAATTGCCTCTGGTTTCTTCGAGAATCATACAAGTACAAATGTATACTAACCACTGAGATGGTTCCAATTGAATTCGATAATAATTATCTTCCCTGGTAGGTCGCAAACTGTTTATAAAAACAGTTAAATATAATTAGTCAGTTTCAGCAGCTCGAAAATAGGAAACCAAATATCCATAAAGTTGGATAATAATGGTTGCTCTAGTTACAACTCCACCTTGAGCCCATCTGGGACTACTGTCGGTCCCAAATCCGGATAAAAAAAGGTTGGGTATAGGGTTAGCAACCCAGTGCTACCCAGAAAAAATAAGAACGGATCCAGAAGTCTGAGCAAGACGCCTAATAACTTTTTTAACAGGTTCCTAATCAAAATAGCTTCTTATTTCTGATTCGATCACTTCTCTCTGATTAAAGGAACAGGTAGTTCTTAAAGAACTGGTGAGTGTCTACATCAAGTTACTATATCTATTTTATTATTTATTTTTCATTTATCTATTCAATAGTTGAAACTATTTGATACTATCTAATGAATTACACTTTTCAAGAAGTAACATTTCAGTTAAACAATAATATTATATATTATATTAGTTTTAATAGTTCAGATCATGATTCAATTAAAGCTAGACCACCGTAGAAGACCTGAAAGCACGGGATGGCCGTTTCGTCCTGTTGTGGGACTCCTCAACGGCGCGCGTCCACAATAATAGACAAATTATAAAAGTGAATATCATCAATCAATTATAAATGGCGTTAAGAATAAATAACTTCATTGTCATCAATATTAATCTAACTACTTCAACTTAATTGAAGTTTAAAATTAATTTATGCAAAATTTAATGACAAATCGTTATTTAAACAAAAATACCATTATGATTATTTTGAATTAAAACACTATTTTTTTCTATATAGAAGGTATCAGTTTGTTTCTAGTTTAGTTGAATGGATTAAATGAATTGAAGTCAAATAGTATTGCTATTCATATCATTTTAATTATGGAGAAAAGTGTAAAAATAAACAAACATTTTAATCGAAATCAAGTAAAACTTATAATTATTCCTAAATAAATTTCATTAAAAATTAATAATAATAATGATAAACTGACGCCAAAACTATCAAAGTGTTACTTTCTTTGTCTATATATTTATACCTATTACTAAGGTCTTAAGTGTTTGCATTAAGATGGATAAAATAGCCACTCAGTTAGTGTTCAACCAAGTCATATATTCAGTTACCTATATATATAACTTTCAAAACAAAATGTTTTACGACTGTCAAGTTCAAGACACCACTGAATAAACAATTCATGAATTTATAGTTGCATCTTCGTCTACCATTTTTGTCATACGAATTAGTATGTGTATGTATGTTTTATCTAACCTGATAAACTCTCTTATCCAGTTTTTCTATCACTGTGGTTTTCCCTATTCTCTCTCTCTCTTTCCCTGTCACTTGCTTAGTGATTTTATTTTTCACGAGGATAGAGACTAAAACTTTTTTTCTGAAGAAAGAAAATAATACTTATCTTTAGTATATTCGTGATATCCGCTAGTGCATCTCAACATCAGCATAATTTATAAACATATATATATATATATATATATATATATATATATATATATATATATATATATATATATATATATATATATATAGATTAAAAATAGAATTCATTTTAATAAATGTCAAATATTACTTATGCACAGTTTAACAGGATGAAAAATGTCAGCTTGTCTAATTTACAAATAAAAATACTGACATTACATTGCTTAATACAAACTATCGAAATCTAAATTTCGTCTAAATATAAACAGTCATATATCATACAAGTATAAAGTCTTGAGATAAATTTAAATAAAGCACATTTAATTTAATATTTATTATGTTTCAAAGTTGATTCTACAGTAAGAATAGTTCAAAGAGAATCATCTTTGACCCAATGTAAGATTTATCAGTACTATATAACTTTTAATGTATATCGTAATTCATCTAATTCTATTGTAATCATACTCATATAGAATAATAATAGGCCGATAAATAAAATGAAACATAATTAAGATATTCGTTGATTCCTAAAAGTTCTATCATTCTTTTCTATTGATTTCAGTAAAGAATTATTTTAATGTCGATATTAATTGATTAAATCTAGAAGTCCATAGTGTATTATGATAGAGCAGAAAAAATTTAGGTGTTTTAATGTGGAAGTGAAATAAATATTTTGGTGCTAATTGCTTTTAAAAGTTAGATTTCATTAACCAAACAAACTGAATTTACGTCTTATGTTTACAGTTTATACTGTAAGATTTGTCTTCGAAATTATATAACTTGTGGTATCTCAGTTATCGATAATTAGGTTTTTCACTGTATTTTTCAGATACTAATTTTTACTAATTTAACTGAAAGATATTCTATGAAAAATAAAATCAGTCAAAATATTCCATTGTTAAGTTATATAAGGTTGATGAACTGCCCCCAAATTCCCTGGTACGGACGAGGATGGGAAGAGTCAGCATTCCTTCTCGAAATGCTCTCAGATAGCCACGTGTATACCACCACTCTCATGGAAGTCCTACTCCCTGCCTTCTCGTGGCGGCGGTGTCGGTTACGAAATTTAGAGGACGGAAACGAAATGTCCGGTGCTTTAAACGGGTTGGTGGATACTGAGGATCCTCCTACGAGGATTTAGAAACCCTTATTTTGAACCAGTGGCGCACATGAGCTCCAGAATCCTAAGGAAAGAGATAGCGTATTAACCAATTGTTGGTCATCGGCTACCATGAGACTGCATCTCCTAAGGTTGTTCCACTGCTTGTTGACCAGACCTTTAGGTCAAAGGGTCCGGCTGTGTCCCCTAAGAGAACCACCCGCTTTGGTATAACAGCCTTCACACTAACCGAATGGTTTATGTGGCGCATATCTGTTTGGTGCCTCCTTGTACCAATATTTATGTGTTCAGATGAGTAAATAATAAATAAATGGTAAATTTCCTATTCAGCAGAATTCAGTTAATTATGGGGACCATAACATTCACTGTTATTCTCATTTACGTGATACATTTACTTTAATTTCCAACTCTATTAAATCTATAAAAATACGAAAAAGATTATATAAATGATTTCGCTCGGTCTATATTCACAAAAGTTTTACCGGCTGATAGAAAACCACTGATAGAATAAATACAAAAAATAACCTTTAAAAATGGAAAAAGCACTATCATATGTTCATGTATTTCTGATTACTCATATAATTAATTGTAATATATATATATATATATATATATATATATATATATATGTTCAATTGTATTGGTTGTTTGAATCCTCCCATTGAGGTTCAAGACACTCTTATTAGCATATGTACATCCTACACGAATGTTTCGATGTTTCCATTAAGTCATATGCGTTATAAAGAGAGACGGAGGCTAGCAGAGGAACTCAGGACGCACTGTTCGTCCTATTTGGGACTTGTCAGCTGGATTCACCTGTATCCCAGAGTTGACGTTCACTTCAAGACTAGTGTCCAGTACCATTCACTTAAAGCGTCATCGAGTTATCCACTTAACTTGTGCTATGAGTTGAAGTTTAATTCAATTATATTGGTTGTTTGAATCTTTCCAGTGATGCCTTGGAGTGAATATTAACTTTGAAATACAGTTATATCCAACTGACAATTTTCAGATAAGATGAAAGGCGCGTCTTGGATTCCACTGATACCCACTTTTCATATATATTTAATATGTTGACTTTGTAGTCAGTAGATCCGCATTCACTTATACCAATAATACATAACATAACTTCCTGTTTTATATTATCTTCAAATATAAATGAATAAACATAATACATCATGTAGACACAAAAATGGTACATAATCAACTGGGTATTAGAAAACTAATAATTCAACTGCTTTGATTTGATGTTTAAAGTAATTTAAACGTTAGTTTATCCAAATGTTATTGATTGATAATTAGCTTTACATCTTTCGATATTAACAGATTTATTTACTCAGTAAACAGAAACTTTTGCAGTCATCCCGATTTATTTTAAATGATTAAATAATATATGTTTTTTTTCTACATAGAATTATAAAATTAGAAAGGGGTTTTTGTGAGATTTTAGTAATTTTAATAGTTGAGTTCATGAATCAAATGACACTAGACAACCATGGAAAACCTAGAAGTACTGGATGGTCGTTTCGTCCTATTGTGGGACTCCTCAGCAGTGCACACACACGATCCCGCTCCGCGGAGTTCCAACCCAGGACCTATCAGTCTCGCGCGCGAACGCTTAACCTCTAGACCACTGAACCTAACTCATTTAGATAAAAGCTTTAAATTTTCAACTATTTATAGTTGACTCATTAAAATTTCTTGTATAGTATAGAAATAAATGTTCAGCTATTAAAAAAATTTGACTTAACTAGAAGAAAATAAATGCAATTAGCGTTTTGCACTATTTATGTGAATTAATCTTCATCAAGTGTTATGAAATAAATAAATAATAAAAGTAAGTGACGCAAATTTTCTTCAAGGGTTCACTTATTTTCTGTGTTCAAGTTAACAGTCATGTATCGTAACCTAATATATTTCTCAACACATTAACATAACTGTTAAAGAATACATATTATTACTCGAGAAGGCTTATAAGAATTGTCAACTTTTACAGTTAGCACCATAGATTGATTCTAGTTAGACAACCCTAGAGTCATAGCACTGGATACCTACCTTGACCTAGTATAACACTCGACATCAGGAGATTGACGTCCAGTGGTTTACATAATAGGACGGGACAACTGTCCAACGATTTCTAACTTACACTGGTTGATCAACTAAGATAAGTGATTGATATCAACTTAAAAAGATATACAATAATGTTTTGTTTGAATGGTTAACTAGTACATTCATATATGTTCTAATTCCGTAACTAGACATCCCACTATTCTATATCATTAATTCGTAGCATAATAGAACAATAAAATTTAATGAAAGATTTTAAAACTGAAAACTGTATTATAATTCAATTAATTTTTATTGGTTAATGTGTTTTACCCTTGTCAAAATTTATCATAATATTATTGTTATGAACATCATTACTGCTTTCATTAGAATTTTTACTGTTTAACATATCAGATAGGTTTTAGAAAGAAACCTGTTTCAGAAAAATGAAATTTGAGAAATAGAAAAAGAAAAAAGACAATGAAGAAGGCATGAATTGAAGAAGTCTCCCTCTCCATCTCAAAAACATCATATATGTATATATAAGCTGGTTTTGAAGGTAAAATAATTCAGAACAAATGATACCCTGTATTGAACGTAATTTTGTATATGTTTGAATGTCTAAATGTCTTTGTCTATCTTTTAACTTATCCAAAAATAAGTATATAGTAGTAGTTCTTTTACAGTTCAGTCAGTTTATGTTCGAATCCTTTATTTATTTATTTTATTGAAAGTTAAAATAAATTGTGTAAATAAGAATAGAAAGAATGAATTGTCCTGGTATTTTGTTTTGTTTTGGTTTTTTAGAATTTTGATTATGAATAATGTAAATACAATTAAGTAAGGTAAGCATGCCTATCAGATTAGTATTAATGAAGAACAATAAACTATATGATGAATTAATATGAATATTAAAAAAACAATACAGAAGAGAAGAGAAACACTTTTTTTCAGATCTCTTATAAATAAAAATCAACAGTAAACAAATAAATCATAAGTTTCCATATAATTTGTTTCAAGTACATTCAGGTGCTTGTGTGTAATAGTTATACGTGTAAGGGAATTATTCCCCTTTTTTCACTTTTCCCTAATACATATCATTTCCATATGTTTATTTATGTTTTACTCAAATCTACTCTGTTTATTCAAACACCGGAAATAAACCTCGGATTTTTGCCCATTTATTTTGTTTTGTCTTTTTTTGCTGTTGCTGTTGTTGTTGAAGTCAAGGAAAAGAAGAAAAAAATAACTTTACATTCATTCATCAAGAAGAAATGAAAGAGGTTTTTCAACAACAAAAAAATATTTGAAATATTCTTCAAATGATCCAGATTTATTTATTTTTGAAGAATCATTATTTTGTTGAACCAATAGTACCTAAACAAGTTGAATAAATGTTAATCCCATCATTTCCAACTATATCGTTATTTTTACATGTTGTCATTGATGGTGATGGTGTAGTAACAGTATTTATGCCTAAAATTGTATCATCTGACATACTACTATTATGAGTAATTAAACTATTAGTAGTCGTTAAAATATCTTCAGAGTTTATAAAACTGTTACTGTCTGTATCATTGATACGATAATTTTTAGGTGAATATGTGGTTGTTGGTGTGGTATTATAATGCGATGATATAAGATTAGTATTATAATTTGTCGATAATGTGGACATTGTATCAAAACTATTGGAACCATAATTATGATATGAAAGATGATTTAATGAATATCCATTTGATGTGTCAAAAGAGTTAGAACATGGCATAACAGTGGAATAACGAGGATTGTTTTGCTGCTGATGATGATGATGGGTAGTATTACTATTATTGTATGCACTATTTACTGTTTTATAATCTACACCAGAGTTATTAAATGGATTATTTGTTAGTATATTACACATGGATGATGAAGAAGATAAATTCGAAGGAATTTCATTTATGTCATCTGAATATACTGAATTATGGGGCAAACGATTATTTACAATACTAACACGATCTGGTAGCGTATAATCTGTTGGCATGACAAGTGAATCTATTCCATTAGTCTTTGGTGAAATATCACCAACGCATTGGTCACTACGACTATTATTAGTAGGGAATCGAATCGAATTATCTTGACTTGATGAATTGTTTAACATGGAACTATTGCCAAAACCAACAGAAGCTGCAGCGGCTGCGGCAGCAGCGGCTAAATAAACATCATTTGATGTAGGATGATTTGAGAATCCTATAAATAATAATCATAGTAATAATAACAAGAATGACAATAATATTCGTTTAATCTTTATTTTTAATTTAAGAACTGTAAATTACTTGATGTAATACAAAGAAAATGTATAATCCTTCGAAATATACATTCTTGTATTTTCTAAATCTCATAAATCAACTTATCTAAAGCATGTAATCATATGTTTTATGTAACATAATTACAGAGAATTGTTCATCCAACAAAGCAAGTTACTGACTTCTATTTTGGGGTATCTATTAGTTAGAAATAATCACATGGAAATATGATAAGTGTTCATTTCTCTTCAGAGTACACATAGATTTAATAAATTGTATACACTTTTCATTGCCATTATGCATCTCTTCATTCCTTTGGTCATATACATGGGGTTCATTAAAATTTGAGATATAAAAGAATTAGTTGATTTGTCGCTTGGGGAAGTCGAAACATCTCATCATGTAAATGATTAAGAAGATAAGATCAATCTATTAATGACATAAGTCAATACATATTTAACAGTATGATTCCTAGTACTAATGTAATGATCAAGAACCATACAGTAAATACTTCATTTGCAAAATGTCCTTCAACTGTCTTAAGCTTTATTGTTCCTTCATTTCCATACCAATCGCTCTCTGTTCTCGTTCTCTTCTCTTTGATCTCAACCTTCTGCTGCCAGGCATCCCACTTTCGATTAATCACACATACTACTTATATCTATCGTCATCAGTAGCACACACTACACTAACAGTTATGAGTATACTGTTTTTATTTAAGGTACACCTGTTTACATGTTATTTTCACCACAAGTTGTTATCGTTTGGGGCTAAAACTTAATTGCTGGATAAGTGATCAGTTTTAAACATTCATGTTTATGAGTAGACTGTGAGGGCGGTCCACGGGTGAACTCAAGGAAGCTCTGAAAAGCTCAGAAAGAGCACAAATCCACAAGTTATAACATAGACCTTTATAAATAACTGAATTCTTTTTTGACTTTACATTTTATTTTCACTTGGGTAATGCTAAAGCACAACGAAGATCCAGTATCGTTTAAAGTCTCAAATTGTGGGTTAATTTCTAAAAATAGTCATTAATTTCATCAGTCTCATTATAAACTATTAGAAATAACTCTACTAGGTTAGTAGATCTTAAACTTTATGTCCAATAGCAGTTTAATGTTTTAACTATATTGGTTAGAATGGGAGATCACGTTCAACATAACTTCTGTATTTAATTCAATGTGATAACTTCTCAGTATAACATTCACTTCATTTTCAGTGAGATATTTATTCAGAATTATATTCTATGTATTAATTTAGTGTGAACTTCATGCAGTAATCTGTTTTGTTATAACTCTGTATATTTCCCTTCCAAATACTATTTGTTAACTTATCATTAACTGTGACTAAAAGCAATATTTTAATCGGTTTATTGGTTAAAGAATGGTCGATATGCTTTGGAAAGTGAAATAAATGTAAATCTACATCAATTTTTGTCCTCTCATTTACGTTATGAGAATCGCATCAATTTCCTTTTTTAAGCAATCTGTGATTTTAATTATTTAATCGCGAATAAGTTGGATATATCCTTACCAGCTACTGCAGCGGCTGCAGCTTGAGCTGCTCTGGTATAAGCTGAATACGGTGGACCACCTTCCATATAGTCTATACATGGGGGCATATTGTCACTGATTGAATAACCATGTGGTCCTGTACATTAAAGAATTTTTAAAAAATCACAAGAAAACAAAGAGTTTAAAACAAAAATATTTCATAAAAGTACAATCATTTAATGAATAAACAAAATTGTATCAAATTCAATTTGTTTCTAATTTAAATTAAACTATTCTCTCTGATATGATCTAGTTTACTAAGTAAATAAAATTATTATTCAACACTTCATTTACTATAATCTGGCTGTCAAAACCATTTTATCATATTTTTTTTAAAAAAGGGCATAAAATTCTCAGTAAAATATTATCCTATTCATTAGGTTATGATAGACTTGCAGATTTTCATATCAGAATAAATGAATGAAAATTATGTCAATTCATTAAGTTGATATAAATTGGAACCGTCATCTTGAAATATGTTGATATTTATTTCATGAGATTGATTGAATGAATTATTAACGAATTAGTATTAGAAGGGGTTTTTGTGGATATTATAGTAATTTCAATAGTTGAGATCATGAGCCAATTGAATCTAGACTACCATGGAAAACCTGGAAACACTGAAGGGTTGTTTCGTTCTAGTATGGGACTCCCCAGCAGTGCGCATCCACGATCCCATCTCGCGAGTGCTTAACCTCAAGACCTTTGAGCTGGCATCTAATGGATACTAATGTATAACTTCAACTAATCCACGAAGTTGAGCGACACATCCACTATTGTATCTTATGGATTACTATCTCACAACAGACCCGGTTGAACTCCACTAAAAATTCTTGATGAGAATAAGAACAAAGAATTGGATTTAACATAAACTAAACGACGGTTTTGATCTTAAAAGGTTATAGATTGTAAGCAGGTGTTAAGAACCTAACGAGATAAAATGAATTCATGATATTCTATTCAATTCTTTTTTCTTGCTTTCGTCAATATAATACACGGAACCAAGTGTATGATATTAACCAATCACTCACATAATCCATTATTTCTTGATCAATTGGACTGTGAACAAGAGAAATGATCATTCTGTGATTCGATCATCACACCAGTGAATGAGTTTTGCGCCTGACTGATATCTAGCATTTGTTTTCTGAAGATATTTTCTTGAAAAATGATGTTACTTCTTCGATTAGGTAACAAAATAATTACCACAATATCACTCAATGTAACTTGATTAATCTACAACAAGGCAAACTGCACAAGATTGATAAATAGTATCTATATAATTCAAGTAGATTTAATATTCCAAACTTCAGGTAGCTATATACAAGACTAGCAATGAGATAACAAGATAAACTAAATGGTTGAACGGAATTTATTTCATCTTATATTGCAACTGAGATCATTCATGGGGTTAAAATCATTCATCAGCATTTTCAGTTTCAGTTCTTCAAATAAACATGTTTATTAATGGTTATATGTAAGATAATCAAAAATTATTCTCCACGTTGATTTATTTCTCACCTGCTCTGTTAGACTGGTCAATCATAGGTTGTACAATTCTTCGACGTGCATTAATAAACCTAAATGAAGAACATAATAAAAAGATCAAATAAGAATGAATAATTATTTAAACAATGTTGTTGATTAAGTTCATATTTGTTATCTTTGTATTCATATTCTTATATGTATACTAAAATGAAAGTGGTCTTTAAACTTTATGGAAATAATCAATGTTTCGTTGATGGATAGTCTTTAAACTCATTCTGAAATACATTTAAATATTTCTTTTGAAATACCGTATACAAAAGTTTACGCTGCATTGAATTATAAAAGGTACAATTCGAATCATTTTAGGAGATAATACATATATCATAAAAAACAAAAGACAACAGATCGTTTCTAATTCTACTCATCAAAAGGTTATATACAGAATTAAAATGTCTTACATCATCAGCAGCAAAGTTATTTCGTCATTGTTTATGATACTTCATCAGCATTTACACAGATTTCATATATGATCATATATTAAACTTTCAAATCGCTTGGGTAAAAAAACGATTATTGGTCAATATGTTGATATTTTACTATTATAAATTAGGTTTGTGCATGAAGTGTTGAATATGTACTGATAAGTAGGTTTAAACTATTATACAGTAATTAGTTTTGATTAAGATTGTTTGCCATTATTTCTGGGCTAAAATCGTCGAATGTCGAAAATTCCCTTAAAATAACAAAATATTACTGAACAAACTGCCGGAGACGTTAAGAAGGAAAATAGACGATACATTTACTTTTTTAATGCCTAATAAATAATCTTGGTGCATACCAATTCTTTAAGAGGATCAAATTGTTAGTTTGTTAACTTACAGATTAAGATTAGTAAGCTGCTGAGTTAAAGGGAATTTCAAGACTTTATCCATAATGTGTCGTAATAAAAACTCGTTTGCTGAGTCTATCTCTTCTGTTTTATTGGATTTTTTAATAATTCGAATATTTAGCCTTAAGTATTGTGTTGTATGCTACATATCCTGACAGATATAAGTAGTATATGGCTCGAGTCGGAAGTGGAATGCCTGCCAACAGAAGATTGACTTGAAGAAGACGTCAAAGAAAACAGAAAGCAGTTATAAAAACAACAGAATTGGAGGGATCATAAAGCATGTAAAGGACAATTGATACAAGATGTGCAAATAATGTATTTAATGAATGGTTTTCATATTTTACAAAGGCACCATGTAATTTTGTATTAAATAATAAGTTGGTTTCTTCCCACCGGAGTTCTTGTTCACTACAGTATAATATGAAATGTTAACAACATATGCAATTAGTCTAATCCATGTTATTGTGTAGTTAAATAACATATTCATTTAAGTTTTTAACCAAGCAAATTTAAAATAAACATGAGTGAAACAATTCTAATTTAACTTACCAATTATTTACTTGTAAAATAGTTAATCCTGTATCTTGAGCTAATTGTTTCTTCTGTTCTTCCGATGGATATGGATGCTTTATAAAAATAGATATTACATGTATAGTATATTACTTAAATATCCACCTTCATTATATATACAACAACAAAAGTAATTAATGACCTAATGGTATATACTATCATCATGTACAGGATTCATACTGTATGTTATTTTCAATTCGTCGAATGATTATATTAAGATATTAGTTTATGATGTCATTTTAAATAATATAGATCAAGCTAATGAACTGAATTAAACAATACTAATTTCAATGGTTGAGATCATGAGTCAATTAAAGCTAGACCACCATAGAAAACCTGGAAGCACTGGACGGCCGTTTTGTCCTTTTGTGGAACTCCTTCTAACCCTTCTGATGTGAATACTAAGACAGGCAAACACTAGTTTTCCATTCTCTAACATACTTTCCAGATGATCAACATTTAGATGAAATGATTTTTAAGTGTATACTTTTTAACTATGCACATCTTCTTTTAATCATATACATCGATTTCTACTGATAAGAAACTTTATTTATTAAGTTGACAGAATATGACTTCAAGTCGACATATTTCTTTTTCGTTTTTGAAATAACCAGTGATTAACACCTGAACTTAAAGTTATTCAACCACAAATAATCAAATGTTTAGAAAGAAATTCTTATTATTTTCCTAAGCATAAAATATAATTATTCCCTATAATTTTGTAAATAAGAAAAAGAAAACTCATCATCTGAATCAAGTTAATTCGATGATGCATAAACACTGACAAAATATATATTGAATGTTTTTTTGTCTTTTTAATCTATTGTAATCAAGCAAAACAGTGCCATAAATAAACATTGTAGTTGTAGATTAATGAGTAATTAGATATCATCAAGAATGATCGAAATACTAAAGACACATTTCATATGTCTGAATCAATTCATTGACTATATTATTGGTATACAATCTATTCAGAGAACTGACTATGACAATAACCAATTGAAGGATTTCTTAATTAATATCAGAAGGGGTTTTTGTAGATATTGTAGTAATTTCAATAGTTGAAATCATGAGTCAGTTGAAGCTAGACTACCATGGAAAACTTGGAAAAACTGGACAGTCGTTCCCTCCTATTGTGGGACTGATATGTTCTGGGTTGGAATATCGCGAGGCGGGATCGTGGATGCGCATTGCTGAGGAGACACAATAGAAAAAAACTGCCGTCCAATGCTTCCAGTTTTTCCATGGTGGTCTAGCTTCAAATGACTCATGATCTCAACTATTGAAATTTCTTAATTATTTATTTAGTACATTAGCTATGTTTATCTTTCTTAGGACTCAAGGACCCTTCGTTACCTAAAATGTTAACAACAGCTTCTTGTGTCAGAATTACCTGTTTAAAAAGTTTTAAACGTAGTGGTGTAATTATTTCCTAATCTCAAGTTGTTTATAGTGCTCAGTGATTTTCTTTGGAATTATGTCACCGACAAACTGAATTTGATGTGTAATTAGCTTCATAATGTCTCATGGATAGCTAATAAGTTAAACTGGTAAAAGAAAAACGATCATCAATTTTACGTAGAGCCCCCTAGTTAGTCTACGATAGTTAAAGTCGCGTCAAATATGATAAACAGCACAGAATTCACTTTTTAAAAGTTCTTGCTTAGGGCTCATCAAATTTTATAAGTGATAAGTTGTGTATTCAATCATTCATTTTGTTTGCAATCTTTGTGAAACCGGATATTAAGTCATACATAAACCTTATTACATTGTTATAATTCATTATGAAATTATATCGACTTAGCTGACAAAGAACCCTCAAACTATTTTCAAATAGAAAGCGTTAGATTGCATTTATCCAAAAATGCTAGAAAAAAACTTTAAAACAATGTACTTTACAAATATCATTTATTCATAGGTATTTACAACTTACTGTTAAATGTTGAAAAAGCCATGCTCTCATGATATTTGTAGCAACTTTTGGAAATATTCCACGCTTTTTCTGCCTTTTTAAATCATTTCTAGTTTCTGAGTCTAATTCTTCCATGACATCTTTTTGTGAACCTATGAAGTCAATAAAATAAAACAAAAAGTATTTTAAAGAAACCCATAAAATGTCTTTTCATATGTTAGAACAAGATTTATTACAGTTTAGAGAATCAAAGCTAGAAACATGGAACATAAATTATTTTCAATTAGTTTTTTCATCATGGCTCTACACTAATATATATGATTTACAATGATGACCCATCGATAACTTTTACACTAGAGGAAGAACAAAATAATAGCATATCGTTTCTAAATGTCCAATTAACTAGAAGAGCACAATTGATTGATCACTGGGTGGTGATCAATGTCATGCTTGTCTAGTCCTTATTAGTGCAGATCGAATGCTGTCGATCATGTTGCAATGTGGCCACGGCTCGAATAGCTCAGTGGTAACGTCTCTGACTGTGAAGCTGGGTGACACGAGATCGAATCCCCCAGGGAGCACCAGTTCCTTCAAAGATTACAGGTACACCTTGCTGACGAGTGCCAAGTAGCACGAAACCCGGGTCCAGGGTTTCCTGTTGACTACCTCCAACCACCATCTAACTAGAAGAGCAGATGGAACATTAAAAAGAGGGATACATAGAAAGTGTACAGTTGGACAATACACTAATTTCTATAATGTTGTACCAATCAGATACAAAAGAAACTTGATAAAGATCCTGACTCATCGTGTTAGAATGATTTACTTGGATGACATTATTGTAGATGAATTGGTTGATATTCGTAACTTGCTTAGTAGGGATGAATACCCAACGAAATTCATCAAAAAACATATGAAAAGAACGATAAGGGTAAGTACCGTTCCGAAGCAAGTTCTGTTCTTAAAATTACAATCCTTAAATGATACTACCGTAGAAATTGTGACTTAAAAGTTAATAAAGGCGGCACAGAAAACATTTAATGCAGCCAGACTGAGTGTCGTCTTCTACAACCGCCCTATAATAAGAAGGGTTAACAAAAACAGATTGCTTGGATTCGCCACATCCATATGCATTTACCAATTCAACTGCTCCTGTGGAGCCAGTTATATAGGGCATACAATTCGGCAAGTCCGTCATCGCATAACAGAACACCAACCATCCTGGTTAAGCAAAGGACAAGAAAGAGTGACTAAGAGTTCTGTTCTCGCTCACTTAGTGGTCACAGGTCACCAAGTTGAACTGAATAAAGCTTTTAAGATTATCCACCATATTCCATCAAATTTGTCACATGGTTTAAGAACTCGTATTTCGCATATTGTTGAGGCCATTGGAATCCATGTTCACAAACCAAACCTTTGCATCGAAAAGAACTTTGTACAACCACTCTTGCTACCTTGGCCAACGGTATGGGAGTTTGTAGCAGAACTTTTATAATTTATTTCCGTATTTCTTTCAGCTTTTGTATTTTACTTATTCTCAACATTCGTTTTTTGATTCCAACATAACTACTATACTACAAACCATTCATCAAAATATTGTGTCAGTTCCTTCTTCTTTTTTTTAATATATTATGCAACGTAGCATTATTATTTCATTATTATAAATCATGTATATTAGTGTAGAGCCATGATGAAAAACTGAATGAAGAGAAATTTGATAATGATGATGATGAAACTATGTTCATTTTTTAGAAACCATTTTCTCTGAAATCAGTCCTTTTAGAATAATCAATATTAATGTTTAATTAATGGAGTTACCAGAATTTGTTAAGATCTAGTTATCGGTATGGAAAAAAACAATAAGGCAGTTTTTGATGTTAGTTTATAACTTAGAAACACTAAACGCTCTCAAAAAAGTTTTGGATACAATGTAAAAAGTGTTTATTGGAGTTAAACCAGTAAATTAAAAAAATTTCTACCAACAATATGTTAACGTTTATGAAGAAAATGTGTTCATATTTTCAAAATACAGTATTCACATAATTAAGATAATTTGCTACACTTTACTGGAGAGACAAAGCCGAAAATGAATTTTTTATATATTCCTATCTAAAAGTACTTAGACACTAGGAATACTAACAAAGATCAAACCTCGGTATAAAACTTCTCATCATTCTGTTTATAATTGTCAACAATTAATGTGGTTTTACAATAATGTTCAGACATCTAGCTAATTTATCACAACTTAAATGAAGTCAGTACATTCCTATCATTTGATAGTTTAGAATACATCATTACTCAATCATTCACGAGTAGAGTGAATTCTTTTTTAAACTACAATGTTTAAATTATGTTATAGTTGAGCTCTAAAAATATGTAAATGATCACTCAATCGAGATGGTGGAGAAGATTCGTAGCTCAGATGGATGATTTTAAACACTGATATAAGGCAATCAATAGGTTGTTATCAGTGAAACTGATGATTTGATTACTAAATACTTTGATTGACAGGATAGATGTGATAAGGACTGGATCATTTCTAAAATATAACTGAATGACTATTTAAATACTAGTTATTAAATTATTGGACTCCTCAAGGGAAAACGGAGAGAACAGACCAGCTTCAAACTGAAGAGGAAGTTAGAAAAAGATGATGGAAGTGGATAGGACATACATTTCGGAAATCATCAAACTGTATCATGAGGCAAATACTAACTTGCAATCCTGAAGGGAAACAAAAAATAGAAAGACCAAAGAACACACTGAGCTGAGAATTGGAAGCAGACATAAAAATGTTGAATAGCAACTGGAAACAACTGGAAAGGATTGTCCAGGACAGAGTTGTATGTAGAATGCTACTGGTCGGCCTATGCTCCTTCATGAGGGGTAACAGGCGTAAGTAAAGTAATAAGTAAGCATAAAATTATTATTGCTCTAAGAACCACTAAATGAAATATATTTTTTACCACAGACATCAATTGTTATTCGTGGATCCTCGTACTTAGTCCAATTAAAAGAACAATTTTAAATTAAATTTTTAACTAAAGTTATAAAAACACTATACATTTATTTCAGTATTGATTAAACTTCATAATTAAACTAGGCCAATCACGTAAATGATTATTTGATTACTGTGTTATGCAAAATGAATTGAGTTGCATCATTAACTAATTGTAGTAATTCTGTAATGATCTTGAACTAGAATACAATAACTTTTCAGTACTTTCAGCCAATTCATATATATATATAATTAATTTAAGCAGACGATGAAAGTCGTCTTAAAGTGTATGCCTTATTGTAATTAGATATAGTTTCAATGAAAAATTCGGAAAAAAACGGAATGATCATAAAAAGGTTTATATTCTGTATTTTTCTCTACATTCACTTAAACTTCCAGGTAATATGACCATATTTATGATGATTTATGTTATATGAATACAGTGTAAATTACATATTAATCATTGTTACAAACACCAACAACAGTAATAATCGGTAAGTAGTATTCTTGAACACTTGTTATTTCATAATCACAATCTCGATTATTAATGTTACCATAAATCGTAAAACTGAAAATTACCAGATTCCATCTTGATTTTATCAGATTACGCATACCGTTTTTTTTAATGAAAAGGTGTGTAATACACTCAACTATAAGCTTGTGTACATAGATGTGTATGCTTCCTCTATTATGTTTAGTTAACATTACTCTACATTATCATCTACGTTAAATTGTCCCCTTTCTAAAATTATATACTGAGTACTAGGTTGAAAAAAGTCTGAGGAATATCGATATAAATCTTGATTTAAAAAGATCAAGAATAAATAAATGAGAAAAACAACATAACGAAACTTTTGTTTATTTCTTCTTGTCAAGTCGGACATCAATCATTGTCATTTTACTGGTAGGTATAACCAGTAGTGTATGTGTGAGTGTGTGTGTAGAAAACCTGAAAGACAAGATTTCTATAAATAGAAAGGTCGCGTGTTCATTTTGAATGAATTGTAGAAATACAATATATTTATACAAAAATACGAACAAAACAAAAGCGGTAACAATCATAACTAGAAATGTTTAATAAAACACAGTTAAGAAATGGAACAAAGTGATAAACGTCCGATTGTGGTTTACTAATAGTAGAGAGAGTGAAAATGTTTAAAAGTTTCATGCATATTTATTAAATACTCAAACACGAACTCAAAAAAGAAATGTTGATGCAGTAATATTTCCATTATGATTAGTTTGACAAGCAAACCATTCATAAACCAGTTAGTATAATTTCACTATGATAAAAATGTGATTTAACTCATGAAAATTGAACAGATAAACGATAAATATGAATGTAAGTCTGTAAACACAAGTATTTATAATGTTTACTCATTTGCCCATTTGTAATGAGGTGACAAAAAAATCACAAGAAAGAAACTTAAGTCAAATTATAAACCAGATGGTAATCGGACTATTTAATTCTTTATCACACAACAAAAATAGCACTTCTGGACATTTATTTATCAGTAAATTATATTTAAATAAATATGGAATCATGAGCTAACATAATTTGATGAGTATGATGTTTCTATTTGTATGTATGTTATTTATCTTAGATGAAAGAAAATCTCACTCCATATGGTTATTACTGTATTACTGTAATGATCATGGTTTGGAGGGAAAAATTTTCAATACATGTATATAGAGCGAAAATTCGAGAATGATGCTAATATGTTTATTGTTTGTATATGTTTGGTTAAATTTTCGACCGAATATTAAACAAATAATGGAAATAGGTAATTCAATTTATCTTTTAATATTGAGAAAATGAAGTTGATCTTAATGATTGTTGACAAAATTGTTTTAAGAGATTAGTTTGAGTGTTTAATTGTAGTAATAACATTTAAATAAACTTCAAAAATTGACAATAAGTCCCAGATTTTATATTTTAAGTGACAGAAGATTAATATTGTTGAGTACTCCGTTAAACAATGACAGAATAGTGCATTAACGATAATATTAGTAGTTGGTAAATATTGTCTTCAAACTGGTTTATTAACTTTAAATTACACAGTTTCAAAACGGATCATTTTCGACTTGAATCACCTGAACAAAAAGGATGTCATAACATATTTTGTAAAGTTAATTGGAATAATAATGTTCTGAAATGTTGAATCTTTTGACTTAATAACCTGTAGCATTATTTTCTTCAAGGATTATTGTGTTACATTAAAAAGGAAGAATACTTTTGTAAAATCTCAGAGAATGAATTTAAAGTAAATCCAACTTTTCGCTTAACAATCTGGTTCAAGCTTTTTCACAGAAATATATTCAAACATCAAAATTATCGAATATAAATAGGTGCATGGTTCTCCGGTTCACTATATACTGAATAGATCATCCAGCCAACGTTAACGATGTTTTTACATAGGATTTTACAAATACATTCTTCCCCTTTGATGTCTCACATCAACTCGGTGTCCAAATACTGTGAAACTGTTTGATTAAATTTAGACAAAAGTTCTCATAAATCATTGTGTTAGACTACATTGTTTAAAAACGTTTAAGACTGAACCTATTTATACATCATTTAAAAATATAGAAAAAAGCATTTCAAAATCTCATCAGAATATTACTTATCGTCACTGTGAAACACTCGACAATAATATAATCAAATGAAAACAGAATAATAGGTGAGTATGTGAACCACTTGCTTAAATCATCAACAAAAACAGATATTAAGTTCAAAGTGAACCCATTGCAAGATTGAATTTATGAAAGGTCAAAAATAATATACGACGAAGTTTCAGCACAACTGTTTGTTCAAATAGTTGATAGGTAGTTAAAAAATAAGCTAGAAGTTCAAGGGTATAATTTCAAAAGTAACTAACCTATTCATCATCATTCACCTGTTTATTTATTTTAGATACATAAAAATCATTTTCTATCCAAGAAAAATACGGTTAAATTAAACGTTACTCAAAATTAGAAAATGAATGTTTTTATCTATCTTCTTTTAAAAAAAACACATGAAAATAAAACACGAAGAATATAGATTAGAAGAATTCAAAAAAGGTAGTAGGGTTTCAGAGAAAGATTAGGGGGGGGAGAGTAAAGGTTAATAATAGAAGTAGGAATATCTTAAGTGTCCCAAATGTTTTTTTTAATTCATCATGAAATTACACATACAATAAGGGGTCTCGATGTTCATTCCATTTGAAATAGAATAAATGGTATAATGAAGTATAGTATGAGTGAATAAGTGGGTATGTGCATGGTGTATGTTACTGATTTAGATGATTAATTCATTTTCCAATTCATTTAACTGTTTATTGACTGGAACCGTTTAACCTTCTATTCATTTAAAGGATAAACCAATTTAATCAGTAAATAAATAACTAACACAATACACACAAACACTCGTAATTTTCACAGGTGTATAACTATTGAAACTTCTTATTAATTCTCAACCACCACCACTACTACCACCCTACTTTGTTGGAAAAAAAGAAGAAAACATTCAGAATAATAGAATAAGGTAGACAGTGACGTAGAATATTTACATGAAAATAAATGAAATCTATCTAACTCATCAATCACTGACATTTTTTGTTAGAAATAAAAAAGAACGACCGAAACACAAAAAAATATCTACTAGAAATTAAATGAACACGAGTTATCTTTTTCCTGCTTTTTCCAATGTGCTTTTTTGTTGTTTTCCAATCTTTCTTTTTTCTCTCATTACTTTTTCTATATTTATTTACTAGTTGTTGTTTTCTTCTCTTTTTTTGTTTCGCTTTCGTTTATATTATTAAAATTAAAATGACACGTACGTGTATACGTGCATAGGTGTGTATTACAAATGAATACACATGCACACACATATATACCCCACTCCTATAGACAGAAGTCATTTACTCTAAATAATCAACCCATTCATTCAATAGAACAATAGTAACAACGACCAAAAACAACAACACATTGAGGACATTTAGTGGATTACAAATAAAATTCATCGATTAATTCCGTTTTAGTTGACTAAAGTCAATGAAGTCAAACTATGCTAAATGATGCATGTTTATGTTGATAAAATTAACAAGAAGCATTATACATACAAAAAACAAACGATTCAGTAGTCAAATAAATTATAAATGATTAGTTTTGAATGTCAGATTATTGATTAACTACCAATAGGACATTCATTCATTAGAAGGGTTAGGAATAATCGACTATTGATTGAATGATCTTCAGTTTGACAAGTATATGTTATCTAGTTCAGTGGATGGATCATTACGTCAATTTTTTAAACATTAATAGATAGTTTTAGAACGGATTTCATAATAGAAGTGAGATATGTGGTTGAATAGATTGTTTTCGAAGAAAAAATTCGATAATTATAACAGACTAATATTTCTTTCATTAAAACTTAATAACAACTTGAACATGTTGTTTCAATAGGTTAACGTCATATAACAGTAATTAAGTAAGTGACACTTTGTTATTAGAAGTAAAATATTTTGCGTTTGAAATTCTACAGTAACACACATTTACAGCTTGTCGATTATCACTATGTATAGTGTTTCATTTTACCACTCACGATCGAATTAGATAGTCATTTCAAGGTAAATAAACTGCTTCTATGAAATGTATAATAGTTCAATGTTTTTAATCATAAATTAAAGAATCGCTAAAATTTGTGGAGTATTAGTCATATATTTCATTTCACTTCGAGGATCGTAGTCTGTGTATACCCATGACTTTACAAGCAATCAAGTATATATATATATATATATATATAGAGAGAGAGAGAGAGAGAGAAAGAGAGAGAGGGAGGGAGGGAGATAGAGTGTGAGTGAGTGAGTGAGTGAGAAAGGGACAATATAGATTATAAGAAGTTTTGCAAGCTTCATTGAAACCATGTTCTCGATAGTAGCAACATTATCAATAAGATGTTTTTGAATAACATCATCATTCAGATAATTCGACGAGAATATAAAGTATGTATGTTAGATCAATACATTTTCACCAATCTGATTACACATTTACTTATTAAGATATCTAAGTATCAAAAAGAAAGGTTAATCAGACAAACTGCTGTGTAAGCGAGAAAAAAACAGATAATAAGAAAACACTATAAATCATTCCATTCTGAACAATAAATAAATATCAGGGTAGGTTTATTGAAAGTACTCGTTTTTTTGAATACACGAGAGGGATTTGAAATATTCATTGGGTTGTTTTGATTTATCAAAAGGACTAACTGTTTAAAATCAATATTACTGGTAGTAATAGGGAAGGTGATATTAGCTATAAGAATAAACAAACGAGAATGTTTTTATTGATATACATTACTCTTAGAAAAACCAACTGTGCTCGTTGCTGAGTATTTCTTCCAAGATGATGAAATTGAACTAAGTGGTTCATATGTGTTGTTGCATCCTCTTAGAGTCATTTGAATATTCCAGCTAATGCATGTCTGTTACTAAAATACAAAACACACTTTTTGCATAAAAGGCACTTTTATTTTAGAGTTTCTCTTTCTTGGTCATGGACCTACTTAATCGAAGTGACAATCAGTTGTCACTGCATAACTTCATCAGTGTTTTAAAGTTACTTTAGCCTCTAAACACAATTAGTAAATACCTCTTACCACAAAATGTAATGTTTACATAAATGCTTCTCTGTATATTAGTTAGTCATTTGTTGATAATTTGATAACCTACTGTTTAGTATATATAAGATTTACAAGTGACTGCTGTGAATAAAGTCATATACCATTAATTCATTGTTTGTATATGTATATGTTTGAGTGAACATGCCCAGTCGTTTATTAAGATTTATTATAAGAATTCTTCTTTGGACACTATAGCATTCGACATATATAATAAAGCAGATGGTTTGTTAATTCATATCACAAGAAACATACAAACAGCAGGACAATGAGAGAAAATGAGATACTCCATTGGGAGAAGGTATAAAGAAGGCATGGAAATAATCTTTTCCTGAACACACACAAAACATGATGTTTATGTTTTATCTAATGTTTAGTTTATAAAGTCAACTTTTTCGAAAAAAATATATAAATAAATAGGTTTTCAAATTTACCTTCTATTTCATTGTCATACATACAACTAGTAATTTTTGACTAAAATTGTCAATTTTCTCCCACCCATTACAAAGGTTCCTCAAATAATAGGCAATATTTTAGGATAAATGATGTTTTTAAGTATTCCTTAACATATGCACAAGGGTTCTTCAGAGTGTCTTTGCACTTTCTACTATTTCATATTTGCGCATATACCGCCTGGATAAGCACTAAAATGGACTATAAGACACAGAAATCCATATATATATATATATATATATATATATATATATCAGTCAGCTACAACGTAGGACCAGGTACATTTGTGCATCAGTCCAAGTTGCCATACAGCATTAGCATAACAAGATGAACACCGGATTCCCAGAAGTAATGGTGGTAATGTAAAATAGAAAGATTGCATATAAAGACATAATACAGCAAGAAAGAATTGTTTCGTAGAAAGAAAGATATGGAATAATTTTAATCTCATATTTTAAGGGAAGACAGAGGGTGTATACACCAACGTCATTGTGATAGATTCTGAGTCATGTCACCAAGAGTCTCCAACCATTGGTTACGATAGTCACGCGGACCCTAACCGAGTAGTTTGCATCTGCAAACATGGGTCAAACTAGAGGTTAACGACTTCAAGCAGTGATACCACGTTTTGTTTTGGCCACCCCTAACTTTCTTCCAAACACGTGGCCCAACCATCTCAATCGATGAAGATTTTTACAACCTCATCAACTGATTTACCATCATTCCCTAATACCCTCCATCTAACCTGACTATTACTTACCCAGTGATCAAAACAGATGCGAGCAGTATTTCTAAGACATCTGTGGTCAAATATTAGTAGCTTGAGAATATCTTTTGCTCTTAATGGTCACGTTTCGTAGCCCTAAAGTGAAACAGAACCAACTGCCGCATAGTATACTCGTCATTTAATTGATAGACGAATATATATACTAAAGACATTTATGATGATATATTTTATTCACTGACAGTTTGTCCTTTTCGTTCGTTTAGAATTACGAATAAGAATTCCTTATTTTTTGATCAACATTAGACCACCCTTGGAAACATGGAAGTATTAGGTAACCATTTCTTCCTAATACATCAACCCTCAGTGGTGTGTAAACATAGTCCAGCTGGTAGAAATCAAGCACAGGACCTACTGCCTTAAGCAAGGATACTCAACTTCTATATGATTGGGTCAGTATCCAACTATGTGAATGTCTGACTTCAACCAATTCACGATACTGGGGTAAGTAACTGTCTTCTACTCATCATGGTTCAACTCCTATTTTTCATTGTAATGTAATGAAGTTTACAAACAGATTAAATGAAGATCTTGCTGTCTAAACTATAGAGATTTCAATAATTTTTAAACATTTTACTTTTACCCAAACGTATATATATGTATATATCCAGTGCTGTTGAAATTAATTATTGTTGAGTGTTTATATAAATAAGGACTATGATGTAGTGCTTTTAAATGTGTATGCATATGTGTTTGGGTACATCTCTGTATGTGTGTATGTCAGTGTGATCATTCGTAAACATACTCAGTGATAAATGATCATTTATTCTTCTACATTTACATTTTCGTGAATTCATTCGTTATTCACATTGATTGATCAGTAAATTAGGTATCCTTTCCCCGTTAAAATTATTTTCTCAGTAAGAATAACAAAAAAAAGAGGAAAACATTTCAAAAGTATAGATTAAGTGATTATCTTATCATTAGTAAGAAAGGAACAAAAAATCAGGCTTTAAAAATGAGGATTTCTTTTTTAAGGAAAAAGAAATAGCAACTTGATACTTCAACATCTTACTCAAAACACAATCCATCTGATCAATATTTTGCATTATTCCATTTTAAAATTCATTTGTTAATGTTTTATTTGTAATAACAAAACAAAAAAGAATGAACATTAGATAAAAATATGTTTCTTATTGCCTCAGGCTAATTATTCTCTTATGTACAGTATGGTATTTATTTATGTATAAAATAAAAATTTGATTTACTATTTCAAACAGATGGGTATGACATCATAGACAGTATAAAATGTTACTAATATCATTTTACATTAATTAGAAAATTGTACATAATTATTAAACTGTAAATGACAGATTAAAAGTAAATTAAAGTCTTTTTTTAAGTAAAGAAATAAGTATATAATTGAATTAGATAAAAGTAAGATACTACTGTAAAGAAACTCTAACCAAAACTAATAAAATCATTTTATATATAAATGTATATATACATGAAATAACGCAACATTCATAGAATCAATAAATTTTCATCCATTGAAAGCAAATTAATTAGTCTGATTTTCAATTTATTTTAATAAAAATTAAGAAATCTTCAGGATAAAAAAAAATTAACCAACTATTATTTCACTGATTGAAACCATAAGTCACTTGAAGCTAGACCAGCATGAAAAACCTTGAAGCACTGGACGGCCGTTTCATTCTAGTATGGGACTCCTCAGCAGTACGTATCCACGATCCCGCACCCTGCGAGATTCGAGCCCAGGACCTATCAGTCTAGCGCCAGGCGCTTCAACTGACTCATGATTTCAATCAGTGAAATTTCTAAAAATCAGCACAAAACCCTTTCTGATAATATTCATCTGCTCACTAGTGAATGACTTCAAGAGATACTCCTAGAGTTCTAGTGAGAAGCCGTTACCAGTGGAGTTCAACCAGGTCCGTTGCGAGATATCAACTCACCGAAGATAATGGTGTACGGTGGTACAACTTCGTGGATTGGTTGAAGTTAGACATTAACACCGTTGGATGCCGGCCAGTTCAGTGGTCTAGTTGGTTAAGCGCCTGGCGCGAGACTGATAGATCCTGGGTTCGAATCTCGCGGGGTGAAGGATCATGGATGCGCACCGCTGAGGAGTCCCATACTAGGACGAAACGGCCGTCCAGTGCTTCCAAGTTTCCTATGGTGTTCTAGCTTCAACTGACTCATGATTTCAATCAGTGAAATTTCTAAAATCTCCACAAAACCTTTTCTGACAACTATTATTTATTTATTTATTGGCTTAGATAAACTTTAAGTCAGATAAATAAACTTATATTCTTAGATAGCTAGTGTTCAAATATCTTATTGATAACAAAATTATTAAAAACGTACTTCTTTATGCCAGTTACCCCTCTTGGAGTAGTATACACCGATCACCAACATTCTACATACAACTCTGTCCTGGACAATCCTTTCCAGTTGTTTCCAGTTATTATTCAACTTCTTGATGTCTTCCACTTTTCCGTTCCTCCTTCAGGAGTCCAAAATAACCCTTGTCTCGTAATGCAGTTTGATGATTTGCGTAATGTATGTCTTATCCACTTCCATCGTCTCTTCTCAATTTCCTCTTGAGCTGGAAGCTGGTTTGTTTTCTCCCACAGTAGCCTGTTGCTGATGGTATACGGTCAATGGACATTCAGTATCTCACGTAGACAACTGTTCATAAATAATTGTGACTTCTTGATGATGGTAATAGTAGTTCTCAAAGTTTCAGCTCCGTACGGTAGAACTGTCTTGACGTTCGTATTGAAGATTCTGACTTTGATATTGGTTGACAGTTGTTTTGAGTTCCATATGTTCTTCAGCTGTAGCAATGCTGTCTTCGTTTTGCCAATCCTTGACTTTACGTCTGCATCAGATCCTCCTTGTACATCGATGAGGCTTCCGAGGTACGTGAAAGATCCCACCTCTCCCAAAGTTTCGCCATCAAGTGTGGTTGGGTTGGTCTTCTTCGTATTGTATTTGAGGATCTTGCTTTATCCCTTGTGTATGTTGAGTCCAACTGATGCGGAGGCTGCTGCTACACCACACTAGATCTCCTGGGTTTGAATCCTTGTGTACCCTTGTATCAGCATCATTGAAGAGTCCCAGACAGGAGCAAAACAGCTGTCTAGCTCTTTTTGATTTTCAGTCGTTTAATCAGCGTCAATTTGTCACGTAGACTATAAAATCAGACAGATTTCCAAAGCACTCACACTAAAAATCATGTCAAGAAGCCAACTACATCGAAAGAACTATGTAAAAATCAGTGAGTGATTGACTAGTATTCAGTCCTGATTTTTTAGATTGTTTCTGTCTAATCAAGTCGAAAACGAAATAAACACTATTTACGGTACCAGATCATTATCATGCTATCTTGTAGATAGTAAAAATAGAAAACGTGAAGAATTTGACTTCATCTGAGCACCTTATTACCTCTTTTTACCATAAGACGTGAAAGATACAGACCACTTTAATTGAATATTCTATTTTAATTAATTCAAAATGAATTGGTAGAATGGTTGCAACCTCTATGATTGAGTTATTAAACTTAGCCTATTTATAGTAACATAAATATAAAACTGTCTTCATGACTCTATGGATTGTTACTAGTGGTGGAATCCAAAATATGAGTTTCGTCCTATTTTTGACTAGTCAGCTTAACGTGCCGAAATCAAACAGCTGGTATACTCATTGAGGCTCAAACCTACTACATTAGGCTTTGAATAGCAATACGTTATCTTTTGAGCTGTTGAGTCCAGATGTCTACTAGGTTTGTTAACGACTATGAAGTCATATATGAAAAGGTATGGCTCTTACTGATGTTGATATTTGGAAATTCAATTGATAAATTTCTGTTGCCATATATGCACTCTGTGCAGATAGCCTTGTAATATTATGAGCATTTCAAGATAATATACACAGGTCAAAAAATACCGAACAAAATTCAGTCGTAAATATTAGCAGTATAACCAGTAAAATCCTTACTAATAATGAAATATCTTTATATGTTATTAAAAGAGGTAATGCATAATTTAAATACAAAGTGGTTACATATAATAGTTGCTTAATTTTAATAATGCATTCTTCTATCTATTAAAAATATTATAATAGATAGATAGATTTAACCATCACGGTGAGTTATTTGTTATACGAAAATTCCTACTGACCTAAAGATAAGACTTTCTTTGTACAGATGATAAAATAAATTTTCAGTCCCTGATATATGAGACAATTAGAATATATATATATCCATATATCCATATTTAATGTATGGTCGCTTTCATTTTCTGGCCAAATCTTTTAACATAATTAATGTTCTATTATATTTAAGGTTTAATTTTTGTGTAAACTAAAGAAAAAAGAGAACAATAAAGAAATTGTTTCACTAAGCCAATTTGAAAAATCTCCTTCCCCCCCCTCACCCAAAAAAATAAAGAACTACGGACCCAATTAGGATAATGAAGATTTATTTGAATTTAATAAAACAAAATGGAATTATCTACTTATTTAAATGATAACAGAGACTAAGTATTCAGGTGCATGTGTAATGAAAGGTCTTTCAATTACACATAGACATGCACAAATAGATTTCTCTCATCTATTCTATGTATATGTATGTATGTATGTGTTTAGACAGGATTTATTCTTTTCCAGTTGTTTTTTACTTTTTCTTTTCAAATTTAATTCTTATACTTCTATTTTCAAGTTCCTCTCTATGTTTTGTTTTTACTTTTACAGGAAGTTTTGCATGACTAACGAAAATGATCTATTGAAATATTTTATAATCTAATTAGTATAATGAAATATTCAGTTTGTTTTTCGATAACGATTACAAACACAAACACACGTACACATATTGACTGAGGAATGTGTTTTTTTTCCCTTCATGTCGAATATGAACAAAATGATATGCTACATATATTTGTAAAGAAAACCTTTAAAAAACAAACAACGACAACGGTAAATCAAAGTTTTCTGTGGAGTAGATATACAGAATTCAACTATTTATATCATTATATAAGATAATTAAGATATTTTGTTGAAAATAATTTTCATCACAAATTAAATCTTGTTATAATAAACTTTGAAACTTAAATAGATAAAAATGATCTTTTTTTAATTTATTTAGTTATTACTAGTGAAACGAATCAAGATGATAGTAATATAATAACTCATTAATAACGTCGGTACTCTGTTACAAGTCAAATAAATCTGTAAAATAAGAAGATAATAGTTGAGTGATATAATACTCGTGGCTGATATCTGAGTCTACTGATTTGATTCCTTACAAAGTCATGAATATGTAATGCTGGGAAAATTTATAATCTATTTAGGGCCCCCTTGATTTTCAGTGGTTCTTCTAACATATTCAAAACCATGTTAGAAATTAAACATGTTAACATTTTATCCCTAACTTAAAACTATCATGTTGTAAAGAGAATATTGAGCAAGAATAAGGACAGTTAATTAATAATGTCATTGAATTATTACTTATGTGTTGAATAGCTATTGAGTAAAAATTAATGAGAGTAAAGTGTCCACTCACAGTAGATTATTCGGCCAACAAAATTGTTAAATTGTGACCAGTTATCATATATTCTGCATGCCAACTCATCAATTACTCCAGGGTTTGATGTTGACTGTATATATATCACACTGTAGGTAAATTTATTTAGTTTAAATAAGAAAAACTGTTTGAAATAGATAACAAATGCAAGCAAAATAATATTTTCCCCCTCCTGTATCACAGACTAAATAATTTCTGACGTAGTTTTTTTCTTTTTTTTGTCGAAAAGAATATTAAGCTTTAAAACGAAACATTAGTACAAATACTACGCAACTTTCAGTTTTAAAAAAACACTTTCCAGTTGTTTTTCTAATATCTGTACTACTATAAATTCATACACGAAAGTAAAATTATGATTTCAATTTTGGAAAAAAAATTCAAATAACCAATGTACAATGAAAAAGACTTTCATGCTGTTGTCGTCAGTATTTTTTCTAAGCTTTACCCTTAAGTTATCTATTCAGTGTCTCATTATATATATATATATATATATATATATATATATATATATATAGTCTTCTCTTTAGAAGCAAAAGTAGAGACTAGTCAGAGGATGAGCGGTTTGATAAACGGAATGTCAGTATGTGTAGTGTTTGTTTTTCTCTTAGTCAACAATGTCAGCTAAAACATATTTTAATATATATATATATATTCTGTTAGTCACAAAATATATTGAAACAAAGAATAATAAACTGCCTAGTCTCCATTCTATAATTCATCCACTTTCATGTTCAATCAAAATACAAACTTTCTTTTTATTCTATCTCTTTTATAAACATATGCAAAATAAAATGAAATAAACAAGAGAGATTTTGCAAAATTTATTATGATTATTATTTTATTTATTTTTTTAAAAACAAAACATCACTTGTCATTTCATTTTATCACTTTGTATTGTGTTGCTTCTTCTTTTTTTTATTGTGCACTTTTTCTATGATGAAAAATATTTTTTTGTTGTCGAAGGAAACATACGAATAGTTGCTAAATATATAGATAAATAGTACTGTTGCTCACTTCTCTATTTCTCTTCCTTAATACATTTGAAATAAAAGTTAACTGACTCACATTTTGGGGGGGGGAGAAAAAAACGTTTGTTGAATATACAAAAATATTTTGACATTTATTCGAAATTTTTTTTCCAAAAGAAAAAATAGCGAACTTTCAACCAAAAAAAAGAAAAAAAAATTTTTTCGGAAAAAAACTGTGATTTGTTTTTTTGATGAAATAATATAAAAAAAACTAATTTTTAGAATAAATTTGTAGAAGAAAAACACGCGAATTCTTTACAATTTGTTCTTTGCTGATGTATATTTTCATTTAATCAATATAAAGTTTATAACCAAGTAGCTAAGTTAATATTAATTTAAGTTAGATGGATTATTATCATCTTTGCAAACCTGAAAGCTCGTTTTATCATATTTGCAACTCATCAATTCGATGTAATTGGATCTCATTGTTGATATTCATATTGTGAATCAGACCTAGTATATTTCATTATAATCGTCAAGTATGTTTTACAGTGACTGAATACTAGTTTTCAAAAGATTATTATTCGATTTCAGTTGGTTATTCGATAAAACAATAAAACATTATTAAATATACTATCATTTCAGAAAATATTAGAGATTTTTGCTATAATCAAAGTCTTGGTTAATATAACTTGATAAATAACTACTCTATGATCGGTTTTAATTTTAAGTGCCTTATAAAAGAAAAGTAATACTTCAGAAAAAGTTCAATATTAAATCCTTTTCATTGTAGTGTTCAAATGTCAAATATTTTACTTGATAAAATGAAGACTATTATTTTATAGTCTCATTTATGCATAATTACAAAGTTCGAAAGTGTTTTGACACCAATTAGCATAGTGTGATCGATAAGTGTTGATGAGATCAAATACCTTGATTATTATCAGTTTTTAATGAAATATTACTTTAAAGTAATTGCTAATCCACCGTTTAGAATATTGTTTTAAAATTAATTATAAAACTAATACTAACTGTATGTTACTATAGGGTAATCGAAACTATTTGAACAAGAACGTATTTCGCTTCATGTAAGTGTTTGAAAAGCATATAAATTTGATATTTGGTTAATATACAAGTCAATCTTTCAACGATTAGTGAGATGATAATCTATACCTAAGTTAAAAACACTTAACTCTTCTTATTTTACAAAACAAAATGAAAAGTTAATATCCCCCGTAAAGTTTTAAACGAATATTTTTTACATAAATCTATTTATGTACAAACTAAATTATTTACTTATTCCGAGAACTTATGAAGGAGTTGATAGCATAAAACCTAAAGGTTATCTTGAATTGAATTATGACAACTGTATTAGTGCATCTCTGCGTTCCATATTATTCCAAGTAACCAGTTAAAGGGTCCTCAATCAAAGTTAACCCGTCATATATATGTCTATTTAGTTTCAAACGACTTTTCAATTGAAATTAATTCATAATGAAAGTTGAATAGAAAGTATACAAAACTTTCCAGAAAATCATCAGATTTACTTATAAATATTTATTTAGAATTTACTCATTCATAAAAAGAAAGTTTCCCAACCATTTTGAAAAAAAACCCACTGAGATTTTATAATTGTCACCCTTTCATTACACACAGAATAAAATTAAACTGATATTCAGACATCATTTATGCAGAAGAATTCATCTTTAATCTGAAAATGAAGTTTAAGAATTGATAGAAACTTATTGAATGGATATTTCATCAAAGTACAAATTTCTATTTACAGATATAGGAAAAATTTAAAAGAAAGGATTGAAAGGAATTGAAAAAATGTTAAATCATTGAAAGCTGATTGGAAAGAGATCCTAGTAATAAATTTCATATTAGTAAACACTCAGCAGAACGAAGCTATCATTACTACAAGTAGCAATAGTACTACTTACATTATTAATCACACTATAAATGCCTACACTACTACTACTACTACTTCTGATACTGGTACAGAATCAAAGGTTATAAATTACTCTACAGGTCTTTAGAAATCGATAGAGTCTGTAACCAATCAATTAATACAACCATTTTGTATTATATAACCATTTATTGAATGCTTATCGTTTAGAACAGAAATATTTTATTTTTATTAATATGTCAATTCACACCGATATTCAAAACAGCACTGATAACTGATAAATGATTAGGGAGGACAGGAAATTTTTTTATATTTGAATTAATCACTATGAGGAAAAAATTATTTTTTTCATTTAAATAAAATTGTCATTTTAATTTTATCAATAATATGAAAACTATTAATTTCAATGGTTGAGATCATGAGTCAATTGAAGATAGACCACCAAAGAAAACCTGGAAGCACTGGATGGCCGTTTCATTCTATTGCTTGACTCCTCAGCAGTTCACGTCCACGGTCCCGCCTCGAGATATTCGAACCCATGACCTATAAGTCTTGAGCGCAAGCGCTTAACCTCTAGGCCACTGAGCCGGCATCCAACGGTGTTAATGCCTAACTTCAACCAATCCACAAAAGTGAGCGACACACCCACCATTGTCGTCAGCGCAAGGGCGATTGGTCCTGGGTTTAATTATCACGAGGTGGGATCGTGGATACGCACTCATAATGAGTCCAACAATTGACCGAAACAGCTATCCAGTGCTTCCAGGTTTTCCATGGTGGTCTAGCTTCAAATGACTCATGATCTCAACTATTGAAATTATTGTAATATTCACAAAATCCCTTTTGATATGAATCAACAATTAATTTCATTTATAAACTTATAGAATTACTTAAACTGATCTTATAAATAAACACTTACCAGTTTCATCTACTCCTAATTCATTTGATTTAATCCCAATTCTATCTGCTTGTATATCATCATTTAATGAACTATCACTACGGGTTGAACCGTTCAATGAAGATGCTTTTGTATGTCGAATTCTTGATGCTGGTCTTGGTGGTATACAATTATTACGATATCCTCTATATTGTGAATTATGTAATAAAGATGAATGTGTATGATTTGATGGAAAATGTTGTAACTGATAAAGATTGTGATATTGTAATGATGATGTAGATAATGATGATGATGGCGATGTGGATGCTATTGAAATTGACGAACTATTAGAAAGTACTGGATAATGAGAATGTAATCCATGTTGTAAATATGGTAGTGAGTTTGGACTATGCTCTAATTGATTAGTTTCATGTTGTAGATGAGTTGTTTCATGTGAACGTGACTGTACATCATCAGAAACATCGATATAAGGATCAATAAAATTAGGCGGTTGAATTGTAGAATTCATTGTTGATGATGAACAATTTGGCATAGAATGTACGGAATTGGAATCATTACAGTTATCCTTACTTATTGCATCATTAAGTAATGAATGATAATGATTACGCAATTGGTTATACTGTCGATGCTGATGCTGCTGATGATGAGTATTCTGATGGTGAGAAGGGAGATGATGATGTTGATTTTGGTGATGATGATAAGGTAACGAATTTGCTGAATTCATTTTTGTCGAAGATGTAGAACAATTACTAATTATATCATCAGAATGTATACTATTATTTGGATTTAAGAAAAAATTTGAATAAAATCCACAAGGATTAGAATATTCGTAATTCCTATTTGTATGATTACTATTAATATTGTGATTGTTTAATGATTCTGTATAGTTTAGAGTGTCATTCATATTTGGTAACATACTATTCAAAGGAATGTTATCTCGTATATATTGTGAAAAATATTGATTATAATAAGAATTCGTATATAATGATTGAGGAGAATAATCGAACCGATTTGTATGGAAATTTACTGATTTATCAGAATCTTCATTAATTACAGCACTATCATTGTCAATATCATTTGTATGGATTTTACTACTCATAGAAGTGGTTGTAGTGGAAGTAGTATTAGTATTGTTAATAACAGTTGAGCATGTATTATTTCCATCATGAGAATTTATGTTGTAAAAGTTAGACTGGTTCATATAAACTTGAGCTAAATTTGAATGAGAATTAACTTGTGAATCAGAATATGATTCTATTGAACTGCTTTCGCTTGAATCGGTTACAGTAGGAATGCCAGTTATAGTAACTGCTTCAGCAGTTATGGAAGTTGGGATAACTGCAGTAGACGTGGCATTAGATAATCCACTTAATCCCGTTTGGTTACGACTCATAGATGACTGTATACATAAAACAGAATTAATTGAATATTAATGTAGTCAAAAATTGTAGAAAATAAAAATAAAAATCTCATTCACAGAATAGATTATAGGAACGAAAAATGTTGCTGTCATCTTAAAATAATGTAAGTAACTGTTTATTATGATCTTAGTTTAAAATCAAATTGGACCATAAGATATTAACTTCTGTGGCAACTATTGCACTATTAAGATAGTGGATGGAAATCTTATAGTTTAGAACTCATATCTTTTGGTTAATTTTGCCAAATGAAATGGACAAACAGCTATCTTTACATTCAACCCAGAATATTTCCCAAGTCACGTCATCAGTGTAAAGTTTTAAAGTTTTCATTTATGGGTTTCTTGTTCTGAATATGAGTTTGTATAGATTTGACTAATAGCAAGGTGATTTTATCACAAACCGAGATCTAAGAGCATTGATGTAAAATTTAATTTCCTCTTGGCTAAAAAAGAAATCATTAGTATAGTAAATATTGCAATGCGTTTATTAACACTACTTCCAAATAACCTTACAAATGAGCTTATCAGATGAAACAAAATACATAAGACTATCAAGTATGATATGTCTTGAAAACTTTGTATAACATCACAAATTAAATTCAGTTCGTAAAATTCGCCACCACAATCTTTCCTGATTGTTCAAAAGCTAATATGCTCAAGCGAAAGAGATTGAGTTACATAGGAGCTTGGTTACGATGAAAATCATTATCAGATAACTTTACAATTAAACTAGAAATAAAAATGATTTTCAAAACTACAGGTAAACAAAACTGTCTAAACACTTTTAGAAGATTCCTTAATTCATTGTTGTAAAATATGATTTGAATTCCATATGGAAACACTTATCGAAGAGATACTTCTAAGGGTTGAATAAAACTTCACACGTTATAAATTTCAATAACTATTCTAACACTTCAAAAATGAACATATTAATATGAGTTAGATAAAGTGAATAAAATGAATGATATAGATAAGATTTACTAATCATTTCAACTGGATTCTAACAAGTGACTGATTTCTACATCAAGAAATTTTTATGGAACAATTAACCTTAAATTCTAATATTCTATGGATTAAGCACCGGTGGCCTGCTTAAATATCTGGGCTACCTGTTCCTGCCATCTAGATATTTCAACAAGTTATCTGTTCCCTTGTTTGTTTTAACAGATCATTATACCAGTTAATTGCATAACTTATTCAAGTGCGTTTGTAAAAGGTTTACGACGTTTCGCCATACAATTTACAAAACTGTACAATCGGAGACATCGTGATTACTGGTTATATACATTGAAAAGAATGAATATTATTCAGAGGTCGACTTTTGAAATGCTAATATGTAACTGGTAATCACTCAATCTTTATCGTCAATATCGATCAACAAATAAGAAACTGAAACTCGCTGAAATACTTTGTACTGAGAATTCTATATTGTACCAAATATATAATATTGAATAAAGCTAATAATAAATAATAATAAAATAATCAGTTCATATTTACTGTTGAGTAACAAAAAAGAAATCATTCAATAAAAATTTCTATTATTATTCCAACATACATCTCTTCAGAGAAAGAATGTATTTGTAAAATCTCAGCGAATGAATTTGAATTAAATCCAACGTTTCGCCTGGCAATCTGGACCAATCTCTTTCAAGGAAATATAATCAAACACCAAAATTATCGGACCAGATTGCCAGGCGAAATGTCGGTTTTACTTCAAATTCGTTCACTGAGATTTTACAAATACTTTCTTCCTCTTTAATGTCTCCCATTATCTCGAAGCTCAAATACTGTGAAACTATTCGATCAAATTTAGACGAAAGTTCTTATTTGTTTCTCATATATATAAAAACAAGAAATAATAGAAAAAGTAAATTATTGAGATTTCATTCATTTTGACAACATATATTGTTAATACAAAATAATATATAAGAACTTTCTTGTAAATTTGATCGAATAGTTTCACAGTAACTCCGCCTGGAGTCCCTCCGGGGGCTACTGCCGGTCCGAAGCCCGGATAAAGGAGGGGGGTTGGGCATGGGGTTAGCGTCCCCATCCCGTAGAAAACTAACTCGCTAAAAAAACGATAACCAGAAAAAGTTATCCAAACCTTTTAAACTCTGCGCTGGGAGTCAGGAGGTCTTCATTTAGAAGAACTATGACGCCTCATGATGAAAGCCGAGTTCCTTCGGAAGTCACGAGGCCGATGCCCCCTCTGACAACCAGAGCAACAATTTTTATAGGTACATGGAATGTTCTTACAATGTGGGACACCGGGAGAGCCTTCCAAATTGCTGCAGAAATGAGAAGATACAACCTAGAGGTGCTTGTGATCAGTGAAACACATTGAACGCAAGTTGGACAACAACAACTAACTTCAGGAGAGCTCCTGTTATAATCTGGCCATGAAGAAGAAAATGCACCACATACACAAGGAGTTGCATTGGTGCTGTCCAAACAAGCACAAAACGCACTTATAGGATGGGAATCTCATGGACCAAGAATCATCAAAGCCTACTTCAAAACAAAGAAAGAGGGCATTTCAATGAACATCATCCAATGCTATGCGACTACCAACGACTACAATGAAGACGATAAACACCAATTCTACAATAGGCTGCAGTCAATCGTCGAGAACTGCCCAACAAAGGACCTGACCATTCTGATGAGAGATTTCAATCCCAAGGTTGGCACGGACAACACTGGATATGAAGACATTATGGGACGACATGGACTGGTAGAAAGGAACGAAAATGGTGAGAGATTTGCAAACCTATGTGCCTTAAATAGACTGGTAATAGGCGGCACCATATTCCCACATAAACGAATACACAAAACCACATGGACATCACCGGATCACTCTACACAAAACCAAATCGACCATATTTGCATCAACAAAACGTTCAGGAGGACTATAGAGGACGTGAGAACCAAGAGAGGAGCTGATATAGCATCTGACCATCACTTGCTGGTCGCCAAGATGAAATTGAAACTCAAGAAGCACTGAACAATGGGGCGGACAACATCACAAAAGTTCAATACGGCCTTTCTTCAGGATACTGACAGACTCAACAAATTCAAGATAGACCTCAGCAATAAGTTCCAGGCTTTTCATGATCTACCCAATAGAGAAGGAACTACTATGGAGAGCAACTGGAAGGGGATCAAAGAAGCAATCACTTCAACATGCCATGAGGTTCTGGGCCACAAGGAATGGATCACTGTTGACACATTGAGTAAGATTCAAGAAAGGAGGAACAAGAAAGCAGCAATCAATACCAGTCGAACAAGAGCAGAAAAAGCCAAGGCACAAGCTGAATACACAGAAGTAAACAAACAAGTGAAGAGGAGCATCAGAACCGACAAACGTAAATATGTGGAAGATTTAGCAACGGCGGCGGAAAAGGCTGCAAGAGAAGGAAACATGAGACAATTGTATGACACGACAAAGAAACTCTCTGGAAATCGCCGCAAACCAGAACGACCAGTGAAAAGCAAGGAAGGCGAGGTAATCACCAACATTGAAGAGCAACGAAACAGGTGGGTAGAACACTCCACTGAACCCACCCAACATCGAAGCAGCACCCACGGACCTCCCAATCAATGTTGGCCCACCAACAATTGAAGAAATCAGCATGGCCATCAGACAAATCAAGAGTGGCAAAGCAGCAGGACCAGACAACATTCCAGCAGAGGCACTAAAAGCAGACGTAGCGGCAACTGCAAGGATACTCCACATTCTCTTCAATAAGATTTGGGATGAGGAACAAGTACCAACAGACTGGAAAGAAGGACTTCTGATCAAAATACCGAAGAAAGGCGATCTCAGCAAGTGTGATAACTACAGGGGCATCACTCTTCTCTCAACACCAAGACAAGTCTTCAACAGGGTATTGTTAAACAGGATGAAGGACTGCGTAGACGCCCAACTTCGTGACCAACAGGCAGGATTCCGTAAAGATAGATCGTGTACAGACCAAATCGCAACTCTACGGATCATTGTGGAACAATCAATTGAATGGAATTCATCACTCTACATCAACTTCATTGACTACGAAAAGGCATTTGATAGCGTGGACAGAACAACACTATGGAAACTTTTTCGACACTATGGCGTGCCCCAGAAGATAGTTAATATCATACAGAACTCATATGACGGATTACACTGCAAAATCGTGCATGGAGGACAGTTGACAAAGTCGTTCGAAGTGAAGACCGGTGTTAGGCAAGGTTGCTTACTCTCACCCTTTCTCTTTCTCCTGGTGATCAACTGGATCATGAAGACCTCAACATCTGAAGGGAAGCATGGGATACAGTGTACATCTAAGATGCAGTTGGACGATCTAGACTTCGCAGACGATCTGGCCCTTCTATCGCACACGCAACAACAAATGCAAGAGAAGACGAACAGTGTGGCAGCAGCCTCAGCAGCAGTAAGTCTCAATATACACAAAGGGAAAAGCAAGATTCTCCGATACAACACAGCATGCACCAATCCAATCACAATTGACGGAGAAGATTTGGAAGATGTAAAAACCTTTACATATTTGGGCAGCATCATTGATGAACAGGGTGGATCTGATGCAGATGTGAAGGCGCGGATCGGCAAAGCACGAGCAGCATATTTACAACTGAGGAACATCTGGAACTCAAAGCAACTGTCAACCTACACCAAGGTCAGGATTTTCAATACAAATGTCAAGACAGTTCTACTGGATGGAGCAGAAACCTGGAGAACTACGAAAGCCATCATCCAGAAAATACAGGTGTTTATTAACAATTGTCTACGCAAAATACTTCGGATCCGTTGATCAGACACTATTAGCAACAACGTACTGTGGGAGAGAACAAACCAGATCCCAGCGGAGGAAGAAATCAGGAAGAAGCGCTGGAGGTAGATAGGACACACATTGAAGGAAGCATCCAACTACGTCACAAGGCAAGCCCTCACTCGGAATCCCCAAGGTCAAAGGAAAAGAGGAAGACCAAAGAGCACATTACGCCGGGAAATGGGAATAGACATGAGAAAAATTAACACCAATTGGCTGGAACTAGAAAAGAAGGCCCAGGACAGAGTGGGTTGGAGAATGCTGGTCTGCGGCCTATGCTCCACTGGGAGTAACAGGCGTAAGTCAGTAAGTAAGTAAGTTTCGCAGTATTTAAGCGCCGAATTTATATGAGACACTAAAAAGGGAGAATGTATTTGTAACTGTATTTGAATTTGAAGTAAATCCACATTGCCAAGCGAAACGTTGAATTTACTTCAAATTCATTTACTGAGATTTTACAAATACATTCTTCCTCTTTAATATAATGTTATTTTATAATTGAATTCATGAGTCAATTGAACTTAGACCACCATGGAAAACCTGGAAGCACTGGACAACCGTTTCGTCGTAATATGGGACTCCTCAGAAGTGCGCACTCACGATCTCGTCCAACGAGTTTCAAACCCTGGACCTATTAGTCTTGCTCGTAAACGCTTAACCTCTAAGCCACTGAGCTGTTCAGTGCTTCTAGGTTTTCCATGATGGTCTAGCTTCAATTGACTCATGAATTTAATTATAAAATGACTAAAATCTCTACAAGACTCCCTTCTGATATTGTTATTTATTTGAAGTTTATCAATGACAAGAGAATAATTTAAAAATTTTTACTTTTCAAAACATATATATATATTAAAGAATAAACACAAGTTTAACACCAGAAAACATTCGATCCATTCATTTTACATCACAAAACTTGACATTATTTATAATTTGTATTGTTTGATAGAAATTCGTTTTTGATTCTATAATGTGAAGGTAAGAGAACGAGTAGGACTAATTTATTCACCTTATTCAATCATACTATCTACTTCTACCATGTGTAGTTCACTTCATTGTGTTTTTCATTAATTTTATTATTTGCTATAATAATAATTATTATTATCATTAATGATAAAATATTTTTCTAGTTAAATTTTCTTTTTACCTTCATTTTTGTTAATAACCAAGTAAGAAAAGAGAAAGAGACTTTTTTTCGACCTCATTATGTTTTAAGAGAAGAATTGATCAAAATATTTTCTTTTCTTTACTTATTTTTATTTTACAATCTATTTCTAGTCTATCCTTATTACCTTTTTTTTCTTTCTTGTTTTAATAATGTCCGCCCTCTAACAGAAAATGAGCAGAATAGATAAACAGCCAAACAATGAGTGTGTATAATTCCCGCGATACGTCAATTGCACCTGATAAACTAAGTCATAATTTATTATTAAGTGTTGTTTATTTTATATATATTCAATGATGGTATAATAAATTGTATCATGATAACAAGGGAAACAAAGATGATGAGAAAAATAATGAACATTTCGAAAATTGGAATAAATAGAACATATATATAGTTGTACACTTTGAATTGTGTGTGAGTTTACACTTTTTTTAAATGTGTGAGCTAGTTTGTTAGTCTTTATATTTACTCACACATGCGTATCTATTTATCATAGAATAGAAAGAAAGATAGAATCTTATTTCAAACCTTATCTTATGACAGATAATCATTTATTCATCTACTTAATATTACTTTAGTAGTATAATTTTCATTAAATCATCCTTATATTTTTTTCACTTTAAAAAATAAATATTTAATCGACTAATTCATTCGATAATTATGTTTTTACACTATGTAAAATGTCATTCTTTGACTCATATTGGTTTCGTACATTAGAAATATACAGACAAAAATGATACACTTAATAATGGGAATGATAATACTATGAATTGCATAGATGTGTGTATAAATGGAAGTATAATATTTCAAAGATGGTTAAGTTTATGTGAACAAAAAAAGAAGAAGGCTAAAAGGTAATAAATTCTTGGACAAAAGAAGAACAAATGAATGAACTGTAGGGAATTCGATGAAAATAGAATATTCTTTAAAACTTAGAGGGAATAGTAAAAGGTGAAAAAATAGTAGACTTGGTAAGTAGAATATCTTTCATGTGCTACAAAGTTATTCAGTTAAATATCTAATTATTCTGAATTAAATTGACTTTTCTTCCTAAGTGAGTAAACTGATCAGAAGTGACTGAAACATTCAATGATCCATTTACTAATTTGAGGGCATGCTCATTCTGATTATACTTGGACAAAGTGAATCGTTCATACTATAATTTATCAATGAAAACAACTTTCCAATTTCTTCTTTACAGATTTTTAATATGGACAAGTTTCATTTTTATTTTGTCTATCAACTATGGGTGAAATCATTAGAATTAAATACTGTGAGAGATTATTTTTGAATGAACAAACGTATATTCACGGAAAATTTATTATACAAGTTCTAATGGTCACTCTAATAAATAAAGGTTATATATTAACATATTCGTACTCAAAGATTTTATGTCTGAGTTACTAAACAATTATTTTCTCTATTAAATCCTAAAAAATGAATCAATCTGAACTCATGTTTATCTGACTTTAGTTTAGAAACTGGAAAGCTTCAAAATAATAGGAAGTATTTGTTAAATAAAGGTAATGCACAATCAGAATGTCATCCTTATTCAAGGAAATTATAATCTAATAGATTGTTTTTTTTTCTTTGTGAAATAGTATCGCATAGCCAAGCACAAACTAAAACAATAATCCATATTCTAGAATACTATTCATAAATTATCATCTGTATTTCTGATCTCATATATATAGTTACAAAGGACATGAGAGACCGGTGTTAGTCAAGTTAAGATGATAATTTAAACTGATATTGAACAGTAATTCATATCATGTTATCAACTCTTAAATACTAGTCGTTTTCTCCCACGCATCTTAGAAAATTGAACAATAAGCCAGCTAAATTTACTTTCGTGCTAAGCTGTTATTGATTTTCTCCTGCTGTAGATCATTCTGCAACGGAAATGTTAAGAGATCTGATTACAATAGATTATCCCAGTTAATGAAGAAGCATGTGTAACATCGATGTAACAATCATACTTCATTGATGATTGCAGAAGCAAAGTAACATACTCTTAGGTTACGATCGTACATCGGTAAAGGAAAAATTTAAGCATTTTTTCGGAAAACAGAGCGCGTTGCGTAAAGTAACTACATGAAGTGGTTAAAATATATGTTACCAAACAGTGTGAATACAATCTTTAAAAACATTTTGCTAAGATATAAGTATTTGGCTTAAAAGTATAAGATAGTTACAAAGTTCAGCCTAAGATCTGCTCCTTAATTTGAACACTACAATGTATACAATGGTAAAACGTGAGTGGTAGTGTTTTCAAACACTAAAATCTGTTAAACCTTCATCGAAAACCTAGAAGCACTGGATGGCCATTCCACCCCCGTATGGGTCGCCTTAGCAGCACGCACCCACTATTCGCATATAGGATTCGAATCCAGGACCTTCAATCTCGTGTGCGAATGTCCAACCCTTAGACCACCAAGTCAACATCTGAAATTGTGAGATCATCTCCCACTGTCTTCGGTGGGCAACTGACTAAAACTCATCACGATTTAACTCCACTGGCCACGGCTTCTCATCAGAACACAACGACCCTTTGCTGATGATTATCATGTGCTAACTAATGACTAGCTTCGAGAGGTGATTCTCGGAAATCTAGTGAGAATCTGTGACCAGTAGAGTCCAACTATGTCAGGTGTGGGGCAGTTATCCACCAAAGACAATAGAAAATGGTAGCTCAGTATCGTGGATTGATTGAAATTAGACAATAACACCGTTGGATGACGGCTCAGTGGTTTAAAGGTCAGACGTTCGCGTGAGACTGAAGGTATTGTATTTTATTTCTGATAGCTAAACCATAGCTGCTCACCACTGAAGGTTGATGTACTTGGAAGAAACGGTCGTCAAGTGCTTCCAGGTTTCCAATGATGGTCCAACATTGGTCGATTCATAATCTCAAGAAAAAATAGGGAATTCTCACTCAGAATTCTAAACAAACGCAAAGGAAAACTATCCGTGAATAAAATATATATTCGTAAATGTCTTATATATATATATATATATATATATATATATATATATATATATATATATATATATATATATATATATATATATATATATATATATATATATATATATATATAAGTGAGTGTACAGATCCCTCTATCTTATAGTCCATATATGAAGCAGCAGAAAGTCTAGTTACGACCGTTTTGAGTAGAGTCTCAAGAACGATTCTGATTACCCGCTGTTATTGTCATTATTATAAAAACAAGTTATTCAATATACTCTGATTTTTAATAATTTCATGAAAGCTATGACCTGATTTGTAGTAAATGAATAATGGTTATTAATCATACTTATCTGTCATTTATCTGATTAGCTATATTGAAACAAATTACGTCAATTTACTTTACTTATTAATCGGTTAACATATTGATAATTTATCATGTTTATTAATTAGAATTTTCTTACAATTACATATTTTTGATCTGTCCAAAAATGTAGACTTGTCAATTACTTTTGTAACCACTCATTAAAAACTTATTTTGATTTTTCGTTTGTTTTTGCAACGCTAACATTATTGTGTCACTTTAAACGTAAGTTGTCTTTACATTAGTTATTCGGAATAGTTATTATTGAAAATGACCAGATTTTGACATTTAACTGGGGAAAAAACTACGTGGTGATTCCAATTGACTTCAACCTAACAATATATTCATTTGCATTTCCTCTCCTATCTCAACCATATGATATATTCAATTGTTTTAGTCATCAGACGTTTATTTACTCCTATTCTCAGTAGTGAAGGTCTTATTGAGAATGTAATTGAGGAAATTAAGGCCATAAAGAAAGCATCATTGATTCTAAATATAATTATTTAAACATTTTACTTTCGTCAATTCATGACATAATCCAAGTCTTAATAAATGTCAGTAGTGAGTTTATGTTTTACACTCTAAACTTATTTTTTGAGTCTGAAAGTTAATACCATTCATTAGTAGTTTGACAAATCCATCTTGAAAGTAACCGCTTGTAACTTTTATTTAACAGATTTTTTCGATGGGGAAGATATTCCTCTTGCAGGTTAAAGGTGATTTATGTCATAGAATAATAACATCAATTGAAGAAGTACTAAGTGATCACTCTTAATGAATATGAAATTGAAAATCATCTATCCAATTTTTAATGACAATAATGTTACCATTTAAATTATTGTAAAGAAACGAACGAGTTTTCCATTATAAGTACTAAATAATTCATCTATCTAAGACCAGCTGTTGATCGAAACTAAAAATTCTGCAGTCTTCATAAAATTGTATACTGGTGATAACCATGTATTCACTAGTGACCAGCTCCAAGATGCGATCTCTGGAGTTCTAGTAAGAAGTGGGGCTCAACTATATCGGGTGTAAGACAGTTATCCACAGCAGGCAATGAAAGATTGTCACTCAGTATTAATTGAAATTGAACATATTAACCATTGGATACTGTCTCACCAGTCTATAGGTTGAGCGCTTACGCGTAAAACCGATGGTACTTAGTTCGATTTTCTGTGGTTGAGCCGTAGATGCGCATTCCTGAAGAGTCGGATACTATGATCAAACAGCTATCCAGTACTTCATAGTTGTCATGGTTGATCTAACTAAGGTCAGTTTGTGATTAAAACTATGATAATCCGTAATTTCATGAGCAGTACGTCATTTTATATCCTGCTTCTTTTCATGAATAATAAAGGCTACGAAAAACCATCCAGTGACAAATAACAAGACATTCAATACATCTTTAAATTTCATTACTCTTACATGACTTTTTGATATACATGTATATACTAACGAATCGATTTGGTATTTTCAATGTATCATTTCTTCTTCTCCAATTCATTTATTACTAAACATACCATGTACAAATTATAAATAGACTTTAAATGAAGAGAAATAAACCAGCTGAAATTTTGTAGATAATTTCATGTATTAAAAAAATAAACACAGTGAAACGTTAGCAAACGAAAAAAAATTTTTCCTACACTCTCAATTATTTTCAAATTTCAAAATAGCAACCTCTACCTTCTGTTAATTCTCAATTTCTCTTTTTTCTTTCTCTTCTGTCCTCACTATTTCTAGGATTTATTTGCTGTTTCTTTTCTTTTGAATTTCCTTAATTTCAAACTATCTCAATAACTTATGTGTTTCATCAAACCACACAGAATGACATTGCTTGAAAAGCTTCCCGGTTGTCGTCTGATGTTGTGATGATGGTGGTGGTGATTTTTTCACTCATTTTTTCTCCCCAATTCTTCTTTACCTTGTGTGTAGTTGTGTTTGTAGGTGTATGTATTTGCAAAAGTGTTTCCATATATGTATATATTATGAAGAGTAAAAGCAATTGAAAACAGTCATCCGAATCTGTCAAATTTCTAGAGAGAATTCGGTTAAACCCCGTGACACTATACATACATATTTTTATGTTCAAATTTTACAGGCTGTTACTAGGCTAATTAAATAAGTCAGTTGCTGCGCAATATCATCGTCGTTCTAATCATTTTCATCATCATAGGTTTCAATATCAGGATAATTTAAAAATAGGTTTATCTTTTGAAGCTCACATGCCAAATGACCAATTCATCATTCATTACCTTGTAGACATGTCATTCTATCCATTTATAAGTTGTTTTATGCGTACAATCATGTATGTAGATAGAAACACACAAGTGAATAAACATAGAAGACACATTATACTTTTCATCTTTTATTCTTCTGCAAAGATTTTAGCTGTTCTTCACTTTCTTTGATTATTCCCTCTTCCCACTGCTACTCCTCCTCCTCCTCCTCCTACTACTACTACTACCACATCACAAGAACTATTAACTGAATCACTAAAAGAGTAATTCATGCTTGATTTTAGATTTTTAAACACAAAGTAATATGATATATCACAATAACTAGTTGATTGGTTTCCTTTCAAATTGACTAAGATGAATTGACTTGAAAATTAAGAAAAAAAATCGGAGCTAACTAATTAACAAATTAACGAGTTGTATTGATTAGCAGATTATAAAATCTAAAATTTATAACTTTTTCTACATATATTTTGAAAATTTTCTCATAGTACTAAGCGTAGACTAGTTATTTAGATAATTTCAGTATAATATTAATTGAAAAGTATGTAGTAGCAACTACTTTGGAATTTTCAATGAGAGTCAACTAGTTGATCTCCATCGAGATACAAAGACTATGATCAGCGCCCTAATCCTATATGTAATCAGCTTATTTGCTGAACTGTCTTGTGAGTACGAGAAATTCGTACGTACATATTTCTTAATAGTAGCTTAAATAGACTTTTCATCACTGACGTACTATGGATATAAGAAATTATTGATCGATTAGAAATCAAACTTCCTGAAATAGTCCCGAACTGATAGAGACGACATTTAGAACTAAGAAATGGAATAATATCGGTGTATGTGACTTACATTTAGTGAAAAGTCACTTCGTTGGTTACTTTATAAAGCCTGTCTGAATATACTTCACTCTCATCATTTATGTCACTGATATACCATATACCGTTTGTGATGCAATCATAGGCTGAACTGTTTCTTGTATTGTAGTGTTAATTACCAATAGATCCGTTTAATATAATTCGTTTAGGAACTTCCACACACTATGATTCTCCCTATTTAATGTCGATTAACTAATCAAAGAATAATCAAATAATTAATTCAAGCATAATATAGTTTACATAATGAACTGATATCAGTTAGATATCTGTTGAAAGCCAAGAAGCATCAGACAGTCACTTCTCTCTAGCATAAAATCGTTCAGTGGTACGTATCAGAAACCCAACTGGGAATCGAACCCGAGACCTTAAGTCTCATGACGAGCACCTTAAATTTAAACCGCTCAAGCGATATTCAATGATCTGTGCACCTAGCTTTAATTTGCGCTATCGCACAACTAATGCCACTATTCACCGGCTAACTAACATTCAACATGGTCAATAAAACTCTGGAAACCCCCCTCTCGAAATTAGTTACATTCCAACAAATATTATTACAGTAATAGTAATCCATGTAGAGGAAAATATCCACTGAAGAAAATATTCTTTTAGACGATGTCATTTTCTTGAGCTGTACAATAGTATTGATAAGTAATCTTATAAGTGTTAGTTCAAAAGAAAATAGACTATTAATAGGATTATATGGTCTAACAAAATGATAGCATCGAAAAGAAAATTTTCTTCTCTGAAACGTATTGATTTTTCTTAATAACTCTATAATCCAAATATTTGAGAAAAAGATTTCCAAAGAATGGACCAGTTCAAAAATGAAACACAATACAAGAGCATAAAGAAGAAGAAGAAGAGAGATACGGAACCTATAATATAGACTTAATTCGGCTTTAATTTTAAAATTCTATATTGTGTCTAATTTTAATGTTTGATCATACAAATAGTTTACAAACTAAATCTAGGTGGTTACCGTCGAGATCAATTTTGATGTATTAAGTCACAATGATAGATTATTAAATTAAGCAACTTTAAAGTGGCTTCACTTAGAAGTTGATTATACAATAACAACTATTTATTACACTTCGAGAAATAAAAAAAAATCAGAATGTCTATGCTTTTAAACGAACTTATCTGATTATAAAATATTGGAAGTAAAATAAGTTGTTACATAATTTGTTACTATAAGTCACAAGTATTAAGTACGGATTTAAGGATACTTGTGAATTTCATCATACCATAAGAAGATCAATGGAATGAACATAACAAGAACGATGTATCGTTAGAGAAATCGTGGAATAAAAATAATGAAAACTTATTCATTGTTTGTTAAATTTTTCGATGACTATTTAAATGACATTGAAGCTGTGACTAAAACTGTTCTTTTACTTCATAAATAAAACATAAAATACATACCCAACTCTATACATTTTCAAATTCAGTTTATGCACAGTCCATACATACAATGTTTTATAATTAGTGACAAAGTTATATTTGATTAGATTATTACCTTCTTTTACTAAAATAAATAAACAAAGTACAGATTTATATGAAAAACATTGTGTTGACACAATATTTATATTTGACTTATTCTGAATTTTCGATTCTCTTATTTTGTTTATTTACATTTAAATAACTTTGTTGGAAGTCGATCATTGATCATTGGTCATATCTGTCAAATGTCATATCACAATCGCATACATGTACATTCACTTAAATTTGTATACATGCAATTGTCACTTGGACTGTAATTGTTTATATATATATGTATAGTATCTTCTTATATATATTCTTGTCATTTCTAGAAGAATTTGGGAAATTATTAATTAAACTTTCATTCCCTATAAAGTATTCATGATATTTAGTTGATTTGACTATTATTGATATATATATATATATATATATATATATATATATATATTACCCTGGATATGAATTGCTCTTGTCATAGACACTTTAAATAAACAAGGAAAGGGTTATACATATATTCTATGTTCAATATTTATTTAAAATATTTTCATACTTATATTGTTTTATTATATGAATCATAAATAAAAGGGAATCATTAAAAATTAAAATGAATGATTAGTAATAAATGAATAATATAAAAGCTTATTTGTTATTTTAAATTAATCAGTTATTTTTTGTCTTTCAAATCAATGTTATCAAATCATAGGTTTACTTAACACTATTTAATAAAGACATTGATAATAATATTAACTTGGTAATGGTGGTCTAGTTTCAATTGACTCATGATCTTATCTACACAAAACTCCTTCTGATGCTAATGTATTTTCCATAGTTGGATTCATGAGTTGATGTAAGCTAGACCACCATTGAAAACCTGAGAGCACTGGATGGCCATTTTATTCTAGTGTTGGACTACTCAACCGTGCATATCCACAATCTCACACACGAAACTCGAACCCATCGATCTCGTGCTCGAACGCTTAACCCCTAGACTATTGAACCGGCATCCGACGGTGTTAATGTCTAACTTAAAACGATCCACGATATTGGGCCACCAGCCTTCGTTGTCTTCAGTGAGTAACTGCCTCACACCCGACACGGATTGAACTCCACTGATTACGGCTTCTCATTAGAACTCCAGGAAATCTGTCTTGAGCACATGATGAATATCATTAAAATGTTTTTTTAGATTACTGCATTCCCCACAAACCGCCATTCTAATAATGTTTAATGATTTTTAAACAAATCCAGCTTGTGAATAAATTTTCATCAATTCTATGAATCAGTTAATATCTTCACACAAAAAAACTTACCACTTGTGCATTAGGTGAAGTTGAACCCATTGATGATGTGGATGATGATGACATGGATCCATTTAAACCAAAGTTTAATTTGGACGAATCTGCAGTAATACCAATATTTTTAGAATTAATAATTTGATTATGTTCAAATTCATTAGACAGAATAGTTTTAAAATTTTCCACAGTTGATACACTATTATTATTGTTATTAGTACGATTGAATGTTTGCATAATGTTTAATGAATCCGAATTAAATAAACAAGATTCTTGTAGATGAGGAATTGAATTTGGCGTAAGCGACGCAGATGATGATGACTGAAGAGGATGATTTGAAAGTGATAATGATCCATTTTGCACAGAGCCATTATTATTATTACTATACAAATTAGAATTGTTCTGTTGACTATTTATTAACGATTCATTTTGATCAGTAAATAAATTTGGTGAAGATGAACGATTTAAAAATGGACTTGTCGCTGAACCTGTAGAATCAGCGGCAGATTCTCTATCTTCACAGACTAAATCCAATGGCATTTTACCTTTTAAACATGTAATGTAACGTGAACAAAAACTATCGCATAATTCATGAACCTAGTTTTAAAAAATAAAAAAATGAGAAAAATAAGATCAAAGAAATTATTGAGAAACAGTTGTATTCAGTAATAGAAATATGAATCCATCAAGTTTTGTTTATTACCAGATAAATCAAGAGTTTTGATTGTTAATTGAATTCTGTGTACAAATCATGTAGGGAACTGGATTTCCTTAACTAATGGCTATTTTCGACATTATACTCTGTGATCAACCTGTTGTTCATTTGTCTTATTCTTCTTTATCTTCACTTGGACTCACATAAAAACTATCCGGATGAATAATAAGTGTTTCTTACTTCATATGGCTTTCCAAAACAAGGTATGATGAATAAAATAACCTTAAAAGTTGGATAGTAATCGAGTTTCTTAACTTGATCAACCAGTAAAATGCAAATAACTACATTCAACAATTTTCGTATTAATCTCTAAGATTCGTTCTTGTACAAATTCTGTACCTGGTTTCTTATTGATATATTACATAAAGGATAAATACTTTTCTTTTTTTTGTCTGGGTATTATAATTCATTTATTTTTACAATCAATTATCCTTGTGATCAAATAACCTTTGTAATAAAACAATCATTGTCCTTTGTGAAATAATTGGGCTTGTAAATGTGTAAATTAAAGAAATTGATAGTGTGATACAGTTTACATTATGTTTTATGTTGAAGTATGAATGTTAGTTTTTCGACTTCAATAGACTTGTATGACTAATACATTCTAGTGGTTATTAATATGTTTTCCTTATGGATTGTATGGTTATGTATAAGCATTTTATAGCGAACAAATGCTCCAATGTTACACAACTCTTACATCGACATAATATGTTTCTGTATCTGTTCCCTACTAGAGTTTCATTCAATATTTTTACCTACCCTTTTATTTCATTATTTATACAAATGCTCAAGACACAATTAAACAAAGGCCTAATGAAAAATTATTTATGTAAGAGTGGAAAAAAATAAAAGAAATAGACTTCTTTTAGATAAGACATTTGATCATTTTTTCTTTTCTTCATATAAAAAACATATGTAGTAAAAAACGGTCACTTATCCTTTTTACCTTCGCACGATAAACTTATTTGGAAGTGTATCGTATTTTGTTATTAAACAGACAAGTCATATAAGTATGCTTATTCTAAGATGTTGTTTACCTATAAAGAAGAATCTTCCTGAATATACTTTTAGCTGAATTCTTGATGCATGACGTGAAATAGTCATCTAACAATGGATCCAAACGATGACACAATATTAGCATCAACTTATTAAAAAAGATTGCTTTTTAATACAAATTAATCTCTACCATAGCATAAATGACGAGAATCATTTAGGGAATAAATATTGCGAAAATCATTTTTATTCAGCTTCACAGGCGTCCCAGTGTACTTTTAAATGCTCGATTACATAATTGTAAAACAACAGAAGGAAAAGTGTAAAAGTTAAGAATATCAACATTTACTGTACGGTCAATGCACACTGAAGCAGTTAAAAAAATGATACAAAGATCCACTATGTAAATTTGTCGATGTTATATCAAAAAACAAAGAGGACAATTCAAAATTTCTTGTGTATATTACCTACTTAACTGGTAATCGTTAAACAATATGAACTGAGAATGATGCTTCATGATCTGTATAAACAGGTTAATTAGATTAATTCAACTAACAGTCTTAGTAATGTAATCCTTGACATAACTATACCATCACGTGGAGGAAGTTGAGTTTTCTTGTCTCTGTAGACAAATACGAATCACTTTAATTTTTAATATCATTTAAACAGACTACATATATGAATAAAAGATCTCTTGTTCAGAAAAAAATATCCTGGGAATGTTTAATTTTATTTCTGACGAAGTTTCACCAAAAACTGATAAATCTTTTTGATAAGAGTAAGTCATTTATTCAATTACCTCGTCTTGTGAAGCGTATCAGTTAGAAAGTCCATATGTGTTATTAAACTTTTGAATAATCTTTTTTGATCAGTACACCTCTATTATATGAATGTTGGTAAGTCAACAGACCTTTATTCAGTTTGTCAAGTAAAAAGTATATTTATAAGTCCTGGGTTCGAATCCCGCGCGCGGAACCGTGGATCTGTACTACTGAGGAGTCTTATGCCAGGACGAAACGATCATCTAGTGCTTACAGGTTTTTAATGGTGGTCCAATATTGATCGTTTTATGATCTAAATTAAACCTCAAAAATCTCTAAACTGGTAATTATAGGCACTGCAATCAATACAAATCCACAATAGTCGATAAGCTTACTTTTATATATTTTTGTGCGGCTCCAAGTGTAAATGATTAAAAATGATATGTTTTTGAGAACATATTTTTTCTAGTGAGGTACTTTGGATATTACTCTAGACATTATCATAAATGTGATTGAAAAAAAAAGCTTTTGTTGATATTGGTTATCTAAGGTTACCTGGAAAGTAGTATATAGTGTATATTTTTATTCAGAATAATATGACTATTTTTGGACATATAAAATTATGATTAAAGCTAAACGTTTAATGTTTCTTTCCTCTCTGTAAGATGAAACATCAAACTTATTTTTAAAAATGTAAAATTGTCTCGTAAAACTACAGTTACAAACGATATCAGGTTTTCACTTCATAGCCGATTCCAGGCTAAAATTATTCACAATGTTTTCACGTTTACTAAACACTCTAGGTCAATTTCCCTTTCGCTTAGTGAGTAATGTTGTTCATAATAAACAGTTTAGGATAACTTAAACCCTACCTACAAGATCAGATACAAAAAGGATATACACAGTAATGTTAACATTTCATAATCGAATTCAGAAAAGAAACGATGAATCTGTTTAGAAAACAATTTATGGTTGATATTTGTCGATATTTTAAGCAGACTTCGTGAGTCAGTTATACCAGTACTTTTACGATTATCGGTATTTACATTCAAATACACATAACTATGTACTGTCAAATCATATTACATGTTATTCTGGAAAATTACTGTAACAACAACAAGATACTTAGACACTGAAACAACTATAGATAAAGTTGGATAGTGGCCTGCATTTAAATCTAGAACACACGTTTCGTTCTGTTTGGGACTCGTCAATTGGATGTACCTCCTTCCCAGAGTAAACGTTCACCCCGGAATTCGAACCTATTACCACGTACTTCAACAGCGATCACGTTATCTGCTTAGCCACTGATTCCAGATGGTGACTGACTCATGCTATGGATTGAATGTTAATTCGTTTGTATCGGTTGTTCGAATCTTCCCAATGATGTCCCGGAGTGAACATCATTTCTAGGACGCAAGTATATGCAGCTGATGTTTTGTAAACAGGATGAAAGACTGTTTGGGGACTCCATTGTTACCTACTATCTATCTCCGCTTATAATGTTTGCGATTTAATGGTTATGTCGGAGCAATCCACATAGGGTGCACATACGCCTGAAGAGACTGATCAATTGAAAAACTAAACAATAATTGGAAGACTCGAACGATCAAAACAAATCAATAAAATAACCACTGAAAATTTAAAAATTCAGATCGCTTTATTTCGACAACCTCAAACTTGTCTACATAATATGAACTTATTCAGAATCAACATATCGTGATTGGTCATGAGTACAATCAAAAACTCCAATTAACATTAGTAATACTATCCCTTCTAATTCTATTAAAATTGTATGTTGACTAATTTATCTCTTGTCAATTCATTTCTCATTACTAATTTCCATTCCTTTTTCTCCATCTCTTTGTTTTGCGCATGATTTCATTTTCATTTTGTTGATTTCTTTTGTCAGATAGTTAATTACTATACATAACATATACACGTGTATTGTCATGCTGTGCTTTTATTTTATCATATTTAGTTCTACACAAAAAATTGGAAAAAAAAACATCAGCATTTTTTTTCCTTTAAATTAACATTTATCACTATTCATTCCTTCACTAATTCATCCAGTTGTCTATCTCTCTTACACACTCTCTCTCTCTTCACCTATCTATCCATCTCATATTATACAAAATGTTGTAGATCATCATAATGTTAATTTTTTTTCTAAATGTTTTGTTCCTATTTCTGGTTCTTTTTTTATTCTTATTTTAATATTGTCTTATATGCTAAATTTCAGTAAAAGAACATGGTTACTATCTCATCTATGTGTTGATTGTAATTATTCCATTTCATCATTTATTCGAGTAGTATAAGTTACATGAATATCATTATACTGCATGTATGAATGTACATATATGTGTGCGTCATATGTAGTTAACTAAAATTAAAAACTGTTTATGCATACAACATAGAAAATGTTGAAAAAAAAGAGGTAAGTTTGACAGCTTCTCACTTTACCTTAGATAAACCAAACCTAACCAAAACTTTTTTAGCTCCATCACACCCCCTCATACTTTTAAAAAATTACTTGTAAATATGTACAATATTCCAAAGGTTAACTAAGTAACATATTAGTGGAATTTTTGTATGGAAATGTTTTAGATATCTTTTACTTTGTTTAGATAAATACGATATGTATATCATTTCGCTGATTACTAACGGGATATTGTAATGATTATTCTGGTTACTATTAGTAGTATTTGTAGTTGTAGTGGTACTAATGATAAAACTATGTAGTCATAATATCGATAGTATCAATGGTCTATTTACAGATTTTGTTTTTCTTTCCTTCCTCTTTCAACTAGTAACAGAATGAAAAGATACAGTAATCCTCTGCGTTTTTTGTTATTATTAAAAATGCCAGGCCTTGTGGACATTTTGTTAGTTAGTTGGTTAGATGATGTTAGATTTCTTTTGGTTCACTAATACCATATCATCACACAACCATCACCATTCCCCTGAAACATTTAAAATAACCAATATCAGTTTTTATTTTTTTCTTTATTCATATTTGTTATTCTCTTATTTTTATGAAAAGCTGTCAACCTGTCATATTGTGTATATTTTATGCGAACTGAAATAAGCAAAGTCGTTTAGGAATAAACACACAACGGGGTGCTATGTCGCCGTGTATCTTTGGCGTGTTAAAATGTATATTAGAAGAGTTGTATATGCACATATTAATACATACTGGTATTAGAGTCCAGTGACACAATACAAAGAATGAAAACAGCTGTTATAGGAAAGGAAGAAAAAGTAAAACCCACAGACAAATATTCGTAGAAAAGATAGATTCCATCAACCAACTAAATACCACCAAATATGATAGATAAATATTCACAATCTACCTGGTTTACGACATAACGTATAGACACGAGCGAAATAACCAAAATCAAATCTTTATGTATGATATGATACAAAATCACCATTGATATGGGAGAAAGTATTAAAGTTATGTGAAATCATGGTAAATATTCGCATAACTGAGACGGGACTAACAGAGTCATTCCAAAATGCGAAGTTGTTAAAAACCGAATGTGAAACTCATTTTAATTTTAAGGATAAAGGAGTTAATATTCTGGAAAGATTATGCTACAAAATGTGTTATGTTTTCATTTATTTTGTCAGTCGATAAGATTCAGAGAATCGCGAGTGACTATTCTGTTTTATCATTGCACTCCTCACCAATACACTTGAAAAATTTCTTTTGAGTAATCTGATTTAGTTTTAAGAAAAATGCAATGATTTTCGGTAACTATTTTATTACTAGTTTCCAAGTATCACGGAAAACAAGGGTTTGATAGCCTTATTTAAATCATGCGTTGATTTAACTTGAAAATGAAAATGATCAACGAAACGTAACATAAAAGACTTAATCTACAGTGTCATTGAAACAGTTTCATTTAGTCGTGGTAACGATCACCGTATACGCAGTGAACATAATAGTAGAGATCTCTATTATCACTTAAAATTATGTATTAAAAGAATACCAACCACAAGAAGCAGGAGAGGCTGTGATCGACTGGTTATTAAAAGACTGCAAACGTAAAATTTGCTGAAGGAAAACATAAGTAACGAAATGTCAAAAACCAAACATTCTGTGTAGTGCCATATTTACTTATTCAATAAAATGTGATTCGTACTAAAATGCTGGTATAATTTAAATAATCACCAAGTATTTAAAGCAATTAGTCCCTTTCATAAATTTCGTCTTCTCATTGTTCTATCGAAATCACCAAGTAGTCTATAGATCATTTCAGTAAGTTTAATCTCTGCTGGATAGAAGGATTGTTTTGACACATAAAACATGGCTAAGTTCGACTGGATCTACTTAAATGAATATGTTTCAAAGGATTACATATCTCTTTGTAGCTCTGAAACTGAGATCACACGTGCTTTAGCTGAATGATTATATGATAATATAAACCAGTATAGTACAATAATCCATAGCTTGCTTTGATAGTTTTGTACATATAAATACTTTTAAATACTTAAGTAACCTAGTAGACATATTCTTCTCTGTGTATCACACTTGAAGCGTCACATATTGTAAGAAAAGAGACAAGAATACTACTTTCTTACTAAAATACATGAAGTGAAGATGCAATGGATAATGAAACAGTGATTGAAAACAGGATAAATCAATCATTGAAACATGGTTTCATTGAAAATGTGTAATGACAATGATAAACTACTGACAATATATCGTTTGAGAAAATAATACTAAGCAAAACTTTACTGAATACACAAAACTAATCTAGAAATTTAAAATTAAACCGATTTGTTCTAAGCTTTAACTGGAAGAGTAGTTAAAATAGTTCATTGCTGAGTGGAAAATTATTTATCCCACTAATATACAAGTACGATTACTTATCTGTTACTTGAAGAGGGACCTGATATTGTAGGCTAATCCAAAAACTTACAAATTTTGATGATATAGTTGTTATATTATTGAAAATACTACTGTTAACAGATAATTGTGGTACTTTTGTCGTAGTTCGTTTCAAGTTATTCACACTGCGTTCTCGTTTAGTAAATATCACGACATTTTTAATCATTATAGCCATTCTTAACCTAGTGTCACCTAACTCATTTAAAGAATAATCAAAACTAATGTTATTTCAGTTGCATATGAATAAACGTTATATTAAATATATCCTATATATCGGTTCCCGATTTCAGTTAAACTCCTCAATCTCCACACCCACACACTGAGAATTATTATGTGTTCACTAATAACTAGCTTCAAAAGAAAATTCCCAGAGTTCTAGTGCGAAGCTGTGAACTGTGGAGCTAATTTGAGTCGAGCGTGAGGCAGTTACTCACTAAAGACAATGAAAGATGGTCATTGAATGCTGTGAATTATCTGGGGTTAAACATTAACACCGTTTGATCACGGCTCAGCAGTCTAGAGGTTGACCGTTCTCAAACAAGGTCCTGGGTTCGGCTTCTATTAGCGCAACAGTGGGTGCACGCTACTGAACATAACCATACTAGGATGAAACGGTCTTCCAATGCTTCCAGGTTTACAGTGGTTGTCCAGCTTTAATTGATTTGCGACTTCAATGAAACATTTAAGGACTGTATAGTTTACTAAATACTTTACTTTTTATTTCTACGATATATGATTTATTTGTATTTATAATATGACGTATTTTTGTGCATTTTTTCATATAATTATTGCACATCACAAACGTGGCAATAATTGTTTCTCCTTTAATTCAAAGTATTCCAATGATAACTTCCTCTCTCATTTCCAACATAATTCCATAAGCTTTATAGTTTCTAATGAATATTTTACCTTCAAACCGGTAGTACTGTAACTATGAAGTTAAAATACCGTTAATTTTTTTAAAAAGTTTTTTTGAATAGTTAGTGAGATATTGCTAAGCCTAAATAAAGAAGATTGTGAGTAAATTTCGTACTCTATATGTTACTTTTTTTTCAATCAAATCGATTTCCAATTTAATTATTTACAATCAGCTATCAAGGTAATATGTATTACTGTCATTTTCAGTTGTAGAAAACTGTCAGTGTTATGAATTACAAATGATTAGTAAAGATTAAGAGAAGTAGTTAGGTTAGACACACGTACAGAGACAAACTTTGATGTACAGTTTATATATATATATATACTCGTTTGATTTCTACTTGATATAAATTTTTTTTATTTTTATAATATCAAAAAGGAGAATATCGAAAGGAATTAATCATTTATTATTCATTAATTCATCTATTCGTTCAATCATTCAATAGTATAAGAGTTTATTTCTCTATATTTATAAACTTTCTAACTCGTATTCATAGTTTATTGGTGAGAAGCGGTAGAGATAGGCAGAAATATATAGAAAGATAGAAGAGCAGAAAAAGATTAAAATGAAGGGGGAAGAAAAGTAAATGTGATAGAATAGAAAGAAGAAAACAACATTACAAGTCGAAAAGAGAAAAAAAGAAGACAATAAACGAGAGAAAAGGACAGACAAAAAAATACAAGAAGGTGAAAGCGTTCAACAGGAAAGTGAGAATGAAGCATATGAAAGAGAAAACTACACTGTAACTACTAATGTTTCAAACTAGTGATAATATTAGAAAAATAAAAGTCGACAAATCGTTGTGTTTAATAGAAAGGAAAAATACCAATACTAATGAACCAATTATTATTATTATTATTATTATTATTATTGCGATATTATATATTATATTGTTATTATACTACAAACTTGATGTTTTGTTATACTACGAAAATGAACGTATGTATAAACCAGTAAGTGTAAACTCCTTAGTATTTAGATGAAATACTTCCCTTATCTACTAGTTTGTATGTTTGCATATAAATGTTATCACTGCATATGCCTGCAAATAATAGATTTACTTATGTAGAAAATAGATGTTATTCCTTGTATTATTATCTGTCTTATTATTTTTATTATTATGAATAATGTATTAGCCTATTCATAGTTTAATTTGCCATTATTTTTGATAGCTTATTAACAAAAACCTAATCTTGATATCGCCTAATAAATCATTCACCGATTATACATTATTATCAAAATATAAGAATGAAATTAGTATTAATTGAATTAAGTTTTATGTATTATCAATGGATATACAAAATTTCTAATAGCATCAGATGCTCATCAATTATAGTACCCTTATCTTCTGAAATTACAATTAGTATGAGCCCTATTATCTTAGAACTCAATGTGGAATAATAGAAATGTAGCTTGAAAAGTTTTATGTTACAATATAACATACCTTGTGGTAAGCTATATGATAGCCAAATCTTTACTATTGGTTTAATAGCATTTAAATAAAATAAGAAAATTACTTTATGTCGTTATGAATGAAGGAAAACTCATTATATTGATTTCTAGACTATGTGTATAAATCAAGTATTCAGAAAAACTCAAAACGTTTGACTTTTAATTTAAGTGTAAGTTAGTTTTGATGCAGTTCTTCAGAGTTAAATCCATCCTAAACACTATTTATTAGCCCTAAGACGAATTACACTCATTAATTGTTCAATGAATATTTATTAAAATTAAAAGAAACGACTTTTTTATAAAGTGAAAACTACACTAGGCATAGTATACTTTGTTCTTATGATCTCGTTTATGAAACTTATGTGATCAAAAGAATGTATTTCGATCTTTTCAACAATAGAGCGTATATTCTGTTAAATAGCTGAAATCTAGACATATACATCTGTTGTATTCCAGTTATTATCGTTATCCATTTATTGTAAATATTGATTTTAAGATTCATCACCTAGATACTAAAATTAGTCAGCTGTTATATTCAATAAAGCTTCCAACTTCATTTATTATTAACCATAAACAATCATTTAATTCTTATTTCGAACCTGAGGATTTAAGCCTGTTAATTACTTTCTGAAAAGTATAATCAAAGATTGTCATACGCAAATAGTACAAAATAATTAATGTATATGAATATCAATATTTTTTAAAAATCAATCACACTTACCTTCTCAATTTCCAGTAAATGAAACCGAAGCACATGAATCGCTTGAATAATCTAAAATAGACAATGATAAGAGCGTGTTCTTTTGTTTTCTATAGAAGTTAACTTATTAAATAATTAACAAAGTACTTCTCCCCATTTCTTAAAGAAATAATATTCGACATAGAGTGAATGGTGTCTCCTATCGTTAAATATGCATTACAGATGATAAACTTAATGAGCAATATTTTTTAAACTTAGCGGACTATGCTTAAAATTATGAAATTTATAAAAAATAATTTAATCAGTTTCAAATGACTAGTATTTTATGACATCGTATCAAAACTTAGAATATAATTGTTTATTGGCATAAATTGTTCGCTCGTGAGACCGATAGGTCCTGAGTTCAAACCTCACAAGGCAGGATCGTGAATGCGCACTGCTGAGGAGTCCCACAATAAGGTGAATCGACCGTCCAATGCTTCCATGTTTTCCACGGTGGTCTTGCTTCAATTGACTCATGATCTCAACTATTGAAATTACAATTGGTATAAATGTTGGCTTACGATCTTACTAAAAATGAAAATTCGAATTCTGATAGAAAACAATTTAAATCTTTGATTATAAACTACTCAGTAAATTAAAATTACTCCATTTTATCCGGTTTCAGACCAATCAACTGAAAGAACATACAAAATAAATTTTATTATCTCTAATATAAATACCACACCTTTAATAGTATTATCAACAAATATCAAAAAAATATGACAAATACAATAAATGCAAATCAAATCGATGCATTTTTTGGAAGAAATTCATATGCAAATAAATATTGAACCATATGATAATGAAAATCACGAATGATAAAGTGATCCAATATTAACATTGACATCATCAGTTTATAAATACTTTTCAAAAAATAAACTTTTTTTACTGGCCTTTAACTAATCTAGCATGAATATGACAAGTGATTTTGATGTCAGGAAGTCCAGGAATTGAAACTACACATGAAGTCGTCAGTTGCGAATTGAGCGTTGAACTTAACTTCTGAAAGCTAACTGACATTTTTTTATCATCCTATTCATTAGTGTTCAGTTATTTTCCAGTCTTCGGATACTACGTTACATTTTTAAGAGTATGAAATAATAAGTCATAGGAATCCCTTAATCTAAAATCATTGATAACAACGATTTAGAAGTCATTGTAGCCAATGACCTCAGAGCCATAGGAAACTCTAAGGTGGTTGTGATAGACTTCTGGATCTCGAAGGAAATTTATAAATGATCCAATATATGTTCAGAATTGCAGATTGCTTTATTATAGAATACGATTTTACCGTTATTAGGTTTAAACAATTTCTTGCGTCTAGGACTGATCTATTGACAGAACATTTTCAGAATGTTCAATGACTGAGATTAAATACTTTGCTCCTGTAAATTTGCTTCTCGTATTGAGTCGTGAATTACTGGAATTCTTTGACATAACATACAGTATCAGCGTCTTTTGTTGATACGTTCAAAGAGATATTAGATGCTCAGAGTATCATAAATCCTAAAGATTAATTTATATCCTTACTACTGAAGAGTGAAGACTATTTAATGATAATTAACTTTATGAATTAAATTGCTTTATCCCTGGAAAAGAGTTCAGTTTGAAAAACAATGTAATGGCTTATCTGAATGCTTTAACTTAAATTAATCAGTTTTATGTAGAACTCATTTGTTACTGTTTACGACGATGTGTCGATAAACAACATCCAATTGCTCAAACAAAATTTTAATGTAAAGTATTGATGGTTTATTCAATAATTCGTCTATAAATCCATAATGTTTTCGGATTTTTACTTCTGATCAATTATAAACTAGCATAATGCTCTTTAAATTTTAATGAATTACCAAACAATATCGAATTGTGTTCAGTTATTTGTTGTTACTGAGTATTTTCTTAATTGATTTCATTCTATAATAATGAATATTTTAAAACGGATTAATTAAGTATAAACTGCTGATTTTATGGAGACTTTTCACAGTTTACTGAAGTCACCTTAAATGTCAACTGTCCTAATCAGCTAATTGTTACATTTAGATAAATGAAGCTGATAGCAAAAATTGGAAAAATGTTTTATAACTGTGCAACAATGAGGATAATTACCGATTACCCATATATATTGTCAACGGATCGTGATACTTTTCACAGTTGTTCATTTCTGACCTACTACTTACTTCATGTGGCTCTGTATAACATTTAAACACTCTTGAAATGATCTAAAATAATGGTGAATGGACACTTCCAAGATACTCTCTCTTTGAGCTTGTACATTTGTAGTATATTTACATCTGGTATCAGATATTTCAAAGGAGTTGTTTTCAACCATTAACCTCATGACTAATTACTTCTCAAAGTTTCAGTTTGTGACGCACATTGTTAAGTATTTTACTTCCGTTTTATTATTATTATTGTCACTTTCTTTAACAGACGAGTTACATATGATCACAAACCACCAAATAGATAAAATATTATAACTTCATTAACTATTATGAACTAACTGGATCATAATTATTAAAAAGTTGTCTTGTAGTCAAACAAACTTGTTTCTATGTTCAAATTTTAAATTTGTTAAAAAATCAGTGTATTTAATTAGCTAAAACTTGGAAATACTTTATTACTATGGAATTTCGAATAAGGACAGTGGTTATTTACTATCATAATTATATACTGAATGTTACATTTTCATTTCATTACACATATTGTCCACACAAAAACCCAAAACATACACTTACGTATCAGTAGATAATCAATAAAAAACAATCTTATCTAACTCATTACCAACTAAAAAAGTAAATAGTAGTTATATTGTACATTAAAATTGAGAAAATAACATAACTTTTTTTTGTTTAGAAAAACAAGTATACAAATAAACTCGTACAGAAAACAAGAAACAACTAAAGATGTAAAGAATAATCATTAGAGAAAAAATAACCTAAAAAAAGATGAAAAAAAACGATAACAAATAAACAAACAACTAAAATATTTTTTTTCGGAAATAAACACTTACTAATAAATTTAATTCTTGTTCAGAAGTAAACATTGATCGATTTGAAGAAGCCATCTGTTCAGAATAACGAATATGATTAGGCAAAAGAAGGTTAAATCCAGGAGAGTTTGATGATTGGTGCAGTGGATGAAATGTGTAAAATGTAAAAAAAAAAGAAAAGAACATAAATATTAATTTTTTTAAGGATGCAATTCAAAAATCATTAGAATCAAACTGAATAAAATTGCTAGAAATAATTTTCATAGTAAAATTCGAATTAATTTGAGTTTTCAACCTTATCCGTTCTCATTTTCTCTTTCTTCCTCCTAAAGTGAAGTAGAGTCTTCATGTACTTACCAATGCGCTTTCAAACAGTATGCATCGTTTTTTAACATGTGCTTTGTAAATTCCATTATGAGCATGCACCCAAATCATGACTGAAATTAGAATACTTAAACCTGTACTTGGTAAATGAGTTATATTTCTTCTTCAAATATGTTCAGAATTTCGATATGACAGAAAGGTTTCAAGTGTCAACAAAACACAAGTTAAAAAGGTTCATTTTTAGTTTGTTTGAACATCCCAAGGTTGACAGGATTCGATATAAAATAGATTTCTTATCACAAATTGACACTATGTAAATCATCATTAAATCTCTGTTAACAGGTCAGTAAATATAAGAGAATTCAAATAGAATTATTGCCTGAATTGTTAAATATGATTGTAACTACCCCATTTTTGTGCTCTGTCAATTTTTGTTCACAAAAATGTTGAGAAGATTGAGTTGAAGAGAATACAAGGGAAAATAGGAAGGAATCGAGAATCGGAAGAGTCATGAAGGATGTAAAGGAAAGTTGATGGACGATTCGCAAATGAAGCACTCAATGTATGGTTCTTATATTTTACCAAAGAACTGTAATTTTGCATCCGATAATAAATTGTTTACTCTCACTACGTCTTCGTTCACTTCAATATTAGCTACTTTTAGATCTTATTATGCAGAATTTAACTTAAATCAAACAAAATTCAATATTAATCTGATGTTTTAATTGAACGTTATAATTCTTGTTTAGTAATTATTGAATTCGTTATTTATTTGAACTGAAATTCGGCTTTATAACAAATCACTTTATTAGTAAAGGGTTATGGTAATTGTTGAATTTTGGTTGAGATCACGAATGGATAAATGTTAGACTACAAACCCGCAATCTGACAATAGTCATCATCTGCTCACTAGCAATTGGCCTGGAGTTCTAGTGAGAAGCCGTGATTAGTGGAATCCAATCTGTGTCGGGTGTGAGGCAGTCACTCACTGAAGACACTGAAGATTGGTTGTACAATATAGTGAATTAATTTAAGTTAGACATTGACACCATCGGACACAGGCTTAGTAGTTCAGAGGTTAAGTGTTCGCGCACGAGATCAAAGGTCTCGGGCTCGAGTTTCGCGCGTGAGATTGTGGTTGCACACTGCTGAGTAGTCCCATACTAGAACGAAATAACCATCCAATGCTTCTAGGTTTTCGGTTTTCAATGATGGTCTAATGTTAATCTTTCTTGACTATAATCGTGAAAAATAAATTCTTTTATTTCTTTTAAATTTACCTACAGTTTAATTATTTTTCCTTACTACATAAGAGAATTTAGATATAAGAACAAGAAAGTTATTGACTTTATTTTTTTCAACTTTCAATTAATAATTAAAGTTAAATTTTGGTTTAATATTTTCTAGAAAAAAAAAGAGAAAATTTGTTAAGAATAAAAATAAATGAAAGAAATGAATAAACCAATAACAACAATATCTATGATAAATCTTTTCAAATGAATAAGAAAAATAAAGCGGATTTCATATTTGTTTGTGTCATAATGATCTGATACGAGTAAATCAGATGTGGGAAGATTAAAATCGAGAATCTGAAAGTGGTTATACACGTGAATATGCATTTTACGCATGTATGTTTGTATGTATGTGTATGGGTATGCATGAGTGTGTATGATGTATGCATAGGGGAACTCAAAATATATGTGTAAAATCATAACAGCAAATATAACCCAAGAAAATAAACACAAAAACTGAACAAACAAGAATATGAATTATACTTTAAGGCTATTTGAAAAGAGAGATTAGAATTGTCATTAAATAAAACTATAACGAAACTGGGGTAAAAAAAAACACAACTCCAGATCTATCTCTCTAATATATATACATTGTTTGTAAACCTACTCCTTTGCTAAATTCAATAGCCAATGAAAGTATTCACATATATGAAATTGTAAATTTGATGTCATTCTGAATGATAATGAAATAACAAAATCTTAGTTAAGAAAAACAAAAATAGATTAATTCTTTATTTTCAAAAAAGTAAATAAATTCAGAAACAATGAAATCTAGTTTATGTTTGAAACTACAAAATGAAAAGTAGGATTTGCTTATCATTTCAATATTCTTTTCAAAAACTTTCATTGATAAAATAGACGATCTCATCGACATAATCAATGGTAGTTGGTGTTGTTTTTTGCTCAAGTTATCCTCTAATTTATCTTTGTTTATAATGCTTGTGAATTAAAGCAATATTGAGGCAATACGTACAGTATGCACATATACCAACAAGAGACTGATCAGTTAAAGTCCTAAACATCCATGAGAAGATTCAAGTTAACATTACTATCAAATATAAGAAAATATATCATAGATAATAATTAGAATCGTATCCAGGGTTATTTTCATTAATTTATTCTTTACCGACTAATCAATGTGTCTTTTACGCTAAACTTATTGAATAGATTCTATTTTATATCCATAGATTGATAGTTTTTATTTGTAAACTCATTCCTCAATAAAAGGGGAAGAATAAAGTAACTATAACCTATGATCTGTTTTTTTCCAAGATAACTGTAAAAAAAAAGAAACTAGCGTATCAACAGCATCAATCGTGGTAAGAATGAGAGAAAATGAGGCTTAGTTGATTATGAAATAACAAGTTAAAGATAAATTTTAAAATTTTGCCCATAAAAAGTGTAAACAGTTTAGTCCAACTAAGGTATGTAAAAGATAACATTTTTAAATTAAAGTACGTTTTCTTCCTCTCCCTCCTCCATCTTTCATTTTTTTGTTTACAATAAATTTATTTTCGCAAAAACAGACGCGATTGATTTATCTCGTTTATTTCACTTTTTCTATCTTTTATCACTAGGACTGAAGTTTGTCCCTATTGATAAGTGATTTTATCAATTGTCTAGAAAGAACCTTATTCATTACACTTTTACATCAAGTAAAAAAAACATTATTGACTACAAAAGGTTGAAAATTCCATTGCTAACCACAATTCATTTATACTACATTTAAAACAGAACAATCTGCACAGGATAAATGTACGCTAACAGAGACTAACCGGAATTCAGTCCTGAATATCAATATTGGAACAATTTAAACCCTTAGTAGTAAACAAGTTAATGCCTATCTGGTTTCAGCAACTCAATGGATAACGCAATGGTTATCTGAAAAATAAAGTACTTGGTTCAAGTCCCAGTGCAAGTATACAGATATCCGGCTGACGATACCCAAATAAGGCAAAACTCGAACTCAAGATTTCAATAATAACCACGACTCGTCTATTCTAATATTAAATCCTATTTTCTTTTAGAAAACATTTTTGTGAAAGTAGTTAGTTGAAACTTATTGATTATTTTGATGTAAAATGAAAACCATGAAATGTGCATCTGTTACATTTATTAAGTTTAAAATATCTATTGTTGGGATTCACTTCAATGGTAAAAGTCTAAATATGTTTTTTTTTACAACACTCATAATTGCTTCTGTGTATATATTGAGGTCATATAGGAGAACAAATCAATATGTGAAGAATAAGGTTTCTTTATTTTTTGAAATTATTTTAAATTTTACCATAAGAATATTAATATATTTTATAAAATGAAATATCTTTACATTCGGAAGCGACTTATACTAACACAATAAACACCAAAGATAGGAAATTCTACATATTTTTGGATATAAGAAATGGGTCATTATTTTTTAATCATTTCCTTATATACAGTTTATAAGAGTAGCTGATTTTTATGATCTGATTCTAAGATGTAATGTGACTTATCAAAGATTATCTGTTTCAAAAAAACTCTAGAACAAATAAAAACATTGTACTACTCTCCTAGATAAATTTTAACATTAAAATATCAGATCGAGGATTTTAGTTTTAATAAGATTAGTGTTATTAACTTTTGTTAAACACATATTAGAATGAATATGAGAATGGTAGCTAAAGATCAAGGTCATATGAGGTTATAAAAAGTAGCATAGACATATTATTTAAGCAACAGATTGTGAATAAGTAAGTTTTCTTCCTAAGTTCAACAGAAAAGGAAATTTATATTGAAAAATTATCACAGAAGTTGCAAATAAATAATCAAAAAATTGTATATAGTGCTTAACAGATTATGTTGACCATGATACAGCATTGAATATTGAATATTGAAATATCTTTTGAAGTACAAGAGTGTCAATATAAGTACTATTCTATGACTTATTTTATCCAACTAGTTAACATTTGAACTAATAAAACACAATTCTAATGTGTACTTTAATAGAATAGTAATATTAGTCGACTAGTGAATTATATTTAATCTATCAGAGTTAAAGAGATTGTCTAATAAAATTCTTTATTTTTACTGGATCTGTAAATATGTGTTATTGATCTATACCATTATGAATTATCACTTCACCGACTAGAGACCCCTAATCTATCGATGTTAGTTTGAATAAACCGTTAGAATAATATACAATGGTAAATTAGGTTCAACTAATAATAATTATTAAATTAATAGTTAATTTTTTTCTCCCTTACAACCAGTCCATATAACTAGGTAACTAATCAACTCAGTTAATATAGACCAACTATTGTAGTTTATATCAGAAGTTATTTTATTTGCCGGTTAAATGTATGTACTCACAGGTTTATACATTTTCTTTATCAACTGATTATAAGTTGATTCTTTAATCTAAACATAAACTTAATAAAAATCTTTATTTGATTATAAGAAATTTTTGAGAGAAAAAAAGGTGGTAACAACCAATGGAAAGTAATTTTATCAGAATAAAGTAAAATATATTTATTTTTCAATATTTCACATACAAAACAAAACACTCATATACATGCATTTATTTATTCATTATTTCAGTCTTTATCATATGATCTATAGAAAGGAATTAAGATCGAATTACGAAATTAATCAATACTGTATTAAAGAGTTTAGACAACAAGAAGAAAATAAAGAAGGATAAATAAGGAGATAGAGACAGTCAGTTGCATTGAAATAAAGATAAGAAGGTAGTAGTAGTAGTAGTGAACACGATAAATAAGATAGATTGTTAAAAAAAATAGGTGAGTAGTCATTAGGGTTAAAAACGAACTTACTTCCATTGTTATTGTTTACTCTACTCAATATCATTTTAGAAGGTTGAGTAGGGTGAGTAGTATTAGATATATTGATAATAATAGTATTGTTTAATGAAGATGAATGAATTTTAAAAAAACTTTTGATAGTCGTATAATTTAATTCAAATGGATGGATGACCTCATTGTTTTGTGTATGTTTCGTTTTTTCCTTTCTAATACTCTTGAGGATTTTAAGACTTTTTAGCTAAAATTATAGTAGGATACCTTTAAAGGCAATCATTATTATAGTGAAAGTGACCACGCTTTAATGATTTATGTGTTATCGATGTTATATTTTGTTGATCAGCCTAAAATAATCCAGTATGATTACTTATTTATAGTTCTTGACTCTAGAACATCTTGTATGAATGATTCATGATGAAAATGATTAAATGTAGTAAATTTATTTACCAATACAATAGATTAAGATGGTGTCTTTGCTAATTGACTGTTGAAACGTGGAAGAATCGGATAACTGTTTTATGGTGATTCGGAATTATTGAACTGGGATAAAACAATTTTCACAAACTTTATAGTTTTCTTCTGATTTCAAGTCGTGATTAAGGGTGTCACCAAATAATCTAAGTTCTTCCTAAAACTACTTTGATTAATTATCTATTTTTTTTGTTAAGTTCAGTTGAGTTAAAGTTGGGAGATAAGCTTTATTGTTATAGATTTTATGATAAAATTTGCTAAATTCCCTTTGGAGTTTTTCATATGCAAACTTGTTGAGGATAGAATCGGAAACAAATTTATATTAGTTACTCACTAAAGCCAACTGAATTCCATGAATCAAATCTGCAATTTGATCACTAAATTTATTTGATTAATGCTGCTGTACACTGTTCTTAATATTAGAATTCCTTGAACGTAATTAATAGGAACCATCAGAATTATTAATTACAGCTGAGGCTTGTCTATAATCCAATAGAAACCAATGATCTTAGTTAATATTTAAAATTACATCAGTAATCTCAATAGTTCAGCAACTTATTACTTCAGCACGCAAATTCCCAATAACATCTAGTGATTTAGTCAAATACATTAAATAGTCGTTTGCGGGTAATTTATGTCGTATTTTCAGGTTCATAACTAGTCCAAAGAGTTCAGTAACATTATATCTATTTATGACACTTAATGAGATAGATATTAGTCAGCATTTGTCTCCCCAAGGTTGCAGGGAACACTTATTGATGAACCCCCACGAATAAATCCTAAATTATTTATCAAACAAAATCACTTTGTGCACTGTTAAATGTGACGATCTTGTTTTCGATCGTGATCGGCAACAAGAATGCATAAAACTGATCATTTTCAAATTAGAATGAAAAATGTATCTATTGCTTCATGACTTCCAATCATTCTCCAAAAAAAAATGTTATCTATTCTAAAGAGTTTTTATAGTCAATTTGATTCATTTTATCCACTTACAAGTAATAAAGTATCATACTTTGAGGAAAAGAAAGCCTAGATAAATTACAACACATTTATCCTCTGTACATAATCTCGATTATCTGTCAGCAAATGACGTTTGTCTTGAAATGAAATAATATTATTTTTCTTTGAAAAATAATATTATAGTTACTAGGGGGATATTGTATGATCATCAAAGAATTTCACCATTTATACAGAACAACTTATTGATGACCTACTGTGCTAACACGTAGTAATTAAAACTTATTGTCAACTTCTTTTAAGAATGATATTGTTCTTTGAAAAATAGAATGAATGAATTGCTTAATTAATATTTTGAATAAAGATTAATATTATCCATAAATTTTATTATTTAAACTTTATATATAATAAAAGATATCAGAAAATGTATTACATATCGTCGTCAATGATGTTATGTATCTTTTTATTTTATGATAAAAAAAATGAGACTTAAATTAACATAGAACTGTCAAAATGAGTTAATTTCTTAATTCATGATGTTCAACGTCCAATATTGTATAACTTTGTTTTTATCTTCTTAATTTGACTAATCAAATGAGCGCATAATATTTTCATTTTTAAATTAACATGAATAATTGAACGAAATTTAAGAAAAGTTAAACAATGACAGAAAATTCATCTTCTTATTGTTGTTGTTGTTTTTCCCTTATGACAGAAAATTCACTGAACATAAAACAGATTGTTTTCTACTTATTCCAACATCATGTTTTATGTTTACTGTTTTCCAGAAGAAAAGTGGAAATATATTAGTAACAACTGATAGAACATAATGGTAACATGAATTTATAAATTACTATATATCTTTCTAATATGTAATATTTTATGAATGATGAATTTGCTCTGAAATGAAGGTCTAGAATATCGCTAGTGATTTTGTTTTAAATGTTGTATCTCGCGAGATAGGATCGTGGATGTGCATCGCTGAGAAGTTCTACAATAGGTTGAAACGGCCGTACAGTGCTTCCAGGTTTTGCATGATGGTCTCGCTTCAATTGACTCATGATCCCAACCATTGAAATTATTCTGAAATCCACAAAAACGCCTTCTGATATTAATCAACATATGCTCACTAGTGACGGGCTTCAAGAGGTATTTCCTGGAGCTCTAGTGAGAAGCAGTGACCAATGGAGTTCAACCGGATCTGCTATGAGATAGTAACTCACTGAAGAGAATGGTGGATATGTCGCTCAATTTCGTGGGTTGGTTGAAGTTAGACGTTAATTCCACTGGATGCTGGCTCAGGGGTCTAGTGGTTGTGTTTGCACGCGAGACCGACAGGTTCTGTGTTCGAACCTTGCGATGCGGGATCGTAGGGACGCATTGCTGAGGAGTTCAACAATAAGACGAAACAATCGTCCATTGCTTTCAGGTTTTCCATGGTAGTCTCGCTTTAATTGACTCATGATCTCAACTGTTGAAATTACCATAATATCCGCAAAAATCCCTTCTGATATTAAATATTATAAACTTCAAAAGTTCGTCTATTTTATTAGCTAAAGTGTTAATTTTGAATCTTTGATTTAAAATATATGATAACAGACAGAAATGAGTTATTTTATATGACTGAATACCAGTAATATTTTAGAAAAGTATTTATTAATTAAGATAAATATAATGTGAATGAATGACAGCTATGTCTTCCTTAAAAAAATAATATTTCGACTGTTCCTTAGTTGATGGCTTTAACATTTATTTCAATTCAAATATTTCAGTTAAATTAGATAATTCTTAGTGAGATTAGAAGTTAAATGACAGTAGGTGAATTTACGATTTGTACGGATGTGTTGATCTGGTGTCAGAGTTTTTCTCAAACAACAGAAGTGATCATCTGAAATTTACTTTACCTTAAGCAATTTGGGTATTCTCTAGTCATTAGTAAGAAAAATTACATAAATGGATACAATCAATATGCTGAATTGATGAAAAAAATATTTATAGCTCAAGTGGATTCATTTGCTGGTTCCATGTTCTTTAAGTTGAGTAATTACCACTACTTCAAATGATGTCCAAAATAAAAATGAGTGCTCTGTTATCAAAATATTTAGCCCCTAAAAATGTAAAACTGCCAAATAGTCACTTGTATTGATTTTTACTAATTCTTTCTTTTCTTTATTTGATTGCATTTTAGTCTTGTATTAAACAATTCTGTTCGAGTTTTTATGCTTATTTTTTTGGCTGAATAGATCCTTGAGATAATATTTGGAAACGAACTTCAATCCAAATTAATCTCTACCAACCTGCTAATCGAACACTAATCGTGTGCTCACTTGTGACTGACTTCAAGATAATTTCTCATGGTTTTAACAGAATGTGATGAATGGAAACGTTCAGTTAAAACAAGAATGAGGTAAGTAGTCGTAAATGTCATTAAATAACATTTTACTGTATCATGAATTTAGTGAACTTAAAATTTCAAAACAATGGATACTCGTTTAATGGTTTGTAGGTAACATGGTCACTTAGGGACTTGAGTGTCTTAGGTTAGTTACTTGGTGGATTCGTGTATGCATATTTATGAGGAGTTTCATAAGAGAAAACACAAATGTTCAACATTCTTTAGTTCTTAACAGTTTCCCAATTTATATTAATCTGTAGGAAAACCACCTTTGATCAGAAAACATTTTCACATATCTTTGAATCTAACAGCAAAATACTTACATTATTATTTCATTTTATATTTATTGAGATATGAACTCATGATTTATAAAAGTATATACTGTCTATATGATCTGATGTGTATTCATGTATTGTGCTTATCAGCAATCTTTTATTGACTTCTTCCATCTTCATATATAAATAACTTACATCAACCTAATTGTTAATTTTAATTAGTTTAAGAACAACCATAAATACAAAACAAATTGATTATCACAACCAGAACAGTAGGAAGACATCAATGAAGTTGATAAGTAAAGTTCATCAAAAAATTACTAGTCATTGATAACCTGAATATTTCTAATTAATGAAATGTAACCTCATTGCATCGAGTGGTTAGAAGTAGTTAGCAGAAAACCCTGTTCGACCTAGGTTTCTTGGTACTTGCCATTCGTGAACATGGAGTACTTGTGACTTTAAAGTGACTCATACCCTATGTGGGATCCAAACCCGCATTACTTAGCTCCAGAGTTCGAGGCGTTACTAATTAACAATTTGGGCTGCTACTGACTTTTTGTTAAACTGAGATATTGGTCGATAGAATTTAATCAGTACTAAAGGACTGGGTAAACATGATATTAGCCACTACCCAGTGATTAATCGATTGTAATGCTCATGTTTTCTACGTCAATTAAGATTCTATAAATTGTATTTCTAGTTCTGAAACATAAGAAGTGAAAGACTACCAATATTTAACTCTATGTTAAGTGTGTACTGTTATAACTCGGTTTTTAAAACGTTATTATGGTACTGATATGATGACTGAAGTGTAAATAAGAACCGAAGTGTAAAAAACTTCTTATGAAGATTCTTTGATTTGATAGCTGCCTTATCAAAGTTATGTTTAAATAATATGAGGATGATAAGAAAATGATTAATTCATGATATTTTGTCCCGTTTTCATTAGCTATAAGAATCATTAAAAAACATATATATAAGGTAATAATTTCAACTTACTTCTTTCGTGAACATACTTATATCTTCTTGAAATGAATCAGATGAACAAACATCAACTGAACTATTGGAATTCTCATCTCTTGGTATACATGTGGCTAATTCACATTTTTCAAATATTAAAGCAAGTAAAGGGAATAATGGATGACTGTAAAACAAATAAAATGAATGGATTATTAATTTAGAATTCAATTGAAATACATTATAAAATTTAGTATTAGAAAGAAAGACATCTGTACTAATTTAATGAGATAACAATAATCTAGCTGTACAATCGTATATATGTATATGAAACTATTTTTGTTAAAGTACTATTTCCTTAAGGAAATGTGCGATTATACAGCTTGATAATAAATTCGTTGTAAAGAGATCTCCTAGCTGAACTTTGTGTTTTTAATGTTGAAATGGGAATTATCTGTCAATAACAATAATCCTCAAATTTTATCGTAAACACATTTATATTGCTTTTTTTAAATAATCCATTGGATTCATAACATAGTTTTCAAGTTGTGTGTTATGTTCATTCATTCGTTTAAATTTGTCTTTTAGTCTGTAAATCAAGAGTTTGTACTTGAAAATTCAGAAAATTTACCTACATGAATCTATTCATTAGTGTATGGTATGATTCTTTTATGTTAACGTTTAAAATAAATATTTCCTTATGATTTATAACATAAGAATCCATGAGACAATACAATAATTACTGTGACATGAAATTTTGACAGAAATGAATATAAATATTATTAGAGATTTATGAAGATTGTTTGAAATGAAGTTTGTACAGTATTACATATGAACTGAGGTTGATAATACGAAATTTTGGATCGTCACTTAGTAGTCTGAAAGCATAATGCTTTTAGTGAAATAATAAAAGCCATAAGTTCACATTTAACCAAGCTTGGTTACACAAAAATGTAGAATCTTAAAGTAGGATAAACCACTTATTTAATATTTTCTGTGTAGTTTTTGTTTTGTTTTAATAACTTGTCAACTAAGTTTTAGATGAGAAATCAACTTAAATGTTTATAAATAGCTCCTCACCCCCTAAGAAAAAAACTACGAACATGTCTAACGTCTATTTACAATCATATTGTTACAATAGTAAACTGATTTACCGTTAATATTAAATTTTAGGTTTGTTTTCAAATGTGTATTTTTCATCAGTTGAACTTCACTATTGATTAACTAAATTAAATAACTGGTAAAATTAACTAAAGTGATCGTGATACCTATTATTTTGAGAGTATCAGACAAGTGAATTATATGGAACGCAATGTACATCCTGTAGCCATTAAGTACAAATGATTAACCTTAATTCCTTTTACAATTTTCGTTTAATTATCACATTATGATTAGGGAATTGTTTTTAGGCAATATGTAGGGATATATATAGGTAACAGTAAAACTAACCTTTTAATCTTTTCAATATTCTGTTTCATATCTAATCCATTTTCATCTGTATCATTATTATAAGGACAATTACTGCCACCATCACTGATATTAACATTAGTAGAATTGACACGAGAATTAAGAAATCGTGAATAATGTTCCAGTGAATTCGATACTTGAGGCATACCATTTATTATCACTGTTGTTGGTGGTGTCACTGTTCCAGGTGCTGCAGTTGTACTTAATGTAACTGATGAACCTATTAACGAATTTCTTAGTGAAAAATATTCTTGATATTCATAAGGATTTTGTCTTTGTGTTTGTTGTTGTTGTAAAGGTTGCAAGATGTTATTATTAATTTTGTTCATATTAGAAATTCCCTGTGTAGAATTGGAATTTAATGACATAGCCAATTTATGAACATCAATTGATGAGTTGGATGATTCGTTTGGTGATAATAATAAATTTGGTAATAACTGACCAGCTGTTGGTGGACTAAACAATCCTAACAGTGTTTCGCCACCATAAATTTCACTGTTCATAATTTTCTAGTCGAAACTAATGAAAATGTTTTCGTTATAATTTCAGAAATTGTATTGTCCTAATGAATTAATTTTGTTGGAAAAGAAAGTAAAGGTAGATAAGAGTTTTGTTTTACATAATGTTAAGGTAAAAAAAAAAAGCAAATTACATATTTATCTCTTTGATACATCATATAGGATATATATTCATAAATACAACCAAAATAACTAGGATTCTAGACCGAGAACCAGTCACATTATTGATCAGATAATTAGATTTTGGAAAATGGCAATGTCATGAATGATGTTTTCTCTTTATAGCACTCAAAAAAAGTTGTAAAAAATAACTTAAAACTACTTTTACAGAGAACTTAACAAATTATGTCGTCTTTATACAAGGAGAGTGGTGTATGATATTAAAACGAAGCAGATAAGTTAATCAAAATTTTCAAATTACACATAACATTCAAGTTGGGAGAAGACAAATTCAGAACTTCTTAAGTCATCATATATAGATCAGACAGTCCCCAAATACTCTGGTTGAACTTTACATTTACTCACTTACTTACACCTGTTACCTCTCATAGAGAAGCATAGGTCATCCACCAGCATTCCTAGACAATCTTTTCAAGATCCTTTCAGTTCCTATTCAACTTTTGGATGTTTGCTCCCAGTTCTCGACTCACTGTGTTCTTCGGCCTTCCACTTTTCCGTTTTCCTTCAGGATTCCAAGTTAGTGCTTGCTTCGTGATTCAGTTTGATTATTTCGGTAATGGATGTCCTAACCACTTTCATCATCTTTTCCTGATTCCTTCTCCAGATGGAAGCTGATTTGCATATATAACTTAGACTAGTATCTGTGCTGTGGTGAGATTGACAGAGGATGACCAACACTAAGAAACAGTACTTAAAACAATTTAATCTAAATATCTGAGTTCTTCACAAGGTCTTCGGTAAAATCCTTAATTTTAACGTTTGATAGCAGGGAACTCGACTGAAACTATCAGTCTCTTCAGGATTCCAGCGACGTCTTACTTGGGGAGTCCCAATTGACATGATATCCATCAAATGATTACTGCCTAACAGAAAACTGCCGATTTGAGGTTCGAAATCATCAACTTAAGTTCGTTGGTGAGAAATAATACTAGATCAAATTAATCCTTCCAGTGCAATGCTGTTTTTATAAGATTTTTGACCGTTTTAAAGCGCCTCACTAACGTATTTTTCACTTTGAAATAAAAGGTACATAAGTTTAAAACTTTACTACAAAATATTTTAGGTTAGACTGTTTACTAATTAACTCTTAGTATTCCTATATCCTATGTGTAAGACAGTATAAACATTCTGTTACTGTTTTTCGTTGATTAAAATTCTTCAGTGCTTTAAAAAATTAATAGATTCGCGCATATTTACGAATCAAAGTTGCATGTGAATTACCCAAATGGGAACAAATAAACAAAGTTTTTGATACACCAAATCGTGTATTGATCATTTAAGCCATAGAAAGAAGGAAAATAAATTATAAAAGGCTTTCTTGAATTGAACATCAATTCTTTCAAAGAAAATAAATGTATATCCAAACACACATACATACACTTAGACAAAAGATGATTAGGCAAGTGTAAATTTGCATACATATGGATTTACATAAATAGAAGTTATTACTCATGTAACCAATCCTTATCTGATTAGGGGAATCAAGCATTATCACACATACATTCATCATTATTTCTACTTTGTGACATCAATCTTGATAGTCATAATTCTAATCAAGAGGAAGTGAGGTCAAAAGATCATTAGAAGCCTGTAAGTTCTGTGTTTTGTAATATATATCTGTATGTGCACAAATAACATAAGTTGCATGAAATACGAATTTAAGAAAAGCCAAGTAACCATGTTATTTATTTATAAATGTCATGATGTGTGCTTAAAGAAGTGTATGTGTGTGTATATGTGCGGATTATATATATTCTAGCAAAATATTTGATTAAAAAAATCAAATTCATTTTTTAAGCTGAGATAGCAGCAAAATATATTCATCGAAACTTGACATTATTAAGCCTCAAGTGACAAAGATTTCATTTATTATGTTCGAAATTAAATGAATATGTATACATTCATAAGTAGATAAGAACTAAGTTGATAACACAATCAATAAACTGACATAAAGATGTTTTTAAATGCTCACTCTGACAAACTAACATTTGAAGTTTACAGTATTTAACTGCATTACACTGCGAGGCCCTGAAATCCAGGGTTTGAAGTTGTTCCTTCATATTACTAGGGAGTTCCGATCAAGCGTGGAACAGCTGTCTGATGTTCTAAAGTTTTTCAATGGTATTGATAAGAGGTAAAAATAATGATCAGTTATCTAGCTTACCTAAATAACTTGTTGAAGAATTACTACCAAAGGAAGATATTTAAAGTATATTTTTCTGCTTTAGTTAAACCATATTTATTTAGAAAGATGCATTAATGAATGAGTTATTCTCATATTTTTCCACATATAAGTGGTCTTTCATTTACTAATCATGGTTTCTATTTGGTATTACTTATTTAGAAACATTGGATTTATTCCTTTTAGAAAAACATCAGAAGGAAATAACACAATAAAATACTAAATGGTACACTTATAGAATCAATCATTTTTAAGATAAGTCAGTATACACTGTAATTTTGAATAACTTAGTCAAATAGCACCATTATAACTTAGTTGATAGAGATCTACTAACAATTAAATTTAGTAAATGATCAATTAATGTTTAAATAATTCAGTTCTACAGGGGACAACCCAAATATCTCAACAACTATGTCTTTGATTGAGGTCATGAACCGATTGATGTTAGACCATCACAATTGAAAACCTGGGAGCACTGGAAGGCCGTTTCTTCCCCTTGTGGGGCTCCTCAGCAGTGCGCATCCACGATCCCGCGAGCGGGACTCGAACCCAGGGCCTTCGGTCTCGCGCGCGAACGCTTAACCAACTGGACCACTGAGCCGGCATCCAATGGTGATAGTTTCTAGTTGCTGAGGAGTCCCACAATAGGACGAAACGGCCGTCCAGTGCTTCCACGTTTTCAATTGTGATGGTCTAACATCAATCGGTTCATGGTCTCAACCAAAAACTTAATAATCTCCACAACCCCTATACTAGTAACTATGTCTTTGACTGTGATAGTGGGTGAAACAAGGATCATATGTTTTCCCTCCAAGTTGAAAGTTATTCATTGATGATTAGTGTAAACTAAAGCAAAACATTAGTTTGAGGCTTCTTGGCATCCACCAATATAACATTACTGACTAACAATCATAGTAGTACATCCAGTGTATAAGTGAAAGAATTTTATTTAAAAATATATTTTACTGTGAAGCTATTATTAGTTACTAGTTGGTGAAAGATCTACAAATATAAAATTTATTCTACTCAAGATTTATTAAACAAGAATGTATCAGAAATTGTCATTCTTATTAACAATGAATTTTGGTATGTCTTATTTTATAAACTTGAAGTCTTGAAAAATAGATTACTAATACATGATATGATATTAACTATTTGATCTTAGTTAAGAAATTTCAATATATGAATTAGATATTCTTTTATGGATAGCTAACATCCAATATACCGGGGCACTATGGATATACTATTAAACTGTCTATCTGTATGAATATATATATTGCTTAAAAGCGAAATAAACAAATACAAATGAAACTATATCTAGTCTCATTACGTGTTAATTGGATAATAGCTTATTTTAAAAATACAAATACAAAGCGGAAACTTAGTGGAAACAATAAACATTTATTGTATGTTAGGTTCCTATGATCTTAATTGGAAAACTACTAAAAACCAGGATATACAGGATAGTTAAATAAGTTAAACCATGTTTTGATATAGGTTATTTATGAAGATGCATTTTAATATTCCCGACGACACCGTTTTTTTTAATTATTTCTTAACTTAATATTTTCAAAGAAAGGAAATGAATAAAGTATTTAAGTTGCTCAGCATAGACATTGAATAGTTGGTGGATTAATGTATATATCATTTAGATAAATACAGTTTGACCAATTAAATCAATTTCTTATATCGAATACCTAGAATCATGCTTTTCCCAGTTGCGATTGAAGTAATGTTATGACTTTAATGATTGAAAATCATATTATGATGCAAAACTCTGATATACTACCACTACTACTACTAATACCAATAGCACTACTACCACTCATAATAATAATATAAAGAATGATAGATTTTATTAACTGTTTAATCAGGAACTAATAATATCTGATGAAATAGTTGTTTAGTGCTTCCAATTCCAAAAAGCATTTCAAATGTGATCAATATGTGACATAAATCACCTACATATCAAACTAATTTCCACAAAAGCAGTTTGTCTAAACTAAAATCTTCAGCTCTCTAACGACTTACTTTGAAATAGATTCTTAAAGATTTAATTGAAGATCATGACCGATGAAATTTAAACAAGTCGTGAGTAGAAAAGCCATCATTAATGGAAATGGATGAAGATACCTTGATAACTCGAACTGACTAAAGTCAGAAATATAAATTATTAGGTGTAAATTTAGTGTTTGTAAATGTTAAGCACTCTCTGATAAACCTGAAGGTCCTGGGAAGTCCAGTACAAGGATGGGGCAGCTGTCCTTTAATCTCCGAGATTGATCAGTAACGAACTTTGCCTCTAAAAACCACTTCATCTATATCTATCTATATATTAAACAACATTTAATAGTGAATAGTTATCCTGTTCCAATGTAAGATTAATCCGTAGTACACATCTAGGAAATATTATCAGATAAATGCCAACTTGAAAAATTCTATTCATAAAATTCCGATTGTTTATCTCTCGATTAACTGAATTTCTAAGTAAAATAAAAGTTTTCAACTGAATAGTATTTCTTATTCAAAAGTTTCAAAATATTTGTTTCTTCTAACTGTTTCAATGTTACTGTTCTGATAACATCCGTTTTCTGATAAAAAAAGGGTTCCGGACTATTAAATTTCTAATATATTACTGAGAAAAAGCACTTAGTACACAAAATTTAATTTACGGTGAACAATACGTTTACCATAGTACACAAGCTTATACCATCATAAACAGTAATTACAAATACATATACTTTATATTGGTTAAAGGATTCGTCTAACATACATTTGAAATCTCAACTCGACAAGTGTCTTAACTGCGTAACAGGTATACATATGGTAATTTGACTCTTGTCAACCATTTTCACCACTAAATCCAAACGATTTTGAAAAAAGCTATTGAGTCATGAAATCTTGAACAACCGTTCCTATCGTAAGTTATACTGAATCTCTAAAGAACCATTCCAACCTAATAGAAATTATAGTCAGCATATATGCATTATTGATTAGTTTCAAGTTAGTTTCAAATGGATAAATGTGACTTCCATAATTAACTGGATCAGAAGTTAATCAACTAATAACACTAGATAAAAATTAAGTTAAATTATTAATTTTAGTATAGGGATTTGTGATTATAGCATATTCACAGTTGAAATCACAAGTCGATCTAAGCTAGACCACCATCGAAATCCCGGAATCATTAAACAGCTGTTTTGTTCTGGTAAAAATCCACGATCTCGCATGCGGGAATCGATGACCTAACTGAGATCGGTTCATGAATACAATGCAATCCAACAATCTCTAGTGGAGTCAACCCGTGATGTCTGTTAGTCATTTATCCACTGAAGACAATGAACAATGGTCGCGCAATCTCGTGTATCGATTAACGTTAGACATCAACACCATCATAAACAGTAATTACAAATACATATACTTTATATTGGTTAAAGGATTCGTCTAACATACATTTGAAATCTCAACTCGACAAGTGTCTTAACTGCGTAACAGGTATACATATGGTAATTTGACTCTTGTCAACCATTTTCACCACTAAATCCAAACGATTTTGAAAAAGCTATTGAGTCATGAAATCTTGAACAACCGTTCCTATCGTAAGTTATACTGAATCTCTAAAGAACCATTCCAACCTAATAGAAATTATAGTCAGCATATATGCATTATTGATTAGTTTCAAGTTAGTTTCAAATGGATAAATGTGACTTCCATAATTAACTGGATCAGAAGTTAATCAACTAATAACACTAGATAAAAATTAAGTTAAATTATTAATTTTAGTATAGGGATTTGTGATTATAGCATATTCACAGTTGAAATCACAAGTCGATCTAAGCTAGACCACCATCGAAATCCCGGAATCATTAAACAGCTGTTTTGTTCTGGTAAAAATCCACGATCTCGCATGCGGGAATCGATGACCTAACTGAGATCGGTTCATGAATACAATGCAATCCAACAATCTCTAGTGGAGTCAACCCGTGATGTCTGTTAGTCATTTATCCACTGAAGACAATGAACAATGGTCGCGCAATCTCGTGTATCGATTAACGTTAGACATCAACACCATCATAAACAGTAATTACAAATACATATACTTTATATTGGTTAAAGGATTCGTCTAACATACATTTGAAATCTCAACTCGACAAGTGTCTTAACTGCGTAACAGGTATACATATGGTAATTTGACTCTTGTCAACCATTTTCACCACTAAATCCAAACGATTTTGAAAAAAGCTATTGAGTCATGAAATCTTGAACAACCGTTCCTATCGTAAGTTATACTGAATCTCTAAAGAACCATTCCAACCTAATAGAAATTATAGTCAGCATATATGCATTATTGATTAGTTTCAAGTTAGTTTCAAATGGATAAATGTGACTTCCATAATTAACTGGATCAGAAGTTAATCAACTAATAACACTAGATAAAAATTAAGTTAAATTATTAATTTTAGTATAGGGATTTGTGATTATAGCATATTCACAGTTGAAATCACAAGTCGATCTAAGCTAGACCACCATCGAAATCCCGGAATCATTAAACAGCTGTTTTGTTCTGGTAAAAATCCACGATCTCGCATGCGGGAATCGATGACCTAACTGAGATCGGTTCATGAATACAATGCAATCCAACAATCTCTAGTGGAGTCAACCCGTGATGTCTGTTAGTCATTTATCCACTGAAGACAATGAACAATGGTCGCGCAATCTCGTGTATCGATTAACGTTAGACATCAACACCATTAGATACCGGTTGAATGGTTCAGAGGTTAAGTGTTCGTGAGCGAAACCGAGGGTATTTAGTCCAAATCTCTCTAGAACGGTCTTGGATGCTCATTACCGAAAAATCCCATAACAGGAAGAAACAGTCGATCAGTGTTTCTAGGTTTCCAATAATGGTTTAACTTAGACCGGTTCATAATTTAACTGAAATGAATAATTAGTTTATATGGTAAGGGGTTAGAAATAGCTGAAAAGAAACCCTGTTAGTGAAGCTTATTCGTAATTTTACGGAAACTAACTCTCATTGTAGGACTCAAACCCGCGTCACTCAACTATAGAGTTTAAGACATTACCACTGAATGATTTTGGCCGCGACTGATACAGCAAGAAATATCTGCAATCTTTTGAGAATGAATGTGCCCTGTGGTATATATATTTCATAGACCAATTGTCTCCAGTGACAGGAACTCTGATCATGTAGCAACTTTTCAACATATTCGCTTCAGGCAAAAAAATCATTGTTTAGACATTTATTCTTTCTCAGTTCATGTATTTTTGATCCTTCTCTGATCAATAATAGACAATCTAAATAACAACAATGAATCATAATCTTTTCTTTTCTTTTTTCAATATTGATCATTAACTGACTATATCAATAATTTTAGTCATGTTTGTGAAGCAACTATATAAGAATTCTTTTCATAATTAGTTATACGTATAATTATGCAACGTATTTATTTATTTATTAAGTCCTAAGTGTATTTGGGTGTATTAAATTTACTCATTTTTATAGTCTATAACATTTCAGTGAATAGAAATTCTAAGTGAAAATTTGTAACGAACTATAATGTCTATTGTAAATATTTTATTTTTATATAGAACAAAAAAAAGGTAATTGATCATCTGTACAGGTGTACAAGTTGAGTAGAGAATTAAATGAAATACAAAATTTTTTCAATTTTTTTCAATTGGAACTCAAAACAACTGTCAACCAACACCAAGGTCAATATTTTCTGCACAAATGTCAAGGCAGTTCTATTGTATGGGGCGGAAACTTGGAGAATTACGAAAGCCATCATCCAGAAGATACAAGTGTTTATGAACAGTTGTCTATGCAAAATACTTCGGATCTGTTGGCCAAACACTATCAGTAACAACCTATTGTGGGAGAGAACAAGCCAGATCTCAGCCGAGGAAGAAATCAGGAAGAAGCGCCGGAAGTGGATAAGACACACATTGAGGAAAGCACCCAACTGCGTCGCAAGATAAGCCCTCACTCGGAATCCTCAAGTCCAAAGGAGGTGAGAAAGACCAAAGAACACATTACGCTGAGAAATGGAGACAGATATGAGAAGAATGAACAATTGGATAGAACTAGAAAGGAAGGCCCAGGATAGAGTGGATTGAAGAATGCTGGTCGGCGGCCTATGCTCCATTAGGAGTGACAGGCGTAAGTAATATTCTAATTTAACTGAACAACATTAACAGATACTTTGCAAAATAATCCTATAGGAATTAACTACTAAGAAATATGTATAAATGAGTCCTGCTAAATTAGTCTATCAAAGATTTTGTTCATACTTTGTTAATGAACGCTTGCCATAGTTTTAAGTTAAATGAAACAATCATACAAGTGAAGAGATTTATTCAAATTAACTTGAAAATAGCCTACTATATAGATATAAAACTTTTTTTCTTTATTCTAGAAAGTTCTCAAAATTTTAAATCATTTTTTCTAAGTAATTATTTACACATGTTCTGGCTAAAGTTGGCTACTGGTTAACAGTGGATTACAAGATTAGCAGTTGACCCTATTTGAAATTCATCATCTTTGTGTACCTATATCCCTGTGTCGATCTTCACACTAAAATTCGAGCTCATTACTTTTCGCTTCAAATGTCAAGGTATCATTCACTAAGCTAGCTAGACCAAATTTTCTAAAAAAAAAAGTACTTGCGATTAATTGAAAATATCTAGTCAATTCACTCAGGGTACACATAGTTGAATAAAGACTGATCAATTATAGTTAATAACATTGACAATGGAAACATATAAATCTTTTCATACAATTACTTGGGCAGTTTGTCAAGTTATTTTTTTCGCTGCAGTTTGATACATTTTATAGATGGTTAAATATTTCACTGACTGGAATCATGAGTCAATTGAAACTAGATCACCATGGAAGACCTGGTAACAGTGGACGGCCGTTTCGTCTTAGCATGGGACTCCTCAGCAGTGGGCATCCACGATCCCGCCTCGTGGGATTCGGACCCGGGACCCATCGGTCTCGCGCCAGGCGCTTAACCAAGTAAACCACTGAGCCAGCATCCGACGGTTAAATATTTATCACTAAGTTGTAAAGTGAACGAATTGTTTTTAAAAAAAAGATTATTTGGCTATATTTTGCATGACAATTAATTAATTAGGCAATTCAGAATATACATTTCGGTTTATTTAAGATTTATCAGCTGGTTAACTTGTAAATACAGACAATATTAAGCTATACATTTACAATAATCATTCTCGTACAGAACCATAATCTAATTTAAATGTTAACTAATAACACTTGCTGTAACGCTTAAGTTGTGATAAATATTTTGACTAGAGCTCTTTATTACTCTTAGATTATAGTTAGCATGTATTATTAGGCTTTAAACATTATTCTATCTGTTATGCTACCTTAATGTTGTAACCTTATTAAAATAGAAACAAGACAAGGGGAGAAACTGACAGATAGATGTACAGTGGTTTCAGAAGTTATGTCATCTTACTGTTTAATGATATAATTTATCAAGATAAGTACAGACAATAATAGTAAACAAACTATACATTGACTCTGTATAAACCAATGTGAATTTCTTCAATGGTTCATATCTAAATCATAAATCTAAAAACATCTAGTTTGTGATAAAAATCTTTATGTTTCACTTAGAGAAAAAAAACGAAAGTCAATCTGACCAATCTTCGTACTGAAACAACGATACTGCAAACAAACGATTAACTATGATGAGCATAAATAGTTAATAATGTCTTTAAGAGAATACCGAAATAGAAAGGAAAATTACGTTTATCAGTCATTAGGTAGAAGCGGACCTCATGATGACTAGGCCTTGATGCCAATAGAATTCCATAGACCATGTTTGAAATTCAGTGATTAAGCTAACTGATTGGAAATCACTATACAATTTGTTTGATATTAAGTAGTCGGAAGCAGGCAATACGTGTCTGGATCTCTGAGAGAACAGTAATTTCATAAAGACCATGGAGACACTTTCTTAATGAGTGCCAACCAGAATAAAACTTACATCTTAAGATTTCTACTTATCTCTCCTTACAACAGTTCATCATTATACTAGATCTGTGTGGATGAGAGAATTGGATTTGAAAAACCTTTGTCATTGTATAGAAAATCGGTGTTACAATGTAATTGTAGAAAAATACTTACACCGTTTTTGACGTAATTAGGTTTTTTTAAAATAAACTATTAAAAATATCTTTATTTTCTATCATTTGTAGGATCACTGAGTAAACAACAATTTATTATTCCTGGGATGAAATACTTCAGACAGTAGTTACTTTTCCCGTCCTTCATGTGTGGACAATGACGCACAAGTCACATGATTAAAACGTCTGTACATGAGCTATTCAATGATCATCAATGTCTGTTGATAATCAAATCGCTCTATGAGTGAATAACTCAGCTTATTACAAACTAGACTTAGTAATATAATCACACTTACCGTTGGAATTCCAACGATATTTTTTTTCTTATTCTCTGCCATTAAATTAGTTAACAGTGGTATTTACCGTTGCTGATATTCATGACTTAATTTCTATTAAGTCTATGATTATATGAACTCAGTAGATCAATGGATAATGCCCTGATGTTTAGGAAGATAGGTATCCAATCTGAACGTCAACACTAGGATTCAGGTAGATACAAATGACGCGTCCCAAATAGGATGAAATATACTTCTTACACTTCACTACTAGCCAAAACCCTACTATACTCGAAAATTTATCGTTCTTGTTTCCAAGTAAGTTTTTTCTCTTCTTTTAATTTATCACTTAAATTCCAATTTATGTATATAGTTTCAGCTTTTATTCATTATAATATTGACTGAAAATACTAGCAGAGTATCAATCAGAGTTTGTTAATTAAAATCAAAATTGGCCGAACTTTAAATCTTATGAAAAATCCACAAGTTAATCCTAAATGAAAACTTCTACTTTCCAACAAAAGTTATAACTACATGTGAATTGTTAAATGTTTCTATTTTGTTATTAATCAGAATAGTTTATACTAGTATTATTTAGAAATAATTAATTAACCAGTTTGATAACTTTCAAGTTTTATGATTAAATTTTAATACTGCCTAATAATGGAATACAAGTAGTTAATTCTGTAAAGTTTAGTGCTCGCCAGCCTGATATACCTACATCTCAATACTGATTTATACAGTGAGACTCAAACTCAGTATTTAACGCTTCAAACTCCACCGTGTTATTCACCGAGGTACTGATTCTCAGTAAAGCGGCCCGGATCCTAATGCTAGCTACAATTTAACTTTAATAAAACCTTGTGATCAAATGTTAACATCAACTTAATCTGCTTATGATCCACCAATGATAATGGAGATCTACCAATTGCAATCCTTAACATCAACAACTGGAAAATACAAACTACTACAAATTCAGTTTTATTATATTTTAGGAAAATATTGACGATATCATGGAAAGTCCAAGCTATCTAATTTCGACTTAACTGCCTGAAACTAGGGCACAATAATGTTAAGGGTGCCTACTCAAAGTTATATCACCAGTCTGGGTAATCACTGACTGCAATTTTGAGCTATTTTGATTAATGTAGACTAATTGGTTTTTGTCAACGAGACAACTGGAAAAAAATAGTTGAAGATTTTAAGTGATATAGCTGAAAATTCATCATAATGGCACTGATACATCCAACGGTATTTTATATTTCAATGGTTGAGATCATGAGTCAATTGAAGCTAGACCACCATGGAAAACCTGGAAGCACTTCGAAAATCAATTCGTTCTAGAATAATAATATTCTGTTGAAATTGCGTCCTTTGAACTGAATGACTTAATCGCAGGTCTCCTATTGTCTTTCTGGACAATACTATTAGCCCAAAATTCAGGTAGAAGTGAATTACGAGAATTTCTTCACAAAAGATTACTAGTTCGTTCTAATCAAATTCAAGTTCAACCAAATAGGCTGTTAGTCACTTGTGGAGAAATTCTCATAATTCATTTCTACCTGAATTTTGAGTCAATAGTGTTGTCTAGAAAGACAATGAAAACCTCACGATCAAAATGTTCAGCTCAAAAAATGGAATTCACAACAAAATCACCCTTTCAAGCTATAAAATCTTATCCAACATCTCAAACAACAATATTTTCTGTGTTGAATCTTTAGTTTCCTAATCATTATTATTATTACAGTTTCTTTAATTATTTTCATCACACTGTTCTGATACAATATATCAATTTTAATGGTTGCAGATATTTTACAAGTTGTAGATTGGCTACAGCTAATGAACTATTGACAATCAGACATTAAATTGAAAAAGTATAATTAAATATCCAAAGTTTAACAATCGTATACCATCAACTGCATAATGTGTCAACATAATAGTAATCTAGAAACAAATATGACTCAATTGTGGTGATCTTTCTTTATATTTTAATAGAAAACAAACTAATTCACATAATATCCATATGAAATGCAACAGGATTCAAAAATAATGCTTATAAATGCGAATTAATGCCTAGTTACTAATTGAAATCTAGTAGAATGACTGTTAGTAAAACTGTGTCTTTCTGAATCTGTAACCGTTTTTTTTCAGAAAGTTCACAATTTATTCAACTCGATAATAAAGTTATGTATTCCGATGGTCGTCAAACAGTACATCTCGATTTTTCATAGAAATGTAAAAGAAGTTATGGATAATTTGTTGAAGATTCACCTAGTACGTTATTTTCATTTATACTCCTTTTTTTGGAAGAATATACCAAACAAAATTTCAATAAACCTGTTTGATTCTATCCTATGGAATACTATTTCGAATAATTTAAGTACTTAAATCTAAAATCAGTAGGATATAACATTTATTACCTCTCAACTAATTCACGTAAATATATTGTTGCTCAATATATATGAAATTTGTATTCGGTTGGTGAGTTTTATTTCCGTTTATTTCTACGTTGTATATCTTTCAGTTCGAAATAATTAGAAAATCGTTAACATTCTACCCATATATAGGACAATGTCAACATCAGTTAAACCAAATGTGTTTGTTAAACATTGCAAAGATGTTTTTTGCTAATTAACGTTAAGAAAAACTTGAATATTAGTTATTCTATAGATCAGCTCAAAAAAAACACACGAGATTTTACAATAATACATTATTTCTCAAAACAATAATAAATAGTTCTTAAAATGAGGTTGTTTTACACTACAGTTTTTTGTTGCAATTTTTCATTCGATTAAACTCATCAACATTGTGAAAGCTTTTGGAGACTGTTGAATATTATTAGGATCATGAGCTAATATATGTTAAATAACCACTGAAAGGTAGAAAACAATGGGTAACTGTTCCATCTTAGTATGGTACTCATCAACAGAACACATCGCAGCCCAACCGGACATCAAACTCAGGAGTTCAAGGCTTCAGAACAAGAGCTTGGCTTTTAGATCAATAACTTGACGACCAGTGTTTTTCATATATAACCTCAAATAATTTGTAATGCTGAGCAACTATATTTCATTGTGTTTAATAGATAACTGCCTCAAACTCTACACATTTCTATCCTTAGTTGAGTCCCTCAATAGTCACATACTAGAACAGAACAGCTTTTCAATACTTCTTGATTTTTAGCAATTATTTAACTTAAGCTGGTTAGGGATAACAATCAAATTAGATTATTAACCGAAGTTAATCATTGTGTGAATGAACATTTAAAACCTCTACAATTATCGGACAAATGTCATGCTATTCCACATATAAACCACTTATTCATATTGTTCACCTTATGATTATTTTCATAGAATGAGACATAAACAAGTTAGAATTCATGTAATCAAATAGAAATGTTTCTAAGATTATGTCTTTACAATACTTACATAACACTATAAAATCTAATATAGTTACTAACTTATTTTAATCAATGATAGTCTATTTATTTCAATAGCAAATGAAATGTCATGAAAAATATTATTTTGTGAATTTTAGTTTAAACTAATGCACCAATTACATATTGATGAGACTATCATATTAACCATCATGTTTAATAAGATGTATTTGTATACATGTATATAATATAGATACATATAGGTTTTTGAAGCATCATAATCCTTATCAGGTGTCGTACTGTAAAATGCATAACAATTTCTGTCATTACTTACAAAAAAGTGGAAATACATTAATCAAAATTATGGACATCCATAGTCTTGAAAAAATTCATTTATACTACAAATAAGTTTTTCAATCTATCTCTTTTTGTAACAATAGTTTTGAGAAATAAGGATTACCTTCTTTTTTAAAAAAATTAGTTATTCACTCTGTGCATATACGAAATGCTAGTAATAATAATAATAATAATTAATATATCTTACCTGATAGTACTCAGTTCTATGCAGTGTTCTTTAAGTTACTAATTAATATCCGTAATGATATAGAAAAATAATAGAATCATGATAATCCTTTGAATCATTATGTAAATATAAACTTTCGATGTTTAGTCTCGCTTTTTTTGTTTTCAAATTAATGATAAAATATTCATATGTACAAAACTACCATAAATACAATACACACACACTTTGGATTGGTTTAATTGAATAACTTTTGAATAATAACAAAAATTCCAAATACCAAAATTGTAAATCATATTGTGTCGTTTAAATTTGTGTTCGAATTTCAATATTCCAATTATTGTTCATTGTTAAATATTTTTTGCATTTGTTTGATAAAACTATTGATAGATATTTAATGTCACTTGACAACAATTGAGAGTAGTATAGTAATGGTGATATTATTATTATTATTATTATTACTAAGTTTCTAACAAGCTACCTCGAACTCATGGGATGAGAATATTGGTAATTTTAGAAATTATTGTAACGTAAACAAAAATCAATAATGATGATGATGATGGACATTGTTTATATAAATATATACATACATATAAAGTATATAATTTAACTGAAAATGATCCATATGAATTCTTCCAATATTATAACAATATGTCAGTGTAACAATGAACTCATGTCAAAATGTTGTAGAATAATCTATCTAGACAAGAAAGTATAAGTCTTTTTTTTTCTTCATTAAAACAAAAAGATATAATAAGACCGAATATCGTTACTACCTTCATATGTTTGTCTGTCTACAATCAGTAGGTGTATATATGTATTTATGTGTGTGTGTATTTGTATGTATTTATGTATACAGAATGATAAATTATCTTTCTATTTAAAGGAAGGAAATAGGAAATACGTAAATATCATTTTGACAAGTTTGAATTATCGTCTGTGAAAAATGATTGATGATAGTTATATTTTTCTTTTCATAAAAAAGTATCCCAAATGAGTTACTGCACGTTGTTACAAGACGAATGGCTATGATGATGGTTGGTAATGATCAAAGATGAAATAACATGAAACGTGTTAATAACAATGATGTATTTCCACCCACTCAATAAATAAATAACTGACTAACTTTCTATATTTTTCGGTTAAGTTTTTTGATGGGGAAATATTTGTATGCTTCCACTGGATATTATAACCTATCTCTGTCAAATTCACTAGTTAGAATATTTGAGTGGTGGGATTTTGATTTGCAAGGGGTGTACGTATTATGTACAGTGTATGTACATGCACGTATATGGGTCCGTTCGCTTGTGTGCGAGAAAACAGGTAATTTTAGCTGTTCACGTGTCCGTGATTATGATTGGACCACTAGTAGGAACTGATGAGTAGATTCAGTCCTCCATGTTTGTTTTCATGTTGGACAAAAATAATCCAATGACACAACCGTAAACTACCTACCAAAATGATTGTCCTCAGGTTGCTATTATAAGTGTAGATAAAAAAAGTATCCATTCATTTTGTCTACTAAAATATGCAGCGTTTATAAAACCAAAAAAATATATATAGAATAACAAACATCCATGTAACACTCATACAAATAATCCTTCTAGTGGGAAATCAAGAAATAGGGAATGTTAAGCAAGGGAATGAGGAAAATAATACCAAACAAACTTTCATTGGTGTCACTGCTAATAAACAATTACTGCCATAACGGATTTTAGTCAAACTAGTAAACAAATTAACCAATCAGAAAGAAGTAAATACATCGGTACCTATTCCATGATTCGTTACTTCTAGCGCTACCATGTATTGTGTCGCATTTACATAAATAATAAAGTCGAAGGGGGTAACATTGTGAGAGAAAAATATCTAATAACACACACATACAATTCTTAAACACATATGAAGAACAACATATTTCTGTTAAGACCAATAGGAATACATAATCGAGAGAAAGAATTGGTATATTTCGTTGAGAAATATATTCCCAGAAGTGAATAAACAATAAATGTGTATAAGTGCGACTGCTCTGTTTCTCTCACTTCACATATAAACACATACAAATCTATACGAAATGCTCTAGAACATTTTCTCGCTGTTTGCCCAATATGTCTGTTCAAGTGTGGTTGACTCCTAATTCTGACAACAGCATTAAAAAATTTATGGTAGACGAATAAACATTTTTTCGCCTATAAGTAATATATTACTTATTGATTTACACAAGTTTTTCTATTAAACAACTTAATTTAGGAATGGAAAGTCTGTCCTAAATGCACTTTATAGAAGAAAAAATAAGTTGGTCGATAAACGAGGAGTTATTTTTAATTCAGAGATAACTAGTTCCCATAATTGCTTTTTCTCTTAGAATAAATGATAAAATACTGCTACTGTCAGATTTATCCGAAAAGAATGGCTGGTTGTTAATCGTAATGACCAATATTATTTGGATAACAAACGTTCTTGATATCTAAGACTTAAAATGAATGTAGAGGAAAAGAACCACAGCTGATATCAAAGAAAAGGTAATAGAAAAATAGATAGTTTACTCTCCCCAGTTATGTATAATTATTTTTCCTCACTTGTTTATATGTACATATTATCCACAGTTCTCAAGCTATCGAATTCATAAACAGACAAACTGTTTATTTACAAGGAACAGAACCTTATTAACGACCATATTGATTGTAAAAATTGGCCTGAAAAGACAGAATTTAACTACAGTGATACTGAGCTCTCTCTCTCTCTCATAGATGTTGTACTCAGACCAATATATATGATGTTAATACAAAAGAGTAACGCATATAATACCTTCAAGAAGTGGGTGAGAGTGAAATTGGTTACTTCACCATTGAGCAAATGAAAGAAGCATCTCCTGTAAATGATAACGTATTAAGAAATAGAATAAATGTTTTAATCAGTGAAATTCATTAAAGGTAATCTTACTTACTCACTTACACCTGTTACTCCTTATGGAGGAGCATAGGCCGCTCACAAGCATTCTCCATCCAACTCTGTCTTGGGAAAACTAATCAGGTAAAGATAATTCTGAATACTTACTGAACTGTTTCTTTTGGAAGATTATTTACTGTTAAAACAGATTAATTACTTCCATTTCATATTTTTTTACAATTTAGACTACTGATTAGTATACTTTTTTTATCTCCCAAACTGTTAGCCTTCCTTATTTATTACTGATAAATATTTTCTCTAAAAAAAGAAACACCTGCTAGCATATTGACTACACTTCTTACAACATTCTAGAATGAAACATTGTGTGAAAATATTAATGATCTCATTAAATGTTCCTTAAGTTCAGGTAGGGTTTAAAATCCTTCTAATTATTCACAAAGTCTTTCAAAACCTTTTAACACAACGAAATAAAAAGCACCTTCATTTAGCTCATGTTATTGACATTATCAAGCTATATCGGGTATAATTCAGTTGTCCTACAATTACATTGGGAGATGGTTGAGCTACATCACGAAACTATAGGAATTATAAATCTAAACTATAGAATATTGATGCAATTGTCTAAAGGTTCAGGACTTACTGTGAGATCTTAAGGTCCTCAGTTTATTCTTCTCTATGTATCCTGAATATTCACTGCTCAATAATCCCATACGAGGACGAAAGGGTTTTCCAGTGTTTTCTGGTTTTTAACCAACTAGACCACTGAGCCGACATCCAACGGTGTTGATTCCTAACTTCAACCAATCCACGAAATCGCGTCACCGTACACCATTGTCTTCAGTGAGTTACTATCTCATAACAGACCTGATTGAACTTCACTGGTAATGGCTTCTCACTAGAACTGTAGGAGTATCTTTAGAAGTCAGTCACTAGTGAGCAGATGATTATTATCAGAAGGGGTTTTGTGGAGATTTTAGAAATTTCACTGATTGAAATCATGAGTCAGTTGAAGTTAAAACACCATAGAAAAATTGGAAGCAGTGGATGGCCGTTCCGTCCTAGTGTGGGACTCCTCAGCAGTGCGCATCCACGATCCCACACCCCGCGAGATTCGAACCCAGGACCTATCAGCCTCGCGCCAGGCGCTTAACCAACTAGACCACTGAGCCGGTACCAGTGGAGTTCAACCAAGTCTGTTGTGAGATATCAACTCACTGAAGACAATGGTGCATGGTGGTGCAACTTCGTGGATTGGTTGAAGTTATACATTAACACTGTTGGATGATGGTTCAGTGGTTTAGTTTTCTGGTTTTCACTGATTGTTGTAACTAAGGTCAGTCAGTGATATAAACTATAAAATTCAACAGTCTTACATAAATCCTTATGTTATTATAATAAATAAAGTTTGTCTTCACGGAAAATTAGATCATAGATCGTGTATTATGTATTCAGTTAACTTGTCTAATGAAACATGTGAACACGTGTTTTTGTCAGTGATTTTTTTCAAAACAAATTTCAACTATGCGCACGTGATTAAATAAGAAAAAGAAAATTATTTTGATAAATTAATGGATACCAGGTCATTGTGACTATATACCTTCTTACTATGAACATTTCCAAATATTATCTGGTTATAATTAGTTTTCCTTATCAAATCAATGAAAGAGAGAGAATGATGAATAGTTCTTATTACATTTATTAATTTATATATTGTCTTTTATAAACGGAATCAAAAACGATTCAGTTAGAATAATATAAAGTTGTTTCTTTCTGCCATGTGTTTAATCAATTCACAAATTAATTAAACAGGAATCCATAGGTTAAGATGAAATTATTTTAGTTCACTGGTTCAAAGAAAAACTAGTTATTTATTGAGGATTTAAGATTTTGATCAGAATGAGGGTTTGTGGAGATTGTAGCAGTTTTAATAGTTTATGTGAACTATACCACCATTGAAAACCTGGAAGCACTGGGCAGCCGTTTCGTCCAAGTATGAGACGCTTCGGTACTGCGCATCCACGATCACGCATGTGAGACTCGAACCCAGGACCTTTGATCTCACGCGCGAACGCTTTACCTCTAGACCATTGAGTAAGCACCCAACAGTGTTAATGTCTAACCTCAATCGATCCATGATCTTGCGCAACCATTCACCCATTATCTGAATTAGATACCTGTCTCTACCCGACACGGATTAGACTTAACTGGCGTGTGGGCATCTGGGGTTAGTGACTTATTGGACCAATAGATAGTAGGTTTAGGTTTCATTGTGAAAGGTAACACTAAAAAGTAGGCACATCTAGTTGGCGATTCTTTAATATGAGGAAAAGAGCTTCCTGTATTCCATTGCTAATCACTACCCAAATTGAATTAAAACTTGTCACTAAATGATGATATGAAAACAATACAGTTAAGATGCATATATACAAATAAAAACTGATTGACTGAAGTCCTGAACATAAAATTGAAAATCTTCACTTAAATTTTATATACCAAAAGGCATTGCGTTTGGTCGGAATTAAGTTTAAAATATTGTTAACTCTACAGATTAAAGATTTTAAAAAAGGGTGAAAATCCCTGTTGAATTCAAAGCAATTCTTTTGTGGATTCAAATAGTTTGAGAAGAAAATCCGCTCACGTGACATAAATCACAAGCAAATAATATCGTCCTTATAGTTTAAGATATCTAGGATAGCCTGAAGTTTTAGTTAATTATGAGATTCTTCGAAATGAAGAAGTAATCATTTTACAAGTGATCACTATGTATTTGTAATCACCAATATGCTGAATGATATTAAATCATATTTATTTTTGTCTGGAAAGATTGCGACAGCTGTCTAAGTTATGGTTTACATTGTGGACCACTTGTAGCTAGATGAAAATTTAAGATCAAGAAGAGTTGTGTAACTATTTTGTTTCAATGAGAGACTCCTCAACAGTACCTTTTCACAGGTTTCGTGACAAGTACTTCACTTCTGCAGCACTGAGTTTGTATCTAATAAACCGGAGTCCTAAAGTCAGCTCATGATATTGTCAGACCATTGTTTATTACCGTTGATGATATCTATCACACTCCTGACATGGCTGAACTTTACTAGTCATAACTTCTCCCCAAAACTCCTAGCATTTTCCCTCATAATTATTCATTCGTGACCATGTGATTGTTCAGTCTTTTTACCCTCATTTAATCAAAATCTTAAGGTGCTGCGCTAAAGTCTTTAGATTACTTGAAAACAAAATCATATATATATATATATATATATATATATATATATATATATATATATATATATATATATATATATATATATATATATATATATATATATATATATATATATATATATTGCTATAATGATCATTTGTTTCTCTTTTCCCTAAGGCAAATTAAGACTACGATAAACCGAACAATCTTATCTGACGAAAGTGATGTGTAAATTCCTGTTACACATGATTTAAACCAAGGTCTAGTTAGGACTTATCGTCTAAATGAAACAATTTAAAACAGAATACCCTCATTTTAATTAAATAATCTAATAATTATATATACATCTTTTCATCTACCCCAGGTTTTATCTGTATCAACTAGCTTAATTTTTAACTCTCATACATTCAAAGACTGGAAAAAGACCAAGTACTTTTATTCGTAAAACAAATGATGTTGAGCAATAACTACCACTTTTCATTCTCCTAAAACCTAATATCACATTTAAAAAATCATGAAACAAGATTAAGCTTTTCAGCGATACATTTGAAGCTCGGAATAATTATTGACATGTACAAAGAATACTAACTATACAACCTAATTTTACTGTTTATCCTTATGTAATGAAATAAAATTCATGTGTGAAATTGTAAACCTGTGGAAATATTAAGGGTTATAACAACATGATTTAAATAACCGACCGCAAATGAGCTGCCAAGTTATAAATGTGAATATTCTATTCGATGTACCTTACCTTCATTTCAAATGACTACAATATAATAAATATGTTTATACCCTCCTCTGTAGGTTCGAGAAAGAGATAAGAAGAATTTAATATTGATAGAATTTTTAATTGTTATATAATCAAGTAACTTTTTAAATTTCTTTAATCATTTGATCTATACTCTTTTTATGTAAATTAGATGCATTAAATGTACTGAAAAAATATTTTTCCGCAGTTTTGTTTAGTTTGCAAAGCTTTCCAATTAAATTTACAAATTGGAAATAGTTGCATGGTGTTACCTTAGTGGTTGATAACACGATAGATTAATGATACGAAGTTTAATAAATTCCACTTAGAATTTTAATTGTTTTTTAGTAAAAAAGGATATAATTAATGAGTCACTGCCTTGTTTCTGATAGATTTAATTCTGTATTTCATGAATCCTCACTGAATCTTGGAAAAAAATTCATTGTCAAACTAATCATGAGTAAGTCGATACCTAGCTGTTCATCATTTCTAGAAGATGAAATTTTCGTGAATCCTTATAGTGAAAAAAAATCACAAGATATAACTGGTTTTTAGTTAACTTATAAACATAATGTGTTCTAATTTGGTTAAGATCATGAGTCATTTGAAACTAGACCACTATTGAGAACCTGCAAGCACTGGACGGCCGTCTCGTCTTATTGTAGGACTTCTCAGCAGTGCGCTTTCACGATCCGGCCTCGCGAGATTCCAACCCAGGACCTATCAGTCTCGCGCACGAACGCTTAAACATGATCTCAACCATTGAAATTATTCTGAAATCCACAAAAACGCCTTCTGATATTAATCAACATATGCTCACTAGTGATGGGCTTCAATAGGTATTTCCTGGAGTTCCAGTGAGAAGCAGTGACCAATGGAGTTCAGTCAGGTCTGTTATGAGATAGTAACTTACTGAAGACAATGGTGAGTATGTCGCTCAATTTCGTCGATTAGTTGAAGTTATACATTAACACTATTGGATAGCATTTCAGTGATCTAGAGGTTAAGCGTTTGCACGCGAAACCGATAGGTCCTGTGTCCAAATCTCACGAGGCGGGGTCGTGTATACGCATTGCTGAGGAGTCCCACAATAGGACCAGACGGCCGTCCAGTGCTTTCAGGCTTTCCATGGTGGTCTAGCTTCAATTGATTCATGATCTCAACTATTGAAATTACCATAATATTCACAAAAAACCCTTCTGATATAATTTGGCTGTATAAAATCATAAATACAAAGTAAGTTGTTACAAAGTGAACAATTATACTACTTAAAATAACAAATATCGTAAAACTATATCATTTTCAATTAGAGATCTTTATCATGCTACTAATAGAAAATCAATCAATATATACATACAACTGATTAATTTATATTCATTTGTATCTCTTAAATGTGACCATTTTCTTATGAAATCATTCAAACAACAGGAGAATAAATTCCCACTTAATATCCATCATACAATATATTTTGACAATCCATTAAAAAAAAATTCAATCTAATTCAATTATATAATCGTTTTTAATACTTTCATTTTCATGACTAATTTCATCCACTAACTACCTATCTATCCATCTATCTATCTACCTACCTACCTACCTGCCCAACTAACGAACTCATTCAATAATTAACTTAAACAGATGTGTAAAAATAAAGCTTGTCAAAAAATTATTGATTCATTTAATACTAAGCAAAAAAATATATGAGTAACTTTTTATTTGATGATAAAATCCTCTTTTTGTTGTTGTTGTTTCTTTTCTTAGTTTTCAGTTGTTTATTTCTATCAATTAAGTAAATAAATAGGCTTTATAATGAAAATTAACTAAATTACTGAAAGAATGAATGATGGGTAGATTAATTTATTTAGTCAGTTATAATGCAAAAAAAAAATTAAAAAAATAAAAAAAAACGTAAAAAAAAACAAATAAGGGAGGAAATCAATCAAGCGTAAATAAATCAAAAAGTTATTTTTAATTTTTTTTCTTTTTTTGAAAAAAAAAATTAACTAATTTGTGAATGTGAATTTATTGAAGTTAAAGTGTATTATTTTGTAAAGTGTAATATTAATTTAAATAATGGGTACATTTTAGTAATCGTTTTTAATTTCCAATTGTTGATAATCAAAACTATAAGTGATGAATATTTCTGTTGTTATTTGTGTACCATAAGTGGACTGTCTTGATATTGTCTTTAGTTAAAAGTCTTAGTGCGTTCAATATATGGACATTAGTATGAGTATGGTGTCGAGTCCCAGTTGACTATGAACACCACTACAAAGAAACACGTGCCAAATAAATCAGAAGGCGAATGTGGATTGGAACCAAGTTTATTTCGTTGGTGATCTCGTGGTATCGAATGAATACCGAGATCGTGCCAAGAAAAGGTACAAGCGGAATCGGCAGGAGAAAGTACGTGCGAACGGGGTCATGAACCGCGAAACAGTAATGGAGAATAATGGAAGAGCAATATGGCTGTCTTTAGCAGAGTTAGACAAACGAGCACAGTAAAATAATCATTGGTGCAATTGGTTATAATAATAATTGTTTTCATTAAACTAATCGCTTTTTCTTGATAAACGTAGGTCACTACAAGTAGAATATAAGATAGGTGTGTTGTTCTATTTAAGAATCGTCTACCTCATGTGCTTGGATCCCTAAATGTTGATGTTTACTATGTGGCTTGAATTTAGTACCAATCCTTCTGAACAATGATATATTATTCATTGAGCTTCTGACTTCCGATAGCCACAAACTTGTTCAATTGATATAATGTCAGCTACAAGCTAGCAGCAAGAAATTACAAACTCTTACTGAGGCTTTTATAATCATTGGATAAGTAAGTGATTATCTTTAAATATATATAAATCAACCCTTTTATTTTGGCTTGAAACATAAATCACTGATATGAAGAAAAAGAAGAAAATCTTAGAGATTAGTGGACTATATTTTTCGAAGAAAATGACATTGATATCCAGATTTATATTCAACTAGTTGGTTCTGCTTTATGAAAAAACCTTAGTGAAAGGTTCGAATGGTTGTCATTCATTAATCTCAATTTGTAATGTGAAATGTTACAAACAACTTCACATTTTTGTAATTATTTCCCTTTTTAAATACTTATGTTGAGACCTACCTACAAATAAACTAATTGCTTGAAAATAATAAACTTGAATTTAAAAATATTCATTCTATAGCTTTGACTGTAATGAAAATAATAAAGCAAAATAAATCTAAAAGTAAAGTACATAGATATATGACACTTCATGTTTATATGGTGGGAAAATACACTAGATGTTGTCATCTATTTTCCTTCTCTTAAGCTCAGGATATTTTAAAGGACAAGTCGTGTTCAGAACATTTCTTAAAATAAACCATCAAGGAACATAATGAACACAAGGCTATTGTATACAGATAGCTTAAGAATATTCTTGAAGGTAAACAAAGAAATTGGTATATTGGACGGTTAATCAACCAATAGGGATAAAAGGGGGTCTTTGTCTTAGGTAAGAATGAAGCATCATTCTTCTAAGAAATTTTCGCATAAATAAACAAGCATTTGAATTTTATAAAAAAAATAACATATTTTGTAATCAGAAATAGCAAAAACAATAATTATACAAATAAAAATTATAAGAATTATTTGCTAATACGTAAGAATAATGTTCAAGTATAATACGCATAACGCTATTGAAAGTTCTTACTGATAATGATCATCTGCTCACTAGTGACGGACTTCAAGAGGCATTTCCTGGAGTTCTAGTGAGAAGCCGTTATCAGTGGAGTTCAACCACTTCTGTTGTGAGATATCAGCTCACTGAAGACGATGGTGTACGGTGGCGCAATTTCGTGGATTGGTTGGAGTTAGAAATCAACAATGCTGGATGCCGGCTGAGTGGTCTGGAGGTCAAGCGCTCGCGCGCGAGACTGACAGGTTCTGTGTTCGAATCTCGCGAGGCGGGATCGTGTATACGCACTGCCGAGGAGTCCCATATTAGGACGAAACGGCCATCCAGTGCTCCCAGGTTTTCCATGGTGGTCTAGCTTCAGTTGACTCATGATTTCAACTACTGAGATACATTATCGTTAGAATTATAACCGACTGACTAGTTAAATAACTCTTTCTGATTGATAACTTAAAATTGAAAATTTATATCACATATTTCCATTTGTTAATAATCTCGATAAAAAGAAATTTAACAGTTATGTAAACAATCTTGTTAATCTGAGATTCATGAATCTTTTATTTCTATGAGTAATGATTCATTTTTATCAGTCGGTTTGTGGTAAACAGGAGTCGGAAAAAGGAAAATATGAAGTTTTTATTGTTCTAAATCCAAGTTCTCTTCCAATTCATTAATTAATTGGGTTAGTTAGTTTAATAGCAGACGTACTCTAGATATGAATCTATTAAGATTTATGATAGGATATTTTAATTGTATGACTACGTAAATTATTCACCAAAACAATAAAAGGTATATGAGATTACTCACTTATCTATCACCTTCCTATTCTAATTAGAAGTTTAGGAATTTTTTGTTGATTGATCGTATGAAACATACAGTGTCTCAGTTGATAAAGTTATTGTTAGTGATATAGAACATGTAACAGTACAAGTAATTTGTAGTGTAGATGAATTCATTCAATGCAATGGAAAGTTTAAACCTGAATTAACCTTTAAAAAATTACACAACAATTAGGAAAATAAAATCCTGTGATCTTCAATGAAATATTCAAAATCAAAAGAAAGTATTCATACCCAATTTACAACTATTTAATTATTGTAAGTTCGAATAACACTAAGAACTAGATAAACAAGATTGGTTTATAAAGTATTAAATGCTGAATAATTGTTTAGTCATAAAGATCTTTACGAGCAGAAAAATTGATGGATAAACTCACAAAGTGAAGTAATCTTGTTTAATAAATCAATGATAACTAATTTAAGGGTGAAATTCATATTTAAAATGTTTTACATCCAATAGTTGTTATTTATTGAATCTGTATTCACATATAACTCCGAATTACATAACATTAAGCGTACGGTGTTTGGCAAGACAGAAAACTCCTGATATTAATTACTATGGATAAAATTTAATTTGAAAACTAATATCGATAAACCTATTACTTCAGTTAAACCAAAGATAGAAGTAATCAAGTTGATGGATTTCGGTCCCCATTTTAAAACAGAAAGTGAAACATATGTGATAGATTATTTATACTACTAAATAGTAACAAGTAGTATCAAATATATAACAGAATTACTGTTGTGGGTTAATGAACTTAGTTACTCATTTTTCACCAGTGAACTTTACTTTGACTGCTATAACCCGAAAAGTCACTCACAGAAGTATGTAAATCAAAGTATTTGTCGATACGTTAAATCGCATTATTAGGTAGATAGAAAATCTCGATATAATATTATGTCCTTTGACATTTATCCATATTTATCAGATATATAATTTTCACAGATTAGAACAAGAACTGATCTCAAATAGAACATCAATGGAGACCTGAATGCACGACCGTTTGATCCTAGTAAAGGATTCCTCAATAACTCGTATCTATCACTTCGCAGTGGATAATCAAACCTAAGATCAATCTCGCCTACGAATGTTTAGCTTCAAGACCTCTGAGCCATTACCCGACCCTGGTAATATCTAGCGTTAATCGATCTACATAAGTATTAATGACATGCTTTGTTCATCATTACTGTTCATCATAACTATTATTATATAGTATAAATGCACAGATCCTTAAAAGCTTCATGAAAGTAAATGTTATTTAGTACAATTAATCCCTTTGAAAATTTGAATAAAGCTGTGAGAGGAAGACGGTTATCAGAATTATATGATGTATTTGCGCGATTATGGTATTTAATGAAAACATGTAAAATAGACTTCATCACATATTTCTTTTGAAATAGGATATTTTATTGAGTATATGACCATCAGAAGCAACAGTTCAAATCTATCGGTTAACTGATGCTAATTTGCGGGAATAGATTGAATGACTTACATATGAATCGTTTTCGTATTTCTTCGTATGGATATATATTTATCTATCTATCTATCTATCTATCTATCTATCTATCTATCTATCTATCTATCTATCTATCTATCTATCTATCTATCTATCTATCTATCTATCTATCTATCTATCTATCTATCTATCTATCTATCTATCTATCTATCTATCTATCTATCTATCTATCTATCTATCTATCTATCTATCTATCTATCTATCTATCTATCTATCTATCTATCTATCTATCTATCTATCTATCTATCTATCTATCTATCTATCTATCTATCTATCTATCTATCTATCTTAAATTCCTTCAGTTATAGCAACTAATTGTTAGTCTGTTTTATTTTCATTCATTTCCATGCATTTCATATTAACAACGTCTATTAACTCTGTTTTCCAGTATAAATTTTAATCCAATTCACCTCATTGGTATCTAATTTTGCTGTTAATCCAGTGTTACCATCATTCCACTCCAGTTGTGACAATGAAATCCAAATATTCCTTGATCTTTTATTTATGCTGTATATGCTAGTTACTCCGCCTGTAGCTCTTCTAGTTTAGGGCAAGGGTTGTCTACCCCATCCCGTAGAAAACTAACTCGCTAAGAAAAACACTAAAGATAAAAAATTATTATAACCATTTAAACTCTGTCTTGGGAGATAGAAGGCCTTCATTTACAAGAACTATGACGCCTCATGATGAAAGCCGAGTTCCTTCGGAAGTCACGAGGCCGATGCCACTTCTAACAACCACAGCAACAATTTTTATAGGTACATGTAACTTCCGGACAATGTGGAAGACCGGGAACACTAGTCAAAAAGCAACGGAAATGAGGAGATACAACTTGGCAGTACTCTGAATCAACGAAACCCATTGGATCCAAGCTGGACAACAAAGGCCTAATACGGGAGAGGTGCTGCTATACTCCGGTCATGAAGAGGAAAACTCTCCACACATTCCGGGAGTTGCTCTAATGCTGTCCAAAGTAGCATGAAGTGCACTTGTAGGATGGAAGCCTCACGAATCCAGAATCATGAAAGCAAGGGAGGTAATTACAGTGAATGTTATCCAGTGTTATGCACCCACCAATGATAGCAATGACGACACTAAAGATCGATTCTATGAGCGGCTACAATCAATCATAGAGAAGTGCTCAAGAAAAGACCTCACCATTCTGATGAGAGATCTAAATGACAAAGTCGGAATAGACAACACCGAATATTAAGATATCATGGGACGACATGGACGAACTGGGAGACAGAAATGAAAATGGAGAAAGATTTGCAGATCTGTGTGCTTTTAATAAATTGGTCATAGGACGCACAATATTTCCACGCAAATGTATACACAAAGCTACATAGATCTCACCGGACCACACTACAGAGAACCAAATGGATCATATTTGCATCAATAAAAAATTCCGAAGGACAATGGAAGATGTGAGAACCAGCAGAGGAAGTGAAATAGCTTCAGATCACCACCTAGTTGTGGCCAATTTAAAACCGAAGCTAAAGAAAACTGGACAACTGGATAAACAGCACCACAAAGGTTGAATACAGCCTTCCTTCGAGATACTGACAAACTCAATGAATTCAAGATAGCTCTCGACAGCAGGTTCCAAGCCTTACAGGATCTACTGAAGGAAGAAGAAACTACTATGGAGGACAACTGGAAAGATACCAAAGAAGCACTAACTTCAGTGTGTCAAGAGGTTCTGGGCCTGAAGAAGCATCATCATAAGGAATGGATCTCTATAGAAACACTGGACAGGATCAAAGAAAGGAAGAACAAGAAGACAGAAATTAACAACAGCCGAACACGAGCAGAGAAAGTCCAAGCACAAGCTGAGTACATAGAAGCAAACAAGCAAGTGAAGGAGAGCATTAAAGCAGACAAGCAGAAATACGTGGAAGAACTAGCAACGAAGGCGGAAAAAGCTGCAAGAGAAGGAACTATGAAACAGCTTTATGATACAACCAATAAACTAGCAGAGAGATACAGTAAACCAGAGAGATCGCTCAAGGACAAAGAAGGAAGGCCAATCACTGAAATTCAAGAACAGCGGGACAGATGGGTATGATACTTCGAGGAACTCCTGAATGGACCGGCTCCAATGAATCCACCGAACACCGAAGCAGCACACACAGATCTTCCTATAGATGTCAATTCACCAACGACGGAAGAAATCAGAATGGCCACCAGACAAATCAAGAGCGGGAAAGCAGCAGGACCCGACAACATACCAGCTGAAGCCAGGCATAGAAGGAACAACAAACATGATTCACCTTCTATTCAAAAAGATTTAGGAGGAGGAACAAGTGCCGACGGACTGGAAAGAAGGACACCTCATCAGGATTCCAAAGAAAGGAGATCTGAGCAAATGTGAAAACCACAGAGGCATTACACTACTGTCAGTACTAGGGAAAGTCTCTAACAGAGTGTTTCTGAACCGGATGAAAGACGCAGTAGACGCCCAACTTCGAGATCAACAAGCTGGATTCCGTAAGGATCGGTCGTGCACAGACCGAATTGCGACACTACGGATCATCGTCGAACAACCAGTTGAGTGAAACTCGTCACTGTACATCAACTTCATTGATTATGAAAAGGCGTTTGACAGTGTAGATAGGAAACTTCTATGACCCCATGGAGGTCCTGAGAAGAATGTCAATATACACAAGGGGAGGACCAAGATCCTCAGATACAACACGGAGACCAGCAATCCAGTCACACTTGATGGCGAAACTCTGGAAGATGTAGAATACTCCACATACCTGGGAAGCATCATCGATGAACAAGGAGGTCCAGATGCAGACGTAAAGGGGAGGATTGGTAAAGTAAGGGTCACATTCCTACAGTGGAAGAACATATGGAACTCGAAACAACTGTCAACCAATATCAAAGTGAGAATCTTCAATACGAACGTCAAGGCAGTTCTAGTGTACGAAGCTGAAACTTGGAGAACTACAACAACCACAATCAAGAAGGTACAAGTAGTTATAAATAGCTGTCTACGCAAGATACTCAACATCCATTGGCCGGATACCATCAGTAACACAATTCTGTGGGAGAGAACAAACCAGCTCCCAGATGAAGAGGAAATCAGGAAAAGACAATGGAAATGGATAGGACATACATTACGCAAATCATCAAACTGCATCACAAGGCAAGCCCTAACTTGGAATCCTGAAGGGAAGCGGAAAAGAGGAAGGCCGAAGAACACATTACGTCGGATAATAGAAGCAGATACGAAAAGGATGAATGACAACTGGGAAGAGCTGGAAAGGATTGCCCAGGACAGGATTGAATGGAGAATGCTGGTGAGCGACCTATGCCCCTTCATGAGGAGTAACAGGCGTAGGTAAGTAAGTCAGCATATACTAGTGAGTTCAATCACTGAAATATATATATATATATTCTGGAATGTTCGTATAATAATCCCTACTTAATTGGTTTATTATCGGTCCTCGATTGTAAAGATGACGAATATACTAGCAATATATTTCTAACAAATGACAATAGCTTTCATTATAGAAATCCATACAGATTTTTTACGAACAAATTGTTAGCCCACAGTTGTGCTGCGAAAATCGATCAGACTTTATCAATTGTCTGTCAAGTCGTTTGTTCTAGACTGATTCAATTCCAACATTTTTGATGGAAAATGTTTGGTTTTATCCTGCCATTTAAAAACCATACCTCTATTGACCAAATATGAGCACTTGATGAAAAACATGTCTACTGGAGTTATAGAACATTTATTGAATGCATTTTGTTTTAAATTCTTTAGAAGCTATAAGCTATAACAATTCAAGTTACAAACTAGCTGAAGATCAATTAGCGGACAAACGCCATGATATCTCCTTACTTATATCAATACACGTGGACAACTGCGAACACTCATTCGATTGGAAAATTGTGGAAATCTTGGACAGAGGAAATTCCAAAAACACCAGATAATTTTTAGAAGCTTGGCACTCAGGTCAATCAGCAATCAACAAGCACATTGAAAACGAACCAATTTATCAACTAATCAGGAAAATTATGGACAAATATAGGACCGAAAATCAAACCAATGGGAAGTACAACCAAAATAAAGAAGTAAACAATGACAAGTATAAGGTTAACAGTAACGAATCAACATCGAGGTCTACAGGACAAGCTGTGAGCCATATGTAGAGAAATTCGAACACTTCACTTCCATCTGAAGTTGGTGCTGATGATGTCGTTCAGAAGAACGATGAAAGCTCAACGACCAAATCATCCAACTCGGAGAGCAAAACTCCATCGAAACCACCCACCTGAGCTACAAATCTCCACCATCTCAAGAGCTGAACTTTGAAAGCTAGACATGTCATCCATTACCAAATGGTAGACTGAAGATAGGTGACACTTTAATATTCGTCACAAATAAACTGATGAGAGGGATATTGAAATGAATTATTGGCCAAACCCAGCATGGGGTCAGTGAAATGTCACTGAGCCATGACCAAATCATCCTGCAGTTGGGTCACTGAAAATCGAAAGGATCATCGATCCCTGTTAAGGTCGAGCACGACCAACGCGCATCAACTAATTGTAGACCATAGACTGGCCTATGCAATGGTGGTCACACTTTCGCCTTAACCTTCTCTAACTAATATATTTCTGTAGTAACGTTCTTTGCGTTATACGGTTTTCATAGCAGTGACAGTATCTTGAAACGACGAAGGGGTAAACCTCGCTTGGTGTTTACCGTGAGGTGTGACTTTGAAATTGGCAGTTGGTCACACTATTCCCGTCTAACTGGAGTAGGTCCCCAATCATTCGACAAAGATCATGTACGTTAGTGATCAATACCAGAATAGTGTGAACTTTAATAAATTGTTCGACGAATTCAATTGATTTCTATAATACTTATGGTTAATTTTGCACAGTATACTGTGCATATATGGGAAAGTCTCTTTGTTTGTATAGAACAGAGATAAGAACCGTGTATATCGCGAGACACCATAGACAGAATAACTCAGTTTTTAAGATTATTTCCCTTATATAGACTGTTACCCAGCATCATCAAATGAAAATAATGATAACTACGCTGCTGGTATGAAGGTATCTCAATATGTAGATGACGATTTGCGTAGCCTTCAAAACGTTCCTAACCGGTTACTTAACTAGTGTTTGATATGGATTGTACGTGCCAACACAGTTACATATTTTTAGACATCCTTTGCAGGTAGAGTTGGAATGAATTTCGACGTGATTAGGCACATTCTCTCTTAATTCTTGGAAACTATTACTTAAATGTCATTACAAAAACGAATTTGAGATCTCACTAGATTATGGCAGTTTGTTATGATTTCATTTCATCCACTCTGTCAAGGTGCTTCTGTTTATCAAACGGGTCGTTTTGACCTTACCACGTATTTTATAATGTACTATGGACTTCTGTATTCACATGAATTTTTAAGTAATTATTGACTTATGTGTGTCTGTCATCTATAATCTATGATCTCTACTCTATCCACCTTATGTAAATGCTGAGTCACTGTACCCGATATGTAAGCACTTTTACTTACTCCGCTTTTTGCCGTTTGTTGTCTTCTCGCATCAACGAAAGTTAGACATATACACATTCGAAGAACTTTCTTGTTTAGTCTTTTGTTTTCACGGTGCGCTGATATGGTCAGGCCGCAGAATATATAAGAATTAGAGTCTATGCTTCATAACTAAATGATGTATATGTATCAATTAAAAACATTAATACTGTAACCGGTAAACTTAACTGGTTGTTAGAGATTTATCGCTCTTAATTGAAACGGGAATATTTATCAAATGGAAGAAAAGAACAAAATACTTAGGAATTCAATGGCCTACTGGGTTTAAATTTAAGTGTGGAAATGGGGATCTGGAGCTACTTTGAGTGGTTAGCAGACAAGGTCACTTCGTGACCTCTTGTCTGTGTTTAATTCAATAGTAGTAGTTTTGAGCATTTTGAGGTATCGTACAGTCAATATCTTGTTTCGATGATCAGGCTGTTTTGATATCACACATTTATTACCGCCATTAAACTTTCAAATGTGAGCGATTTTTATGTGTTCCGTGGATTGACTCAATTTTTCTACTTTTCAAATCCTAGACATTCGGGAACGCTGTACCTACTTCGTCAAAAGAAGACGCGTTTCAAGACTATACACTAACCTACTAAAAACTAAATGTTATGTGATGTGTGATTCGATTTTCCCCCATAGTTGCAAGTAAGTGTTCAGACCATCTTAACATAGTTTCTAGGTTTTATTTCAATGCAGAGCAGTCTCGCGTTAAGTGGAAGGAGTCCATAAAAAGTATCTTAGTTGTTCATAAATTTTGTGATCTCAATGTTATTGAAAGTTTGAAATCGTTTGTCCACTACATGCTAAAGGTTCGTCCTCAGACTTTTGTTCCTTTTCGATAGGTCATTTGTTTTCCTAACTAAACAGTACTGTTTTTTGGTGAGACCAAAGTTTATGAATGAATTTTGAGCGATATAACCTCGAGAATCTCCATACGCTATGATTAAATGAGGGTTGTAAGTTAGTGGGAGGAGTCAGAATTGGGGTTTAGAGTTAGGATATAACGTTAAGAATTCGAATTAGGGTTTTCGTCTCAAGCTGAAATAAACGGCGAGACTCTAATTTAGGGACGAGCCAATCAGAAGCGTTTAAGCAATTTCAAGGTCACGGAGCCAAGTTCAACACGCGCTGCTAACATACGATCGGTTCACAGCGGATTTTAGAGAGTAGGTGATTAATGAGAGGTTACAACAGATAGGACGGCGAGACTCTAATTTAGGGACGAGCCAATCAGAAGCGTTTGAGCAATTTCAATTATTAGTCAACCAGAAGACAGCATAAAGTAAAAATATATTAAAAGAAAGTAATAAATTACAGTGGATATTCTTCTTTGACATGATTTAAAAACTCGTATGTTAGCATCCTAACCCTAAACCTTAACCCTCAACTAACCCTAAACCTTAACCCTAAACCCTCACCTAAACCTTAACCCTCAACTAACCCTAAACTTTAACCCTCAACTAACCCTAACGAGTTTCTATTCCATATGCATTGTGAATTCAGAAACTCTGAACCTTAACCAAACCTTAACAAGTTTTTAAATCATGTAAAAAAAGAATATCCACTGTAATTCATTACTTTCATATAATATATTTTCACTTTATACTAACTTTCTTCTGATTGGCTAATAATTGTCAAGGTCACCTAAGATTCGTTCAAAGGTCGTCCTTAAATTAGAGTCTCGCCAAATAAACTATAGTTCCAGAATGCTATTTAGCCATATGTATGGTTGAGTTTTGCGCTAAACTCCAAGAACTGCCATCTTAAATTTGATACGTCTGTTCATAAATTATCGTTTCTCGTTCTCGAAATAAACATACTTATAGCTCACTCTAAACTATTTGTAAAATTTTATGCAGAAGCTCGTAGCACCAACAGTCATGTACCCAATTAATTGGCAGGCTATTATAGTACCTGGAAACCCTTCGAGCTAACTTGGTACATATTTTATCCGATTCGTACCGAGGAAATCTGAATTGAATTCAATGGGATTTTCTAATGCCAGAAAACCTTGTAATGATAAGGGCTTCGTAGTTTTGACTTCAGTCGAAATGCTGTGGTTTTAAATTTAATGTCGGTGGCATAGACTGGTTGTATTTGAATACAGCCCTGATTGTAACGTAGTGTGGTGCTCAAACTGGTTGTTTTTCACTACGTACAAACATTGGGAAGTAAATGTCTGACAAACTGGCTTTCCAACGATGACTAAACCGATAAACCAGAATAGTTTAGTTTCCAGTCAACGGACATCGATTACCATAATTACCGTCTAATTTTAAAAGAGTAATTATATAGACCCTATTTTTCTTATATTGGTGCTCCAATTTTCTGTTAGGATGAAGTATAATTTTGATTTAAAGCGTACTCGACTGTTGGACTTGCTGGACATGTAGTTTGTTTTAACGTTAATTAAACACTCGTTTTATGCTTTGCAAGTAGAAATATCACGTACAGTCAACAGTTTCAAGTATAAGCTATTCAGGACTGATGGAAAAACGGAAAATTGCCAATTACAGTTATTTCTGTGTAGTTATCTACAGGTAGTTTTAACTTCTGATAATGAAATAATGTTATAATCTCATTGAACTGCACATTTTATCTTCAAAATAAAAGTAATATTACAAAGAACACAACATAGTTTTAAGACACGTATCATCAATGATTTTTTCAAACGGTAGTGATCATGATCTTGGGGTTCTGTATAGTTTTATGCTTGGGCTATTTATTACTAACTCAATTTAAAAAACGGTCGTTTCGTGACAAGATATCCAGATAAATTTCTATCTTTATATCGTTAATCATAGAAATGGGATCTGACTATCTATTTGGAGTCGATTACGTTAGATGAACTGAAGAGTGATGATTTATTCTACCCAGTTATCCAACAGTACGTAAATTTGGGTAACGATGAATTCAAGCAAGTCACTACTGAACATAATGTTTCCAGACTTTGTGAAAATGCAGCAGAAAGTTCCTCTAAAATTAATGAAAAAAGCTCGATCAGGATCTTTGATCATACTGTGCGAAATAAAATTGATTTAATTGTTTGTCTTGGTGGTGATGGGACTCTTTTACAAATTGGATCGATGTTCCAGGTATATATATGTATATAGTCATGTGTTTGATTATTTTAACTCCTTTTTTAAGAAGCAGATTTTGAATTTCTTGTGGTATGTGTTCAGAAAAGACTTATTGACGAATACTGTCTCTAAATAAAGCGGTTTACTGGGTGACAAGGCAGTCTTAGTATTTCAAGACATCATTTATTTATTTAAGTACAAACATTGGTACGAAAAGGCACCAGGAAATATACACGTCACACAATAGAGAAGGGAAGGTAACTATAATAAGAAAAGGACGAAAATAGATAGAAATTAGTGTATAAGAGTGTAATAATAGTGAGAGAAGTTCAGTTATGGAAAATACAATCAGTAGGAATTCTTTCAGGTAAAGAGGTTCCTTTCACTTATATGAAAGAAAGTAAGAGAGTTACAGCAGGATCGCTATTAGCTTCTACTATAAGCCATGTCTGATAACGTCTCAGGCCACTATTCCTCCATCTCTAGAACCCTTACCATGGAGTCGTGAAAAACCAACGGAAGCCAGTCCTATACTGCTTTCTTTCATACCACGACATCATGTCGTGCACTAACCACTTGTCCGCATTTCCCAAACAGTCCCAGCGTCGAAAAATAATGTACGATGTGGAATTCGCTGGGATGAAAAAGTCAAAAACACTAGAATAATAAAAACATTCCTATATAATCACCCAATTTCACCGTTTACATTTACTTACATTTAATAGTAAGGTAAGCAGAAAGGTTTTGTCGAATTTTGATTGAGTACAGAATCACTATCTATGTACCTTATACATCTATATCTCGACGTTTAATACTCAACGACGAAACCTAAGGTGTTAACAAGTCTGCGACTAAATACAAAACCATAGTATTTCGTGCTAAATATTTTTATTAAGCAGTTTAGTTATACATATATATATATATATATATATCATTTTTTGTTCCTCTTAATCATGTAGGGGATCACTCCTCCCGTAATTGCTTTTCGTCTGGGCACACTTGGATTTTTGACTCCGTTTCCTTTCAAAATGTTTAGAACCCAAATGAAGAGTGTTCTTGAAGGTTAGCTAATATTTATGATAATTTGGTCAATAAATCCTAAGTAACTCGTCGTAATGTATTTTATTGTATGTAGTTGTTCGTTGTGACAGTACTTAGTAGGTGAATATCACCAAAGCCGTACTTTGCTGTTCGCTGCTCTTCATGAATTTAAGCGTGTTGTGAACTTATTTTTATCCAACCAGTTCTTAGAAGCTTCTGTCTTTCATCAGTTAATAGCAGGTGCATACACTCTTTGTGTTCTCCCAAATTCTAATCTTTTGATTCCTCCTTGTCCCTTTTTTTTCTTCCCAAATTTATTTCACTGGATCATACTCTTCAAATAACATCTTCAAACCTTAATCTTCTCGATTACTGCTTATACTCTTACTCTTACCTCTACCACTACGGGATTTGAATCGACAACTGCATCTCGGTGCTAATGTGGTGTGGCAACTCGAACTAATGTACGTACGTACGAAGTTCTACGTTGTTACTGACTAGTATTTGTTAAGATTACACGATAGGGTGTGTCATGCTAGTTGATTGAGATAGTTTAACGTATGAATTACTTAAACTAAAACGGATATTGTACATTTTGAGAGTGATTGTATATTTTGTGCTTTAAAAAAAATATCATGTAATGCATAGGATGTCTATGGGAAAAGATTTGAAATCACTTCACGTATATTTATCCAAAATCTAGAAACCTGATTTCCTAGAATCCTAATTTTATAAGTATGTATGAGCTGTTAGGATATAATCTTTCAGATAATTGTTTATTTAATTTAGGAAGGTTTAAAGTTATATCTATTGAATGCCCGTTTGTCTAGCATTCCTTTTACACGGAACTACACTCTACTCACCCTAAATCAAAACAAATATAAGAAAACAAGACAAATTCTAAATAATGGGAAAAACAGAAGGCAAAATAGTAAAAGTACAAGGGTGTCGACAGATCTGATTGAACGCTTGAATTGGTTTCCTAAGCTATTTTAATAACCCCAGGCTAATTCTGCACGACACTAGAGAAAAGGCGCAAAATGTGGAAAGTATGTTTTACCCCAAGGTTAGTTTATATGCAGAAAATCGAGGATATTTATTGCGCTTCAGATAGCCTTGGGCTACTGGAACCCTAATAAACATAGTAGCACGGTAGATAATCATCCAGTCAGAAATGTGACGCGTGGCTCATCACTTTCTAGATCTTTTTGAGAATCTTCTATTCAGTGTTGATTGGATGAAATGTTTCCCCACGTTTTCAGGGCCCCTCTAGGCTTTTTCCGAGGAATACTTTGGATCTCTCTAACAGGTGCATGTAAAATTCACAGGAGAATCTATTTTATTCCCAATTTATCCACTAGCACTGATCAGCTGGCGTCCTGTGATTTGAGTTTGCACTCGGTATACACTTGTCAGAATTATATCCTGCTAACAAACTCTCATATGGACTTGGACTTGTATTTTTCTATCCCATTCAGGTTCATCTTATTGTGTATTACGAACTCGGCTTTGTTGTCAAGTTATTCGCAGTAATGTTATGAATCATATTAGCAATAATAATCCTGACATACAGAATACCTCAACTGCCAGCAATTGTAGTAGTGAGAATCAATCTCAGGCATCTAACTGTTGTAACGATATTAGTTCACGCTCCAGTTCACCAGACACTGAATATCATGTGAGTATTTTCTTTCATTTTTTCTGATAATTATGTTTAAATTTAACAAAATTTACCCTTCCACCGTTACTGTTTATCATGACGATTTATTAAATGTATTTATTTATCTGTAAGAGTATTTTATAGATCATTTTACAATTTCTGAGACAAAATTATGCTACATAAGAACTATAAGGAGTAATTTCCTACAGATTCAATTCTAAACTATTCTCTAGACTGTCGAACACAGTCTTAACTTAGCCAAAGTCAGAACAAGTAAGTTATTTGGCTCGACAAACTTCATCTGTTTCGAACGGTAACCAGAGTACAGGAAAAATTAGTCAACAAACCGAATATTGTTTTATGATAAACATTAAATTGTGATTGCTGAATAACCAGGTCATAGTTATACAAGGTCTAAGGGAGTCAATGTGGTGGTGGGCGTCTCATGTTATCATTGGTGGGTTTGTTTATCGATCATACTTTACAAGAACCTTCACCTAAATTTGAACGAATTGTTTTACAGTAGCTAATGTTAAGACATTAGGGTAGAAAAATATATTTATGAAATTTCAGCTTCGTCCAACGTCGAATAGAAGTATTGTCAAAATATTGTTTTTGAAGGTAACAGCCAAACTATGTTCCAGAAATTCACTTGACAGTAAAGCGAGAATTACTTAATTAATTATTATTTCCTAAAGTTTATGACCATCAACAAATAAGATGCTAAAACAAGCTACTATCCCTAAAAGGAATGTGTTTGTTAAGTTGTCATTAAAGAAGGATGATATCAGGGTTCAAAATAGGTGTCATCTAGGTTGGTGTCAGCATTTCACTAACCTCTCCTGTCTCCAAATTCAGTGACCACATATTACACAAAAAGCGTACTCAGGAAAATTAACTTTTACAAAATATTTTCTGTTACCTCTAGTTATATTTATCTACCTACATGTATCTAGAAATGCATGTACTTTGAAAGAACAGAGAGAGTATCATCTAAAAGAATCTCAAAACACATACCGAAGGATATGATCCTAAATGGCCTCAAATTGCGAAGTAGTGTCACAGGAAAAGAAGTGTAACGTATACAAGTCATTTAGTAAATCTTGACACTACCTTCCTACTGACAAATAAACAATATAATCTCGAATTTCTACGTTATTTTATTTTATTTATACAAATCCAGTGCATATATGGGAGTTTTAGAGGACACAAAATTGCATTGTATTTGTTATGACCTTGGATGTCTGACTTTTCGATCACACGACTTATCTACCAATCCGAATACGACTTATACGAATCTTCACACTAGGCCAACCAATGACGTTCAACCGGTGTGGGCAGTTTAGCGTCCTTATTGGTCCTATGTCCTACGAGCCCTTCCACTTGAGTCCAGAACAAGATACCAGCTTCCGAATCAGAGCAGATCAGACCAGAATCAGAGCAGATCAGACCAGATCATTTATTTCAGACATACTTGGTTTATATATCAATCAGACAAACCGCAACGTACCATAAAATAGGAAATAATATTGTACACAAATAAGCCCAAAAAGTGGCTGTGAATGAGGGAGGCAGTAGTTAATAAACTGAACATAACTTAAGGACCGTAAATCGTACAATAATAAATTATAGATCAAAATAAAGCTTATTATAAAAGGAATATAAATATCCATAGTGTAATTGTTGAGTAGTTATACAATAAGAATATTTATAGAATATTAGTCCATGAATAGTCCTTGGAATTTACCTGTAGTTTAATCTTCACCGGATATAACAGTATTCACTTTATCTCATTGTGTTTATTATTCTTATTTTATAAAACATATTTCCTCCATTATGAAACTATTTCTTGATTTTAGTGTCACTTCGTATTAACCCTGTAAAAGTCATTTGGTGTGGTTAATTGTTATAACTCGTGGCCTTATGCCCTATGAATATATAACGTAATGATACCGCCAATTAGAGAACAGCGATTTATCGACCGCATCAATGGCGCGTAAACCCGTATCGGTCCTGCTTCCTGCCTAGCCCTGCCCGTTAAGCTAGAACACCAATCTCAGCCTCTGAGATATGAATCATGTCCTTCAAACATACTGGGTTTATATACAAACCGGACATACCACATCGTACCATAAAGTAGAAAATAACATTTGTACAAGATCTAGCCAAAAGTGGCTGTGAATGTGGGAGACTGTAATTAATAGACTGGGTATAACTCAAGAACGGTAAATCGTATAATAATAGTCTATGGATCAAAATAAAGCTTATAATAAGAGGAACATGAATATGCATAATTTAGCTACTTAATAATTGTACAATAAAACTATATGTATCGTATTGGTCCATAAACAATTCCTAAAAGTTACCATTCATAATTTCCGTTGGGATATAACATTAATAAAATTATTTGTTGTAATTAATCAATCATGACTTAAATTCCTCATATAAACAATTATAAATTTAAGTAGAAGGTTGTTTGTTAGCGCGATATAGATTGGATTAAAGCATGTTCCGTGGAGGATGGTGTTAGGACACGCTAATTGACCATTTCTTCTTGAAGAAGACTCTAGAATATTCTTGTTGGAAAAACATAATTATACTAACGTTTTTTCTCATTGTGATTTCTACTTTCATTCAACTTTTGTTTATGTAAGATGTAATTACATTTCTGTTCAACCATGTTCTGATTTAGGGAATAGTGTCCAAAGAATACTAAGCAATAAGAGTATCTGGGTCGCAGTAAGAGAAATCATAACATTGTTTGAATCACAAGTTTCATAATTTTAATTATTATACTTCGTATATGTCAATTTACATTACTATTAAATTCATACGTCATGTTAGATCATTTTAAATTATTTGTCAGAAGTACTTTGTTTTTGCTATTCATATTCTCTTTAACTTAAGACAGCGTATTGAATCACATATGTACATTCGAATTAAAATAACTGATAATCTTTAGTTGTGAGGCTCCTTAATCGTGACGTTTTTACTGTCTGATTCTTTCTTCCTTCTCAATACTTTGCCTCAGTTTTTATGTTGATACGTACGAACAGTTCTAACTTTTATCATACTAGGTATATGTAGCTATAATTTTAATCAAGTTAATTATTATATCTTCTACGTATTTGTCTGTGCATTATTTTCTCCTCTCGTTCCATATCTCAACTCATCTCAATTAACCATCTTCATCACCCACTCTTAGTTGGAATTCAGTGCTCTAAGGTTTTGTCCATTGCATATAGTCTTCCTCCGTCATCACTTATTTGCTATTTATCAACAACATACTGTATACGATTCGTCTTGTCGTATTTTGCTCTTCTCTTTCTGTGACGTCTAATAGCTTGTTAACTCGAACTGATGAATTCTTTTAAGATACCTCGTTGTGTCCATGTATCTGTAGAAGATACAATAAAAATTTTCCCCCTTCCATACGTTTTTTATTTGCAAAGATTCTTTTTAGATTCCCCCCAACGTTCCCAATGTCCAATACTTCTATCATTATGAACACTTCTGGTCACTTTTTCATCCGTTTAGTAGTCTAGTGTTAGTTATTAGAGTAATTTTCTATTGAAAACTTCATTTCGAACCTTAGTTTTTACTATATTTGTATTGTCTATTCGGCTCGTCTCCTTCACTATATTGATACGTTCGTGGTAAACATTTGCGGATAACTCCAACTTGTCTAAATGAAATCTTCACTGAAAATTACCTCCTAATGTTCTATACTCACCCGCTAAATGCACTGAAAAATAATTGGAAATGATACACTTAAGAAGCATTTAAAACGTTGTAAAGAAAATCAGCCGAGAATTTTAGCAAAAATCGAATTCGTCCTTAAATTAGACAAGTAAAAACAGGTAAAATAGACTTCATGGTCTTAAATAAAAACATACTATTCACTCTAAGTAGGGCTGTACTAACCATACATATATTTATATAACTAGATATAAATTTCTCCATTGTATATAAAATTTCTGTCTTTTAAATTGAATGTAGATTGTCTTAGTAGTATCTGTCCTCACATTTTAAACAACCATTCAGTTGACTGTTTTCAGTACTAAACTTTCGTATTACTATCTGTTTTCTTTGTATCATAGTTCCTAAATGACCTAGTTATTGATCGTGGCCTTTCTCCATTTATCTGTGATCTCCTCATTAAGGTGAATGGTAGAGAAGTAACTACTGTAGAAGGCGATGGTAAGCAAGCGTCTAATTTTTTTTATTAACGTTTGTGCATATGCAATTGTAGTTATTATTCTTATTATCTTTGCTAAAACAGACTTTTATGTACCAATATGACATTATAACCGACCAAATATCTGATTACCGAAGTTACAGATCCTTTGTAATGCAAAATGACTTTAGCTACAATATAATGATGTTAAGTAATTAGACCACGATACTGGATCATGGTGTATTCACAGACACATTGTCCAACTGAAAGTAGCGAACCAGGTAAACGATCATCACTAGTATTTTTTACACAAGTCCTAGCAGTCCTCGTCACACAGTGAATCCAAAGTCAAAATTAATCTTTTGGGTAAAATAATAGTCTATATGCTTGTCCATCTTTGCTCACTAATTAACCACGTATTTTGCTGAACTCATTGTGAATATTTTCGAAAGGTGGTAATTCCTTAAGTCCTAAAGCTAAATTATGACCAGCGGTGTGAGACACTTATCTACCAATGGTATCAGTAGGTGATAGTGCAATGTTCCGAGTTTATTCGACTTAGGAATGTTAATCATTGTTCTCCAAAACCGTGGTCTAAGGGTAAAGTGCTCTTTGTGAGTCTTCAAGGTCCTAGGTTCGACTCCTAGGGAGGTTGTTGGTACACAGCGTTGAGGAGTCCCGTACTGGGATGAAATGACTGCCTAGTGCACCCTGGCTTTCAATATTTGATTAAATAAAATCAGTTTCCTTTGTATACCCTAAAATCCAACAATTTCCATAAACCTCAACCTAATCACTAATTATTCATGAACGAGTTTTAGAAAACCACATTAAGAACTGTTTTGGATACTTTGAGTCAGTCGAAGCTGTTTTATTATATTTCATCTGACCTTGTTCCATAGATACGAAATTCAGTAGTGACTCTGGATTTTTTAAAAATTTTAGCTACCTCTGGACACCAATTATACTTCTTCATTTGGTTGGTTGCGAAGATTATTTTATTTTCGTATCACACGATGAATTCTGCTGGTAAACCGTTATAAACTCTCAGAGTTCCGAACAACTACTGCGCACCCACAACCTCGTTACGGATTGAAATAAAGGTCTTCCGTTTTCATAAATGTAACCCATTTACGAAGTACATGTTCGTGTAATCGGAGCTTTAAACTATACTTTGTGTTAAAACTGTAGTGAACGAAGACCTGGTATGGAAAATGAATTCATTATGAAAACCTTACATTACATAATTCATTTGCGCATCTTCCATCAGTTGTCGCTTACATCCTTTATGATCCTTCCGATTCTCAATTCCTTTTTTCCCCTTTCTGTCTTCAGTTCAATATTCTCACCCTTCCTTTGACAGGTGTTGTGACCTTATGTCCGGCTTTTTATCACGTGATTTATCCACCAATCAAAATACGACTTATACGATCTTAGCACTGTGCCAAACCAATGACGTTCGACCGGTATGAGCAGCCTAGCGTCCTTATTGGTTCTGTGTTCGCCTAGCCCGTCCGCTTGAGTCCAGAACACCAATACCAGCTTCCATTATGCGAATCGAATCGATTAATTTATTTCAAACATACTGGGTTTATATATCAACCAAACAGAGCGCAACGCACCATAAAATAGGAAATAACATGCATACACAATAAAGCCAAAAAGTGGCTGTGAACGTGGAAGGCAGTATTCAATAAACTGAACATAGCTTAAGAACCGTAAATCGTACAATAATAAATTATAGGTCAAAACAAAGCTTATAACAACGGGAATATAGATATACATAATCTAGTTACTGAATATTTATACCGTGAGAATATATAAATATTAGTCCATTAATAAGTCTCAGACGTTACTCGTAACGTAATCTTCACTAGGATATAAAAACAGGCATTCCACTTCTGATCGGTGTTACATACTACTTATGTTTATCGACATAAGTACGATGCACCACAAAATTAGTGATACTACCCGGTTGCCCAGGATCAAGTAGACGGAAAGGGCAACGCTAATCTGCAACCTATTCGTCGAAAGTCAAAACGTCGTAATTAGTGAACCATTGCTCCAATTTTTATAACATGATATCTTTGGACTAATGAGTTATAATCCTGTAGTCTACATTTCCAAATTCAGGATATTACGTATCGAAGAACTAGTATCAATAGAAATGATAATTTAATTTGTCTGAGAGATAATATTTTTAAAGCAATAAGAAACTCTGGTTTCTAGAGGATTCACATCGATTTGTTTAATAAGGTATTGTTTGTCATGTAAATATTCTCAAATTTCTGTGCTCATTACTTCTTGTTAAATGAAGGTTTGCAATCAAGTGGATATAAAAATATTCGTAACTATTTCTTTAATAATTAACCAATCAAAATTAAATTAACTTACATATCAGTTTCCTAGGCATGAGTCATACTCTAAGTTGAAAGGCGAGTGACACTAGCCGGTTGTCCAAAATAAACTAATCAAAGCGGGGTTCAGACCTGAAGATTAATTACTCCGCCTGTAGTTCTTCTAGGTCTACTGCCATTCCCTGACCTGAGTAAAAGAGGTTTAAGTGTGGGCTCGGTAACCCCATCCTGCAGAAAACAACCTTGCTAAGAAAACGCCAACCGAAATAAACAAACTAAACCTGAGTATTAGTGTGTGAATATCATAACTTCTGATTATTTTCTGATGATTGAGCCTTTCTAGAAATTTGTCTGTTAATTGCAGTATCATTTTTAACAAAATAATCACACAAGCTACCTTTGTCTTATCATTTTTAGATAATAATAGGTGTGGTCAGTAGTTTGTTACCTGTGTATAAACTTAGATGTATACATAGTTACAGAACTATATTTGCTTTCTTTCTTCTCTGATTTCAAGATATATTTCTCGTAATTGTTCATTAGAATTTTCAAGTAGTATAGTACTTTCTACCGTACCATAGCTATTGTAATCCTAATAAAGAGAAATAAATGAAACAGGTCTACCCATTATTATTATTATTATTATTATTATTATTATTATTATTATTATTATTATTATTATTATTACTTTCTTGTTAAGATGTACTTTATGATTAAATGTGGAATCCGTTATTAGGTCATCTAAAAACCTACCAAAATAATTTTTTTCTTCGTAAAATAAACCCAGTGATTTCCTTAGTTTGATAGAAAAATTTATGAATTAATTATAACATACCATTTGTTCTATTTCCTTCTATCCGTTCAACTCACTTCCACTTAATTATACTCAGTTATTCATAAATCGGTTTTAAGGAGTATTTCATATAAGATTCAACCTTTATTTTGTTAAATTGAAATAAAGTCTTGTCTAGATTATTAATTAGGATTTTAAATGTGTATTATTAGGTCATTCAATCAGTTTGATTATGGATTATAATGGTATTTAAAGATTTAAACAGTTCAGTACAAATATCTCAATTCAATGTTGAATATGTTTTCTTTAAGTTTCAATGAGAGTGTATGCTTTACAAGTTTTCACATACACATAGTCTCTCAGTATTTGCGAGCATAAATTTAGCAAATTTAGTATTGAAATTCACCTGAACAATACCATTTATAGCATCAACAAAATATCTTTATGTCAAACAAAAGTTGAGTTTGTAATACACTCGTAAAATAACCACTAAACTTTTAATAATATGTAAATGTTGCGTATATTTAATCATCAACGCTTTTTAAGAGTTAAAGTCGTTTCATAAACCACTAAATCGAACAGTATTATAGTTGGATATAGCGTGATTAGCGATAATAAACAAATCAATTAATACAGTTTATAATCTATGATAACTGGAAAATTTACATCACTCTACCTATTTCGATGTAGTTTATTAACCAGTGTATATTAATATAGAAGAGTTTTCTTAACTTTCAAATTGACTCATTGAACTAACAGATTATGCATTAAACTGTTATTTGGAATACTATCAAGAATTATATTGAATCCAGTTTAGTGTTCCAATAACGTTAGTAAGCAAACATAAAACAACTATCCATAATAAACTAACCCATATTCATTGTTTGTTTACTGTTTATTCCTCATTATTTTTTAGCTTTCTTTTTCCATAGACTCCTACGAGCACGAATAAGTTTATAGGACTTATTATGTTTATATAAATATAGTTAATAATTAACTAGTTACTTTGTTCTCTAACCTTTATTTATTTAAACTTAGATTATTTTTTACATAGATTATGGTTTTCAAAATAATTTTATGTTGAATTAAATCAAGGTAATACATTTTAGAAATTTCACAGATTGAAATCATGAGTCAATTGAAGCTAGACCACCATGGAAAACTTGGAAGCACTGGACGTCCGTTTCGTCCTAGTAGGGGACTGCTCAGCAGTGCGCATCCACGATCCCGAGACATTCAAACCCAGGACCTGTCAGTCTCGCGCGCGAGCGCTTAACCATTAGACCACTGGGCCGGCATCCAATGGTGTTAGTGTCTAACTTCAACCAATCCACGAAATCGCGCCACCGTACACCATTGTCTTCAGTGAGTTGATATCTCACAACAGACCTGGTTGAACTCCACTGGTAATGGCTTCTCACTAGAACTCCAGGAAATGCCTCTTGAAGTCAGTCACTAGTGAGCAGATGATTATTATCAGAAGGTGTTTTGTGGAGATTTTTACAAATTTCAATAGTTGAAATCACGAGTCAATTGAAGCTAGACCACCATGGAAAACCTGGAAGCACTGGATGGCCGTTTCGTCCTAATATGGGACTCCTGAGCAGTGCGCATCCATGATCCCGCACCCTGCGAGATTCGAACCCAGGACCTATCAGTCTCGCGCCAGGTGCTTAACCAACTAGACCACTGAGCCAGCATCCAATGGGATCGTGTATGCACACTGCTGAGGAGTCCCATACTTACTTACTTATTTACTTACGCCTGTTACTCCCAATGGAGCATAGGCCGCTGACCAGCATTCTCCAACCCACTCTGTCCTGGGCCTTTTCTAGTTCCATCCAATTCTTGTTCATTTTTCTCATGTCTACTTCCATTTCTCGGCGTAATGTGTTCTTTGGCCTTCCTCTTTTCCTTTGACCTTCAGGATTCCATGTGAGGGCTTGTCTTGTGACGCAGTTGGGTGCTTTCCTCAATGTGTGTCCTATCCACTTCCAGCGCTTCTTCCTGATTTCTTCCTCCACTGGGATCTGGTTTGTTCTCTCCCACAGTACGTTGTTGCTAATAGTGTCCGGCCAATGGATCTGAAGTATTTTGCGTAGACAGTTGTTAATAAACACCTGTATTTTCTGGATGATGGCTTTTGTAGTTCTCCAGGTTTCTGCCCCATACAGTAGAACTGTCTTGACATTTGTATTGAAAATCCTGACCTTGGTGTTGGTTGACAGTTGCTTTGAGTTCCAGATGTTCCTCAGTTGTTGAGGAGTCCCATACTATTGACGATACGGCCGTCCAGTGCTTCCAGGTTTTTCATGGTGGTCTAGCTTCAATTGACTCGTGATTTCAATCTGTGAAATTTCTAAAATCTCCACAAACTCCTTCTGATAATACATTTTAGTTTGGCTTGTTTATTTATTTATTTATTTTTTTGTATAAATTTCTCATGTTTATTTTCACTTTCACATACATATTCATGGCAAATATTTTAGGGACTATTTATTTTAAATATTGAAAATAATAGACCAATCATCATTGATTCTCATTATTTATTATTTAGAGTTTCGAAAATGAAAATTTAATTTTTCTAGTTTTTGTGGTCCGTTGGTCTGACTCCGATTTGATCAAGCGATGATGATGTTAACGAAATAATGATGCCGCCTATCCTCGTATATATTTATCGATTTAATATTGGTGAACAACGGGGTAAAATAAGTCAAGGACAAGGATTATCTTTGAATATGTATATTTCATACACCCGTTGCCTCAGACCGATAATAAAAGAAACGAAGTGTAGAATCAGACCTGAGAGGTCGAACATATCAACTCCATCCGACAAAATCGTGACTCAATCATAAACTACCTTGATTGGTTTAATCGTTTCGAATATGCATATAAATATTACTGTGTGTTAGAGTAAAGCCCGATGAGGATCTAATCGAAAACAATGTTGTTGTCTTATGTATGTTGTCCAATATTTATAGTCAAACAAAAATAAGCTGAATACGTGATGAATAAGGTAAACGTTGGACATGCATACGTTCTTATAAAAGCAGTCAAGGTTAGTAAGCGAATAATTGATAAGGTCAAAATATGATTTAAGAAGCACAAATAAATCGATCCGTCCGGAAGCTAGAATAACCCATTTGGGCTTGACACAGTACTGGCATACGTATTTTTTGTCTATGTTAAAACAATCTCAGTTTCAAATAAAATGAACAATTATTAGGATCCACAATTTCTGTTCTAATTTACAATTCGATTACCTAAAAATTCCTTGTGCACATCTTACATATTGTTGGAAAAGTGATTTATTTAACTGTTAAAGTTAATATTAGCAATATGCCCACTTATCTTTTAAGCAGATTATGTGTATCAGATACTCTATGAACACAGCAACACAACTCGATAAACTAAAGCTCATAACCAATCTCATCAACACGAAATGCTTGTATTCTGTACGTTTACCTCTAAATATATATTAAACATTTAATTATTCTAGTCTTGGCCATTCTCTGATTTTCCTTGTTTCTGAATGAAGAAAATAAGTAAATGAAATTATTGAAACCCAATGATCACTTAAAGCTTTTCATACACTAATCTCTTTGCTAATATGTATTGTTTGAGGATTTGTGGTGTTACGTAACTGTCTAGATGAAAATGAAATAATTAAAAATTTTTGTGTTGAATTGACAGTTCAAAATTTTGTTCACATTTCTCGTTTTTTTTATAATTTTCTTTTGTTCTGTCTCTCCTCTCAAAAAGCTTGACCAGCCACACTCTATTACCATGGTATTCTTGTTCAGAAAAGGCTTCTCTTATGATAATCTTTTGAAACAGTTTTCGTTTTATAAACGACAATACAGTTTTATAGCATTGTAGTCTGTTATTTATTGAGTTAATCTTGAATAGACAAATTTCATAGTAATTTAATAGTTGAGTTCGTGAGTCAATTGAAGCTAGACCACCATGAAAAACCTGGAAGCACTGGACGGCCGTTTCGTCCTAATATGGAGCTCCTCAGCAGTGCGCATCCACGATCCCGCCTTGTGAGATTCGAATCCATGACTTATCGCGTAAACGCTCAACCTCTAGACCACTGAATTGGTATCCAATAGCGTCAATGTCTAACTTCATAGTGTTTTTCAAGCGTTTTCGTCTGATTATTTTAAAGTTTTATTGAATACTTATTAATACTTCTCAACATTTTTGAAAGCTTTAGATAAATATGATGGTTTCCCATTTGTACATGAGTTTATATTTGAAGTTTTGTTTTTTTTTGTTACAGCAACTTCTGTCTAACTTCATTTTTGTTTCACTGACCATGTAAATAACAGGGGAAAAAAATACTTATTCACGGCAAATATTGGAGTATAATGTAATTTAGTTATGAATCAACATTGTTGTTTGAATAAATGAATAAGTATTTAAAGAAAACACCAATATTTTATCTGGTACGGACATCCAAATTTTTCACTAATTCAGACATAAGCCCACTAGGTTCTGTGTGCGCAGTTTTACATAGAAAAATATTTAAAGTACTCAAATGCCAGGGATACTCTATGGAGTGTTTGTGAATTGAAAAATCCACACCAAAACATCGAGAAAACGATGGGGAGAACAAAGTCAGACAGACCACACAACATGATAATCTGGATGTAAATGTAGGCAATGTACTGCAAGTTAATTATTCCCTCAGTTCAAGTATCTGTAAATATTCCTAAAGTGTAAATGTTGCGGTCCAACATTTTGCAATAAAGCTGTATAAATTGTCTTTCCCTTCTTCCTATACCTATCCGGATTAGTCCAGCGTTATTAACATTCATGGTGATCGAATCGGATCATAATGCCTCATTTACATTGGATGGTCCTAATGGTAGGTTTATAAACAGTTGTCTCTGTCGGCTTATCTATCTAGAAAAATACATTCTCGAGGTAACTAACCTTAATAATGAATTAAGACAATTATTTAACTTCTATGCGAGTGGGCTAATTGTTTAATAATGAAAATGTGGATTACCAATGAGACGAAAGGCTTAAAATAGATTAATGCTAAATACTTGTCCAAACGTGTTCAACAGTTAATTCTGTGTGTAGCGAGATTTTAAGTTATTTGATGTGGAATGCCAACAAAATTCGAAATGTAAAATGTGTATTTTAGTATATAACTGAAATTAAGAATTTATTTAATACATTGGATGCTCACAATAATTTTTTTCTTATTGTCAAAATAATAGTACATTTGATGAAATTAATCATACAGACTCACTCAGCGATAGTGAATAGCAATAAAATCTGACTTTAAATGAATCGGAGTTATGTACACTACTTACCTATACAAAGAGTTCATTTAATCTATCATATTTCATAGTCCTACTATACTCATAAGTAACATTTGAATATATTTGGACAAACGATTATTTCAAATACAATTTTTACAACTATTATCACACAATATCTAAGGATGCATTGTCATATGATTAAAATACTTAATTCTTGAAATCTCTAACTTAGTGTTATTTGATTAATTAATAAAAAACTTTTTAGGGATTCATAGACTTATTGATCTCTAAATGAAATACTAATAACCATTACTAAACTTAGATAAATAATATTGAAATAAATTATTCTGCGAAATAAATACCTAAATGAAAAAAATGGTAATCCCTATTATCATCACTCATGTAGACACCGAACTGTTTCTTCACTTGTGTATAGTTATTTTTAGATTATCCCTCTAAAAATATACTAAAACATAACTTAAATATCAACTGAATAAACAGATGTATAAATGAGATAAAAAATAAAGACATTTAATACTGCTCACTTGTCAAATGTTGCACAGATGAAATACGTATAACGCCAAAAATTGTGTAGTATAGAATCTCAGTGGTAAATACACTGTACATGAGGGCGAATCGGAAAGTTCACTCATAATAAACACAAGTTTATCGTGATCGTAGTCGCTAGTTTACCTGAAAACAAATTAACCTAATCAACAATTCAGAATTACCACCTTTTTTAAAGAGTTGCAATAAACATGTCATTTACCTACGGCATTGAAGCACGGAAATAGTTAAATAAAAAGAATGTCGACGTTTCATTGAAGAAAATGTTTTTTTTTCGGACATTGGCATTTTCTTAAACTGTGCAATCGTAATTACATAGAATCTCATCATGTTTACTCTATAATGAAGTGTAGTATTTACCCGTAAAGTGTTATTAATTTCATTACAAATTTAATATACAATTCTCATTTTTTTTACAACACCGAATGAATCATGCTATCTTGTAATGTAATGTAATCGTGTAATGAATCATATAATACGTGTACAATTGTACACACTCAACTACTGGTGTTTATGACTCACTGACTATCTCGATACCGCATAAAAGCCTTCTATCAGCTGAACAAATACATAGAATTCACAACCAACACCGACAGACTGTCTAAACTTATAGATAAAGAATTTACTTCGGAACAAACCGTCGTGTCGCTTGAGAAGCTGTTAGTCTCTGAGCGTGACCCTTTTGTATACATATTTTATGCAAAATTCATTTGGATTTTGATGATCAACTGGTATTATGAAATGGTAGAAAGTCACATCCTCAAGTAAATAGTGGGGGTTAGGGTTTTAAAATCAATTTCATACGGACATGACAATAAAACTAAGATATACAACTTGTTACTGTTGGAATAACACTGTCTGTTAATCAAGTCAATTGGACGACTTGAAAAAATTGAACGAATACAGACTCAAGTGTAGGTGGGGTGCTATGATGTAAATAAGTGAATCCTTAAACTTTATTGACCTTCTGTGAAGACTAGAAATTTATGGATTTTATCGCCTACGACCCCATTTCATACGAAACTTGTCAACCTACATACTTAATCATATATGAAAGACTACTCACATATTTTTCTGACTAGCTTAAATCTCTCGATGGCTTATTCACTTCCTACATATATGTACTCCTTGAATCTTATCCGTTCATTCATCTTTATTTGCTCGCTGGTATTTGTTTATATTCACTCGTATTCGCTTCGTGTTTGTGGCCTTATGATCTGGGCCGGGCGATAATAAACTGTAATTAATACTTCGCATTATCTCCTGAGATCTATACAGCATTGGGTGTTATTTAACAGCAATATGAAACCTTAGGGATTTTCTCGAGGATATACTACCACAACATAAAATCATATGTTGTGCAAAATATCTATTACGAAACTATCAAAATTGTTCCGAAATGCCATTTGGTTTGATTACTGCTAAAGACTACTTTGATATATGGTATTCTCATTTAAATGTTTACTTATTTGTCCGCTTCATTTTTCAAACAAAACTATTCTTTTCGACTAATAAAGTAATTAATTTTTCAAGACCTTTTGATGCTTACGTTTTCTTTCAGGTCTTATTATCAGTACACCTACCGGAAGTACAGCTTATTCAATGACAGCTGGTGCTAGTATGGTACATCCATGTGTACCCGCTCTAGTGTTAACACCAATCAATTCATTAGCTTTAAGTTCACGTGCTATTGTTCTTCCAACATCTATAAAATTAGAAATCTCTATTGCCAGTAAAGCTCGTTGTTCAACTGTACACTTTTCTTTTGATGGACGTTCGCGACACTCAAATTTATTGCATAAGGGTGACGTTATCCTAGTGAGTGCTTCACCGTTCCCTGTTCCATGCCTTTGCAGTGAAAATGAGGTATGAATTGGTAGTTTAAAGTTGTTTTTTCTCGAGTGTGTTTTTGTTAAACATTATGTTGGGTGTTATGTTATATACTTTAAAAAAATATATGAGACTACATAAACTTCAGTTGTAATCCTCTTTACTGTCATGACATTTGATACAGTTAATCTCTTTGGTAAATTTTGACAATATAAGTAGGAAGACGAAGTTCATCAAAACTATGTGATATATTAGTGAAATAGATTTTAAACAATGTAATCACACATTAATTTGTTAAAACATTTGTTAATGTTAAAAAAAATCAAGGTCAAGCTGAACTAATCAGATAAAAAAAACCCAACATAAATCACACCACTCTAGGTATCAAATCGATGTTACCACTAAAGGAACTCAGAACTAGAGAAGATATTGTCATAGTTCCAATGGACAAAGGATGCACAATAGTGATCATGGACAAGGAAAAATGTATCAAGAAAGTCGAGGAACTACTTCAGGATAAAAGCGTATACAAACCGATGAACACAAATCCAGTCAAAAGGTTAGACAACCAAATATCAAAGCAAGATCAATGGAGAATGAAATCTAATGAATCAGTACTCCCTCGATTCTACGGTAGGCCGAAAATACACAAACCAAACATCCCAACACGTCCAATTTATCACTCCCCGGAACCCCAACATACGATTTGTCAAGAGAAATTTCACGAAAAGTTTAGTGGATTCATCCAAACACCTCATCAAATCCCCCATACAATTCCTGGATCAGATTAAGGACATTCAAGTCAACAACAATGAGCTGATGATACCCTTCAATGTAACAGCCTTATTCACCCCAATTGAACCAAGCTTAGCAAGGGAAACTATCCCTACGTCTTACCGACACAAATATGTCAAAGTACACGAAGCCTCAAAGTCGAAGTTTAATAGAACTCATAGATTTATACTTAAGAACATATTTTCAATTCAGCAACAAAATCTACGAACAAACGAAAGGAACACAATGTTAGGACTTGCTGTCGAAGCAGTGATGCAGAGACTGGAAGCCTCGATCCTACCAGTGATCAAGCCAAAAATTTGGATTCTTTATGTGAACGACATATTCGTCATCGTCAAAAAGGATGAGCTGGAGGACACCTACAAGCCGATCAACAACGTCTTCGATGACATAAAGTTCACAATGGAACAGGTTTCAAAGGAAAAACTACCATTCTTGAATGTACTAATCACCAGAACCGACACAGGTAAGCTGAAGACTCAAGTGTATAGGAAGCCGACCCACACAAATCAAATTCTCAACTACAATAACAACCCAAGAGCTCACAAAGTCAACTGCGTACAAACTTTGTTCAAGAGGGCGAGGACACACTTGCAGTCCGAAAAAATGAAGAAAAATACCTGGAGATCATCTTTCAAAAGAACGGTTACCCAATCAGCGTCATCAAAAAATGCCAGCCACATGCATCTTCAGAAATAAAGTCAAGTACAGAAACCAACAAAGAAATTACGAGATTGTTGAAGCCTTTTGGAATAGGTGTAGCACACAAACCAACAAAATAACTTCAATCGATCCTATGCAAACCAAAGGACGAAATGAAAAAAGGAGGAAAACCGAACACCATCTACAAAATAAATTGTTCCAACTATGAAAACACTACATCGGACAAAGTGTATGCTTCTTTCATCTTCACCTGCATGATCATCAATTGGTGGTCAAACGCCATGACATATCCTCGCTTACATCAATGCATGTGGACATACATTCGACTGGAAGAATGTAGAGATCTTGGATAGAGGCAATTCTAAAAACAGATAATTTTTAGAAGCTTGACACTCAGGTCAATCAGCAATCAACAAACACGACGAAATCGATGCAATTTATCAACCAGTCAGAAAAATTATGAACAAATATAGGACCAAAAATCAAACCAATGGGAGATACAACCAAAACCAAAGAAGTAAACAATGACAGATTTAAGGTCAATAAAAACCAATCAACATCGAGGTCTACAGGACAAGCTGTGAGCCATATGTAGAGAAATTCAATCACTTCACTTCTGCCTGAAGTTTGTGCTGATGGTATCATCCAGAATAACGATGAGAGCTCCACGACCAAACCATCCATCCCAGAGAACTAAATTCCGTCAAAATTGTAGATTTGTCTTCAGTCACATTGGAGTACTGTGCATGGTGAAGTTTCACATGATTAAGGCTCTGAAGAAACCGTGACAACTGTCGTACAAAAACACAAAGACTGAGTTAAAACCTATTTTCTAACTTGATTCAATCATGCGTTTGTTAATAAAAACAGATAAGTATTCGTTATATGTGTTTACTGGGTCGCTATTTGTTTCTACAGCTATTTTGGTGCATGTTCAGATATCCTAACTTGCAAATCACAAATGCTCCGTACTTGTGTATGTTATATAGTTCTGATAAAGCTGATTATCTCATAACATTATCAAAATTTATCATAACTTCCTTTACCAAACCGTTTTGAATGGTGATGGTATACAGTTGAATCGTCCACTACAAGAAACAAATAACTTCATTCCATATTTATAGAAATTTATCATTTTTATTACTACAATTGCAATCATTCCATGTGTATCCGTCTATCTGACTTGTTCTGATTATATACTAAGGCCAACTGAAATCAAATTTTATACAAATTAATTTGGTTTTTTTTTCTAAATCTACACATCTAATATTTGTGAACTATATACACCCATATACATACTAAATGTATTCGTAGTAAGTTAATAGGGTTAAATTGATTGTTCGATTACTAAATCGTTTACTCAGTTTGACTATTTTAATGTATAAGACTTCATACTATAATTACTCTTTAGCTATATTGTAATTATTATTGTATATTATAGACCAGTGTATTATTTTAACCTTATACACAGAATTAATATGCTTATCTGAGCTATTTATTTATTTACTTAAATAATAATCTTCATTATTATAATTACTCTAATTGTTTATAACCAAAATATAATGCTTTAAATATTAATTCTTCACCGGTCATTAAGTTCATGTTTGTATAGATTTATTAACAAATTGATTAAATTAGATATATTTCTATTACTTTATTTCTGACCAATAATTTATAATTCTTGGATAGTTTCACCATAATAATAATAACAATAATAATAACAATAATAATGAAATTAACCTTTAAAAAAATGTATATTCATTCGTCGTATTATGTTATACTTATTATTAGTTCATATATGTAAATATATACTTTATCATCATCACATCTAACCTATCGTTACATAAAATCACGTTCACAATAATCTTAACTTTCAACATCAATTTGTACCAAGAAAAAATATTATTTATGTTATTTTTCTCATAAAAATTACTACATAACTTGTAATTTCCCTTATTCACTATGAACAATATTGGTTACGGTTAGAATTAATAACTTTAAAATCTATTATGTAACAATCTTTTCCATTTCTGTTTAAAAAAAAGGTCGATCTGTTGTAGAATCATACTGACTTATTCCACATGAATATTTAGCTTATATATATATATATATATATATATATATATATATATATATATATATATATATATCGAATAGTTAAGCTGTAGGTAAAAATTCCGAGATCAAAAGAAGAGATTTGACTAGAAATAATGTTCTTTTATAAAAATAAGAATAAACATTAGAAACCGATTCATCAGGAGTCATGAGTTGTCCGGTTTTTTGGTTAAATAACTAAAGAAACGAGCAAGAGGGAATGGTATCTCCAAGGTAAGTGGACAATAATGAATTTAAATTTTGTACTATGAACATGAAACAAATAGATTGGTATGAAGCTCGACAATCGACAGTTAATAAGAAGAATGATTTACGCTCTTTGTTTATTTGGTTAGGAGAGCTGACCAACATAAATAAAATTTCTAGAAATGTTGTGTTATATGAAAATATGTGACCATAAAAATGTGGAAATATAATTACACTCAAAAAAGTAAATGAGTGTATTACGTAACTTTTTTTTAAAAATCCACTGATACAATCTAGATGTGAATGTGGATTAAGAAACTACTTATATCACTTAGTAACATTACTTAATATAATGTAGTGCATCAAAAATTAAATAGAAGATAAATGAAATAATAAACTAATTTGATTCTACATGAATGAAAAGTTGTGTTGTAATTCCAAAGATCTTTATTTCACCTTGAACTTCAACTTTTTCAGGTTACAGATTGGTTTTGTGGATTAGCACATTGTCTTAATTGGAATCTACGTCGACGTCAAAATGCAGTGATCAATTGTTGTCCCACAGACAAATAATTTTAAAGATTCCATGTTCCGTTCTTACGTATTAATTCCTCCTGTATTTTATCCTGCATTTCCTCAGGTCTATTTTATTGTTATTTAATTTTCTTTGAGATTTTGTTTATCCGAAAAATTACTTTTTGAACATTATTTTTCTTACTTAATCGTAAAAGGTTTCCATGATTACTTAGTCATACCTCTGGTATATATTTTCAAAATTTTCAACAATAAATCAGACAACTTGAGGCCTGCTCTGCTTTTTGTTTCTTAAAATTGCTTTAAAACCTACTAAAATAATCGGGTGCAAGCAATGTTTCAAGACGTGTTGTGGTTAAATTTGTTAGGTTTCGTCAGTGTGTCTTCTGAAGTCGATTTTTTGTTATCAAGTAATCGGTGAAATACCTCAAGGCTGTGTTTTTCTTTGGATGTACTAACACCAAATGGATACATTGATAACCTGATACTACTCAGGCACACAACCACGCCAGCGGTGGCTGATCGCGATGTGATCGATCTGAGTCCAGGCTTGAGATGCAGAGGGAGGACGCCAGGTGACACATCGGCGATGACTGTGCCGAACGTTAGTGCTAGCCAGAAACAGGTTGTGGTCTGTGCACAGTTGTAGTAGACGGTCTCCGTTATCTGTTCTGCCGATGTGCCACCTGGCGTCCCACTTCTGCATCTCAAGCCTGGACTCAGGTTGATCACATCGCGATCAGCCACCGCTGGCGTGGTTGTGTACAAGACTGACGCTCCTTTTGGAGTACCTATCTGGACTCTGATCATGTCTTGGTCTGCGCCAATCTTACCTTACTTTTCAGTGGACAACGAAGTGACCGCCACCAACGGATTGATGTCAGCAAGTTGGTTGCAACTTCTGTTGCCAGTAAGTATCGAACCGAGCTAGCTTCTAGGCTAGCTACCATTCCACCGAAAAGTATAGATGGGCATTGGTTGCAATTGCATGACGCCATGAAAATGGCGGGTACAGTCAGCTGTGGGTTCGCGAAACGTCCCACTTATAAGCACTGGGTTTTTGCAGGTTCCTTACAACTCATTGAAGCCCGTCGGTCTACTCTGGGTGACCGTGAGTTTGGCCACAAACGAGGGATGTTACGTCATGAAGTTGGGCAAAGCTTGCGTAAAGACCGAGAAGCCTGGTGGTTGGAGCGTGCTAATGAGCTGGAAGCAACGGCTGCATCTGATAATAACCGGAAGCTCTAACAGCTCATCCGAGCCATTGGCAGCAGGAAGTCTGGTGTGAGCGAAACAATCTACGAGGATGCCAGTCACTAACATCCATCGACGTCTTGAACGATGGGCAGAATTTTTCGAAGGGCAGTTCAACTGGTCTGCTGCTCTGGTAACATCGGTCAGACTGTCCTGCCCTCCATGGCCGGTGACGACTGATCCACCAAATGAGGCGGAAGTCCTCAAGGAACTTCGACTCTTGAAGCGTTACAAATCACCGGGCCCAGATGACTTACCTACAGCTCTTTTTAAAGATGGTGGTGACTTCCTATTAAGGAACTGACGACGTTGTTTACAAAGGTGTGGGAGCTAGAGAGTGTATCAACGTCATGGAATGAGTCGATAGTTGTCCCTATCTTTAAAAGGGGTTCACGTCGTTCCTGTAACAACTATCGTGGGATAAGTCTACCTCCAATTGCGTCCAAGCTATTGGCTTCCGTCATACTTTGTAGGTTGTTCAAAACCCGAGAAAGATTGACTCGTGAGGAGCAGGCTGGTTTTCGTTCTGGACCAGTGTTACGGGAGAACTGAAAACATTCGTCTGATTAAAACCTTTATATTGTATATGGATAATTTTACTGTTTTTTTAATGTATTTGTTTCACTCAACTTCTGAAGTTGTTTGCTTATATCACTATTTCCAGACATTTTGGTTTCTCCTGTCTTCGGTTTGGTATTTGGGAGTTTTTGCTCCGGGAAGCTACAAAATTGAAGGTTTGTTTTGTAATTATTATAATTATTGCTGTTAGAACGACATTTGGGTCGACTATCTGTAAATTGCGAATAAAATTTGGTACCTAAATTGGAGTTTGGTTCAATTGCTCATTTGGGTTCGTAAATTGCAAATAGATCGGCATACCGTACCTCAGTAGCGGGAACGGGCAAAAACTTGGACGTAACAACGAGGATGCATCAGTCATATCTTCACCCTCTGTCAAATGTTAGAATACCGTCATACTTATCAAAGGCCAACAACCGTAGTGTCTCTTGACATCAGGGCTACCTTCGATTCGTTGGACAGGACTGTTCTCTGGGATTGTCTGTTGAAGATGGATGTGCCTGAGAAGTTTATTAACATCCTAAATGCCCTATATAAAAACACCTCAGGCAGAGTGAGGGCATACAACCACCTCTCTCCATTGTTCCATTCGAGCAGTGGGGTTACACAGGGTTGCCCAATCTCACCATTCCTCTTCAACTTTGCCATCGACGACATTCTGGAAACAGCTCTGATGGATGTAAGTAATGGCGGTGTGGATCTGTTACCTGGAGAAAGACTTCTCGACCTTGACTATGCGGATGATATTGTCTTACTGTGCGATAATACCCAAGCCATTCAATCCATAATTAATTAGTTGGCAATCAGTGTCCGTAGGTATAGTATGTGCTTCGTACCTTCTAAGTGCAAAGTACTTCTATAAGACTGACAGGATCCTAATCCTGTACTCACCCTGGATGGTGAGCAGATAGAAGTAGTTGAGAAGTTTGTGTATCTAGGTGGCTGCATAAGTGCTGGTGGTGGCGTAAGTGATGAGATCGATTCACGTACAGTGAAAGCCAGAGTGGCTTATACCATTCTGGGTCATCTTCGGCGCCTTCGTGATGTTAGTCTGGCTGAAAAGGGGCGGATCTACAACGCGTCGGTAAGAGCAGTTTTGCTCTATGCCTTTGAAACCTGGCCTCTCCGAGTTGAGGACGTTAGACGACTCTCTGTGTTCGATCATCGTTGTCTCCGAAGGATTGCTGACATCCAGTGGCAACAACATGTTAGTAATGCAGAGGTTCGGCATCGTGTGTTTGAGCACAAAGATGATAACTCGATTGATGTCACCATCTTGAAACAAATTTCGTCTCAGATAATTACACGTCGTGCATTATTTGCCGACACTGGGACTAGTTGGAAAAGGCGGAAAAGTGGTCAGTGTATGACACGGTGTCGTGGTATGAAGGAAAGCTACAAAGAGCTGGTTTCTGTTGGTTGTTCTCGATTCCCCGGCTGGGGTCCTAAAGATGGTGTAATACAGTGGCTAGAGACGTTATTAGATATGGCTCAGAATAGAAGCCAGTGGCGATCCTGCTGTAACCTTTTACTTTCTTCATAAAAAGTGGTTGCAACTTACTTAACTGAAAGATTTCTTTTGGTTGCACCTTTCCGTTTCTACCATTATTATTATTACACTAACGTACACTAATTTGTGGTCGTTATTGTTCTTTTTTTCCTCTCTTCTCTCCTATGCTCACCCTACATTCTTTTTCTCTTCTCATTCTGATTGCTGTTGTGTGACGCATATATATATTTGTGGTCCCCCTTGTTCCAATATTTATGCGCTCAAATAAATAAGTGAAATAGGGATATTTAGTTTTAGACAAGGTGCCTAGGTACGGCACCCATTGGAGATTATCATGTACACAAAAAGTAAAATCATGATCAGTAATGTTTGACGCGAGACGTACACACGACATATTAGTTTAGATTGAAAGTTTGATCAGAAATATCTGTAATAATTTCGAAAGATACTACTTACCAAAACCATGATTTTTTATTGCTTTATCTTGAAGCTCATTAGAAAAATTTCGTATTTCACTGTAGGTGAGAACACTATAAACCTGTGTTCCGATTCACGATAAAAGAATGGACATTGGTACAGAGCTTCGTCTTGGATATCATAAGACACTTCCCTTAAAAACCCTAAATAGAGTTTTCATAATATATTTCTTGCGTTCCATTAACCCATAACCTTCTAAATGACAACGATATTTGTCTTCAGAAAGCAGGATATTTGGGAAGTTCCTGCCATGAGGTGATGTTCAAACAATTCACTTGATCAGAACGGAGAAGTACAACTGTCAACAAGCCTATGCTCAACAATATCAGTGTTATATTATAGAATAATTTTAGCTTCATACCAGTCAATAAACTGGTCAACTATACCCATGGTAAATAATCAGCGTATTTTGATGTAAGGAATGGCCTAAATGATATCGCTTCCGACACTGATAAGGTCCGTCAATCTTTGTCTATGCCACTGAAGTTTGAGGAGAGGAACTGTTGAAAGAATTTAATTCCATTTCTACTGGTTGTTGCTCACGAAACTTTAGGACAGACAACTTGTACGTTCTTTTATGCTGAAACATGGTAGATTTGACTCCGGAATTGAATATTACACCCTGAGATCTCATACAAGATAATGGAAAGCAGATCTAGACCAAACTCCCAACTAGAATTGGTACATCAATAAACATTCGTATTTTAAATTAGACTACGGCAAAGGTTAGTATCATCGCTAATCCTGACATTTCCCCATTAAAAAAAGAACGAAGCATTTGCAATGCAAGTACATGTACCGACATGGAATAGCCGCCCAAGTATAGGTGACAGGAATGAAGAAATACTAATTCTATAAGGGTTGTAGAATGCCATATTTCCCACCTACCTGGCACCCAAGTAGATTGTCTGACGACATTTGGTCTATCAGAACTGAGCATCTGGTCTTTACTAAATCGACCGTTCCCAAACTCCGGCATATAACCAGTAAGTTAGCTCTGACTCCGTAAATTAGTCCACTGATATTTCCAAACCATTTCATCCAATAATTATTAAGTGACACAACTCTCAACATTGTAGACACATTGTAAATACATTGTACTTTGACGAAGTGTTCATTGTAATATGATTGACAGAGTCCGATTTAGATTTATAGCCTCATATTTTAGATCGATACAAACAAAAGGTGTGAAAGGGTTGCTTATAAAAATAATGAAGTACAGAACATTGTTAGTGCTTTAGGTGTGGAGGGAAAATGAACACAAGCATAACGGTAACTGACGACTGCAATATTTTGGTAGCCATCCATGGATATTGTTTGAATTTTTAAATATTGTGAAAACTGGAGCGAACAAAAGCTAAATGTTTGGTTTAGGTCCAAAAGTTAATCCAATAAACCAGGGTTTATTCTATCAAGTCAAAACACTACCTTATGCTTTATAAAATACAAATCTTCATAAAGCAATTCATGGTGAGTAAGCATACAGAAACACAAGTTTCGTGCCCGATTTGCACTATGTCACGTTGCGAAAACAAATTTTTTTGAAAAATACGAAAGACCTCAACGATGACTCCCACGGAGCACACGTACAAAAGCTTCTCTATTACAAAGTAAGACATGATACAATAGATAAGTATTTATAAATACATTTGTTGACAGCTTCAGAATGCATGAAACAGAGGTGATGATCAGGAAATTCATCCAAAGTGCTTTATGTGACAATATTGTTATTCCTTTGCTGTTCTGTTTTGTCTTGTACTTTATTACTTTCTTAGTATTATAGTAGCCATTATTTATATTTCTTAGTCTGTGTTCAAACCTTTCGTGCAGGTAGGTGCCCCCGTTCTGCTGATGGTAGAAACCGGACAAGTATGAATAGGTCTTTATTTGGATCATGGGATGGCACACAATGCAGCGCGAGGTTATCTTTTCAGTCACACAAAGCTTTCCAACACTCAGTACAAAGTAATGAGAAGTATAGTGCTTATGCGAAATAAGGAAGTATGCGAATACTTGAGTTATATTGTGCTGATATTTATTTAGCTGTTTGCAGTCAACCCAAATTGTTGCAAGCCTTTATTGTTTAATTTTATTTAAGACCTACCCTAGTATTTAAATACTTTTTGTGATGGAAACTAAAGTGTTCGATGAATCTCATAATTACGGCGTGAAATGGTTGATTATTGGAGATTTTGACTTCTTGCTAGGAATGGTCATTCGTATCTTCGGAAATAGATATTTAATCCCATTTTGTTGGGAATACTCTTACTGGTCCTCAATGAATGACATATAAACCATACATTTTACCGTTTAGTATACTATTTCTGGCAAAGTAACCTTTGTCTGTAGGGCACAAGCTACAACGTTCTCAAGATTTTATAATTCGCTATCTTAAATGTGAATTGATTAAATAAGGCATAGTTTGAGTTTCGATGATTTCTGATATGAATGACTCAAAAAGGTTTTGTACGCTATATGGAAGAATCGAGACCATGCGGAAGAAAAATGAAATAATAAATGCAAACGTTGACCGGGATCAAGTACTAAAGACTTGGTCAACACAAACTGAGAAATAGAAACATGTCTACACGATTCCAGGACAGAATTAAAAATATATAAACCAGTGAGAAAAATTCAAGCAAAACAAACAATGCTTCTAAATAAAACACTTTGGGTGGATTTATAGAATATTTATTGTATTACAGGGACTATTAACTAATGAAGATTTGGTTTGAAGTCCTGGTCATAAGTCAGAAAAATCCGAAGACAGACCGTATTCTTTATCTACACAGTCAGACATTTTATCTTGTAGCAACCAAAAGTAAGCGGCTGGTAGGACAAAAATATCGAGATAATTCAGATTTGCCTATTCCTTTATTTTAAGATATGCCCTATTTCGCTCTATTGAATGATGAAAGTTCACATTTATTTGACTGTTATCGACTGGCCATACATATCTCACGCTGATTTAATAAATCATAGTTGGCTTCTATACGCATGCAATATTATATGGATGCCCTTTCAGTTAACGTTTGCCCATCTATTTATCTTTGAAACTAACTAGTCAAACATGGTCAACATATCAAATTTACAAGACGATATCTTTGAGCCTCCTACAACCTACGGATGTCAAAAGAGTAGAACTGCTCGACACGGAATCGATTATAACAATCGCAAGCCATGATGCTTGAGTAGAAACTGTATGATTTGTACTGAATCACTAGAAATGTTCTACAGTTAGTGATAGTAATAAGAATATTGTTTCTTTGCTAAGTATCCCCTATAACACCGTCTGTAAAACAGCAGATGATAACAAACTTAGCTTAAAGTTTCGATACATCTAAACAACTGACTAGCACTGACACAGCGGCTTCGTTTACGGTCTACATAACGGTTTATCTGTCTAGATAGCTACTTGTGCTTTAGTCTCATTCAATAACTCTAATAACTTATGAAGATTCGATACACGTTGAGTAGTTAACACACCGGAAGGTCTCGACAAATTGCAGCACAATAAAGACTAGACCTGTCTAGAGCAATTTCGAGTTTCTCAACACAGTATAACGCCAGAGAAGTATATTCTCCACAAAATTACTAGACATTCCAATGAGTATGAAAACTATTATAAAACATTGTCTGGTGAAGTTAGTTCCAGTGTTGTTACATATGTCATTTACAAGAGGAAATAGCGGGACTTCTGTGGCAGGGCCTTTAAAATTTGATTGCTGTAGCCATATCATACAGTAAACTGAATCATTTCTATGTTAGACGATAGGAAGCTGAAATCTGGACAGTTTATCAAAGCTCATTAAAGTAATTAACGGGGACTAGTAAAACGCGAATAGAAGCACGAGGCCGTGGATCTGCCGTATACGTCTCTGACTCTCCTCTAAAATACACTTATTTAGCAAGATCATATTTGTTTTACGGATGTGATTTTGAATAAGGGTAAGAAGTCGCAACATTTCCGTTCAACTTGAGCATATCCTGACCGTTCACTTAGGTGATACACATTGACACTAACACATAACTACTATTACAACCTAGTTGTTTCTATTCAGCCTTACTATTCCACGATTTTTATTACTTCTATACAAGTCGATTAGTTCGGTCATCCAGATAAATATTCAGAAATTTGCTTCCGTTTGATTTTTTACTTAATCAGTTGGTCATAAAAACTAAGAATCGTCCAACTATAATATAAATCGTTCGAGAAGATAAAAGATTTTCTTCACTTCTTTTACTTATTTCACAAATTCGGACAAAATAGTTCTGGGTTGATCTATCTACGGCTCCAAGCAAATATTACATAACTTTCTTTCTAATCTACTGTATTCTGTGCTTAATAGTTACCTATATCAGTATCTTTAGATCGTATCGTATGGTGAATATTGGGACTTCACGGGTATCGGAATAAATTCTTTTATTGAGATGATTCCTCTGGGTCACTTCACTGCTTTATTTTTTCAACTTTTTCCCTTCTGTTGAAATGGAAGTTAAATACGAATTATCCATCTGAAATTTTTAGCAAGCTATCCATGCTCCACAAAATTATGACGGTTTTAAGGTTGATCCAACAATTGTTTAAGTTTATTTTTACAGTTATGCATGAAAACCTATAATAGTTTGAATGACATTGATTTAAAGATGTTACAGGTATTCGGAGTTTGCCTTTACATGTAACACTTAGAATCAAAGTATGCCCACCCCAGTCAAATCATAAGTCAGAAATAAAGTGGTTTAGGGATATATTTGAAAGGTTATCGATATATCGAGGAGCGTTTGACATAAACTGACTAACAGTTGCAAGGGATGTGTCGTACGGCGTACACAATAATAATAATAACATTGATTATCCGGTACCGATGCGCGGTCGAGCGCCTTCAGCTTGGTTTGTCCAGTAAAACTAGAGATATCAGCATCAATGTCGATGACTCACGGGACTATTTGCTTTGGGGCATTATTTACTGCTACAAACGAGATTCTTTAGACCTTCTAATCCAATTTGTCTCATCACTAGCTAAACTGAGTATACATCTTATAGTTTTCTGAAATCTTCTTGATGCACTTATTATAAGTTATCAGACATATAATGGAGATGAAGTACAAGTTTTTATTTCGTACAAATACCACACAACACTATCCAACATGTTCACTGGGAGGTTATCTACATGACTGGTTACATGGTTTCATTCATTATGTTCATGGATTATGAAGTATAAGTGTTTAACTAATTATAACTTCCATAATTTATTTGTACTCCACCTTCGTCTTGAGAATTGCTTTTAACAGTCAGTCAGAACTTTTTTTTGCTCTGTGGCTTTTGGGAGTCTGAACTTTCACCATATAACATAATATCAATTCCACCTGATGATTATTTAATTCCCTGAGCGGAGTTTAACAGAGTTAACTTATTTTTGGCCAGAAATATCATAGACGACTACTTTTTCGCGAAGTAGGTTTGATCTATCTATACCCAACCCTTCTGTTTTACCTGGGTTTTTAGACTGGTGATGACCATGGAGAGGTTTCACGCGTGACTACAACAAAGCGGTGGAACAGCAGACATAAATAAACATTTGACAATCTCATTCCATGTTGGAATTAAAAATTTGTCTCACATATGTTATTCTATTACTGAAATAGTGGAAGCTGTACGTATTGAACACTAGTCGGCGTTAGTTCTGTCTACACTGTGAAAGCGGTATATATGAAGTGGTAATTTGCTAACTTGCAATCTTCGAGAATGTTTTACACACCGGAAGAAATTGATGCTGTCAATGTACCAAATATACAGAATCTGTTACATTTAGATCCCTGGTTAGAACCTTTCAAATATGAGATCAAACGCAGGTAAGTTTTGTTTCATTTCACTTTATTCGTTTTAGATATAAATGCTTTTTAGACCATATGAAGTGGATAAATGATGTTTCTGGTTTGGAAGAATTTACTCAGGGTTACAAGGAATTCGGGGTTCATGTACGTAATGACGGATCAATATACTGCAAAGAATGGGCTCCTGGGGCGAAAGAATTGTATTTGAGAGGAGATTTTAGTGAGTTATAAATTGCTGTCATAGCTTTTAGATGATTGGCAGGAATTTACTCATCCTTTCAAAAATGTGGGTTTTGGGAAATGGGAGTTAACAATACCATCTGCTAATGGTTCACCTGTGATAAAGCATCTTTCGAAAATCAAGGTATAAATCACTTATTGTTTTTCTTATCGTGTAGCTTTTGGTGGTCGCTCAAGATGGCCGCCGACTGGATAGATTGAGTCCATGGGCTCCGTATGTTAAATGCTTTGAAGGGAATATCATTTATGACCAATTATTGTACAATCCTTCTGAGGTTGTTCATATTCTGTAAATCTTTATTAATAGAGATACCAACTTAAATATCCACATCCTCCACGGCCTAAAAGCCTTCGGATTTACGAGTGTCACATTGGCATTTCGTCATCTGAACCGGTTGTCGCATCTTATACTCATTTCAAGGACAATATTTTGCCTCGAATTAAAGATCTAGGTATGATTAATTCGCAGTTGTTTCATGACCGATTCACTTATGCCTATTTAACCAACAGCTTTTCTATAAATCTACTAGGCTCCTAGTTGCTCTTAGCGTGAATTCAGTACTTGATTGTTAATCTTTACAGTCACCAAACTTTCGGAAAATATGCGTGTTTGTTGGGCTGCAACAAACCTAGTAGTCGGTTGACTGTCGTGACAGATTTATTCCAATATTAACTAATCTGAAGGTGAAACATCCCATCGGCTTCGAGAATCAGTCATTGTGCTGTTCGTACTCATCTTTTGTCTATATTTCGATCCGTAGACATATGCATTCGTATGCGTAAGTCGTTTATCTATAGATTAATGGATACATCATTCCTCTCTTTATGTGAGTATTTTATCTGCTTCGATGGTAACGAAGTCACCAGTTCACTTTCTCTTAAATGCTTAGGATGTAGTTCCCACGGTATATCTGTTTTATTTTTGGGGACATGATATTTAGGTAAGCATGTATGTGCATAATTGTCTGAAAGACTTCTTAAAACATTGGTTTTTTTTGTAGGTTATAACGCGATTCAGATAATGGCGCTAATGGAACATGCTTATTATGCTTCGTTCGGATACCAGGTGACTAGCTTCTTTGCTGCCTCAAGGTAAATTATGTGTTTATCGTCAAATATCTTAAATTTTATATCTGGTTTGGTAACATTTGGTTTAATTATTACTGAAAGGTTGTCCATTTTGCATATCGTCATGATTCTCCCAGTCACTGGTACAGTTTTTATCATGGTTTTAGTTTTATTAATCAGTATTGTATATGTTGTGCGATACTCTGTATGGTGTTTTCTCGCAGTTTCTAAATGAATCTGTCCTCGAATTATGGGTTCTTGCTGGCAGTTAGCCTACTAGAGCTAGTAATTATAACGTAAATGTCTGATGCAACAAGGAAAATCAAGTGCTTTGTTTTTCATAGATATTCTTGATAACTCTCTTTTTTACAAATAATCTGATAATCTAAACATAATATATTCCCAAGTTGAGGAAAACCTCAACTTTTCTTCCGAACAGATGTAATTTACTTACTGGGTCAATGAGTAATAAGTGTGCGTTCGAAATTTCTACTTGTGGGTTAACTTTTCTCGACTATTTTTTAAAACATTTGGGTCACTATACATGAACTGAAGGTCGTTCAAATGGACTCTTTAACTAAAAACTGCTTTTACTGGGGTTGTATGTTTATTTAAACACAGATATCGGTACTAGAAGGCACCAAATAGATATGTGCCATACAAATCGAACGATTTATGTGAAGGCTGAGATACTGCCTGGGTGCCCAAACCGAAGCAGGTGGTTTCCATATGGGACAGCACTCGAAGCCTTTGACTTCGAGGTCTAATCGACAAGACAGTGGCGCAACTTGAGGAGATGCAATCCCATAATAGCCGGTGACCAACAATAGGTTCTTACACCATTCGCTTCCTTAGGAACCTTGAGTTCATGTTCACCATTGGTTTGGAATCACGGTTTCTCAACTCCCCTAGGTAGATCCTCCGTACCCACCAACCCGGTCAGAGCGCAGGTCCTTTGATCTTCGTCCTCTCAAATTCGTAAACAACACCCCCACTGCGAGAAGGCAGTGAATAGGACTTCCCTGGTAGTGGGGTTATATGGTTTTAAGACTTACTAGCATTTAAAATAGTAGTACTTTTTTAACGTTCAATCCAACCAAGTCTTACATTGTTTATGATTAATTAACTGGGAATTGTTTCATCGTAATTCACTAGTTAACTCAAGAAAATGGAGCTTTTAACTTGAATTTAGTCATTTTAGTTGTTTTAATTACATTATCATGTCAATAGACGTATGAAGCTTCAAGATTATTTACTCAAACTACATGTTGCAAACGTCTGTTATCAAGAGTTATCCCTACCTAATATATTGTTTGTTGTCTGGGCTTTTTTGGTTATATTCCATTTTACATTGTTCACTATTATTACATAGTACATCCGTTTTAATCTTCCATTAATCTAAAGTCCTCATACTTCATGTATTTCTCATGTATCTTAATCGCTTTTGCATCTGGATAGTGTCCTCAACGCTTAATGTTTAGACCAACCTAATTCATTTGATTATACTTTGTTTTAATAGTTAGGAACATGTATGGTAAGATATGTTGTGATAAAGGAATTGATGCATTGTTATCAGGTTAAGACGCCTACGTCATTATTATAATTTTTACGGGATAATACCTTAATCGAACCAACGTCACTGCAATTACATTATTATTCTCAGGTCATGCGTTTTAATTTGTACTGCTGTATTTAGTGTCCTGCTTCCTATATATATTCGTTAACCGTAATAAATTGAGGATGTATGCAATACATGGTAAACGTCTGGAAACTTGTTCGAGAATAAGTGGGACGGTACAGGGAACTATCACGATTGTGTAGTTATGTATCTGATCAATCTCCATCGAACACTTGACACTACTACTGAGTGTTTTAGCAGATCACCTATTTTAACTATACAAGTGACCATTGCAGTCTGTAATTGACTTTTATAATTCATAAAGCAATCGAAGTGTAGTTACTTCCAAGCTTGTGGTTACAGTGATATCACAATATTTCAAAAAATAATATTTTCTTCATAATTATTTATATTTGTATTTGTGTTCGAACTAAAGCCCATTACGAAGCGCGGAGTACTCTTGGGGAGTCATTCTCCGAGCCTCCTGTCTTAGATCAAGTCCACAAGGCGGTAGAAAAGTGTCAGGAAATGTCCCGAAGGAGCGGTTACCGAAATAGGTTCGTACGCCGCTAGATAAATTAAAGCTCATCGACACGAAGGATTTCCTAGCTCCTCTAGGTAAATCCTCCGTATTCAATAAATTACTTCAAGCGCAGAACATCAGTTTTCTCATTGTCATAAAAATTCATTTGCCACATAAAGACAGTAAATAGAACTTTTCTAGCAAAGGCTATAAACATGTGGACGTACGAAAACATTTCAAGAAGTAGATGGGACTCTCCATCCCTAGCCATACTGCATTCGGTGGCAAGTCAGAAACATAGGGATACGCTGCCGTATTAAGGTTATATATTATTTTACCAAACATATAGAAGCTTTCAACCCAGTATATTCCTAAAATGTATGTCTGAAATTAATCCACCTTAATACGAAGTTTTACCATATTATGGTCATTACTTAGCATGTTAATCTAGAATTAAAGGGAAGTCAAACTAAAGCTGATAAGTAAATGTTCATTTTATCTAAGCGAATATGACCTGTTTTCGTATTAGCTGTATTAAAATGTCACTAAAATAATAGCATGCATTTCACATCCAATTTTTTTCGTCGTATATGAAACTGACCTTTTTAACCTTTCATTTTTGATCAATTTCTTGAGAACTTATATGTTACTTCTTTTGTGTCAATAAAATTATGACTAAACGACTGAAATTACTATAAAAGCTAGATTTTAATGCTCTAAATAGTAGCCAAGGTGACTACGCCCATGGAACGCTAGTAAGCAGTTTCAGTATTTCTATGTTAAGTGAAATATAGATCTTCTATCGAAGCAGTCATTTGATACTTGAAAGTGGTAACTTTAATTTGCCTGGTAGGTATACATTCATATAAAAATCATGCATAGTACTGTTCTTAAATGTCTTTTAATGATATAAAAAAGAATAACTACATAGTTTTACTCAGAATTTTTCAACTTCGTCCTGCGTTTTACCTCCACGTAATGGAGTGCACCCTACTAACATCATTTTTTTAGAACTACTGTCGCAGCTGTCAGAAAGACGCAAATACGTTGAACAAACTCCACTGTTACCACATAGTTCCTTTTGGTCGATTTCTTGTGCATTGTACTGGTTTGTTCAAGCGCCATAGTTCTCGATTTATAAACTATATTCATATTATTTATAAAGCTTAATCGTTCCAAACACTTCAGTACTTATGGAAAATTAATTGTATAAATCACGTTTTATTTGTGTGGAATTCATGTTACACTTCGTTAACTTCTCCCGATTAATTATTTCCATCCCTAATTTTTCAGTCGCTTTGGAACTCCAGAGGAGCTACGCGCCATGGTTGATGAAGCACACCGACTGGGCATTGTAGTTCTCCTAGATGTTGTTCATAGTCATGCCTCTAAGAATACAAATGATGGCCTCAACCAGTTTGATGGCACAAATGCTTGTTACTTCCATGATCTAGGCCGTGGAACTCATGAATTATGGGATTCTCGTCTATTCAATTATACAGAGTAATGTTTCTCTCTTTTGTTTTTGTGCATATTTTGATCATTTGAAATTTTATGTACAAGATTCAGTTTTGAGTATTTGATAGTCATGTTTATTGTTGTTACTTGCCATTGATTTGGTTGCCGAACAAAATTTCATCTGTACGACAAATGATAGCGTCTATTTCTGTATTGGATGTTTCTTAAAAACATCTAACACGCGTTATTTATTTATTTTAACACATAGGTATTGGTACAAGGAGGCACCAAATGCATATGCGCCACACAAATCTCATTTGATATTTGTGAGGGCTGTGATACTGCCCGGGTGCCCAAACCGAAACAGGTGGTTTTCTTAGGGGCCACACCTGGAGCCTTCGACCTAAAGGTCTGATCCACAAGGCAGTGGAGCATCGTAAGGAGATGCAGTCCCATGGCAGCCGGTGACCAATAATTAGTTCATACGCCATTTGTTCCCTCAGGATACTGGAGCTCATGTGCACCATTGGTTTCGAATCAGGATTTTCTAACTCCCCTAGGAGAACTCTCCGTTCCCGTCAACCCGGTTAAAGCGTCAGACATTTGCTTTTCGTCCTCTCAATTTCGTAAACAACACACCCGCCACGAAGAAGGCAGTGAGTAGGACTTCCCTGGCAGAGGCTATATACGCGTGGCCATGTGAGAGCATTTCGAGAGGGAGAGCGGACTCTCCCCACTCTCGGCCGTACCAGGGCATTTGGGGGTACATGTTGCTAGATAACTTGTGAGGTATTAGTTTATAACAGCTCTTTTCTTCTTGCATGTTATTTGCTACCCTTTAATGTATGATAGCTTAATGTAGAAGCATTTAACACCCTTACATATTGGTTTTGATGCACATCCCGTACATTATTGGTTTAGCTAGGACAAAATCAGCCATTACCAGTAAAAATAAATTAGAATGAATGTTTTTCTTTTAAAATCATTTATTGAATTCATTATATGTGAAAATTATATTTGAAATATTCTCAGCGATTGAAATTTAACTAATTCCAACGTTTCGTCCAGCTAACTTGTCTGGACTTCTTCAGGGTAATAATCAAAATCAAAATTATCAAAGAAATATATAGCTTTTAACAATCAGGATTATACTGTGTTAAACCAATCATATTTGGGTGTTGCTTTTTTGTAAAATAGGATAAAATGAGTCAGTTGACTACAAATCATGTAATGAATTCAACTACATGGAAATACTTAACTGAGTAACAAATCGTATGTGTGTGAGTGTGTATGTATGTATGCATGTGTGAGAGATTGATATGAAGGAATAAATAAAGTTCAAGTTCAAGGATGAAAAAATTTGATAATGAAAGATCGATGTGCATGTCAAAACATAAATTGTATTGTTTAGAAACTCATTCAGTTCTTTCAATAATAATAACGATGCATGTGATATTAAAAACAGGTTTAAACAAGAGATAGGTTCCAAATTTACTTGTCAAACGAAATTTGCCAGGTAGTTGCCATTTGAATACCATCTTTTCGGTTCAGGCTGTTCTTGTTCGCCCATATATGCAGAGCTTCTGCTGTCAATCTTTCTTTATGGGTGTTAAAACCTTTCTGAAGTATTTTGGTCCCTTCAAAATTAATCTTGTGTCCTGTTTCTAACGCATGTAACGCTATCGCTGACTTATTTTCAAGTTTCTTTAAATCTACCGAGGATTTTGGAACATTTTTCAAGCATTGTTTGTGTTCCTTCAATCTTACATTTAATTGCCTGGATGTTTCTCCAACATAGGTAGCATTACAGTCATGACAGTGAATCTCATACACAATGTTCTGTTGTTCTTCCTTTGCTAACTTGTCCTTAACTTTCACTAATGTCGATCTTAATGTGTTATTTGCTCTAAAATACACTCTTATATCATGTTTGTTTAGAATCCGTTTGATTTCTTCTGATGTTTCACTCCGGTAAGGTATGACTACGGTGTACTTCCATTCTTTTCGTATACTTTCTAGTTTAGTTTTTCTTTCATTTTTAATAATCTTTTTTAAAAACCTTTTTGGGTAGTTGTTATCCCTAAGAGTAGAAAATACTTTATTTAATTCGGTTCGTTGGTCTTCCTTGTCTGTAACAATCTTAGTACTTCTGTTCATTAGATTTTTTACCACATTAATTTTCGTGCTCTGTGAATGGGCCGAATTAAAATCCAAGTATCTCTCGGAATGCGTTGGTTTTCTGTAAACATTTATTTTTAACTTCTTATTATTGTGTCGACGTTCAACCAGACAATCTAGAAATGCTAGTTTGTGGTCAACTGATTCTAATTCCTTAGTTAGTTTAATGTTTTCAGAAATGCTATTTGCATTGTTAAATAGTTCTTCCATACCATCCCGTTTATTGATAATAAAAATGTCGTCTACATACCGTAACCATAACTTTGGTGGACATAAACTCTTTGCGATTGCACTAGTTTCTAGGGAATGCATGAATAAATTCGCTACAATCGGAGAAACTGGTGAGCCCATTGCTATACCCTCTTTCTGTCTGTAAAGTTGACCTCGAAATATGAATAAGGTAGATCTTAAACATAATTCTAAGCATTTTATAACCTCTGATGGATCTAATGGGCATCGTAAATTCAAATCTAAATCAGATTCTAAATAATCATTGATAATATCCATAGCTCGACTGATAGGTACATTAGTGAATAAGGAAGATACATCAAAACTTGCCATTATTTCGTCCTCTTCTATATCGATGGTATCAATTAAATTCTTGAATTCCGTAGAGTTTTTAATTCCATGATTAATTCGTTTTTCATATGGTTTGAGAATCTTAGCTAAATATTTAGCTAGATTGTAAGTCGGTGAATTTGTATAGTCTACCACTGGTCTTAGTGGAATTCAAGAATTTAATTGATACCATCGATATAGAAGAGGACGAAATAATGGCAAGTTTTGATGTATCTTCCTTATTCACTAATGTACCTATCAGTCGAGCTATGGATATTATCAATGATTATTTAGAATCTGATTTAGATTTGAATTTACGATGCCCATTAGATCCATCAGAGGTTATAAAATGCTTAGAATTATGTTTAAGATCTACCTTATTCATATTTCGAGGTCAACTTTACAGACAGAAAGAGGGTATAGCAATGGGCTCACCAGTTTCTCCGATTGTAGCGAATTTATTCATGCATTCCCTAGAAACTAGTGCAATCGCAAAGAGTTTATGTCCACCAAAGTTATGGTTACGGTATGTAGACGACATTTTTATTATCAATAAACGGGATGGTATGGAAGAACTATTTAACAATGCAAATAGCATTTCTGAAAACATTAAACTAACTAAGGAATTAGAATCAGTTGACCACAAACTAGCATTTCTAGATTGTCTGGTTGAACGTCGACACAATAATAAGAAGTTAAAAATAAATGTTTACAGAAAACCAACGCATTCCGAGAGATACTTGGATTTTAATTCGGCCCATTCACAGAGCACGAAAATTAATGTGGTAAAAAATCTAATGAACAGAAGTACTAAGATTGTTACAGACAAGGAAGACCAACGAACCGAATTAAATAAAGTATTTTCTACTCTTAGGGATAACAACTACCCAAAAAGGTTTTTAAAAAGATTATTAAAAATGAAAGAAAAACTAAACTAGAAAGTATACGAAAAGAATGGAAGTACACCGTAGTCATACCTTACCGGAGTGAAACATCAGAAGAAATCAAACGGATTCTAAACAAACATGATATAAGAGTGTATTTTAGAGCAAATAACACATTAAGATCGACATTAGTGAAAGTTAAGGACAAGTTAGCAAAGGAAGAACAACAGAACATTGTGTATGAGATTCACTGTCATGACTGTAATGCTACCTATGTTGGAGAAACATCCAGGCAATTAAATGTAAGATTGAAGGAACACAAACAATGCTTGAAAAATGTTCCAAAATCCTCGGTAGATTTAAAGAAACTTGAAAATAAGTCAGCGATAGCGTTACATGCGTTAGAAACAGGACACAAGATTAATTTTGAAGGGACCAAAATACTTCAGAAAGGTTTTAACACCCATAAAGAAAGATTGACAGCAGAAGCTCTGCATATATGGGCGAACAAGAACAGCCTGAACCGAAAAGATGGTATTCAAATGGCAACTACCTGGCAAATTTCGTTTGACAAGTAAATTTGGAACCTATCTCTTGTTTAAACCTGTTTTTAATATCACATGCATCGTTATTATTATTGAAAGAACTGAATGAGTTTCTAAACAATACAATTTATGTTTTGACATGCACATCGATCTTTCATTATCAAATTTTTTCATCCTTGAACTTGAACTTTATTTATTCCTTCATATCAATCTCTCACACATGCATACATACATACACACTCACACACATACGATTTGTTACTCAGTTAAGTATTTCCATGTAGTTGAATTCATTACATGATTTGTAGTCAACTGACTCATTTTATCCTATTTTACAAAAAAGCAACACCCAAATATGATTGGTTTAACACAGTATAATCCTGATTGTTAAAAGCTATATATTTCTTTGATAATTTTGATTTTGATTATTACCCTGAAGAAGTCCAGACAAGTTAGCTGGACGAAACGTTGGAATTAGTTAAATTTCAATCGCTGAGAATATTTCAAATATAATTTTCACATATGATGACTTCTCTATACTCGGCGCTCAATTACTGTCAAACTATTCGTTCTAATCTTGACGAATATTCGTATACATTTATTGAATTGTTCCGTTAGCCGTATTACTTCGTGACAAATAATGTTGTAAGTCTCGAGGATTTGTTTGAAAAATGCAATATACTGATTGGAGTGTGGGAAATTTTTTCCATTTTCCGAAGTTACCCAATAGGCACTCACTGATTCATTTTAAATTTTTACAGGTTAGAAGTACTACGCTTCCTTATGTCAAATTTACGTTGGTGGATTGAAGAGTACGGTTTTGATGGTTTCCGTTTTGATGGGGTTATGTCTATGCTGTATCATCATCATGGTTTGATGACCAACTTTTCCGGTCATTATGGGGAATATTTTGGTCTATCCGTAGACACAGAATCATTTACTTATTTAATGTTAGCTAACCATTTTCTACACGAAAAGTATCCATTTATTATTACGATTGCAGAAGTAAGAAGTTCATACTTAACTTTTATTATTCATCTTTTCATATTTACCTTATATGGATATCTCGATCAATAACTTCTTTCAGTTATTTTGGTGGATTACAGCTTACTACTCAAAAATAGGGTATTCACTAAAATTTACCTGTACAAAGCTTTTCCAATTAATAGTTGAGGTTTTATTTAATTTGCCACCTAAGTCCTATCGTTTTATAATTACATACATATATTATTTATTTAATCTAATAATGATGTAAAATTGATTTGATTTTCATTTGAAAGGAGGTTAGCGGCATGCCTACTCTGTGTCGTCCAGTTTCCGAAGGTGGCGGTGGATTCGACTATCGATTAGCTATGGCTATTCCTGATAAATGGATTGAGGTAAATCCCTTACAAATAATCTATTTCGCCCTGATATTGCTTCCCAGTTATCTTTAGATTTCACTAGATATTTTACTTATGTAATTTTAACCTCACTGTCAAAAGTCCCTTTTTATCCATGTCTGTACATATGTGAAATTGTCATATTAGACACATTATGTAAAGGTTGTGGAATTGTTGAATTAAGTCAGTGAATTGATTGTATATTGAGTTCACATTCATTTTTCACACACTGTACTTTACGATACTAAATGGTATCATCTTTTCATGGTAAGCAGTGTAATTGGCGGAATTAGTTGACACTTCTGGGAAACCAGTTATTTACAATATAGTAAAATGTGATTTCTGATGGTTTCGATCTTTACAAACTCATTAGAGCCTAAGTAAATAACTCTTCTACATCGATATTGGTCTGCGACGTTTGTTTTAGGTTCAGTGTCGTGGTTCAACGTTTCAGTAGCCGACCTTCAAACAGTAGCTTCCAAGTTTGAACTTCATTCTATTAACGTTTTAGACCGCATGAGAAAATCTCTAGTCCTCAAACTATGAGTAGTACGTAAGTCTATAATAAGTTGGATTAACTTTTTGAAATCTTTGTTTTATCATAAATAACCAGCTCTAGTGATTTTTATTTTCATATTTAGCTTCTAAAGAAATATAAAGATGAAGATTGGAACATGGGTAATCTCGTCCATACATTGACTAATCGACGTTATGGTGAACCGAATATCGCATACGCGGAATGCCATGATCAAGCTTTGGTTGGTGATAAGACATTATCCTTTTGGCTTATGGACAAAGAAATGTACTTCAGTATGAGCACTTTAAGCCCTCCAAATTTAATTATCGACCGTGGTATTGCGTTACACAAGTTAATACGTTTTATAACACACACCTTAGGTGGCGAAGGTTATCTCAACTTTATGGGTAAGTGATCTTATTGATGATGGATGTGTATATATGGTCAGTCGATCAGTCAAACTCAACGTAGAACCGAGTACGTGTGTACTTAGGTTCAAGTTGTTGTATCTCATTAACACAGCGAGATAAAGTTGTTAGGGCAAATTCCGCTGTAGTAGAGGTAGTAACAGTAATAGTCATAATAGGAAAGATTATTCATTGGAGATGTCATTCAAAAAAATATAAATTAGTAAAAAAAAATTATAAGAAATTTAGGATCTAATAGAAGTCAGAATGGATGAATCTGTCCCGATCGAAGCTGCTATCTTGACGCGGTGGTCGGGCTTGCCTATCGTGATGACCCAACCGAGCTATATTGGCTGGAACATATGTTCCTGCAGGTTCTACCGTGCCAGGCAGGTCGATTGGTGAATGGTAAGACTAAAAGCAGCAACTCAAGGTCTGAGGGCGAAGTCGTACTGCTGACTGTAGAGGGGTGTGACAGCAGTAAGGTGTTTCCTTCAGACAACCAGCATCTGCAGCGATGCTGCCTTCCCACAAGGAAGGGTGGGGTTAGAAAAGGTCGACCCTAAAAATGTCACACCTCACCTTACCTCACGGATTTCCGTCTCCGGCGGTAAGGCCCTTTGAAGAACGGAGCTAACACGTCAAAAACCTTCCACAAAAAGGCCGTGCGCGACCGGCCTCAAGCAGTTGTCCCTTGGGCTCTGCGGTCACGCTCCCAGGTCGTCAAGACCAACACTAATCAATTTCCTTTTCAGGTTCCTCAAGAAATACCCTTCCACGGTGTGGGCAGCCGGGAAGTGATATCAGCCCTCATACCCGTGACAGCACAAGAGACCAAGGTGGTCACATTCAAATCTTTCCTACACCTTCTAATACCTCTCTTATCTCCCCGACTAACCCTCCCCACGTCTCTTTATCACCTCGCACCGCTAGGGCAAACGATTCGAGTACGTGGAACGCCATTCCTGGTCTCCTGAAACCACGCTCTAACCTACACGTAGGAGCTTTTAACGTGCGAACACTTCGCCAAATAGGACAGCAGGCTTCCTTAGCTAAAACTTTAGAATCTCGCGCCATCGATGTGTGCTGCGTCTCCGAAACGCACATACAGGATCCAAGTAGCGTCATTCATTTGACCTCACCATGCCAAAATAAAGAACCGACTCGATTTACGCTTCGTGTATCTGGAAGCCCTGATTCTGCTTCCCGTGGCCTCGCCGGCGTAGGTATAGCATTGAGTCCTAGGGCAGAACTAGCTCTCTTAGAGTGGATCCCAGTAGACAGTCGTTTGTGCGCTGTCCGACTGAACGGAACAGTAAGAATCCGGAAAGATAGGGACACTCGTCGTTGCCTCTTCGTCGTCTCTGCCTATTCTCCCACTGACTGCAGCTCAGATGATGTAAAAGATGAGTTTTACAGAAAGCTTTCGGACCTTCTCCGAAAAGCTAAGCGCTCGGATGTAGTAATAGTGGCCGGTGACTTTAATGCTCAAGTAGGTAAACTAAGCGATAGGGAAAGACACCTAGGTGGATCTTATGGTGTCGTGGCTCAAAGAACAGATAATGGCGACCGTCTGTTGCAGCTATGCTCAGATAACCGCCTGTTCCTTGCAAATACTAACTTTAAGCATAAGGAAAAACATCTTTTAACATGGAGACCTAATTCGTCCCAACGTTGGACCCAAATAGATCACATCGCTATCAGCCACTGATGGAGGGGCTCGTTAGAAGACTGTCGCTCATTCTGGAGCACATGCCTAGATTCAGATCATGCTCTAGTGCGAGCGCGTATTTGCTTGCGTCTTACTGGACGTAGGAAAGACGCTGCAAGGAAACCTCTTAGGGGCCTACTTAATGATAGTCAAGCTAAGAGTATATTTCAGGAACAACTAGGAAAACAGTTAGGCAGCCATGTATGTGATGCCCACCCCGAGGCAGCATGGAATGATATCCGAAAAGCTGTGGAAACAGCAGTGATATCTTCTAGTAAGGTAAACCAGAAGGTTAGGGAGCAACACTGGATCTCAGCAGCATCTATCTCACTGATAGATGCTCGGAAACTCATTCCACCTGGCTCTGAACATAATGAAGAGCGGAGTCAGCTTAAGCGCAAGCTGACAAGAAGCCTACGCAATGATCGCGAACAGTGGTGGGTGGCGAAAGCAAGAGAGATGGAAAAGGCAGCGGCAATAGGTAATAGCAGACAATTGTTCAGACTCGTTAAGGAAACCGGAATTAGGAACCCGACCGTTAGCGAAACAATCTCAGAGAAAGATGGTTATATTATGCATTCTCAATCCAGGAGATTGGATCGATGGGCAGAACACTTTAGGGATCAGTTCAACTGGCCTTCAGCCACACTTCAGTTTCCCAAGATCTCCAGTCAACCTGAATGGCAAGTTAATGTAGGTCCTCCGTCCCTTTACGAAGTTGAAAAAGCCATAGGAAATCTGAAACGAGGGAGAGCAGCAGGCCCTGACAGGCTTACTCCTGAGATTTTTAAGGATGGTGGTCCAGTATTAGCAATGAGATTAACCGAGGTCTTAGGTAGAATTTGGGAACTGGACGTAATCCCATCTGACTGGTCTCAATCACTGATTGTGCCAGTCTATAAGAAAGGACAAAAGTCCTCTTGTGACAATCACAGAGGAATCAGTTTGACTAATATAGTGTCTAAAATATTAGCTTCAATAATACTTCGACGCCTAACTAAAGCTCGTGAAGAGCAGACTAGAGAAAATCAGGCTGTTTTTCGACCTTGACGTGGTTGTATAGACCAGATATTCACACTACGTCAGGTTCTAGAACACAGACACACATTCAGACGCCCCACAATGGTAGTATTTCTCGACCTTAAGGCGGCATTCGACTCTGTTGATCGTGAGGTTCTATGGCAGTGTTTGTCACTGGAAGGAGTACCAAAGAAGTACATTAACCTTATAAAGGTTCTCTACTCGAACACAACTGGTAGAGTGAGAGCTTATGGCGAACTGTCATCAGAATTGATTACCTCAAGTGGTGTTCGTCAGGGCTGTCCACTCTCCCCATTCTTGTTCAACTTTGTGGTCGACGTACTTTTAGAGATAACACTCTCCTCATCTAAATTTCCAGGAGTTGAACTTGTACCGGGAGGTTCACTTGTTGACTTAGAATATGCTGATGACATAGTTTTATTTGGTGAAGACGCTGGCAAAATGCAGAGTCTTCTGACCACTCTAAGCAACAATGCAAGCATGTTCGGGATGCGATTCTCTCCCTCGAAATGCGAAATGTTGCTTCAGGATTGGGTTACATCGACACCCGAACTAGTGATAGGGAGTGAAGTAGTTGAGTGTGTCGACCGCTTCACTTATCTTGGAAGTCTCATCAGCCCTTGTGGTCTGGTGTGTGACGAAATCTCAGCACGGATACAGAAGTCTCGACTAGCTTTTACCAACTTGCGTCATTTATGGCGTGGGCGAGATATCCGTCTATCAACCAAAGGACGTGTTTACTGCGCAGCAGTTCGTCCCGTCCTACTTTATGGCAGTGAAACATGGCCGGTAAGAGTAGAGGATATCCGTAGGTTACCAGTATTTGATCATAGGTTTCTTCGAAATATTGCTCGTATATCATGGGACCATCTAGTAAGTAACACAGTTGTTAGGAAACGGGTACTAGGTAATGATGGCAAATCGATTGATGAAGTAGTGAAACTCCATGAGTTGAGATGGCTGGGGCATGTGTTGCGTATGCCCAACGACCGACTGCCTCGATGTGCGATGTTTTGCTGTATAGGAGTAGGTTGGAAGAAAGCTAGGGGCGGCCAGACCAAAACATGGCACAAGTCCATGAAGTCACTGACAAGTGGACTGAGTCATGTTGGTAGGTGTAGACTACGTGGTTGGGGACCGCGAGATGATAGCAACCGATGGTTAGAGACCCTGAATGACATGGCTCAAAATCGTTTGCAATGGCGCAGGTGCATCCACTCTGTGTTCTCCCAAATTCTAATCTTCTGAATTCTTCATGTCTCTTTCTTTCTCTTTCCAAATTTATTTCACTGTATTATACTTTTTAAATAACATCTTCAAACCCTAATCTTTCCGATTACTGCTTATACTCTTACTACCTGTACCACTACGGGATTTGAATCGACAACTGTATCTCTGTGCTAATGTGGCGTGGCAACTCGAACTGATGTACGTACGAAGTTCTACGTTGTTACTGACTGACTGACTGACTGGATGAATCTGTACTGTTGCAAATGATTTTGAACCACGTGTATATGCAAGAAAACCTCTTTCCAGTTAGTAGGGGGTCATGATCTGTCAAAGCATCTACAGATTTTTACCTAAAATAACGGAAAGAAAATGTGGTTTATAAACTAACCCACTATCGCTTTATGTGTTAGGGTAGTGTTTAAAATCACAAATCCCCTGTTCGAAATTATCCTGCAGTCATCATACCTATAAGTAAATTTGTAGATATGATACTTGTGTTTATATGATTTTGTAGGAGGTTACATACCCCAATTTCATCTCAATTTTCTTGCATTTCTACCTGATTAGTGAAACTAGACCATCAATACAAGTTTTTAATTTGTTACTGAATAATTACCTGTTAAATGTCTGTCTTATGAAATATTTTTAAAATAAACCAAATAAATTTTTATCCAATCTTAAATTAAGTTATTTGATATGATAAAATTTTTTTATAATAACTATTAAAAACAGAGGAAGTCTAGCCTACCATGTGCTTGACCATATTATTCCTATTTCACTTGAAGTCAATGTCAATTTGTGTAAGTAACTATTGATACAATAGCAACTTAGATTATTGCATATTTTTACCAGGCTTTTCTTTGAGTATAACTGGCCAATGCCATAGCAAAGATTGGTAGTTAGAGATCGTACGTCTGTCTGGCGTTCATTTCGATAGTGTGATTGTATACATTCTTAGCAGCGACAGCAGATAAAGCTGCAAGAAAAGGAAATATGAAGCAACTATATGACAACGAAAAAACTACAGGGAAATATAATAAACCAGAGAGACCGGTCAAGGACAAAAAAGGTAAGCCAGTAACTAGGATTCAAGAACAGAGGAACAGATGGGAAGAACACTGACGAACTCTTGAATAGGTCAGCCCCATTGAATCCACTAGACATTGAGGCAGCACACACAGACCTTCCTATAGATGTCACTACATCAATGATCGAAGGAATCAAGATAGCTATCAGACAAATCAAGACTGCAAAAGTAACAGGACCTGACAGCATACCAGCTGAAGCACTGAAATCAGACATAGAGGTAACTGCAAACATGCTTCACACCCCATTCAGGAAGATTTGGGAGGGAGAACAAGTGCCGACTGATTGGAAAGAAAGATACCAAAGAAAGGAGATCTGAGCAAATATGAGAACTGAGCGACAGAGGCGTCACATTACTTTCAGTACCAAGAAAGGTTTTCAACAGTGCTGCTAAACTGGATGAAAGACTCAATGGATGCCCAACTTCGAGATCAACAGGCTGGATTCCGTAGGGATTGGTCGTGCACAGGCCAAATCAATTGAATGGAACTCGTCACTATACATCAACTTCCTTGATTATGAGAAAGCATTGGACAGAGTGGATGCGAGAACATTATGGGATGTTCTACACTGTGATGTACCTAAGAAAATCGTCAACGTCATACGAAATTCGTACGATGGACTACACTGCCAAGTCGTACATAGAGGACAGCTAACAGACGCATTCCGAGTGAGGTTCGATTCCAGGCAAGGCTGCTTACTATCGCCTTTTCTTTTCATTCTGGTGGTTGACTGGACTATGAAGACTTCCACATCTGAGGGTAAGCACGGAATACGATGGACGGCTTTGGTGCAACTAGACGATTTGCACTTCGCAGATGATCTAGCTCTTCTATCCTATACACACAAACAAATGCAAGTAAAGACAAGTAGTATAGCAGCAGCCTCTTCATCAGTAGGCCTCAACATACACAAGGGACAAAGCAAGATCCTCAAATACAATACGGAGAACACCAACCCAACCACACTTGATGGAGAAACTCTTGAAGATATGGAATCTTTCACGTACCTGGGAAGGCATCATCGATGAACAGGGAGGATCTAATACAGACGTAAAGGTAAGGATTGGCAATGCGAAGGCAGCATTCATACAGTTAAAGAACATATGGAACTCAAAACAACTGTCAACCAATACCAAAGTGAGCATCTTCAATACGAAAGTCAAGATAGTTCTAATGTACAGAGCTGATACTTGGAGAACTACTACAGTCATCGTCAAAAAGGTACAAGTATTTCTAAGCAATTGTCTACGCAAGATACTCAGTGTCAATTGGCCAGATACCATCAGCACCAACCTACTATGGAAGAGAACAAACTAGCCGATGGAAGTGGATAGGACACATATTGAGCAAATAATCAAACTACATCACGAGGAAAGCGGTAACCATGAATCCAAAAGAGAAACGGCGAAGAGGAAGGCCAAAGAACACACTGCGCCAAGAATTGGTAGCAGACATGAAAGTGATGAATAGGAACTGGAAAGGATTGTTCAGGACAGAGTTGGATTATTTATTTATTTGAACACATAAATATTGGTACAAGAGGGCACCAAATATATATGCGAGTTGGATAGAGAATACTGGTGAGCGACCTATACTTTTTCACGAGGGGTAATGAGCGTAAGTAATTAAAACGGTACACATTCTTCATGTCGCTTTACAATGTGAATTTTTTGACATCCTAGTTCATCTTATTTACGTTTTTATTCTTTCTATACCTTCCAGTTGTTAGTTTCCCCCCACTATTTTCACTTTTTATACTGATGTTTTCTACTAAGCTGTATATAATTTGTAAAATCTTTTTAAGGTATATCATATACTTACTCGTATCATCGGTTGGGTAAATTTATTTCTCAAACCATATATTCAAGAATCTATTTTACGACACTTGTCAAACTGTTTGAAACTTTCAAATAAAAGGGTTTGCCTCGAAAATACTTTCTTAGTTTCATTTATTACATATCTGGTGTACAGCTTTAATTAATATAGCTTCAATTTGATTTGGTTTATAGGTAATGAATTTGGTCATCCTGAATGGTTGGATTTCCCAAGAGCTGGGAATAATAGTTCGTATCACTATGCTCGCCGTCAGTGGAACTTGGTGGATGATCCATTGTTGCGTTATAAATATCTAAACAACTTCGATAGAGCTATGCAACATTTAGAGGAGAAATATGGTTGGCTTGCAGCTCCACAGGTACGTTATAAATGTATATATTTGGTATATTATCATTATTGTTCAATAAACGAACTTTATGTCACTAATTTTTGTTCTTTTTTGTTCTGATTGCAATTTTCCACCGAACCAATGGATCACTAGTTTGTCTATGAAGTCATAAAATATTAACAGATCATTTGATAAATATGTCTCACCGTTAGGCCAGTGAACGCTCATGCAATTACTAAAACACCATGTCATTAGTTAAAGAACCAAACTTCCAACCATCTGGGTACGTATTCGCACTATGTTCTATCTACTTCAGATTAGACCGCCGAATAACATTAAGTTTGACCATAAATTCTGGCTCGAAACCTTGTCCATAAACCTGTACTTTGTGACTGAGTTGAATCGTCATCTCATTTTATAAAAAGCTTTTTTTCGAAGATTTCCAAGTAAACTGTAGACCTAGTTTACCGGCTCTCTCTTTATTACAGCTAACCATAGGCATCATAGAGCGGGGCATATATCTCCATCAGTTCAGGTTGCTAGATTACCACAACATAGTAAGATGAAATTACCAAGATAAAGCAATAGAAGTGATAATAATATCAGTGGTAGTAAGAAGCATTTAGCGAAGAGAATATTGTTCGAAAAGAAAGAATTAATTCTCTGAATAAAAAGTACAAAATAATTTTGAAGTTCAAGATTTAAAGGAAAACAAAGTGAATTCATCTTCGTCATCACCACGCGGTTTACTGATCTTAATAGTTCACTTTATTATTATTACCCAAATTTACGACCTTCACCAATGAGGTATCTTTAAGTTAGAAAAATCTGTGTTCTGTAACTAATATAAATGGTTCATACTCAGACAAATACAGTCATTTTAAGTTGTTTTACGTAATTCATTGTTTACAGGGACAAGATATGTTCGTTTCAATAGTCTCTTTTTACCATTTCGCTTTACTTAGAGTATGGTAACTGAAACCGATTTATACTTGTGCCACGTTGCATGTTGCTTTTGACTGACTGATTGACTAAGTTTAATACGAAAAGTAGGATTATATAAATCTCAATATATAAGTATGGTTATCGTTTACCAGACTTATCGTTCTATGATTTATATGTAGTTTGCTTCCAAAGTCTGCGTACTCGCATTTTATGAGTTTAAACCTATCTTATTTGTTTCTGAAAGTGAAACAGTATTGTTGTCTGTCACACATTGTAATACATGTGACTGTATGATGATTGAACTGGGTTCGTTTTTGTTTTATTTTTACGCATCATTTATCTATCCAGTGATCGTATTTATTTCCTGGTTTTTATTTCACTCATCAGGCCTATGTTAGTAGAAAGAATGAAGGCGATAAAGTTATTGCGTTTGAACGTGCTGGAGTTTTGTTTGCCTTTAACTTTCATCCTACTCAAAGTTTTACGGATTACAAAATTGGAGTCGATACACCTGGACAGTAAGTTTCATTTAAAATTTTCATGAAGTATTCAGGATCTCTCGCTATATTTATACTATGGTTGATGGATAATAGTGTATTTTTAATCCAATGATTTTGCCTATGCGTTGGTATTATTTTAGAAAATTGTGTTTTCATTCATGCATTCAAGGTACCATATTGTTTTGGATTCCGACCAAGAGGAATTTGGTGGCTTTAAACGAATCGACCAATCTGTTGATGTATTCACCCGCAACGAACCGTGGGATAATCGTCGAAATTGTGTTTTTTTATATCTGCCAAGTCGTACTTGTATGGCTTTAGCACTGCAATAAAAAAGATTTTCATCACTATACAATACTTAATTTAATTACAACAATATCCATTGAGTTGTTTTCTTTACTTAAATTGTATGTAGTGATTTGCTTCATTTTATCTCCATTTTGACTTTAATTTATAAATTGTAACTTAGTTACAAAGTGCAATTACATTATTTTCACATGGATATCTTGGTATTATTTGATGTTATCTGCTGTGAAGTTTCTACATTAGACTGTTTTACTACACTCATAAGTTCATCATCAAGATAGTGTAGAATAGGAGCATGATTTAACGTCTGTTCTTTGTTGACAGTGTATTTCTTATTTTGGGGAGTGGTTTGCATTTTAGTTTCATAGTTTATAATTTTCGGTATTAGAACTGACTCATGTGTTAAGGTAGACAATTATTGGCCTCATCATATTTCGTTTATCTCTTTACAGTCTTATAAATTGTTTTATTTGTCGTTAATTCTTTGAGCCTGACTCGTTACATTAAATGTTAGGGATTTTGCAACAGTATTCATTTTGTCTGATATCAGAATCTACAATATTTAGTTTGCCACTTGTTATTTGACAATATTTAAGTAAATAATAATTATTTTACACTTAGCTTTCCGATTATCAAGATTTTAGACAAGGCATTTAGTAGAGTTAACTATCAGCATTTTCAACAAATAGGTTTATTTCGTATGTAAATTTTAATTTGTAATTTTTAATGCTTAATCGAGGTGAAGTTTTACCATTTTCGTTATATCACAAGGATATATACTTAACTTTAGTGTCTCGCTCATTATGACACTAACAATAGTGATAATTTTTGACTTGTAACTATTGAGCCTGATAAAAAAGTTATCAAAAACGATCGTTCGCTCAACTATTCTTTTTTCTTATACATTTCAAGTCAACAGAGTGCTTGACAAATCAGATAGAAAATTCACATTTTTAATTAAATGTTCAGCACCTTATTGGTAGCTATTGGGATTAGTTATTTTGACCTGGAACTAATCGGGGTTTTCAGCTTAAAAGCATGTGTTGTTTGTATGTTTCAGAATATAGACGAAAATGTTATACTCAATCGATACTGAAATTTATTTGTTTACCACTAGCTCTGTTTTCTCCAAGAAAGGTCATTAACTCACAATTATTGATTCTATAGTTCTGAGAGTGATGATCAGTTTAATTCCCTATACATGTATACCAAATGTACTGTTTTTCCTCGTAGTCAAAATTACATATTGATTAAGAACAGATCAGTGGAACAGTTTTCTACCTTAACCTTTAATGATGGCTGAGGCAAATACTAGGAAAAATCTAATCAATACTATCTGACTGTAATTTTAAGAATTATAGAAATTTTCACGAAGTTTCTTTTGTTGTAGTAAGTTAGGTTGAAGTATCGTTGGTAATCAAGAGATACCATAGTTCGGTTGGTAAAAGTTCCTCAAATCTTGATTAACCTTATAATTACGTCCAAAACGTCTTATACATGCTTTCTGATAAGATTAAGGGTATCGGAGTCAGTACTACGGCTAAATCGTGATATTAGATTTCAGACGATTGTGATAGACAAGGACTGTTAGAGTGGATCCCCTTTAACAGTCGTTTATGTGCCGTTCGGCTAAACGACTCCGTAAGAACTCGGAAGGATAGGGACACAGGTCGTTGCCTTTTTGTCGTTTCTGCCTACGCTCCCACCGACTGCAGCTCAGATGAAGTGAAAGATGAATTTTACAGAAAGCTATCTGGACTAATTCAGAAAGCTAAACGTTCAGGCATAGTACTCGTAGCAGGTGACTTTAATGCCCAGATAGGTAGTTTAAACCAAAGAGAAAGGCATTTAGGTGGGTATTTTAGTATTCCGGCACAACGAACAGATAATAGTGATGGTCTGCTGCAACTGTGCTCAGACAATCGTTTATTTTTAGCAAACACAAATTTTAAGCATAAGGAGAGACATCGTCTTACATGGCGACCCCCTACACCAAACCAACGATGGACTCGAATAGACCATATTGCCATCAGTCATCGTTGGAGAGGGTCGGTAGAAGATTGTCGCTCATTCTGGAATACCTGCTTGGACTCCGACCACGCCCTAATACAGGCACGAATCTGCTTGCGCCTCACTGGACGCAAAAAGACCCATTAGAACTGAATTGAGTAGCGAGAAAACCATAAGTAGGTTCCAGGAACAACTGAGGTCACACTTAGGTAGTTCTGAAAACGAGGCTGACCCAGATGTTGCTTGGAAAGATAAACAAGCAGTTGTGGAAACAGCAGTGACATCTATTAATGATGTAAACCACAGGGTTACAAAGAACTAAGGTTTATTGCACTGATGGATTCTCGTAAACTCACCCCATAAGGCTCTGAACACGATAAAGAGCCAAAACAAATCAGACCTAGGTAAACCTAAAGTCTAAGGAACGACGTGAGCAGTGGTGGACAATGAAAGAAAAAGACATAGAAAAGGCAATGGCTGTAGGTAACGCCAGACAGCTTTTCAGACTGATGAAAGAAACTGGAATTAACAAGTCAAGTGTAAGTCAGACTATTTCGGAAAAAGACGACACCCCCATCTGCTCTCAGTCCAGACGTTTAGAACGATGGGCGGAACATTTTAAAGAACAGTTCAGCTGGCCTTCAGCTACTCCACAACTATCCTCCATTCCCAGACAGTATGAACGGAACATTGAAGTAGGTCCCCGACCCTAGCTGAAACGAGGAAGGGTAGCTGGTACAGATGGATTGGCTCCAGAGGTCTTTAAGTATGGTGTTCCAATTTTAGCGATTAGGTTGACCAATATTTTAGCTATAACCTGGAAGTTTGACATAATCTCATCTGAATAATCGCAATCACTTATCGTCCCAATATATAAGAGAGGGTTAAAATCATCCTGTGACAATCGTAGAGGGATTTTCTGACTAAAATAGCATCTAAAATACCAGCGTCAATAATTATCGTTCTCTTAACTAAGACACGTGAACTGCAAACACGAGAAAATCAGGCTGGCTTTAGACCTGGCCGTAGATGCATCGACCACATATTCACCATTCGTTAGGTTCTAGAACACAGGCATGCTTATCGGCGTCCAACAATGGTGGTCTTTCTTGACTTAAAAGCATCAGTTGACTCTGTAGACCGCGAGGTTCTGTGACAGTGTCTGTCATTGAAAGGCGTACCTCATAAGTACATAAACCTTGTGAAGGCTTTATACTCGAACTCTACCAGTCGGGTCAGAGCTTATGGTGAACTGTCATCTGGTTTTGCAACCTCAAATGGTGTCCATCAAGGCTGTCCACTTTTTCCATTTCCGTTTAACTTCATCATAGAACTACTGCTAGAAATTATGTTTTTGTCGACTGATCTCCTACCAGGAAGTTCACTTATTGACCTAGAATACGCTGATGACATAATCCTGTTTGGTGAAGACTCTGATAAAATGCAGAGCCTTTTGGTAGCACTGAGCAACAATGCCAGAATGTTTGGAATGCGCTTCTCTCCCTCTGAATACAAACTGTTGTTTCAGGACTGGTTTGTGTCAACACCTGAACTAAGGATAGGGAGTGAAGTAGTCGGACGCGTTGACAACTTCACTTATCTTGGAAGTCTGATCAGCCCTAATGGGTCGGTGTCTGAAGAAATCTCAGCACGGATTCGAAAAGCTCGTTTGGCTTTTGCCAACTTACGTCATCTATAGCGAAGGCGAGATATCTGTCTATCAATAAAAGGACGAGTATACTGCACGGCAGTCCGTTCTGTTTTAATTTATGGCCGCGAAACATGGCCATTAAGAGTAGAAGACACTCGTAAGCTACTAGTATTTGACCACAGATGCCTCAGAAATATTGCTGACGTCTGCTGGGAACACCGGGTAAGTAATAGTGAGGTTAGACGCAGGGTATTAGAGAATGATGGTAAATCAGTTGATGAGGTTGTGAATCTTCATCGACTGCGACGGTTGGGTCACGTGTTACGTATGCCCAAACACCGATTACCACAACGTGCAATGCTAACCGGTGTTCGGGATGGTTGGAAGAAAGTTAGGGGCGGCCAAACCAAAACGTGGCATCAGTGCTTGAAGTCACTAACTTCTAGTCTGAACCATGTTGGGAGATGCAGACTACTTAGTTGGGGTTCGCGTGACTATCGTAACCAATGGTTGGAGACTCTTGGTGACATGGCTCAGAATCGATTACAGTGGCGTAGGTGTATACACTCTCTGTCTTCCCTTAAACTATGGGATTAAAATCGCTTTATATCTTTCTTTCTACGAACTAATTCTTTCTTCCTGTACTATATCCTTATTGCAATCTTTCTTTTATATATTACCACCTCTGAATTAACTACTTTTATGAATCCGGTGTCCATCTTGTTGTGTTAATGAGGTATGGCAACTTGGACCGATGCATATATGTGCCTGGTCCTATGTTGTAGCTGACTGACTGACTGATAGACAAGGAGTTCCGATGCAAGTACCGGAATTTTATGAAATGAATAAACACCTAAGACTTCTGTGTTCAAATTCCCTTACTTAACGCAGTATACTTAGTGAGATGATACTACTTTGTTTAATTCACTATGTATTTAAATCAATTCAGTGAAATCACAAATCAAATTTTTGACGGTGTTTCGTTTCAACCGTATAACTGCGACTTCAAAACGAAAACGGTTTATAAGAATATAATGATAACTGAACCCGTTGGTTGTTTTGTCGAATTATAATCAACGACGGTTATAATATCATGTCATCGAGGTTAACTTACAATATTAATTCAGTACAAACCGCGATGAAGTTGATATCACCGTCTTACTATTATATCCAAATATTTTCAAAAATCATTGATAAAAGGCATCCAGACAACTATCTACTTATTTCAGTAGCGTAGAGAAATTTTATTCTTATAATCCTTGTCATTCACTAGAGAATCCTACTGTTGATTGGAAAAACAGACTGAGCATACGATTTTTCTAAAATCTCGAAACTGGGATCGATGGTCCGAATGTTTCTACAATCAAAATCCCTTGAACAAAATGAGAAATCTCATAGAACTTTTAAGCTTCTGAATTCGAGAGTGCTGTTTGAATACTATATTATACAATAAAATTGCAAGAGTCCGATTACTACTTGATGAGTGAATATCTTAATAGTTGAACTCATGAGTCAGTCTAAGCTAAAGCACCTTTTAAAACCTGGAGACACTAGACGGCCGTTCCGTCCTAGTATGGGACTCCTCAGAAATACTCGTCCACGATTCCTCACGCGGGACTCGGGCCCTGGAACTTCTAGTCTACTGAGCCGGCATCCAACAGTTTTAATCCCTAACTTCAGTCGTTCCATGATCTTGCATAACCTTATGTCCACTGACTGGGGTGGATGCGCAATGCTGAGTCCCATACTAGGACGAAACAGCCGTCTAGTGCTTCCGGGCTTCAACGGTGTCCTAGCTTAGATCGACTCATGATTTAAACTACTAAAATTATTACTATCTCCACGAATCCCCATTTTGAGTGAATATCCCCTATGGCGTTCACAACAATAACCGGTCCGGCTTCTCTTTCGAGAAGTCCTTTAATTATTATACTTGGAGGTTTAACTGCAGAAGTACTTGGGGCATATCTTTCATTATGTTTATGTTGACATTTAATAATAGGTGGTTGCATCTGGTCTAGTTGCTAACAGATAAAAACTAAACAAACAAGACATTTCTATGTACACTAGATGGGCAAGTTATTTTGTAACATACAATATAAGGTCGAAGTGAAGATAAGGATTCTCATTCTTTTATTTGATTAGATTTTAATATTTCACTGCTTAATCTAATTATGAACAAGACTGTTGCGAGAATTACACGAGTTATTTTGCTATTGGCCTGATCGATGATGATGTAAAAGCGAGATTAGAAACTGCTCAATAAATCGTTCCGAAATTTATGTATTTACTTTTAATTATTTGCATGTCTTGACAGTTTATTCCTTCCCTCAGTACGAAACTGATCTTGAAGCTCTATGTCAATCGAATAAGAGGACTAAATAACAACAAAGAAACCACTACGTTGTTAGAAGGAGGAATTATTAACGATATTTAAAGAATAACGTAATTTTCCCAATAGAAAATGCAAAGGGGTTGAGGTAAGAAATAATAGCTTTGTAGTATCTTTATCCTCCACATTATAAGGGTACCTAAAGGCTCAGTATATAAATCTATATTCTTTAATACTACAACAGTAGTTAACATTAAAGTAAACAGAGTAGAAGGAGAACTAAAATTATATTTCCTAGAATTAACTGACTAATAAAAACTACTGAAGATCTCAAATTATATATATCTAAATTCATTGTTTTCGGCATAAATAATAAGTATTTGGTTCGTTTATCACTGATGTACGTGAAAGATATCAGAATTTAGATGTAACTTGCTGTTTAAGCTTGTCATGAAACAATATATCTTGAAACATACGAATGGTGACTTAGTTGATAGTCTAAATTTTATCCATACAAGTGGTTATTGAATCCAAACTCAACATTAAAATTGCATTTTTTAAAACGTAAAATTTGATATGAATACTTTTGATCAAAAAACCATGAGAAGTTATATCCAACGTAATCTATTCATCAGTTACATGAAAATCATGTATTAGATTAACAAATTAAGATAAATTAAACAAAGTTTGACTAATTAAAAGATTTAAAACATCGTTTTATAGATTAAGTCGTATGACGAATATTCATAATTAGAATTGTTGTATTGGAACACCGTGTAAGTAAGGCAGTACGAAACAGCACGTTCCTTTGTCTTAATTATTTAGAGTAAATGACTGGCTTGATTATTATATTGGATTACAGTTTCTACCACCGAAAGAAATTACTAATATATTATAAAAATTCAAAAGAAAGGATTTGGAATACTTAGTCCAAACTATTGGGTTGACAAAGTCAGTCGATTGAAAAAAAGATTGTGTTGATGATGATAAACATAAATTAATTGAAACTACAAAATGATGAACTGAAGAAACAAATTATGGGCAAATTGTAAATCTATCAGTATTTTTCCCGAGCAATCTTTTTGGCAGGATTAAAATAATTACAAATGACATCATAATTAATTAGTGAGAAATATTTCAAATTATAGTGCCTAAAATCAAAATTATAAAAACTATTCTTAACCAATAATTCAAGGGTGAAAGTATGATAAAAATAGACATAGATTGAATATTTTCAAAATACAAGCTGACAAAATACGAAAACAGTACTTCCAAGTATAAAGAATATCAGAAAGACCAAGAACTTACTTAAAATTAACACTGAATGTTAACAAACAGCGCTTTTTCTGGTTAGCGTTTTTTTTAACGAGTTTTCAACGGGATGGGGTCGCTCACCCGATGCCCAACCTTCCTCCTTTATCCGGGCTTGGAACCGGCAGTGGCTCCGGGCGTTGTCAACCAACACCAAAGTCAGAATTTTCAGTACAAATGTCAAGATAGTTCTACTGTAGGGGGCGGAAACTTAGAGAACAACAAAAGCCATCATCCAGCAGATTCAAGTGTTTAGTAACAGCTATCTACGCAGAATACTCCGGTTCCGTTGGCCAGACATTCAGCAACAACCCGTTGTGGAGGAGAACAAACCAGATCCCAGCGGAGGAAAAAGCGCTGGAAGTGGATAGGACACACATTGAGGAAAGCACCCAACTGCGTCACAAGACAAGCCCTCACATGGAATCCTCAAGGCCAAAGGAAAAGAAGAAGACCAAAGAACACATTACGCCGAGAAATGGAAATAGACATGAAAAAAATGAACAAGAATTGGATGGAACTAGAAAAGAAGGCCCAGGACAGAGTGGGTTGGAGAATGCTGGTCGGCGGCCTATGCTCCATTTGGAGTAACAGGTGTAAGTAATGAAGTTAATAAACAGCAACAAAATTATGCACCAAAATAGTACAAGTGAACTAACAAAAGTATAGGTGAATTAGTTAAGAATAAAGAGGTAAGTAAACAAAATTGGTAGAAAATTTCTTCGTGCGTTGAAATTATAGAAATCAGATATTTTTCTACGGCTAGTCGTGCATCTTTCGTTCGTGAACAGGAACTATCCAGAAGAGCTAAAACTAACTTCTTCAGCTAACAAAATTCTGGATGTCTTCCTTTCAACTCCAGGGAGAATGACTCTTCCTCCAGTTTTTTTCAAAAGTTATTTATAAGAGCATCCTCAGAAATCGAATATGGAATCACTTTGCCATATATACGAGGCATCTCGTATAGGGGATTTTTAGATAACTACCCTTCAAGTCAATCATTAACCAGCAAAACTGTTAATAGTGACCCGATTAATCAAGCCATAAAGATGGTCAAACACATGATTAGATATCAGCTTAACAAAATAGTCATTTTGGAGTCAGATGAACATGAAAACAACAAAGATTCTTGATCTCAAAGTAATATGAACATAGTGGTTGTGCAATCTTAATAAAATTTGAAAAGTCCCTTTTTATTTAAAGATGTAGTAATTTAAACTACACTGTCAAACAAAATTACTGAACTAAACTATTCATATTGGAGAACAGGATATTGCCAAACATTAGTTGATTTTGAATTTTTGGATTTGTCTGTCATGATGGATTATCACATAATTGTAATTAATTCACATGAACAATATGAATAATTTTCATCATTACGGATATGTGCTAAAACTTCGAATATCTTTCCAACAGCATTAATCTAACGTATAGTTTTGTTATACCGTAATATTGATAAGCGATCAGAAATGATAATTATCTTGTTCTTGATTGAAACTGGTAAAGTATGTTTTGTTGAATTGATAACTTCTACAAACTGAACAGCAAATGAAGTATGGTATTTAAAAGGTGTACAAACATGTCCAGCTTGATTTTCGATGTGAAAAACTGGGATTTAATTTGATAAATTATAGTTCGAATGCGATGTAATAGAAAATGTTGATTCTAATTAATATGATTTCATCAAATCTTCTTCAACAGATCTAAAGACATTTAGATTTTTCTTCAAAAGCTCATCGATAAATTTTTATGATCAAGAAATACTTAATCAAATTTAAAAATTATTTCTACAGTTATACGTCTTTTCAAAATAGGTTACACTGATTGCCTCAAATGTATCAACTCAAAATGTAGTTTAGTTTACTCTCCTGACTGACTTGTAAAGAGGTTAGGTGAAATAAGTTAACTGATTATTAATCAAACTCCACGTAAACTCTGATCACTTAACTCCACTAGAACTGTCTCTTAGAAAAAATGTCAAAATATAATGAATCCTTACACAAGGATTATAGATTCAGAACTTGTGTGTTTTTCTGAGAATAATAACCCACCAGTTAAAAAATGATTTGTGATCGCCGATTGTTCCATATAACCCTAACTTTATATCATTATCTGAATAATAATTATTGCTTCACAGGCACCACGCTCTTTAAGACTCCTTGTAACATTACTGCCTATAGGCATCAAGAACAGGAGAACTTCGAATTAAGCTAACGAGACACTGCACAATACCAGTAATTAACATCAAATTATGAACAGAATAACAGCAGTGAACTACCTAGATTTTTGTAATATTGATTAAAGAATTTTTTGAAACATTTATACTAGGATGCAACATGTGTCGCTTATCAATAAACTTATATATAACTATATCGATTCATGTTATTGTTAGCATACACTATGACCCAAACTTTGTTTAGTAATCTAATTTGCACCCGACCAAATTATTTATTTTATTGAACAGGTCTTTGCACACACTAAAAATATATTTCATGGTTTACGTTCTTTACTACCATATTATTTGTCATAAACAAGTTTTGTCTCACCGCGAAATGTTTATAAAATAGATAAACATATGAATGTGACAATAATTGTAAATAATACATAACATGCTCAATGATGACTATATTCGTATCTTTGACTACATAAATTAAACGAATACATGTCATGGTCATAAACAAATCCATAATTTAACTTTACGCATTGCTAAAACGAACAGCCATAGGTGAATGTAAGTTCACTAATTTTATAATGAAATATTTACTCGATCATACCACAATAACCAAACTCGTTGTTTAAAAAGTCTCAATTCATAAAATTAATCATATATTCATGCTGAAACTAATAATAAATGTGACAATAGTTTATATCACTAACAAACTTCAGTTAGATAACGGCTGATCACTAGACAGCTGTTTTACTTTAGTCAAGAACCTCTCAATAGTCAATAGTAAAAATCAGTGGTTATATTGGTCAGCTTCCAAAAAAATATTTTTTAACATTATTACACATACTATTGATTAGGCTATACTCCATACTCTGAATATTTTGTTTCTTAAAAACCAGAGATTGCAATTCAACTTAATCCTGAGAATTTCAAAGTAAATGAGCACAATATGGCTCCATGTTTTCTCAGTATTCACAACTGAACAATGATAGTTAGATAATGTAAATAGTTTTTATCTATGCTTTGAGGAAATCTCAAGCGATTTGTATTAACTATACTTAAGAACGAGTTAGAAATTACTGTTTCGGATAATTTATTTCAATGCCAAGTACTAATGCAAGTGTCCATCATTAACCAAAGTCAATCTGATATCTACATCATACCCAGTACGAAGTTCTACTCAAACCTAACAAACGCTTAAACAGACATTATTCATTACTCATCACTAGCACTGGTTATTTCTAACCTCAGGTATTTGGCGAGAGAAAGAGTAAATGATTTAATGTAGGCTCCACTGTGAGAATTGATATTAATAAAGCGATTTCCAAGACCAGAATACTGATATTTTTATTACAAGTTTTAAGCGGTCTTTGTCAATATGTTCAAGATGAGGTTGATGTGCAAAATGTATCGATGGCAATCAGTTATGAATAACTTTTTAATGGTAGGATAAGTTTAATGATGTATATTGAGTATATTTTGGGTCTTGATTGATGTGATATATATTCAGTGACTGAATTTAAACTCTTCCACTTTCGCTGTTTTTACGTGCTTCATTATATAGTGAAAATCATTACACAGAATGTGACTTATCAGGCAAAGACGTTACAGAAGAAGTAATCAACCAAATGACCTAAGCCCAAAATTACTTATACTAGCTCCTTTGCTGACGTAGATGGTGAGTTAGAGCAAAATCCTAAAAATGATTTTCCTCGTGAACAATTCACAGAGTTTCCAGCATGTATTAAAGATTAGTAGAATACTTTACACACACTTTACATAGAAATGGATGAAATTTAACTTCATACATTTCTTATAACTCGGAAATCTATTTGGTTCATGTAAAAGCTTTGAATGAGGACTTTCCCATTTGCATTAAAAAATCAGAAACACAGGTAAATACTACCTTGAGCCAAATATTGTGATGGATGATTAATAATAGAGAAAAATACCTATGTACCCAAATTATAGTGTGAATATTGAATATACAAAACATAGTTATCTTATAATACCAGTTGCCCTTATATAATACATATATAAATGTTTACAAATGCACATCCCCCAATTCAACATGCATCATGAACATTAACTAAAATTAGTTTGTCAGAACAAGCGTTCGTACGACAAACTAAGTTTTATGAAATTAATTTTCAGGCTTAATTAGGAACAAAATAAAATATCCGGAGATAACAATGTGCAGAAAAATGTGCTGTTGTAGTGAACAATGACATTGACGGAAATAACTAAATGTATTTCAATATAACACTACAGTATATCTTGATAAAATCTGAGAACCATACAGTAAATACTTCGTTTGCAAAATATCCATCAATTGTCTCAGACTTTGTTATTCCTTCGTTTCTGCACCAATCACTCTTTGCTCTCGTTCTTTTCTCTTCGATCTTCTCAACCTTCTACTGTCAGGCATTCTACTTTCGATTGGTGATACATACTACATATATCTGTTCGACATCACTAGCACACACCACACTACACGTAACAATCTCAACTATACCTGAGACATTTTAGAAACATATTATTCAATCGAAAATTTATACTTTAAACTCTTGATGAACAATATACATAGATTTCCATCATAACACTAACAACTTAGAATATTTTATGTGATGTTGTCTCCCAATTAATTGTGTGCTTTTACATGTACACAATAGTTTTCACATCAATAACTCATATTTTCTGTAGGTACATAACTTTAGGTTAACTTCATTCCTAACCTTGTGTACGACAAAACAGAGCGTTAATAGTGAGCATGACTAACAGACCGTTCACAAAATTACCATGGGAACTGTTATTCTGAATTATTTCTGTTCTCACTTATACTACTCTTAAGTAGTGTAATTTTCAAGTAAAATAAGAATTATACTATTATTGTGATTAGTACTATTAATAATAATACTGCTACTACTATTATTATTACCGTTGCTATTAAACTTAAATGTAACTGATCATATCCAATTATTTATCTAGATGAGACAGATTATTCTATTCGGGTCGCCTCAAGTGGCATAATAGTGATGTGTTGACCAGGTTTCCTGTCAACTACCTAATACACTCTATTGAATACTGGAAGCTATTTCTCTCGTTTGTTCATAAAGTCTGAAAAATACTTTGAAAACAACCACTCTGAACACATTATTTTGAATACGACATATATTTACTTCTTATAACAGAAACAAAAGTCATTCAAATCATGAAATATCATTGAAAAGCTTGAAGCACTGGATGGAAACTTCGTCCTAGTATGGGACCAAGGATCTTCGTTCTATCCTGAACGCTTAGAATCTAGACCACTGAACCTGTATCCAGAAGTGTTAATGTCTAAATTCAATCAATCCATGCGCACCATTGTGGATAAGTTGAGGCCAGACACCAACACGGATGGATAACGGCTCAGTGGATTAGAGGTAAAGTGTTCGTGAGCGAAAACGAAAGTACAGTGTCGGGTCCCATAGGCAGGATCATGGATGTGCAGATCTGAAGAGTTCCATACTAGGACAAAACGGCTGTGCAGTGCTTTCAAGTTTTTGATGGTGGCCTAACATCGATCAGTTCATAATTTCAATGAAATCCAACAATTTCCACAACCCCAAACCGGGGAATAAGAGTACTGATAAACAGTGTATTTTTCTTTATGATCTAAGTTCATGTTTCATGAAGGTTACCCACTAAAACCCACTCCATGGATGTTGTAAATAATGTAAACACCATAAAATAAAATAAGGGTTGCGGTAACCCACTCAGATACGTATTTATCACTAGATGCCGATTAATTTCAGTCTTTAATATCAACAACAGGAAATTATGATGCTTTACACACGATTTCTTACCCTCTGAACGATTCAGTGACTATCTAGGCTCCATAGTTTAGCGGATAACGCATTGATCTTTGAAGTGATAGATGTTGAGTTCGGATCTTTATGTGGGATATGTTCAGCTGGGTTCTAAATAGGACATGACAGGTATCATAACTTCTACTCCCAACCACGTTCCAACTTTCTTAAATCCATGACAGTCATTGTTGACAATTCTCAAGAAGTTCCTAATCGTAAACACTTAGGAATGTGTGATCTAGCTACCTAAATATATTTATGGGAATACTTTATTTTAAATAAGGAAATATTTGAAAGTCCCATGCTTCTGAGCACATTCTCTCCTGTTAGCCATGCATGAATTGATTTCATTTAAACACATCTGTTTTTTCTCAATTTATTAGTATCGAGTCACTAAATGGAATATATATATATAATTGTTTTCACAGACATTCATCAAAATAGGAAAGAACAGGTTGATAGAAATTGGGCACCCAGTATAGAGGAGAAATTAAATGTAAATGTATTTGAATAATTTTCGTGATTGGAATTGAAATAATTCCAGCGTTTCGTTCGGAAAACTCGTCCGAACTTCTTCAGAGGGAATAATAATCAAAATCAATATTACCATGAAATAGGTAAATACACAAAAACATCACACTTGAAACTTGTCTAGTTATGTTCACTTTGCTTGTAGTAAGATGAAGACACAGTCTGATGTGAAAATTTTTACACCATGATTCTTTGAATCTCAAACGCTGAAATTATTCAAATACGACTTTTACATCTATAGTAGTTTATGGTTTGTGAAATAAACTGATCAATTTTAAAGTAATTTCGATCCTAAGCGAGGAGGCACTGAACAACTTTTTTGTCGTAATTTATGTCACCTTGCTAGTCAACTCCGTATATAATTCAAACCTAAATTTATTAAGTCCCACAACAGGTGTATCCGATGAAAATTAAAGATTTACGTATGTGTTTATAACAAATGCATCAGTATTATTGATGACTAATACTTGCTTTATTAAGGTCAATGAAAACAAATAGTTAGCAAGAAAACTCAAGTAGAGTGATCAAACAAGAGTCATATTTCGGAACTTTCTTAACAAGGAATAAACTGTATCACATGATTTTCTGATAGAAATATTCTCGGTTTATTTCTTTGGATACTTCTCGACTATCCTGTAGGTGTATGTAAGTTTCGGTTAACATAAACCATTCGCAGTGATGTAGTTCACATTGTACCATGGTGTTTCGAGTTTAAATATCACATATGTTTCAAAAGGAAAGTGTTTTGCCCAACAGTAATAACTTTCTACCTTAATAATCGCTCAATTCAAATGTTCCAGGCTTAAAAACTGATGATTTATTTAATACTACTTGAAACATCATATAACCGTGATTTCTAACAGTTTGTCGAACTCGAAATGTCTAAGAAAGTCTGAAGCGGAATATTTTTCCAATCCAATTAAGCACAAACCGATCCAGCTTAAATAATGTGAACTCTAGGGAAGTAGAACAAAAGTACTCATTATATCTTAAAATTTTCAGTTTATTTAACTAATCGAATGCATCCAATTTATTATGAAGAAAGAGGTCGGAGCTTTAAACAAACACATATTCTTTATCAAGCTCTCTTTTATCAACCTAAACAGACTCAGTCAGTCAGTAACAACGTAGAACTTCGTACGTACGTACATCAGATCGAGTTGCCACACCACATTAGCACAGAGATGCAGTTGTCGATTCAAATCCCGTAGTGGTACAGGTAGTAAGAGTATAAGCAGTAATCGGAAAGATTAGGGTTTGGAGATGTTATTTAAAGAGTATAATACAGTGAAATAAATTTGGAAAGAGAAAGAAAGAGACATGAAGAATTCAGAAGATTAGAATTTGGGAGAACACAGAGTGGATGCACCTGCGCCATTGCAAACGATTTTGAGCCATGTCATTCAGGGTCTCTAACCATCGGTTGCTATCATCTCGCGGTCCCCAACCACGTAGTCTACACCTACCAACATGACTCAGTCCACTTGTCAGTGACTTCATGGACTTGTGCCATGTTTTGGTTTGGCCGCCCCTAGCTTTCTTCCAATCTACTCCTATACAGCAAAACATTGCACATCGAGGCAGTCGGTCGTTGGGCATACGCAACACATGCCCCAGCCATCTCAACTCATGGAGTTTCACTACTTCATCAATCGATTTGCCATCATTACCTAGTACCCGTTTCCTAACAACTGTGTTACTTACTAGATGGTCCCATGATATACGAGCAATATTTCGAAGAAACCTATGATCAAATACTGGTAACCTACGGATATCCTCTACTCTTACCGGCCATGTTTCACTGCCATAAAGTAGGACGGGACGAACTGCTGCGCAGTAAACACGTCCTTTGGTTGATAGACGGATATCTCGCCCACGCCATAAATGACGCAAGTTGGTAAAAGCTAGTCGAGACTTCTGTATCCGTGCTGAGATTTCGTCACACACCAGACCACAAGGGCTGATGAGACTTCCAAGATAAGTGAAGCGGTCGACACACTCAACTACTTCACTCCCTATCACTAGTTCGGGTGTCGATGTAACCCAATCCTGAAGCAACATTTCGCATTTCGAGGGAGAGAATCGCATCCCGAACATGCTTGCATTGTTGCTTAGAGTGGTCAGAAGACTCTGCATTTTGCCAGCGTCTTCACCAAATAAAACTATGTCATCAGCATATTCTAAGTCAACAAGTGAACCTCCCGGTACAAGTTCAACTCCTGGAAATTTAGATGAGGAGAGTGTTATCTCTAAAAGTACGTCGACCACAAAGTTGAACAGACTAAATCTTAGAAAAGAAATAGGATAATGAAAACAATTTACGGGTCAAGAAAATGAAAGATAATAGTCAAATTAACAAACATAGTGTTAAAAATTCACTAATTTAAGCATGAATCCTGCATACAGAAACAATCCTTCCGTGATTCTAACGCCTTTTCCAGTATGCCTTGGTTTCATTTTTACTATCTTAGCATTATATTGTACTGTATAAACCTTAAACAGTTATCACTAAACAGGCTTTTTTTACAGTCTAGCGCAATAATACCAAACACATATTATAAATCATGAATATTGCTGCACAAAAGTCAACTGAATGCTTTTCCTAAAGTAAAATGTTGGGGGATAAAAAATAGATTCAAAAAGCTATGATCTCTGACGTAATGGACTTGTTTAATTCAGAGCTATACTTTCCAGTTTCCTATTCGTCTGCAATTTTTAGATAGCACACACCAACATAGTACAAATCTTTACCATTCTTGTCTGTATTATTATTATTACTATGAAGATCAGTTTTGTACGGATTACCATAAACACCTCCATCTTCCAAATCGCTTCTAGAGTTATCAGTTGTAATCTCATTTAAAGCAAAAGGCCAATTTATTGATATTGTAATAATTCTTATATGATGTACTTTATTTTTATATCACGTGCCGTAATTTATAAATCAAAAAAGAAATTACTAGATTGGAATGTTGTTTTTGCCTATTTAAAAGCAATGAATTGAACTTCTGATCAGTAAATTGTTATCTCGATAACACATATTACATTGAATTACTGTTCAGTAATTAAGAAGCTTCGAAGTCTTATAGATGGGTAACAAAGGGTGAACACAAATAAACGCCAATATTTTAAGTTTCTCGGTTCTATTTCTCAGAATATGAAGTGTGAATGAGAAAGTTACTTTTAAGCATAATAGTAGCCGTTGAATTATCTTCTCCAATCAACATAAATTGATTCCTACAAACACCCCACACCTTGAGGCTAATTCTTCTGTAATATTGATTGTAAGTAAATTATAAATCATCACAATGTCACAACGTACAAGTTCGTGTATGGGTCAATGAAGACACAGATATTAACTCCGAGTGTAGTCCATTTTGATCTCACTTTTTGGATTAAGATTCCTACACATCCTTGGTCTTCTCACTTAGTACAGTCAGCTCGGTCAGCCATTGAGAATCGACTACATATTGCGACCAGTCGAACCGAGGATCGTAACGGACCCTATCAGCCATCCCCCAACTACTTTCCGCTTACTATATGAATCAATTTATTCAACTCTTAAAAACATATTGACGTCATTTAGTTTGAAGTGATAAACTAGTCAGACAAAATCGGTATAATCTGATAACAAATTGAGGGTTTCTTATAATGCAATGGTGGAAAGAAAACAAATAAGTGAAATGAATACCAAATCAATCACTATTTTAGTAACAATAAGAGCTAATAATAAAACCAGTCTTCATGCTCACAAGTTACTCAACAAGATTGGAAGATATGCTCATAGTGGTTTCATAAGTGAAAGATAAGAAAGAACGCATCAGAGTTGAAATATTTATTTAAAGGACCAAACATATTCACCTAGATCGCCAAAAGATTATTTCACTTCCACGATAGCAATAATGTTCGTCTATTTAACATTTCTCTGCGAGGTCTGGAGACCGTTGGAATCATTTTTCTTATGGTTGTATGAACATTTCGTGTCACCTCCTAGTGCTAAGTATTGTGGGGAGCAGTCGCTTGTATAGCTTTGGATAGAGGAATCCGGTCCATGATGTTACAGACATCTTTTCAACAACTATCGTATTCTCTATAGCATTTGAAATCCCTTGCTATAAATGTATAGCAACATGTAGTAGTTTGTAAGTTTTTAGAAACAATCATTTCTAGATTGCTGTGAGGTTGTGAACTGGGTAACCTGACGTTGATATCAATACAAATATTTCACTTGGGCGAAAAATACGTTTTCCGACGCGCTTATTCATGAAGGCCAACACTTGATTAATGTCTTGAAGAGTAGGTATCAATCATAACTTAGAAATGAATAACATAGAAGTGACTCTGATACCTCGTCATCAACCAACTAAGAACTAATTAATCTATAACTACAGAACATATCCAATTCGAATATTGTTTAGCTTAGATGAGAAGTTGGTGTGAAACTTTACTAAAAGCTTTGATGAAGTTAATAAAAATAATATATTATTGGTGACTTGTGATTTTTATAGGTCTTTAATGGCCCTTAATCTGACTCCTGAATGATCGTGTAAATGATTGTTATCGATATACACATCCCAGCTACCCTCGTATATAATTGTCGAATTAAATCGCTTTGGTGAACAACAGAATTAAATAAGTCAAATACGAGAATGGATTCCGAATACGTGTATTTCATACAACCGTTGATCTAAACAAACAATCGAAGAAACGAAGCGAAGAGAAAAGACTGAAGCGAAATGACGTTTGGTGGAGAAGCCGAATGAGCCAACTCAATTTAGCCTAGCATGAATCGGTATCTATAGTCGAACAAAAGTAAGTTACAGATATGTGATGAATAGGATAAGAAGTGCACACATATACGCTCATATAAAAAAAGTCAGAATTAATAAGCAAATGATTAACAAGGTCAAAATACGACTCAAGTAGAATGAATAAATTGGCTTGTCCGGAAGCCAAAATAAGCTATGTGAGCTTGACATAGCAACCGACACTACAGGTTACAGTAACCCCTCTGAGTGTTAATGTTGGAGTTGTTCTGCTCGCTTATGTCTTCATTGAAAACTAAAATGGAATTGTCATTATATAAATCCACTTGTTGAAACTCAACAAGCACATGACGTTTCTTGAATTTGATTACAATAGCTTTAAGTTAGACCTTTTAACTGTAAGTTGAATACACACACAAATCGCCTGGTTTGAAATATATACATTTCAGAGCTGTATTGACAGTAAAGAAGCAATAAGACTGGATATTGGACGACTGAGGGATATTTCTACAGAATTTATTTGCACCTAGCAACATTCTGATTCCAATAAAAGTCACTAAAGTATTTTCGTCTAATTTCAGATCTACTGTTTTGTGTATGAATATGAACTTTAATGGACACATTACTCATGCACCAAACTTTCCAATAGTTTACTCACTACTTCAATCGAAGATACAAATTTAGGTAAGATACTGTATGAATGGGTACACCTAACTTGTATGAATGCATAAGAAAATCCCAAATATTGTCTACAAACTGAATGTAATCAGTCTGAGCATTTGATGATAAAATAAAAAAATAATTTCGACTTCAACAAAAAACCAAATTTATTCCATACTTTTTACAGATGATATATGAAATTTGAAACAAAAGAAGGCTTCTATCATATGACTAATAACTGTCGTTGTTTAGTACATATTTCATTATATAATTACTCAATGTGATGTACTAGGTAAATGTGAATCACATCACTTGAAATATTTATTCATTTCCGATTAAGAACCCCGAGTACTTACCATATTCACGTCTTATTGCAGTCTCATACCATTACATAAAAATATTTGGTGAATCTATTCAAAATATATTCTTAAATAACTAATCGAATCCTAGTCATGTGACAACATTGGTTGACTAGTTGGTTAGTTGATTAGCGTGAGATGAAAGGTTTCTTACATTTCGACAAAGTTAGAAACCAGTCTAACCTACATGACATTTTAATGTAACATAAAGTACTTCTACTCGTAAAATCGAATTGAACAGACTATTTAAAATACAGCTAGAAGTGCTATATAAACGAAATCACATCTATTCAAATGACCACCCTGGGATTATCGTTTAAAAAATTAGTAAGTCTAGCCACCCTCTGACTACCATAATCCAATGATAGAAGAAAGATTTCCGGAATATGAACTATGCTAATTCGGTATAATTGACATATAGGTGAGTTGAAAATGATTGATAAATAATATTCGGTGCATTTACAACACTTTTCGCACACATTAATATTTTACCAATAATTCATCCAAACTACTACACACTGAGTTAGTTCCTCATGGATTCATGAATGATGCTTCTCAATCATTTTTCCAGAACTGTTTTTCTACTTTGAGCTGACACATTTGACTAGCACTATGGCCAATTGGTGTAATGAAAAATAGAATTCGAAATCGAAGATCGTCAGTTATTTCAGCCTGTTTATTCACCCACGTCCCTAAACTGATCATAGTTCTAACTGATTTCACACTATAGCCTCATTGAAGTACCTTGAACCCAATCAAATAAAGTGAAGTGAGACAAATCACAATAAGTAGAAGAAAGTTTGGTAATAAAATGTTGCAAAAAATCCAGTGTGAATGTACCTATTTGATGTAGTTAATCAAAGAGGTATCTCCGAATCCATGATGTCGAACTATCCAATCAGAAAAAATTCAGTTATCGTGATGAAGAAATTAAGTTGGGATTGGGAATAACACTTGAAAGTTTAATTTAAAGTTTGACCAAAAGTCAGAAATTTGATGTTTTCTGTATTGTCAATTACATTATAATTTGATACTGTTTGGTGAATTTTTAGAACGAATGTTAAGAAGCAATTAAAATAACGGAATGAAAAGTCAAAATTATGCCTTTAACTCATAGTGATTTTTGTCCAACCCTACTTCTACTTAGTCTATTCAGTGTAGTATTCGTTTTATTTTCAATGTGATTTTTTGTCCAGTACAATACTAATTTCGGTTTGATGTCTATTTAAGATAACATTCATTGGATTAATTCAATGTAGTAGTTAAGTGTATTTCCCCTGTGATAATTGTTAACAGATCGTCAAACGAACCTAAAACTAATACACAAACTAGTTTATTTATGTAACATTTTGATTTATTTCCCGGTTCACATAAATCTTTACAACCAGTCTTTGTATTTTCACTAAGCGTCGACAGATTCGAGTTTATTGGTGCAAAAGAACGAACCAGTCAAGCATTCATCAGACATAACAGTAATAATCCTAAGTATTAATTCCGTCACACATTCAAATTTTTCACCGATCTATTTCACTCGGTGTTAATTCATAAGCCAGAAAATCTCGGAAACAATGTGAGACTACCATTTTGTCGTTGATTAATTTTTCATGGAGAAATTGACTTCCTAAGCCATCTAATTAGAAGACATTAATAAGAATTGTCCCAAATTTTCATTCAATGATCGAATTGAATGATCTTGAAATCTCTAAAATCAGAAGAGTTTGAGAGAAATGATAGTTTAAACGAATTCTACAAAATATCCACAGACATCTGAAAAAATTTGTCCCATATAAACACAGCATTTAGGAATACAAGTATGACTGCAATAACAACAGTGGGACTTAACACTATTTTGAAGGGCGTTCCAGTCATTCTATTGGCATTGATATTTACTTGTTATTCCAGCCATCCTAATTAGGGAATAAGACAGATCTAGGTTTATATATCTCAAATTTATTCCAACCTATCTTAAAACTGACATACATAAGACAATACAATACGTACTCAAACACTTTTCCTATTTTACAATCATACGATGTTCAAACACAAAACACTTATTTCATTATATTATATGCTTTCTGTGGTAAATAATTTTTTAAACATTAAAACTTTTGATTTTCAGGAAAACAAACCGTTCTGAGGTTGCATGTTTTTGAATATGACTTTCTAACATATTGTCGTCTTATTAGTTATAAACTACAAGTTACGATTACCTTTTAAGGCTTGGAAATTACTCGTGAGTAGATACCAGTTGTTTTTTATTTATTACACAAAAGGTATTAATGTTCTAGGTAAATTACTTTTATAAGACATAGAAAAGCCGGATGAGAAAAGCCAGTTGTTTATAGATGTTTGCATGTGGATGTGTGAAAACTAGTGATCAGCTATGAATCACTATACAACTCCGTCCAAGAATTAACCTTGCATTTATTCTATTTTGTTCTCTAAAATGAAGCAACTCCTCGTCCCGGGCAAAAAAAATCACTACCTTCAAGTTCCGAGTTAAGTATCAAGGTTCATAATCTAATTGTTGGATCAATATTAAGCATTACATTAGTCTTATTTTGAAATTAAGAGATTTCCTTTGATTTTTACCCTGTTGAGCTATCTCCTAAGTGACTAAAATGAACTTTATTTAAGATATGCTCTTTGACAAAACTAAAAAGGACAATATTTATGTACACAAGATGAATAACATTTACTTTTCCGAATGTTGATAACTGACTTTCCATACCATTCCGTAAATCTTCCATGACTGTCGATGTTTCGGTTGCTGAATAACCCAACGCTGTTGCAGTCAGTGAGATCACATGTCTCAGGGTTTTTATTTTATTTATTTGAACACATTAATATTGGTACAAGGGGGCACCAGATATATATGCGTGTCTCAGGGTGTTGACGTTTAGCTAATTAGAAAACATGAGTCTGACATAAATACTTACAGTAAGCAAATTCTACAGTGAAAACATACTGCTCAGATCCTAAGTGTCACTTATGCCAAATGTTGTGTAGTAATGTCCTTTCGACAGACGCACACATCTAGTCTTGAGAAACTATACTCCCACAGCACCAAACCGTGGATAGCATACGAGTGCAGTTTTAAATGAATTGAACGCTCACGTCGATTGCGATTCACAAACTTAGTTATGTACACTTTATAGTTTAACTCATATGAACAGCTGATATAACCGATAATCTGGTATGGAATATTAGTAAATGTGTGCATCAAAGCCAATTTCTATCTCATTCCTTCTGCATATGATCACGAAATGATTACGCAGTCGGCGAAGTTAAATTGGTTGGGATGATTAACCATTAGAGAGAATTTAATGTCTTACTGATAATGATTTTCTTACACAAGACTATTACAATATGATTTCGTGGAGATGGTGCAGAAATACAATAAGCCTAATAAGTATTCGGGAATTGTGTTATATTTAATTTAAAGCTATAGTAGGATAATATAACACACAAAAGTATTGAACTCTACAAATTAAAACCAAAAATAAACAAGTCATCAATAAGAAAAATACGTTAGCTTGTAAGTAGTACGAAACTAAAAATACAACTCAACCACTTGAACCGTTGTACAATGTAGAAACACATGAGTTACTTAGGAACGTGGGCACTGACATCGATCTTCTGAACGTACATCTTTCAAAACTTGTTCTACATGCTTTCCACATCCTGTATATATAAAGATTAAAAGATCTTTTAAAGGGTGATGATTAACTCAATATGTAGTGTGCAGTTATGGAGTAGCTAGTTTATTTTATTTGAACACATAAATATTGGTACAAGGGGCACCAGACATATATGCGCCACACAATAACGATGAGAATGGGGAGAGATAAAAAATGTAAGTTACGTAAAAAAAAGAACGATAACGACCACGAATAGCTACTCCATCACACCATACAAAACACTTTATAAAAAGTTACTACGGGTGACTGATAAACTTGTTGTCCACAACCAACACTATTCAAGAGGCTAAAGGAAAATAAAGTAGGTATTTTTTCCATAAGAACTTTTGCACCGAACCGTGTAAACAAATTCATAATTTGTTTTTATAAGGGTCCAGACGATGCAAACGGGTGCTGGGTTTACACGCAAATCCCCAATAATTTGCGGATAGAACACTGATAATGGTATTGCAGAAATTCATAAGGATAGATAATGCTCAGTATCCTACTGGTTTCAAAAATGGGATTTTGGTCTGCTTTATCGGCACGATATCACGAACACGTTAACACATGTTAATTTTAACACAATCATAAAGGCCAGTGTAATAATACCTATCTTAGTCATCATCCTAATTAATGAGAATTGAAATTAATCACTTAAATGACAAAGATTTAATTTTAATGCTAAAGTCCTCCACAACACGTTTTTTGCAACTTGTTTTTATCATATAGCTTTTACGTCTTGAGAAATGTTTTCTGCTTATTCGTGAGTAACGAACTAGACCAATGAATCAATCCTTATTTGTTTCGAGTTTGTTTAAACCTATATCTTGTATTATTTGCATATTCATATGATTTGATATGTTCTGGTAGTGTGCACATCAATATCTATTGTTGAAGTGCTGGGAAACATGTGAATAATTTTACGACTCCTTTCCTGCCATTGGATTTTACGGCTATTTATCGTAAGTGAAAATGTATCACGGACATTCAGTGTAGTTAAAATGACAATCCCTTAAATTCCCATGTTCTGTATACTCAGTCATATTTATTGTTTCAGTGTATTCTATCCCAACTTATCGCCTAGAATGAAGCTGATCAAATACGTTTTTTACTGACGGACGAGTGTAAATCACTTCGCTTTATCCCCTTTCCTCGTTTAACATCAAGGTGGCATGTAAAATGAATTTCGCAACACATTAACCTAAAGTACTAGTGAGTAGAATTACTTTTCAACTTCCAGAGGCTTTGTCTGATATTTTGTTGACTGAAATACTCTTTCCTGGCTTTAGCTGCTACCTGGACGTGGTGGTCGGGCTTGCCTATCGTAATGATTCAATCGAGCTATATATACTGGAACACATGTACTAATAGGATCTATCATCCCAACCACGTAGGTTGAAGAACGGTAATACTAAAAGCAGCAATTTAAGGTCCGGGGGAGAAGTCATACTACTGAATGTAGAGTGTGATAGCAGTAGTGTATTTCCGTCGGTCAACTAGAATCTGTGGTGATGCTGGTCACTTACAAAGGAAAGCGGTTAGCAAGGGTCGACCCTGAAAACTTCATACCTCATCTTACTCCGTCCGTAAAGCATTTCAAAAGCACAGAGCTGACAAATTAAGAGCTTTCCATAAAGAGGCTCCGCGTGATCGGCCTAAAGTAGTTGCCCCTTTGGCCCTGCTATTACATTTTCAGTTCATTAAGACTATCATTAACGTTGCTTCCTTTCCAGGCTCCTCAAGAAGAAATATCCTTTCACCGTGTGGACAGCCTGAAGGTGACAACCGCCTTCATATGTCTAATAGCACTCGAAATAATCTTTATGAAATATTCTTTTACTTTATGCTCAAAGCATAATGATATCGTCTGATGATGTCTCCGTTAATATAATATTATCAATGGCTCACTTTTGAGTGATTGTACAGAAGCCTCAGGGTTGCTGACTCATACAAGCACCACTTTGTACTGTTGCGAAATGCCATTACGAACAAGATCGAAAAAAATCTATATTTCAACTTTGATTCTACCATATAACCATGTTCAACCCTCTCAGTAGATAGAGAGATCTCAACTGTCTGATTTTCAAGTCAGATAAAACTCGGTTGTCATAGTAACTTTGACTCAATTCTGAATCTATGGACGAGTGACAGTAAACTGTGTCCAGACGGCTTGATAAACGGTAAGAGCAAAGATCACCAAGCTGGGTCGAAAGGCACTATTTTTCCTCTTAAACAAATTAACTATTAGTTCTACCAATCTTCCAATGAATAGTAGCGACATGTGAACTGAAGTGCAATTATTGAATGTACTAAAGTTCACCAATGGAGTATTTTAAATAAAACCCTTCTCCTTAGTCGACGACTGCAACTAAGTAAACGGATCTGCAGTGACACTCATTTTTTGTTTCTCTATGGCCGAATTTCACTGGTTAAGCGCATACACCTTAGTACCTCAAAATATGGTCATCTCATATATATATCAACACTAGGATTATAATCCTAGTGTTGATATTCATTTCTTTGATGTCACACACGTGAGGAAAAATCAAAAGAAATAAGTAACAAACAGCCTCTTACCGCTCCATGTAGTCTTTCCACACTTAGGACAAGTGACCTTAAAACACATAGTGCAAGCCCCGAATATTTTTGAAAAAGTGGCAATCCGATGACTAATGACCTTTCAACACCAGATATTCAATACACAATACCCTAAAAATGATTGTTTCAATCACTTCTCGCTAGCCTTCTGATATTGCGAAATACCTTCTGGCCTTAGGCGGAGTCCGAAGAGGACAGTTTAGTCACGTGATTGCATTGTTCCTAAAGAAATCAATAGTTGTTTGTGGGTCGACATATTTTTAGTTCATGTGAAATTGTTCGTCTCACGGTAGCAGAGTCGCTGTAAATATTAGCTATAACGCTGACATGCAGACGACCGATTGGTTATAATGTGAAAGTGTACAGCATACAACAACTTAACACTTTAAACTACGGTCATCTCATAATCCTAGTGGTAATTAACTCAGTAGAGCAAGAAACTAGAATGTAAAAGAGTAAACAAACGAACAGAGATGATAAAAGGGAGACAGGTTGGAAATAATATTCATAACAAATAAGTCATGAGACCTTCTCTGGGCTGCTGACTGTGTGTGGGGACGATTGTTCTCGCTATTGGACATAATTTGTAGCTACTCCATACGAAAGACTTTAGGCCCACTGTGTGTATATGATTGTTGAATCTCGCATAAAACATCCCACCGAGGAAGTATTTAGTCCTGTTAGCCTTGAGTTAGCTTCAGGCAAAAACAGCAGAAGTGTTTTCTCTTTGACAACTAGCTCGTAAGTGTCAATGGTGTGTTTCGAATGTAACATTTGAGGGAGTAGCATGGGATGCTTAGTATGCTGTACGCTTTTGCCAGATTTACTCTCCGCTAGTATTCAACTGAAAGCAGTGTAAGGTAACAAAGTCTGCTCTTAATAGATTATTTTGTTAACTCTAGCAATTAGTTTGCTGCACGTCCGTCCATCCGCTATAGGGGACCCATATACACTTTAAGGATTGGGAGCGAAAAAGTACTGTGGTTTGTATGGTGAGGATGTCTGTGGGCATTTTAGCGTGCCAGAAATAACTATGGACAGATAGTCTTGATCTGTTTCCGTATAAATTTTGTTTGTTTTAACTTGTGCTAGTGTGGAAGCTCTTGACAGTTAATAGGCCTAGGCGGCGCTCTGTGAATGAAGCTGGTAGGTTATAGTCACAAATACAAAGACGATATACAGTTATATCTAACAGAATTCCCGTCTTCATATAAGTGATCGGTTTCGGGGAATCAACGATGATCTGGAAGGAAATATTTGCCGTTTAGACATCTTAGGAACACGCTATTATCCATATGAACTCTCCAGACATCGTATCATAACTTAGCTCTGTCTAATATGTAGACTATTGTCTGTGATAACGACGTTTTCGAAATTGTTCGTAACCATGGTTGCAAATAGCGTTCAATAGCCGAGAATAAAATTATACTTCCAGTTTGTCGTGAATAAAATGCTAAAGTGCCTTAGTTTATGCCATAAAGGTTTGATCGCTATGTCACCGTAGCGATCGCTGCGATGTAATCTGGTTGATATGCTTTTCTGTGAAATCTAAGTATCTGTAATGGAGTCGAGCAACTAGTGTTAAGCTCTGAGTAAAGGAATACACCAATTCTGTATTATATATCTCAGCATTAAACAGGAAGCTGGAAAATCTTTGACGGTTGGTCTCTCAGCTTTCTACATTCTGCCCCAAGAGTACTGAGAGTCTCGTCCTCAGATTTGATAGGTTTCCTAGGTTCAGTTGAATGACTCAAGCATTTTAAACCAATCATTTGATTGGCGTTGTGCTACCACAAACACTATGGTATAGGGCACGTCCCCCAATATCACGTAGAAACCAGGTTATTTTCCATATTATGAGTGTTTGTCTCCGATCAGTTATAGCTTGATCAATAATAATCAATCAGAGATGGATAGTAAGTCCATCACATTGCTAACCGATGACCGTATTTTATCGGTTAGGCGTACAGTACCAAATCTATAAGGGAAATGGTTTGAATGAGTACAAAGGCAGTAATTCTGTTCGTGTGAATTAGATCGAATACTAGAACTTTTGTAAATCACCAACGTTGACTATGGTTTATTAGGAGTTTTTTCCTTCAATGAGTATGAATAAGCATTTGTATACTCAATCTCCATTTGTGACGAAAAGAATGATGCATAAGAAAAGTACTGTTTCACATTAATCAGTGCTTGATTTACATAAGTCACCAATACCACGTAACACTTGTATTTTATAAAGCATATAACAACACGATGATGTGAAGGTATCTTGAATATCCAGATAATTAATGGTGATTGAGTAGAACGATAAAAAATTATTATTATGGCTATTATCATATTTAACCAAGCTTATATCTTGAGACATACCGAAATATTGATTGCAATTTCAACATGATATTATATTTGATTAACCTCTTGGTAAATTTTAAGATTTAACACGTCCCATAGAAGAGAATAAAAACGAAAATAGAGGCTTTATAAGGTACTAAATTGTATAATAGTATTCACTATTTCACGCCAATGTAACCTAACTGAAATTAGTAAACAAGATAAACAACACATCTTGCTGCACTAAATATAAACTGGACCAAGTTGTTGCACATTTACATTACTCAAGTTTAACACCAAAGCATCAAGACACCGAACGCAAACGGTTCACACGTTGGGACATCGAGCAAAAATAAATCGTAGATCACCGTTTCGTCCTAGAATGCGACTCCACAGAGACGTGCATCCGCGATCCAACAGGCGATACTCGAAGCAATAAGCCGGTATCCAGTGGCGTTGATGTCTAACCTCAAACGCTGGTGATATTGCGCGACCATCTTTCAGTGGGTTTCTGCCTGACGCCCACCACGGATTGGCGCCAGTGATCACACTATTGTACCAGAACCCTGGAAATTTCCTCTAAAAGCTAGTTACTAGAGGGCCCTTCAAATTCTCTGGTACGATCGAGAGTTGGGAGAGTCAGCTCAAAATGTTTCCACGGCCATGTGCATACACCACTGCTAGAGAAGTCCTACTTACTGCATTCACGAGGCAGGGTTCTTGTTTACGAAATTGTGAGAACGAAAAGTGGATGTTCAGCTCTTAAACTAGTGTAGTGGGAACGGAGGGTCCACCTAGAGAAGTTGGAAAACACTAATGGTGCATATTGGCTCTAGGATCCTGAGGGTACAAATAATGTATGAACTTAATGTTGGCCACCGAGTACTATACTTGCCTTGATTAAAAGTCAGATAATTCACGTTAGCTTATGCAGGTCGGACAACAGATAGAGCTGGCTATGTTTTTGGAAAGCCTTAATATCGACGTTTATTGTCTATCCGAGACTCGTATTCAAAAATCTGGCGAAGTACTACAAATTCGCTCCCTATTTGTCACTTTAAAGGGCTTGTTTGACGTGCGTTTATCCGGGAACACTGTGGCATCTACTTCTGGTCTTGCTGGAGTTGGTGTCGAACTAGAGCTGAGGTAGCACTGATCGATTGGAACCCCATTAACAGTTCGTTATGTGCTGTTCGATTAGAGAGTTCCATCAAAGTGAGAAGAAAACGGCGTGAGAAACGATGTCTTTTCGTCATCTCCGATTACGACCCGACACGTTGCAGCCCGGATGCAGTCAAGGATAAATCCTATCACCAGTTAAGTGTTCTTTTACAGGAAGTGCGTTCCACATAAACCATAGTACTAGCCGGAAGCTTAAATCCACAGATCACGCGTCTGGGCAAAAAAGAGAGTCGTTTAGATGGCCAATCAGCACTTGTTGACCGCGGGTCAGATAACGGTGACCGTCTACTGCAACCTTGCGCAGTCTACAACCTGTTCCTAGCTAGCATCAACTATCGGCATAGTCATCGCCGACGTGCTTCCTGGCTAACTCCTGAATCACAATCCTGGACTCAAGTTGATCATATCGTGATCAGCTACCACTGGCGTGGTTGTGTAAAAGACTACCTCTTTTCTGGAGTAACTATCCCAATTCTGATCATACCCCTGCTTGCGCTAATCATGTCTTACATTTCACTGGCCAATAAATTCATCGCGCTAAACGGATCGATGTCAGAAAATTGGTTTCAGCTTCTGTTTCAACTAGATATCAAACCGAGCTATGTTTAAGGCTAGATATCAGCCCACCGGGAAGTTTGAATGACCATTGACTGCAATCTCATGATGCCATGAAAATGGCGAGCAAAGTCACTTGTAGCCTCGCGAAACGTCCCATCCATAAGCACTGGTTTTCTACAGGCTCCTTACAGTTCATTGGAGCACCTCATTTTACTCCGAGTAACCTCAAGTGTGACAATAAATGTAGATTCTTAATTAAGAAAATTTCCCAACGTTTGCGTAAGGAGCGACAAGCCTGGTGGTCGGAGCGTGCTAATGTGTTGGAAGCAGTAGTTGCATCTAGTAACTGCCTGAAGCTCTTTCAACCTACTTGAGTCACTGGCAGCAAGAATTCTGCTGTGAGTGAAACAATCTGTTAAGCTGACGGGATGACAATCACTAACATTTATCGACGTCTTGGACGATGATCAGAGTTTTTCGGAAAACAGTTCAACTGGCCTGTTGCCCCAGCAACATCGGCCAAACAATCCTACCCCCCATGACCTGTGACGACTCGAATACTCAACGAGGCTGAAGTACGCAAGGAACTCCAACATCTGAAGCTCCGCAAGTCGCCTGGCTCAGATGACTTACCTCCGGCACTTTCTAAAAATGGTGTCGACCTTCTGCTTAAAGAACTGCCTGAGTTGTTTACAATGGTTTGAGTGTTCCAACATCGTGGACTGAGTCGAAAACCACGCTGATCAAACCGGAGATCCACTCGATAGTGGTAGGCCGGTTTCCGTCTAGAATCTATTGATCACATTCCCCCCCCCGCCAAATGTTAGAACACCGTCATACTTATCGAAGGCCAACAATCGTAATGTTTCTTGACATCAGGGCTGCCTTCGATTCGTTGGATGGGACTGTTCTCTGGGATTGTCTATTGAAGAAGAGTGTGCCCGAGAAGGTTATTAATACCCTAAAAGCTCTATATACGAACACCTCAGGAAGAGTGAGGGCATACAACTACCTCCATTGTTCCATTCGAGCAGTGGGGTTAGACAGGGTTACCCAATCTCACCATTTCTCTTCAACCTTGAAATCGATGACAATCTGGAAACAGCTCTGATGTATGTAAGTAATGGCGATGCGAATCTGTTGCCTGCAGGAGGACTTCTCGACTCTGAGTATGCGGATGATATTGTCTTACTGTGCGAAGATACTCAAGCCATGCAACCCGGCTTCTCCGAGTTGAGGATGTTAGACACCTCTGTGTGTGATCATTGCTGCCTTCGAAGGATTACGGACTTTCAGTGGCAACGCCATGTTGGTGATGCAGAGGTTTGGCATTGTGTGCCGGATAGAAAGGCGTTGATTCAACTGGTGTCACCATCTTGAAACATCGAGTTTGGTGAGTTGGACATGTACTACGAAAGTCGTCCCAGAGAACTCAACATCGTGCATCATCTGCTGACGCTGGAACTGGTTGGAAAAGGCGGAGAGGTGGTCAGTGCGTGCCATGATATGCATAGGACTGGTTCCTGTTGATCCTTCACGATCCCCTGGTTGAAGTCCTAGAGATGGTGTAACAGAATGGCTAGAGACGTTATCAGATATTTCTCAGAATAGAAGCCAGTGGCGGTCCTGATGTAACTTTATTCTAATTTCTTCATAAAAAAGGACGTGACTCCTAAATGAAGGAATTCTCTCTAGCTGTACTGTTGCTAATTGAACGGTCCCATTATTATTTCACTAGCATACACTAATTTCTATTCGTTATTGTCCACTTTTCTCATATACACACCCTACATTCTCATTACTATTGTGTGGCGCATATGTATCTCATGCCTCTGTGCCAATATTTAAGTGTTCAAATAAAATAAGTAATGTTATAATAGCGGGATTGTCGTAGCGGCCATTAATATTTGACTATGAGTAATAGAACGTATGATTCCTTTATCCACGAAGATCAGTTTCCGTTTCAGTTTGGGAAGGATAGGAGGCTTGATGGCCTATGTTAGTCCTGGCAATGGTGGTCTCTCAGTTGATTCAACTTTCTTTTGAAAGAGTCGACGGATGGAGCCCCAACCACGTGCTGAGGTAATGAATTCCACTCGTTGATGATTCGGTGGGAAAGTCGGTAGTCAGCTGACAAGTAATTTGTTCTGGGCTTGTGAACTTTTTTGGAGTGTCCTAGTAAATTCTCTGTTTTGGAAGACAAGAAAAATGAGGGCATATCAGGTGCAAATTTGCCACTAAGCAATTTGAAGACTGTAATCAAGTCGCCTCTAGTTCTGCGATATGACAACGGGAAAAGGTTTAGCTTGGCCAGTCGAGATTCATACGGAAGCTTCGCTATCCCGGGAATCAGCTTAGTTGCCGTTCTCTGAACCTTTTCCAGAAGCTCACTGTCTTTTTTAAGGCAGGGGCTAGCCGCTTGTATGCAGTACTCAAGTTTAGGACGTACGAACACTGTGTACAAAGTCAAAAACGTCTTGGCGTCGACATGACTAAAAGCCCTACATATTGACCATAAGGTTCTAAGACCTTTGGTGGCTATTGCACGACAGTGTGCAGTAGTCTTTAGGTCTTTGCTAACGATAACTCCTAAGTCATTATATGTCTGGACGACAGGTAGCTCAGTGTTATTCATCATGTATGTATCTGTACCTTGATGACCAACATGTGTCACAACACACCTGGAAGTATTTATCGGCAACTACCAGGTTTGAAACTATTCAGATAACTTCTTCAGGTCATTTTGAAGTTTTAAGCTATCACTCTTACATCGTATCGTTCTCCATATCTTGACATCGTCAGCATATAGCAAGACCGATGATGATAGGAGACAAGGAAGGTCATTTACATACAAGAGGAATAGCACTTGAACATAAATTAGTGAGTTTGTTCTGTAGCATTCAGGTTGCTAAGAGCATGGAACATCATGTCGACGTACAGGAGATTGAGTTGTAAAATGAGAGATTATAAAACTGAATATAGAGGAGAGAAGAGAATGGTACATGAAAAAGATGTGAACAGATGTCCAAGAATGACAGAGGTGAATCGAAATGAGCCTATTATATTAATACAAACAACAATGACAGTGGTGATGGTGGTAGTACTGGCAAGGTAAGAGACGTCAAATACAGATGTTCCAGGCGGACAGCAAGGCATGGGTGTGTATATGATCATCGAACCTAAAATTCTCGGTCAACAAACCCGATCGCTCCAAAATCAACTGTTTTGTAAGAAATATGTGTAATTTGCAACATATTTAAACCTTAAATGAGAATTCGAAATCGCAAAGCCATCTGCAACAACACCACACCAAGTCAAGCAAGCGCCAAAAACTCAGTGGACAATGTCTACGAGCAAAAATATAAGGTTGAGTAACCTATGTTACTGCTCACAGATGACATAACTATAAATATTAAACCTTTGTTTGGATTTATTAACAAAACCTGTGAACAGAACCTATTCTATCTAAGAACTAGAGTAATTCATGTATAAATAAGAAAACCAATTTCCAGACATGAACTACATTTTGATTTTCGGACTTTCTGAGAATATGTTCTTAGATTACTGTTCATAAATGGAGGAGAAATAGAACTATTGGTGTAACCAAAGGTTATCAATTCGTCGAAGTAAACTATCATTACACTAGAACTTAACCTACTGTCAAGTATTGGAATTAGGTTAGGACGTCTCGACCTGCATGTCAGATACAGTCTTACATATACATTGCACAATATTCTGGACACGTTTTCATCCAGGTTACGAAACGCTACACAGGGTATTTACAATATCTAGGACTCATTGGCATCAAATGAACTACATGGTTCTTATATCGTTCTGCAATTCCACCTGGAACCTGTACACAGTTACTGCCAGTCCCACACCAGAGTAAAATAGGTGTGTTGAGAGTTGTGTCACAATGACCCTTCTTAAAAACCTAAGAGGCTTTGTGCCGCTAGTAAGGCAGTACTGTAGAATTACATTCATACACTCTTCAAGATATTAACATGAATGGATCGCAGGAAAATCTTCCAACTCACAGAATCGACTTAAAGAAGGATGAAAACGCAGGTAAAAAGGGCAATAAATCCAACAAACAGGTTAGACTGTGCCCATAAAGCACCTAAAAGGCTGTTTCTTGTATGTGGTCACAAAGCATCATAATAATTCTAGATGATACTCGTCTTTGAAACTACATATGTCTGCACCACTACCCCTAATTTTAATTAATGCTGGCCTTCAGTTTTTATATGTACCACATACCGTACCCACTTTTATTATTTGATACTATTTATCGACAGTTCCAGATTACTTCTTTATATAAGATTATCTTTCCGCGTAATATACATGTTAAAATTGACCCAATCTGCACGTTTATGTCATTTACATACAAGAGGAATAGCACTGGCCTCAAAACTGTACCTTGGGGCACTCCACTAAGCACAGTTTCCCAGCTAGATAACTTTGAGTTCACCCGTAAGCTTCGTTGACACCCAACTAAGAAGTCTTTTATCCACATCAGTAAATTGCCTCTAATCCCGACTTTTCTTAACTTATATAACAGCTTTCACGAGCCACTAATAAGTTAGTGAGACAAGAATAACCTATTCTGAAGCCATGCTGCTTCTCCGAGAGGATCCGGTTTTCATCGAGATACTTAAACAGCTCCTTCCGAAAATTCTTTTCTAAGATTGTAACAACCACACTAGTTTGGCTCACTGGGCGGTAGTTCTCAGGTTTGTGTTTCGTACCTGTTTTGAAAATAGGACTTACTATGGCGTTTTTCCAGTCTTTTGGTAAACGACCCTGCGAAACGGATAGGTTAGAGCATGTACTAAAAGGGCTTGCAACGAAGTTAGATCATTCCTTCAGCAGCCTAGGATGTATATACGTTGCTAAAGTAGTTCGAGAACACTTGAGCCTTACCAAAGTCGTCTTCCACTAGTGATGAAGCAGTACTGTCTCCCCACAGAGCAGGAATATTTCCTTTTCCTTTGGTTTATATAAGAATACAGGCGTTTAGGACATTCTATGGATTCCTTAACAAGTTTTCCTTCGTACAATTTTCTAGACTTACGGAGGGTCGAGGCACAAGTATTCCGAGCCTTTCAATACTGAGATTTTGACTCATCAGTCCCCAGTAACCTAAATCTATCTCACATTTTCCTTTCCTTACGGAGAAGGATACGGACCTCCCTACTGAGCCATGGTGGTGAGTTTTTCGGCCTCTTTGGTATAGTCCAAGGGATGTGAGGCGTGGTAACTTTTAAGTATGAATTTCGAAATGCGCCCCAGGCCGTTTCAATGGAGGACTCTGGGTCTATTGACCAATGTATTAACGATGCTGAGTGCATGATGTCTGGTATGTTTGCTTTCCAGACGTTGGATCTGGACTGGACTGACGCGTGCTCGTGACTGGCAGTTATATGGAAGTCGAAAGTTAAAACTGCGTGGCCACTTCTACCTAAAGGTGGCATATGATGGAGGTCCGCAACATCATCCTCATAGTGAGTGAGTATAAGATCTAATAAGGATGATTTAGTGTCCGGATCGTACCTTGTCGCTTCTTCCACATGTTGCACTAGAGCACATGTGATAACTTCATCAACTAGTTCCTGCTCGAAAGAATTCTCCGACGATTTAGTTCGCAGACTTTCCCAGTCTACCATAGGTGCATTGAAGTCCCCCAGGATTAGACATCGACCACTTTGGGACCAAGTATTGAGACTGCTTAACAGGATCTCATTTGCCTCACAGCTTGGACTGAGATAGACCAAACCAATCAGCAGCTCTTGTCCTTTGCATTTCAAGCGGCAACTAACTAATTCACACGTCCCACTCTCATGGGATACACTATCGATAATGGCAAATGGGATAGCATTCCTAATGAATAGAGCTGCTCCCCCTCCTTTGCGATTTTGTGTTCTTTCGGCCCTCACTAACGTAAAACCCTCGAAATCAAGTTCCATACTATCTATAGCCTGTGTCAGCCAGGTTTCTGTTACTGCGATTATGTCTGGCTTTGAAGAGTCAATCTGTACACCTAGTTCTGATCGCTTATTAAGTAAGCTTCGTGCCTTCGTGCTTCACCCAGAGTGGCTTCGGCATCATTCTCTGTCAAAGTCTTACAACCCGAAAATTCACAATTTTAAGGTCCTTTTCGCCAGCGTCTAACCTAAGTTGTAGTTCTTTTTCGGCTTCCCGTCTTTTAACACGGTCTGCCAACGGTAGGTCCTTTCGGATAAAGACTCCTGAACCCTTTAATTCGTGTCCATTCTGTAAAACTAGGTCACGTCCGTTCGAAGAGCCGGATACTACTTCAAGCCATCTGGAATGATTTGGTTTCGAATCCGCTAGACTCCCTAGTCTGTACACCTTTAGCAAGGTGACTCCGGTCATATTTTGAGGCATGAGTTGATTAATCAGCTGCCTAATCAGTACAATGTCATGTTCAAAACGAGCTTTGGGTTCAGAGCTCTCGCTCTCCTTGATTCTATGAAAAATAGCTGATCTGTCGCTATGATCGGCTTTCGATTTTTCAACTACTTTTAAGGGGGCGGGGTTCCATTTTATATCCCTACTTTTCTTCCTTACAACCTGTACCCATTCGTCAACGGTGCTGGTAGAAGCAATAACAGTTGCGTCAAACCTAGTGTTGGGGGGATGTCGACGACCTGAGAGGTCGGGTTATGTTTACCGCTTGAAACCGATCGAGCATTGCGATTGCGGCTTCTAGGTGTTTCCTGTTGAATCACATCTGGGAGGCGGAGAAAATAAGACCCTACTTTTCTTGAGCTTTTGCTTAAGGCAGGCCCCTTTGGAGACTGCTTTTCCTTCTTTAGCGGGCGTGAGTCATCTATCATCGGACTAACCTTAGTTTTCTTCACGTTGATTTGCGTGACGACAGATCGAGTGCTGTTTGACGCGTTCCGACTATGCTTGCTAAAACACTTCTTTGCAGCATCAACCAGTGAGATGGCCTCGATTAACAAGCTGTTTGCATCCGAGCAGCACTGTTGACAAAGCCATACACAACCCTTCTTACTGAACCGTTTGAAAGCAGCAGGCGTTGAGTTCGTGCAAACTTCGTAGTACCAGCCTTTGCACTCGTCGCACTGCATGCCGCTTTCAACAAAATAACGACAACCCGGACGTTGGCAACTGCTTTTTTTCATTGTCCGGTCATTTAGGAGGGGTTTTTTTCAAGATGCGATGATACCCAGGAACAAAAAAATGATCAATGACCAAAAAAGTGAAGAGCTGTAGATTGCTAGGACCAAAAGTACTAACAGATACAGTTGAAAAAGATGTACTCAAGAGTACCAACGACAAAACTAATTGAGAGAACAGCAAAAACGATACTCTAGTCGAATACTTTAACTGAAATAAATTCAATTAAAGTGAAAACAGTAGTCTTGATACGTAATAAACGACCAAAACAAAGAAATTTACTCAGGGAGGAAAAATACCATTGTCCTTCTTAAATAGCGCGCGTGTTTTAAGTACGAATGACAACTGTATTGGAGAACATAAGTTACTTCCTATGCAAAACTGACTGCAGCTGACCTAAATTATTAATAACCGTTTGAAGATTAAGTTAATCAAACCCTCTTCTTATTTCAAAGTGAACTAAGATACTCATTTATTTGGTCAATTTAGGATCATAGTGTCCATTACGTTACGTTGCTAAATTTGTATAAAAACAGGGTAGAGTATTAAATGCAGATGTTACTTTAAAAAACAAGTCAAATTTTCTAATAATAGCGAAACTGAGGATTACAAATTCGCTTTTGAAATACAATAGTGTCGAACATGTAATTCACTGCATGATATCAAAAGCGTCCAACATAATATAAAAACCAACACGTTATTTTCAACCGATACTAAAGACAATATACCAACACGGCTGTGAAGTGACGCCAATTTGAGCAATTTACACTCCGTTTGACAATGCAGTGGTTTAAGATAACTGACAATAAACCTTAATGGGTATAGTTTAGAACTTTATGTTGCATTTCAACTTCTAACGGCTGCATGGTTCTTGGTGCGTTACCGATTATCACTAACTACAATTTAGTTAGGTACTAATGCAAATATGAATAATTGAACTGACACTTTGTAATCCCCAAAAAATATACTTACTAGGCATTTATTATGGATGAGAGAAGACGTGAAAATGGGCAGCTTGGAAGATACTTTCCGATAAACTGCTTTATATATTTTTAAAGGTAGTTGTAAGAAAACTGACTACATTTTGATTTTGACCTAATTGCAAGCTCCTATTTGAACTATTAGCTAATGACATATCTTTTCCTGTTTTTAGGTCACACTGGATTAAGCACCAACTTATTACACAATTTTGAACCAAAGATGTCTTAGTTTTGCATATGTTATGATTTATTATTTATGTTGAGGTATGGTCTCGTATTCTATGCATATAATTACATGAATTTCAAAGTATAAATCATACAAATATAGTCGTTCCATTTAACTAGGGTTCTAATTGCTACTTGGGGAAACAAATTAAAATATCGCGTAGGCAACCACTCATTTTGATAAAAAAAAAGTATAATTTCACCCGAATATTTAATGTTTTAGAGACAAAAACTGAGGTTTTATTGCTTTTATTCTCAAAATTTAGACCTCTAGTTCATCTTATTAGGTGCCAATTAGGTGTAAATAAAGGAATGAATCGATGAAAAAGTGCTTCAATGACGACCAACATATGTTATTCACCAGGAAATCTTATCCGACCAGTTAAAATAACTAAGCAGGAGTTTCATTAAGTTTCTAGTACAAATTCAACTCATTTAAGATGGCCAATCAGTACAATTTAGTTTGATAAATAACTTACCAAGTATCAAAAGTGAGTTGGTATATAGATTGAATAAAAAACTAACAATATTAAATGTTTTAAGCGCAACATATATCATCATTAATATTTATCAATAGTGTATTAGAAGATAAGTAAAATGCGTTACAATGACTCTGTACAAAAAAAATAATAATATATAGTTATCATGAGGACATTTAGAATCCCAAAAAATATTTAATAGCCCAATCATCCAGGATTACCAATTCTTGTATTTAAATCACCTTCATAAAACTGTCAACGTGAAAAAAAAAAACAAATTCTGAATGTTTAATGTGTCACATAATTATTTATGAACGAATCAGCATGGATTAAAATATTTTATCACACTTATTCGCGTTTTGTGATGTGATGATTTAACTTAGGATGTACTTGCTTACAGATCATATGGTTCGTATTAAGTTTAGTGATCTTAAAAGTAATCAAAAGAAATCTTTGGAGTAGTTGGAACTTTTCAATCAGGAGTAACTTTAACTATGACGCAACTGATGATTCCGATGTGTCACTCAATAACAACACTTGAGACAAAACAACTGAACTATTAGGACCAAAACCGATTGTTTGCAAGTCTAAGATTTCTCTACTGATCATTTTGTGAGTAGTAACCAGTATCAGCTGCCTACAGCGAAGAGGCGTAAGAAGCCTTGATTAGCTAGCTGAAACCCAAATGGACTATAACTACTACGATTTTCTCACAAGTCCTATCTAAGGAAATATTGTAATAAAGCATATAGATTATTCTGTAAGTAACTATTAGTGCCCAGATAGTGAAGAATGTGCCATGGTTAATGAAAGAATATATCATAACCGTAAAACAGGTCGAAGATTAGACTTACTAGTGGGAATTTAAAATTAAGGTGATATGCTAAACTAGTAATAATTGGCCAAGCAGTGTCATTCATCGCTAGTGAAGTGGAAGTTAAGGACTGTTAGCTTAGTGGACGATATTATCAAGGTGATACTTTAATCATAAAAATCATGATGGCCTTAAGTGACGATCTACGAAAAATGATAAGAGAATCAAGATAGTGTGATTTTCAGAACATCAAATCAAGGGACTGCGCTTCTTATTATTGTACTGAAATCTCAACACAAACTGCAGAAAATATTACATGATTTCCAAGATATACTTTGTTTGCATTTCAATTTAATTTATTTTAGCACTTAAAGTATGGATTATTCTGCACAAGCACTCAAACTGTGAAGACGAAGATCAATCAAAACGATCAACGGTTACCTATCATATATAAAGAAGCGATAAATTTTCATCTTTCTGCTTTGTTTCTTCATAATCCACGAAGCTCATTACATTGTCAATTACCACCTTACGGATAAATCGAAGACCGTAAAAATTTAGAAACCGGATCCCACGAGTTTATTTACATTCAATTACGAAATTAATATTACTAATAAAATACCAAAATGTCAATTAACTTTAATTACTAACTACAAAAAGAACAATAACGGTCTTGTTAGCGCTCGGTGAATAATGAGGAGGGTCTATGCTTCTAGAAACCAACTCAGATGCTTACACCTTTAGAATAATGTCTACAGAAGTCCTACTTACCAAATTTTGCGGCAAGTCAATCAGTCATGCGCAACGTCCCAACCGTTGTTGATAACTTGACGTGGTGGTCAGGCTTGCCCGACGCGATGAACCAATCGAGCTATACTGTCTGGAACAATCGTTCCTCAAGGTCCTACCATGCCAGACATGTCGGTTGAAGAGCGACGAGACTAAAAGCAGCAAACCCAAGGTCCGAGGGCGAAGTCGTACTGCTAACCGTACGGACGTGTGACGGCAGTAGGGTGTTTCTTTCAGACAACCGGCATAACAGCGATGTTGCCATCCCACAAAGGAAAAGTGAGGTTAGAAAGGGACGACCCTAAAAATGCACACATCGCCTTATCCCACGGAAATCCGTCTCCGGCGATAAGGTCTCAATAAGTACGGAGCTAACACAGAAATTACCCGCAAAGAGTTCGCGTGACACCGGTTCAGACAGTTGTCCCTTGAGTATTGCAGTCACGCTCTCGGGTCACTAAGACCAACTCTAACTGTTGAAGTGATCCAGAAAGTTTCTTGCAAAAGACAAACAAGGATCAGGAAACACTAAGAAGCGTTTTATCTAATTAGCGTTCACTTGAAGTTTTAGCCAAAAATATCAAGGAAGTGAAACGTCACATGTAGAGGTTCTGATTGGCTGATTGCTATACTGCTACTATTTATAGTAGCATTCCAGAATCTTCGAGCAACCCAAGGCCATTTAAAAATATTATCTGTGTTAAAATGAACCGTGGAGTGAACTACTTCTCGCATACTTTGCGTCTTCTCTCTCGTTGTTCAGGTCACTGTATAGTCCTAGCTTGGAGCTTACAGAATAGCTTAGGAAACGAATATAGAGTTCAACTTGCAAGACTTATCACTAACCCAATTTCCTTTTCAAGTACAGGTGGGCAACTGGGAAGTGATAACCGCCCTCATACCTTTAACAGCACTTATGGTCACTGTATTCATAATCAATCTCCCTCTTCAATTCATATCACTCATCCTACCTCGACTGTCAACTCTAATTTTCCTCCTCAAGTGTCACCGTGCCAGATGATTCTAGTGAGCGAAATATTGTCACACGTCTACTGAAACTTTGCTCAACACTACACATTGGAGCCTTCGACGTACGCATTCTATGCCAAATAGGCCAGCAGGCCTCCTTCACTTAGACCCTGGAGTCTCGTTCGATTGATGTATGCTGTGTCTCCGAAACACATAAACAGGATCCTAGTGTAGTCATTCACTTGACCTCACCTAGCCTAAACGAAAACCCGACGAGACATACACTCCGTCTATCTGACGACCCGGCGGCAAGTTCTTGTGAACTGGCGAGTGTACGCATAGTACTACGTATGAGGGCAGAACAAGCACTATTAGAATGGACCCCTGTTAACAGTCGCCTATAAGCTGTTTGGCTAAACGGCTCCGTAAGAACTCGGAAGGATAGGGACATACATCTCTGCCTTTTCGTCGTTCCTGCCTACACATCCACTGGCTACAGCCCGAAGGAAGTGAAAGATGAACTTTATAGAAAGCCTTCTGAACTTGTTCAAAAAGCTAGATACTAAGTATTCACAGATGACTTTAATACCAAAGTAGGCGGCTTAAACAAAACAGAAAGACATTTAGGTGGGTATTTCGGTATTCCGGCACAGCGAACAGACATTGATGACCGTCTGCTGCAACTGTGCTTAAACGATCATTAATCTTTAACAAGCACTAATTCAAGATAATAAGGGGAGACGTCGTCTAACGTGGCGAACCCCTGTAACATACCAATGATGGACTCAAATAGATCGTATTGCCATCAGTTATCGTTGGGGAGGCTCGATAGAAAACTGTTACTCGTTCTCGAATACAGGTTTGTTCTAATACGAGCACGCATTTGCTTGAGCCTCACTGGATGCAGAAAAGCCACACTAAAAAGAACAATTAGAACTGAATTGAGTAGCGAGAAAACCATAAGTAGGTTCCAGGAACAACTGAGGTCACACTTAGGTAGTTCTGAAAACGAGGCTGACCCAGATGTTGCTAGGAAAGATAAACAAGCAGTTGTGGAAACAGCAGTGACATCTATTAATGATGTAAACCACAGGGTTACAAAGAACTAAGGTTTATTGCACTGATGGATTCTCGTAAACTCACCCCATAAGGCTCTGAACACGATAAAGAGCCAAAACAAATCAGACCTAGGTAAACCTAAAGTCTAAGGAACGACGTGAGCAGTGGTGGACAATGAAAGAAAAAGATATAGAAAAGGCAATGGCTGTAGGTAACGCCAGACAGCTTTTCAGACTGATGAAAGAAACTGGAATTAACAAGTCAAGTGTAAGTCAGACTATTTCGGAAAAAGACGACACCCCCATCTGCTCTCAGTCCAGACGTTTAGAACGATGGGCGGAACATTTTAAAGAACAGTTCAGCTGGCCTTCAGCTACTCCACAACTATCCTCCATTCCCAGACAGTATGAACGGAACATTGAAGTAGGTCCACAACCCTAGCTGAAGCTAAAAAGGTTATAGTTAATCTGAAACGAGGAAGGGTAGCTGGTACAGATGGATTGGCTCCAGAGGTCTTTAAGTATGGTGTTCCAATTTTAGCGATTAGGTTGACTACTATTTTAGCTAAGATCTGGGAGTTAAATGTTATTCCATCTGACAGGTCACAATCACTTATCGTCCCAATATATAAGAGAGGGTTAAAATCATCCTGTGACAATCGTAGAGGGATTTTCTGACTAAAATAGCATCTAAAATACTAGCGTCAATAATTATCGTTCTCTTAACTAAGACACGTGAACTGCAAACACGAGAAAATCAGGCTGGCTTTAGACCTGGCCGTAGATGCATTGACCACATATTCACCATTCGTCAGGTTCTAGAACACAGGCATGCTTATCGGCGTCCAACAATGGTGGTCTTTCTTGACTTAAAAGCATCAGTTGACTCTGTAGACCGCGAGGTTCTGTGACAGTGTCTGTCATTGAAAGGCGTACCTCATAAGTACATAAACCTTGTAAAGGCTTTATACTCGAACTCTACCAGTCGGGTCAGAGCTTATGGTGAACTGTCATCTGGTTTTGCAACCTCAAATGGTGTCCATCAAGGCTGTCCACTTTTTCCATTTCCGTTTAACTTCATCATAGAACTACTGCTAGAAATTATGTTTTTGTCGACTGATCTCCTACCAGGAAGTTCACTTATTGACTTAGAATACGCTGATGACATAATCCTGTTTGGTGAAGACGCTGATAAAATGCAGAGCCTTTTGGTAGCACTGAGCAACAATGCCAGGATGTTTGGGATGGGTTGTTGCTTCACGACTGGTTTGTGTCAACAACTGAACTAAGGATAGCGAGTGAAGTAGTCGAACGCGTTGACAACTTCACTTATCTTGGAAGCTTGATCAGCCATAATGGGCTATTGTCTGACGAAATCTCAGCACGGACTCAAGAAGCTCGTTTGCTTTTTGCCAACTTACGTCGCCTATGGCAAAGACGAGATAACCGTCTATCAATTAAGGAACGAGTATATTGCTCAGCAGTTCGTTCTGTTTTACTTTACGACTGCGAAATGTGGCCACTAAGAGTAGAAGATATTCGTAAGCTACTCATATTTGGCCACAGATGTCTTAGAAATATTGCTCGCATCTGCTGGGATCACCAGGTTAGTAATAGTGAGGTTAGACGTGGGGTATTAGGGAATGATATTAATGCAGTAGATGAGGTTGTGAATCTTCATCGACTGAGGTCGTTACGTTATATGATGAAGAATAAATGAACAGTAACCGACAGGCACTATTTATAGACTGCTATTTTATATATAATCTTATTGTATAATTGCTAAATAACTAGATTATATATATTTATATCCCTCTTACCACCAGCTTTTATTTGACTTATTGACTACTATCATAAGACTTACTATTCTCGAGTTATTCCCAATTTATTAGTTACAGTCTCTCATAATCAAAGCTACTTTTCACTTGACCCTGTATAATCGTTATTTTATGGTATGTCAGTCAGTCAGTAACAACGTAGAACTTCGCACGTACGTACATCAGTTCGAGTTGCCACACTACATTAGCACAAAGATGCAGTGGTCGATTCAAATCCCGTAGTGCTAGATGTAGTAAAATTATAAGCTGTAATCAGAAAAATTAGGGTTTGAAGATGTTATTTAAAGAGTATAATCCAGTGAAATAAATTTGGAAAGAGAAGAAAGAAAGAGACATGAAGAATTCAGAAGATTAGAATTCGGGAGAACACAGAGAGTGGATGCACCTGCGCCATTGCAAACGATGTTGAGCCATGTCATTCAAGGTCTCTAACCATCGGTTGCTATCATCTCGCGGTCCCCAACCACGTAGTCTACACCTACCAACATGACTCAGTCCACTTGTCAGTGACTTCATGGACTTGTGCCATGTTTTGGTTTGGCCGCCCCTAGCTTTCTTCCAACCTACTCCTATACCATTGAACATCGCACGTCGAGGCAGTCGGTCGTTGGGCATACGTAACACATGCCCCAGCCATCTCAACTCATGGAGTTTCACTACTTCATCAATCGATTTGCCATCATTACCTAGTACCCGTTTCCTAACAACTGTGTTACTTACTAGATGGTCCCATGATATACGAGCAATATTTCGAAGAAACCTATGATCAAATACTGGTAACCTACGGATATCCTCTACTCTTACCGGCCATGTTTCACTGCCATAAAGTAGGACGGGACGAACTGCTGCGCAGTAAACACGTCCTTTGGTTGATAGACGGATATCTCGCCCACGCCATAAATGACGCAAGTTGGTAAAAGCTAGTCGAGCCTTCTGTATCCGTGCTGAGATTTCGTCACACACCAGACCACAAGGGCTGATGAGACTTCCAAGATAAGTGAAGCGGTCGACACACTCAACTACTTCACTCCCTATCACTAGTTCGGGTGTCGATGTAACCCAATCCTGAAGCAACATTTCGCATTTCGAGGGAGAGAATCGCATCCCGAACATGCTTGCATTGTTGCTTAGAGTGGTCAGAAGACTCTGCATTTTGCCAGCGTCTTCACCAAATAAAACTATGTCATCAGCATATTCTAAGTCAACAAGTGAACCTCCCGGTAGAAGTTCAACTCCTGGAAATCTAGACGAGGAAAATGTGATCTCTAAAAGTACGTCGACGACAAAGTTGAACAAGAATGGGGAGAGTGGACAGCCCTGACGAACACCACTTGATATGGTCTGGTTTACTTGTATATAAACCAAGTATGTCTGAAATATATGATTCATACAGCAGAAGCTGTGTTCTGGAATCAACAGGCAGGGCTAGACGAGAAAGACTAATAAGGATTCTAGGTTGCTCGTACGGATCAAAACGTCATTGATCTGGCTCAGTACTAAGATTGTATAAGTCGTGTTCTGATTGGTGAACAAGTCATATAATATAACTGACAGGGCGCAAGTCATAACAGGTTGAGCCACATATTACATATGTATGAATACCGATTACCACGACGCGCAATATTGACTACTATTGGAGAGAGATGGAAGAAAGGGGCGGCCGAACCAAAACGTGGCATCGATCCTTGAAGTCACTAGTTTCTGGACTGAGCCATGTTGGTAGATGCAAACTACTTGGTTGAGGTCTGCGCGACTATCGCAAACAATGGTTAGAGACTATGGGTGACATGGCCCAGAATCGATCACAATGGCGTAGGTTTAGACACTTTTTGTCTTTTCCTTAAACCGTTAAATTAAAATTAATTAACACCTTTCTTTTTACGAAAAAACTTTTTCTTCTTGTATTATATCTTCATATGTAATCTTTCTTTTATAGATTACTACCATCGAAGTAACTACTTCTATGAATTTGGCGTTCATCTTGTTGTGAATATGAGGTATGGAAACTTGGACCGATACATATATGTGCCTAGTCCTACGCTGTAGCTGACATGTACAACATAGACTCTATTAAGTTTGTGCATTTGTTTGAACGGCCATAATGCATTACAACAGAGATAAAATTTTCAAGACAAATCCCAGAGTAGCAATATAAAAGACTAGGTAAACAAAAAAGAAAGTAAAAGATTTTGAGACTCAGGCTCTAATAAATGCACTTGTACCATAGTGAATGATTTCGAACGATGTCACCTAAAGTCTCTGACCACTGGTTGTAATAAATAACGCGAACATCAACCATGTAGTCTACACCAACTAACATGGATCAATTCAATTGTCAATTACTTCATGGACAAGTGCCATATTTTGGTTTGGTCGCCCCTACCTTTCTACCAGACTAAATCATTCGTCGTCGAAACAGGCAGCAGTTTGGTATATGTTATAAATTTCCCAACCACCTGAGTAAATGAACGTTCTCTAGTTCATTAACTGATTTATCATTTCAGCCAAGTATCCTACTTCTAGCCTCAACATTGTTCACTTGGTCGCCAAAAAAAAGAGCAACGTTTTGAAGATATCTATGAACCAATAGAAGTAACTTACGAGTATTCTTTATTCTTAATGGCCATGCTTCACACTCATAAATTAGAACAGGGCGAACTACTACACGATAAACTCACCCTTTGGTTGGAAGATGGACATCTCACCTACGGAAACAAACCCACTCCTAGTACACATGCACTGCTACTAAAAATGATCGGAAGATAGCATTTTGCAGGCGTATACACCAAACAGGACTATGAGTAAACAAACGAATGCCACAGTAGGAGATCAACTCATGAAAAGATAGATGAGTGTTATCACTAAGAAAAGTTCATGACAAAGTAAAATAAAAATGAAGGTGGGCACCCATGACGAACACTACTTGAGGTTGAAAATTCTAATGACATATGGCCATAAGCTCAAACTCGATCAGCAGTCTTCGAGCAGAAAGTTGGAACAAGGTTTATTTACTTCTCAGGCACGCGTCCCAATGACAGATACTGAAACAGAACCTCCTGACCAACAGGGTCAATGTTCCCTCAAAGTTAAGAAATACAACCGTGATCAGACGTGTATTTGATCGATAAATCCACGTCCAGGTCTCAAATCAGCTTGGTTTTCTCGAGCTCGCTATTTACAAAGTTATATTTTAGATACTATATTAGTCAAACTGATTTTTATCCTTCTTATGAACTGGGATGATCAAAGATCGGGACCAGTTAGATGAGATTATGTCCAGTCCCCAAATTCTAGCTAAGATCCCAGTCAATCCAACTGCTAAAACTGGATCACCGTCCTTAAAGATCTGCAAAACTGACCCATTTGAATTTGATCCTTTCCTTCATTTTATATTATCTATATTCCTTCCAAAACGCCTGTAGCTCTTCTAGAGTTACTGCCGGTCCCAAGCCCGTGTACAGGAGGGTTGGGCATGGGGTTAGCGACCGTATCCCATAGAAAACTAACTCGCTAAAAAAACGCTAACCAGAAAAAAATAACTCAAACCATTTAAACTCTGTCTTGGGAGATAGAAGGCCTTCATTTACAAGAACTATGACGCCTCATGATGAAAGCCGAGTTCCTTCGGAAGTCACGAGGCCGATGCCACTTCTAACAACCACAGCAACAATTTTTATAGGTACATGGAACGTCCGGACAATGTGGGAGACCGGGAACACCAGTCGAATAGCGACGGAAATGAGGAGATACAACTTGGCAGTACTCTGAATCAGCGAAAGCCGTTGGATCCAAGCTGGACAACAAAGGATAAATACGGGAGAGATACTGCTATACTTCGGTCACGAAGAGGAAAATGCTCCACACACTCCGTGAGTTGCTCTAATGCTGTCCAAGGTAGCACGAAATGCACTTGTAGGATGGAAGCCTCACGGATCCAGAATCATCAAAGCAAGGGAGGTAATTACAGTGAATGTTATCCAGTGTTATGCACCCACCAATGATAGCAATGACGACATTAAAGATCGATTCTATGAGCGGCTACAATCAATCATAGAGAAGTGCTCAAGAAAAGACCTCACCATTCTGATGAGAGATCTAAATGACAAAGTCGGAATAGACAACACCGAATATTAAGATATCATGGGACGACATGGACGAACTGGGAGACAGAAATGAAAATGGAGAAAGATTTGCAGATCTGTGTGCTTTTAATAAATTGGTCATAGGACGCACAACATTTCCACGCAAATGTATACACAAAGCTACATAGATCTCACCGGACCACACTACAGAGAACCAAATGGATCATATTTGCATCAATAAAAAGCTCCGAAGGACAATGGAAGAAGTGAGAACCAGGAGAGGAGCTGACATAGATTCAGATCACCACCTAGTTGTGGCCAATTTAAAACTGAAGCTAAAGAAGAACGGGACAACTGGATAAACAGCACCACAAAGGTTGAATACAGCCTTCCTTCGAGATACTGACAAACTCAATGAATTCAAGATAGCTCTCGACAGCAGGTTCCAAGCCTTACAGGATCTACTGAAGGAAGAAGAAACTACTATGGAGGACAACTGGAAAGATACCAAAGAAGCACTAACTTCAGTGTGTCAAGAGGTTCTGGGCCTGAAGAAGCATCATCATAAGGAATGGATCTCTATAGAAACACTGGACAGGATCAAAGAAAGGAAGAACAAGAAGACAGAAATTAACAACAGCCGAACACGAGCAGAGAAAGTCCAAGCACAAGCTGAGTACATAGAAGCAAACAAGCAAGTGAAGGAGAGCATTAAAGCAGACAAGCAGAAATACGTGGAAGAACTAGCAACGAAGGCGGAAAAAGCTGCAAGAGAAGGAACTATGAAACAGCTTTATGATACAACCAATAAACTAGCAGAGAGATACAGTAAACCAGAGAGATCGCTCAAGGACAAAGAAGGAAGGCCAATCACTGAAATTCAAGAACAGCGAGACAGATGGGTATGATACTTCGAGGAACTCCTGAATGGACCGGCTCCAATGAATCCACCGAACACCGAAGCAGCACACACAGATCTTCCTATAGATGTCAATTCACCAACGACGGAAGAAATCAGAATGGCCACCAGACAAATCAAGAGCGGGAAAGCAGCAGGACCCGACAACATACCAGCTGAAGCCAGGCATAGAAGGAACAACAAACATGATTCACCTTCTATTCAAAAAGATTTAGGAGGAGGAACAAGTGCCGACGGACTGGAAAGAAGGACACCTCATCAGGATTCCAAAGAAAGGAGATCTGAGCAAATGTGAAAACCACAGAGGCATTACACTACTGTCAGTACTAGGGAAAGTCTCTAACAGAGTGTTTCTGAACCGGATGAAGGATGCAGTAGACGCCCAACTTCGAGATCAACAAGCTGGATTCCGTAAGGATCGGTCGTGTACAGACCAAATTGCAACACTACGGATCATCGTCGAACAATCAGTTGAGTGGAACTCATCACTATACATCAACTTCATTGATTATGAAAAGGCATTCGACAGTGTAGATAGGAGGACATTATGGAAACTTCTTCGACACTACGGAGTTCCTGAGAAGATTGTCAATATTATCCGGAACTCATACGACGGACTACAGTGCAAAGTAGTGCATGGAGGACAGCTGACAGATGCATTCCAAGTAAGAACCGGAATCAGACAAGGCTGTCTACTCTCTCCCTTTCTCTTTCTTCTGGTGGTCCACAGGATTATGAAGACCTCGACATCTGAGGGAAAACACGGAATACAATGGACAGTTCGGAACAAATTAGACGATTTGGACTTCGCACATGACCTAGCCCTCCTATCCCATACACACGAACAAATGCAGATGAAGACAGCCAGTGTAGCAGCAGTCTCTGCATCAGTAGGCCTCAGCATACACAAAGGGAAAACTAAGGTCCTCAAATTCAAAGCGGAGAACAGCAATCCAATCACACTTGATGGCGAAACTCTGGAAGATGTAGAATCCTTCACATACCTGGGAAGCATCATCGATGAACAAGGAGGTTCAGATGCAGACGTAAAGGCGAGGATCGGCAAAGCAATGGTCGCATTCCTACAATTGAAGAACATATGGAACTCAAAACAACTTTCAACTAATATCAAAGTGAGAATCTTCAATACGAACGTCAAGGCAGTTCTACTGTATGGAGCTGAAACTTGGAGAACTACAACAACCACAATCAAGAAAGTACAAGTATTTATAAATAGCTGTCTACGCAAGATACTCAACATCCATTGGCCGGATAGCATCAGCAATAGCCTTCTGTGGGAGAGAACAAACCAACTTCCAGCTGAAGAAGAAATTAGGAAAACACGATGGAAATGGATAGGACATACATTACGCAAATCGTCAAACTGCATCACAAGGCAATCCCTAACTTCGAATCCTGAAGGGAAGCGAAAAAGAGGAAGGCCAAAGAACACATTGCGTCGGATAATAGAAGCAGATATGAAAACGATGAATTACAACTGGACGGAGCTAGAAAGGATTGGCCAGGACAGGGTTGGATGGAGAATGCTGGTGAGCGGCCTATGCTCCTTCACGAGGAGTAACAGGCGTAAGTAATATTCGTTTCAACCTCACTAAGAGTTAGAGGATTGACATCAATTTTTCACTCAAGTTACTTAGAGGTGGGTGGGGTCGAAGGCTAGTTGGACTGTTCCCTAAAGCGTTATGCCCATCGGTTCAACCTCCTGGATTAAGAGTGAATAATATTCTGCTGTTACCTATCGACGCTGTCTTTCCTACCTCTTTCGCTTTCGTTGCCCACCACTTTCCATGAATATTGTGTATCCTTTTTATCAGCCGGCGTTAAAGCTGGCTCTGCCCATCACTGTGTTTGGAGGCAGATGGGATGAGTTAATAGGTATATATCAGAAGAGGCCGCTAAATTTCACTGGTTTTTCCTAACCTTTTAGTTAAGGTGCTTCCATAGTTGTTTAGATATCATATCAAGCTACCTCGGGTTGGACATTACTTTCAAGGTTGACCAACTCCACTAGTTGTTCCTGGCATATATTCTTGACCTTTACCTTATTGAGTCGAACTCAAAGGTTTCTTATTGATATATTTCTGATCCATCCAGCCTGTATAATACATGTGATAATTATCGGAATATTAGTGCTACATAGTGTGTTAGAAATATGAAAAGGGAAAAAGATCCCAAAATATGACATATACAGTACCAACCAAATCACAATATATGAAGAAGCCCTGGATCAGGTGGAAACTTTTAGGTACCTAGGCAGCATGATTGACAAACAAAGGGGATCTGATGCAGATGTGAAGGCACAGATTGGCATAGCAAGGGAAACATTTCCAGTTTTAGACCATCTTAAACTCAAAGCAACCGTCAGCCAACACCAGTCAGATTTTTTAATACAAACGTCAAGATAGTCCTCATATACGGAGCTGAAAAAAATACCGACGTGTCGTGACTTGAACACTATCAAAAGCACTGAAGACTAATCATCGTCATTTCCAAACAATAGAGTTGCTTTTGATATGATTGTTTAAAAACCGATTGTTGCAGAATGTATCTGAGATACAACCTTAGTATTCAAGCCCGTTTGGAAATCACTTCAGACAGAGTGAAGGCACAGAATCATCTTGCTTCGATGTTTCTATCCGACAGTAGGATTGGATAGGATCATCTCATCTCAGTATTTCTCTTTGACTTCAGGTGATAATAAACTTTGAGTGCAATGCGATAATGTAGTGCAGATCTTATACCTGGACAAAGACATCTTGACAATCAGTATGCGGATGACGCCGTTTTACTTTGCGATGTAATACAAGCTAACCAAGCAGCATCAGTTGTTAATCAATGTTTGTCAGTATGGTATTTACCTTAAACAACCGAAATGCACAGTACTCCCAAAAGAATAATGGTATTCTTAGCTCTCATGCACCGTTGGAAACGGTCTAGAAGTCCATGTGGCACAATTGCTTTACATACGTCACCTCAAACGTTAGAGAGGAGTTGAAATAAAGAGACTACCAGCTAATGGAGACGTAGATAAATGAAGACTATTCGCTGTATGTTAGCATTTTTCGGGTCATTAGGGTTCTGTAGGTGAGATCCAAAGATAGTAAATAACGGCGACTACATATATTATCACAAGGTTTAGAAAAGCCCGTGGTATTCCTACCGTAGGTCTCTTTTGTGTTTTTAATAACATCTGTTTTTAAGCAAAAATATCGTATTTTGGTTGTTCCTACTGAGGTTGTACACTAATATCTCTCATAATTGTATTAAACAAATTTTTATGTATTTGTTAACTCATCTAAATTATTGCCAAACTGTGTAGTACATTTCTTGGTACTTTTGTGCACCAAGCACGTGTTACGATCGAATAATGTGAACAATAATCAAATGTATCTGATAATTTACTCATACTAGTAGTAAACGTTCCAAAATAAACAGTCAAAGTTATAACACAAATTACTATCAATTTTTTCTTACCTGTAATGACCTCATCAGAATACATTCACCGTGTCTACAAAACTGTTTGGGCTCAGAAGAGTCGCCACTATCCTGCTGATTGGGTGAAAGATCACTCTTTGAATCTGTTCGTTCTTGATATGAACAGGGAGTGACTGAAGCCAAAAACGGAGAAAAGTTATTTGTTAATGTCAATTTGGACTCCAGCTCTATGATATTTCTTATACAAGGAACCAACTTTGGAAACCAAAAGTTTGGCGAATTCTCACTAGCTGTATTGAATAAAGTAGGCATTGAAGAGAAAAAGTCAGGTTGACCAATCGGTTGATTTGACTGTTCATTCAAAACGTACCCCGACAGCTGACCTGATACAGATGGCTTATATTTTTTACATTGCTTCTTATGTTTTTTACCTAAGAAATGAGAATCCAATTGCTCTTTGGAAGAGCAACTAAGACCACAAGGTATACAGAAGTAAGGAACATTGTTGCTTTTATTGAATTGTTGCTCAACTCCAAACTGTTCAGACATAGAATTGTCAGAAGAAGAAATTATATTTCGCATATGCTTTGATCCACTGCAATGTAGGGTATATTGTTCAGAAGAATTAAGGCTTGTATTGCACTCGTTACAGAAATAGGTAACTATAGCAACAATAGTTATTATTAATGTGAAGTGAGGAGCTTACTGGCATTGCAGTTTTTTCTATGATGTGATCCAGATATATGCTGGGAAAATGGCGCCTTACCGGTGCATTTCACATTACACACTCTACAAATATAAACTTCACCGAACTGAGTGTGCTCTATTCTGCATACATCGCCAGTTTTGTTGGAAGGCGTATCAGTAAACGGTGAGATTCGTAGTGCGTCCATGGAGGAAGTGCATAAACGTTCAGGTACTTCGGAAACAGTACATGAAGTAATCCTTTGGGTCATATTGAATCCTTCTAGAGATAAAAGAAATGGGTCTGAAGTGTCATATCTATCAACAACAGAAACTTTATATGTATATATGCGACTCTCGATAAGTGGTACTAAATCGTAAATTGATCTTACATATGTATATATAAACATATATTACCTTACTCGCTAATGTTGTAGATTTAGTTGTCATTAATTATTCATTTCATTTAAAGACGAGTAATAAGTTTGCTTACTCAGTCGGGGAAATGTCAATAAAGTGACTGTCACGAGACGAGTACCAGGACTGACACAGACCATCAAGCCTCCTGTCCTTTCAAAACTGAAGCTGAAACAACAATGAAAACAGCCAATGTACCCCAGTTAGTTTTTCTGTGAACATATAATTGGACTACTCTGAATATTATCGCGCATTTTGATAGTTGCAGAGCAACCACTCATTGTTTTTGAAACTGACGGCTTCAGACAGCATACTTAGCCAGTATCAGGTTAACTGAAAAATTCACTTGTCAGCAATAATTAGCACCATCGAATGGTGTGTATGAAAAAAACACTCAAGAGCCCAACATTCATATCAAAATATCGGGATATATCGACATGTACACAGAAATAGGGACTATAACACCAGGAGTACGTATGTGTAGAAATTTATGTCAGAATACTTACGTACCAGTTGGGAAATGCGATGCACATAGAGATCCTAGAAATTCGAAAATACTTTAGTCGCTTTGAAAATGTTTCTACAATCTAATTACTCAGTGTGCGACCAAATCTATCACAACATCAAAGAGTCTTTTTCCCATAAAACTAATTTACGCACACAAATTGAGTTGCTTTTATGAGAATACACACTATATTATTATGCTAAAACTAAGCGACGCAAAAACTATAAGTGGCAAACCGAGAGGAAGACATACTTAGCATCCCAGAGAGTCGGAGAAAAATCGAAAGAATTTGCGAAGATATTTTGAGGTTTATGAGGTATAGTAAGTTTAGTTACATGGTATTATGAAGTGAGAGTGATCTGAGTGAGCCAAAACTACAACGACGCAAAAACGAGTTCACAGTATGAGAAAAACGAAATTGCGCGATATACACGAAGTACGAAATTGGAGCGATCATAGATTAACCATCAGTTGTGAAGGTAAGGCTCAACTACAATGGTGAGATTTATTTCACATTATATCCTACATATATCCCACATGGGATTTGAGAGTGGACTTCCAACATGACCAACTTGTGTTAATGGATTGGTACTCAGTAACGCTTCTTTATGTTAAGATACGGTTTTAGGATTCAGTATGGTACAATGTGGGTAGTCTAGCAGCTAAACAGTACTAACCCTAATGAATTCGAGAGCTGATTAAGTTTCAATTTCAGTTTGGGAAGGATAGGAGGCTTGATGGCCTATGTTAGTCCTGGCGATGGTGGTCTCTCAGTTGATTCAACTTTCTTTTGAAAGAGTCGACGGATGGAGCCCCAACCACGTGCTGAGGTAATGAATTCCACTCGTTGATGATTCGGTGGGAAAGTCGGTAGTCAGCTGACAAGTAATTTGTTCTGGGCTTGTGAACTTTTTTGGAGTGTCCTAGTAAATTCTCTGTTTTGGAAGACAAGAAAAATGAGGGCATACCAGGTGCAAATTTGCCACTAAGCAATTTGAAGACTGTAATCAAGTCGCCTCTAGTTCTGCGATATGACAACGGGAAAAGGTTTAGCTTGGCCAGTCGAGATTCATACGGAAGCTTCGCTATCCCGGGAATCAGCTTAGTTGCCGTTCTCTGAACCTTTTCCAGAAGCTCACTGTCTTTTTTAAGGCAGGGGCTAGCCGCTTGTATGCAGTACTCAAGTTTAGGACGTACGAACACTGTGTACAAAGTCAAAAACGTCTTGGCGTCGACATGACTAAAAGCCCTACATATTGACCATAAGGTTCTAAGACCTTTGGTGGCTATTGCACGACAGTGTGCAGTAGTCTTTAGGTCTTTGCTAACGATAACTCCTAAGTCATTATATGTCTGGACGACAGGTAGCTCAGTGTTATTCATCATGTATGTATCTGTACCTTGATGACCAACATGTGTCACAACACACCTGGAAGTATTTATCGGCAACTACCAGGTTTGAAACTATTCAGATAACTTCTTCAGGTCATTTTGAAGTTTTAAGCTATCACTCTTACATCGTATCGTTCTCCATATCTTGACATCGTCAGCATATAGCAAGACCGATGATGATAGGAGACAAGGAAGGTCATTTACATACAAGAGGAATAGCACTTGAACATAAATTAGTGAGTTTGTTCTGTAGCATTCAGGTTGCTAAGAGCATGGAACATCATGTCGACGTACAGGAGATTGAGTTGTAAAATGAGAGATTATAAAACTGAATATAGAGGAGAGAAGAGAATGGTACATGAAAAAGATGTGAACAGATGTCCAAGAATGACAGAGGTGAATCGAAATGAGCCTATTATATTAATACAAACAACAATGACAGTGGTGATGGTGGTAGTACTGGCAAGGTAAGAGACGTCAAATACAGATGTTCCAGGCGGACAGCAAGGCATGGGTGTGTATATGATCATCGAACCTAAAATTCTCGGTCAACAAACCCGATCGCTCCAAAATCAACTGTTTTGTAAGAAATATGTGTAATTTGCAACATATTTAAACCTTAAATGAGAATTCGAAATCGCAAAGCCATCTGCAACAACACCACACCAAGTCAAGCAAGCGCCAAAAACTCAGTGGACAATGTCTACGAGCAAAAATATAAGGTTGAGTAACCTATGTTACTGCTCACAGATGACATAACTATAAATATTAAACCTTTGTTTGGATTTATTAACAAAACCTGTGAACAGAACCTATTCTATCTAAGAACTAGAGTAATTCATGTATAAATAAGAAAACCAATTTCCAGACATGAACTACATTTTGATTTTCGGACTTTCTGAGAATATGTTCTTAGATTACTGTTCATAAATGGAGGAGAAATAGAACTATTGGTGTAACCAAAGGTTATCAATTCGTCGAAGTAAACTATCATTACACTAGAACTTAACCTACTGTCAAGTATTGGAATTAGGTTAGGACGTCTCGACCTGCATGTCAGATACAGTCTTACATATACATTGCACAATATTCTGGACACGTTTTCATCCAGGTTACGAAACGCTACACAGGGTATTTACAATATCTAGGACTCATTGGCATCAAATGAACTACATGGTTCTTATATCGTTCTGCAATTCCACCTGGAACCTGTACACAGTTACTGCCAGTCCCACACCAGAGTAAAATAGGTGTGTTGAGAGTTGTGTCACAATGACCCTTCTTAAAAACCTAAGAGGCTTTGTGCCGCTAGTAAGGCAGTACTGTAGAATTACATTCATACACTCTTCAAGATATTAACATGAATGGATCGCAGGAAAATCTTCCAACTCACAGAATCGACTTAAAGAAGGATGAAAACGCAGGTAAAAAGGGCAATAAATCCAACAAACAGGTTAGACTGTGCCCATAAAGCACCTAAAAGGCTGTTTCTTGTATGTGGTCACAAAGCATCATAATAATTCTAGATGATACTCGTCTTTGAAACTACATATGTCTGCACCACTACCCCTAATTTTAATTAATGCTGGCCTTCAGTTTTTATATGTACCACATACCGTACCCACTTTTATTATTTGATACTATTTATCGACAGTTCCAGATTACTTCTTTATATAAGATTATCTTTCCGCGTAATATACATGTTAAAATTGACCCAATCTGCACGTTTATGTCCTATTTTGCCTCCACAAATGTACTGACACACGTTCTACATCTCTAATAAAGTCTTCCTGCCATTCTCCCCTCTTGTTTTTGACATCTTTACTAATACTCACAATACATTCACTCTTGTTTCAAACAGAGGTCTTGATTTCTAAGCTATCTTCAGCCCTCGGCCTTGATTTTTTCACCCATTTCTATTTCTGACATTTTGTTCAATCCACCTGCTACTTATAACTTTCTTATCATGTCACAAAAGAAAAGGAAGGCCTCTGTTTATAGGCGTCCAGCCAAATGTGGGAAAAAAATACTATATAATACGACTGCTGACACGATTTCTGGCAGTTTCAACGAGACGAGCTACCCCGTTCATCCAGAAGCAGACGCGTTTATGCCAGCTCTCTCCATTCCATACATCTTGAAGATTCTATTGGTAAATAATGATGATAATCACTACTGTAACCCTATGGATGATATAAGAAATTTGCGAGTCGGCATAAACATTCTCAATCCGCTTAAGTACCTCGTCAACCCCGACCTCGCATGGATTCCAGACGAATGACATAAATAGTTTCCCATATCGTGTTGCTTCAGAGGTGTTTTAAAGGATATTATGATCGGCGAGATTATAATTTATGGACGAACCAATCAGATCTAGGATAAAAAGTCTCGGACTTGGGCGCGAAGCTCACTCATCTATATGTTTAAATAGCTTCTTGGCATTTTAGCTAATATCAGTTCGTGATGGAAAACCACAAATCTAATTACTAGCCCTAATAATCCTTATTCTTCAATTGCTCAACACTCATTTTGCCCTAGTAAGTAGGTAGACACTCTCAAGGTCACTCTGACGTCGCTCAGTCGTCGTCCATAAATTATACTCCACCCAGACAACCTAGCAATGCAATTATGTTTAATATGCCGGAAACATATGCCCTTAAAAATACCAAGTCTAATCTGCTTAGAGCCAGCGAGATGACACAAGTACAATGTGTGTGCACAGAATTAAAAAGAAGTCACCCTGGTGTGTGCTCACCGATCCTGATCAAATTCAACTCATCTGCTGACGCCAGTGAGTCTCTGACTTTCTCTAATTCAATGAGACAAAACAGATTTTCAAGGATGATAAGATTCTTCCTGACAGAACACCATGTCAACAAAAAGCAGGAAGAGCTAATCACAGACAACTAGCATCAAACTCCCAAACGCATCATAGTCACAAAGGTCATAAAATTGAGACCGATTCCAAGAAGACCTCTGGCTTTACAAATGTACCACCATTGATAAACTATCCTGACTCATGATCTTAACCACTGAAATTACTATAATATCCACAAAATCTATCTGATATCAGTCAACATACACTCACCAGTGACCAGCTTCAAGAGATATATCCTGGAGTTCTAGTGAGACGTAGTGACCAGTGGAGCTCAGCCAGATCTGTTGTGAGATAGCAACTCACTGAAGATAACGGTGGATGTGTCGCTCAATTTCGTGGATTAGTTGAAGTTAGACATTGAAACTGTTGGATGCCGGCTCAGTGGTCTAGTGGTTGAGTACTCTGGCGCGCGAAACCAGTAGGTCCTGGGTTCGAAACGCGCAGGGGGCGAGGTCGTGGATGCGCACTGCTGAGGATTCTCACAATAGGACGAAACAGCCGTCCAGTGCTTCCAGGCTTTCCATGGTGGTCTAGCTTCAACTGACTCATGATCTTAACCATTGAAAAGATCCTGGATTTCTTAAAGATCAAAACCCGGAAGAAAGTGATCCCAATGTATATGGTGTCCATCCTCCTAAAAATGTCAACTTAGACCTAACTCCAAATTCCGCTTGGAGCCCCTCTTGGGTCACTGACGATCCTAAGTTCGAGATGGTGGAGAAGATTTGTAGCTCAGGTGGATGATTTTGGTGGTGTTTTGTTCTCTGAGCTGGATGGTTTGGTCGTGGAGCTTTGATCGTTCTTCTGAACGACATCATCAGCACAAACTTCAGGTAGAAGTGAAGTGTTCGAATTTCTCCATATGTGTTTCGCAGCTTGTTCTGTGCACCTCGATGTTGATTGGTTCTTGTTGACCTTAAATTTATCATTGTTTACTTCTTTATTTTGGTTGTGTCTCCCATTGGTTTGATTTTTGTTCCTATATTTATGCATGATTTTCCTGATTGGTTGATAAATTGGATTGATTTCAATATGTTTGTTGATTGCTGATTGACCTGAGTGCCAAGCTTCTAAAAATTCTCTGGTGTTTTTGGAGTTTCCTCTGTCTAAGATTTCTACATTTTCCCAATCGAATGAATGTCCGTAGTTATCCACGTGTATTGAGTGAAGAGATATCATGGCGTTTGACTGCTAATTGATGTTCATGTAGGCGTAGGTGGAGGGGGCGCCCGCTTTGCCCGATGTAGTGTTTGTCGCAGTTGGTACAATTTATTTTGTAGATGGTGAAAGCCGAGTCCTTTCGAACGTCACGAGGCTGATGCCCATTCTGACAATCAGAGCAACCATTAATTTACGTACATGAAACGTTTGTACAATGTAGGAGACCGGCAGAGTCATGCAAATTGCCTCAGAAGTGAAAACATACAGCCTGAAGGTGCTTAAAATCAGTGAAACACATTGGTAGGAGGTTGGACAACAAAAACTAGCTCCAGACGTGCTGCCATCATACTCCTGCGACGAAGAAGAAAATGCTTCGAATACACAGGGAGTTGTTCTGATGCTATCCAAACAAACAAAAAAGCACTTATAGCATTAGAATCTCATGGACCCAGGATCATCAAAGGGCATTACGATCAATGTCATCCAATGCTATGCGCCTACCTACGATTACAATGAGGACATTAAAGAACAATCCCGCGATAGGCTTCAGTCAATCGTCGAGAAATATCCAAAAAAGTACTTGACCATTTTGATGGGAGACCTAAATGCCAAGGTTGGAATGAACAACACCAGATATGAAGACATCATAGGACGACATAGACTGACTATGAGATAGGAAAGAAAATGGTGAGAGATTTGAAAACCTATGTGCCTCCAACACACCGGTCATAGACAGCACCATATTCCCACATAAATGCATCAACAAATCCACATAGATTTCACCGGATCACATTACTCAGAACCAAATCTGCATCAATAAAAAGTTCAGAAGGACTATGAAGGACGTGAAAACCAAGAGAGAAGCTGATATAGCATCAGTTCATCACTTGTTGATTGCCAAGATGAAACTGGACAACGGGGTGGACAACATCACGAAAGTATAATACGGCTTTTCTTTGGGGTACTTACAGACTGAACGAATTCATGGCAGCCCTCAGCAATACTTTACAGGCCTGTCACGATGTACCCAATAAAGAGAGAACTACTATGGAGAGCAACTGGAAGGGGAACAAAGAGGCAATCACTTCAAAATGTCATGAGGTTCTGGGCCACAAGGAGCACCATCACAAAGAATGGATCACTGTTGATGCACTGAATATGATTCAAGAAGGAGGAACAAGAAGACACCAATCAGTATCAGCCAAACAAGGGCAGAGAAAATCAAGGCACAAGCTGAATACACAGAAGTAAACAAGCAGGCGAAGAGGAGCATCAGAACCGACAAAAGTAAATACGTGGAGGATCTAGCAGTGATGGCAGAAAGGTTGCAAGTGAAGGAAACATGAGACAGTTGTGTGATACAACAGAGCAGCTCTCTGGAAATTATCATGAACCGGAACGAATGGTGAAAAGCAAAGAAAATAAAGTAATCATGAACCTTAAAGAACAGCGAAAAGGGTAAGAAGAGCACTTTAAAGAACTCTTGAATTGACCAGCACCACCGAACCCACCTAACATCGAAGCAGCGCTGACAGACCTCCCAACTACTGTTGGCCCATCAACAGTTGAAGAAATCACAATGGTCATCAGACAAATCAAGAGCGATAAATCTGCACAAACAGACAACATTCCAGTAGAGGCACTGGGAGCAAACGTAGCCGCAACTGCGAAGAAACTCGACATTCTCTTCAGCAAGATTTGGGATGAGAACAAGTACCAACAGACTGGTAACAGGGACTCTTGATCAAGATACAAAAGAAAGACGATCTCAGAAAGTGTGATAACTACGGATACATCACTCTCCTCTCAATATCAGGAAAAGTCTTCATCACAGTGTTGTTGAACAGAATGAAGGATTCCGTAGACGATCAACTTTGAGACCAACAAGCTGAATTCCGTGAGATTCGATCGTGTTTCAACCAAATCGCAACATTACGGATCATTGTGGAACAATCAGTTAAATGGAATTCACCACTCTACATCAACTTCATTGACTACGAATAAGCATTTGATGGCGTGGACGGGACAGCACTATGGAGGCTTCCTCGACACTGCGGCGTGCCTGAGAAAATAATTAACATCTTACGGAATTCTTATGATGGATCAAACTACAAAATCGTTGCACGGAGTACACACGTGACGGAGAAGCTTTGGAAGATGTAAAAACCTTCACATATCTGGGCAGAATCATTGGTAAACACAGTGAACCTGATGCAGATGTGAAGGCGCAAATCGGTAAAGCAAGAACAGCATATTTACAACTGAAGAACAGCTGGAACTCAAAACAATTGTCAACCAAAACCAAAGTCAGAATTTTCAATACAAATGTCAAGACAGTTCTACTGTATGGGGCGGAAGCCTGAAGAACTACGGAAGCCATCACTGTAGTAAACTACTCAGCTGGGTTGATATTTTATAAGATATAAATTTAAATAATTTTAGTCAGTATCACTATCGCGTTGCGACGTGCAACTGATGGTCGAACAATCAAGAAACATAGTTATCCTTGCTTCGCACCAACCGCAAACGTTTAAAATCACCTACGAAGATTTTAATCTGCCGAACATTACATGGGGTTTGACTTCCGTACCAGGTCGATATAACAAGCTGGTTGAAACACTAGAAATTTGTGGATGGGTTCAACAGGTTCAAAAACCGACTAGTGGGAATAATATACTTGATTTATTGCTTACAATCAACATAGATTCTATCTCAGTGCATACCAGTCATGAGTTTTTGTGAGTGATCATAGAGCCGTATTGAGTATTATTAATTCTTTAAACACTATACAACTGAACTCTAAAGCGTCATTGATGTAACAGAGCAGACAGTTCGATCAATAAACCTGGAAGCGCACTAAAACTCTCGTTCGATGCTCATCATGAGAATCTTATGTCACCACAAATAATATTGACACTGCGCTTTCCGACTTATACCACAACTTAAAATATTCCCTTGACTGCACTGCTCCAACTATTGGCCATGTGGCTTATAACGCTAATATGGGCCAGAATACTGTTAAAACGTTTAAAAGTAGCTGAGGAAACTTGAAGCACTGCTACCAAAAGCATCATGACGTGTATATACTCCAGAGTATACCTAACCTAATCGACAGAAGTGTTTCATCTAGACGTAAGTATTTTATGACACTGGAGGATAAAGCCCTAGGTTGTAAAAGCCTAGGGTTATCGATACTCCGGCTTTTTAAATCCCATGTGAAATTAAATTCCCTTGACATGACCAAATTTTCCATAGTTAACGGATGCATTGTTGACGACCCTGATATTATTTGTGAACAATTCAGCCAGCATTTCTCTCAATACTATAACACTGAAACCGAAACCTCTGTAAATACGTTTCCAATGTTGACATCTGAACACTTGTCCAAAATTGATTTCATATCCATCAACATCAAGCAGACTATAGCTATCATGAAAATGTCCTATGATGGTGGACCTGACGGGGTTCCCTCATCATTTGCGAAATATGATAAAAGAGAAGTCCCACCATTTTGTTTACAACTGTTCAACCTATCTGTGGAATATGTAACCTATCCATCTGCATGGAAAACATCTATTGTCATTCCTAGAATTAAAAAGAGATCACGTAGTGGTACTGCTAACTAAAGGCCCATTAACTTGACATTCGTGCCATAAATAAACATGGAAAAGCTTATCCACGAACAGCTATTATCGTTTTTGCTTCCGGCTAGCATGATTAGCCCATCTCATCATAGGTTTATGACCAAATGCTCAGGCTTCACATCGCACGTGGAATTTTGTTAATGAAACTAATCAGAGTAGATATGTTGATCAGTTAGTGATAATTTTGTGGTACAATTTTAGTAAGGCCTTCGAAAGTTTTTCACACAAAATTCCTATAAAACGTTCTTCATTTGGCATACGGAATTCCCTCTTATCCTGGTTCGAATCTTTTAGCAGAACGTAGCCAAATCGTCCGCTTTGAATTTTGCTACCCTAAGCCTGTGAATGTAAACAGTGGGGTTATACAAGGAGGTATGATTGACCCATTACCCTTTCTCCTTTTCATCAATAACGTGTGTCCTCACTCTCAATATAGTAAAGATTTCCTTTTTGCTGATGATCTAAAAGTGGTTTATGCATTCTCTCTTCCCACCAAAGAAAGCCATATTTCAGCGTTAATACAAGAAGAAATAAGCAAGTTGTAAGAGTGAACCGTGTCATGGAATCTGCCACTTAATATTGATAAAAGTGGTTTCACTCATATTGGCCGATGCCTTAACCTAAATTTGGCTATACATAAGCATACACTGAAACCTCGCAACACTGTTCGTGACTTGGGTTTGAGATATAGCAGTAGCTTGAACTTTTCTGAGCACATTGCATCTCAAGTATCCAAAGCTAGAAAACTTATTGGATTCACAAAGATAAACCTCAATAATATCGAATGGAGATTATTATTTTAGAAAAAATGTATCTTACCCATTCTTGTATATGGTATTTTAGTTAGCAGTAATTACAGGCATAATGATCTGAATAAATTGAGGATGTTTAAAAAAGGTTCACTAAGGGTTTTTAGGGTATTCCGACAACAAGGATTATCACCAAAGATGTAAGCAACTCAAATTAGAACCTCTCTAGATCAGACGTATCAAATTAAACCTTGTCATTAACCACCGCCTTATAAACGATATTTCTTATTCTTCGGCGTCCACCCATTCGTACTTTGTGAGATTATCCCTCAACCAACTAAATACGGAAAATATTCTAGCAATTCCGGGAACCTACACAGACGTACGCCAGGATGTTTTCATTATTTGCTGTTCAACCATGTGGAGCAGACTACCAGAGAACCTACATTGCAGCGAAACTACAACCCGGTTCAAAAATCTCCTTGATGATTTTCCTTCCAAAAGTCAAATGCGTCACCTATTGAATATCAGTGTGCTTAACAATGATTTATAAAAACAAGGTCCGTCATCCGTCTAATTGACTGGAAAGCGAAGTATAACTTTCGACACTTTTCTAGTTTATTTACTTTCTTTTTTTCTATTCATCTTAATATTTGAAGTTTGCTTATGTTCATATATATGACTATTATTGTTATTATTATTAATTGTTCAACGCAATGGATATTCCTTTCGACCTTTCTTTTCTTCCTAAACATATTATATTTCTAACATCCGAAGTCTGTAACTAAAAACAGATTATCTTACTTTACACTTAAATAGATGAACTCATTGATTTTATCTTCGCCACATATATAACACAGAAATTTATATTCGATTCAAATAATTATGGTCTACTATGACATTAGTACCGCTCTAATAATAGACCTAATCCTAAAATTGTACATTTGTCATTACGTAACTGCCTAATTTATAATATCTTATGTGCAAGTCACATCATATGATATGACAATATAGAAAATATTATCTACACCGACTCATCACATCGTACCAATCAGGAATATATGATGGAGAAAAGACTTAGGCTGGAGATAGGACAATATACTTAATATGGATAAAAGATTGTGTTACAACACTTAAGGCCGACCACGCCTACAAGTTCGAGCCACGCCGTCCGATCAATTGGGATGTATTCTGTTCATTCTTCCCGCCTTCTCCATCGTTGGGTTTTTCTCCGCGTTAAATACTGAATATCTAGTTTCCCAGTTGTCTCGTGTTCAGCTTTAAGGATTGTGTGGTTAGTGCCTAATGCCACTACAGATTAACCATTGGAATTATTTGTGACTTTCATCGGATCATCCTAAATTATTATTGCACAAAAGTTTATACTATAATCATCTTTAATACATCTTATAGTGGCCCATTATGGGGATGACGTTACTAAACTCGAGTTCATGCCACCCTTAGGAAAAAGTATTCATGCAGTCCTAACTTTTTACTGCCGTATAATTGTTAAAAACGAGCTTTGTGGCACTGTATAGGTGATCGAGATGACACCGTTTTTGCAGGTAGTCAATTAATTGACAACACATGATCTACCTGCATCAAATCCATGTCAGGACTTGAAAAGCTTCGAATTGTTAAGAATTACCTAGCCAAAATTTAATAAATAACCTCCGTCTTGACTTTCATGACCATGGAGAGCAGAAAAATATATTTGTGATCTACTTCCTTATACATGTATGGCTACGCCTCATTCGGGTAGGAATGTAGTAGCTCTTTTCAAAAAAGAGCTTTCAGAGAGCGACGAGGGCCCTAAAAGGAGCACTGCACATTTTCTCTTGAGATTGGGTTGGACTGCATCTAAGGTAGAAGATCTATTTGGATAGAGGTGATTCGGCATTTGTTTGAACTCACCATGTCTAGGTCACCATGAAAAAGAATGACGTAGACTCCTTAACTAGTAGCTTAGCAACCTTGTTGTGCTACTCATGAGCTACTAAAAAAATCCTGATCCAGAATAATAATAATAATAATAACTTATTCTCAAATAACAGTTTATTACATGAGGCATGTCAGTTCACATGCAAGATGAAATTGTTACAAATGATACAATTTACACTGCAGTGAATTACTCAGCTGGGTTGATAGTTTATAAGATATGAAAGTAGGTGGTTTTAGTAGGAATCATGTTCTCACTATCGCAGTTGGCGCGCTTTATGAAGATTGAGTTGCGGCGAGCAGCTGATGGTCGAGGATGAATCCATGTGAAGTTGGAGGCTTCTAGAGACTGCAACCTTATATCCCTGTGAAACATCCGAGGCTTTGATGATGGTGCAGGATGAAGTCACCCGTTCCATACTCTCTTCAGTGGCATATATCAAGGGGGCGGAAACATGGTGCACGAAAAGACAGGATGAGAAGCGGAGCAGACAATGTTCATGAAAGAATAGTTAACTTATGACTACTCAGTTTAATTCTCTCTCTAATTAAGGTATTTATTGGGCAAGAGCATTCTAACATGTTGAAGGAAATAAGCGTAAACAAGGTATGGGTGGATAAAAAACTGGCAAATGGATTTGGTTTAGAAAGAAGATGAAAGTATGGAATTATGTGTAGTTATACAATATAGTGCAGAAAACAATATTCTGATACACAAATAACTGTCCCTCATCTTTTGTCGGGGCTGTTCGAGCCATTTTTTGTAGATTTCATAGAGTCCTGAGCAGGCTTCGTTCTTAGCAGATTGTCTAGTTTGCTTGTAATAGGATTACTCGGTAAGAAGTGAAACCGATTCAGCGTTCTAAACGTGTTTTAGTGAGGGTATTTCGCGTAATAAGTCGGCATCAATACCATTGGTTCGTGACATTCCACTGGATCATATGGAGTTCTGGCCTACAGACATGGATGAATTGAAGTTATTTCCTCACCATCATGTTTGCTAGTCAGTAACGCCACCCTCCCTCCTTTTGTGATGTTAGACTCTCTTACGTTTGTGGTGAGTATGAATATTGCCTTAATCAAAGCCCATAATTGGAATACATTGACTCTACTAGTTCCACGTCACAAGTAAATCAGATAATTAAAGCAATTGTATTATGAGTTAGACATCCATTTAGTATGTCACACTGCTATGAAGATAAATAATGGTAAAAGTAAAAAAAGGTTGAATTATATGTGGTTTAAAGATGGTAAGACTAATGGCAAATCATAGGATATGAGAGATTATAAGATTGTAAAATATTGAAGGTAATAAAAATAAGACATTGAGCAACTCACAGGAACTTAGGACATTTTGAGCTTCTTATGATCGGCCCTAGTTGGTCAGCACCCACAAGATTAGTGAGTTATCCGTTCACTTGCAATAGAAAAAAGGACGTGACACTTAAGAAGGATGTATTTTTAACCATTGGAGAGATTTGGAAACTGAAATTGAGGGTTAGGAACATAAGGCCATAATTAATAATCAATAAAAAAGGAGAGAATAAACAGCATGTTCTGTAATTTAGTTATCATATTAATAACAATGAGGCTCGTTATATTCTTGTTCCGTCTAGATATTAGGCGGTTCATAATAAAGTGCCTCACTGGCGGGCGGGAGTCCAAGGAATAGTTAAAGCTCCTTAGAGTCCAGTGACTGGGTTATTAGCCTTCTGAATTTGGTAAAAGTGTCACAGTTACGGATCGTTATTAGCAACCTGTTCCAAAATAAACTATAACACACTGTAAAAAACTTACGACGCATTTGTTTTTAGTGTTTTACGTTAAGTAGCGTACATGCGTTGTTTCTTAGTCTATAGGCTGGGTCGTGGATCATAGTTGGGCAGGAGGTTAGAAATGAGAGTTCATTAATCGATTTGTAGAGAAATAGTAGATTGTTACTTAGTCTACGGTGCTATAAATTTTCTAAAGAGAGGTACTTACATCTAACTGTGTAATCGAGAGTGGAGTTACTTCACAGCAGTTGGCATGTGAAGCGTCTTTTACCGTCTTCTACTCTTATCTTGTCTGTGATATTCATATTAGAGAAGACAAAAGAGCAGAATTCAAAGGAAGGTCGTTCACATATTTTGTAGAGAGTAAGCTTAGCTTCTGTTGTGAAGAAATTTCTCATTATGAAACCAATTTGCCGTCTACATTTAGAATTAATAGGGGAGGCATGTTCTTCAAAGTTCAGGCTTCCTGTGTAATTAATTCAGTCAGTCAGTAACAACGTAGAACTTTCTACGTACGTACATCAGTTCGAGTTGCCATACTGCATTGGTATAGAGATGCAGTTGTCGATCCAAATTCCATAGTCGTAGAGATGGTAAAGGTATAAGCAAAAATCGGAAAGATTAGGGTTTGAAGATGTTATTCAAGGAGTATAATCCAGTGAAATAAATTTGGAAAGGGAAGAAAGAAAGAGAGATGAAGAATTCAGAAGATTAGAACTTGGGAGAACACAAAGAGTGGATGCACCTGCGCCATTGCAAACGATTTTGAGCCATGTCGTTCAAGGTCTCTAACCATCGGTTGCTATCATCTCGCGGATCTCAACGAGGTTTATTTTATTTAAACAAATAGATATTGGTATAAGGAGGCACCAAATACATATGCTCCACACAAACCTCGCTCGGTATGTGTGAGGGCTGTGATACTGCCCGGGTGCCCAAACCGAAGCAGGTGGTTTTCTTAGGGGGCCACTCCCCGAGCCTTCGACCTGAGAGTCTGATCCACAAGGCAGTAGAGCATCGTAAGGAGATGCAGTCTCATAGAAGCCGGTGACCAACAATCGGTTCATACGCCATTTGTACCCGCAGGATACTGGAGCCCATGTGCACCATTGGTTTGGAATCCGGTTAGAGCTCCGGACATTCGCTTTTCGTCCTCTCATTTTCGTAAACAAAATCCCCGCCACGAGAAGACAGTGAGTAGGACTTCCCTGGCAGAGGCTATATACGCGTGGCCATGTGAGAACATTTGGAGGGAGAGCGGACTCTCACCACTCTCGGCCGTACCAGGGCATTTGGGGGCATTCCAACCAGGTACTCTACACATACTTTGAAGTGTTCTGTCCATCGATTCAGTATCCTGGGTTGAGAGTGAATAATATGTCCATCTTATTCCGAGACAGTTTCGATAACAGTTGGGTTCCTAATGCCAGCTTCCTTGACAACTCCGAACAGTTGTTTGCTTTTGCCTATTGTCGCTGTATTTTCCATTTCTCTTGCTTTCGCTACACACCATTGTTCGTAAACACTGAATCCTTACTGTTCCGTTCAGTCGGACAGCGCACAAACGACTGTCTACTGGGATCCACTCTAAGGGAGCTAGTTCTGCCCTAGGACTCAATGTTATACCTACACCGGCGAGGCCACGGGAAGCAGAATCACGGCTTCCAGATACACGAATTGTGAATCGAATCGGTTCTTTATTTTGGCATGGTGAGGTCAAATGAATGACGCTACTCGGACCCTGTATGCGCGTTTCGGAGACGCAGCACACATCGATGGCGCGGGATTCTAAAGTCCTAGCTAAGGAAGCCTGCTGTCCTATTTGACACAGTGTTCGAACGTTAAAAGCTCCTACGTGTAGTTTAGAGCGTGGTTTCAGGAGACCAGGAATAGCGTTCCACGTACTTCAATCGTTTGCCCTAGCGGTGCGAGATGATAAAGAGACGTGAGGAGGGTTAGTCATGGAGATACGAGAGGTATTAGGAGGTGTAGGAAGGATTTGAATGTGACCAGCTTGGTCTCGTGTGCTGTTACGGGTATGAGGTCTGATATCACTTCCCGGCTGCCCACACAGTGGAAGGGTATTTCTTGGGGAACTTCAAAAGGAAATTCGATTAGTGTTGATCTTAACGACCTGGGAGCGTGACCGCAGAGCCCAAGGGACAACTGCTTGAGGCCGGTCGCGCACGGCCTTCTCGTGGAAGGTTTTTAATGTGTTAGCTTCGTTCTTCAAAAGGCCTTACCGCCGGAGACGGAAATCCGTGAGGTAAGGTGAGGTGTGACATTTTTAGGGTCGACCTTTTCTAACCCTACCCCTCCTTGTGGGAAGGCAGCATCGCTGCAGATGCTGGTTGTCCGAGGGAAACACCTTACTGCTGTCACACCCCTCTACAGTCAGCAGTACGACTTCGCCCTCAGACCTTGAGTTGCTGCTTTCCGTCTTACCGTTCTCCAATCGACCTGCCTGGCATGGGAGAACCTACAGGAACATATGTTCCAGCCAATATAGCTCGGTTGGGTCATCACGATAGACAAGCTTGACCACCATGTCAAGGTAGCAGCTACGGTCGGGATTTGTTCAAAGTAGATCGCGTACTGATCTGTGTCTGAACTCTACTTTCCCAAAGTGCATGATCTCGCACTTGTAGAGGTTAAGTTGTAATTGCTATTTTCCGCTCCAGATAGTTAGGTTATTAAGGTCAGTTTGAATCAGGGATACACTTTCACTCAGAGTCTCAGGCTCATAGCTGTAAACTATTTTGAGATCATCAGCATATAAGCATAGTTTCCCAAATTTTATGATGTTATATATATCGTTTGTACACATACGAAACAAGAGCGGACCTAATACGCTTCCCTTGATGACTCCACTAGTTATTTGTCTAGGTGATGAGAGACAGTTATTGTACTTTACCATCTGTTTACGTTCTCTTAAGAACGAAGCAAACCATGAGTGAAGTGGGTTGTTTACTCCGGAGGACTTTAGTTTGACGAGAAGCCTTTTATGTGGGACCTTATCAAAGGCTTTCTTAATGTCCAAGAGTAGGACTGACACAAGGAGTCCGTTGTCTCGTTTCAGAGTTATATCATTTAGGCAGTCTAATAGGCATGTATCGCATGATCTGGACCTAAGAAATTCATGTTGGGAGGTCGATATGAGATTATTAGTAAGTATATGTTGGACTACAGCCCCCTTAACTACTTTTTGCATCACTCTAGATACCACTGAAGTTATGTTTATGTGCCAGTAGTTTTCAACATTTGCTTCAAGTCCTGTTTTAAGTTTGGAAATGATCTGTGTAGTTTTCCAGGTAGTAGGGTAACACGCTGTAGAGAGTGATATCGCAAGCAGTTTGAGAAGTAAAACACATTGTGGTGTTTGAATGAACTAATGGTTCATTTTTACTTATTGAATTCTTGATTTCGAATTCCAAATACTATACATTCGTTCGTGCTTATCTAGTACTTCTTGATCCAATTGCGTTATTTCCGGGATTCCTAGTTCATACTATTATTCAAATACTCCTAATTATCACATTGGCGTCGCGATGAAACAGTTAGATATTCATTCAACTTCTGAAGCTTTTGAGGATTATCTGGAAAGGTTTGAAATCTGGAGCATGTGCTTCGTCACTGACCAAGAGAGATGTTAAAGATGATAAAATTGTGGCACATTTCCTGACATTTATCGGAAGAGAAGTGTACAGTTTATTAAAAACTTTGGCATATCCAGAAAAACCTATCTCACTTCCTTATGCAACTCTTAAGAAGCTATTATTAAATCATGTAAAGTGCACTAGTTTTGAATGCCGTGGAAGGGAAAAATTACATAAGATTATTCGTCGAAGTGACCAAAAGTTTAGGGAATTAATTTTTGAATTGCAGAAGCAAGCTGCCAAATGTAATTTCGGTGATCAACTTCATGAGCAACTGAGAGATCGATTAACTGCAGGAATTAACATACCGAGTTTGGAAAGAGAGCTGTTAAAAATGCCGAACTGTTCCTTTCAAGATGCTAGGACTGCGTGTATTAACCACGAGGCAGTGAATGAACTTGATGTCCAGTCGATGAAGATTTCTAATACTTTGCTTAGTCGTCATGATGAAATATAATCTCAGGGTCAATCAAGCTTGCGTTCGTTTAACAGTAATTCCTATTCTCGTGTAAATATGAAAGGTATTTCAATAAGGGATTACAAAGCAAATCACAAATGTTAGATGAAGTTTGGTAAATATTTATCATGTGGAAAGTTTCATTTTTGGAATTCATGTGCATTTCGTAATGCTACATGTTTTAAATGTGGTAAGATAGGACACATCCAGTCAGTATGCAAAACTACTGTCCATTTTGCTTCAAGTAGTACTAAATCTTAAAATTTAGATATCAATAATTCGGATGTCCCTAGTGATCATTTTTTTGTCTACCATTTCGAAAGGTAATGCTTATATTCAAAAGCGATTATATACATCACTTGGTTCATGTCATGACTTCATTGTGGACACAGGCAGTATAGAGTCAGTTATTTCATCCAAGAACTTGAAGTTTTTAGGTCCTTACGTTGTGGTACGATCCACTAAAGTATCAATATTGGGGATTACTGGACACAAACTGCCCATATGATGATGTTGTGAATTGCTAATCAGAGATGATAATTCTTCATACATACCTTGTGAATTTTTGGTTAGCGAAACAGGGCTGTCAATACTGGGTTTAAGAAGTTTAAAAAGGCTTAAAGTGGAGTTGTATTTCCTAGTTTTTAGAGAAAGTTCTGATGTTTTACTTAAAGATTTGATAGCTATATGTGCTAAGTGCAGTGGAGGTATGAAAATTCAGCCTATAAAACTTCAAGTACAGGGTGATCCAGTCTTTCTTAAATGTCGAATAATTCCTTATGATCTTCGAGAAGTAGTACATAAGACATTAAACGATTTGTGTGCGAAAGGCATAACTGAGCCGATTCAGTCTTCAGCATGTGGATCAGATCTTTACGTCAAAGGCTCAGGGTGTGTCCCCCTAAGAAAACCACCTCCTTTGGTCTGGGCACCTGGACAGTATCACAGCCTACACACACATAAAATGAAAATGACGATATTTACTGAAAATTCTATTCACGCTTTGATTAACAGTCAAACAGTTCACATTATTGCCATTATAATTATTATTTACCACGTCACTTATTCATTCTCTTTTATTCCCACTCTGTGTATCCTTATTTTTCGACTCATACAGCAGCTCGCCTATGGTGGAAACTCGGTTCTATCTAAACTTTCTCGAGTCACTGCCTGGTTGAAAATTGTATGCTACTACCAAATACGAATACTGAAGCAATTTTTCTGAAACCACGTGCACCATTCAAACTGGCTGCCTTCAATGTTCGCACACTTATACAGGTCGGACAACACATAGGGCTGGCTATGTTTTTGGAAAGTCTTAATATCGACGTTTGTTGTCTATCTGAGACTCGTATTCAAGACTCTGGTGAAGTACTACAAATTTGCTCTCCATCCGTCGCTTCAAAAAATTGTTTTATGTGCATTTATCCGGGGACCCTGTAGCATCTTCGTCTGGTGTTGCTGGCGTTAGGAATGGCGCACTAAGCGCTAGAGCTGAGGCAGCACTAATCGATTGGATCCCCATTAACAGTCGGTTATTTGCTGTTAGATTAGAAAGTTCCATCAAAGTGAGAAGAAATCGGCGTGAGAAACGATGTCTTTTCGTCATCTCCGCCTATGCCCCGACAGATTGCAGCCCGGATGCAATCAAGAATGGGTTTTACCACCAGTTATCTGTTCTTCTCCAGAAAGTGCGTTCGACAGATATTGTAGTACTAGCCGGAGACTTGAATGCTCAGGTCGGGCGTCTAGGCACAGAAGAGAGTCGTTTAGGTTGCCGATGGGAACTCGTTGGTCGCAGGTCAGATAACGGGGACCGTCTACTGCAACTTTGCACAGACCACAACCTGTTTCTGGCTAGCACCAACTTTCGGCACAGTCATCGCCGATGTGCCACCTGGCGTCCCCCTTCTGCATCCCAAGCCTGGACTCAGATTGATCACATCGCGATCAGCTACCGCTGGCGTGGTTGTGTACAAGACTGCCGCTCCTTTTGGAGTACCTATCTGGACTCTGACCATGCCTTGGTCCGCGCCAATCTTGCCTTACTTTTCAGTGGCCAACGAAGTGACCGCCATCAACGGATTGATGTTAGCAAGCTGGTTGCAACTTCTGTTGCAAGTAAGTATCGAACCGAGCTAGCTGCTAGGCTAGCTACCACTCCACCGAAAAGTATAGATGAGCATTGGTTGCAATTGCATGACGCCATGAAAATGGCGGGAACAGTCAGTTGTGGGTTTGCGAAACGTCCCGCTTTTAAGCACTGGGTTTTTGCAGGTTCCTTACAACTCATTGAAGCCCGTCGGTCCACTCCGGGTGACCGTGAGTTTGACCATAAACGAAGGATGTTACGTAAGGAAACTGGGCAAAGCTTGCGTAAGAATCGAGAAGCCTGGTGGTTGGAGCGTGCTAATGAGCTGGAAGCAGCAGCTGCATCTGGTAATTACCGGAAGCTCTTCAAACCCATCCGAGCCACTGGCAGCAAGAAGTCTGGTGTGAGCGAAACAATCTGTGAGGATGACGGGATACCAATCACTAACATCCATCGACGTCTTGGACGATGGGCAGAATTCTTCGAAGAGCAATTCACCTGGCCTGCTGCTCCGGCAACATCGGCCAGACTGTCCTGTTCTCCATGGCTGGTGACGACTGATCCACCAAATGAGGCGGAAGTCCTCAAGGAACTCCAACTTTTGAAGCGTTACAAATCACCGAGCCCAGATGACTTACCTCCGGCTCTTTTTAAAGATGGTAGTGACTTCCTAGTTAAGGAACTGACAGCGTTGTTTACCAAGGTCTGGGAACTAGAGTGTTCCAACATCATGGAACGAGTCGATTACTTACTTACTTACTTACGCCTGTTACTCCTCGTGAAGGAGCATAGGCCGCTCACCAGCATTCTCCATCCAACCCTGTCCTGGCCAATCCTTTCTAGCTCCGTCCAGTTGTAATTCATCGTTTTCATATCTGCTTCTATTATCCGACGCAATGTGTTCTTTGGCCTTCCTCTTTTTCGCTTCCCTTCAGGATTCGAAGTTAGGGATTGCCTTGTGATGCAGTTTGACGATTTGCGTAATGTATGTCCTATCCATTTCCATCGTGTTTTCCTAATTTCTTCTTCAGCTGGAAGTTGGTTTGTTCTCTCCCACAGAAGGCTATTGCTGATGCTATCCGGCCAATGGATGTTGAGTATCTTGCGTAGACAGCTATTTATAAATACTTGTACTTTCTTGATTGTGGTTGTTGTAGTTCTCCAAGTTTCAGCTCCATACAGTAGAACTGCCTTGACGTTCGTATTGAAGATTCTCACTTTGATATTAGTTGAAAGTTGTTTTGAGTTCCATATGTTCTTCAATTGTAGGAATGCGACCATTGCTTTGCCGATCCTCGCCTTTACGTCTGCATCTGAACCTCCTTGTTCATCGATGATGCTTCCCAGGTATGTGAAGGATTCTACATCTTCCAGAGTTTCGCCATCAAGTGTGATTGGATTGCTGTTCTCCGCTTTGAATTTGAGGACCTTAGTTTTCCCTTTGTGTATGCTGAGGCCTACTGATGCAGAGACTGCTGCTACACTGGCTGTCTTCATCTGCATCTGTTCGTGTGTACGTGATAGGAGGAGAACGAGTCGATAGTTGTCCCTATCTTTAAAAAGGGTTAACGTCGTTCCTGTAACAACTATCGGGGGATAAGTCTACTTCTGATTGCGTCCAAGCTATTGGCTTCCGTCAAACTTCGTAGGTTGTTCAAAAACCGAGAAAGATTGACTCGCGATGAGCAGGCTGGGTTTCGTTCTGGTCGAGAATGTATTGATCATATTTTCACCCTCCGCCAAATGTTAGAACACCGTCATACTTATCAAAGGTCAACAATCGTATTGTTTCTTGACATCAGAGCTGCCTTCGATTCGTTGGACAGGACTGTTCTCTGGGATTGTCTTTCGAAGATGTGCCTGAGAAGTTTATTAACATCCCAGAAGCCCTATATACAAACACCTCAGGTAGAGTGAGAGTATACAACCACCTCTCTCCATTGTTCCACTCGAACAGTGGGGTCAGACATGGTTGCCCAACCTCACCATTCCACTTCAACCTTGCCATCGACGGCATTCTGGAAACAGCTCTGATGAATGTAAGTAATGGTGGTGTGGGTCTGTTGCCTGGAGGAGGACTTCTCGACCTTGACGATGCGTATGGTATTGTCTTACTGTGCGATAATGCCCAAGGCATGCAGCCCGCACTTAATAGGTTTTCAACCAGTGTTTGTAGGTACAGTATGTGCTTTGGACCTTCGAAGTGCAAGGTACTTCTACAAGACTGGGAGGATTCTAATCCTGTACTCACCCTGGATGGTGAGCAGATAGAAGTAGTCGAGAAGTTCGTGTATCTAGGTGGCTACATAAGTGCTGGTAGTGATATCAGCGACAATACCAATTCACGCAAAATGAAAACCAGAGCGGCTTATGCCGATTTTGGCCTTTCTTGGCGCCTTCATGATGTTAGTCTGGCTGTAAAGGTTCGGATCTACAACGCGTCAGTGAGAGTAGTTTTGTTCTATGCTTGTGAAACCTGGCCTCTCCGAGTTGAGGATGTTAGACGACTCTCTGTGTCTGATTATCATTGTACCCAATGGATTGCTGGCATCCAGTGGTAACACCATGTTAGTAATGCAGAGGTTCGGCATCTTGTGTTTGAGTGCAGAGACGATAATTCAATTGGTGTCACCATCTTAAAACACCGACTTCAGTTGCCTAGACATGTTTTATGAATGTTGTCCCAGAGGATTCCACGTCGTGCATTATTTGCAGACGCTGGGTCTTGTTGAAAAAAGCGGAGAGGTGATCAGTGTATGACACGGGCTGGCTTCTGTTGGTCCTTTATGACTACCTGGTTGGGGTCTGAGAGATGGTGCGACACAGTGGCTAGGTACGTCATCATATATGGCTCAGAATAGAAGCCAGTGACGATCATGCTGTAACCTTCTTTTACTTTCTTCATAAAAAGTGGTTGTAGCTTCCTTAACTGAAAGATTTTTTTCTGATTGTACCTTTCCGTTTCCCCCATTATTAATATTATTATCCCACTAACTTGCACTAATCTGGTCGTTATTGTTCCTCTTTTTTCTCTTTTACTCTCCTTACGTTCTTTTTTTCTCTTCCCATTCTCATTGTTTTGTGTGGCGCATATATATTTGGTGCTCTCTTGTACCAATATTTATGTGTTCAGATAAATAAATAAGTGAGGTACTCCTATTGTTACGCCAATGAAGTCGGACGACAAGACCCCTAGAATATGTCCAAATACAATTTCCTTCCATTTGGTCTAAGTCGTTCTCCAGCCATATTTCAGGAAGTTATGAATAAAGTAGTTAGTGATCTTGGTGTTGAAGTTTATCAAGATGATCCCCTTGTTCATGGCTCCGACAAGGTAGTTCATGACCAGAGACTTATCGCTTTATTGCGTCGTTCAATTGAGAAGAATATTACAGTGAATCCAAATAAGTGTTCATTTTGTGTATCTAGTTTTGAATGCTTTGGATACCCAGTTGATGGTAATGGCTTTAGACCAGATATGAAACGACCAGCCACACTGACAAATGCACCATATCCAAAAAATCTTACGGAACTACGTTCACTAATGGGTGCTCTTCAATAGTATTCCCGTTTCATTCCTAATTTTTCTTGTCGTGCAAAATGTTTATTTAATATTTTGACATCCAATTCATTCAAATGAGGTGAGAAACATGAGTCATACTTACGAAGTCTGCTAAAGTTTCTTCAAAGTGATGCTGTTCTTCGAACTTACTCCCCTAGTGTACATTCTGTGCTTATCACTGATGCATCACCTGCGGGTATTGGCGCAGTTTTGTATTTCACGCGAACTTACTGATGTTGAACAAGGTTATTCACAGACTCAGAAAGAAGCATTAGCTGTGTTATGGGTTGTTAAAAGACTCCATAAGTATTTGTTCGGAACGAAATTCACTATTGTTACTAATCATGAAGCTCTAAAGTTTATTGATCGTCTTGAAAAGTCATTTAGCACATTCCTCCGCTGCTATGAGTCAGCGATGTAGTATTGCTCTGAGTGCCTATGACTATACGATCCAGCACAGAAGTACCAAACAAATTCAGCAAGTTGACTACATTTCGTGACATTCATTACAGGATAGACCTGTTAATACTTTAGATGTTTGTTAGGGCACCTCTACCAGTGAGACGTCCAGATCTCATTAGAGGAATTCGTAGATGCTTCGGATGTATACTCAGTGCTATACCGAAAGGTTGGAATGGTGATCTGAAACATAGATTTCCTGTCTATGATTTCAAAGCGGGATGAGCTATCCACTACTCCTGGCGGTATTTTGTGTTTAAGTGTTCGTGTCGTTTTTCCTCCTTTGAAGATATTCATGGTGGTCATTTAGGTGTTGAGAAAATGAAGTACTTGGGAAGTCTCACATGTTGATGGCCAGAGATAAATGCAGATATATGTCGTACGGTAAACAATTGTGACAAGTGTCATCAGTCCAAAAATCAGCATTTGAATCGGACTTAATTGCCATTATCGTCTGAGGCCTGGCAGAAATTTCATGCAGAATATTGTGGTCCATTTCTTGGCAATTACTATGCACTCGTAGTCATTGATTCTTTTTCAAAGTGTCCTGAATTTTTTTCACAACTTCACCAAATTCCGACTTCACAATCCAAGCATTAAGAAAGGTGTTTAGTCGAGAAGGAGTTTCCATGGTGCCAGTGACTGATAATGGCTCTCATTTTGCTGCATATGCAGTCACTACCTGGTTGAATGGTATAGGGTGCAAACATCTGTTTACTGCTCCCAGACATCCTTGTTTTAATGGTCCGGCACAAAATTTTGTCAGGGCATTGAAAACTGCTATTGACTTCATTGCCGCCTCAACATTTAATGAGCTGGAGAGGAGAGTGGATAACTTTCTGCTGTAATATAGAAATGCCAGACATTCTGTGACGAAAGAGACTCCATAAAAGCTATTAAAAGGAAGAATTCTTCGATCGAATATGAGATGTTTGGAGTCTGCAGAAGTTACATATTATCGTGGAAATGATCTTAAACCATCCACAGGGATTGTGCTGAAGAATTTAGGGAAATCTATGGTGCGAATTCTAGATATCAATGACTTGAGTACACACAATCGACATGTTGATCAAATACGATTTCAGGAACCAGGTGAGTCTCTTCCGATTTCGGCTGTTAATTCTGATACTAATGAGTACATTCTAGATAATACAGAGTCTTTATTCAATACACTGTCCGAAAGACACAAGATGAACTTGAGGAGAAGACGTAAAATTGATTACAGACATCCAGACTCTAATTAAGGCTGTGGCGGATGTGGTGTTTGAATAAACTAGTAATTCCTTTGTACTTGTTGAATGCTTGATTCCGAATTCCGAATACAGTGCATTCATTCATGCTTATCTAGTACTTTTTGGTCCACTTGCGTTATTTCTGGGATTCCCAGTTCATAGTATAATTCAAATACCCCTAATTATCATACACATGTCATCAACTCCATTTTTTAGCATGCTTGCCGGAATACCATCCAGTCCATCAGTGTGGGAGTGTTTCAGCGTACTAATTGACTTAGAGATACTTTGTACATTGAAGTCCATACTAGTTATTCCACGTGGAGGTACTGGGATTGATTCTGAATCATTTAGTGATTTTTCGTTAGTTAATGAGAAACAAAGGTGTTCACTAAAAAGTTCCTTAACAAGTTTAGGATAAATATGTTCCCTCTCGATTTAGAACGTTTAAGTTTATTTTGAAGGAGTGTCCTGAGTGCAGAGGAGTTGTTGTCAAGTCCGACAGAACGTTTTTCCTATGCGACCGCTTTTTGTGTACTTATTGCCTCTGTTCGGACAAGTATTTCTGTAATCGTTACTAAAGAGGAAAAGTCATTAAAGTTGTGGAATCAAGTACAATGTCTTTGAAGACGTCTTCTTGTATTGATCGGTATATACAGATCTTTAGAGAACTTAGGTCTCCAGTAGTTTATTGGTGCAATTTTGTTGATGATACTTCTGGTATAGTGATAAAATATATTGGTTAGTGTATCGGAATTGTTTGCAGTTGAGAAAGTTCCCCAATCAGTGCTTCTTAGGTAATTGTGGAAGTTATTCTAATCAACCTTGCGATAGTTTCTACCAAGTGTTACGGTTCTACGTCTACCGGTTGTAATTTTTGTATTAAGGCTACATATGACAGTGTTATGATCACTACCTGGAAACGTTTTTCCAATATACACAGTATCGAGGGTGAGACCACTGGTAGAGAATAACTCCAAGAAATTTGATGTCTGACAGGGCTATTGACATACTGAGTCCACTGTTCAAGCTCTAGACATTGAATAAATTATTCATAACGTTTCGGGGCCTTGACTGGAGACCAAGAAATTTCAGAAATGTTGAAGTTCAGAAAGCTAAACATTCAGACAGAGTACTGGTAGCAGGTGAATTCAATACCCAGGTGGGTAGCTTAAACAAAACAGAAAGACATTTAGGTGGGTATTTCGGTATTCCGGCACAGCGAACAGACATTGATGACCGTCTGCTGCAACTGTGCTTAAACGATCATTAATCTTTGACAAGCACTAATTTAAGATAATAAGGGGAGACGTCGTCTAACGTGGAGAACCCCTGTAACATACCAATGATGGACTCAAATAGATCGTATTGCCATCAGTTATCGTTGGGGAGGCTCGATAGAAAACTGTTACTCGTTCTCGAATACAGGTTTGTTCTAATACGAGCACGCATTTGCTTGAGCCTCACTGGATGCAGAAAAGCCACACTAAAAAGAACAATTAGAACTGAATTGAGTAGCGAGAAAACCATAAGTAGGTTCCAGGAACAACTGAGGTCACACTTAGGTAGTTCTGAAAACGAGGCTGACCCAGATGTTGCTAGGAAAGATAAACAAGCAGTTGTGGAAACAGCAGTGACATCTATTAATGATGTAAACCACAGGGTTACAAAGAACTAAGGTTTATTGCACTGATGGATTCTCGTAAACTCACCCCATAAGGCTCTGAACACGATAAAGAGCCAAAACAAATCAGACCTAGGTAAACCTAAAGTCTAAGGAACGACGTGAGCAGTGGTGGACAATGAAAGAAAAAGATATAGAAAAGGCAGTGACTGTAAGTAACACCAGCGAGTGAAGTAGTCGAACGCGTTGACAACTTCACTTATCTTGGAAGCTTGATCAGCCATAATGGGCTATTGTCTGACGAAATCTCAGCACGGACTCAAGAAGCTCGTTTGCTTTTTGCCAACTTACGTCGCCTATGGCAAAGACGAGATAACCGTCTATCAATTAAGGAACGAGTATATTGCTCAGCAGTTCGTTCTGTTTTACTTTACGACTGCGAAATGTGGCCACTAAGAGTAGAAGATATTCGTAAGCTACTCATATTTGGCCACAGATGTCTTAGAAATATTGCTCGCATCTGCTGGGATCACCAGGTTAGTAATAGTGAGGTTAGACGTGGATTATTAGGGAATGATATTAATGCAGTAGATGAGGTTGTGAACCTTCATCGACTGCGACGGTTGGGTCACGTGTTACGTATGCCCGAATACCGATTACCACGAAGTGCAATGCTCACCGGTGTTCAGTATGGTTGGAAGAAAGTTAGGGGCTGCCAAACTAAAACGTGGCATCAGTGCTTGAAGTCACTAACTTCTAGTCTGAGCCATGTTGGTAGATGCAGACTACTTGGTTGGTGTCCGCGTGACTATCGTAACCAATGGTTGGAGACTCTTGGTGACATGGCTCAGAATCGATCACAGTGGCGTCGGTGTATACACTCACTGTCTTCCCTGAAACTATGAGATTAAAATCGCTTTATATCCTTCTTTCTACGAAATAATTCTTTCTTCCTGTACTATATCCTTATTGCAATCTTTCTCTTATATATTACCACCTCTGAATTAACTACTTTTATGAATCCGGTGTCTATCTTGTTGTGTTAATGAGGTATGGCAACTTGGACCGATGCATGTATGTGCCTGGTCCTACGTCGTAACTGTCTGACTGACTGACTAGGCATTTTGAAGTCACCACAAATAAGCTTGCCTGTGAATGGAAGGGATGATGTTAGTGTGAATGCCTTCGATAATGCTGCTGTTTCACCTATAGTTGCGTTAGGTTGACATTGAACACAGTCGAACAGCAAGGTAACGGAATTCAATGGCTTTAGGACAGTCCATACCGAATCATTCAGTTTGTTTAGTTCAGGCATATCACATAATAGTAAGTTTAGGCTAGAGAGCGTAAATAAGGCACCCTCCACATCGTCTTTTCAATCTTACTCACAGTCCATAACTTGTAACTGCCTGATAAGCCTGTTAAATGGTACTTATAGAAATACTGTTTTCCAACAGGTTGAGAAACACAGAGGGTTGTGTGAGCTACGACATATATTCAAAAAAAAGCTTAAATGAGCCTAACATCACAAAAAGGGGGAGGGGGAGTTACTGACCATCAAACATTGATGATGAGGGCGATGACTTCAATCCACCCATGTTTGTGGGGCAGAACATTTCGTATATATCAGGCCCTTTATGATTGAGAACGAGTCTGTGGAGATTGGCCTGACAAGCTTATTTTGTAAATAGTTTTCAATGTTATTTTTATTTATTTTGTCAACCTTCCACTGTATGTATATTTAACACTAAATGACTGTAACTGTTGTTTTAGTAAATGAACACACTTTCCGTTGTGGTACTGACATAGCGTGACATATTCTTGCTGGCTAGCAAATACACTACTACTCACACACTCCTCGTTCTATCTTCGTTTGTGATTGAGTTAACTGAAGTCTAAATCAAATACTATCATTATTTATAGACTGTAATTGGAGTATATATCATTCTACGTTGGATTATATCACTGGAGAGTTCATCAACCTGCTCAGAATCACCAAGCATTTATAATTGTGGATTTACAATACCGGACCCAATCAGAACACGCAACATTTGTTCAATTTAAGTAACGTCCCAAATTTTTATTGTATCTGTAACAATTAACTGTATATATTAATATGACCATTGATCTTTAGGAACTTTGTTTATACTTTTCGCGTTCATATCTGTCTGGTCCACCACAAGTCAATCAATCCGTGATATAGATTGTCTTCCTACGCTCACTACTCAGGCTCATACTTCCAATTTTATGCTGGACTAGCTATTCTACTAAGACGACCTGTAACATGCTAACTCGGACTTTTACACTAGGATTGTGTGGTTGGCATTTGATGGACGAAAAAAAATGAAAAAAGAAGATAATTAGACAGTAAAAGATATATTCACTTGATATTGTTTCACTTGAATCTTCCCATTGAAGTAAAACAATACCAAATGAATTAAACTCCACTCCACTGCACAAGCAAGTGACCATCAGGACTCAGTAGCTAAGTGGATAACGCGATGGCGTTTGAAGCGAAAGGTAGTGAGTTCGAGTCCTAGAGTGAACATCAACTCTGCGATTCAGATAAATCCAGCCAACGAGTCCCAAACAGGACGAAACGCGCGTCCTAGATACCACTGCTAGCTACTATCCATCTTTAGTAAAAGATATAGTTATTGATATTATTAACACTTCACCCTCTATATGCACACTATCTTCTAACAAACAACTTTCCTTGTACCAACATCGAGTTCCCTTCATGTGAGCTTACTCCAACTCGTTAAACATCACAACTCATCGCTCTTTATTACTACATTCTCTTATCTGGAGCCTCTGATTTAATTTCACTCTAACAAGAGATCATATGAATTTAATCTAATTTATTATACCTCTGTCTGTTCCACTGCAAAATGTTGATGAAAGCTTGGCGTTCATATCCAAGTGCCTTGCTGTATTCTGTTTCTGTTTTTTCTTCAGAATCTTGCTCTGACGGCATAGCTATGGAACTTCCGACATCTTGAACAGACTTGACATATGCGTCTCCTCAAGGCCACAGTTTACGGCAAGCGCTCTGCGAGTATACATTATAACAACTGTGAACTTAATAAGTTGGGGAGCCTGCTGTGTGCTGATAAATGCTGTAATTTTTAGATCATACCTGCAAAAATGGCGTGTACCTGCTCATGTAGAAATATATTATTATCACTTCTATATAGGAAATAGTTATCAAGAGATATATTAGGTTGAGAACATTACTGTTAGTTCATGCTCCAGATATCATTATAAGTGATGGTTGATATATGGATACAAACAGGGCTAAATCCGTCTTTTCATTGCAGATTAAACCAATGGTCTACTAAGTTAAAATGGGTGAAAGTATCTCGAATAAAGTTGTCGTTACCCTCGCGGATGTGATATGTGTTTAAAGTGAGGAATTGAATTTTCTTCATTAGGTCGGTATTTTGGTAGCTAGAGTTAGTGGGTGATGTATGAAATAAGCTAGGGAAGTTGATTGAGGAGTTAACCCAGGAGGAAAGGGTGGGAGTACTCTCTGCTGGAAACTGTACAGAAGAAGCAAGTTCTGCATGTCGCTTGAAATGGGTTGGGCTATATGCTTCATTAGAGGTGTCACTGTGGGTCGTATTCCAAAAAACCCTTGTACAAACTCACTGTGAAGTGTACTGTTACTTGAAAGATAGTCTTGATGGTTAAGCTCGTAGCATCTGTTATAGCTGTTTACTTTAGTGTGAGCGTGAGGAGGGTCTGCTGCACGTAACCGGAAGCGGTTACAACTGTCATCATACATAGAAGCCGTTTTAATGTGGTGGGTTGGTTCTAAAGGTTGTGGAAAGTTTTCTTTCTGAGAGTAATTACAGTTGTGATCCTGGAGAATGTAGATAGGGTGTAGGGCAAGAAACCTATTATTATTAGTATTCTCAAACTACCTCAGCAATGTATATACCATGGAAACACCCTTCTCGTCAGTCCATACAGATCCCCCTACATATATGTAGTGGCATTGGGCTCTAATCTAACAACCATCAAAGCTGATTACGAGACATTTGGGGAAATAGATGTTCAACATTTAACGCGGAGAAAAACCGAACGATGGAGAAGGCGGGAACAATGAACTGAATTAATTTGAGTTGATCGAATGGCGTTGCTCGGCCTTGCAGGCGTGGTTCCTGTTGAATGTTACCTTATATCCTTTATTCATATTAAATATATTATTCTATCTCCAGCCTTAGTTTGTTCTTCATCATACATTGATGGTTATTACGATGCGATTAGTTGATGTAGATAATGACGTGACTTCCACGTAAGACCTTGTAGATTAGGCAGTTGCAACATCACAAATGTTCAATTTGAGGATTAAGTCCATTATTAGAGCGGTACTAATATCATAGTAGACCATAATTCTACACACACACTGGACAGCGTGACCATTAAACGATTCGATGTCTTTTGTCTGCTAAATAAGCTTTACACAGGCAAATCCACAGGACCCAATGAACAGCATCCTAGATCACTGTATGAATTAGCTAACTTTGTTGCATATCCATTAAGTATATGCTTTCAACCTAACCGTGACCCAGTGCTGTTTACCAAAAGACTGTAAGATCGCTATAGTAAGTCCTGTCTAAAAAACAGGTACGAAACATAAACCCGAGAATTACCGACCCGTTAGCTTAACTACTGTGGTTGTGAAAATTTTTGAAAAGATTATTCGGAAGGAGCTGTTTAAGTATCTCGATGAAAAGCGGATCCTTTCAGAAAAGCAGCATGGTTTTGGAATAGATTATTTCTGCCTCCCTAACTTGGTGGTGGCTCGTGAAAGCTGATGCGCTCTTAAAGACCAAACGTTACCTGTAGACTTAACTTACATTTACTTCAGCAAAGTGTTTGACAATGTTCCGCACAACCGGCTGTTATATAAGTTAAGAAATGTCGGGGTTGGAGGCAATCCATTGATGTGAATAAAAGACTTCAACAAAGAGTACGAGTGAATTTCAAGTTGTTTAGCTGGGAAACTGTGATTATTGGAGTGCCCCAGGGTGCAATTTCGGGGCCAGTGTTATTCCTCTTATATGTAAATGACTTTCTTCGTCTACTGTTATCATCGGTCTTGCTATATGCTGATGACATCAAGATATGGAGAGCGATAAAAAGTAAAGGTGATAGCTTGGAGCTCCAAAATAACCTGGAGAAATGATCTGAACGGTCTCAAACTTGACAGTTGCCGATAATTACTTCCAAGTGTATTGTGACACATATTGGTCATCAAAGTACAGATACATACATGATGAATAATACTGAGCTACTTGTTGTCCTGAAACACAATGACTTATGAGTCATCGTTAGCTAAGACTTAAAGAATATTGCATACAGCCCTGTAGTAGCCACCAAAGGTTTTAGAACCTTATGGTCAATGTGTAGTGCCTTTAGCCATGTCGGTGCTAAAACATTTCTGACTTTGTGCATAGTAGTCGTGTGTCCTAAACTTGAGTACTGCATACAAGCGGCTAGCCTTGGCCAAAAAAAGACAGTGAGTTTTTGGAAAAAGCCCAGAGAACAGCAACTAAGCTGATTCCTGGAATAACGAAGCTCCGGTTTGATGCTCAACCAGCCAAGCTAAACCTATCCGCGTTGTCATATCGAAGAATCGGAAGTAAATTGGTTACGGTTTTCAAATTTTAAGGATTCCCTTTCTAAAAATTAAAACAGCACATGTAAGCAAATAATTGTTTTCAGTTAGATCGTCATCAGGCTTTACTTTAATATACATGAATATCTATACGAAAATGTCAAACCATTCAAGTCATTTTCAGTCAATAATCACAATGAAATAGAATACGTCACCGCACATAATAAGTAAAAGTACAAGTTAATCGTAGGAAGACAGGTATACTGATAGTGTTAAGAACAATAAAATACGATAATAAAAGTCTTATCAAACGTGGGTAAATAGACCTAAAACAATCGCCACAATACATTAAAACCATTACGTAATAAGAACTGCGTAAATAATTAGATCGTGAAGAATACGAAAGGAAAGAGGCGGAAAATTACAAACAAGTACCGGATGTGAAAACAGTGCTAATGATAACAAAAATAAAAACGTCATTTGTTAAGTTATATTCGGCCTTAAAAGAAATAGGGGGTCACGGATTTCTTCTGTACACATATATTGGTGCTAAATGTACGAATTCCAATGACTTCAACTTTCTGGAGTCGAAAAGCGATGTTCACTGAAACGAAGGATACGTTACTTGGGTTGACCTCCTCAATGTGCATTTACAAATTCAGCTGCTCCTGTGGAGATAACTATATCGTGCGTACTACCAGGCAACGTACCCAACGAATGAGTGGGCATCTACCAACATGGTTTATGAAGGGTCAGACAAAAGTAACGCGCAACTCTATCTTGGCATATTTAATTGGTAGCGGTCATAATGTAGATAAACCGGAATCATTTCAAGTGATCTATCGTATACCTTCATCATTCGTCGACGGAGTTAGTTCCCGTCTCCTACAATATGTTGTAATTTATAGATCATGCCTGCGAAAATAGCGTGTACCTGCCATTGCAGAAATATATTATATTATTACTACTATCAACATTTTAACAGCATTCATGAATTTGTCAGAAGAGAGGACGAACAATGGCGGTCGCAACGTGTATATGGTGGTTCATAAGGGGCCATTGGTAGAAGCGATCAAATCTTTACGCATAACAAACATGGTAAAGTGAATAACATAGGCACCTGTGAAGTTTAAACTCCCTTAATGAATGTCAACGATATTAACATCGCAACGTATGAGGAAACATGAGCCGTATTAAAAAGTCTCCAAAACTAATCCCTAAGTACACTGATTAGAAAGCTGAATTAAATCTAAGAGATATGTTCGTTAGCCAAAATGGACTATAGTAATTGTTATTCTTGTATAATATGAATAAATCCTATACGCAACACCTACAAATAATTTTATTATTATCGTACGCGTCACGGATATTGCTGAGTCGTCTTCCGAGAACTACAACAGAGCCTACAGAGGCCCTAAAGGAGTCGAAGGGTCCCAGCCAATCAAAACTTCATAGAGCTTTCTAAAAAGTCAACGTGGCGTGCTACTATTGGTCAGTAGCATAACATGTCTCCTAGCGGATTGACCGGAATATAATGTTGATTTAACAAATGCTAATATCTAAAAATACCTGTGTTTTTTTCTGTACAAGAACGAACCTTTGGAGTGAAATGCTTCTCGCATATTTTGTGCCTTTTCTCTCGTGTTCAGGTTGGTGTGTAGTTCTGGCTTGGGGATTACGAGAATAGCTTAGAAATCGAATATAGCGTTCAAGTAGCAAGAATTATCAGATATAACCAACAATGTTTACAGTAACGTTCGTCCATTCATGTGTAAGTTACCATTAAAATAACTTGCATTCACTTTCCAGACTCGACACATTATACTTTTCCGCCTGTTTACCACACAGATCAACGAACAACTTTCTTTATTCTTTATTTCTACGTTCCTTGTCATTAATTCACATTTCCCGCTTCTAATCTTCTTTTCCTTATTACCATGCTATGTACAAATATCACTGCCTTCTTACCACAGTTACCGAGTCACTAATATTAACGTTGGGTATGCCATGTTAATTCCATTTATTGCTATCATCACTTGATTTCATTATCCTAACATCTTATTTAGTATTGTGAATACTACAATATTCTCGTATACTGTGTTGTTCAGTGAAGCAACATTTTTTACTCTAAACCGATACACAGCAAACCTTTGCCACTGTCATCAGTATCCATCTTTACCTGACTCTTCGTTTCAGATATCACTGATATTTCATGCACGCACAATTACAACATACATCATAAAATATATTGTTTATATTATTATTTCCACAAGTAGCCTTTGGGTTAAGTATGTCATGTAACAACGTTTAATATGACTCACTTCCAACTTTAATTTCTTAGACCCCTCTGCTCTTTTACTGCTTCTCAATTATTTTGGAACACTGATATAATCACTGACATCCATTTTTAAGAAGAATCTTTGTTGTAGCATCGTGTTGTATTATGACGAAATTCTATGAGCGTCGTGCTTGATTATTTGAGCGTGCTCCTACCACCTGGATATTACAGCAAGTTACCTCTTGCGTTCGTTTCCCATATCAAATGTCCATTCATCGCATAAAACGTTCATGACCTATCGCTTAACAAAGTATATCGCGGTGGTTGGCAATATGTATTAAAAAATAAACGTTAATCAGATGTCGATTTCTGGATACAAATTGTTAGCTGCCGATAACTCGTTGACACGGTTGATTATCTTCAAATTATACTAAGTCTAAACGTGTATCATAATATTGGTGTAATCTTAATTCAAGAAAAATTGTTAGATAATTTGAACAATGACTTTAATATTACTACATGGTTTCAACATTCATCGTCAGGATCGATCAAAAAGATAAAAGTGAGGTGATGTTGTAGTTGCATTCGTAAGTATAAGCTGATTTCCATCTAGTTTTTAATGTTATCGGCCGTTCAACTTTAAGATGACGTACATAACATTTGAACAAATACAATCATATTTTTGTTACCAACATTTACGTGAATCCAGACTGTAGTTCACCTGCATTACCTGGTTTGTTGGTGGATTATGATGGTTAGAATTATTCAAATAATTATGCTAACTAAAAATTCCTAGAACTGTGCGATTAAAGCCAGACAGACCTAAATAAACACTATTGTGCTCCAGCCTTTAGGCTCATTAACACCTCGGTTCTTGCCTTCATTCGTCAACGAGAAACAACTTGATCAAGTTTATGACATCGCGACGCAAGGTTATTTTCATGATATGAGAGACAAAATACAAAAGCAATAACGAGGAAAACTAGATTATATGTATACAGATTTATTGTTATATATATTTACTTCTGTTCTATATGCGTAGTATTTTGATTTTGACGAAATGCTGGAATTATTTAAACTGCATTCACAGGGATTACTTCAAATATAATTTTCACATATAATGACTTCTCTATACTCGGCGCCCAATTTTGTCAAACTATTCGTTGTAATATTGACGAATATTCGCATAAAGAAGAGTTTTATCTCTATTTTATTTGGAAATGATGACAGTAAATAATTGAGATTTGTGGCTTATTAAGCGATGATTCACTGTTAATGGTTTCATAACTGATCCGTCTAAACGTTAAACCCTTAAATTTAGCCTAATACATGAACAGAACTTAAACACCCCTTTGGAATCCCACAAAGTTTGGACTATTGGAGAATCTGTAATGAAAAGTGCTGAAAGTCGTTTTTTTAATGTAATTTTTTCCTTTTGTTTCACTTTACCTTCTCATATTTTATTGATGTCGGAGAATTTTTTCCATTCGATTTATTATGTAGAGAGACCACATGTTTTTGGAACTACCCAAAATTTATTTTAATGATTTGTCACTTCCTGCATATTACCCATTATTCCTTACCGTTCTTTATTACCCCTTCTAAGAATTTTGTGAATAAAGTTTGCTGTCTTTTACCTCCGAGGTTTTTCTTTCGTCCGTTATTGGAGCACAATCGATCTATCAATGGATCTACTTGTAACTTACGACCCTAAAAAACAACAGAACCAATTCAGACACTAATATTTATTCGCAAATCACATGTAAGCAAGTAATCGTTATGATACTATTCATAACAATTACAAAACAAACTTCAAGTTTTAAGTTTCTGGAGCAATAACTTGCAAATACCAAACCAAAGATACAAACAAACAAGTGCACCCAAAACGCAGTGAACTCATTATTATTCGGTGAAACAGTTTTTAATCGGTTGGATACTTTCAGTTTTCATGTAACGATGTTGTGGAGTGTTAAAGACAATCAATACGGTGTGGCGATTCTTTTGATTTCACTTCGTATACGGTTGTGTATAGTACCTTAAAATATCGCAAACTCCTGGCATGTGTTATTTTATCAGATGCAAGTCATCCACTACGTTCACCTTTTTCGCCCTGTATATCTTCTGATAGAACGAGATACCAATATACCAGAATTCATTCAGGCATGTAGAGGTATAAAAGTTCTGAATTACCGTATCTAGGATATATATGATGTGACGAACAGGCCTTAAGTGCTAACCAAGTCATTAACTTGTGTTTGCAAACATATCATCAACCAAAATTCATACAAATTTCTATCTTATCTAGAAATCCTTGATACGTGCGGAGAAATTATTTACTTTGTTCGTATAAATACATATACTCAGTTATAGATTTTTTGATTTGTAAGAGAGACTCGTTGGGACGCTTTTTGCTGAGAATTCATTAGTGTGCTTAATATATAATATTGAATGAAGCCATTATTAATAAATTTTGTTTACTGTTCGTTTATCTGTTGTCTTTCATCTTGAATGGCTGAGAACCTTTGACATGTATCTGGCTTTCAAATTCCTATATGGCATGTAGCTAGCTCGTGGTGTTTCCGTGGATTTTTGTGTAGTATCGTGATATTTCACGAAATCGTTAGAAATAAGCAATGGAGTTATTGATCGCAAACATATTTTATTTTCATCGCACAAAAGCTTGTTTAAGTATTTTTTATGGTATATTACTGCATTAAGTGGTAGCATGACAGTACTTTCAGAGTGGTGATTTGCTGATGAATATTAAGATTTATTTATTTATGACAGAAGGCTTACGGCCTGTGCTGGTATTTTTCTGCTAATTTTATGATTGTCTTGTCTTCTCTTGAATGTGTCCATTGAAAGGGATGGTAGCACTTTTTCGGGTGAAGAATTCCAAGAGTAGATGACTCGGTGTAAAAACACCTATGTCACGTGTATTTTGTTCGTACTTTTCTTTTGTACTCTTCTGGTATATCCCTTTAATTGTTTTGGTGTGATGAGAATAAAAAGAAGATATATCATGTCCAAAATCACTAACGAGAATTCTGTACATTGGAATCAGATCTGTGGTAGAACAGAGTAAAGATATTCGCCTTCTCAAGATGCTCTTGGTGAGATAAACATGGAAGTTGTGGAATTGCACGAATAGCTGTCCTATGTACTTTTGTAAGGATATCTGAGTCACCTTTTAGGCAGGATTATGTGGTCTGAACACAGTCGTCGGGTAGGAATTTCACTGTTATAAACATGTTATAATCTAACTAGATGAACTTTTGCTTTTATGGAGTTCTAAACACATTAGCTGAGACTTCGACTCAGTTGGCCGTGGTATTATGATCATGACTCACTGTCACCGCAAGATCCTTTTGAGACCGGTTTTCAGCAATACCTCTTTTCATATGCTGTACCTGATTACTTATATATCCCTAAAGTTCGTTTAGACACACTTGGCTGCACTGATAATCATCAGCCATTTTTAGACCAGCTGGCCAGAATGCCTGAGTCTTCCTAGAGTACATATGCATTTGCGTCTTCTGGTACTTCTCACTGGACCTTTACATAATGAGCGTATAATTGCATCGAGGACCGAACTATACTTGGAAGTTCACTAACATACAGTATAAGAATGAATAACCTAAGTACTGGTTTTCAGGAGAGACATTCGGGATTTATTCTCAGTTTCTTTCTACGACCCACCAAACCTCGATCTTTTCTAGGATAGTACCGGATTGTTTTAAATTTCCCAGTTACAGAAGCCGTTTACTTTTAGTGTCTTATCGAATGATTTACCGAAACCTACGTGGACAACGTCTACTGATTTTTTTATCGTCTAGAGCCTCTGTCCATAGCTCTCTTGTTATAAAACGAGGTTTGTCGTGCGAGATGATCTCTTTCTGAAACAATGCTGTTAGCTGTTTAGTAGTTTTTTGGTTTCCACGAATGTCATTGTGGCTTCTTTGATTATTCCTCCTAGTATTTTAACGGAGACGAGGCTGACAGGTAGGTAGTTTAATGGAAGTTGTCTCGACCCTGCTTCAAGTATTTGAGTGACAATTTCATCCTTCCAGTCCTTAAGTAGCTCACTTTGACAAAGTGACATATTGTATATCGTAGTCAGTGGTCAGTGGTGTATTAATATTGGCTTACGATTGATAAAGAGTTCGAACATTTTAGAGCTGAAAGTATCATTGTAGGTAATATTATTTTATGTAGTCAGGCTGTTCGAGGCTATTTTATGCTTTTCCGTAATGAGCAGATAAAAAAGACTAGCAGATTATACAGTTTTTAGCGTAGGAAATTGTTTTTTGTTCGTGACCGTATTTTCTATTCCAAGAACTGATGTCGAACCAGTTAACTACACAGTTCTTTGTTTCAACCTGCAGTCAAAATTAAAAACTCCATATCGGCTTGTATATGTAGACCATTCTCTAAAAGTTTGATTGGAGGAAAAATACCTTCGTGATTAGTCCGTAAGTTTTGATGGATTTTACAAACTTCGAGGTAAAGAAGTTGTCAGATATCATTCGTTCTTATATTTGGATGTCCGCGAAATCTTACTTAGCTCAAATTTTGAAGCCTGTGCTGACTATTGTTTATACCTTACATAAAACTGAAAGCAAATTAAGCATATGTGCTCACCGATTCTACAGAACAATTAACAGAATGTCAGGATTACAGGCAGCAGGTTTTGTGATAAACACGATAGCGATTTAATCCTAATTGAAACGAATATGGAGACACAAACTATTCTTCAAAAATTTTTGTTTCAATGTACAATCTGATATTTAACACATCATTTTTACCACTACGGCAATGATGGTAAATATGACATTTGTTGTTACAAGTGTTAACAAGGTAGTACTACATCGATAACGTCAGTAAACTGTGATTGAGTGTTCACATTAATAGCCTTCTAAGAATCGTTAACTTAGTTCCGCGTGGAACGCTGATGCCAGCTACGTGTTAATAGACACCTTGAAGAAGATTACGCTTTGTGATGAGTTTTTGTTATATTGTTATCTTCATACTGGATGACTCAAAATAGGTGAACTAATTAAGAACTAGAGTACCTAAGTCCTTTAATATATATGTAAGTGCTTGAATTAAACTTGCATGTACGACAGTAATAAACAACGAGTTTAGATTATCAATGTGCGAACATAAATGGACTGCTGACATATTAGTATTCGAATAACACCACAACTAAACATCTCTTTTGATTTTATTAAATTGATACTGGGATTCAGAATCATCTGAAGTTATACTACGAACGAAATAACGAACTTAACCATAGTAATGTACTTGACCGTTGTCTTGCCCAATAAGATATTACGTACGAAAATGAGAATGTACTCGTGCTCACTTATTATCTCTGTATCAAATACCATTGGTTCTTTGACAGCAGTGCTTTAAAATTTATTCCTATGCATATCGTTTGATTACATGGTAGGTTAGTTCTTATTCTATATAAAGGAATTCTTTGGAACCATGTTATAAATTACCACCTTCGATCGCCTCATATAATAAGACAAATGTGTCAATTGCCGTTGCTTGAAAAACATTTCACAATACTCTGGGTATTGTGAAACGAATGCCCACCTTTTTATGTGACAGATTACGGTGAATAGACTGATTTTCTTGAGAATGCCTATCAACACTCTAGATAAAATTATGTGTTTCCTTGTTTAATGAAGGCGTTAACAATTCATTATTAGGTTATTCTTGGCATTAAAAGTCTAAATGGTAGGCAGAAGAGCATTACGCATTACGGAGTAGATGTACTACATATAAGTCCTCGGAGCAATAAGCTATTCAAATAATGTTAACATTGAGTAGCATGGATGTGACTAATTTCTATGTGTAGCTTCAGCACGCACTGCAAGCTAGTTTCATGTAGTATCACATAAACCTATCTCAGACATCCATACCCGTTAGAAATACCGGTCTACCTACCCGTCTTTTTAACAATATGAAAATATTTTGGGATTACTGGATATATTACTAGGACATTCGAATGCAGAAGGTACATTCGACTGCACATCACTGTGTAATATGTTCTACGTATTCGTATAACCAAGGTAGACACATGTTTTGTAAATAACATGAATTTTCTGTGCAACTGTGTTGTCCTGGAGTCGTCAACTGCACGTCACCATTACCAGGATATGTGAACCTGAAATTAGGTTGATCTTAGAATATATGTGCTGACTGTATGTGCTAAAATTAAGTTTCTTCCATATCGGTCGGCTAACCGGAGGAACAGAAGTATTTTAGTGGTCCACTGATCTGACTCCCATATGATCGGAAGGTGATGTCAACGAAATATTCATGGTGGCTACCCTCGTATATGATTATCGACCTAATTTGCGCTAGAGAACACTGTAATGCAATAATTTAAATAGGAAACTGGATTTTGGACGTGTTTACTTTATATACACGTTTGTCCCCACAAAAAATGGGAGAAGTCAAGCGGCGAAGCAGACCTGAGGAGGAGAACATACCATTTCGTCATATTATTGATTAAAAGCATCGCTACATGGCAAAACAAACGGTGCACAGTGTAAAAAGGAAGGAGGTCCTGGATTAAGTAAGAAGCGAGAGACAAAAAAATACAAATGCACATTTGCGCATAAGAGTAGGAATACAATCACATAAAGGTAACACATATATGTGTTTCTAAGGTCACGAATTTTCATGAAATGAGTAATTATCACAGAGGCAAAATGATCTAAAGCCACATGTTGAGTGATTCATTAAGGTCTGTTCAAAAACTAGAATGAAACATGTAAGTGTATATTACCACTGGAAACTACGGTATAATGATAGTGAAGAGGAATTCTGACTAGTGTTGCAACTGCTCTTCTGACTTTATTACGGATTTTTTGGTAGTGAGGAGATTTGATCAACCTTATTACTATTTAACCATGATAACAGTTAGGAATAATACCAATACACATGGTGTTGTCAAAATGTTTTTGGATATGTGACGATAGTGATATTGTAATGAATTTCGTATGAACATGTTATATTCATTATTCGAACACGAGGAAAATCGTTTGAGATTCACTGTTCTGGAGTGCAACATATCATTTAGTCATCTTCGCATTTATGAGTTCGTGAGGCATACAAGCTCATTACATGTAGTGAGTTTGGCATAAGTTAATGATAGAGTTGCTTGAAAGTGGGTTATTATAAGCTGTTGAAATCGATGGAGCTCATACACTAAAAATATGGGCGGCGTGACTTCGTACAGTGTTTTCAGCCCAATAAATCTTCTGAAAATGTTAAACGGTGAATGTTACCCATCTGACTATCAGGAAAAACGTAAGTTTAACCAAAGGAGAAACAACGATCAACCCATTTTCATGACAACAGTAAATACTTTGTCAATGTCGGGGTAAGTATGGCATTGATGTAACGACGAAAAGTGTAGCATATGTAACAGTCAAGGAACCAAAATTTACATGTTCAGTCCAAATTAGATTCTTCTGCATGGCTTACTAAGCGTTTTTGAGTAACTAATCTTAAATCACATCAAAACATAATCTCTATGCCCTATTTGAACAGTTCTAACTTAGGAAGGATAACGGATCATATCAAATAGCACAGCCTGTGCTATACATTCAGCGGTTTTTCTAGCACAAGATAACATGATTGGAATCAACAGGAGTGTTATCACAAAATGCTATTAAATGTCTATCTGCAAGGATTCCAGTTACCTTTCCAAGTACAGCCAAAGGTCAACAGTAATCAGCTGAACAAAGTTATAACCTTGAGTTTATTTAAACATAGCCTTACTGACAACAAGTAACGGTGAAATTAAGTAACAAGGGCAAATCTTTAACCGAAGTGAATCATTGAATGCAAACACAAGGAAAACTGATGAACACAAAATGTGGCTAGAAGAAGCCTGGGTAAAATTTAAAACACAAGGCGGATAAAAGAACAGATAAATAACGATACTGTTCATTTAATCATTATAAAGGGATTTTCTGGCGTGTTCTTTTTTCACGTGACCCACTAAAATCCCTCCGGATGCTTAAAGACAACTCTGTATTCATTTAGTCATGGCTCTACACGCTAGCTAGCACATGTCAGTGAGATACACATAAGTTACAACAGTACTCCTGTTCAATTGTAACTCTAGCTCAGTTATTAGTCTGTCTCCGAAATAAAAAAATTTCGCACATCTCTTCTAATAACTTCTTCCTTCATCCCCATCACTATTCCTACAAGACATCCTCATTGTCCTTTGCAACAAAAGCGTCTATTTTCGTTATAGTAGGTACAACATTAGTTTGAGAGAAACGGTTTACAATCCTTTGATTATTCTTACGGTATTGATTGAGGATAAGCCAATGAAAACAGGTGTTTCTGTTTCAGATGCCTATCACAGTTGATGGTTTATAATTAGCACATTTTAATGTTTCAGAAATGTCAGCAATTTGATATAGTTTGTAGAATATAAGTGAGTTTGAGTTACTTGACATGTCAGTTCACTTACCATGAAGTTTAACAGTGGACTATGGAGTCTCTATTATTAGCACTCGTATGGCTAACAATTACGATTTGCTCTAGTTATAACAATGGGGTGTAATAGTAGTCTCTGAATGATGCACAGACGTTCTACGATCCCCTTATCAGCTATGGTTTTGACTGTATCGAACGTCCGCTTAAACTACTAATGTAATTGATGAATTCATATACCCCAAAAAATACAACAATAACAAATAAGATGGGTTGAGCAAAAAATGATCGTGGCAGTTGAAATGAATGTCAAATTCCAATGGTATAAAAATAATAAATCACAAACGTATTTGTAAGCTAGGTTAACATACTGTAGGGCCAGTGAAATTCCACTGAGCTCTAGCTAAATCATCCTGCAGTTGGGTCACTGATTATCGAACAAATCATCGATCCTCGTCAAGGTCAAGGACAACCAACGTGCATCAGTTAATCGTATGCCATGGACTGACTCGTGCGGCGGTCGTCTTACTTTCGCTTGTATCTACCTTAACTAATATATTTCTTTAGTAACGTCCACTGTGTTGTGCAGTCTTCAAAGCATCTATAGTACGTTGATATGGCATTGGGGTAGTCCACGTAAGGTGCTGACCACGAGGTGTGACTTTGTCGTTAGCCGGTTCGTCACACCATTCCAGTCTAACTCGATTAGGCCTCCAGTTATTTTGACATAGACCATCTACGTTGGTAATCTACAATACATTCAAATTTTGATGCTCTTGAGGATTAGATGGAAAGGTTCGAAATCTGGACTATGACCAAGGAAGATTTTGACGATGTTAATATTGTGACTCATTTCCTTACATTCATCAGTAAAGAAGCGTGCAGCTCAATAAAATCTCTGGGATTTCTGGAAGTGCTTACTTCAATTCCTCATGTAACTCAAGTAGTTACTTCTAGACCATGTAAAATATACAAATTTCGAATGCAATAAAAGCGGAAGAATTCATAAAACGATTCATCATGGCATCAAAAATTCCACTACATTACTATATCATCCCAATCCAATGCGCATTCATGGTTATGCAGACAATTCATTGTGAAGTTGCGATGCGGATCACGAAGATGGGCACAAGTTTGGTCAATATTTGTCCTATGGCAAGTTTCACTAGTTTAGTTCATGTGTATCTCGTAATTTTAAATGCTTTGAATGTGGTAAGATTGAACACATTCAGTCAGTTTGTAATACTACTGTTTGTTACTCTGCAAGTAATGCTCAACTTTGAAATTCTGATCCTATTAGGCTGAATGTTCCAAGTACACCATATCTGATCAGATTCATAATATTATTTTAACCACATATGCGTTGTTCTCATGATTCATGTATTTCCAGTGAAATTGATTACAAATATGTAGGAGATATGTCTACTGCACCAAATCCTGATCTCTGATATTATTGTATCATATAAGGTTTGTCTTAATGATTTATATATTTCTGGTGAAATTTCTTACAAGTCTGAGGAAAATATGTTGAACGAATCAAATCATGATAATCCAAATAGTCTTAATCATCGCGACACGGTTTATTGTAAATAACTCTTGAATTTGCGTGATGTCGTTAAATTTGTTTTTTCATTAATTTCATATAAATCTAGATAACTATTCACTCCATGCTTACATTACCTTACAGCCTATTTTTCTTCAAACTGATTAGTCACTATGTTTGCTGTTGGTAAAAATTTTAGAATCTTATTTCTGTGCAGCACTTGAATGCTATGAATGGTTGTTAATGTGTTATAATGGCTAACTGTAACTATAACTAATACGTTATTGATATCGATTAAGCCAGTAAGCTGAGTGAGAATACTAATCCATATTGAAATAAAATGATTCACTTGAGCATTAATCAAAGAAATAATAAGGCGATGTATTAACACAGAAAAAAATCCATAAAGTAATGGTGAATATATTAGAATTAACAACTGGCTGCGTTCCCTCAGTTCGTCTTATAAATAATAAATTCAGATCTAGGTTGGTGCTAGTCCACATATCCCAGCCAGTAGAATAATGTACCTAGTCCAATATTGTAGGCTTGCCATGATGTAATTATCTAACCTACATGACCTTACGTTTGAGCCACGCAAATCTGTTCAGTGACTCGTCACATCCTGACATTCTGAAATGTTTTTAATAGCCTTTGAGGAATGCACATAGGCTGAGGATAGAATAAAGTATTTGATATCAAGACCGAAAGCTTACATATAGTGGCCACACCTCCATGTTCTAGTAATCTTGTCTTAATTAAATGTCACCGAGTTTACCGTTTCTAATCTTCTCCAAGTGTTCAAAGGTTAGTGCAACATATTCATTTACCGTATGTTCGACGTCAATGACCGTTCAGTTATGAACCGATGCTACTAAAATTCACTTGAAACTAGATACACTTCGAATACGTTTAAGGCATTATAACCCGTAAGGAAAACTTCGCGACGCTCCTAGATTCACGCGTCAAATTGTACATTTGAGAAAAAGATATTCTATGTGTGATTCAATAATACTTGAAGAACGGAACAAACAAGCCATCTTGATGGTCATAGTCGAACTAATAACTTCAGAAATATTCAGAGAAACAGCAATGTTAATCTAGAAAAGACATATTCTACATGAGCAACAAAATTTAACGAAATAATTAGAGAGATTTGATCGCTTAGTTTGTAAATTGGGCCAGAAGCGCTGCATCGAGTCTTCTCTTTAAGAGCTTTTAGGGGATTGGCGGAACCGCCTCATTCGGCAGCTAATTCTATGAATGGACTATTCCTAGAGAAATGACTTGCTAATAGTCCAATTTGCTATGTTTTGAGCCTAACTTCTAAGTTTTGACTCAAGGATTTGTGTTGTAACTGAGCTAAGTACTTATCGCTGGGCTATGGCAAAGGCATCGACTGCTAACCAAATCATTCGAAATTCATACTGCTGAATGTCAGACAGTTCATAATTTCCCATCAAGGATAAGGACGAACAACGCTAACTAATCGGTTGAACGTCATGAACAGGTGCATGTGGTAGCGGTGGAGCTCTGTTTTATTGTACATAATTTTAATAATATATTTTCGCGATAACGCTGTTTGTGCTAATGCAATCATCAAAGTAGCCTTAGAACCCCCATGCAACAAAAGGTTAATTGGATATTAAGTGAGATGCTTGACTTAGGTGTAATTTGGAAAGTAAAGTCACTCCCGTCCAACTGAAGTAAGTCCCCAGCAGTCGACATAGATCACCTACCCCGGTGATTGACATTTTAGAGAATGAACAATAGTGCTCAGTACGCTAATAGTCATTGAGTGGCCCATTTGTTTCACTAACAGAAATTTTGTATCTTAAGGAGCTCTCCATACTATTTGTATTTAGGCCTCCGAAGTGTTCTCATTTTTTCACCCTTTGGGACGCTCCAGAGTATTTCAGTCGTTTTGGAGTTAACAAGGAAACATTATCTTTTCATAATCAAGATCATGCCCAATAAAACTTCCGGAAATTAAGTAGAAATCTCCACCGGTAAGTTAAGTAAGAATGAGCTTAAAAGTTATCAGTTCAAGGTTTCCTCTAAAAGCTTGTTTACACATAGCTTGGAACAAGATCATACCCAACCCAATAACAAATAGAGTAATATCTACAGCCAGGTATTCACACAATAAGACGGAACATAAGTCTTGTATTAGTAACGGAATAATCAAGAAGTAGTTAATTAACAAAGAATCTGAATCCAGCAATATAGGATCGCAGTATGGAACATTGAAAGATTAAAACAAAAATGAAGAACAATTTAGAGTAAACAATAAATGTAATAGCAATTTTTCGGAAAGGTGACTGGGTCACGAGGGCCTATATATAATTGCCTATATCTCAAATCCCTATCAAATGTATTCAATAGGGAATCGATCAGCCGCTCGGCGCAATTTCCAACTGATAACTGCACGTATGTTCGTTGTTTTGTTCAGTGTTGTCTCACTTGATACTTAACGATGCCTCCATTACGCAAAATGATAGCGAAAATACAAGTTGAATTCAAAGGCAAAAAAGTATCAGCTGAAAAGACAGATTTCTCACTGTTGCCTCTTCATTCTCGTGTATGTATATGTGCCGGCGAGACTATAATTTCTGGACGAACCAATCAGATATAAGGTAACAGGTCACGAATTTGGGCGCGGAATTCAACCATACCTTTGAGTTAATAGAATTTTAGAATTATAGCTGATGTCAGTTCGTGATGAAAACCCTAAATCTAATTTTTAACTATTCTGATTGCTTTATAACCCTTATTTAGTCCTAATTAGTGGTTGTTCACTCTCAAGGTCACTTCAGCGTCGCTCCGCGAGCTCACAATTTTGGGCAAAATTTGACCCATTTTGGGGAAATTTCGGGGAAGCCGCTGTAGTAAACTGTGGGAAAATGGCACAAAAAACCCAAAAATTTCCTCAAACTTTGGGGATTTTCCCCGAAGTTGGGAGCTTGGGTCAAAGACCGTCCATAAATTATAGTCTCACCTATGTGCCCAATTTCAAGTTTGGAGAAACTTTCGGAGGATGCGACCAAAACCCTCGAAGTTTGGCTTGCCTTTGGCTTTTACCGAAAACTGCAGAATATTCTGCGGGAAATTCACTAAACGGTCGGGTTTCCCTCAAATATTTTGCCAGTTTGTAGAAAACTACGAATTTTTAAGGGATTTTGGGGAAAGCCATAAAAGTCCCCTATAATCATGAAGCTGATCTTAAGTTCATTTGCATCAGAAGGTTCTATGCAAAGATTTAGGCAGCTTTTTGTTAGTGAGTGTGTATATATGTACTTCAACCTAATTGCACTCAAGTTGACATAAATCCCCATACTCATATAACATATTAGTTAGTCCAGCTTATACACTTGTTTTCATTCACCGTTTAGATGCCTAATCCACCTGTTTGCTACTACTATCAAGCTGGTTGTTGTAGAAACGGGAACGAATGCACCTTTACACACCCGAAGATACGTTGTCGTACTTTTGCCTCTGATGGTTGGTGTCCTTATGGATACAACTGTCGTTTTTGGCATGATCCGTCTGTGAAACTAGGCGTTGTCAACATAATCAAAAAGCCGTGCCAATTCTATGCAAATAATCAATGTAAATATGGTGATAAGTGCAATTTCTCCCATGATATTAATGCTCAAAACAATAGTGGGATTACATTGGAAGAATATCGAGCCACAAAAACGGTGACAGGCGTGCACATTAATATCGAAGCTCAGGAGTCTACAACTACCGAAATGTCACACGGCAAACAGGATGGTATTTCCGACGCATCACTTACGTCAGTTGTAAAATCTAATCTAATCACAACTTCGTCATCTACATGCCTTAACAAAAATAATCGTAGCTGTGTAAGACCGCCCTTCCAGAAATATGCTTCTGTAAACGCGATTGATTTTCAAGGAGCTTCAAAGGCTGAAATTTGTGATCTTAATCATTCTGAGCTGAAACGCCTAAAGAAACAATTTCCTCCAGACAAATTACGTGAAGTAGAATCAAATGAGAACTATCATATGTTTTGTGTCAGATTCTCCTCCACAGATCCCGACTGGGTTAGTCATTTTGTTGGTAAATGTAAATCAAACTTTACTGGTCACAGCAATAAATACTTTAGTTATTTCAGATTTGGGATTATCTTGACATTTCGACTCGCTTGGTCAAGAATGTCCCGAAATCTCGTGCTTACGACTACACGGTTATCCGTACAGTTGGGCCAAGAAATCTTGTCTTTTGTCTCAAAAGGTTTAGATAAATGGATACATGTAATAATACACGCCGAGCATCTTATATACTTGTAGGGGTACTGGGGTGTCTGCCTATTTCGGAAATTACTACATGGCTTAAACTTGCGAATCTTTGACTTGTCCCACCATCGAAAGTCAATTTTAGGACTGTGTTTTAAAATATACTCCATGATAGTCACAAATAAAAGCGTAACTACAAGACTAAGTAAATTACTGTTGTAGACAAGTATAACTTAGAATATTGTTTCTAGTACTAATAAGAGTAATTTTTAAGAAGCGAAATACTGTCCAATATAAAGATAAGAGCTCCTCTCTTTTTATTTAAACCAAAGCATACTTCAATCCGATAAAATCGGAAATCTTACAATCTCTATCTTGAAAGTTAACATATTCTATCTCTTATTTCGCATTAATTACTCAAGGTAATATCACAGTTGTTTTATACATTTCCTGAGTACTGCTGTATACAATATGTGCGATCTATGCGTCTTCCTGACTACCTCATTTTTACTTTCAGAATATATTGTTACTGTCGCCTCACTATTTACTAAGTATATCTTATAAAATTTGTTTTTTACTTTGAGATTTTATCTGTTAGAGTTTTCAAAGAAACTTCTCAGTATGCTAACTTTATCGAATGAATAGTATAAAACGACTCTGTATTTCTAAGATCAGAGTGATAAGTATGCTATAAAAATACTAAGTAGTTGGCACGTGAAATTCTTTCACATTTGTAGTTAGAAAAATGTTGGGCTATCTTTATTATAGAACACCTCTAGCATCTGATATATTTTACGGCGAATGGGGTTTATAACGGAATTTTATGTGAGGTAAATGATCCCTCCCCCAACTAGTTATGCGAATGAAACGACTATAGTTAGTTCCGGACAAATCTATCCGTTATTAAATTTAGTAATACAGTTTAAATCAAGTATTGTAAATTGTAGGAAGTGGCACTTAAAAAATGTGCACGGAGAACTATCTTTTCTGAAAGTCGATATGACAGCACTCAAAAATTTGTCAATATCATTGCTTTTTTGTCTTTGGCTGATCAAATGAATTATCTATGAAAGAGTTCAGCCGGTGCACATGATCTAAACTTTCACTTTAACCGATGCAAAAAATGGTCAATAATTTATTGTATTGGATGTAGAATATTTTATGACTTTGTAAATGTAGTTTGCTTTCTGTTTAAATTTGCCTCGTGGTCAACTGACGGTTATTCACAAAACCCAGTTTCTGACATAAGCCTCTGAATAAATAGATCTCAAGAGACTGCACAGTTGGTTGGGAAAAAAACTTCGTTTTTGCTGAATAAGATAACACTTATGTACATATACGTACATGAAGATGATCGTAACTAAAAACCCTTTGAAACATTTTCGAATTCGGCCTGTAAGATTAAGACCTGACTGTCAGCGTCAGTTTACATCCGTCATATAATCTACATACTTTGAAACTGTTTGCAGCCTGTTGATTGCAATCACTACAGTTTAGAATTACGAACCTCCATGTAGTATGCTTGTTTGAATCTGTATTAGAAAATGTTGCACTTTAGATTGATAAATAAATTCACCTGAATGTATACTAATGTGGTTGTGTACGTACGTTTTCATAGTCAAAGCACCGGCTACAGGCAACCACCGATTCTTTATTCCTAATCTAGATGGTTAATAATTTGAATCATTTGCCACTTACGAATTTACCTACTCGGCTTCAAGTTACTTATTTTAAAGGCTAGTGATACTATCTGGCTATTCAAACAAAAACCGTTTAAGTAGGGTTCAAACTTGTGGTCTTGTCTCCGGAAACCAAACAGTTCGATGAAGCCACTACTTTGTAATTCTACGTTCTATAGTTCGAGTTCCTTTTGTTGTGACTTCCTCTTGAGGGTCGTCCACGTAAAATGTGACCTGACATAATAGCTTACCATGACATCTGATATAATACTGTTTCTACTCGTCTTCTAGGTCTACGATGTTCGTGAGATAGTGTTGAATATTCTCATCCCACAAATGTATCCCAAGGAACAACTTCAAATTTCAGTGGTAATGCAAGAACATTTACCAGTGATCTTAGTTGAGTAAGTACTTATCTCTCTTTTTCAGTAATTTGCATCATTTCTAGTGACCGTATGCATTTAAATCCATCCATATATTGTTTTTACGCAGCCATTTGAATAAAGCAATCGGTTCTTGGGTTAGATGTAAGCACCAATGTATGGAACGAATGAATCGTCTAGAGCTATACTTGCGTCCTCTCCTTTTGTGGCTTGATCGTAACTTGGAAGAATTATTCACTGAAGGATTACGTAAAGTAAGTTGATTTTTATGTTAATTACGGAACAGATGTTACTTTGCGTAGTTGTTTCCGATTTTCTTTCCTTATTCAAGCGCGCATACTTTTCTAATTGGAGATAAGTTATGTTGAAAATCTGACGCTCATGATCTACTCAACTCATTGTTGTATGTTATTACTTGTTAACATCACCTTGATAATAGTGTTATCAAAAAATCACGGGTTTTGTCCTGTTAATTTCTAACAGTTCGTTTGTTATTTTGTTTGAAAATTAAACGTTAGACTAACTTTTAAATTGTTTATAAAAACGTTTGATTATCTATTAAGTTAAACGAAAGAATCTGCAGGGCGTTAACTTAGTAGCACACAAAACCAAACCAATAACTTCAAATGCCTTAGCCGACATACTGGCAGCATGAAATCAAACTGCGTATATTAATTCACGAAACGTGTGATCAGTATCCACAACTCACGATAACCAAGTATGTGAATTAGGTCAAATGATAAGATGTATAGCAAATTTATATTCGTGATCAAAGAAGTAGTAACAAACAGATAATCAGTCAGTCAGTTACAACATAGGACCAGGCGCATATGTACATCGGTCCAAGTTTCCATACCACATTAGCACAAAAAGATGAACACCGGATTCATAAAAGTAGTTAATTCAGAGGTGGTAATATATAAGAGAAAGATTGCAATAAGGATATAGTACAGGAAGAAAGAATTATTTCGTAGAAAGAAGGATATAAAGCGATTTTAATCTCATTTTAAGGGAAGACAGGGAGTGTATACACCTACGCCATTGTGATCGATTCTGAGCCATGTCACCAAGAGTCTCCAACCATTGGTTACGATAGTCACGCGGACCCCAACTATGTAGTCTGCATCTACCAACATGGCTCAGACCAGAAGTTAGTGACTTCAAGCACTGATGCCACGTTTTAGTTTGGCCACCCCTAACTTTCTTCCAACCATCCCGAACACCAGTTAGCATTGCACTTCGTGGTAATCGGTATTCGGGCATACGTAACACGTGGCCCAACCGTCGCAGTCGATGAAGATTCACAACCTCATCTACTGCATTAATATCATTCCCTAATAATCCACGTCTAACCTCACTATTACTAACCTGGTGATCCCAGCAGATGCGAGCAATATTTCTAAGACATCTGTGGTCAAATACTAGTAGCTTACGAATATCTTCTACTCTTAGTGGCCACGTTCCGCAGTCGTAAAGTAAAACGGAACGAACTGCTGAGCAATATACTCGTTCCTTAATTGATAGACGGTTATCTCGTCTTTGCCCGACCGTTGTTGCTACCTTGACATGGTGGTCGGGCTTGCCTATCGTGATGAAGCAACCGAGCTATACTGTCCTACCATGTCAGACAGGTCGGTTAAATAGCGGTAAGACTAAAAGCAGCAACTCAAGGTCTGAGGGCGAAGTCGTACTGCTGACTGTAGAGGGGTGTGACAGCAGTAAGGTGTTTCCTTCAGACAACCAGCATCTGCAGCGATGCTGCCTTCCCACAAAGAGGGGTGGGGTTAGAAAAGGTCGACCCTAAAAATGTCACACCTCACCTTACCTCACGGATTTCCGTCTCCGGCGGTAAGGCCCTTTGAAGAACGGAGCTAACACATTAAAAACCTTCCACGAGAAGGCCGTGCGCGACCGGCCTCAAGCAGTTGTCCCTTGGGCTCTGCGGTCACGCTCCCAGGTCGTTAAGACCAACACTAATCGAATTTCCTTTTGAAGTTCCCCAAGAAATATCCTTCCACGGTGTGGGCAGCCGGGAAGTGATATCAGACCTCATACCCGTAACAGCACACGAGACCAAGCTGGTCACATTCAAATCCTTCCTACACCTCCTAATACCTCTCGTATCTCCATGACTAACCCTCCTCACGTCTCTTTATCATCTCGCACCGCTAGGGCAAACGATTGAAGTACGTGGAACGCTATTCCTGGTCTCCTGAAACCACGCTCTAAACTACACGTAGGAGCTTTTAACGTTCGAACACTGTGTCAAATAGGACAGCAGGCTTCCTTAGCTAGGACTTTAGAATCCCGCGCCATCGATGTGTGCTGCGTCTCCGAAACGCGCATACAGGGTCCGAGTAGCGTCATTCATTTGACCTCACCATGCCAAAATAAAGAACCGATTCGATTCACAATTCGTGTATCTGGAAGCCGTGATTCTGCTTCCCGTGGCCTCGCCGGTGTAGGTATAACATTGAGTCCTAGGGCAGAACTAGCTCCCTTAGAGTGGATCCCAGTAGACAGTCGTTTGTGCGCTGTCCGACTGAACGGAACAGTAAGGATCCGAAAAGATAGGGACATTCGTCGTTGCCTATTCGTCGTCTCTGCCTATTCTCCCACTGACTGCAGCTCAGATGATGTAAAAGATGAGTTTTACAGAAAGCTTTCGGACCTTCTCCGAAAAGCTAAGCGCTCGGATGTAGTAATAGTGGCCGGTGACTTTACTGCTCAAGTAGGTAAACTAAGCGATAGGGAAAGACACCTAGGTGGATCTTATGGTGTCGTGGCTCAAAGAACAGATAATGGCGACCGTCTGTTGCAGCTATGCTCAGATAACCGCCTGTTCCTTGCAAATACTAACTTTAAGCATAAGGAAAAACATCTTTTAACATGGAGACCTAATTCGTCCCAACGTTGGACCCAAATAGATCACATCGCTATCAGCCACCGATGGAGGGGCTCGTTAGAAGACTGTCGCTCATTCTGGAGCACATGCTTAGATTCAGATCATGTTCTGGTACGAGCGCGTATTTGCCTGCATCTTACTGGACGTAGGAAAGACTCTGCAAGGAAACCTCTTAGGGGCCTACTTAATGATAGTCAAGCTAAGAATATATTTCAGGAACAACTAGGAAAACAGTTAGGCAGCCATGTATGTGATGCCCACCCCGAGGCAGTATGGAACGATATCCGAAAAGCTGTGGAAACAGCAGTGATATCTGCTAGTAAGGTAAACCACAAGGTTAGAGAAAAACACTGGATCTCAGCAGCATCTATCGCACTGATAGGTGCTCGGAAACTCATTCCACCTGGCTCTGAACATAATGAGGAACGGAGTCAGCTTAAGCGCCAGCTGACAAGAAGTCTACGCAATGATCGTGAACAGTGGTGGGTAGCGAAAGCAAGAGAGATGGAAAAGGCAGCGACGATAGGTAATAGCAGAAAATTATTCAGACTTGTTAAGGAAACCTACTGTTAGCGAAACACTCTCAGAGAAAGATGGATATATTATACATTCTCAATCCAGGAGATTGGATCGATGGGCAGAACACTTTAGGGATCAGTTCAACTGGCCTTCAGCCACACTTCGGTTTCCCACGATCTCTAGTCAACCTGAATGGCAAGTTAATGTAGGTCCTCCGACTTTTTACGAAGTTGAAAAAGCCATAGGAAATCTGGAGCGAGGGAGAGCAGCAGGTCTTGACAGGTTTACCCGTGAGGTTTTTAAGGATGGTGGTTCAGTATTAGCAGTGAGATTAGGTAGAATTTGGGAACTGGACGTAATCCCATCTGACTGGTCTCAATCACTGATTGTGCCCGTCTATAAGAAAGGACAAAAGTCCTCGTGTGACAATCACAGAGGAATCAGTTTGACTAATCTAGTGTCTAAAATATTAGCCTCAATAATACTTCGACGCCTAATCAAAGCCCGTGAAGAGCAGATTAGAGAAAACCAGGCCGGTTTTCGACCTGGACGTGGTTGTATAGACCACATATTCACGCTACGTCAGGTCCTAGAAAATAGACGCACATTCAGACGCCCCACAATGGTAGTATTTCTCGACCTTAAGGCAGCATTCGACTCTGTCGATCGTAAGGTTCTATGGCAGTGTTTGTCACTGAAAGGAGTACCAAAGAAGTACATTAACCTTGTAAAGGCTCTCTACTCGAACACAACTGGTAGAGTGAGAGCTTATGGCGAACTGTCATCAGAATTGATTACCTCAAGTGGTGTTCGTCAGGGCTGTCCACTCTCCCCATTCTTGTTCAACTTTGTGGTCGACGTACTTTTAGAGATAACACTTTCCTCATCTAAATTTCCAGGGGTTGAACTTTTATCGGTAGGTTCACTTGTTGACTTAGCATATGCAGATGACATAGTTTTATTTGGTGAAGACGCTGGCAAAATGCAGTCTTCTGACCACTCTAAGCAACAATGCAAGCATGTTCGGGATGCGATTCTCCTGCTCGAAATGCAAAATGTTGCTTCAGGATTGGGTGGCATTGACACCCGAACTAATGATAGGGAGTGAAGTAATTGAGCGTGTCGATCGCTTCACTTATCTTGGAAGTCTCATCAGCCCTTGTGGTCTGGTGTGTGACGAAATCTCAGCACGGATACAGAAGTCTCGACTAGCTTTTGCCAACTTGCGTCATTTATGGCGTAGGCGAGATATCCGTCTATCAACCAAAGGACGTGTTTACTGCGCAGCAGTTCGTCCCGTCCTACTTTATGGCAGTGAAACGTGGCCAGTAAGAGTAGAGGATATCCGTAGGCTACTAGTATTTGATCATAGGTGTCTTCGAAATATTGCTCGTATATCATGGGACCATCTAGTAAGTAACACAGTTGTTAGGACACGGGCACTAGGTAAGGATGGCAAATCGATTGTTGAAGTGGTGAAACTTCATCAGTTGAGATGGCTGGGGCATGTGTTACGTATGCCCAACGACCGACTGCCACGACGTGCGATGTTCAATGGTATAGGAGTAGGTTGGAAGAAAGCTAGGGGCGGCCAAACCAAAACATGGCACAAGTCCATGAAGTCACTGACAAGTGGACTGAGTCATGTTGGTAGGTGTAGACTACGTGGTTGGGGACCGCGAGATGATAGCAACCGATGGTTAGAGACCTTGAATGACATGGCTCAACATCGTTTGCAATGGCGCAGGTGCATCCACTCTCTGTGTTCTCCCGAATTCTAATCTTCTGAATTCTTCATGTCTCTTTCTTTCTTCTCTTTCCAAATTTATTTCACTGGATTATACTCTTTAAATAACATCTTCAAACCCTAATTTTTCTGATTACAGCTTATAATTTTACTACATCTAGCACTACGGGATTTGAATCGACCACTGCATCTTTGTGCTAATGTGGTGTGGCAACTCGAACTGATGTATGTACGTACGAAGTTCTACGTTGTTACTGACTGACTGACTGACTCACTGGATTATACTCCTTGAATAACATCTTCAAACCCTAATTTTTCTGATTACAGCTTATAATTTACTACATCTAACACTACGGGATTTGAATCGACAACTGCATCTCTGTGCTAATGTGGTGTGGCAACTCGAACTGATGTACGTACGTACGAAGTTCTACGTTGTTACTGACTGACTGACTGACTCACTGGATTATACTCCTTGAATAACATCTTCAAACCCTAATTTTTCTGATTACAGCTTATAATTTACTACATCTAACACTACGGGATTTGAATCGACCACTGCATCTTTGTGCTAATGTGGTGTGGCAACTCGAACTGGTGTACGTACGTACGAAGTTCTACGTTGTTACTGACTGACTGACTTGCTTCGTAATGCAGTTTGATGATTTGCTCAATGTGTGTCCTATCCACTTCCAGTGTCTTTTCCTAATTTCCTGTCCTGGTAACCGGTTTGTTTTCTCCTATAGTATACTGTTGCTGATGGTATCCGGTCAACAGATACTGAGTATCTTGCGTAGATAATTGTTTATAAGTACTTGTACTTATTTGGTGATAATTCCAGTAGTTTTCCAAGTCTCAGCTCCGTACAATAGAACTGTCTCGATACTCGTATTGAAAATTCTGACTTTGATGTTGGTTGACAGTTGTTTTGAGTTCCATATGTTCTTCAACTGTAGGAATGCGATCCTTGCTTTCCCAATCCTCACCTTTACGTCTGCATCAGATCAGGGACGTGAAAGATTCCAATTCTTCCAGAGTTTCTCCATCAAGTGTGATTGGATAGGTGTTCTCCGTGTTGTATTTGAGAATCTTGCTTTTTCCCTTGTGTATGTTGAAGTATACTGATTTAGAAACTGTTACTACACTAGTTGGCTTGACCCGCCTTTGTTGATGTGTTTGGGATAGAAGGACCATGTCATCTGCGAATTCCAGATCATCTAGTTGCATTCAACCTGTTCATTTTATTCCGTGCTTCCTGTCAAATGTCGAGGTCTTCATAATCCGGTCAACCACCAGATGAAAGAGAAAGAGGGGAGCAGGCAGTTTTGTCTGACTGCAGTTTTCACTTGAAATGCGTCTGTCAGCTGTCCTCCATACACCACTTTGCAGTGTCGTCTGTCGTACGAGTTCCGTATGACGTTGAAGATATCAGGTACTCCATAGTGTTGAAGAAGGTTCCATAATGTTCTCGTATCCACTCTGTCAAATGCTTTCTCATAATCAAGGAAGTTGATGTATAGTGACGAGTTCCATTCAACTGGGTTTGTCTGTGCACGACCAATCCTTACGGAATCTAGCCTGTTGATCTCGAAGCTGGATGTCTACTGAATCTTTCATCCAGTTCAACAACTGTTGAAATTTTTTCCTGTTACCGATGGTAGTGTGATGCCTCTGTAGCCCAGTTCTCACATTTGCTCAGATCTCCTTTCTTTGGCATCTTGATGAGATATCCTTCTTTCCAATCAGTCGGCACTTGTTCTTCCTCCCAAATCTTCCTGAATGGGGTGTGAAGCATGTTTGCAGTTACCTCTATGTCCGGTTTTAGTGCTTCAGCTGTTATGTTGTCATGTCCTGTTACTTTCCCACTCTTGATTTGTCTAATAGACATCCTGATTCCTTCGATCGTTGGTGGAGTGACATCTATAAGAAGGTCTGTGTGTGCTGCTTTGATGTCCAGCAGATCCAATGGAGCTGGTCTTTTCAAGAGTTCGTCAGTGTTCTACCTAACTGTTCCTCTGTTCCTGAATTTCATTGATTAGCTTGCCTTCTTTGTCCTTGACCGGTCTCTCTGGTTTACTATATTTCCCTGTAGTTTCTTCGTTGTTATATACTCGTTTCATATTTCCTTTTCTTGCAGTTTTTTCCTCTATCGTTGCTCAGTTTTCCACGTATTTCTGCTTGTTGGCTTTAAAGTTCTTCACTTGCTTGTTTGCTTCAGCATATTCAGCTTGTGCCTTAACTTTCTCTGCACTTCTTCGGCTATTGTTAATTTCTGTCTTCTTGTTCTTCCTTTCTTGAATCTTGTCCATGGTTCCCATAGAGACCCATTCCCTATGACGATGCTTGTTGCGACCCAGAACCTCCTGACACGTTGAAGCTAGTGCTCCTTTGATCCCTTTCCTGTTGTCCTCCATCATAGTTTCTTTTCCTTTAAGTAGATCTTGTAAGGCTTGCAACCTGTTGGTGACAGCTGTCTTGAATTCGTTGAGTTTGTTATTAAACCTTTGTAATGCTGCTTGTCCGATTGTCTAGTGCTTCTCTAGCTTCAGTTTCATTTTGGCAACCACCTGGTGTTGATCTGAATCTATGTCATCTCTTCTCTTGTTCCTCACGTCTTCCATTGACCTTCTGAATTTTTTACTGATGTAAATATTGTCTATCTGGTTTCCCGTGGTGTGATTTGGTGAAATTCATGTAGCTTTGTGTAGGTGTTTGTGTGGGAATATAGTGCCGCCTGTGACCAGTTTATTGAAGACACATAGCTTCGCAAATCTTTCACAATTTTTGTTTCTCTCTCCCAGTACATGTCGTCCCATGATATCTTCACATCCAGCGTTGTCTGTTCCGACTTTGACACTTAGATCTCCCATTACGATGGTGAGATCCTTTCTTGGGCACATCTCTATGATTGATTGCAGACTCCCACAGAACTGATCCTTATTGTCATCGTTGCTATCATTATTGGGTGCATAACAACGGATAACACTCATTGTAATTCCCTCCTTTTGTTTTGAAGGATGCTTTGATGATCGTTGGTCATTTTATAAGTACATTTCGTGCTTCTTTGGACAGTATCAGAGGAACTCCCTGAGTGTGTGGAGTATTTTCCTCTTCTTGACTAGAGTGCCGCAGCGTTTCTCCCAAATTTATCCTTCGCTGTTCAGCTTGGGTCCCATGGGTTTCTCTGATTCCGAGCACCACCAAGTTCTATCTCCTCATTTTCGTTGCTATTTGACTGGTCGTTCCAGTCTCCAACATTGCCCGGACGTTCCATGTACCTATAAAAATTGTTGCTCTGGTTGTAAGAGGGACATCAACCCCGTGACTTTCGAAGAATCTCAGCTTTCATCATGAAGCGTCAGAAATCTTTCAACTCACAGGACAGGGATTTAATGGTTTAAGTTATTTAGTGTGGTTAGCGTTTTTTCAACAAGGTTCTTTTCTATGGGATTTAGTTGCCGACCACACCTTTACCCAGTCTTGAGACCGGCAGTAAGCCTGTAGCGGACGAGAACACAGGTGAGGACAATCGAATTTATTTTTTAACACAAAATTACAGGACTTAGTAAAATCCGAGAACCATACAGTAAATACTTAGTGTCAATCAATTGTCTCAGACGTCACTGTTCCCTCGTTTCCACAGCAATCATTCTCTGTTCTCGTTCTCTTTTCTTCGATCTTCTTAACCTGCTGCCAGATATTTCACTTTCGATTCATGATACATACTACTTATATCTATCGACATCATTAGCACACACACCAGCCCTAGAAGAGCTACAGGCGGAGTTTGGTTTATATTTAGCAATAAATAAAAAACGAAAATTGTTTTTACTGTCGTTCCACCATTTAATCCTAATTGCTTTATCAATGTAATAAAGAAACGTCATTAAAGTGTTACTCCGTGTTTTTTTACGTATTGGCAAATTTAAATTGCTAATAATGATATCATTTTTCAAATGCTCAAATTTTTTTCAAATCAGTAAGTCAGTGACCATACGTTAACCACCAACTGACAGATTAGTAGTCTGGAAGCTTGCAAGTGCGATTCTACCCACACGTTGTGGTGATGCATAAAATGGACGTATTTATTTTACTGCATACAAATTATTCTAGTTATATACAGAGGTGTTTCATGAAAGTGTCGCTTGTTGCATTTAAATCCAACTAATTTAACCGGTGTAATAGGTTTAGCTGTTCTTGTTTCATACAGTCCCATGAGCTATTTTGTTATGCTTTGTGTCTATGTTCTACAGTTATGCTCATATGTAGATTCTGTAGTGTTAGTGGTGTACAAACATCGTTCGCAGAATCTTATTTTGTAACAAAATATTACTTTGTCATAAATAGCTTGCAGTATAATGTATTATACTAGGTAGGTATCATTACCAGGGTTCAACTTGATAATTTCGAATAAATTGGTCGCAGATAGTATTCTTGTTTTGTTCCTTTGTACTATTTAAACTTGATTAATATTGATTTTGTTATTTATTTTCTGAAGAAATGGCTTACAGTAAGTCACGAAACATCAGAAAATTTAATTTTTCTACTCATCGTGATATTACAAATATATTTATTTATTTATATCATACTAGGTATTTATTTCCTTAAAATTTCATATAAATGTGCAGATTCTTTTATTTTTTATTGAATAATCATAACTGATTTAACTATTTCTTTTTATTTTCTCAAGTATAAAGCGTTTATAGAAAATGGAAATTTGGATCCAGACTTATCTTCATTGTTAACTAAAAATAATGCTGATGTTATTTCTCACTGCCAGTCAAGTAATAAGAATAATGGCAGGAATTCACTATCGAGTTATAATAATGCAACCGGTTCGACTCCTGTTGTGCTTGACAGGGAAATTTTAGAAGATCTTAAATCGTTCAGCCTTAATTCATATTCTGATAGTAATCTATCAGTTGTTGAAAGTGATAAGACCCTATTTGAAAGTGAAATAGCTAGCAGAAGTAGAGCTTATAATAACTTTCTAACCCATTCAGATGAAGAAATTGTACCTAAAATATGTAACCTAACAAAAGAGAATGATTTTCCAACTGACTCACTATTAGATCATGATAGTATGATTGGTTTAATTCCTTCTGTTATACCGAAAGACGAATCAGAACAGACACACAATGGTGATCAAAATTCACATAATGGGGACCAGTTGTCAATTGGGAGTGATAATAGTGTTAGTTCACAAACCAGTGAATCGGTGTTAGAATATAGCAGCACTGATGAGAATGAGAATGATCCTGGTAGTGAGTGTGAAGTTGTTGGCGATCCGCAAGTATCATGTGGAAATCTCCTTAGTTCTTCTTCACTAACAACTCCCAGTACCCAGAAATTATTAATGAGTGGTCTTAGGCTATTGGGTAAAGCAGGAACATATATACAACGTCGACTTTCTGTTTCTCTTCATTGTACGCGTTGTCGCTTATCTTTCCAGTGGCTTTTCACTTTTCATGGGGCTCGAGCTATGAATAATTTTAATGATCCAAATACAGCGTGTAGACTTTTGCGTTCACTCCCACCATACACAACTCATTGTGCACGTTGTCATCAAAAATTGACTTTACTTTTCCAGTCTAGTCTAGCACATGCATTCGACAACAATATTGGAACTCTACATTTAGATGGTTGTATTGCTGACGATGTTCCACCGAAACAGTCTGATGGTATTATTTTATGTACTGGATGCTTCAATTCAGTGCGAGTCACCGTGAGTTTTTTTGTGCTGATTTTTTATTCGCCATTATGTTTATCATATGAATAGCTTGTAAATTTCGACACAACAAAGTGGCATGTACTATAGAATAATTCTCAACATAACTCTCTTTGGAACACTGAAAGGAAGTCATTTTCTTGAACTCATTAGATTGGTTCAGAGGATATTTTAACATTAAATATATGTTGCAAGGTTTTTATTTTGACAGAAATAATCTGATTGTAATATTCAAATAAGTAGAAAATCAAACTTCTAGTGTTCCGCGACTTAGTGTAACTTATTTCGTCAGAAAACAAATAACTTTTTGCAAACTGAGGTATGTTTAGTTAGTTCAAGGAACAAAGCATTAAAAATTTAATACATACATGTTGGACCACAACATAACATGTTATTCAGACCAAAGGTAAGGCGTATTTTTATGTATTTATGCGTTTGCAAGTAAGTGTGAAAGTGAACACATGTAGTGTGAACTACTTTTTAGCTTGCATGCACTACCCCTTAAGCGGTCGAATTCATAAAACCATGCACACTAATAGTAATCAACCCACTTACCAGTGATTAATTTCGAGAAGTCGTTTCTGGAGTCTTAGTGAGAAGCAGCGACTAGAGGAGTCCAATCGTGTAGGGAGCGAGGCAGATATCCACCAATCCAATTTGACGTTGGCTACGCAATATCGTAAATTGACTTAACTTAGGGAAACATACCACTGGATATCAACACAGTGGTATGAAGGCTAAGTGCTCGTCCCGTTACCTAAAGATCCTAGTGGGATCATAGTTGTGTACTATTGAAGAGTCCTGTTCTAGAGCCTCAAAACTCCCTCGTTTGGCCAAGGGCGGGGAGAACCCATTCTTCCTCTTGAAATGCTTTCATATGGCCACGTATATATAAGCACTGTCAGGGAAGTCCTACTCATCGCCTTCTCGAGGCGAGGGTGTTGTTAACAAAATTCAAAAGAAGAAAAGTAAATTTCCGTCTCTTAAAGCTGATTGATGGGTACGGAGGTTCCATCTAAGGCAGTTTGAAAACCTTGATTCCAAACCAGTGATACATATGAGCTATAAGATCCTGAGGGAACAGGTGTCGTATGAACCCATTGTTGATCACTGGCTACGATGGAACTTCGTCTGCTAACACTGCGCTACTCTCTTGTAGACTAGACCTCTTAATCAAAGGTAGTCCCCTAAAAGGACCGCCTGTTTCGGTTTTTTTGCTCGGTCGGTATCTCAGGCTACACACAATTAATAATAGTTGCGACTGAAAAAAATCGTGCTAGCTTCAGTCTTCATTCTCTTAACATATGCTCCCAACTGTTTGGTAACTTTCGTTTTATCTAACATTTTTTCGCTTATTTATTCCCTTTTATTTCCATTTTGTGCATATCTTTATTTTTCAACTCATACATCAGCTGGCCAATGACGGAAATCCTATCCTATCTAAACGATCTGAAGCCAGCAGCTGGTCGAAAGTTGATCGCTACTACCAAATACAAATTTTAAACTAGCCTTTCTGAAGCCATGTATGCCATTCAAACTGCTCTTCTATTTATTTGTTTGAACACATAAATACTGGTACAAGAGGGCACCAAATATATATACGCTTACTTAATAAGTCCTGAAGAGATGATAGGCATAAGGTTTATTTCAGCCTCGGCTTTTCGTAAGTCTGCGTCTCTTAATGTTGCCTCACTTTTAATTCATTTGAACTCATAAACATTGGTACAAAGGGCTACCGAGTACATACACACAAGTCACTTGATTTATGTGTGAGCTATGCTATTGCCCGGGTGCCCAAACCGAAGCAGGTGGTTTCCTTGGAGGGCCACACCCGGAGCCTTCAACCTAAAGGTCTGATCCACAAGACAGTGAAGCAAAGTCAGGAAATGCAGTCTCACGGTAACTGGTGACCAACGATTGGTTCATATACCATTTGTTCCTTCAGGATCCTGGAGCCCATGTGCACCACTGGTTTGGAATCAGGGTTTTCCAACTCCCCTAGGTGGATTATCTGTGTCCACCAGCCCGGTTAAGGCGCCGGACACTCTCTTTTCGTCCTCTCAATTTCGTAAACAACACCCCCGTCACGAGAAGGCAGTGAGTAGAACTTCCGTGGCAGTGGTTGTATGCACGTGGCCATGTGAGAGCATTTAAAGAAGGGAGCAGACTCTCCCCACCCTCGGCCGTACCAGAGCATTTGGGGGTCTCACTGCCTTGCATATTTTTCTACTTTTAGGTCGTAAGCTCAGGGAGTAGTTTCATAAGAGAACTGCCTACTCTTACCTCACTTTCCGGACCAACCTCGTGCGTATAATATTAAGCCATTATTAGCCCAGTAGAGTTTACCGGTAAATCATACACCTTCCCTTGTATTTGAAGAAGCCACTTCTAATTAGTTCAATATTTTCATTATCGATTCGGTGGTTGTCCACTGATATATTTCGTTATTGTTGATTTGATATATGTTTTTAAGCTCTACATGAGTATGAAGTGCTCTTGTGTAACATAGATCTTCGTTGGAACGTGTTAAGTTTGTCTTCTTATTCAGTAAATAGTTAGTGTCAGTTAATGGTGCACTGTCTCATTTTTCCCCCAAAATAACCCTCTTATATACTTAAACTGTTTTTTGTTCATCTAACAGGGACTTGATTTTGACTGTCCTCTTACACGACGTTGCTTCAATTGTCACTCTTTGACTGGATTAGAGTTTAGCAAATTTCAGTTGGAATTATTAAAACAACCTTCAAATTGTAAGTACCGCTTAATATATTATATAGCAAGGTAAAAAATATTCGAAAATTATATTTTGTGTTATTGATTAGTGTTTATACGCTATTTAATTTTGTTTTTAAACAGTTTTTTGGGTTTTTAATACTTCCTCTTATTCCCTTTTCAGATAATCCTAGAACAAATTCGCTTAAATAAAACATGCGTTCCGCGATCTCGTAATAAAAAGGGACAGGAATGGGGGATAAGTTATAGATAATATTTTGGTAGTTAAAGTTGAAAACTGTAAATGAATGGTGATTAAGATTTCATTTGTTTGCTGTAGAGTTTAGAGATCCTGGCTTCTCATAATGCCAATAGTTTTCATAAAAGAGAAAAGCAGTCGTTTCATCAGTTTCATGTGTTGTGATATTTGCTGAAAATTTCGAAAGTTATCAAGGTATTTAATCAACTGATACTTCGTCCATATCAGACTTATTTGTAAAGTCATCCAAGATGAGATAATATTTCGTTACGTTTTATAAAATTTGATAGATACACTGATCTTTTATCGAAGTTATAAACTCGTAAGACATAATATGTATCATCAATTAGAGAAAGTCCTTCATTTGACTGTTCACTTGTGCATAAAGTATCATGAAAGCTAGACCTATTGTCATAAGGATCAGTCTGAAATTGATAGTTACCGTAGTTTATTGAGATCAAAGCCTTTGAAAATCATTCACGTCCATGCTAATGAAACCTATCGAATTTCAGTACCGTCTATTTTGTATCTTACAACTTGTTTTTCACTCACTATATAAAGTAAAAAGTGAAAAGACTGTATACTACCTGGACTGTAATGACCGAAACCGTCTCATGATTGCGGTGTTAAAACTATAGGGAATTCGGGAACTATTGAGAAAAACAACACTGGCCGCTTACTTTGTTATTTAGGGTCCATAGACACTGTGATAAAATCTTAACTTACTAAGTATCATGTAATTTGGTCCTGAAAATTGTTGGCTTTACGAAAACTCGCAGTATTGAATGAAGTCGTTATTACTATTTCGTTGTGAAAAAGCTAGTGGGGTCCGGACAAAGACATGACATTTGTTCATAAAAACATTTCAGGCGGATACAACAAATTACAAAGTCGAATAAAATCAGCTACATCAGAGTTATTGTTTCATGAAATCTACGGATATCCAGTGAGTATATCACTCAAACTGATGTATGATTTAAACCCTAATTTATTTTCATGTGTAAGTAATTTAACCTGACTGGTACTTTAAAAAGTCATCTGGCGTTAACATAACCTTTAGCAAGCTGAAATATTCCACTTATTCTGATCAGTAAATAATAATCAAAGACAAGATAAATCATACAAATTATTTCTTCACTAATTGAGTTCACGCATAATGTAATACCCTACCTTATTATCGCTTTTGATAAGTGTTTTTGGAAAGGATTCTGTTGTTTTGCCACTTAACACATAAAAAAAATCACTGATAAAATAATGATAATGACAAGAATAATTTACCAATTTAGTGATAAATTTATTGCTGTCTCTCTGGATACATAAATCAGGTTTTGATTTTTTATTGCTGTTATTTTGACAAACCGAAGAGACGCTGCATTTTTTTGTGTTGATTATTTTGAATACGTCACTTACATTCACTTCATGTCTACTGTCGAGATGTTTGGCAATTACACTTGTGAAGACTTTATTCTTTTTCAGTGTTAGGTTCAGAAAAATCACTAACATAATTAACCACGGGATAAGTGTCGCATTGAAGGTTTCTTACCAGCCAGCAAGGCTGACGACGCTATTTGAAAGGAACTGCTCTCTCAAACAAACAAAAATTAACAGGTCTTCTTTTCTCAGTACCTCCAACTGCATTTATCAATTTACATGTACGTGCCAAAGCACATACATTAGTATAACAGAGAAGAGAGTGCATGTTGGCATTTTCGAACACATTACAAAGAACTTGAGACCGAGACACAATGGCTCTATAGAGTGCAATAGCTTATGAAATGTCAAGTAAATGCCGTTATTTGTTATTGTTTATTCCTAACACCGTACTACTGTTTATTCCCATAAATTATTGTTAGCCAAGAGTGTGAAAATAGATGGCACAAACGAAGATTTGTCTTCTCAAATTTCCCGAAGAATGCGACGTACAATGAATTCAGCTCAAAATACACTCATCCAGGATGGATCACCTTTACCAGCTTATGGCAGCTGTAAGCACTATCGCAAAAGCTATCGATGGCTGAGGTAAGTCTAACATGCATCCCGTCAATGTTTGCTAGTGTTAAGCGTTTTCAACAACCTAGATTTCTATGCAAACTTCGGGCTAAAAAAATTTCAATCGTCGACCTTTCTCCATTCTCAATTTGTTTTCAGATGGTACACTGTTGAACAAACAATGTAGGCATCAATCACCTTGAATTACTTGTAATTAAACATTTAGGAATCAGCTTGAAAAGTTAATTTGGTGAAAAACCTTTCGATCTCTCATACATCCAAAGTGTATCCGATGTGGCATTCATAGGATTGTGGTGGTCGGTATTCGATATAATCCTTAAACTTCGTATACAGCTCGTCTTGATAACCGTTCTATGTAACGTCCCAACGGTATATTAATCAGAAGACAAATACGAAGTGTTGATTACGTTTATTACGAGACCACACACATATATCCAAATGTACAGATGCGTTAAACAAGCATAGAAGAGTTGTGCTGAAAGGCAAGCTAGCGAGCGAGAGCTATAGCAAAGCAATTTTGACACGTATGGAAGATGGCTGGGAAGCCAACTCCAATTCAAGCCGGGCATTACTCAATATTTATAGGCAGACAAAATAAACTACAGACATGTGATGAGTCATGGGACATGAAGTGTACACACACATACGCTCATATGAAAACAGTCAAGGCTAATAAGCGAATAATTAACAAGGTCAAAACATGACTCAGGTAGAATGAATAGAATGGAATGTCCGGAAACTAGAATAAGATATATTATGGGCTAAAACTAATGTCTAACACTACAGGATAACAATTAGCATCCGTATGCCTGAAATCAGAAACCTAAGCAGTATTGAAAAGAAGTTTAGTTAGCTAGACTTGATAACCAGCTTAACATTTGAAAAGTAGTACGCTATATATAGAGGACATGGCAGCTTACGTTTGAAACGAATGCTAGCAACAGGAAAATTTACACAACGTTCACAAGCTTTATTATTTTGTCTTGAGAGAATAAAAGTGTATACAGTCGGCAAAAAACATGGCCTTATTGACAACAGTATTCACTTGATTTTGTTTTACTTCTAAAAGGTTTCCTTGTTGTGGACGTCTGGAACCATGTGATGTCTGTCATGATAATTCTGCTGTTGATGGACACGAAATGGAACTGGCTACTCGTATGATTTGTGGGTTTTGTTCTAAAGAACAACCATTTTCTACTAACAAACCATGTGTAAGATGTGACAAGATGCTATCAGGAACTCGATCTTCACATTGGGAAGGTGGGAAAGGATGTCGTAATCAAGTAACTATGTCTCGAAAAGATTCAAGGAAATATTCTCATGTCAACAAGGTTATATCCAAGAAGAAAACCAAGCGAAGTAAATGATCAGTACATTTAAAACCGTTTACAGCTCTTTACAAGATTCAGTATAAACATGTATTACTTCAAAATTCGCAACATATAACAGCAAAGTAGTTCTAAAAATGGAAATTATTCTTTCTAATCTATGGTTCTACAATTAGTCGAAACTATTGTTCAAATACATCTCAAGAAATTATAGAATACGGATTTAAGATTTGCCTTACATATAACTATTCTCTCGAAACACTAATATAAACTCATTTCTGTGGAACCTGATGGTAATTTTTTTAAAAGAATATTTTTCGTCCACGTGTTTCAAATAGCAATTATTACCCACAGTAAGTTAACATTTCCGTGATATTCCAGTACATTTCTTTGTACATTAAACTTCAGAAAACAGAATCTAGTTTATGAGTTTGAAATATCACTTCCCTATGAACATTTATTTTATATTCATATTTTAGAAAAGATTATTGAATTGTCAAACAGGTTCATTTTCCTGAATATTTTTTATTGTTTCAAACAACCAACTAACCATATTGTTTTATTTCTAGTTTCTTTATGTCTAAAAACATGAGTTTTCTTTACAAACTTCTTCCAATTCAATATCATGATAATCCTGGTGACAAAGATTTTATTTAATAGAGTATTCTGGTATTTACATAATTATTATGATAAAGCTCTTTTTTTATCTCCGAAAATTTAATTTATATAAACAAGTTGTCTTTATAGGAATTCAATGATCCGATTATTTGATTTCTATAAATTTAGTATTATCTAGTAATATTTGAAACAATGCATCCAAATAAAAACTAAAAATATGTCAAGAATCTCCGCTTAACCAGTATATTCAAATGTAAAATACAAATGTACAATAATTTAAACATAAAGTCAATAAAAATGATTAATTTCTGCTTTAAGATTGTATATTAAAAGTAACCTAGGTAGTTTGATAGTAAGTTTTGATAAATTTCTACAAATTATTTAAAAGTTGTCTTTTTACTTAAAAAATATTTTTCGACTATGTTGTGGCAATTTTAAAAGAATGAATATAACATGATGCGTCATTTAATAGCTAAAAAAAAGTTTGCACATGTTTGCCAATCTGTTTCTATAGCATATATGAAATGTACAAGATATGGAGATGTGTAGAATGTCATTTATACGTTGCTTTTCAAAATCAATGGACTGTTTCCGCAAACGAGTGTGTATAAATTACGGAAAGCCGACGCATGATTGCTGGAAAAAGAGTAATAGAAGGAGGTTCATTATTTTAATAATGATACTATTTGACTTTTCTTACTTTGATTAAATTCATAGTAAAAAAAGGAGGTTAGTGATGATTTAAGACGACTACAAATTACAAAATCTTTATTAACCATTTGTACACAAATATGCTTTGTGAAAAACACAAAGCACTCTTGGATATAAAATTAATTTAACAGTGTACACATGCGACAGTAAACCATTGCTTTCATTAGTGTTGTAATTTTTTTACAATCCTGTTATGTTCGTTAAACTTGAATGCTACTATTGATTCGTCTTACTCGGAACGAAACGAAGAATCAAGGATTCAGAGACTCGATAGGCTATACTGGTCCGTTGTCCCCGACTCAGCTAACTCGACCCAGAAGTCTTGGTAAGATGTAGAAAGTGTATTCTACAGACAACCAGAAGATACCAGGTCCATCAAGCGTATTTATACAAAATATATATAATCGATATTGCCATGGAAGTTTTTAAACATTTAATCGATTAGTTCGTCAGTCGACTATGTGCGTGGGTGGTAAGAAATGCCCAAGCATACATCTGCATACAAGCTCCACAAAGATAAAATTACAAAATATGAGTTTTGGGGATCTAACGTCCCCAACAAATCCCTAAAAAGTAACAGTCGTGCATATTTAAACAACGGGGATATATGTCGATAATATTTTACGTTAGAAAGATTTGTCAATAGACAAATGTGATATAAATTACTTAACAGCATATTAACTCAAGTTACAAGGACTTATTCAGATGCGATGCTCCGGGATGAAACGAAAATAATAATGACATTTCGGCAGTACTCAGGTGGATGTTATTTGCGAATTAATTATTAAAAGAAATTAATGCAAACTGCTTCGGAAAAAAGTGCAATTGTTAGCAATATAAGCGTATCTCAGATCCTTATTTTTATTTCAAATAATAATCTATTTTGAAGACACAGTACAGCGAAAACTTGAGAAGTTGATTTCATCTCTTGTTAAAATACACTGTGTTAATTTATATGATTTGGGAAGGAACGAACAAACAATTATTTAATGAATTTTGAAGCATGCTTTTGTACAGTTACCTAAATGAACATGAATTTCTTCATAAGAAATGAATTAATGTAATTTTTTATTTACACGCATTGAGAACTTTAGATGAATATTTGTGATTTAGTTAAATAAAACTTGAAATTTTTCTATATGATGTCATCCTTTTAAAGCATTTTTGGCTGATGCATGGGAAAGCATTAAAACAAATGAGTGTTACATTAACACGTTGGTGTACGATGTCATGAATATACTTATAATTTCAGGAATACTGTCTACATTTGTTAATATAATTCGACAAGACATAGATAGATTAGGTATACGGAAAGCATGGCTTCGTTAGTGAAACATACATGCATAAAGTTGACTAATTTCAATGGCGAAAAGGTGTTATTTGACGATCCAGGTAATGCATAAAATATCTGGTTTATAAATGCTGTTTTTGCCAAAAGGGGATATTTAAAATCATATTTGTATCACAAAATCAATTCGCTTAATTAACAGCAAGAAAGACTGATAGATTAACCTTCTAGTGGTATCTCTTCAAATTCCAGTATTATTATTCATAAAAATAGAAAAGCAAAAAACCGATAACACTATTTGCTATGAAATGTTTAAGTAGTAACCAAGTTAAAAATGTAACTAACATGAAAACACATTTCCTCATCAAATGATCACAGACTTACATCGTTTTTGTGAATAGATGATCCACAAGCAAATTAGGTAGATTTGCTTTAAAAGTGTTTAAAAGTTCGAGTTCTGTTTGGACAGATTCAAGCTCACTCCAAAGGTTTGTAAATAATAATGCTTGTTTCGCGCTGCCGTTGAATACACACATTTGAGGCCATGCCGTTAACGCTAATAAACGGGAAAATGCTCCCGGAGTGCTAGGACAGTTGCCTTCGGTTTATAAAAGTGATGAAAAACATTAGATATATCTGAGAAGACGAACGTTTACTTGAATCAGCAAAACCATAAGAATTGTTACTAGTCCTAGAAACTGGGACTCTGTTCTTTTATTAAAGTTGAGCAAATAAGGCTACTGAACTTTCCTTGTCTGGTCATGCTCTGATAAGTTTCTTGAGTACTATTAGTGTTTTAATCACATAGTTCACATTCATCCACTTTGTATAGCTCTCAGCATTCAGAGTATCATCGTTAATCCGGGGTAAGTGGGTCTTTGGTTTTCGAAAAATTTTATTTGGACGCTTACTATTTTACATTATATGTCATGATAATTGACGGAATATCAGCAATTAGAATACGTATCTGTCTATATTGGACTTATGAGACTACAATTTGGACGTTAGAAAATATAACGTAATGTATTATAAGTGGATTTACTGTATCCGTTTTATATTAAAATATTGCGATCAACTGATCTTATTTACTGCTCAGTATTAAAACAGGATGGAACAGTTCATTGTTAAATCGTCAGTTGCTGCGGAAATTAGTATAGTATTTCGGTTCCGCACTAGCACATATATTAATGGAAAGTAAGTTTCAATTACAGTATATGAATAGACTATGTTTAGGCTATAAAAAGAGGTCAAGTAGTAGCAGCGTTTGTACTTGTGAGATCGCAGCTGGCTACAAATTTATAAGGTTAAATATGATTTCCCTATAGATCCTATATTTCTCCTAAATAGGAGCTATAAAAGCTTAGGGTTGCCAAATGTGTTTTCACAATTCCTGCTCTACAACTGTATTATCGATTACATGTATAAATTACACAGTCATTACAAACCTGATAATACAAGTTTCTAGGGAACGCCTGCCAACTTTTTCTTACTTTAAATAGAATCATAGGTATATGAAACGCAATTCGGATGTGAAAGCAGTGATTTTCTTACCTATAGTCAGAAACGCTTCATATGGACTTGGAGGAGCAACTAGTTTAACTGGGTGTTTTGAAGCAAACCAGGCACTTATGGGATCATTATGAGTGAGAAGATCATTAAGGACATTCGTTGTTGACAAGTCGCTTGAATCAGGGTTCACCTTTGTCATCAGTAATTCCAACAGTTTTAAAATGAGGCTGAATCTTGAAAAAACGTACTGAATCCAATTAATTTCATCTTGACTGACTTTCTGTACATCTACATACAAATTAGTAATCAAAAGATAACTAGATATTAGAATTCGTGCGAAAATCAATAAGCATTCGTTGACAGAGTAATAACAAGGTTTGCAGAATAAGATGGGTTCATTCTGCTTCACAGTTTCTCATCAACTGCATACAGCCTAGAACTACAATTACTGATATGAATATAATTATTAACAAATGTTTAGCATTCTTTAGTTTGTAAAGTTCAGACAAGTGTTCAAAACATAACCAAGATTGTAATAATAACAACAGGGATACAGAGTGTGTGAATAAGCATAGTTAAGGCCGTCGTGTGTTTATATGTTGGGAAGTATAATAGTTAAGGGGTTATGTAAGGGTAATAAAACTAGTAATTGATTGGGTGATCGCTGAACATGATAAAATAAACAAATGTGGGAACAGCCATCAGATTATGTAAGAGATGAATATTAGAAGACGAAAAAATAATAAGGTGGGATACATGATTGAAAAAAATGAAGCTGACGAAAGCTACTAGACAAATATCCAATCACCATGGCAGGGAAAGGCTAATCAAGCTTTCCTTCTGTATACATAGGTCAGGTCGGGGACATTTGATAGCGATCGCCTCTGCAAAACGGAATAAAATATGTTTCCCATCTGTTGATTATTTTGAAAGTGTCTTTTACATTCACGTCGTTCCCACTATCGTGATGTCTGGCAACTGCATTTGTAAAGAGTAATTCCTTTCAGTCATAGGTCCCTAGGAATACGTTCAGAAAAACTTGTAGAGAGCCTTCCCTCTGTCCTTCGTAAGTACATGTAGACCATGGGACCACTACTAGGGCCTGTCTTGGCCGATATATTCATGGCTAGACTAGAACAAACGAGACTGAAACAGTGAATCCATAAACAGCATACTACACGAGATATGTCAGCGATACGTTCATTATTTGTGATAACATGGACCACCGTTCTCGGTTACTTAGTCACTCCAAAAATAACACAACGAAAGAGATAACCAATTCAGTTTTTTAGATCTTAGTGTAAAACGGAAAAATGATAGACATCTTGAGAAAAGCATATATAGGAAGTAAACATGGATAGGACAGTATTGGGACAGCTTTTATCATATCAGTAACAAAAAGTGTTTGGTCAGAACGAGTTTCTATCGATATATCTCGGTGGATAACCATTTTTGATGAGGGTCTGTCGAAGATAAAATAGTCCCCCATCTATTGTGTCATTGGAACAAATTCGCCTGATTCTTGAGGATAAAGAATGAATTAGGTTCCTTTTCTACTTACTGGAACCCAACTGTGGAAGTTCGTGTATTGTCCATTCCAAGTGGGTTTTCTATGTATCGATCTCTGTAATAAACCGTCCGGTATTCTTCTTAAATGGTACCTAGACCACATGACAAAGCACTGACAGCAGAGAAAAAACTCTAACTATGAATATGGAATTTAAGGGAGATACGGCTGCTGAAATCCTAAATAAACGGATTTTGAAACCATTGAATAAAACATTCCACGCAGCCAAGCTTCGAATCATCTTCTCTAGCCGACCTACCATTCTGGGTTGTGTTAAGGACAAACTTTCGCTTTGGGCCACTTCAATGTGTATCTGTAAATTTACTTGCTCATGTGGGGCATGTTACATAGGCCGAACAAAGCGATCATTATCCAAACGCATCTCGGAACATTATCCGGCCTGGCTCTTGAAAGGGGAACGAAAAACAAACACGAGTTCGATACAGGAGCACTTAATCAACTGTGGGCATATCGCTCCAAAAGACTCTTCCTTTAAGATAGTTTACAGAGTCAAAGGAACTGGATCGAAGGGGGTTCGAATCAAAATTTTATGCACCGCAGAGGCATCGGCAATCCACAAACTAAAGCCTGAACTTTGCGTGCAGAAACGATTTGTCCAACCTCTCATCCTTCCCTGGCCCTAATTCCCTCAACGGGTATGTTTCTAGGTGTTTTTGTTTTGTTTCCTGCACTTTTATTATTATCTATATTTTTAAATTACTATTTTGCACTTTAAACTCTAATCATTTATTATTATTACCTTTTACAAGTTTTCTTGATTGTCATTCAGTTTATTATTATGATCTTTGTTGTTTTGTCGTTTTTCTTCATATCTGTCAATTGGACTATTATCTGACCCATAAATTTTGTTCTTCCTTACCCCTTGATTAGTACGTTAACCTCATTTGTTATTTATTGTCGAATCCATTTTTTGTGATGCAATCCTTTCTATCCTTCTATAGACATACACTTTCCATATAACTATATATATGAATGTAAAGCTTAAGTAAATGATTTCGTCGAAAAGAAAATTTTCTTCGCCGAATTCTCTTTTTCTTATTTAATGACACTATGGGTTATTTTAATTATCCAAAAAATGGGTACCCGAGGTAGTTTATTACATTAAGACCTGAAAAACTGGATTGGTTATCTCTTGACATTTTTCTCTTGAAGTGGGAAAATTTATATGATATCACTACATTAAAAAAAACTCATATACGGTTATCAGACTAATGATTATAATAAAACATGTGTTTCATATTGTTGGTTGATGAATCATGCGTTTTGAACTTTAATTTATAAGTTTCTTACAAAAAGAATGTCACTGAAATATATTTTTGCTGTGGCAAGCAGATTCTATACGTCCCCATTGAGGTGTGGAATAAAGTACCTAAATACACTCTTGTGTGTATTTGGCAATTGTTTGGTGGTAAGGACAGCTAATCTCTTTTGCTGTAATGGTTATTCAACTTTAGTGAAATGTGTTTACTCGTTTCATATCGCTACAATACATAATTTTTTACTCCTTACTAAAGCTCCGCGTGTCGCATAATTGCTGTATTATTTTGACAACCAGTTTATTTTTTAAACATTCATTTGAACAATTTGGTATTATTAACTGGAGTGACCAGGGTATAGCAATTTCAGGTCGCTTTTTGTCTAAGAGAAATAAAGAAACCTAACTTTTATTATTGTTAGTTTTACGCAGAATTCCTGTGGTATTAGCCGATATTTTTATCGACGATGTGAGTGTAACCATCCACTTTCGAATGATATTGAAATTAATGGTGACCCTGGAAAACTGAGTGTAAATCCATCAGTCCGTGAAGTGATTTCGAACGAGCAGAGTCACTGACTGCTGAATTTTATATTCGCAAAGGTTTGCAAATACTATATATATATATATATATATATATATATATATATATATATATATATATATATATATATATATATATATATATATATACAATGTAACTCTTTTTGGAAAGGTTAACTGGAACACAACTAGTGAGGGATCTAGCTTACATTAAATCAACTGGGACAGAGAAGTAAATTCAAAAACATTCATCTAACGGTTTACATCTTGTTAAAATTAATTTAACTCACGTAAAAGTCGCTTTACATTAGATGAAGAAAATTGTAAAGGGTGACGGGCAGAAGCGTTGTGTATCTAATCACGAGCATTAAGATGAACTTCGTTGAAATTGATGCAAATAAGTCGGCTTACAATTTCATGTAGTAGTACAATGAAACGTATGGAGTATATGAAAGGGACAGAATATATAACAGTAAAAAAATCATCCGGTTCTCCGGAAAAAGTAAAAACGGTAAACCAGAGAAAATGATCCTTTTGAAGTTCATTTGCATTATTACCCTTACGTCTTTTTGAACCGGTGACTACAACCATTTTGAGTTTTCTGACACGACTTAGCAACTTTATGAAATGCTGTTATATAACTATTCTAGCCAAATTGCAGATAATATTACGTTTTCGGGGTCGGTGTGCATAAGATGATTATTTTATCAACAACCACAGTTGCATCAACCTCAGTGAGCTTGCAAGTTCTGATTCACTTGTGTTAAACCTGTAAAGCTTAGTTGTACGCGTATTGGCCAAACGAACATTACTCAGTTGTACCGTAAGGAAAAGAACAGTTTATCGAACTGATCACGAAAAGTTTTATAAAGTATACGAAATTAAAATTAAGTAGTTTTACATCTTTTACGAAAGTGATACAACCACATCTTCAAAATTTAATAAAATAAAATTTTAACAGCTGAAATTAATCTATTTAGTTGTGATAAATAATACTCACCAATGCAACTCACAAGACTAGTGAATTTTTCGAACGAAGCGATGGCAAGGTCACACTTTTGAATAGCAAAGCACATACTAGAAAACAGTTTGGATTCCATGGGGATCTGAGGAAAATATTAAAAAGCAAGGTGTAGAACATTGACGCTCCGAAAATTCATTAATACAACACTGTCGAAATCATAAATATAAATTAAAATTGCAATAACTGTGGCCAATTACATAATTTACGTTGGGTTTTCACGTAGAAGCTAAAAAATATAACTGCACATTTATTGCCGGTAAACCATTACACTTTATTATGACGAAAATGATATAAACTTTAAGTGATAAACCCAAGAATTTAAGAATTAAAGTTCTCTCAAAACTTTCAGTTTGTATTGTAAAAAAGTAGTGCAGGTGTCCTTAAGCCTACTATATGTTAAAAAATTGGAGTATCCTTAGACCAATCGGAACATTTTTTGCCAGAACTTACAATCTAAATTGTTATTCCAGCGACTAAGAATAAAATAACAACTCACCAAATATATTTCGATTCATTCTGATTTAAGGGCTATTAATACTACTCATTTGTCCAAATTAAAGTGAAGTGGGATACGGACATGAGAACTTACGGTAGGAAGATAAGTTCTAAATCACTAAACCATCACTACACACTAAATGTTGTTAGCTTCTATGTTATGGCACATATCAATCCATAATCAGTAAAAAATATACAGCTGCACAGGGTATATAAGTTCATTTGAGAAATCCATGTTTTTCCACCACTCAAAGCTTACACTGTTACCAATTTTCTTTTAAAATTATTTTTCCAATACGTATATCCATCAAATAGGTGGAAAAGACACTGTCTCATTTAATTAGGTAGACAATTTTCTAAAACCGGATTAGATATGCCTAAGGGTGATCAACCTGTTTTTTTTCAAAATCAGGTACATCTTGTGTATATTAATTACCAGATTGTTGAGATTAAACCACGAGTGTGAGTAAATAAAACAGACCTTGAACATCAAAGCCCAATGTTAATTAAACTTTCTATCAAGCCGGGTTCGGCACAGAAATCGGTTTAAATTGCGACCAAATGCTTGGGTAGCTAAAGCATGAGACACCTATCTACATACCTTTGAGAAACAAACTACTCGGCAGACAACTGATTTGAGAAAATTAGCTGAAAAATAATTGATCAAATAACGTGTAGATCTAACTTAAATATACGAGCACTTATAGAGGTAGATTTCATGAGAATCATAATACCAGCAGACACAGTACATTTACGCGTAAATTTGTTAGAACACTGACCTGACAGCACAGTAACTTGGATAGTCAATTAAAAGTTGTCAGCTAGATAATCATATGATTAATTTAAGTTTATGCTGTAGTGATGACAGTGATAATCAGTAAGTTTATAAACTAAAAATCTATTCTGGGAGGTATTAAACGCAATTACACTACATAAATGTGATGCACTAATATTGCGCATGCACAACGTTAGATATTCTGAAAGTTATTAAAACTCGAAATGTTAAAGCTTTGCTGAAATAGTTGCAAACATTTTTGCTTTACAAAGATTACTTCTATACTCTTTAAAGTATTCAAATCCCTCAAGGCAAGTGGGAACCTGAAAAGAGGAATCATAAGGAGTTAAATTAGAATAACCATCATGTCACGAGGAGCACCCTGGACATTTCCCACAATTCTACTTAATTTAATGTTATGTAGGTTATAAAAAATGATAGGCATGTCCAACTGGGATACTCACGTTTTTAAAAAACTGAACTATAATACTTCTATCTTCCGATCTTAATAACTGCCTGGTACGTGAGATCGAGAGCCACAAGCACGAAACACTTTTATTATATTTTTCGATTAAAGCAGCCTGCTGATGGGTTTGATATTGGTAGCAGTCACATGTAGAAGCTGGATGGCATAATAAATTTCTGTTACAGTTAGGTTTATATAAGAACCCACATATCTTCGAAAAAATTCACTTCTGTGTGATTTTCCTGTTTAGTACTGGTTTCATTGATCTTTTTTATGGTTCTGTCACTCATATTTTTGTTGTCCATCGTTGGTGGAAATGATGCTACTGGCTGTCCTAATGTAAATAACTTTTTACTAAATGCTGAAGGTGAGACTACGTATCACGTGATTACCGGTTTGGTATGTGCAAATCCGTTCTATAGGGAGCTTTATAGTGGGCAGGAATATATTTCCGCTGCTTTGTTATAGGTCCGCTGCTATCAGGTCTCGACTTCTTTATACAAGTGTTTCCATGACACATTTTCAGGACACTCTTGCTAGGCCTATCTACGGAGATAGGCTCCTTTTTTGTCTTCTGTGGAGAAAGAGTTAAGTGTGCTTTTTGAAGAGCTTCTTCTACTTCCCTTATAAGCGCGCTATCAGAATCGACATCATAGGTATTGACAGTTTCTTTGTTATCAACTTGAACCGCAATTTTAGCACATGTGCATTTATTTCCCCTGAAGTTAAATAAAAAAGATTAAGTAAGATACTTATTCGAAAAACGCCTAGAAAGATTGTATACGGTGTTAAAAGATTGTTCGAAACAGTTAAGTTTCCATTCAAGGAGAGAAGCAATATCCATACAGCTGGACCAACTGTTTGAAAGTAAGAATAATAGGGTGTTTTAGACTCCACGTATATAACCTTGGTGTAGGGAGAAAACCATATTCGTTAACAACTACAAGCAAATGGTTATGATTATGACAACGTAGGATGACCTTGAAGAGTCAAATCTTCCTCTGTTATACTAACGCAAATGAAATTGGTGATTTTAAACTTGACTTTTGTCAAGTAAAACAACGCCATATTTATTCCCCGAGACCTGTATATAGGTAGTACTTTTGCGTTTTTTGCCACAGAAGAATTTGATTTTCGTCATATTTCCTCTAGAAATGGAGACGGAGGACAAATTTTTCAGTAGAATTAATCAAATGGTTCAAATGGTTGTGGACTGAATAAAAGAAGCTTTCGCTTAACAGGCTTCCGTATCTAGTAGTAGGGGATCACCAAATCCTCCAGGCAGGAACCTAGGCATGTTAACAATAAAAGAGGTAAAGGAACTAGTAAATCATAATGTGATACTACCCTTAGTCCTTAAGAATAGATCAAGTTGCCCATTGAAGGACTCCTGAGAAGTCGCTTGGACTAGCTCGGCCGGCAGCGAATTCCAGTATTTGACAACTCTTAAGGAGTAGAAGTTGTGTCTACAGTCCGTTCTGCTATATTGTGTCTCCAGTTTTTGGGTGTTACCTCTTAGGTTAGTGTTTGAACTAAGCTTAAATAGGTGTTTGAGAGGATGTCGAGAAGTGTTAAGGATACTGTAAGCCATTAGGTCACCTCTAATGGGCAAAGGTTAAGTGAATGGTGGCGCTCTTCGTAAGGTTTAAATTTGAGTCCTTGGACTGATTTCCTGGCCCGCCGTTGGATACACTCCAGGGTGTCCTTATCCTTTTGGAGTGAGTGAGGAAATACTGTGTTTCCGTACTCTAAATGAGGACGGATAAAACTATTGAAGATTATATGGAAAGTTCTTCTCTCAAAGTGGCTAAAAATGCCCTTCGAACATTAGCACCTAATGTAACCCCGTTAGTTTTTACAGAGATGAAGTGAACGTGAATTCCTCTTTGGAAAGATCAGTGTAGCGGTAAATAAATCCACAAAATAAATAGCTCTGTAAGTTTTCGACATTGAATGCTGACCACATTAGTTTTAATGAACTCACCTAGCTGAAGGCGCTCGGTCATGCATCCGCACCAGATCACGAATGGGAACAGCTGGGTTGATAGTTTATAAGATATGAAAGTAGGTGGTTTTAGTAGGAATCATGTTCTCACTATCGCAGTTGGCGCGCTTTATGAAGGTTGAGTTGCGGCGAGCAGCTGATGGTCGAGAATGAATCCATGTGAAGTTGGAGGCTTCTAGAGACTGCAACCTTATATCCCTGTGAAACATCCGAGGCTTTGATGATGGTGCAGGATGAAGTCACCCGTTCCATACTCTCTTCAGTGGCATATATCAAGGGGGCGGAAACATGGTGCACGAAAAGACAGGATGAGAAGCGGAGCAGACAATGTTCATGAAAGAATAGTTAACTTATGACTACTCAGTTTAATTCTCTCTCTAATTAAGGTATTTATTGGGCAAGAGCATTCTAACATGTTGAAGGAAATAAGCGTAAACAAGGTATGGGTGGATAAACAACTGGCAAATGGATTTGGTTTAGAAAGAAGATGAAAGTATGGAATTATGTGTAGTTATACAATATAGTGCAGAAAACAATATTCTGATACACAAATAACTGTCCCTCATCTTTTGTCGGGGCTGTTCGAGCCATTTTTTGTAGATTTCATAGAGTCCTGAGCAGGCTTCGTTCTTAGCAGATTGTCTAGTTTGCTTGTAATAGGATTACTCGGTAAGAAGTGAAACCGATTCAGCGTTCTAAACGTGTTTTAGTGAGGGTATTTCGCGTAATAAGTCGGCATCAATACCATTGGTTCGTGACATTCCACTGGATCATATGGAGTTCTGGCCTACAGACATGGATGAATTGAAGTTATTTCCTCACCATCATGTTTGCTAGTCAGTAACGCCACCCTCCCTCCTTTTGTGATGTTAGACTCTCTTACGTTTGTGGTGAGTATGAATATTGCCTTAATCAAAGCCCATAATTGGAATACATTGACTCTACTAGTTCCACGTCACAAGTAAATCAGATAATTAAAGCAATTGTATTATGAGTTAGACATCCATTTAGTATGTCACACTGCTATGAAGATAAATAATGGTAAAAGTAAAAAAAGGTTGAATTATATGTGGTTTAAAGATGGTAAGACTAATGGCAAATCATAGGATATGAGAGATTATAAGATTGTAAAATATTGAAGGTAATAAAAATAAGACATTGAGCAACTCACAAGAATTTAGAAATATTCATCTATATGTAAATGAAGTTATATGGACGCTCAATATTACTTACATAGACTTTATCTAGTAGAACAGATAAGCTTTCTTATTTAAATTGAACACATTTACTACGTAATGCCTTATAGTGTGGTCTATCTTTGTGGAGACGTTATTTGTTCCGAAAATGACTTCAATCACGTTGAATTATTGCACTTGACTTTAACCAGGAAGGTATAAGGATTTACGCATGTGACAGGCAAAATGGGCGTGTCAGTGGACAGACTGTAGCAGGCTGACTTTTTTAAAACTCCACTAATCAATCATGTCTGTCACTTCCATCAGAATGTCTTTCGGAGGTAAGTCCTTACAGCTTAGTAATCAAGCTTATCGGGATGGTGGAGAAGATTCGTAGCTCAAGTGGACGATGTTCTCTAAGCTGGAGAACAAAACTCCACCAAAATCAAGCTAGTTACCCATTTCAAGCCCCTAGAATCAGCACCCAATTTTTAATCATCATTTAGAGAGAAGGAATAAAGGACAGTACGATCATCCAGCATTGATGTGTGGGAGAAACTCATTTTGGGAGCTTTCTAGAATACAGAGCTTGACCAGTTCAAATGCACTTATCAATGCTTCTGCAACGATAGACCGAATCCAACATGGTGAATTTGTCATGATATGATGGCCCAATTTGTATGAACTTACATCATTGTCAATACTCACTCGTCCTATCGTGGTCAGTAATGCATGTAATGATCTTTAAGAAACACGTATGAGCTGGAAGTGGAACAATATATTTGATGTGAAGACCGAAAGTTCGCATGGAGTAACCATGGCTGTATGGCCGAGCCATGCCATCTTGACGAAGTATTCCTGTGTTGACGTTTTTGGCCCTCTACAAAAATAACTCTTTCGATTATTGTATGTTCATCCTCAGAGATTATATGGCTAGGAATCGGTGTTAATAAAACCTCCCTGGTAGCCTTAATAAGTGAACTGGTCAGGAGAGCCGAGTTTATAGGCGTCCTTCAAAAAGCGTTTACCAGACAATAGATACGGAATAACTGCGCGCTGCGCAAGACAAAATTTCAGGGGCTCTGTGACAGTTATAAACATAAAGAACAACCTCACTACCTGCTGTGTTAAATTTGTTGGAATTCTTAAGAAGAGCGTTTGATGTTTGTGACATCTTTGGCAAGCCAAGGTTTGTAGATGGTCACAACTGATTGATCAGTGGGTGGTGATCAATGTCATATGTGTCATGTCACTCTTTGTGCAGATCGAGTGCTATCGGCCAAGTTGCATTTTGGCCATTAGTCTAGGTGCCTCGACATTGTGTGCACTATGTTGAGATAAGATGGTGGTTGGAAGTGAATAAATCTTGGCCCCACAGGAGGTCACTCGCGGCCCGGATAGGCTGGTGGTAGCGTCTCTGGCTATGAAGCTGGGCGACACAGGATCGAATACGTCATGGAGGACCGGTTCTCTCAAGATTACAGGTACATCTAGCTGACGAGTGCCAAACAGAACGAAACCCGGGTCCACAGTTTCCTGTTGATTACCCCCAACCACCGTTTGTAGATGGTCTTTAAACATGGAAGTCTGCTGCGCAAAAGTTCCTTGAGCCCAGTGATTTGCTATAGTAACCCTCTGACGCCACTATATAGACAGTCAATAAGTGCGGCACAATTTCATAGCACTACTTGGAAATGGTGAGTCACGTTGAAAGTGACATTTTCATGTAGCTTAATTTTTCTTAGATGAGCTGACTTACCTATGTCTTTCAGAGCAATGTTTGTTTGTATTGTCTGTTATTACACAAACATTTGGAGTAATTTAATAGAGTTCTAAGTCCAGAGTTCTCTACTTAATCGTTCAGTTGTCAGTTGCAAGCTGATTAAGGAACCTCACAGTAGACTTATTATTATTATTCACAAACATTTTACGGGTACATAAGTGTTATGAAGAAACCGTTTCGGGTTTCTTCAAAAATGCAAAGATAATAAGTTTCAATAATGTTATCATTATATTTGCCATATTTGAAAAAAGACATTAATAATAATAAACCAGGTTTTGTGTAATTGAGAAGAATATTGAGTTGAGCTTAAAGAAGGAAAGGAAGAAAATAAGAGAATAGAAATAAAGGAGATGTGAAATATGCAAATAATTTAATAGGCACGTTTATGAACACAGAACAAGAATAAACGACCATCCATGTATCGTCAAATTAGTAGCGAAAATAAAATAGACAATAACTAAGAAAAAATAACTTATTATTACAGTAAGATATGACGCCAGAATAAACGTTTGTGCAGTCATAGTTTGGAGTGATCAGGTGAAAAGGATAACGAAATATCAACATGTACGAAATAAATATGCATAGTGAAGATAAAACGAGTCTGAGAAGTTAAGTGTAATACAAGTTATTGTCTTAGTTACAAATGTCGTAGTCTTAAGGATAATATTTATTTAGAAGGGAAAAAGAGAGAGAAGAGAAGTGGACACCTAGTGAAAGGGTTCAACCATAATAATAATTTTGTCATAAATACCGACCTCTGAAGTAAACCGACAATTTAGAAAAATAAAATAAATCCTTTAGTGCACTCGGATAAATACATGTAGACTTATGAAATAGTATGCAGAGTGAAACCGGATATTAATATAAACATTTGTGCAATAATAATTAAGAATGATGTTATGAAAGTCACGATTAATTGCGAAGGATAATCAAATATAAATTTCTGTGTTATATTTATGTGATGTTAAAATGAATCTGAGAAGTTAATCTGTTTTAGTGTACCGTGAGATAATTTGTTTTTCATTATAGACTTTGGATTTTTAGGAATAATATATGTTTAGAAGGATAAGAAGAGATGAAAAGAACATCTTATAAGTCGAGGGACCAATAATGATATTAACAACAGTAATAATTATAGATAAGAACATAAGCAGACTTCGTATATTAAGATGAATATAAATAAAATAGACGTGAAAAGTTTCGAAGGTTACATTTTGCTTTTCAGTCAATTAGATGGATGACGGACCTTGTTTGTATAAATCATTATTAAATACATTGATATTCAATAGGTGACACGATCCACTTTCGGAAAGAAAATCATCTATGTTGCTGTCTGATGTCTCGAGTGCACTCTCACGAATCCCAACCCTCTCAAAGAAGGTGAGGCTGTCAGAACCTTGATTGAAGATTATCCAGGATCATCTCACGCGAGTTCACTATTAAAAACTAAGTGACTTTGAGCAACTTTAAACTGTCCTGAGATGACGCCAAACATTCTTTAGTCTTAGTGTAAGAAATCTCACACATTAATTTACTACCAAAAACTAAGCCACTTTGGGTAACTTTGATATAATGTGTCTAAAGAGTCATGTGACACTGCTGGAACATTCATTATTCAAGCTATATCTATACGATATTAGCCTTTAATGGTTTGCACTATAGAGGATTGTCTTATCTATCAACTCACTTTATAGATCAGTGGCCCCATAAACCATCATTAAACGTTCTGAGTATTCTGCATGAACACCAATTTGTTTGCATCATGGCCTCCCACGTGACAAATGTCTGAGTAATTCAGTTGAAAAATCAGAGCGTCTATGTTTATCTACCAGACAGTTCCGTCGCACCATCTACTCGGTTTGTCTTACACTGTCCAGCATTAAAAGTAGTAGCCCTTCAGGTCCTTGAGAAATGTCGTGAGTGGGAGCCAGGTATCCCAGACTCGTGATGTATTCGTTTGTAAACATCCCATCACTGAGATTAGTCGAACACACGTCTTACCGGCGATGTCAGGAAACCGCATCATATAACTTCGGGCAAAAGGGACTTCAGGTGTACGTCCATTTCTGGATCAAGTTGTAGAGAAGTACGGATCCTACGATCTACTTTGCCACCCATGCTTATGTCCATGTGAGGTTGTGACTGGATGCCACTTCCGAATTTGAGTGAGCTGGCTACGTTGGCGTTATCTCATCTAAGGCTCATGACCTTAGCGAGAGTTGGAACAATTGTCCAGCTCACTACCATACTATTCACAGCCTTTGAAATTTAAATATTCTGTTATGTGAGCTCATCTCCTAATTTTTTTTAAATAACTCACTGCTTGGCAATTATTTATCGCTGTCTTTTAGTTGGGTTAGACGTTTTTGAGGCTGTGTGTACTCTGTATGGCACAGTTTCATACAGTGGAATGATCAATGGTGCCGAGAAACCTGGTTATAAGTGATTTTAACCAGATCACTTCTAAATCTGCACTATACTGCTTGAATGTCTTATTTGAACAATGATACTGTCCGGTGAGCTGAATTCAGGTTCTGGTATCTGCTTGTCACCATTTTCAGCTATGAACCAGAGTTTTCAAATTTAGATTAAAAACTCTGATGTTAATTTTGATCACTCATATCTATATATATGGTGAAAGTCACCACGGAAAAGCAATGCAATTAATTTTTACGTTTACCAACTTAATTAAAGATACAAAAAGTTCAAAACACTTGTATGGATGAAGGAAATCTTATTTATGAGGAAATAATAGTAAATTATCATGAGGTATCCAATAATAGTGAATGTATTATTGGATAGTTATTTAATTCTACTTATTTGTCTGCTTGATGTAAGGTGTAATCGATGGTTTCAGTTTTTATTATGTGGAGAATCAGTAATTTGCGGGACCTAAGATAGTCCAACATATCAACTGAGGGTAGAAGATGACCACGAACAGTTGAGTATCTATTTATGCTGCAAATGGCATTCTAAATATGAACGTGTGTCTATGTGAATGCACAAAATAGTTTTCAGCTGGAATTTATCATGAAGTGAATACTACTTAGTATGAATGCTTCACACTAAAAATTAATCGTTTGCTGGATAAGTCTTTATCGTGTTGGATATGATAAGCATGGCCTTTCTTATCATATGTGATGATTGCTCAAGTGTAGGTGCACTTTAGGAAGTTCACCTTACACCTTGTATATATTTTATCTGAACATATTGAATCCATGTTGCACATATGATCAACATTGCTTGAAGAATCAGTAGTGTAAGAGAATTCCTACCGACTGACTAGAATGTTTAACAACTGCGTAAAACTAAGTGTTACATAAATCTTAACAATCTGTAGCGGAATTCCAGAGTCAGATGATACTACTGATTTTCCTGACATCAGTCTGAAAGGAGTAAACTTATCAAAGAAAATTACTGATCATCAATAAATGAATAAATTGCGTAAATCTGTCTACGGTGAACTGAACACAAATTGTCATGCGGGTCAACATCATCATTTTCATGTTATTAATAGAACGGAATTCGTAAACAATGGTTAAACTTGAGAGATAATAGCCTAAAGCTCATTGTAGTTGATTGTTTGGTCAACACAGTTATGATTACCACTAATACTATTATGACTATTAAAATTTTTATTTTTTGAAGCAGCAAAAAATAAAACAATCCATTTATTTAGCGTGGGGGTTGAACTACTTAGTCTTAATTTCAATTTTCTTTCCCGAGAATATCAAACTCTGTATAAGTGTCGACATTTTACGAAGTCATGTGAATTCACTGAACTGCGTCCAGTGGTGAATGTTCACTGAGAAGCATCTGAACTTCTTTAACACAAATCAGCCACGCAGATACTATTATTTCACAGTTAATATTAAATAGGTTATGCTAACCATTGACAACCTGAGGTTTCTGAACAGAGTTTAGAAGCCTAGATGGCATTGTTTTATAGTAACATTATTTTATGACTTTTTAGGCGTGGACTTTGAAGGTTTTATTTTTATATGCCTCTAGCTTTTATTCGTAGTTCACGTTATTTATGAATGGAGGACACCATATCCCGTTAGTGTTTTCATTGACTAGACACCTCACGTTTTGCATCTAAATTTATACCCCTAGATCATTAAGTTTCACACGGTACACTTCCTTTCGTTCCCTGACGTATATATGGTACTTCTCAACGTATACTGAATCCAACCTTGCTGCTGAACGTTTATCATGTATTAAGTTAAACTATAACAGTCACCGATCCATCAATGCAAATCTTACTCATGTTTAACTTTCGTCAAATTATGTCTAGGCCATCTAAATATCATATAATCCCTCTGATGCTTAGAGCACCTGCAAGAGGTCAATTTGTAACCAAAGCTATGTAAGTACGCTTATCAATCCACATAGCACTCTAACTTTTCTACAGCTACACTAGGTATGTACAGTGCACCTGGACATAACTTCTCACTCCCTTAGCCTCACCCAAGCCATTTATGATTTATCACTCACAAACAACTTATCAGTGTTTCAGAAGACCCTGATCTCGAAATTATACTTAATATTGAAAAAGTAATTGACCATTTATCTTCAGAAATGTTTAAAAGACTTCAGTGTATGCAAATTATTATTGTCTATAATGTGCCCGATATTGCGAACACAAGTTCATTAAGGATACTCTACCACAAGTGTGGACTGCCGCAATCTTGTTGTGCGACATGAATATTATATAAAGCACGGTCTAGTATCATAATGGTAATATCATAGAGGCTAAACACCTCATCAGTATTCAGGCATGATTAAGGCATATCTATGACTGGAATTTTATGCAACGTCTAACCCTTAATGAACTGCAGACTAAACAACTGGTTCAGTGCACTATCAACGATGTCCACTAAACAAATCCTAAAGTACCGTCCCCTCCCTGTACAAGCCACTAGGTCACCAAAATACCAAATACTACTAAGCCGTACGAAGAAATTCACAGGCATATTGGCACCCTTAACCCACAATATGCAGCTGTCCAGAGCGATAGAAAGTCCCATAACATACAAAAAGGACTGACAGTGCTTAATCATTCTAAACTGAGGCTACACCTGATTAACACCACACCTACTCACGACACCAGCAGGCTTTTTACAGTGAGCCTCAATACTTCTAAGAATCAGGATACAACCAAAAATAACACAAAGGCGTCCCTTGGCAAATTCTCGGACAATTCCCCATTTTCAAGCGGAAACACTCAACCTCCTTAATTAACCAAAACGGGGATAAAATAATCTATAGTACACATAAAGCCACAAGTTAGGCCTACTTTGGCACCAATTCAGTGATTCTAAGCACTGTCTGAGTCAAGGTACGTTACTCAACTGTTTGATACCTCGAACTCGATACGCCCACCATCACATCCTTTTTAGCTGTCTCTATTTCGACAGTGTTGAGGGTGATAATCTTTTTCTTTGAAGGCTATCCTTCATATAATCCGACCTAATGGGGATCGACACATTTCTATCTGACTCGATAACCTCCTCTAGCCTCAAAATCTCCTCGACTGACCCACCAAGACACTTCGCCATCTATCCATTCAATCCACTCTTCCCCACCTATCGCTCCTAAATATGATTTTTTCGCCATAATTCCCTCTAAATATTTTTCTTTCATTAGCAGTGTTGATAACAAACCAAACGAACATGAATATAAAGCTGATACTCCTACTTCTTCCTCGTCTCCCCATGATAAAACAAACAATCAACTAAGTTTGCATCACACGCTTCTATTAGGATTGTTGTCTTCTGATTTCACACGTGAACTATCATAACATTCGATAGTAATTGTTTTAACCACACATTCAACACTTAACACGGAGAGAAGGTTAGTAATGGTGAACGCAGGATTGATTGATCGAAATGGCATGGCTCGACCATGCAGGTGTGGCCACCCTATATAATCTCTTTCTTTTTGTGTTGGATATATTACTCTCCTCCCAGTCCAAATGTGTTGCTCCGAAGTGCTAGACATTCTATTGTTGACTGACATGATAAGACAAGTCAGTGTGCACTATAATGTGAATTCCACGTAAGATCCTATAGCCTAGATAGTTACATCATGACAAATCTACAATCTCGGAATTAGGTTTACTATCATAATAGCAAAGATAAATGAACTAGTATCTGACTAGTTCATGAATCTTGATTGGAGAGACAGACTGGAGAAACGCAACCTGCTATTAATTCTCGTACTTATCTCAACTTCCTTTTTTATTAAAACTTATGGCAATTCATATTATTATTCCGTTGATTAATTCCTACGTGCATCATCGTATTGTAATACTGATTAGTATTCAATTTATTAACTCGATTAATACATATAACTGATCATGTATATTTACGTTTAGCTATGAAGGTTCATTAACAAGCTTTAGTGGCATTTACATACTTCAATGAAACAGAATTATTAATGTATCAGGCACTAGCATATGTGTCTCTTATTCGACGTAACCTCGTATATGCCGGCAATTGACGTAAGCAAAGACTAGACAGTCATGAGCCTAATTCATCGTCCTGTTTCCTCACTTAACATCTAACGCTATTTTAAACTATGGACTGTCACCTTATATCTTTTTCGATCACTCCTTGCATAATTTTCAGTTTTCGCGTTCCATTTCCAAACAATGAAGACAATATTCTGGAAACTAGAGCATATGGCTGAATATGGAGAAATGCGGCTGACTATTTATTGAAGACACGTCTTGTGAAATAAAAATGAAAATCAATGGGAGTGTACGACTCAAAATCACATCAGCGACTTATCTTGGGGCACAATGCCCACACAGTTCAAACTTCTCAGAATAATTCTTCACCAATGCTTCTGAAATGCGAAAACCTCTAGGCTTCATTCTTTGTAACTTCTTTCAAAATGAATCTAGAATCATTCGCTTGTTTGGCAAACATTTGTCCGGCATCGTACCCTTCCTAATGCTTGTACTTTGTTTTGCAACCCAGAATTTGGCTATAGTCATTTTAATTATTACATCGACGTTTGACCCTCAGTATATAATTTTAGAACGCCAGATAGGTTTGCATAGTGATAATTGTAGAAGTAGTGTTTTCCAAAGAAATGTGAAACAAAGAGTTCGTGCGAGAAGTATTTTATCTGAAAACAAACCTTAATGAGCCTAACATCACAAAAAGAGGGAGAGTGTAGTTGTCGACAAGCAAGCATTGATGATGAGTGAGATGACTTCAGTCCACCCATGTTTGTGGGGCAGGACATTTTGTTTGTTCCGGGTGTTTTATGACTGGGTATGAGGCAATCAATCAGTGATACTGTGGTTGTCTTCTGCACTCGTTGCTCAAACTCGTGTTTCTGATTTTATGTTGAGTTCGCCATCCTATTAAGATTACGTACGACCTGCCAACTCACGTTCTTACATCATGACCTAGTGACGTGGATTAGATAAAAACTAGAATTAATAAACGGGTGATAAAAGACATACTTGTTGGCGTTTCCTAACGCTTCATTCTCTCCTGATGCACTTTTCATTCCGATAAACAGCCCTCCGTATTCTAGCTTCGACTTCCGTTTCATTATTTGGACCCATTCCGCCTTGTTATGCATCACAACTCACTATTCTTTATTACTGCATTCTCTTATCTGAAGGCTATAACCACATTTCACTCTAGCAGTGGCAGGTAGTAAGAGTTTTATCTACCAATTTGTCATAAGTTTATTTGTCCAACTATGAACCATTAGGCATTTTCCGATAACAACATTGTTGCCCACACCAATTACTTTAATACCTCATAGAATTAGATATGGACTACATTAAAAATGTCGAAAACGTATAGTACAAATATGACGATCAAACTGAAATCACATTTGCAGATGTGTCTCAGGAGACATGTGCTGAAAGGATTCGTTAATTACCTGTCCTTTAAGTGTTGTGTTTACCATTGCAAAGAGTTCAGATGTTCTGTGAGTGCACACAACGAGAGTTCATCAGTGAATGTAATCTAAATCCACTTCATAAATACCGATGGACATGTTATTATCAGTAATCTATTATTTTTACCAACGGTTACATTAAACTGGCATTAAACTCAGTAGCCAAGTGGACAATGCGATGGCGTTTGGAGTGAATTTTACTGGGGTCGCGTCCTGGTGTGAACATCAACTCTAGAATACAGGCACATCCAGCTGACAAGTCCAAAGTGGGACAAAAACACACGTTCTGGATTCCACTTCAGGAGGATCTGACTCGACTTCAAAGTTGGGCAGACGATAACGGACTTACCTTTAACACTTCAAAGTGTAAAGTAGTCCATCTGCGACATGTTGCAAACTACAGTTACAACTTAGGAAACTCCTCTCTAGTAGTATCCCAAGTCGAAAAAGATTAAGGAGTCCTGGTGCCCCATGATTTAAAGTCTTACGCTAACTGTGACAAAAATGTCTTCCGAGCAAACCTTGCACTGATAACGTTGAAGCGCATTTTTGGACAGTTTGACGGACGAACTTTTCATACAATCTTCAATAGTTTCATCCGTCCCCATTTAGAGTACGGAAACATCGTACTCCCCCCTCACTCCAAAAGGATAAGGTCACTTTGGAGCGTATCCAACGTCGAGCCACGAAATCAGTTCGAGGACTCAAATCTAAACCTTACGAAGAACGCCTCCATTCACTAGACCTTTACCCATTAGAGTATAGACGTCTTCGAGGTGATTTATTAATGGCTTATAGTATTCTTAACACTTCTGGACATCCTCTTAAACACCTACTTAAGCTTAGTTCGATTAATAACCTAAGGGGTAACACCCAGAAACTGGAAACACAACATAGCAAGACGGAATGTAGACACAACTTCTACTCCTTAAGAGTTGTCAAAAGCTGGAATTCGCTGCCGGCCGAGCTAGTCCAAGCGACTTCTCAGGAGTCCTTCAATGGGCAACTTGATCTATTCTTAAGGACCAAGGACAGCATCACACTATGATTTACCAATTTCTTTTCCTCTTTTATTGTTAACATACCTAGGTTCCTGCCTGGAGGATTTGGTGATGCCCTGCTACTAGACACGGAAGCCTGTTAAGCGAAAGCTTCTTTTATTCCGTCCACAACCATTTGAACCATTTGAACCATTTGAAAAACATTGAGTATTGAAAACAAATTATATATGCTTTAGGAAGAGCCTTTATTAATTTTCGAAGGTCACGTTTTTTAACGTGATGCATTTTACAGATATACTGCTTTCCGAAGTTGCTGTTAGTGGGTTGGAGGGAATCACACTAGATCAACTTTGGAATAATCTCGAAGATAGTAGAACTGGATTTCCATGGAAAATTGACAAGTATTCAAAGCAGTTTATTTGGTCCACACTAATAAAAATGGATAACATAAAATACTTCGCACTGCCTTGCTGTCTTACTCCACAAGAGACGTTTAGTCGTATAGATTGTCTGGTAGAGACGAAGGATGGCACGTATTACAAACTACCTGTGGGTTTGTTTGTTTACCTGTTCTTATTAACTAAGGAATCTCTTCCACGTGTTGAGTTTTTCCCAGTGGGGAAAGATAACCAGCTGGGATCTTCTCGGTTCTACGATGAACGAAAAGATATCACTGACGTTATTTCCAATGATGCAGTTTTCAGAATATTAGAAAATGTCGTGGAAAAGTTTGTTTTCTGGCTTACATTTCATACTTTAGGTGGGGTAACACTCTAGTTCTAGTAGCCTCACAGAAAGAAAGAAACAGATTACTTTTTGGAAGTCCAAATATCCCCCGTGATTTTTCTGCAGGTTTGTATGTAATGCTAGAATCTATTGCTAAGTAAGTCTTTTCAATATGATAAAAATGGTATGAAAATGATTTTTGGTTTTCTGGAAACCCGAAGCATTCTCACATGATTTTATAATATGGTCATGTGTTAAAATTGGAATTTGTGCATATATCTTGCCAGTGTGTTACCACATGCACTTTGACCGGATTGTTCAATGTGAATATTGTGAAGTATTCCTGAAATTTTCTAGTTCATCTTAAAGAATAATCCTGAGTTCGTACAAAAATTTCTCACGTTAAACGAGTTGCGTATAATCGTATGATCCATGTTGTTCATCCCATAAATCGTCTATTATAAATATTTTCCCTAAGGTCTTTTACTCAGAACTCGTAAGCTATTAGTATTTGACCACAGATGCCTTAAAAATATTGCTGGCGTCTGCTAGGATCACCGGGTAAGTAATAATGAGGTTAGACGCAGGGTATTAGGAAATGATGGTAAATCAGTTGATGAGGTTATGAATCTTCACCCACTGAGATGGTTGGGCCACGTGTTGTGTATGCTTGAACACCGATTACCACTACGTGCAATGCTCACCGGTGTTCGGGATGGTTGGAAGAAAGTTAGGGGTGGCCAAACCAAAACGTGGCATCAGTGCTTGAAGTCACTAACTTCTAGTCTGAACCATGTTGGGAGATGCAGACTACTTAGTTGGGGTTCGCGTGACTATCGTAACCAATGGTTGGAGACTCTTGGTGACATGGCTCAGAATCGATTACAGTGGCGTAGGTGTATACACTCTCTGTCTTCCCTTAAACTATGGGATTAAAATCGCTTTATATCTTTCTTTCTACGAACTAATTCTTTCTTCCTGTACTATATCCTTATTGCAATCTTTCTTTTATATATTACCACCTCTGAATTAACTACTTTTATGAATCCGGTGTCCATCTTGTTGTGTTAATGAGGTATGGCAACTTGGACCGATGCATATATGTGCCTGGTCCTATGTTGTAGCTGACTGACTGACTTTACTCAGAAACTTGGTTTAGCCTGATGTGTGTTTATGATCACAGAGGTAAGGTAGCAAATCTATTGGTCAGTGCATATTTCACGCAGCAAAAACGGAGGCAATTGTTTGTTTTTGATGACTTTTCTCCGTGTTCCTAGGTTACAATGAACTCAAATGCACTTTTTTAGTGATTAGATTAGGATTAGTATTTCACTTTGCCTTCGTATTGTACTTACATCCTATTTAGGTTGGAATCAAACCATTTCCATCAAAGTATAAACACGAAACCGGAAATCTGGTGTTGTAAACTAATAAGGTAATCATTCCCGTCAACCAGACTCGGGTTTTAGTCTAACTATTAGGCGGTGGCGAATGAAGTATTGATGGATATTACGTATTGAGTACAGCTTTACTAAATCATATTGGAACATCGAAAACAATCATGCCCACTAAGAACCAGAATAAGCGAGTTGGTAATTTCAAGCTGATCTCGAGATTTACAAGTCGAACGTCGCTAGTAGTTTTCAGGCCATAGTATTTTGTTATATTTATTTGCTTTCACAACATGCCACATGTCTTCAATTACTGATACAAATGCATACATGTAAGACATCCTGTTTTAAAAGCATTTGTGCTTGACTGGCCTAGAGCTTTTTACGTCATCTTTCAAAAAGAAAGAAGGATGAGCTCGAACAGTTTGACGGAGTCATTTGATGTGTTTATAATTTGTTCGCCCACTTAAAAATTCAAGTGATTATCTGAACAGACATATTAGTTTCAAGCATTTAATGTACTTACCCTTTGTTGTATGCGCTAACCACTGTGTCACTATTAAATGTCAAAGCAATTTTTTAAATAAACGTGAGTACTTATCTTGTTTTTCTTTATCTGGATGTTAGGATGATCTTAAGTTTGAAAAGTATGTAAATAACTTAATTTCGTTGGGAATTCTTACTTTACGATTTACTATTTCAGACAAAAGTACAACGGATTATCCACAACTCATCATGATGGTCTATTGTCTTCTAGTCTGACCACTGGTACTATATGGTACATGCGCCAAAAGCTGGAGAAAATGGGTATAATCAAGTCTCAGGTAATATCCTTCTTAAATAATCTCAAAGTATTTTTTAGCCTTATTTGGCGAAAGTAGGCAAAAAGCCTGTGATGCCCGGTTTACTACTGCACCATCGTAAATATTATTTGCATTTTCCGTTCCCACCTGCAATTTTCATGGAAAGGATATCTCAGTTTTTGCTAAGTAAACCTGGGAACAAATGTTTTGGATTCGAGATTCGCAAGGTTCGTTAGTATTTTTCTTTCCATTCTACTTCCTGGTACCCTTTAGTTACGCGGTAGATTTGACAATGTTGCTTGTTTGGTTTACGCTCATTATCACAACGCTTCTGTCATCGCATAATTCTCATAGATCTTTTTACACACATATCTATTGGCTCATGCTTTGTATCCAAAGTATATTTAGTTAAGGTGTTTTCCATCTCCTATAATCTAAGAATTTATTATAATTAATAAAATGTTGGCTAACTCTGAACCCAGAGATCATGCTTTGCTGTCATATCGCCCCTCATTGACTGTTTCCATTTGTCATATTTATTTTTGATTAGTGATTTTAGTAGTAAAGTTCTCACTACCTAAAGTCTCAGTTAGTGTGGAACTAGTCTTCTGCTTGTGACTAGCAGCAGATGAAATTCACTATCATAGAAATGGTGTCTCTTTGTTTGGTGAGATTTACTAAATCCAACTTCAGTCACGTTTTCACTTCAAGAAAGTCGCACTCTAAGCCGTGCCTCAGTGGTTAAAGAACTTGATCTTCGCTCATCAGTTTGCAGTTTCTATATTGTATCCGCTGGTCGTATATATTGATTTTTCACTTGGGAAACACACAGTTACCAAAACGAGGAATTTCACATTAAATAATACAAAGAATAGTATCCTAAATAAATATGACTCTGAAATAAAACCATTATTATACCGAACATTGTATCACACTAAGAATAAACTGATTATTACGCTAATTGGTTATCTTACTGCATTAGAATGGTAGTAATGCTAGACAGAAATCACGATGAATTTGGCGTTTTTATTTTATCATATCATTTTAAACATAGTCCTGTTGCAAATCGTTCTAGGAATGCGTTTAGCATTGCTATGCCTGACAGACTAGAAAGCGTGGTTTGGATCCGGTTACGTGAATATGTACTCGGTTAGCTAATTGTTTTAATAATCACTTGACACGTCAACCCTGTTTGTAGGAGGATCCGAACGGTTTTCACATTTCCTATCGCTGTATTACAGATTAGCAACAATAATACTGGTATGACGGATTCCTAACTTCACTATAATTCATTAAGTTTGGTGGATATCTAAAGATATGTGTTGGTGCCATGTTATTCAGACCGTTATTTTATCATCTCACTTTCAGTTAATCGGACTTACTTCCAAAGGCATAAAACGGACGTTGAGATTTGGTGTGAAACATGGTTGGCTAGATGTTATCAACACAAGTTTCAGAGATGCCTGCTCTGTACTTCTTGGTAAGAGCGAGGATGATGTAGATGATGATGATATGCTTAGTATACTTCATAATACAAATTGTCCAGTTGACCCACATCATCGGTATCCTTGCATGGTAAATTTGGTATCACTTAAAACACAATTTCGCATGGACTCATGGATATCTGAATGCGGTCAAGGTGAGAATGCTTTTGGATTCAAGAAATGTAAAAAAGAAGAATATGATGTTGACTCTGATGATGCGTTAGATGAGGACCTTGAGGCTGTTGATTTTCAAACAGAATTATCCTCAACAAAGCGTGAAATTCCTGATTATAATATTACCGAGTTAAAATTGGAAGAGCACCAGTCTGCTTCCACTGTATGTGATACTCAGACATCTATAAACACCTCTTCTTGTCTTCCACCACCCAACAAATCTCAGTGTCTTGTCTACGCTAAAAGATTACTTGCATGTAAGTGGTTCTCGATATCTTCGTATGACCTGACTTTTTTTTTTTTTACAAAACTTCACTAATTCAAAAATTAAAAACTTTTAGCAAAAGCTAAATGCCATAATTTAAAAAATTCTCTGGAGACTATTTTCATTGTTATAAATGTTGTTAGTTGGATATCACGACCGCTGTGGGAGGTTTTCGAAAAGATAGTCAGGAAAGGCAAGAACGCGTTCATTAGCTACAACTTTTGAGTTGTGAAATGTACTGTTTCAGGCAGTCAAGTTTTATTCTTTCAGTAAGTTTAAAACTTTTCTCTATCCATTGCAGTTCAAGGAGATAGATAGGTTCATTTATTATTCAATAATGTATGATGTAGTCGATTCGCGTTTTAATTACAATTTCTAAGGAAACTTATATTTCGACTTTTATTTTCTATCTCAGATAGTTGTGCAAAAAAGTATTATGGGCTTAAACCTAGGAAGCATAAAATGTTGAAATTCTCCATATAAGTGTTTTTGATAAAATTTAACGTTTCAGATTGTATGTTAGCTTCGCATCAACACCAGAGATCCAGTAAACATAGCATTCTCTTGTCACAAACTTCAGTAAACTTAAATATCGTTGTTAATTTATGCAGGCCCTTAGAATAATAGCTCAATAACTTTCAGTTGTTCAATCGCCAGGTTAGACCCATTCCGCTGACCCTACTTCAATTCAACAACTAGGCGGTCATGAAAGACGTATGGTTGAAAGCCAGGTACATACGGCTGCCCTTGATCATAGAGTTAGAAATATCTCACTTGGTCACTCATTTCTATTTGCTTAGTCAGTTTATCTTCATTCTAGATTTGTTCATTCGTAAAAGTTTTTATCCATTTTGGCTGCCTTATGTTGAATTTTGATGTTTCATTATTTCATAGAATTAGCGAACACTGCGTAATCAAAATATGGTCAGGTATTGTAGAAAGAACCCTGGTTTTGTATACCACCTTTATCACCGATATGATTAATTAGATTCGAATAAAAGAACACTTGAAACCACTCTTAACCGTACAAGAGATCTATCTACAGCTGTCTAAAATTAGTCTTTAGTAGTGTTCAGTTGTTTTTCACGTGTCAAAATCCATCTTTGTTATCTAGAAGACCACTTATATCAAACTTGATTCACTCGTAGATAGGTTCGTGGTCATTGGATTAAACTGTTCTAGTAATTCGCATTGTTTTGAGAAGCTCTGTATAATAAGCGTAAATAATATGAGCCTTGTGTTCATTGGATAAATTAACCATTTCACTAATGACTACTTTTTGTAAAGCATTTTAGATCTCAATTTCTGGATATTATTCAAAATGTTCAGCCACTCTGTTAAACAAAAATTATGTTACTAGTTGTTTACTTATTTAACACCAAAATATGAAGAAATATATATGGACTTTTATAACTACTTTGTTCTTGATTTTAATATTCACAGCATAATTTGTTAAGAGAATCACCAAAATAGTTTGAATAAGGTTCTAAACTACGGATAAATATTTTCGTAAACGAAGGATATACCGATTACCATCTTCGAGTAAAGTTTCTTTAGTTTGATAATTCTGAACAAATGATTGTTTTTATTAATTAAAGTTTTGTTAACGAAATACTGTACTAACTAATTAATAAACATTGATATTCACCTTTCTGGAATTGAGATTGTCTTTGTTAATGCTTTCATTTTGATATGTTTGCTCAACATGGAACTTGTACCGTAGGTTCAAACTATGATACGCCGTGGACAGTTGATCAATGTCCTCAATTCTCATACTTTTGACGTGAATCACAGTCCAAAACTCGGTACGAAACATCGAAACATCCTTCACTTTAGTATTGTGTGGAATCAAAAATGTTGCGCAAGATGACTCATTGAACATGCTAATTTACCAGTATAGTTTTTGATATTTACAGTTTTCGTTTGTTTTCGTTTTTTTCTTATTTTTCTTCACAAGTTATTCCTTCACTCAATATTGATGAATCTATAACAGTCCAAATAGTTCGTATCCTCGCTTTGCGTGAACATACAATGGGTGAACTGTTAGCAATAACAAAAACAAGTTTATGCAATATTCGTCGCACTCTGAAAAGTTTGGTTACCATCGGCGCGTTAAAAACAGTGAAACGGTCTATGGATTCCACTTTTGTTCTTTAGTACGTCGTTTATTTGTATGCATACTTTTATTTGGGTTATATGATTATAATGAATGTTTCTTTCAACACATGTAAGTTAGGCGTGGAAGTGAAATGAACATATGATTTGTTTCCAAGTTTAGTATCAATGTAATCAAGTTGTAAAGAATTAGGAAGTTCCACAGGGATTGTTGCGAAGACAGACTATCACTATTTTAACTCGAATATTATGTTGGTAAATTGTTCCGTTTTGAGAAAGTGGGAATGATTTTGTGCAACGAGCTTAAACTACTTAATTTAAATCAGTAGGCAAAATCTAAAGAAATTTCTAGTGGCTGGTGATGCATATTCACGTTGCTGCTCATATTATCTCTTACTCATAACGTTACAAACCAGGATGTTAACTTTCAGGGCTAAACTCCATAAAAAATCACTTCAAATATGTGTGTATTCATATGCGAGTATAATTTATCTTCCCAGCCGATAGCTGCGAATGATCATTCATGTTTCTCTTTTGGGGATTTATAAATGCTATATACACATTATATTGATATTCAGTTAGCCTTAATAAATAGGTAGATGTTTCAATTTTAACCGTTAAACCCTCGTTTACAATCCTGCTTTATTTATTAAGGGTTGAAGTAATCAGCTAGTCATTGGTTTCCGACTAAAAACTTACAGCATAAACCTACACATATTTGTTAAGTTAGTGTGTGAGAGTGAGATAATAATAATAATAATAATAATAATAATAATAATAATAATAATAATAATAATAATAATAATGGAAGAAGCAGTTCAGTAAGGAATAGTACAATTAGAAAGACTTCTAGTCAAGGAATTTACACTCACTTTTGTTAAGAAAAAAAGAGAAAGTTACGATAGGATAGCCATTGGCTTCTATTCTGAGCCATGTCTGATAATCCCGACCGAAGCTGCTACCTTGACGCGGTGGTCGGGCTTGCCTATCGTGATGACCCAACCGAGCTATATTGGCTGGAACATATGTTCCTGTAGGTTCTACCATGCCAGGCAGGTCGATTGGAGAACGGTAAGACTAAAAGCAGCAACTCAAGGTCTGAGGGCGAAGTCGTACTGCTGACTGTAGAGGGGTGTGACAGCAGTAAGATGTTTCCCTCAGACAACCAGCATCTGCAGCGATGCCGCCTTCCCACAAGAAGGGATGGGGTTAGAAAAGGTCGACCCTAAAAATGTCATACCTCACCTTACCTCACGGATTTCCGTCTCCGGCGGTAAGGCCCTTTGAAGAACGGAGCTAACACATTAAAAACCTTCCACGAGAAGGCCGTGCGCGACCGGCTACAAGCAGTTGTCCCTTGGGCTCTGCGGTCACGCTCCCATGTCGCTAAGACCAACACTAATCGAATTTCCTTTTCAGGTTCCACGGTGTGGGCAGCCGAGAAGTGATATCAGCTCTCATACCCGTAACAGCACACGAGACCAAGCTGGTCACATTCAAATCCTTCCTACACCTCCTAATACCTCTCTTATCTCCATGACTAACCCTCCTCACGTCTCTTTATCACCTCGCACCGCTAGGGCAAACGATTGGAGTACGTGGAACGTTATTCATTGTCTCCTGAAACCACGCTCTAAACTACACGTAGGAGCTTTTAACGTTCGAACACTGTGCCAAATAGGACAGCAGGCTTCCTTAGCTAGGACTTTAGGATCCTGCGCCATCGATGTGTGCTGCGTCTCCGAAACGCGCATACAGGATCCGAGTAGCGTCATTCATTTGACCTTACCATATCAAAATAAAGAACCGACTCGATTCACACTTCGTGTATCTGGAAGCCGTGATTCTGCTTCCCGTGGCCTCGCCGGTGTAGGTATAGCATTGAGTCCTAGGGCAGAACTAGCTCCCTTAGAGTGGATCCCAGTAGACAGTCGTTTGTGCGCTGTCCGACTGAACGGAACAGTAAGGATCCGAAAAGATAGGGACATTCGTCGTTGCCTCTTCGTCGTCTCTGCCCGTAAGATTAGGCAGCAACACTGGATCTCAGCAGCATCTATCGCACTGATAGGTGCTCGGAAACTCATTCCACCTGGCTCTGAACATAATGAGGAACGGAGTTAGCTTAAGCGCCAGCTGACAAGAAGTCTACGCAATGATCGTGAACAGTGGTGGGCAACGAAAGCAAGAGAGATGGAAAAGGCAGCGGCAATAGGTAATAGCAGACAATTGTTCAGACTTGTTAAGGAAACCGGTATTAGGAAACCGACTGTTAGCGAAATACTCTCAGAGAAAGATGGATATATTATACATTCTCAATCCAGGAGATTGGATCGATGGGCAGAACACTTTAGGGATCAGTTCGACTGGCCTTCAGCCACACTTCGGTTTCCCACGATCTCTAGTCAACCTGAATGGCAAGTTAATGTAGGTCCTCCGACTTTTTACGAAGTTGAAAAAGCCATAGGAAATCTGGAGCGAGGGAGAGCAGCAGGTCTTGACAGGTTTACCCGTGAGGTTTTTAAGGATGGTGGTTCAGTATTAGCAGTGAGATTAACCGAGGTCTTAGGTAGAATTTGGGAACTGGACGTAATCCCATCTGACTGGTCTCAATCACTGATTGTGCCAGTCTATAAGAAAAGACAAAAGTCCTCTTGTGACAATCACAGAGGAATCAGTTTGACAAATAATGTATAAAATATTAGCTTCGATAATACTTCGACGCCTAACTAAAGCTGGTGAAGAACAGAGTAGAGAAAATCAGGCTGTTTTTCGACCTTGACGTGGTTGTATAGACCACATATTCACGCTACGTCAGGTCCTAGAAAATAGACACACATTCAGACGCCCCACAATGGTGGTATTTCTCGACCTTAAGGCGGCATTCGACTCTGTCGATCGTAAGGTTCTATGGCAGTGTTTGTCACTGAAAGGAGTACCAAAGAAGTACATTAACCTTGTAAAGGCTCTCTACTCGAACACAACTGGTAGAGTGAGAGCTTATGGCGAACTGTCATCAGAATTGATTACCTCAAGTGGTGTTCGTCAGGGCTGTCCACTCTCCCCATTCTTGTTCAACTTTGTGGTCGACGTACTTTTAGAGATAACACTTTCCTCATCTAAATTTCCAGGGGTTGAACTTTTACCGGGAGGTTCACTTGTTGACTTAGCATATGCAGATGACATAGTTTTATTTGGTGAAGACGCTGGCAAAATGCAGAGTCTTCTGACCACTCTAAGCAACAGTGCAAGCATGTTCGGGATGCGATTCTCTCCCTCGAAATGCAAAATGTTGCTTCAGGATTGGGTTACATCGACACCCGAACTAGTGATAGGGAGTGAAGTAGTTGGGTGTGTCGACCGCTTCACTTATCTTGGAAGTCTCATCAGCCCTTGTGGTCTGGTGTGTGACGAAATCTCAGCACGGATACAGAAGTCTCGACTAGCTTTTACCAACTTGCGTCATTTATGGCGTGGGCGAGATATCCGTCTATCAACCAAAGGACGTGTTTACTGCGCAGCAGTTCGTCCCGTCCTACTTTATGGCAGTGAAACATGGCCGGTAAGAGTAGAGGATATCCGTAGGCTACTAGTATTTGATCATAGGTGTCTTCGAAATATTGCTCGTATATCATGGGACCATCTAGTAAGTAACACAGTTGTTAGGACACGGGCACTAGGTAAGGATGGCAAATCGATTGTTGAAGTGGTGAAACTTCATCAGTTGAGATGGCTGGGACATGTGTTACGTATGCCCAACGACCGACTGCCACGACGTGCGATGTTCAATGGTATAGGAGTAGGTTGGAAGAAAGCTAGGGGCGGCCAAACCAAAACATGGCACAAGTCCATGAAGTCACTGACAAGTGAACTGAGTCATGTTGGTAGGTGTAGACTACGTGGTTGGGGACCGCGAGATGATAGCAACCGATGGTTAGAGACCCTGAATGACATGGCTCAAAATCGTTTGCAATGGCGCAGGTGCATCCACTCTCTGTGTTCTCCCAAATTCTAATCTTCTGAATTCTTCATGTCTCTTTCTTTCTTCTCTTTCCAAATTTATTTCGCTGGATTATACTCTTTAAATAACATCTTCAAACCCTAATTTTTCTGATTACAGCTTATAATTTTACTACATCTAGCACTACGGGATTTGAATCGACCACTGCATCTTTGTGCTAATGTGGTGTGGCAACTCGAACTGATGTACGTACGTACGAAGTTCTACGGTGTTACTGATTGACTGACATGTCTGATAATATCTCAAGCCACTGTGTTCCTCCATCTCCATTACTCCAACCATAGAGTAGTGAAGGAATAACAGAAACCAGTTCTGTACAGCTTTTCTTCATACCACGACACAATGTCATGCACTGACCACCTCTCCGCATTTTCCAACCGGTCCCGGCGTCGAAAATTAATCCTCAATGTAGAATTACTTGGGACGACATTCGTGGTACATGTCTAGAACATCGAAGTCAGTGTTTCAAGACGGTGACATCAATTGAAGTATCGTCTGTATTCTTTAACACACGGTACTGAACCTTTGCATTACTGTCATAGACAATCCTAGAGACTAGTCCTGTTCAACGAATCGAAGGTGCCACGAATGTCAAGAAACATTACGGTTGTTGACCTTTCATAAGTATGACGGTGTCTTAGCGTTTGACGGAGGGTGAAGATATGGTCAGTACATTCTCGATCAGAACGAAAACCAACTTACTACTCTCGAGTTAATCTCCGATTTTGAACAGTCTACGAAGTATGACGGAAGCTAATAGTTTGGACGCTATCGGAAGCAGACTTGTCCCCCGACAGTTGTTACGGGAAAGACGTGAATCCTTTTTAGAGTTAGAGACAACTATCGACTCATTCCATGATGTTGGGGCACTCTCTTATTGCCAGATATTTTTCAACAACTCAGTTCCATAGTCAGAAGGTCTCCACCGTCTTTAAAAACAGCCGGAAGACAGTCATCTGGGCCTGGTGATTCGCGGCGCTTCAGATATTGGAGTTCCTTGCGTACTTCAGCCTCGTTGAGTATTTGGGTCGTCACAGGCCATGGGGGGTAGGATTGTTTGACCGATGTTGCTGGGGCAACAGGCCAGTTGAACTGTTTTCCGAAAAACTCTGATCATCGTCCAAGACGTCGATAAATGTTAGTGATTGTCATCCCGTCAGCTTAACAGATTGTTTCATTCACAGCAGAATTCTTGCTGCCAGTGACTCGAGTAAGTTGAAAGAGCTTCAGGCAGTTACTAGATGCAACTACTGCTTTCAACTCATTAGCACGCTCCGACCACCAGGCTTGTCGCTCCTTACGCAAACGTTGGGAAATTTTCTTAATTAAGAATCTACATTTATTGTCACACTTGAGGTTACTCGGAGTAAAATGAAGTGCTCCAATGAACTGTAAGGAGCCTGTAGAAAGCCAGTGCTTATGGGTGGGACGTTTCGCGAGGCTACAAGTGACGGTCACTGTTATCTGACCTGCGGTCAACAAGTGCTGATTGGCCATCTAAACGACTCTCTTTTTTGCCTAGACGCGTGATCTGTGGATTTAAGTTTCCGGCTAGTACTATGGTTTATGTGGAACGCACTTCCTGTAAAAGAACACTTAACTGGTGATAGGATTTATCCTTGACTGCATCCGGGCTGCAACGTGTCGGGTCGTAATCGGAGATGACGAAAAGACATCGTTTCTAACACCGATTTCCGTTTCAGTTTGGAAAGGACATGAGGCTAGATGACCTGTGTTTGTCCTGACAATGATGATCTCTCAGTTGATCCAACTTTCTTTTGAGAGGGTCGACAGAATAAGCTTCAACCACGCGTTGAGTTAATGAATTCCACTCGTTGATGATTCGATGGGAAAGTCGATATTCAGCTGATGAGTAATTTGTTCTGGGCTTGTGAACATTTTTGGAGTGTCTTCGTAAATTCTCTGTTTTGGAAGACAAGAAAAGTGGGGACATACCAGATGTAAATTTATCACTAAGTAATTTGAAAACTGTAAACAAGTCACCTTTAGTTCTTCGTTATGACAGCGGGAGTAGGTGAAGTTTAGCCAGTCAAACGTGATACGGGAGTTTCGCTATTCTGGGAACCAGTTTGGTTGCTGTTCTCTGATCCTTTTCCAAAACCTCACTGTTTTTTTTTAGCTAGGGCTATCCGCTTGTATTCAGTACTCAAGTTTAGGACACACGAACACTATACACAAATTCAGAAATGTTTTAGCGTCGACATGGCTAAAGGCCCTACACATTGACCATAAGGTTCTAAAACCTTTGGCGGCTATTGCAGGGCAGTGTGCAATAGTCTTTAAGTCTTGGCTAACGATGACTCATAAGTCATTGTGTTTCAGGACATTTTTATTTATTTATTTTAACACATAGATATTGGTACAAGGAGGCACCAAATTTATATGCGCTACACAAATCTCATTCGATATGTGTGAGGGCTGTGATACTGCCCGGGTGCCAAAACCGAAGTAGCTCACTGTTATTCATCATGTATTTATCTGTACCTTGATGACCAATATGTGTCACAATACACTTGGAAGTAATTATCGGCAACTGTCAAGTTTGAGACCATTCAGATAATTTCTCCAGGTTATTTTGAAGCTCCAAGTTATCACCTTTACGTTTTATCACGCTCCATATCTTGACATCATCAGCATATAGCAAGACCGATGATGATGGAACTTCCTAATCTAACAGCACATAATCAACTGTTAATGGGGATCCAATCGATTAGTGCTGCCTCAGCTCTAGCGCCTAGTTCGATACAAACGCCAGCAGAACCAGATGAAGATATCAGTGTTTCCAGGTAAATGCACGTGAAACAAGCTTTTGTAAGCGAAAGTTTGAAGGCAAATTTATAGTTCTTTACGAGTCTCGGACACGGCTCCCAGATAGATAACCGAGGTCGATGTTGAGTCTTTCTAGGGAAATAGCCAACCCTATCTGTTGTCCCATTTGCATTAGTGTGCGAACATTAAAGGAGGCCAGTTTAAATGGTGTACGTGGTTTTAGAAAGGCTGGTTGAGTATTCGTAGTCGGTGGTAGTGTTGTGAACGAGAACATAGATGGGGGCAACCACTATATTTTAATACAAAATTACAGAGTATCTTGGTAAAATATAAGAACCATGCATTGAATACTTCATTTGTGAATTTCCAACATTTGTCTTTCACATTCTGTGTGATTTATTAAGTTCGCAATTTCTTTCTACTTTCCCTTTTATTCTCTTTATCTCTATCTTCTTAACCTTTTGCTGCCACGTTTTCCACCTCCGATCGGTGTTACATACTACTTGTTGACACAAGTAGCATACATCACAGTAGACTCCAACTTTTTACCAGTCAATGGCTTGAGATCGTTTAGATAGGACGGGGTTGGTTTTCTTCGAGGGGCATACCCCGAGCCTTTGATCTATAGGGCTAGTCCACCTAGCAGTGAAGGAACGTTTAGAGACGCAGTTCCGTGGTAGCCAGTGACCAACAATAGGTTCATACGCCACTTATTCCCTCAGGATCCTATAGCCGATGTGCACCATCGGTTTGGAATCAGGGTTTCCTAACTCCCTTATATGGATTCTCTGTACCCATCAATCCGGTTTAAGAGATGGATATTTATTTTTCCTCTCCTAAATTTTGTAAACAACACCCCACCTTGAGAATGCATTGAATAGGAGTTCCTTGGCAGTGCCTATATACGCGTGACCATATGAAAACATTTCGGGAGGGAGAGGAGGTTCTCCTTTGAAGTGATTGCGAAGATTTATAGCTCAGGCGCGTGCTTTTAGTGTTGTTAAGTTCTGTAATCTAGATCGTTTAATTATGAAGTTTTATCATCGTTATGAACAGCATCATCAGCGCTTCCTTCATGTAAAAGTGAGATTTTTAGTCACTCAGAATAACAATGAAAGCTTCTCAATTAAATCAGCAACAAAATTGTTTTTACTCAAAGGTAGACTCTTTTCTGTCAATTCATTTTTATTGATATTCTAGTCAATTTTTTTCTTTCAAATTCCGTTCATTAGCTATAGCCTATTCACTGATAATGACAGAATAGAAGCTCGGAAAAATAAATTATCCAAGTCTTCAAGTTTACAAATATTACCGACAGTTCGTAAGTTGTAATCATTTTCGCTATTTTAATTTACCATTATTTCTCTACTTTTCTATAGGATGCAGGGAAACCCTTAAGTCCAATAATTTGCATTTCCGTAGATGCATAAGAATCTGTTACGAAGCTTTAACTTAAAAGACGATTTAAATAATTAGGAACGTGTTTAGTTTATGAATGAGCGTGTATAGTGTAAACCAGTTGTTCGACCTTCATATCATTTGTACACTATGGCTTTGAACTGTGTATTAGAAAACTAACTTGTTCAATTAATTTATGTGTAAATAAGTATTATTCATTTCTAGCCCTGTAACCAACCATCTTAGAAGATAAAGTTGTTCATCCTAGTTGCATTTTGGTTTTTCTTTTTGTTTACAAATATGTCGGTGAAGAATAAAGTTTTAACGGATTGTAGTTTGGAATTTTATGATGTTTACGTGGTAAATTACATCGTATCTAAAAGTTGATGTATATATAGAAGAATTTGAGTGCATATATAAAGCTAATGGACTTCATCCTATAATGTTTTCTGTTCCATTAATCGTATTAAATGTCAATTTTTCCATCACATTGTTGTTATAAATAAGCTGTGTTACATTTTTCCCGTTATCTATTTTAATTAACCATATTTTGGGTAATTAACTTTCTTCAGAAACACAAAGACAAAACCGTCGAGAATTCGTCCTCAATTATTTGTCAAAATATCGTATAATTGCTTCTGAATACTCACTGCGTCAGTTGATATGGGATCATGAACGTTCGATTGGCTTAAAAATTCGTATGGACCGCAAATCGTTACGTAGAATTTTGGATGAACTAATTCAATCAAAACTGGCTACCATAATCAAAACGAAATCACTGAAAGGAGACGTAAGTTGATTTTAGGTTGTATATGATACGTCTCTTTGTTTTAGAGTGCATTTATTTAAAATATTTTACGCATAAACAATGCTTCCTACCAATTTTTTAAAATCTGAAATACCATAATATTTATTTAAGCTATTTTCGCGTTCACTTATGATCAGAAAATGGTTTATCAAGAAGATTAAACTTAAAAATGTGGAATATCATGAATTCAGACTAATTGACTGATTAAAATATAGTGGCATTTCAGTCAGTCATTGTAAATTTTAGTAGGATGTAATTTACCGTAGAAAATCACAAAAATCACAGCAAGTTTGTGGTTTTATAATTCCAAGAATTAATTCACTTGAAACACCTTGATTCATTATGGTTAAGGCGATCTCCTTAGCCTTACGTTTTCTAGAAAAGGTATCCTCGAGTTTTTATGTTGTACTTTAACAACCTACATTATATTAGCTAGATTTAATGCTAATCTTTCTCAGTGATTTAAAATATAATTTAGTATTATACATTACTGTCCTTTGTTTTTACAAAACATTTATACAAATATTTTCATGGTGCCTTATTGAGACTTTAGTTTGTTAAACACGTCTTTTTTTCAGTATGGGGTTATGGAGATTATTAAGTTTTTGATTGAGATCATGAATCGATTGATGTTAGACCACCATTGAAAACCTGGATGCACTAGACGGCTGTTTCGTCCTTTTTTGTAAGCATAAGATGCAACTGAAACGCACAAAATCACAGTTTTAAACATTTGATTGAATATATTAAACAGTTCAAGGTATTTTAACAGAATCTTAATGAATAGCTTAATGAATAGATCACACATGCGATTTCCACTTGTTTGATGACTCATTATGTCATTCTTACAACGAATTCTTTTTTACTTCCCGTTTCTATGTGCCATACCATCACTAGTCTTTTGGACTTGAACTTTGTCCACTACGTTAATTCCGTTCTAAATAAATGGGTAAACACGAAATTTCTCAGATTTCAGTGCTTTTTGACAACAAATAAGCTCAGCAGATTCTTAGTTGTATAAGATTGGCAAAATACCTTTTTATATAGCAGTCATTTTCGTTTGTCACATTTTTGACTCGTATTTTCTCTCTCCATGTCTTGTAATAACACTAACGATACTACTATTCATAAACCTTATTCTTTCTTAATAGGTTACTTTTATTTGTCAACCGGATGTCAAAGAAGATGATCCATTAATATTAACAGCGATTAAAAATATGGACTTAGCAGCTCTTCGTAATTTGCCTGTACAAAATGAGAAATCTTCATCTGTCATATTCAATGCTGATCAAGTTTCAATGATTGAAGGTGTTGATCATTTGTCATCTGAGGTATGGAATTGTTAATAACTCTTCAATCACATAATGTTTTCTTCGATACATATACTCCTTTAGTTACTATAGTTTTCATCAATAAGTAGAACTCACCTTTGGTTGTCAGTTTTACAACCATATGCTTTTTTACATTTTTTACATAATCACGTTTTTTTGATGCTCAATTCATTTTATATATTCTAACTGAAATTAAGCTACAAATGCACAAAGATATTGAGATTTTGAAATGAAGTATTTTTACACTTGTAAATTGACTAGCTTTAAATGTGAATCATATTATAAGGACCAAGTATCTGCAGGTAGAATGAATGTCCAGTAATTTAACTATAGAGTTTGTGTACATACTCGCTTTATAGAACCATTTGTAAATACTAAAATGTATTGAGATAATAACGATGTGACTTTTCCAAATCTGAAATATTTCACTTAATTGTTTTAGAATCTGCTATTTATTCTATCTCTTGTTCTCAAACTTAGAGTTGGAATCCTAATATCTAGATTAGTTGGTTATACCAATCTTTACCACTCGATGCTCTATAAAATAAGTCCCGTTAGAAAGTTTCGAACAAAGTAATTGGTCTTTTATTATTATTATTATTATTATTATTATTATTATTAATGGCTTTATTCAGTATTATCTTTTCGGTACAATGTAAAATTCTCAGCACAAAGTATTTCAACGAGTTTTCTTATTTCTTGATCGATCCTGACGATAAATATCGAGCGATCGCCAGTCAGATGTTAGTAGTTTAGGAATCGACATGTGAATGGTGTTTGCTCTTTTCAATACATATTGCCAGCCATCATAATGTCTCTGATTGTACTTTCTTTTGTAACTTGCACAACGAAAGGTCGTAATCTTTCCACAAACGCTCTTGAATAGGTCATGCGGTTAATAGACGCAATGATGTGTTAACACATCACCAGGTACTTGAGTATGAGTCATATTCTAAGTGTGAGGACTGATGGTACTACCCAGTAATCCAAACCAAAGTAGATGGAGCGAGTTTAAACCTAGGACTATAGTGAACCCATACCTTAAAGTCGAAGACCTTAACCACCAAACCACCTCACTATTTTATACTTCGACTCAAAGTAGTATGACTACTCAATCTTAAAAGTTATGTGTTTGTGTATTGGATTATGAAATTATCGTTTTACCACCGTTTAATTAGTATAATATTGAAAATGTACATCAATAAATTCGATTTCAAGTTCTTACCTTTACAATAAGTTTGTTTTAAACATAGTTACACTTGTAATTAGTTCAGTGAGGATGATCTTAAAACGCATTTTTTTTGGCGTGGATGAACTAATTTCGTTTTTTAACGTAAAGTGAGTTGTAATTCAAAAAGTACAATTTTTTAATTGACTGATTACTCCCAGAATTTCAGAGTTTTAATTTTAAAACAAGTTAACTGGTGAATAATGAGCGCATTTACACAAAGTTTCGAATATCGAAATCTTTTAACTTATTTGTTTTATCTTTAGGCTATGACTATTGTGTTGCATAAAATGCCAGGATTACCAAAGATGCGTCGACGTTCATTGATTCATGAGTATTTATTTTACATAATATATGGTCTGTCTACTAAATCACGCCCTGTCAAACCTCAGGTAAATTGTTGTATTTGAGAATCTGTAAATGTTTCGTACTTCTACATATGCAAACTACTTCACGTAATACTACTTATTGGTTTATTCTTGACCATTTAATAACTTTTCTGTTGTTTAATGAATACTTGCGAATTTAATTTAGCATGTTAAGCCATGTGATGGGGAGACCCAGAAAATTCCTCGAATAAAGCCTAAAGGGGCCCTAAAGACACTGGGAAACATTTTATGTAATCGGTATTGAACAGAAGTCTCTCAGAAACATCAGAAAGTGAGGAGTCATTTGTCATATTTTTGAATGAATGATTACCTATGCTGCTACTATGTTTACTAGGGTTCCAGAAGCCTAAGGCCATTTGAAATGCTATGAACGCCCTCATTTTTCTGTACATAACCTAACATTGGAGTAAAGCGTTCTTTCCATATTAGGCACCTTTTCTCTTGTGTTCAAGTTAGTCTTATAGAGTTAGCCTGGGGTTGTTAGAAGAGCTTAGGAAACCGATTCAAGCGTTCAGTTACAAAAATCATCATCATGGATCTGTAGTTGTTGTTTGTATCTCAGCTCTCAAATCGTAGATTCCAACTTACTCTGTTACCTAGGCCAGGGCAGTGTTGTTTGCTCTCGTCCAATCTGGGTGAATCATTGATTCGTAATCGAGACTAAATGTGACTATTCAATCATATTTCTTTAAAGTTGGGCTTGAAAAATATAGGGGCGGGCAAATCGAATCGTGGCTTTAATACAGAAAGAAATTCACTGCTGGTTTAAACTTTTTCGGTTGCTACAAACTTCGTGATTGTGACCCCTGTGATTATCATGATCAGTAGCTGGAGTTAAGTATAATTCATGACTTTTCATTCTTTTACCTCAGTAAATGATTTTAAAATATATTCCTTATACTTAGTTTTCCACTCAATATTATCCCTTCTTGTTTGTTAGACATTGTGGTATTGTACTCTCTCGTTCTGTTTAAATTATGTGCGACAACTCGAGACTGTACATATTCGTAACAAAGTTCTACATCAACTATGATGTACTAACCATTGAATTAGGATAAATTTCATTTATTTTTCGTTTTTTTTACTGACAGTTAAGTAGTACAGTCTATCTGAATCGAATAAATATAGCTCATCTTTGTTCTCAAACATATGTTTACAATATTTTTGAGTTGTTGGCCGAGATTCAAATTCTCTACGGTTTACAAGATATAGCAGATCAACATTACTTGGCACTTAGGTCATTGCATGGGTTTCTTGATTCTACTTTTAAATTATATGTTAATATTATTGGTTATTGCTTAGGTGATGAGATTAAGGACACTTTTTAATGTGTTTACCTATAAATTTAATGGGAATCAAAGCCTTAATTATAGTTAATGCTCGTTAAGATACCCTCGTAGATAATAAGTTCTTAATTTGCTTCTTGAAAGTACTTTAGTAGGCAGACAAATTTAATTTACTATCCGTAAATACTGCTATGTGTTTGGTTTCATAACTATCTACCACTAAATATTATCCGTGAACAGCTTCATTTTTTGTATTGACATCATCGAATTTACACATGCTATCTTTTGTTTTATAGACCAAAAGTGAACCTCCAGTCTATTTGGATGACGATACGTGGCGTCGATATGTAGCGCCTTTAGATCCAATGAAAGGTAATAGTCGTGATTTACTGAGTGTCCATATCTACTGAGATAACTGCTTTAATGATAGTGACACCAGGATGATTAATACAATCAGTAATCATTAATCGTTTCAGTACCTGGTTGTATAAAGATGAATTGAAAAGAAAACTAGATAATTATTCATTTGTAGTCACTATGTAATGACGAAAATGCTAATTAGTAAAATACTGGGATGACTGTCATTTCATATTCGTTCGACTTGAAATTATCAAATAGGTAGGATAACTGGTCATATCGTAATGAACGAGAACTCAGGTGGGAACAACTAATTTATTGTTTAGTACAAAATTACCGAGTTCTTTCGTAAAATGCGAAGACCATACATTAAATACTTCATTTGCAAATCTTTCATCAGTTGTCCTTTACATCCTTCACGATTCTTTCAATTCTCAATTCCCTTATGTTTTCTTCAGTTTATTCTTCTCAACCTTCTGACGCATTCCACTTCCGATCGGTATTACATACTACTTATGTCGACAGATGTAAGTATCATACACCACAATATAACCATACCCTATATCATAGTTCAGTGTTGCATTTGCTATGTTTGAGGAGATTACAAGTTCACCAGTGACACAATGACCAATAAACAAGCTATTCCAATGCGTCCTAGCCCCGCTGACTAGAGAGAGAGGTCCAAGTTCGGAAGACGGAAATATATTTCACAAGCAGCCAGAAGTACGAACAATAACAACAAACACAATGAAAGCGTATATATATATATATATATATATATATATATATATATATATATATATATATATATATATATATATATCATTAAAATGTCTTTGGGAAACGGTCAGTTAGTCAGTCAATTACAACGTAGGACCAGGCACATATGTGCATCGGTCCAAGTTACCACACCTCATTAGCACAAGATGAACACTAAATTCATAGAAGCAATTAACTCAATGTTGTAGCACATAAAGGAAAGATTGCATATAAGGATATAGTACAGGAAGGAAGTTAGTTCTTAGAAAGAAACATATAAAATAATTTTAGTCTCACAGTTTAAGGGAAGACAGGGAGTGTATACACCGACGCCATTGTGATCGATTCTCAGCCATGTCACCATGAGTCTCCAATCATTGGTTACGATAGTCACGCGGACCCCAACCACGTAGTCTGCATCTACCAACATGGCTCAGACTACAAGTTAGTGACTTCAAGCACTGATGCCACGTTTTAGTTTGGCCACCCCTAACTTTCTTCCAACCATCCCGAACACCGGTGAGCATTGCGCGTCGTGGTAATCGGTGTTTGGACATACGTAACACGTGGCCCAACCATCTCAGTCGATGAAGATTCACAACCTCATCTACTGCATTACTATCATTCCCTAATACCCCGCGTCTAACTTCACTATTACTTACCCGGTGATCGCAGCAGATGCGAGCAATATTTCTAAGACATCTGTGGTCAAATATGAGTAGCTTACGAATATCTTCTACTCTTAATGGCCACGTTTCGCAACCGTAAATAAAAACAGAACGGACTGCAGCGCAGTATACTCTTCCGTTAATTGGTAGACGGACATCTCGCCTGCGCCATGGGTGACGTAAGTTGGCAAAAGCCAAGCGAGCTTTTCGAATCCATATTGAGATTTCGTCAGATACCAACCCATTAGGGCTGATCAGACTTCCAAGATAAGTGTTGTCAACGCGTCCGACTACTTCACTCACTATCCTTAGTTCAGGTGTTGACTCAGGCTAGTACTGGAGCAAGAACTTGCATTTAGAAGGGGAGGAGCGCATTCCAAACATTCTGGCATTGTTGCTCAGTGCTACCAGAAGAGTTTGCGTTTTATCAGCGTTTTCACCAAACAGGATTATGTCATCTGCGTATTCTAAGTCGACAAGTGGACCTCCTGGAAGGAGATCAATACCCGAGAATTCAGCCGACGAGAATGTTATTTCCATCAGTAGGTCTATGATGAAGTTAAACAAAAATGGAGAAAGTGGATAGCCTTGATGGACACCACTTGAAGTTGCAAAAGCAGATGACAGTTCGCCATAAGCTCTGACTCGACTGGTAGTGTTCGAGTAAAGAGCCTTCACAAGGTTTACGTACTTCTGAGGCACACCTTTCAATGACAAGCACTGCCACAGAACCTCTCGATCTGCAGAGTCAAATGCTGCTTTTAGATCAAGAAAGATCACCATTGTCGGATGCCGATGAGTATGCCTGTGTTCTAGAACCTGATGAATGGTGAATATGTGGTCGATGCAGCCACGACTAGGTCTGAAGCCAGCCTGATTTCATGTGTTTGCAGTTCGCGAGTCTTAGTTAGGCGTCCGATAATTATTGAGGCTGGCATTTTAGATACTATATTAGTTAAACTAATCCCTGTATGGTTGTCACAGGACGATTTTGATCCCTTCTTATATATCGGGACAATAAGAGATTGCGACCAGTCAGATGGGATTACGTCCAACTCCAAGATTTTAGCTAAAATATTAGTCAACCTAATCGCTAAAATTGGACCAATATCCTTAAAGACCTCTGGAGCCAATCCATCTGGACCTGCTGCCCTACCTCGTTTCAGATTAGATAACGACCCAATAGTATTTAAGTTCCTCATAAGTAGGAAGTATGATATAAAGGTGAGAATGGGTGTTTTTGGCTCGAAAACAAGAAATTCAAATTTTTAAAATAGAATTTACCAAGTGAGTTCTGGGGATCTAACATGTCCAACAACATTTTAGAAGAAAATTATTTGAGTTATATCTATAGAAGTATATATTATAAGATGAGATGCTTTTGAACAATTTATCAACACCAAGATAAAAGTTGATCATAGGTAAAAATTTAAAAAAATTATCTAATCTCCATTTAGGTTTAACTTCTAACAATTGTAATTTATATCTCAAAAATTCATGTTTTACTTTTGATATCTATCACTGCTTATACTTAGTTCTTAATCGTTTGATTTATCTTAGTATTTTTGCGATATTATATACATATGTATTAATTTATGATCGAGTTTGTCAAATCCTTTACAACCGACATATCTTCTTTGTAGATATGAATAGGGGTTGGTTTCTAATGGGTGACGTTTTACGTGGTATACCGTTTGGTTTATATTTAAGACTTACAATTACTACTTCATTACCACGTATATTATGTCGATGGCTTAAACTTGATCATTTATTAACTAATTTAACCCAAGAAGAAATTGAACATTTGGATTCAGAATTGGCACGTTTTCATCATACTAACATGTTATATCAAAAAGATATTCCACCTAAAGAATTGTTACGATATCCTTTAAGATATGTTGAATTACCAGGTGGATCAAGAGGCCCTCTTAATGATTGGTTATTATCTGCTAAGAAACTAAGATCATTATGCTCAATAATTGAAGATATCTCTGGTGTTACTGGTTTAATCTCTATGCAAAAGAAAACTACTTCACAAGCTAAAACAAGTGTAAGTTTTCATTGGTTCTGTTATTAATTAACAGCAAGGTATACCTGGTTTCATATGATTCTTCCCATTAATAAATTTGACCAAATCAAGAATAATTAACGTTGTAGAATAATGACATAAACTTACTATATTTCGCCACTTATCATCTGCTTACAACTTCGAAGCATAATAGTATGAATCATTAAATATAAGCTATGCTCTATATTAATAACATCGAAGTCCTCATTAATGGAGATTTAATGTAAAAAGCAGTCAGTATGGAAGACCAATAAGAGATGCTCATGTGTAAATTAATGTGATTATATATAGCTTTAATGTATGAATATTCTACAATAAAAATCCAAGCATATAAACAGTATTATTTAGAAAGGTGATAATAATGTTATAGTTATGTAGTCCTTGAAATATAAATTAAAATTGACTAGCTTATTATAAACCATAATCAACCTATAAATATTCACATTAATTAACACATGAGCATCTCTCATCGTTGTTCCATACTGACTGCTTTTTACATTAAATCTTCACTGATGAGAACTTCGATGTCATTAATATAGGGTATATCAGCTTATATTTAATGAATCATACTATTATGCTTCGAGGTTGTAAGCAGATGATGAGAAGTCGTGAAGTGTGATAAATTTATGTTATTATTCTACAACGTTGATTGCTCTTGATTTAGTTAAATATATATAATTATATTTTCAAGTATACTAATCAAAAATCTTATTCTTTTATAGATGCTTGGTTTTCTTCATCGTCAAGCAAGTTTGCTAGACACACGTTTTGCTATGCCAGCCTATCAAATTTTTACTAATTTGTCACAGACAAATGTAATACACTTTGATTTTCAATCCTCCATAGATGTTGCTAGTTATTGGTTAACAAGTGAAACGATTTCACGCAGTTCTCCCCTTGGTAAATGTTTATTAATAATAATTAAGTAAACAATTTACTTATGTGTTTGTATCATGTTTGTATTTTTTTAAACCTCTTTATAATGCTTATACATCTAACTACAGGTGACTTTACTTTTAGCTTTCTTTTCTCATTGGTTAACTCTATGGAGAACCTCAATTAAAGGTTAAGTAGTTTTTTTGATTTCTTTATATACTACTCGTGTTCACAATCTAATCGTGCATTGTTGTTTTATAGTTTTAAGGATACACAGGTGTAACGTGAAACATTTTGATTTTTTGTCTAGAGTGTGAAGGTCTTTTGCATGTGTAGTGTGTAAGTAATGTATCTGGTTGTAGATTCACAACTCTATGTTGTTTTGAATGTTTTTAGATGTACTTTGTACTTAATGGCCTTCTACCCGAGTACGTTGTGTGTTAGTTGAAACAAGAGGGGATTCGCATAAGACTCACTAATTCATGTTATCAGCTAACTGCTATACCAAACTGTAGGTCGTAATTTTTTAATCTCTTTTAAAACAGAGATCCTCAACTCGTTTAACGTAATTTCCCTCAATCCTACTGCATCCTTAAATATTGTTTGCTTTGTTAATTTTTATTTAGATATAATTTTTTATTTTATGTTGGGCTATTTTTCTGTGTGGTTTGTTTGGGAAATTATCTTTTGTTACGTTACCAATGGTTTATGGCATGTTACATCTCATTGTTCGATCTGTATTTCACTGAAACATTTCTGCAGTCCTGCAATTATCGGGGATTGTTAATCTATTTAATATAATGTCAGTATACACGTCTGTTCACTCTAAAATTTAATGATTATTTATTATTTACTAATAACTACTGGACACTGGAATTCACAGAGTTGAATAAAGCGTAGTCGATGACAAACGGATTAATAAGCAGTTTCTAATCTTCAATTTTTCATGTACATGTTAAATCAGTATTACACTGTTAGCTACTTCATTATATAAACCTATTGTACATTAGTTTTTGTTCAATATATATTTTCAGTATATATATTTTGTCTGTTCCAGGCCATAATTCAGTTAAGGATGAAATAGATTCGGAACATGTACCACCAATAGTACCAAAAGTTTCTTTCGAACCTATAGATGATGGTTCTTTGATTATTCCACAATGGCCGGAAGATATTATGTCTAAGTTTAGGACTGTTTTAGCTGATGGTACAGAAGTATTTCCTTGTGGTGTCTGTGGATATCATCCAGCTGACTGTACTTATAATGTACGGAATTGGGGTGCTACACGTCACAATAAATCGAAACGCAAAGGAGATGTAGACGGAATTTTAAATCTTTTGGATGAATTAACTGGCTTAGACGATGCTTATGGTTTCGTTACTCCAAGTGATGAACTTTTCTGGCGTTGGTTTCCTAGTTTATTTGCTGGTAAGTTCGGTATTTTGTGATCACTGGCTTTTTATGTTCTCATTCATTGAAAAGAAATATCATATGGAAGGAGTGAGCGTAGTTCACGTTCTCATTTTCTTAATAATATTTAAACTTTATGTTAGGTAATATTAAGTAAATATGTGACTAACATGTTAATACAATCGATTTGACGAAACTATGTTGGTCTAACTGTTATTTGTTATAAATCAACATTGATAACGTTTTCTTTACTTCTACCCTTTTTCTATTGGATATATTTGTTATTGAGGTGAATCTTTAGTTAGTACTTGTCTATTTTTTAAGTTTAAGTCAAATTGGAGGGAACTTATCAGTTAGCGAATTCAATACATTATCATGATTGTCTGCTGCTCAGCACTTGCTTTGTACGTGTATAGGTGATGGATTTAATTCGAGTAAATAATTTCTTTTGTGACTGAAATATAATGGGAGATTTCTTTCAACTTTCTTCATAATCTGTTAAAATAGTCTAAGCATTCACAAATATTTTTCTAATTAGTTTGGAAAGTCAAGAATGAACTAACGATATGATATATACCAATAACAATATCTGTATCTCCTGTTCAATAAACAACAAATCATATTTCTTGGTAATTTAAGCTACATTAAAAATCTGTTTGATGGACTTTGATTATCTAAAACTGTAAGTTTGTTAGCTAAGTGGTTATGGCTCATATTTTTATGTAGTTCTTTTGTGTGTGCAGTTTTATTGTAGATTTTCTTATTTCTTTTTCAGATCTCAATGTACCTTATGTTTTACAACCAGTGAATACACCACAACCAATACGTAAACAGTCTAATAACACCCGTTATTCACGGAATATTCGTTTTCGTTTCTGTGAGAAAGATATGAATAAGAAGAATGATCTGCAAGAAGACAATCGTTTAACTCGTGATAATAAACAAAGGATAGAAGTTCGCGATACTGATAGCATCTTAAAAGATATATGTCAGCAAAATGCTCTAGATGCATCAGGAGATATTGGGAGTATAAGTCAACACTTATCATCATCTGAAAATAAAGAAAATGTAATCAATGGATACTCTTCACAAGTATCGTCTAATTTCGCTCTTCGTAAAACAGGTATACGGAAGTTAATATATTTCATATTCATTTAGGACTCTTTAGATTCTCATTCTTTAACTTCTCACTGATTCTCTGTAATTAGATTTTAGACTATTTAATTTATTCCCTAGTTTAATATTTCGCAAAATGAGAATCGAAGTTTCATAATCTGTGCGAAATCTCCAAGTAATTACTTCATATATGTGAATCAACTGACGTTATTCACAGACTGAAATCTAAGCTTTAAGATTATTTTTAAACATGGTGTTACAGTTTAGTGATTAAAATATGCAACATTTCACTATTGGATCACAGCTTCAAAATATAATCCAATTGCTTTGATTTGGCTTTTCAGATAGTACCACTATGTTCCATAAACGAAAGTATAATTCCAAGTTGATTATATGTATTATTAAGTTAAACTATTGTTTACTGAGTTCTTTTAATACAAGTTTATTGAAATCAACAATAATTAGTTTACAATTGTTTTTACCATGAAACCAATATCTAGAAACATTGAGCGCCATATTCGTTTCACTTTTCTTTCAGTTGTGGTACGTCGAATACGTGGAATTTTGAAACAACGTAAAAGTAAGTTATTTATGATATTTAATTTAATAATTAAAATTTTCTAGTGGTTAGCTAACTTCAACCAATGGGTTATGTGCACAGATTCATATTTGATTAGAATGTGGAACATTATGTATATTTATTCGAAAAAAAATTTTATACGTCTCCTCATGTAGGATTAATTTTGAATGTGGTCAATTATTTCTGCACTTATGTGGCATTTACTGAGTGTTCAAATCTTTAGAGAAAGCAGTGATCAGACTCCTGACATCTTTTTCTTAAACATGTTGATAAAAGAAATTTAGTACACTGATTGCGACACTAAAGAAAATAAACATGTATACTAAATCACAGTCAGTCATAACCACCATAGAGCTTGACACATATATGCATCTGTTCGAGTTGCCACAACATCACATCACAGTGAGCTGAAATTATCAAAATAGATGCAAGAGACGAAAAAGTATTGACGTTTCGTCAGTTAATAGTTCACACAATAAAGGCAATTAAAATAATCGGAACCGGTTAAGCTTATATTGATAAACATTTTTAAGAATATATACAGTTCGTTTATAGTTCTGAAACATGGTTAACACTACGTGATTCCATATAAACTGTCCTGTTTTCATTTCTTGAATAATAATAAATATTGGTTTTAAATACTACACAATGTGTATATGTGACGCCTCCTGTTTGCATCATAAAGTTCTTTCTGGTTCGCTATGTTATGTAACCTAGTGATTGGAAAAGTTTACGAATGCATAATATCCTACCAAAATTTATAAGTTAAATAACAGTTAGTTATTTGAAAGTAAGTTTTCTTAAAAGTGTTACTGTTTCGAAGTTTAATTGTGATGCCAACCGTATGGACAACTAAGTTGACTGTCATTGTCATTAAAAATTATAGTTAGACTGCATTAAGTCTCTAATTACTTATGCTTTGCTACCCAATGATCTAACTGTAACATTTCAGTGTCCAATTGGTCGGAGTGTTGTTTTCCGATTGGTGTTTCTACCTCATATTAGAAACTCATTTTCATCAGCTCACACATCTCGTGGGTAATTCCACTAAAGCTAACTAGTAATTAAGAAACTATGAAAATTATAGAAAATGGCCTCTAATTTATATATACATATATTTTTCTTTCTCTTCAGAAAAACCGAGTTATGCTCAATCAGGTCCTTGTAAGTGTTTCAAAAGTTCATCCTTTTTTTACGTTCATATGCTTATTTTACTGAATAGATATTCATATACACTCGGAGTGAAATGTAAGCCATCCAACCACCATAGTTATCTAATATTTGTATCATTGTTTCGAATTAAGCATAGAATAGTTTGCCGTTTCAAAGTAAATCAAATTAAATGTAATTAGCCTTGATCATTAATTCCAATTATTACTACTTATCAGTAATAATATGTGTCCTCATAATGTAGCGATGCATGTACCTTCGAAAAATGATTTTGTTGATTTTATAACTTTAAAACAACTGTCTACCATTATTTAAATCTTTATTCATCCAAACGCCCGAGTTTCATTATATGTACTGATTTAATGTTATCACGAGGTTAATCTTATAGACCTTATTAAGTTAATACTATTTATATTATCTGCTTGGTGTATATTATTACGTTGTCATAAATTTGGAATTTATTGGAAAAATTAATACTCAATAACCTTGAGTTATTGGTTTTGCCCTCAGTAGGTAATCTTCATTTCTATAAGCACAGGATATCCATATTTTTGTATGAATATTTTTAGCTCTAGTTATGAAAGTATTTCACTAATGAAAGTGCCTGCATGATAGATGTAGTCAGAAGTGATGTGCGAATCACTTGAAACTCAAGCTTGTTCGTCGATAAGATTGCAAAAGCGTACTCATCTGTTTATCTATTACAATTGAAAAAAAGTTGGAAAAAACCATAGAGTTCATCCCTTATGCACTATGATGACAACTTAATTAGTACATTGTTCGATTCGAAAATCATAGATCAATTATTCTTAATAACTATTACATATAGACTGTCCTTAAACTACTGATTCGGTTCTTGTCAAAATCTCTTATAATATTTCCCTGAAAATGTTCTAGACATAAAATTATGTTTATTGATGTTACTTTATTGGTAAGTTAACATTGTATTAGTTATTATTATATTAAAGGATAATAAATACTCAGTAATTTAATTTTATCTTTTCTTAATTTTAGTAATAATTATTAAAACGAGTATATAATTCTTCGTACTAATAATATTTGTTACCCTCCTGACTTCCTCTCTAATTTGTTCTTGTCCTCTTTTCACGAACAGACGATTTGTATCTTCGTGCTCCTCGTTGTACCTGGTCTAAATTGGAAGATCGTTTGGTTAGTTATGTTGTATTAAGATTTTCTCTTCACTCTATCTATTTATTCTCTATTTGTATTGAGATTATTAAACTAGAGGAGAGTGGGAAATTTACCTTTTCTTTGTAGTAGTACGTATATTAAATCATTTGCATTCCAGTGTATTAATATCCATATGATGTGTTAATCACATTCATCTTATCCTAACGTCAAGTTTGTTGTCCTGTCGTTGTTATTTTAGAAGTAAATTAAGTAAATGTGCAAATGAGAATATAAATCCTTGTTGAGTTGTTAGCCTATGGTTTTGTCGATACGTATTCACTCAATGAAAAATAAATGAATTTACTGTCAGTATAGGGTTTCGGAGATCGTTGAACTTCATTGAAATCACAAACCGATCAAAGTTAAATAACCATTGAAGACATGAAGTACTGGGTAATGTATTCGCACTACTGAGGAGTCCCACACTAGGAATAAACGGCCATCCAGTCTCTCAGGTTTTCAATTATTGCTTAACTTTGATCGGTCCTTGATTTCAATAGTAAATGAATTAATATTTTCTTTTCAATAATTTCCAAACAAGTTCACTTTAAACTAAACAGTTCATGTATTCGATATGTTAATGAGTCCATAATATTTTGAATACATGTTTATTAAGAACGAATTTGTAATTTTTACCACCTTATGATTGTAATGTTTGTCATTTTTGTAATAATAATGTGTTTTCGTAGTGTGAAGTTCCAATATTTTTTAAATTTATAGTTAGTGACCTGTAGAGTGGCATCTTTGTTGATCGCTGGAGAAAATCGTAGAGAATATGTTAGTGCACCTTATACATTTGTTCGTGATGTACTGTATCGTTATGTCCCTCAGGTAAACTGGGAAACTTTTTGCTTTGCATTATATGATCCTTATACACATTTTAAATCATACAGCTAGAGAACATCATTAGCAATCCATAATACGTCAAGACCGTTTTCATAGTTTACTTACAGTAGGTGAGGAATACGTATTTGTAATCGCTCTTCATATTACTACAAACTTCTTAAGATCATTTTTCTGTGGACTAGTTTTGGTTTCTATAATGGCACTTATCTACGGTTTTCACTTGTTTCAACATCAATTTATGCAGGTTTATAGATTTTGATCGATTGCTATTCAAAATAATCGAACTTCTTGAACATTAGCATCATTCATTATACATGTACAATCTTGTATTTAGAAACCAAATGTACTAATAATAATTAGTGCTTAAAAATAATGATACTTGCCTGAAAATGTTATTTCTAATGGACTGTATCATACACCGAGATTGGGAACCGTGATTTGACATATTCTTTTGATCAATTGTATCAATAAGAATATTTTATGCATCTCTATCGTTTCCTTAGTTTCTTCGACTAATGAATTCAGTAAAGCAGAATTCACTGCATATTTAATAGTGAAACATTTTATCAAAAGGTCAAGTTTAAAGTTTTTCCTTTAATATCCTGTTTAGTTACCGTTTAACAATTCAACATTTCTTGATTATTTCTTTGTTTAGGTTGGAAACAGTTAATTCGTACTTAGTCTAATGGTTTACAGTTTCAGTAGTTACGTTTTGTTTTTATCTGCTGTTAGTATTTGAATAATTTCATACTTATTTAAGACTAATCATGCAGAAAATCATGTATTCTTATTATCTATTTATGGATTGCCATCGTCAAGTCGATATCGTACATCATGTTGTTTAAAACAATCATCATATTTTTTCTTGGATTTTCCAAATGTCACTTAAGACCATTTTTCTTGAAGAGCATTAGTCATTTAAATTTTATTATCTGAGTATAAGATTTCTTCTGTCTATGTGTTTATTTACACCATCGTATTATCTTAGTTGTGATTGCTTCATTTATCGTGAATAGCTAACGTCTTGCGAGTTGTTCTAGAAACTTATGTTCTAACTATTGTATTGTATATTAATATTCGTCACATCAATCAAATCATGCTTTCTCGTTGTTTTATTAAGAATGGTCACTTTTGTATGTGTCATGTATTCATTCCAGAAGGCTATAGAATTGTTCCCTTAGTGCAAGAGGTTGACAAATAGGTTCTGAATTGATAACTTCCTGGTTCGAGACACGCCAGCCACCTGTGAAGTGGTTGGTCAGTTTTTAGTGATAGTTCACCCGTTCTTGCTTCTGCCACACTCTTCATTTGTTTCTTTTCTGCTTTTATTAACAGTTGCACTGCTTAAAAACTCCTGTAACTTGTGCCAGGCGACTTAAAAATCTTTTGTTAAGCAAAGGACCTGAATGGGTATCAGGCAAATTACTTTTCACACGTGTTTCTAGTCGACCGGACTGGCAGTTAAAGGTAAATTTTTTTTTGTATTTATAAAAATAGTATTCACTATAAACTAATATCAATTTGAAATCTGCTCATGTCCAAAGAACTCACGACAACATCGTTTTGTTATAGTATAGGACGTTTCAGTATTGCTTATCCTTAACTTAGCATAAAGTTGGGTCAAGATAGTGTTAGTTCATGACGGAAACTAAATAAAACTACATACCTTTTCATTGAAACCTTAACAAAATTACTTTTTTGTTTGATAACCTGTTTTCTCAAAAGTTTGATTTGTATTTTCATACTTCCGCTATGTATTTTAGGTATTTATTCTATTCTACTTACAAGTAGCTAAAATTATGTCGAAATGTTTACGAAATGTTTTAATCATCGTTATTCATTTGCGTAATTCCGTTACGTCATTGTCTCAATGATTTAGTGAATATTGTTGAACGTTATTTTTTTTCGCAAGTACTATTTGCAGTCGTTCATTTTTTGTGTGGAAACTAACCGTTACTCAAATAGTAAAAAAGAAAGCATTTCATTTCTTACGAACTCAGCTCTTGTTAAATAAGAATACATAGATTAAATGTTACCTGATTCATCCTCCTTCTCACATAGTAAGAATATAATAATAATAGTAATAATAATAGACCATGGATTCTTGCAAAATTTATACTGCGTGAAAAACTCAACGAGGTTTGACAGTTTTTATGCTTACATTTCTTTTTTCTAGTAGTGTACACTTTTTATTAAAATTGTTAATAGTACGTTGGTGCTTGTGATAGTCTTTTTCACATTCCTATTTTACTTATAAATTATTTGTTTTCCGCTTTGTTTCTGTGGATAAAAATTTATTCAAGTATTTTCATTTTATTTTTCTTCTAATCCAGTATAATCTTGGAAGAGAGAAATGGCGTATTATGTGTAAAGAAGAAATAGAAAAGGCAAGAATTATCTTTTTAGAATTAGTGCATAATATTTTGAGCACGTTTATGCCACAAATTCTAGTGAAATTGACTAGTTTAAATGTAAAACGTAAGTTGTCACTACTTCTTGTTTGTTAAAAACTTTTTTGGTCGTAGCATTGATTGTTATATTGTATTATTGTAATAGTTATGTCGGTAGGTTCCTCCTCTTCAGTGTCTTTATCTTATGGTTGTTGCATTATCTTGCCTTAGATTCTTATTACTACCACTCCTAATACTACTGTTAGTAGTACAACTTTATTATTATTATTTTTATTATTAGGTGGAATTCGTTCACCTGACAATTTTGAAAATCTGACTAATCAAGGAGTAGATAAATCCCTATCAATTGGATCTAGTCGATCGGAATTGGAGTCTTGCTATGAATTGATACATTTATATGATTCAAGTGATCAAAATGTGTTACCTGAAGTTGGAGATGATCGTCTTTTGATTGTACTGTATACAATGTATAACTATATTCTTGTAAGTTAATGACCATAATGATGTAAATCAACAATTGAGCGAATCGTCTTTCGTATTGATACAATAGTGTCAAACATTTGAATGAATGCCATTAATTTAATTTCTGCTTAAATATGTTACAGTTTGGACTCACAACAACGTTATCAGTGTTTGCACCTTAATACGAAACCTGAATATTGGATAAAGGTGTATATTTTCTGAATAATATGTAAAAACTTGTTTTGAAAAGTTATTAATTATTAGTTCTAAGTAATATATACACTGTTATGATTATTATATGTTAGTGTTTACATGTTAGTTGACTAGATGTATAATGTTTTTGTTTCTTTGCTAAGTAACTAACCATTAAATGAAAAATCCGCAAGGTTGGAGTTTTATGAACTCTGATACATATGGCAGTAATTTAGAATTTCTAGATTTGATTTTTTTTTTACAAAATACTTATATCATCATTTAGATCCAGTCGCATGGTAATGTTTGTTCATTTTATTAAATCAAGAGCTGATAAGATTATTCATCATAATGGCCGGAGAATCAATGATGGTACATAACCAAACAGAATAATTTCACTACCATTTGTCATCATGTTAATTGCTTGTCAAAGGTGTCTCGCTAATATAATTTATCATTCAATGATAAATTTATTTGTAAGGATTTACATTTTCTCATTTATGTTAATGACGACATCCTGGATTTCACTGCTTATCATTCACCAACTTTAATGAAAATTTGTGAATAAATTGCAATATTGAAATAATTTATTAGGGTGGATATATGCCAATAAGGAGTCCTTAACAATCGGAAATGCAAACCTTCAGAAATAAAAATCGTATGCGTTGCACAAACTAGTGGCTATCTGAACTCAGTAGTCAAGTAGACGGTGAGTCGAGCGTTTACATTGAAATGTACTGGGTTCAAATCTCTCAGATCTTAGTACACGTGCATCCAGGCAACGAGCCCTAAATAGGGCGAAACGTGTCTCCTGGATTCCACTTCTCAAATTTAAAAACACACTTGTATTCTATTAGGCTTATGTTTTTCAAATAATCCACTTAGTAACAATACAGTTAAGCTCTCGTTGAATACACATTTAAATATCGATTCCTGTAATGTGAGATAATTTTAGCTTTAAGTAAAAGTTAATTTTATCTTAACGTATGTCTATAATATTGTACCTCACCCTACATCAATCATTTGTGGCACTTTTTCCCATCACAATAATAACAATTTTAATGATAATAGAATTAGTCAGATACACTTTTCATACTGATTTTTTCAACTAATACATTAGCAATTATTTCGTTTTAACTGAATCATCGCTATGAATTTCTATTACCCTATTGTTGTTTTGATTGAACATTTACTTCCAGGCCTCTTTTCGATTCTCATCTAATCCATCGAACTCATCAGATTTCAATGAATCTGTATTTTTTTGGGTTATTAAATATTATCCAAAACCACAAGTTAATCATGCTTTAGCATTACTGATGAAAAATCATATTGTAAAACGTCCTAAATCATATGAAAAAAAAGTAAGAATTTATTTTGTTAACTTTAATGAGTAGTAATTTTGCAAAAACTCATTTGTGATTATTGTCTGTTTAATTTCAATGATGATAGCTATGTTTTCGTCTCAAATCGTATTAATTTTATTTGCTTCTGCTTCATAGTTCATCGTGTCACATTTTTTGAGCTATCTAGAGAACACAGTAAATGACTTTAAATGAACCAAGGCAAGAGAGATAGAGTATTGAACATATAATTCTCGGAATTTAGTTTTTTTATTAACTTAAATACTGCTATCTCTTATCGTCTTTTTTTAAGTCCATAAGTTGCCTGTTGAGCGTATTTTCAACGACATTTAATCTAATGAAAGTCAAGACCTAAAGTTAAAGTTGGTGTTTATCTAAGGATAAATGTCTTGGATTGACTTAAATGTTACTGACTCTCGATCAAGAACTAATTGGAGGCAATTACGTAAGATATACTTCGATATAAGCTCTATTATATTATAAATTGATTTCCATCAAAATTTTTTATATCTTCAGCTTTCCCATTCAGTTTGTGGTCTAAAATAAACACATCAGCGTCTCAGTCGTTTTGATTTGATTTCTAGTTAGTTCTACATTACAACCATAAGTTTGTAACTGTTACGCCTAATATTGATATCAAGCATATTAAGTTTTGAGTTGTCCGTTTTTATCACAGAAATTACTGATGCCAAAAATCTCTAATAATTTCTGTTAAATGTATATGTGAATTTATTTTTGTCGTTCCATTTCTATTGTTACTAATACCCCATCAAAAAGTCAGTCCCACTATTTATCAGTAATAGATAGATAAAAGCTTTTCAGTTATGTGTTGGCATTAACATAAAAGTGATCTGAATCTAATAACTTGATAGACCTTATTTTTATATCATTTATTATTGTTACTATTATTCAGTCATAATCATCTCTCCTCCTTAAGACCCACTGTGATAATTCTCTGTTGCTTGATTAGTAAACAGAATTATTCACCTTCCAATATTTGACAAGAGTAAAACCTTTTTCAATATTATCTACTACCTTGCACGTTTCCTGTCTGTCTGATTGATTCAAATCAATATAGATATGCAGTTATTTTCCTTTTTTTCTAGACCGTTATTTTTCCTTATGTAAATTACTACCATCATTTTTCTTCCCATTTATGATTGTCTTTTCTGCTAAACGATTTCCACTAAGTCTGTAGGCAAATATACAGATATGTACATTAATGTAATTTATATATTTGTTTCACTTTTGTAAATTTTTCTCACTTATTAACTGTACATGTATTGATTTTGTTATTTTACACAACATATAATGTGATCAGTTAATGTTGGTTATGTTTCTCTCCTCTCACTTATTTAGATATATATTTTTTTCTTTTTCTGATTGTATTTATCTTTTTTAGTCTGATCCAGGTTTTCGTATTGTCAATTCTGTTTGTATTGCTCTTAGTCATAGGTAAGCAAATTTCTGTTATTTTTCTGCTTAAGAAATTATATCTAATGTATTTTGAATTCTTTTGGAGTTATGCATACTATTTGTCCGTGATTCAGTTATATGATCTTATCCTAATAATTTGATAGAGTAATCGTTCTTTTAAAATCAACTGATGTATTTATTTTCATGAAACTTTAAAAAGATACGTTATATCTTCTGGATTTTGCTTGTAGCTGAAATATTTATACAGCGCAATTATGCGTTGTTTAAAAGTTCGATCTTATCCTTATGATCGGAAATTCACGACTGTATTTACTTGAATATACATTAAATGAAAATTGTAAAGTTCAGAATTCATGACTCTAAGCTTATTGCTTCGATATCATGTATTGTTCCCATAGTTACACAAATTATTGAAGTAAGAACGTTCACTGCGTCTTCACTTAAAAAATTGTCTAGTTTTTCAATCTATGAATTGTGATTTTATTATTTTTCTCCTCTTCTAAGTTTTGTTTGATTTACTTGTGATTAAGTATTCGAAGCACCTAATCAAAAAAGTCAAGATTTGATCGTATGTTGAATGATAATCTTGATTTAATTGACAAATAAATTATGTAATTCAACTCGCCAATAATTCACTGTTTTCTTTACTTTCACTTCATAGTTCCTGTCAATTATTACTTATTGTTACTTTGTATTCCGATACTAAATAGATTTTCACGTTGGACACATGGTGAATTTTTTACACAAGTTAAATATATTCCGGAATCTTATTCAATTTGGACTAGTTCTGTTAACCATTTGAATTTATACGAAAGTGGTAATGACCGTAATGCAGTTCACAACAAAACAAGGAGAAAAACTCGTTCAAGTGTACAAACAGAAGAAGAAGAGGGAGAGGAAAGCATCACTAACAGTAAACCACCAGAACTAGAAAAAATAATTCATAGACATTTATTTTCTGAAATTTCAACCGGTGGTTGTGTAGCTTTCTTTTTGGAACAATTCTTATTTTATCCAGTAAGTGTAAATACTTATTTTCCATTTTAAACAGAATGTTAATGTTATGTATTTATTGTTATTGTGTTTTATCATCAATATCACTTATAGATTTACAATTTTTTGTTTACTTAATATGTGTAACATGTAAAAGTCAGACATACGTATGCTCAGAGTTCAATCATTGAATACACTGTATATGAGTTAAGAATGTATAGAAAGAATCTAGTTATTAAATATTGCATGCACATTCTTTCACTATCAAAATATTGTAAAATACATTCGCAAAACATTGATAGCAGTTTTATATCTGGATCTATTAATTCGTTACCATTCTGTAGATTGGAGTCATAGAGATCATATATTTCGTAGGCTTTTGATGGAATCAGACATGAGTCAAAACAAAAACCGGTGGCGGTGTTGCTGTGAGTCATAACATAATTTCTTCATATTATTTAGAAAATTTGGATTGTGACTAGCTTTTCGACGTATTTTGCGGCTTGTCAACAAGACATATCTACATTTCAGTATTGATTTTCACATTGAAGCTCGAGCTCCATATCTTTATCTTCAAAAGCGTAACGCGTTATCCATATCTTTCATAAAACGTGTGACATGTTATCTATACCTAGGCAATCTGCACATGATTCACATATGCAAACGAAATCTGACCAAAATCCAATCTTTGATATTAACAAGGGAATAACTTAGTTCTTGATTACTAATGATAATGAATTTATATTTTTCAGTTGTGTTGTTTTTATTTTCATAAGTTCAAGCCAGTTAATTATGTGATTTACCGAAACACTTTTCTCTGTAATACATTATTGTGTTATTGTTTTTTTACTTTAACTAAAGAGAATTTAATTTATTTTTCTACGCTCCTTAATTCATGGTATTTTAAATTAATAACAATTCCATTTACTATGCTGTCTGTATAAACAACGTTATATCAAATTAAATGTAATTAGATAAAATTGGAGAATATACGAATTATAATCTGTTTTCACTTGTGAACTTTATTAAATATAAATTTCTAGAATGTAATCCAAATTAGGTTATATACTTGTATGCTCAAAGAAATTGAAGAATGAAAATGGGAATTTGTTCACTGGTAGTAAATACAGTATTTAAACATTTTCTCTAGTACCAGTAGGAACTATTGATCCCTTCCAAGTAGAACTATAAAGATATCTGATTTGTAATGTTAAAATGGGTACAATCCACAATCAACTTAATAACTGATGTAAATCAGTTATCAGGATTATCAAACTACACATAATCTAGGGAAGCATAATAATTAAATATCTTGTCTAAGTTTGGTCTGAAATTTTGTAAATAGTGTTTTTTCTCAACCATTTTATCACAATTTCCTGTAGGTTTTTTGATCGAATTATTGAATGTTAGTAATAGTTGTTATCCAATTGCATAGCCGGAACTAGTTGTTTAATGGTTTTTGAACATGTGACCTGTTGGTTGGTAGTTGTATTCTTAGGCCACATGATCACTAACATTCTCTATGAAAAGAAATAGGTTATATATGAAAATAAAAATGTGATATCATGTCAAAGAAAATAAGATTGTTTTGATTTACATAAACAGTTACATTATGCATGATTAGGGGTATCTGTTTATCAACCCAATAGCTTTCTCAGTGGTTATTCTCTCCTAAGAATGGATTCATGATAAAAATTTCGTTATGAGTTATTTTATGAGAATTGGTCATGTTGCATTGATGCTTTGTGTTATAAGCAATAAAATATAGACTGTTTAGCTTTTCTAGGAGTTTGTATCATTAGTTAGGTATAAATCGAATCATTTTTTTGTAACGCTAAGTATTATTAACGTAAATAACTTATATTTGATTTTATTCTTCTATTTCGTGATGTGATAATCACCACATTTTTTTGTCATAACTATCTGTTCTCAATATTATCACCACTTATTTATTTGGGATACTACAAAGGTAGTCTATTTCTGGTGATGCGTTCTCTAAGCTAAATGGTTTAGTCATGAAGCTTTCATTCTCCTTTCAAACAACATATTTCAAAGAGAAATAAGGTATTAGTTTATCACATTATGAATATTCAAAGCCCAACTCCATCTTCACTTAGCTAGCATTAACCTTTATAATTTGAATTTCAATGAATATGTTATTTTTCATTTTTATCCGTTTCATCTAGTTTGTTGATGTTCAAGTATCCATCAAAGTGGAAGATATAATTTTAGTTGGTAGTGGTCAAACATATTTAGGTGAGTAATATATATATATATATATATATATATATATATATATAATTCACCTAATTTTTATGGAGTGTTTGTTCTATGATATTTGACTATAAGTTGGGGTCTTTGCATATAATTAGAAAATTTTTTTATTGAACTTTAAGTTGATCTTGGAGTTCCGTAAATTTTTAACATTTCTTTGCATTTTTACCTACTCCAGTTTATATTTTAAGCAAACTAAATTTGATACAAACATGTATTTAATGCTTACTAAACTGTATTTTAAAAGCGATCGTATGCTGCTTGTAAAAGGGACCATGTCCTTTGAGAGTTTCTCAAAAACAGTCTAGAGTCCTTCCATCGTTTTCTACCGTATTTGAGTCATGTTCAAGATTATTTCTTTAAAATAAAATGCAATTATTAGTTGTATCTCATGTTTTCTCGTTAGCTTATTGGATATTTAACATGTAATATACACCACATTGTTGTGTTATAGTAGACTAGTTGTTCACAAATTCAACTTTCAATCTTTAAATAGTAGATGAAAAACATCTTTTTCGCCTTTAACGTTTTGGGTTATTCAATAGCTGTGCCATTAAATTTTTTTTCTAAAAGTGTACGTAAATTTCAAGTAATAGTAAATAAGCCTACACTTAGTGATTAAATTTCTTTAACAAAATAAATAAATAAAAGAGAGCAGACGAGATCGTTTTTATCTTTTTGAAGTGCACCATCCTAGTGACAAGTTATACGATTATTTTTAAGTAATTCAAAGGTCTCATTCATTTATTAGTCAGTATATTGTAATTTGCTTTTTAGTTCTGATAATATTTTACTGACCATATTTTACAGATGATACTGTTGACTTACTACCATTACAAACATCAATAACACAAAACTCCTCAGTTCAAATCAAATCAACTGAATTACGCAAAGATTTATTATATCGCATGGGTGTATCTAATGAAATTCTAAACGATCCATTGTTTGTTGGTGATTATAATTCTATGCGACATTCACGTTGGTTCGATCACCATTTATCATTTAACGGTGGTTATATTCAAGCAGTTTTAACAAATAATAATAATATGAAAAATGACAATTGGAATTTGCCGAAATTGTCAAAATCTCTTGCAAACTCATTAAAGCCATTAGTTAAAAAGACTAGTAAATCACTAGTTTTTCAAATGCCTGATTTTGGTGTGAATTCCTTAAACGGTGGTAATCTAATTGGTGATGAAAATGAAATCAATGTGGATATGGATGTCAAATTAGAAGATAGTATATCATATCGCCTTGAAGAATATATTCAAACAGGTCGATTTAGTGGTCGCTCTGTTATGGAAATTAAAGTCAGTTTATAATAATAATAGTAGTTATAATAATTCTATTGATGATATATATGTTCTGACACCGTTTGCTGACGATATAGTTCAGTATAAACCGTAAAATATTGTTTAATAGGTAATCTGAAAACTATACACCTTAATTACAAAGTAACTTAGTTGTTAGCTCATCGACAAAAATATTCAAACTTTATTCCAAACTTCCTACAATTTGATGCCTAAATAAAGATCAAATAAGTTTTGCGAAATTTTTGCATATATCTTAACTTAGTGTCAGGATTACTATATTGTTTTTAACAGCATATATCGATCACTGTTGATGGTTGTCTTCTAAGATGTGATTGGGGAAAAGATTTTTATCATTGAGGATTATGTTGTTTTATAAAATTTTATTACCTTATTGAAATCTAATGCTTTACTATTGGGCTGAAACACACGTCCTAGATAACACTACTAGCCACATTTCATTCATTCTTCACTATTGTCGTCGAAAATAGTTTTACTTCCATGGCACTTTGTAATCTTAATAACCCCAACTTACCTACTGACTGACTGACTCACCTTTGCTTTTGGCGGTTATAAAAAACTATATTCTAGTGTATTATGAAGCCTAATCCATTCATAAACTTCCATTTTAACATGTTTATGAGTATTTCGGTAACATGTATCTTATTTATTTATCATTTGAACATATGAATATTGGTGCAAGGGCTCAGAATCGATCACAATGGCGTCGGTGTATACACTCCCTGTCTTCCCTTAAACTAAGAGATTAAAATCGCTTCATATCTTTCTTTCTACAAACCAATTCTTTCTTCTTGTACTATATCTCTATATGCAATCTTTCTCTTATATATTACTACCTTTGACCTAACCACTGCTATGAATCCGGTGTTCATCTTGTTGTGCTGATGCGGTATGGCAACCTGGACCGATGCACATATGTGCCTGGTCCTACGTTGTAGCTGACTGACTGACTGACTGACTGACTGCAAGGGAGCACCAAATATATATACGCCACAACATGTATCTTAGTACTAAAATACATGTATCTTAGTATTTATGAGTTTATTTAGCCTCTTTTTTGTTACCCAATTAAGTTATCACTACTCAAGACAATCAACTAAACAATAGAACACTAGCTCAGTACTTTAGAAACTTTGAACCATTATTATCATGTTGACTAGATGTGTTTATCAATATGGCATTTTCTTAGTGCTCGCGTTGTTGGAAAATACTGTAGACATACCATTGAATATGATGTATTGTGAAAATTTTATTTTAATACGTTAAAGTATTCGTGAAATGTATTTCTAAATTGTAATATTTTTTAAAATAACTTTTTAGCAAAATATTGGTGATCGAAGCAATGTTTCAAGTGCATTACAAAATCTATTGGATTCTCGTGTGGTTAGTTAGTGTATTTATTTTTCTTAGTTTCTTCCATAAAAGTTGTATTACATCAAAATAACATTTATAGATATATTGTATGACGACATAAAGCTTCTAATACTTTCTTCTTCTTCAGAATGAGTTCTTAATGTTTTTTTCCATTTACATGTGGATTTTTTCTATAATTAGGTATTCAATGTTGGCAGTATTTATTCTCGATTTGTTCATCATAAATTTATACGTCTTTGGCTTGTTCATTTAAAACCGAATATGAATCTTCGTTCTAATGTTGTTATCCGAAATTCTGCACAATTAACTAAGGATAATAAACTGGAATCTACTCATCCACCAAAGCGACCTAAGTAAGCATCGACATTTAGACTAATACTACTTTTTTCACATTTGTGCCCAGTTATCTGATCTAATTTTCATAGAAATTTCTGTAAATGTACTATGAACGGCCACGACTTGTATCCAATAGTTGTGTACTGCTCTAGAAATCCTGGAGAGTTTTGTTCACTTCACCCTGCTAAGGCTGTGTTTTGCTTTTATGTTCATTCATCATTTGCGAAAGCTAATTACCGTTTGTTGTTGGTAATAAAACTATTTTATCCCAAACTTTTATTTCAATATACATTTATATGACTTGTAGGTTAGATTCAGCAGTGTCCGATAACAGTGAGAACCAAACTGATCCCAATACCTCAGTTAAGGACCCTTCCAATATGGACAATGTCCCTACAGGTTATTTCTTCCCACAACCTTGGTTCTCTGAAATTGGATCACCTAAACCAAGATTGTTCTGTGATGTCTTACGAAGTTTATGTGCTCAACTTTCTAACTGTGGTGGAACCACACTGGCATTATTCGCTCAACAGCATCAAACTTTGTTTGGTCAGCAGGCAATTCGTCAATTATTATACGTAAGTTTTCATATCTCTGTCGAATAGCTAATTACATATAGTGATTTTTAAAAATATTAGTTGTCTGTAACATTTGCTCATATCTGAATTTTTTCTCACCTCTTGTTTTAATGTTAGAGTAGTAATATAACCATTATTAAAGAAATCAAAATATGTTGAAATGTATACGTAGTAATCAAGTAAGGGTCTGCTTTATTTTTTATTTCCAGTTGGTACTATTTCGTTAAATTTTATGATCATTGAATTTGATTATTAAAGTGTACCTAAATATGTACTACTTCTAGCACATTTAAGATTAATTATTGTCATCGAAGTGATAAATTAAGTATACATGTAGTTCCTTACACACAGCTTTCTCATACTCCAGTGTTACAGTTTTTTGTTCAATTCGTTCATAATGTAAATGTTCAATTTTTAACTTCTCGTTAATAGTTTTCTGTCATATGAATAGCTCTAAACCATTATTTCATGTCAGCTTAATGAAGGAATTAGACTGACATGTTTTACTCTAAAAAGCGGTTGAGCAAAATCGCATTGTAAATAAACTTTACACATTTCATTCATTCATTCGAATCGACTTCTCGGAATTCGTTTTTCACCAATTGAATGCTTGGATTATATTTGGGTCAGTGGTATCTATTCGGAATTTTAAAATCAAGATATTTTTGTAGCAGACAATGTTAGACAACATAAAACCTAATAGAAATATGTATTGATCCAGCTTACTACACCGCATATCATCACAGTGGTTAAAGAAGTTAATAAAATCAGATTCAAAGGTATAATAATAATAATAATGTTAATAATTATAGTGGGGCATTTAAAGAAAAACCAAGTTCAACTGTGTTATTGTTCTGTCGATGTTGAATCATGTCACTGAAAATCTTGAACCACTGACTACGACTACTATGTGACCCTCAACCAAGAATTCTATATTCTTCCTCGTGCATGAATCAACAATCCACGGACTAATGTCTTGTTTTGACCTAGCTGCTGGTAGATTATTTTCCAATACACTTCTTTGCCACCTAGCCTAGGGTATTAAGGTAGATGTTGGTTGAGAACTCTATTCATTCATTTTTCTGTTACAAATCTCTCTTGTATACATATAATGATTTGTTTAATGTTATTAAAATAATTCAGCGCTATTAATTACAGTCTACCTAACAAATAGTCGCTTTGGTTAAGAAACGTTTTGTATAGTGTCAAAATATCTTTCATAATTATGTTTACCAAAAAAGAAGCGTTTTTCAAACGTTCCTTGTTACAAGTTATTATGTTATGTTAGCCCTTAAATGCATAAAATCACATGTGATGTGTGTCGACTTACTCTTGTGCTCATAGACTAGCTTTACTGTAACATTTTCAGTCATGTTTCTGTTGTTTATGTTTAGAATCCAACAAATTAAGTGTTTTAGTGATCGAGGAGTCAGTTATGATGTCAACTTTATTATTTCTGATGCCCATATATAAATGAAATATTTAGTTTAGCAAATTGCTGAAGTTTTCTCGAAACTCACCCGAAATGACACTTTTGTTCGAGATATAATCGCTATTGTAATTAAATACAATAGCGATTATATACTGCGCGGCAGTTCGTTCTGTTTTACTTTACGGCTGCGAAATGTGGCCACTAAGAGTAGAAGATATTCGTAAGCAACTAGTATTTGACCACAGATGTCTTAGAAATATTGCTCTCATCTGCTGGGATCACCAGGTAATAGTGAGGTTAGATGTGGGGTATTAGGGAATGATAGTAATGCAGTTGATGAGGTTGTGAATCTTCACCGACTGAGATGGTTGGGCCACGTGTTGTGTATGCCTGAACACCGATTACCACTACGTGCAATGCTCACCGGTGTTCGGGATGGTTGGAAGAAAGTTAGGGGTGGCCAAACCAAAACGTGGCATCAGTGCTTGAAGTCACTAACTTGTAGTCTGAGCCATGTTTGTGGATGCAGACTACGTGGTTGGGGTCCGCGTGACTATCGTAACCAATGATTGGAGACTCATGGTGACATGGCTGAGAATCGATCACAATGGCGTAGGTGTATACACTCCCTGTCTTCCCTTGAACTATGAGATTAAAATCGCTTCATATCTCTCTTTCTACGAACTAATTCTCTCTTCCTGTACTATATCATTATATGCAATCTTTCTTTTATATATTTCCACCACTGAATTAACCACTTCTATGAATTTGGTGTTCATCTTGTTATGCTAATGTGGTATGACAACTTTGACCGATGTACACATGTGCCTGGTCCTACGTTGTAGATGACCGACTGATTTTATTTAATTAATTGCTGTGGTTATTTTTTTTGTATGCCTTAGAATATTTTTCTAAATAGAAAGTCTTCTAATATTGTATTGTTTTACTTTATATGCGTTGTACTGTTTACTTCTAACGCATTTATTCTACTTATATCTGTCCATTACCCCGATCAGTTCTCCAAAAATTCTTCTATAAGGTCAACTATTTAATTCAATTAGGATTAACAGAGAGCCCGGGACAAATCTGCATTTGTCCGGGTTGCTGTAACATATTTACACAATTAGTAAAGAAGCCAAAGGAATATGTTTTGAAAAAAGGAATAGAAAAGTATGTGTGAAAGAAAACTGGGACTGCAAGGGTAGAGCAAGGTAAAATATGAATTTATCTCCACAACTGTAGCCAATTCTTAACCATATCTCCTACCCCTTCCAAATACTGATTAGGAATATCGCGGTGATTCTAAATAAGATGGTACGCAATTACCAACAGTCATTTACTTCATACATTTATGCTCTGTTTTGATTTAAATCCTCACAAATTTTCAACTTCGACTGTAGTCAACATTTGTTATTGAAGTGTACGGCGGTTCGAAATACAGACCCCCGACGAACTTATTCGATGAAGACTCCACCTGTTTTAAGATATTTCGGATCCCTTTGCTCAACCTTAATATTCCTCATTTCATCGTTTTATGATACCCAAACGATGCTCCAAAGACATCTTACTTTCGTTGTGAACGCGTCAGTATAACGAAGAAATTCTTCTAATAATATACCATGCTGAAATACTGCTTCAAGACTCAGTTGTTTTTTTCTTAGCAAGAAATGTCTTTCTGGGAGAAATTTTATTTCAGTTTATTTATCGATTAGTTTTGGGATTAATGTATTTACTTATCTATCTTATTCATCAGCATCTACGAGATATGGGAGCCATTCGTATGGTTCGTGTATTCACGAAATCAAAACCATGTTTGTTTTCTGATAGAGTAACATACACTATTTCAGGTTAGTTTGTCTAAAATGTTTTTTTCTGAGTTTTGAACAAAATTTTCAAGTGTATTAAAACTATGTTGATCAGCTTTTCATCCGAAATTCTTTTGAAAATTTGGAAATAGTCTGTGAAAAATTCAGCTCCTTTTACACATCATTCTCTTTAAAAAGCTCAACCTATATTTATTTACAAAATGTAAACAAGTCATATGTTACTTTCTGAGTTATGCGCACATAAAAGAAATGACCTGAAATTAGTTATGTATGAAGTCGTTGGTTTATTGCCAAGTCTCCGCACCTAGTTATATACGATCTTTTTCTCGACTTGTCTATTTGTCTAGCGTTTTAACTTATAACTATTATACCATTACTGTATTACGTTGTTCCATACATTCATTCGATTTGTACAACTATAAGATAAGTAACCGCTACACAGTATTGAAAATGTCGATATCCATTTTCTAAAATAAATCAGGCGATCTTTAATTTTATTTCAAAACACCAGTTTTGTCAATGGCTGATTAATAGTTTAAACTGTAATTTGATAAAACGGTTTATTTTTGTACCTAAACATATTGAATTAGTACAGTAATTAAAGAACTGCAAAGTATTGGCGATTATTAGCATCAGCTTTCAAAGCATATAGTACATACGATCGTATATTATATTATTATAGTACGAAAGTGTTTCGTTGTTTTAAATATCGTCCCTAAACTAGTAAATGACTAGGGGCGACTGTGCACAGCATCTGTAAAAGTATGAATAGCATTATACCCTAAAAAAGTGTCATAAAGTCAGTGTAACTCATACTTGTTTTGATCATTATAAATAGTATAAAGAAATAGATTAGGATTAATGTTTAACCAAACCACTTTCTGTTAAAAATTAAACTCTATAATCATTGAAACAAATTCATCTATATTTTCGACGAAATTGTTTAGTTTTTTTTTCTTATGTAAATTCTATTTTGTTTAAGACATTGTACCCATTACTCCATCATAAACGAAATGTCTGGTTAATTTCTTAAGCCAAAAACAAAACAAAATAAATCTGTTAAATTATTTTAAATAAACAATGTTGTTTTTACAATGTTAATTGTCAGATATATCCTTTAATAATATCACATTTAAAACTTGTTTCTTTCCTAGAAGAAAGAAAATGCATCTTTATCAATAATTTTACAAGTGTTTGTTTTTTTCTCTTCTTCTTAAGTACTAAAACTAACGGTAGTTATAGAATAGTAAAAGTCATCCTGTTGTTAAGGTTTTATTTATTTGTTTTTGTAATTCACGTCAAAAAAAAAAAAAGTAAATAAATAAAAAAAGTGATTTACCAAATGTTATAGAATCTTACCAAAAACTATATGTTACATTATGGTTGAATTTCATTTTTTTCTCCCTCAATGACTCCTCGTTAGAAATAAAAATTTAAAAAATGGGAGGGAGTATGGAATTTAATATTTTCTTCATTTAATTGTTCATTTGTTATTGTTTAACGTCTTAAATTAAAATGAAATGAATTTTGATAATGATTAGGAAATTTATATAGAAAGTTATTTTTTTAAAGAAATTTTAATGATTGACTACTTTAATCATTTTTATTTGTTTAATAAAATAAATCATTCAAACGATAGATTAATATCTATCACATGCTATATTTAATTGCTTATCTTAGTTTATATGTTTGTTCAAAAGTAGTTATTATTGAAAGATTGAATATTTAAACATTTTATTCAACGAATTCAAAGGTACCTACGTCTGTACAGATAAATAGTTTTAATAGTTTGATTGCACTCTACTTACTCAATACAACACGAGATGGATGGATGGATGGATGTAATGAATTCATTTTACATACTGTATAGGGATGGTGGATTCGAAAACTGAATCAGTTTTGTAATTGTTAAAATGAATGAATAAAATATTGATCATTAGATGAAATTCAATGATGATAGATGCTCAACAAATTGGTTCATTGACTGAAACATTTCAAATTAAGTGTACTAGCTAGAAGAATAAATTTTACAACTAAGAAAATAACATTGTTATAAACAAAATATTAACATAAAAATAATACATTTAAATGTTACTCACTTGTCAATAAATTAAGACCTGACTGTTACAATTAATCCGTGCTCATCATATCATATAATTAAATATTACAACTTGGCCTTCGAAACACTTTTTTTTCGATGGATAGATGATTTCTTTTAAACTTTCATGTTAATTAATATTTCCAGCTGAGCAAGTTGTTTATTACTAAAAAGAAAACAACAAAGTACAAAATATTTTCACTCTTGCTTCTTGCTTATTTAATTAAAAAAATTTATCTGGTTATTGGCTTATGAGACTTTGTCTTGAAAAGATTAATTGAAGTAATAGTAGGTTATGTTATACTCATACATATTTTTCTCGTATTTCTAGAGTATACATTAATAAAAATAATAATATTCACCTATCTTATGAGTCTCATTAGTCCTGATGGTCTAGTGTGTGACGGAATCTCGGGACGGATTCTGAACGCTCGACTGGCTTTTGCCAACTTGTGTTACATGGCGTAGGTGAGATATCCGTCTGCTAACTAAAAATCGAGTTTACTGTCAAACAGTTTTCTCTGTTCCACTTTATGGGTGTGATACATGGCCATGAAGAGTAGAGGATATTCGTAAGTTACTGGTATTCGATCATAAGTATCTTTGAGTCATTTCTCGTGTATTTTGGGACCACGGACCTAGCAATGCCAAAGTTAGGAATAGCGTACAAGAAAAGTTTGGGAAATCAACTTGTGAGGTAGTCAACCTTCATTAACCGAGATTGCTGTTACGTATACCCGGCAACCGCTCATCTCTAAGAGTGATGTTTTTTGGTGTAGAAGCAGGTTGGAAGAAAGCTGGGGGCGGTCAAGCCAAAATATAGCCTCAGTCCGCGAGGTCATTGACAATTGTACTGAGTCATGTTGACAGTTGTAGACTACCTGGTTGAGGACTGTGTGATTGTCGTAACTAATGGTCAGTCAGTCAGTCAGCTACAACGTAGGACCAGGCACATATGTGCATCGGTCCAGGTTGCCATACCGCATCAGCACAACAAGATGAACACCGGATTCATAGCAGTGGTTAGGTCAAAGGTAGTAATATATAAGAGAAAGATTGCATATAGAGATATAGTACAAGAAGAAAGAATTGGTTTGTAGAAAGAAAGATATGAAGTGATTTTAATCTCTTAGTTTAAGGGAAGACAGGGAGACTTTGAATGACATGACTCGAAATCGTCTGTAATGGCGCAGGTGTTACCGTTCTTTATCTTCCCCATAATTTTGAACTTTCAGGATCTGGCTTGATAGTTTCGTCTTTCTGTGCTGGTGGGGTGTGGCAGCTAAAACCGATTTACATACGCACTAGGTTCTACGTTGTGATTAAATGACTGGATAATAATGGTGATGTTTTTTTTTCAATTTTAGATGACATACTTTTGGCATCACCTGAAGAATTAACGCTAATACCTGAACCAAATTATGTAACAATTATTGGAACATTCACAGATATGTATTTACAACAGAATAATATTACCAGTGTTAGAAGCAGTAACAGTGACAACAACACTGGTTGAAACAGCCAGTTGACATAAATGAAAAGTTATCCCACCTGAACTTGTAAATAAACAAATAAATATCAATATCTGTGCTTGATTCACAGAAATAAAATTGCATTTATTGATAATACTGCTGATAATGGTAGTATGTAGAATCTACCAGTTGGCTTTTTCTTGAAGCATAAATTAAATATCTGTATACATCGGTGATAACAATACTTCATATCGCTTTTATACACAGGAATGTGATGATTAATAACTTTGTTTAAGTACAGTAGCCCAAAAAAGGATTGTATGTATATATATGTACAAATATCTTTTGTTTGTCACTAAATATTTATTTTAATTAGCATCTAATTTATTATTTCTTGTCGCATGTATATATCTTCATACTTGATCTTTTTGCTATGATAACATTACTTAAGTAAAATGAAACTGTTCCTTTTATTTCCTTTTCATTATTATTATTTTTGTTCACTTGTGTAGTTGTTTTCTCTTTGAGTGTAAATTCAGTTTTGTTCCTTCAATTCTTTTTGTGTTAGCTTTTTTTAATAGTTTTTATGATTTGCACAACGATCGTCGGGAAGTGGGTTTTCAGTCCTTTTCATTATGTAAATTATTATATATAAATATAAATATATATATATATATATATATATATATATATATATATATATATATCTGTGTATACCTTATAACATATAAACTGAATTCAATTGGTTTCCTTTGAGTTATACAGTGGATAGACAATTTGTCAATAATAATAGCTTTGAGGCTAAATAGTATGTTGCTGTTAGTGTGTCCTAATCCACGTGACTCAACTTGCATTTTATGCATAATTATGAGTTAATGCTCAGTGTTAATAATCATCAGTGTTTTGATGGGTAGTATAATTTATCATTGACAGTCGTCCGTGTATAGGTTTTGAGCATATAACAAGTCCAGCAATCTTGAACGAAGATTACATCTTATATTCCTATCATGAAATCTTTGTAGGTTTATTGGTGAACGTTTTCCAATATGTCGTATGTTATCTCTCTGTGATAACGTCATAACTTCCATATTATCAATTACTGGAACACAAAAAGACTTACATTTTCTTGTCACTTATTTTTATTATATTAAGAGCATTTGAGCAACTGATATTTGTTCTCTCCATTTATCACCTTTTTCGTCGGGAAAGTGTGAATAAAACTCAGTTGAGCGTAATGCTTCCTATGTAATTTAATTGGGTTCTTTGAATCACAACTAAAGTTCTTACAAGTTGGTTATTTTGACCCTCGTTAAACCTCTATTATACTAAATTAAGTATTGGCAGTGAGTACTGACCCCTCTCACTTAACGGAAGTGCATTGATTGATCATTGAATGATAATGGATGTCGTGTTTGTCTAGTCCTTAATGCTGATCGAATTACAATAACCAAGTTACAAAAAGACAGGGTTTCCTGCCAAATACTTTCAACCATCAAGCAGCTAACTCGAATAATTGATTCAAAGGATATATCTGATTATATAACTCTTGAATAAGAAGAGTGAAGCGGTATCTTCACCTTCAAGTATCGTTCCTTCGAAAATTAACATTATCTTACAGTTAATGACAAATTCCATGTTGAGAAACTAAAATATTTTCCAGCATGAAAAAAGCTTTGGGCGAATATTCCTTGTTCATTGTGGTCTATTTTAGATGAACTATGTGTAGCTTTGTTTCTGTGACTGAATCCAGCTTTTTCTAGAGTTTACTAACCGTGTCTATCAATACTAAGATAGTACACAACAGGAGTTATACAGTGAATATATGTATTTCTTTGTTACGGAATCACTATAATCTTCTATGATACTGTCTAAATTATTGACAAATTTTATTTCCAACTGAATAAATATCCAAAGTGTGAAACTAAATCGATATACATACTGATTTTAAGTCTAACACAAAAATGTCGTTTATTTGTTCAAAGGTTCCATTAAATAAAACATGAAGGTTGTTTTTTTTATAAGTACCTCGTTTATTTAGGGTTGAATACATAAAATTAACTGAAACATTTGTTATAAAAGGCGTCTATCTAATTTAATCAATGCTTAAATAATTGATATAACAGAATAACACGAACTTATTTAATTTCGAGGAGGTAAATAATTCTGTTAAGATTTTGAAATAGTTTATTTTAAAGATGTATGAATACTATTTCGCTTTAGACTTACTAAGAGAATAATTATTTATTGCGAGGTATGATAATACAACTTTAATACAATATGCTCTAAACAAATTTGAGTAAATGAAGCAAGTGTCATTGTTGTTTTCAATCGGAATATTAGTTTGTAGAAGGATGAGCTGATATCCACTTTAAGTAAGAAGACGAAACTGGCGCACTGCAGTCTGAGTGATACTTGTATTTCTAATTCCTGATATGTAGATCAACTTACCACGATCGAAATATTTTTAATAATCTAATCAGTATCATTTTACTGAAATTTCAAGTCTGGACAACGTGAAACAAAGTTTTGTTGACATCATCACTCGCTAAATCATTTTCGCAATGTTTCATAGATATTTTTAAAAATATGTAATTAATTTGTGACGTTAAAAAACATGTTAGTATCCAAGCAACTGAAAAAAATGTTTACGATCAAACTGATGTTATACTTCAACATTAACTTCTCGTCTTGTACTTACCTCTTTGGATTTGACAAACCATTTAAAATAAACCAGGATATAATTTAAACATTCGAAGATTTATTTTTAGTAGATAACTCACTCATTTTGTAAAATAAGAGTTGTGTAGATAGATGATCAGTCATTCAACGCCAACCTAGCTCACTCTGGGGAAGATGGGTTAATTTAGAAGTAATAACTCAACGCAGTTTCGGAATGCCGAAATGATATAATATAGTTTGTCACTCATCAATTTCCAGAAGTGCACAGTGACTTAAATAAATAATTGTGGTGTTTGAATGAACTGATGATCTCTTTGTACTTGTTGAATGCTTGATTTCGAATTCTAAATACAGTACATTCGTTTGTGGTTATCTAGTACTTCTTGATCCGATTACGTTATTGCTGGGATTCTTAGTTCATACTATAATTCAAATAATTCGAAACATAATAATGGAGTAGTTATTTAACAGACAACAAACCTTTAATTTTGAGAAACTAAACTACAACCAACTCTATGGTATGTCAACATGAATCTTGTACATCGTTTCATTTTCCTTCTGTCATGCAAAACCTTACTACTATCACTTACTTCTGTTCTTGAACGAACATACTGTTCCATTCAGGTCAGTATTTATTTATTCACCCAAAGTAATAAAGGATTATCTATTGATAAATCAACGGTCTGAAATACTTTATCATTTCTATGTCCTTTCGATTTGGCGTATATGAAATATATTGAATTGAAAGATTGTTATCATTGTCATCCGATTATGGAGGAACCGACATTTTCTATTCTAGTACAAATACTACCTGGGTGATCAGTTCTCCATTAATTCCCCTTAAATAAGTGAATTGCAGATTCGATTGTTGTAGAAACAGACTAGATTGAAAATTATTAATTTAATAATGAGGTGTAATTTTTGGTTAAAGCGTTAATCCGAATGAAACGTAGCTGACTTATTCGCAATTTGGTATTTACTGTCCTAAGTATAGGTTTAAAAATTAGAGGAACATGAATCCACGGCAAATCAAATTTGTAACTCGAAAGTTTACATAAATACTGAAAAAGTGATGCCAGTTACTCATAATAACATCGAATCAGTATAATGTCTTATAGTCAATATAGCTGTTTATATAGTTACGAAAGATGCCATTTACGTATGCTCGGAATATCAATTATATTTTCCAAATATAAGGTCGACCATTTACAATAATACTAAAAGGTTAGTTTGTGATAATCAACAGCTCCGTACGTTGACTTTAAAAGTTACTGCTGTCTGACAACTAAAGATGTGGTAATCCCGAGATTGATCTGTTTGTTACTGATTAGATATTTAAGAAAACGAACGAAATTTCATAATCTAAAAACCATGAAATGCTAATGAGCCTTACTGATGAAAAGTTAGGTTGATCTTTTAAGTTTTGATGAAATATTAATTGTTATATATAGGCAGAGTAAAACTACTATATTGTGCATGTTATCTTTGAAGGACTGACAAATATGCAATCGAATCACTGATCTAATGTACACCGTTTTGAAGGATTTAGAGGCTTTACACAAACAAGAGTTACAAAATCAAAAATGAAAGTCTTACTTGAATGTCTTTATAATCAATACCAACCTCATTTATTCAATAGTTTACGGAACCATCGCATCTAAAAAAAATCATTGCAATAAAGAGATTTATTGTTAGTTGATTGTTATTCATTTAGAAATCTTAGTTGAATCGTAGAAGTTGGTAAGTGAAGAAAATGAGAATAATGGATCTGATTTTAAGTTAGACACTAGTTTCAATGATAGAGTTGTTAATGTGGATAAAATGAATTTTAAAAATTAAGTAATAAAAACGTTCAGTGGAAAATGAGTATTTTAAAATATTAAACAATGGGTAATACTTCTTTACTTCTGAACTGCTTATACAATCCCAAGGTAAGTTTCAAAATTTAGGCATTATCACTTACGCCTTTTTTTCAGTCAAGTCCATAGGTGGAATTTTCGAAATTCATCTAATGTTTAAGACTGTATTCGATAAATGAAGTTGATAATTAAATTTCAACATGCTATTCTTAAATATTCTTTACGTCGATCTCCAATATTCACTGTACAAACTGGATTTCGAACAGTGAAACAGACTCTCGTGACATTGTTCAGAATAATAACAAAAGTTCCACCATTTAACCATCAAAATAATCGACCGTAATAAAACCCAAAGTATCCACTTAATTTACAAATCATCTCCATTATTTTAAAATCCTAAGAGGTCTAAAGATTACTAGTTTATTATTTAACCAAATCATCGATGGAATATAATCAATGATCTGATTTTATTAAATGTGGATTGAATGAGTCACGTGAATGTCAGCTTCCGACTATGTCACCTTATTAAATCTCGTATATTTGCTTTACAGAGTTGTCTATAAACGATGTGAAACCAAGTCAGATATTGTGTGATTGATTTAAAATGATTAGGAATAAAAGATTATATTGTAAACGTTATCCAGCAATCAGTATCATCTAATTGTTCATTGTACGAAATAAACAAAGATATCCATATCTTTTACCATAACATATAGGTTTTTAGAAGGGGTTTTGTGGAGATTGTAGTAATTTCAATAGTTGAGATCATGAATCAATTGAAGCTAGACTACCACGGAAAATCCACAATAGGACGAAACGACCGTCCAGTGCTTCCAGGTTTTCCATGGTGGTCTAACTTCAATTGACCCATGATCTCAATTATTGAAATATAAATTTTTGCTCTAAAAGTTCTAGTATTTATTTATATTTTTGTTACATAATAATGCAAAATAAATTATAAAACAGATAATACAGTTCTGTATTAATCGTGTATAGCTCTTACTTATCAAAATTTAAACATATTACTTGATGTTAGGAAAAACTCTTATTTATTATTAGGTCTGTGCAAGTGTGATGTAGATTTTAAAATGTACTTGAGACATTTAACTGGTTTATCAGCAAACGGATAATGCAATGAGATCACTATACTGTTCAATTTATTTATTGTTTACTTTGTTAGTTTCATATATTTTCTTGATTTTTACTGGACGAAAAGGAATATTATTCATTTATAAAGAATTAGAACTTTGTGTTTACTCTAAAAAAATATTATAGGTAAGTTGAAAATAGGTGATTATATGAAGTACATGGAACTCCAGTTATTTAAGATGAATTTAGTTTTTTACAGTATTATAATTGATATGTTAAGACACGAACCCAAAGTTGTAAAGATTATTTTCATCTGGGATGGATACCGACCAAAGATCTGTTGAAAAGCAAAGAAAACTGAAAACAAGACTTTCCACGCGTTTGTGACTATTCACTAGGACACATTCAAGTTTTCAAGCTTTATCTTACTGTCTGGATCCGTCTAGCATGGGTATAGTTTCATATAGAATTGTGAACATGTAACTTTGAAACGTTCTAAACTCAAGTAAAACAGCTGATCATTTGAATAATATAATGGAGTCACTCAATCACAAAACATTTCTAACTAAAAATACAATTCAAACACTAGAAACTACATAGTAAAATGCAGTTATCATGCACAAGTTTGCTGAATTTCGCTCCAAACAACACAGATATAATTATGTTGGTAACATGGGATTATCAAGATACCGTAAGCAGATAGGAGATGTAACTTCTTATTGGTGAACGTTGATTAATAACCAAATTTATTAGGTCCTATCTATTACTCATTGACACAATATGATTTTTTCATCAAACGTCTTAATATATTTTAGCGTAAACTGTAAGTGTGTACATAAATATAATGAATTAATTTCGATTAGTTCATCACAAGCAATCTTTGATAAAAAATATTTCATTCTTATATATTTCATTACTATTTCCTATATTAGATGTCTTACAAATTCTCTTGGTATTCTTATAGTGGTGTAGTATATGGTCATCGTAAACCTTTAAAAGCTTTTAATAACAATCTTAGAATAATCGCTTTCTACATAAATCGTTTTGGTGTAGAAACTATTGTTTTAAGATGAGCATAATCAAAGAATCTTAATATAACAATTCCTAAAGTAAACAGATTGTCATATTTGAACTTTATCTGAAAAAAATAAGGTCACGTTAAAAAAAATTCAAAAACAAATTATTATTAATTCACAAATTCATTCTAATTACTTTAGTTCACACTTAATTCTGAATTATGTTTGTGTATGATAAAAACTAAAAGATATTTCATGAAATTCCATCTTATCTATGTAAATAGAGCAACATTGTATTGATATTTCACCATAGAATATTCAACATGATCATATGAAGAATACAAGTCATAGTCTACATGATAAGTGACAAGTTTAACACAAAATAAGCTTAAACGACAAAGTTGAACCTTTTTTTAAATAATAAATTGCATTTTTCTGAAATTCTTTCTTCGTGTAGAATTGTCATATGAAAAGGTAATGTTTACTTACTAATTTATGTGATTTTTTTCTCAACTAATTGTCTTAATTTATTTTGAATGATATGAAGTATTACGTATAAAATTTTTGACTTGGTCATGTTATGCAATCAGTTAAAATGTATTGAAGTGATCATTTAAACTACTGAATTCTTAAGTTAGCATTTGTCAAGTTTGAAGGCACTCTTGATTTGAATGGTAGGCAGATTTGTCGTAGCAAAAAACAATTTCTGAAATTGGCCAATAAAATCGGTTATTTTTAAGCTAATTGTAACCATATAAAATGCTTTAATACACAAGTTAAAAATGTATGGTTAATAAATGTATTCTCAGAACTAGTTCATACAATACGTTTACTGTTTGTCCACGAACCCGGGACCTGCTAAGGAGTCCCACAATTGGACGAAACGACCTTCCAGTGCTTCCAGGTTTTCCATGGTGGTCTAGCTTCATTTGACTCATGATCTCAACTATGGAAATGTATTCTCATTAAATATTATGCAGATCGTAAGTAATAAATAAGAATGATGTAATACTTTAATAATTGGAGGAATGATTATTTAGGACAGATAGTAAACTTATTGTATGAACTAGTTCTGTGAAATGTCTAGAAAGAAATGTGTTAGTTAAATGTATAATATAATTCAAATCTAATAATGACTAAAACAAATGCTAATAATTAAGCTGCTATCTTTTAAAAATAACATAATTATTGTATTACATTTCGGCTATTCATTGATATGCAAGTCAAAAATAAAGAACTTTTATGACAGACCAAAATATTCGTTTACAATCTAACACAAGAATTACTATTTGTTTGCTGTTAACACCTTGCAACGGTATAAAATATTATTGGATTTTCGTATAGTAAAAACCGTAGAGAAATCTAATTTGTTCTAAATTTTACTACAATTAGCATAACAAAGTTTATTTGCTTATTTAAGAGAGATAAACTTGGTATTAGACTATTTTAGCGGAAATTTAGTTTATTATCTTCAATTTTATGTGGTAAATGTCTTTCCATGTAAAGATTCTATAATAATTATTCAAAATTTAAGATGAATTACTAAGTATAATGTTTCACATACAATGTCATTGAGTTATATCATCTCTAAATTGGATTGTTCTGTAGAAATTTATGAAAGCAACCTCATCATTTATTTTATGAAGAAAATTGTTAAATTTTGGTTGTTGGTGTACAAAACACCTTTAAATATCAGTGATTATATTTTAAGTTGAAAATCTAGTTTGAATAGTATCTTATATAACAAAGCAAGTTACTTGTTGATTGATACCTTTCTAGTGAATTAGAAACACTATAGTGTACAGAATTAGTTTATGACTTGATGCATATTTGTATGCTTTAATCACTTTTGAAGTGATTTCTATCACTAACTTTTAACAACAATTTCTAGTCAAAAATCTCAGTGTAAACATAATCTGTTTATCATTAAACAGTATGTTTTGTAGGAACTAATAAAAAATCTTTTTTATAATGTTGACATGCATCCTTGTGAATAAACATGGACTAAAGTGTAAGATTTATATGAAAATTGTTTTTAAACTATACTGATATCAGCCAAAGAATCATTAAAAATCACGAGGTACGATACAACTGTTAAGGATTGCTGTAAAAACGTTTAAATTCGGAGGCTATGGCATATCTTGTTAAGAACAACAAAAAATAACAATATATATAATATAAATAATTTGTGATTTGATGAAAAATGGTTGATATTTGTACTGATATTCATTATGTTATCAATTCACGCGATAACATAATTTAAAAAAAAGCAAATAAATAACCGTGTATTCTGGAAATATTAGTTTGAAGTATGATAAAATTTAACAAATATGCGGTTAGCCTTATTTGTGTGTTTTCCTTAGGGTGAAATCAACGTTTATATAATTTCACATTTTTAGTTTGTACTTGATTGTCATACCAGTACTTATTTATTTATTTATTTGGGAATATAAATATTGGTACATATACGCCACCCAATAACAATGAGAATATGAAGATATAAAGAATGTAAGGTACATATAAGAAAAAACAAGTACAACAATGAACAGAAATTATTGTATGATAGTGAAATAACGATAATGGGAGAGACAGTTTAATTAGCAAAAGTACAACCACAGGGAATTCTTCCACTTAAAGAAGTTGCATCTTTTTTATGAAGAAAGTAAAATAAGGTTACAGCAGGATCGCCACTGATCCAAATCTGATAACATGTTTAGCCACTGTGTTATACCATCTCTAGGACCCCAACCAGGGAGTCGTGACTGACCGACAGACACGAGTTCTGTACAGCTATCTTTCATACCACGACACCATGTCATACACTGACCACCTCTTCTCTTTTCACAACCAGTCTCAGCGTCTTCAAATAATGCACGATATCGAATTCTCTGGGACGACATTTGTAGTACATGTCCAGGTCACCAAACTCGATGTTTCAAGTTGGTGACATCAATTGAATTATCGTCGCTGTGTCCGGACACACGATGCCGAACATCTGCATTACTAACATGGTGTTGCCACTGAATGGCCGCAACCCTTCGAAGACAACGATGATCGAACACAGAGTGTCGTCTAGCATCCTCAAGTCGGAGAGGCCAGGATTCACAAACATAAGGAAAAACTGCCCTCACTGACGCGTTGTAGATCCGACCTTTTACAGCCGGACTGACATCACGAAGGCGCCAAAGGCGGCGCAGATTGGCATAAGTCGCTCTGGCTCTCACTATACGTGAATCTATCTCATCACTCACGCCACCACCAGCAATTATGCAGTTACCCAGATACACGAACTTCTCGACTACTTCTATCGGCTTACTACCCAGAGTGAGTACAGGATCAGGGTACAGCCAGTCGGATGGGTGGGTTTTGTCAAATAGATTTCGAAATGCCCTCACATGGCCACGCGTATATAGCCTCCGCCAGGGAAGTCCTACTCATGGCCTTCTCGTGGCGGGGGTGTTGTTTACGGAAATGAGAGGACGAAAAGCGAATGTCCGGCGCTTTAACCGGATTCCAAACCAAATCAATGATGCACATGGGCTCCAGTATCCTGAGGGAACAAATGGCGTATGAACCAATCGTTGGTCACCGGCTATCATGGGACTGCAACTCCTTACGTTTCTCCACTGCCCTGTGGGCCAGACCTTCAGGTCGAAGGCTCGGGGAGTGGCCCCCTAAGAAAACCACCTGCTTCAGGTTGGGCACCCGGGCAGTATCACAGCCCTCACACAAATCGAATGATTCATGTGGCACATATGTATTCGGTGCTTCCTTGTACCAATATCTATGTGTTAAAATAAATAAACAATTGCCTACTGTCAAATAGATCATGTTATATCTAGTAAGAAAAAGTTAATCAGCTTCGATCAATGCTAATGGGTCAGCAGTTTTTGTTATCCAGTCACTCCAAGTTATTTAAAAAGTTGAATTTTTAACGTAGAATATACAGGATAATCTTGACCAAAGTTCAGTTATTTCATAGTTATTTACATATTACATGTAAATTAATCACATATGTTTTCAATCACACTTTGGTTTAGCCTAGTATTATGATATGAATTTTAATGAAAATATTAATTCTTACTTTATGACTAATCATACTACAACTTGTTTTTACGAGAGCATTTAATGAAATGAGAATACCTAGTTAAGTTAGAAAACTTCATTGCTGGTTATTAAAATACCTATTAAACGGTCTTTCTTATCGAAAGCAATCACAACATTTTCAAACGGGGCATAAAATCACACAATATATGTACAATCTTAATTGTATTTATCAAATCCAAGTAAAATGTTGTTATCGGACCAAATATTAACAAAGATTCTTATTGTTTAGACATTTCTGGTGGTGAATATTTACGGCGCTTAAATTTTATGTATTAATATTCACAGATATTTATTTGCCGGTGTAGGGTTTATTCTAAATACTTCCAATAAACGTTTACGTTAAATTCCGCGTAAACTTCACTAAATGAAAAGTGCACTTACATAGTTTTTATAAAGTCATCGAAATCAAAATTGGTAGTCGGTAATTAATGACACCTTTTAGAAAAAAATAATAAAACTTTCTAACTTATTTTTACTCCGACTTGTAACTCACCAAAGTATTCTCTACTTTTATCACTTATGAAAACTAATCAGTAATATATTTAAACAAATGAAATAGTGTTGCCGAATTTATTGTAATATATTGATAATAAATCAGTATCATTGGACAAAAAAGCAATGTATGTAATAATTATTACTAGTTGACTGGTTAGAACAGTTCTTCATTTAACTGGTATCAATGACACTCTTATGTATTAAACATTCTTCGTACGAGTTTTCAAAAATATTGGATGAAGAAACTTAAATGACATACAAAGTTCACTTCAAATATTTTCAGTAAATGTTTTTTTTCTGATTTGGATTAACTATGAAGATCGTTTAACAGAAATTAGTATAAAGCACATCAATTCAGTGTGATAAGTTACTTAAAATTCTTTCGATTTATTAACATATTTAAAACAATTAGTCCCTTTGATAAATTTCGATAATGCAATGAGAAGACGAAGTTTTTCAGAATTATGTGATATATTTGCGCAATACATTTCGAACAATCCGATCACACATACTTGTTAAGAACATTCATATATGAAAATTAAAAAGTCAACTAGACAGGTTAAGGGTAAGTCATAACAAATGAAAAAAATATTAAAGTACACAAAAACAAATGTGATTACCACTCTGGATAATAAATCAGTATTACTAGGGTAGCTTATGTGTAAGGACAAGTTGTTTTTGAACACATAAAAGGGGTTTCAATTTCCGTATAGCCAATGCTTCAATAAACCTTAGTATACGTCATTGATCACTGTTCAGCTGAAACTAATAAACACCATAATGACAAAACATTACCTATGTACTAGAACGATTACAACATAGACACATATACTTGTAAATATTTATCAGTTCCATACTAAGTTACTTATACACAGTATATTATTATATTTGAAATTTATAAACCAGTCATAACATTTTCCTATACTTAGTTAACAAAGCACTAAGCTTTTCACAACCAAAAGTTTCTAATAATTTGTCGAAACCATTTCTAATTGTTGAGATCATGAGTCAAATGAAGCTAGACCACCATGGAAAACCTGAAAGCACTACACGGCCGTTTCCTCTTATTGTGGGACTCCTCAGCAGCACTCATCCACGATCCCACACCACGCGAGATTCGAACCCAGGACCTATCAGTCTCGCGCCAACCATTTTATGAATTACACTATAAATTTTATTTTACAAATATCAGAAATAAATGGAAATAAAATAAATTCAATATTAAGTTAAGAGTAGATTTTAGTATTAACATAATTATCTATAGACAAACAGATCTTTAGACCTTTTTTTAAAAATTAATGATTAACACTGACCATTTATTGAGACACTAATTTAATGTGAAATTGAATTTGATATAGTTGAACACAATCTAGAACAATCAATGCTACGAAAAAAATGGAGAAATTCACTTCATTTCCATAATCCAGAATATATCTATATCATGCTGAGAATAAGATTTTTAATCCAAATATATGATGTTTATAGATATTTTCATTTGATTCATAGGAAAGAAAACAATGATTTATAGAATGATAAATACACCATAGAAAACAATAACTGAAACAAACAATTCTGGGTTATATTTTATAGTAAATGACTTTCTTTCGAAAATGAACTAACACCAAAGTAATCAAGAACATGGAAGAATATACAGCAACATGGAAAAATTGCCATTGAATTTTAAAAACATTATGCTGGGAATTATCAAAATATAAGATAAAATGAAAGAAAAATAAATCGAGTTTAACAAAAATTTCTTTGAATGAAACTAGTTAAGATATTAACCAGTAAAACTTCACTTTAAACTTTAGGAGCTTTTCAAATGGAAATGTGAAAAAAACCCAAAATAGATTGTTTTTTAAAAAAGAGCCTGGAATTTTAAATAAATTGTAGCAGACTAAAGAAATCTAAATTACTTTTTATACAATTAATATAGGTGATCTTTATAAGTAAACCTAAACATCATAAATCGAAGTTTTAAAATTATTAAAGTCTTTACTCTTTTTCATTCAGTCAAAATGAGTTATAATTTCTTATAAAACTATACTGTTAACTAAAGTCAGTAGTTTTTTGTTTATCGAAGCTTGTGCTTGTATTGCAATGAACCTAAGGGACAATGATTTCTTCTTTTGATTTCAGTATCACTGTTGTTATTTTTAATCCAATCTGACGATTCCTGATGTTTCAATTGTTCAATAGTTAGTTTTATAATGTCACTTAATAGTAATAATAACTTTTCAATTATAAAATTGACTGTTTCAATCAATATCAAGCTATATCATCTAAAAATATAATGTAGTTTACTAGAATCTTGGTAAAAAAAGATCAATTGAAATAAATCTTGCCACTTGTTTGTGATGAATATTTATGGTAAATCTTTTTAATCGTCAATTTTCACCGAATCATATTATTATATATATTCACTTATTTGAATCAACCTACAATTTTGTCTTGTAAACTCTTTTTTTTTTAAAAAATGAACTCCCTATACCAATATGAATTAAAACAAATTTTCTGTTTGTTAATAAAACAAATTTATTTTAATGAAAAATGTTTTATATAATTCAGCTGTCTGACTTTTGATTTCAGCTACAATATCGTGTTATACTTAGAAATGAATACCTTATTATAAGGTATAAAGTAATTATTTCTAATTTATAAACAGTATACTTCATACGTTTTATAATGACTATCACAATATTTCACAGATTTTTAAGATTCACTTCAAAACATCGTGATCAAATATGATCATTTAATGTGCATAAATAAACATCACATTTTTATAATTAATATAAATAAGTAGCTAAATGATGTCTACTCGTTTGATCAGTGAACAAATCAAATTATACTTAAGTGAATATAGCTAATTATACCGAATGATATATATCTACCTCTAATAATCATATAGACTTTATACATGCAATTGTGCATAGAAACGATAAAAATGGGAATTACATATAAATAGCTTAACTTTCTGAAATGTACTGCACTGACCACCACCAGTACTCACATATTATTAGTTCAAGAAGTTTCATAGAATTAGTTTTATTATTTTTATTATAAAACGACACAGTTAATTTGAAGTGTTACACAATTCATTTTCTCTATCCGATTTAATATTGCTTAGAACTTGTCTCCCCTCGAACGATATCACAACAGAGTATCAAATAAGAATAATTTGAAACGAACACTTTGGTATGATATATATCTCAAGTCGTACCATGAAATGGAGAAACTTGTAAAACGTTAGGAAATAGACCATCACAAAGTATTTTTATTTGATTTTTTGTCTGCTTTAACACGAACTGACCAGTGGAATAGATTTGAGGTTACAGTTTTGAGCAACCTACTAATTAAAAAGGTATATGACTTTTTCTGGCTATGAGTTAACAAAATAATGAGTGTCTTTATTTAAATAAAAAGTTCACTGAAGAAATCTAACATATTGTCAAAGTATATAAAACTGTCAATGCAATGATGCAACTTGTGTTTATTTGTAACTCGCCAATCAAAGTTATGGTCAACTAAACATAATGATAGCAGTCATTAATTAAATCTGTTTTATGTTAAACTAATTTATGTTCAAAGTTTATCCATCAATGAATGAAGACATCATTCATTTTTCGGAAAGAGCAAGAACAAAAACACTGAACAGAATAACATAAATTCATTTTACTTACTGAGGTGTACACCAACAGTTTACAACCTGTAACATTTTATGGTCATAATACCAGAGTCAGCATACTCATTGCAATGAAATTGGATAGATATGAATATGTATCATATATTATACATACTATTTTCAAGATGATAAAAGAAACTCAGTGTATGAAACATAAATCATTCTTTTGCTTGGTTAAGGTTGAGTTTTTTTAAGTAATGTGAAAGAATGCAACAAATTCCTGCAGGAATTTATACACAATGTACAGTCTTGACACAGTTTCCATAGTTAAGGTGCTTGAATATTGACCTTCTCCGAATATTTTGTGCGAATATAAACTAGAATCAATATTTTTGAAAATGAATGTTATTGGCGTCGTTTACTGGCCAGAAGAAGAGTTATGTCAGTTTAAATTGGTCAACCTTTACGTTTTCTAAGCCATTTTACCTCAGTTAGACTAAAAATTTCCAAATTTATTGAAAGTCATATTTATCGATAGGTAATATCCGCAAAAAAATAAGAAAAATATATTACAATTATCAAGATTGGATGTCAGGCCAACTTTTATTATCTCAAAAATGCACAAGCAATAAAACTACATTCAGTCTCAATTACATATCTTAATTCTTACTTAGGATTTCATAAACATTCATAAAATGATTGACAGTTTGTTCTATACACTTAAGAACTAAACACAAACATTTCAAATGTTTATTTATTCAACTTATCAACCTATTGGATTTGTAATATAGACTACCTTTTAAAACAGTTTTCATTAATACCGACATTGATTAGAGAAATGTTAATATGACTTTGTTTCCAAATATTTATGACCTGATTACTTTATATTTATTTGAGTTTTAATATTTAGTTCCTTTACAATAGACTGAGATTATTTTATTTTCGAAATTTGCATATTACAGAGTAAAATAATCTGACACAAGAGTTTATTAATGTAAACTTTTGTGATAAATAACATTTTGAAAGATATACAATCACTATTTATCCATACTATAAGTGGAAAGAGAAACGTTGTACAAAAAAAAAAAGAACGATTCGGTCAATAAAACAAATGTTCATGCGCATAAGTCAGGTGAACGGGTACTTTTTCTACTCACAATAAAATTTTTAGTTGTTAAACAAATCGTTTTTAATTCAAGGTAACATAAGAAAGTTTTTATAACATTTAATCAATAAAATTACCATTTCATTTAAAAATCAATCATGATTTATACTTTGACAATAGCACAAAAGTTATGCATTCAGTGTACATATGGGTTTTTTGATGAACAATTAGTACGGTTCATATCACTTAGTATGTTTAATACTTTTGAGTCAGTTTGGTTCAAATTACACACTCGCCTACTTAGTTCATTCCAGTGGTGAAAATTTCAAGTGGTTGTTGAATTTTTTTTGTTCAGACGAAATTAATTTCAATGATAATAACTGTTGATAAATTTCAGTTGTACTTGATTATTAGAGTTTTAAGAACGTTTTTTCGTTTAAAAGAATGCAATTTTTCCTGTGAACTTAGTTGGATTAACAAAAGGAGCAAGAACAACGCTCTGAGCAAAGTTTTCATCAGCAGTTTGTAACTAGTAATATTCGAATATCCTAAATACGAAATGAGTTGGAGATACATAAGTGAGCTTAGTTGGATGTCGTTTCGAACACTTATAAGTATGATATAGCAAGGGGTTGAAAAACTTTAAAGGTTAAACAAAATATTGAAAATAAAAATATATATCTTTTGTGGAAGAATATTCTACAACTCTAATGGTAATAAGGACCAAAAGGCCAAAAATAAGTGGTTACACAATAAACAAACGCTATTAATAGGCAAGAATCAGATGAGTGAATTCCAGTTAACTGATATGAAATTAATAAATTAAAAGTCGAAAAAATACGTAATAGTGCAATCAATCGCTAGAATTAAAGCGAATTTCTAATATTACATTAACCCGACTGTTTCAAATGTTATATCTGATTATAGTTATGAAACGTCAGAGGGGAATCAGTGATACAATAAATAACAATAGTAAGTAGAGGTTTTGTGATATTTTAGTGGAAGCGAAGAGAAGAGAGCGAAACGAAACGACACGCGGTGGAGAAGGCATGTAAACTAATTCGATTTAATCAAGAGTGAATCGATATTTATAGTCAGACTAAAATAACTTACAGACATGTGATGAGTAAGATAAGAAATAGACACACATACGCTTATATCAAAACAGTCAAGGTTAATAAGCGAATAATTGACAAGGTCAAAGTGTGACTCATAAGGAACGGATAAATTAGTCTGTTCGAAAGCTAGAATAAGTTATGAGGATTCGACATAGTACCAGCCACCACAATATTCCAAGGAGTAGATACCATAAAAAATATATTTATTATTAACAATTTACCGAATGCTCAATTTATTTGAAATTATCGAGTCCAATCTTTACATTAATACCTATAAACAATAAATAATAGTTATTACTTTGATTTTGTTTCATACAGTAATTTTTATGTTTTTTAATGCGGACACAATCATGTCAACGTTCTGAAATAATGCTTACTTGACTCTTCAATCAACAGTGCTATACATAATAAAAACAACGAGAACTAACTTAATGTATTCCAACTACTAGCTAATGTTTCAAGATATCCTAATTTTGTACTTCATTGTAATTATTTTCAATCATCAGAAGTCTAGCTACCCCGTTGTATTTTTAAAAATCCCTAAAACGTTTTCATAAACTGTAAATTCAAGATACTATTTTTGTTTCGTTAATTTTACAATATTTGTCATGTTTTTATTCGGAAATGGCTCCATTATGGTGGTAGATGATCTTATGTAAGTGAGAAAAACACGAGCTTTTTTGATTAGCAGTAACATTTCATCTCAATATGACAAACTGGAATTGTTCCAACATAACAGGCACCAACTTGGTATTCTATGACCATATTCTCATTCGATTTCATATTAATGACTCTACAAGAAAGATTAACCATCCTCCCAACCATATCACTATCAATCCTAAAAAGTGTTAATTTCAAATTATTTACTCCTGAAGAATTACTTTTGATTATTTCAGTAAAAACTTCGTTAGTGTACATTAATGAACTGGTTTGTCAGATAAATGTGACTAATGACATTGACAAACTCGGTGTCATTTAAGCCAGAAAATGTTGCCTAGAACAATAAGATCTTTATGAAATGTTCTGTACCACTATATGTATCTTTGACTAAATTTAGTAGAACAATGAGTACTTGTTACATTCTATATATGCATTTTTTGAAAATATGATTGAATATGTGATATTAAGTGTGAAACATTCTACTGTTTTACTTCAGACGTTTGGGCAAATAAGTGTGTAAATTCCATATTGTTAAAATCAGTATTTAAGTTTAACAATGTTCACCAATTGAGTCAGTTGTGCCTAGTCGTTTACCGTCATGTCAATTTTACCATTCAATAAATGATCTAATTTCTTCTATAACCAGAATAAAATGATCATTGGATCATACTCTGTACTATCACCTGTGTATCTTGATCTAAAGTTTTTATAACTTGATAGAATTTCTGTTTCGTGATTGGGAACTGTTTAAAGTTAACCATATTCCAGAACAAACTATCTCCAATAGTCCTATTTCAAGGTTACATCTAAAATGGCAATGGCATGAGTTTTATATTGATAGAACATTCGCTATAGATCAATTGATAAGTAATTCTAATTTTTCTGTAATTGAATATCCTTAAAATGAAAATGTAACAAAGTAAAGATGTTAAAAGTCGACTAACTGTTCAACTTTTATCTAATTTAAGTAGTGTCTTGCAATGTCGGATAAGATTGAATGAATTAAAATCCTATAACTAAAATCTGTGTTAAACCGGGAACTATTGTTTATACTGACAACTGAAGAGTTTATGAATGTCTTAGAACATTAAAGTATTGACATGAAGTCATTATTCACAATTTTTTAAAATCTCTTTAGTGCAGTACCCATTTTACAATAACTTTCAACCTCATAGATAGAAAAACCTTCTTAGAAATAAAGACACAGAAACTCATTTCGAACAAGAGAAATTTCATTATTGACAAAGAAAACGTAATTACGTCTAAAACTTTTTTCACTTTACGTTATAACTTATTCTCTCATAATAATTGTTAACTGATGAGGTAATATATAGTACTATATCAGTGTCAGTAAACTGTCATTCAATTTTCACAGTTAACTTAATTTAACTTAATAATTAGTAACTAAAACAAAATAAAAACTAACACAGATAACTTTAGAAATAAAATAAAATAAACTGTTAAGTCAATCATAATAAAATTTAGATATAGTTACATTGAATTATTGGTTTACTGATAATAAATTAATCAATACATAGTAACAGTATGAAAATATGCTTTGATTTATTTATTAACCAATTTATTAGAATAATATTATGTCTAGACAAATTTATGCCAATAACTTTTAGGTAAACCTTATCAACTCTAGATTGTTTTAATTTTAAACAAGTACTTTAAGGTTAACTATTTTTATTTCTGTCATGATCAATATATTTTTCAAAAGAAAAAAGAAGTACTAGTAAAGGGTTTGTGGAGATTATTAAGTTTTTGATTGATATCATGAACCGATTGATTAATAATCTCCACAAACCCTATACTAGTAATCAACATGTGTTCACTAGTGACTAGCTTCGTGAGGGAATTCTCGGAGTCCTAGTGAGAAGCCGTAACCAGTGGAGTTAATCCATGTCGGGTAGAGACAAGTATCTACCTCACTACAACGGAAGTTGGTCGCGCAATTTCGTGGATTGGTTTATGTTAGACACTATCACCATTGGATGCTGGCTCAGTGATCCACTTGGTTAAGCGTTCGCGCGCGAGACTGAAGGCCCTGGGTTCGAATCCCGCGAGCGGGATCGTGGATGAGCACTGCTGAGGAGTCCCACAATAGGACGAAACGGCCGTCCAGTGCCTCCAGGTTCCCAAAGGTGGTGGTCTTACTTTAATCGGTTCATGATCTCAATCAAAAAGAAAAAAAAAGAAGTATTATACAAGTAATCTCTGAATAACTGAATATAAAAGAGTGATTTACTTTAGTGGATTTGATGTATTATAAACTAAATCTCGTATTCATCCTTTTAATTGTTTGTATCATTTCATATTTTGCATAAATGTCATTTCATTTTATATAATCTTATGAGAATTTCAAGTTTTTAATTCAGAGACAACTTAACCTGTTAACAAATGATATGCATATTTTTAATATGATTCATGAATAAAATATTATTGTTAATGGCTTTATTCAATATTTTATTCTGGTACAATATAGAATTCTCAGCACGAGGTATTTCAGTATGTTTCTTTTACAAAAAAAAGGACAAGGCAGACAAATTAGAATCTGTCTAACTTTTTAACTAGAAACATGTTTAAGAATACAGGTTATTGACTAGGTCAACTCTACCAACCTGTCCTTCACAAAGTATATTTGCTAGATAAGGTATTATAGAACTATTATACCGTTGCTTGATTGCACAGATTTTAATGTATCAACGTCTCGTTCTACAAGAAGATATCCAAGGAAAGTGTTTGAATAAAGTGGATGGTTAGTATCAGATAAGATAACACCTGCAAGGAGTTTGCAAGACTTGAGATGTCTATCTACAACCATATTAATGATGACCTCAAAAGATTCACCATACACCCTGCTAACTGTCTTCAGCACTCTCCGCAATACAGCGAATTCTTTTCTCCAAAGCCCGGGATCAAGAATAATGGAGAACAGTAATGAATAATAGGTAATATGCAAGAGTTGACAAATTGTAAGAGTAAATGCCGGGTAATCTCAAAGGCATGCAACCTCTTAATGTAGTAAGTTAGACGGAAATCTTTCTTCGATAAAGGTAAAACATGAGAAGACCAAGAGAGATTAGAGGAAAAGGTAACACGAAGACAACCGACGTTCAACACTGTGTTTATCAAAGAATCTCCAATGTCACAAGCCTTTTGGGATCCCATCATGGTGTTTAGGTGCTGTTCATGTCTCAGGCTAGAGTTAGCAGTTTGATATTGATATGGGTTAAGTATGAGACCGTTAACAACAGACCACGAAACAAAAGCTCATTCATTTCTATGGTATGCAAAGAGGTAGAAATCAGTATCAAAGGCGATGAAACATTTGTTAAAAGAGTCGATATAAATGTGAAATAATAAATTGTCACTTTCTCTGCAAAAGAAGACAGAATTATTTTTAAATAAATAAGGCAAACTTACAGTTTACTTGAAGGCTAATTTTAATTCAGTGGATGAAGAATACTGGTAAAATAAATGCATTTTGTGAGCTTTTCTTGAAAATAAGTTCTATAAATGTTACGTTATGTTATTGTTTACTTCTGAATTTATCTCGATAATTATTAAAGTATAATTATTATTCGATTACATAAGATGAAAGTGAAATATTTGGCGAGACTATAGTTTATGGACGAACCAATCAGATTTACGATAACAGGTCTAGGATTTCGGCGCGAAATTCTTTATTCATTTGGTTAAATAACGTCTTGGCATTTAAACTTATGTCAATTCATGATGAAAACCCTAAATCTTATTTCTTACCATAAACATCAAATGTAAATCACAATCCTTATCCTTCACACAGGTTTGAAACCATCATCTAGCCCTAGTCAGTAGGTGGACATCCTCAGGGTCATTTTAACGTCGCTCAAATGTCGTCCATAAATTATGATCTCATAGAATATATTAGTGATTAATATAACCAAACAAAATACGAGTAGAATGAACCTCTCAACAAATGGAGAATACAAAAAATGCGAATAAAATATTCTGTGAATTGAATATATTAGTGAACATTACGGATAAGAAGTTTGTAGTGGTTACACACATTGAAATTAATATTCATCATGGACTGACTTCATTTCAAGAACCACTGAATAATACGAATTACCGTGGAAATTTTTCTATGGTACTGTGAGATTCTTAAACAATATATACATCCACAGCTCCATGACGGATGAAACGAATGCACATAAGTACATTAGCAGGAAGGATGTATAATTTTTTTAACATACATAAATTATATCTGAAAGTTTTCTCATTCACTTACAATCAATAATCATTCCCAATGACAACCATAATAAAATTATCTGATGCCTGAAAGTCCCCTAAATTAGAAATATTAACATCTAAAAAAATATATAAATAAAAAACACTCCAAAGTACTTTTGCAATGTATAATCTATTAAGTATAAAATTGAATTCCTTAAAGAATATCCCAAATATGGACATAATCTATAATAAAGTTCCATTTTGTTTTGAATATTTTAGCTCTTAGCTATAATATTACATCAAATCATATGATTACTGTTGTGATTATTTTTCTCATGTGAAACGAAAGTAATTTTCATTGATATTATCTTTATTGATAACCATATGATAGATACATTAAAATGTTATTTTATTGTTATGTCCTTAATATTATTGTTGATATTATTCGTTTGTATGGGAGATAAAAGCATCAATTTATTATCAGGCCAGTAATTTGTCAGAATAACATTCATGGATTATAATCTTTGTATGAAGATCTTATCAATAATCAATTTTAACTAATTAAATTGATTATTGAGTAAATAAAATTATATTAACTAAACACTCATTAACGAATGATTGTTTAGAATAATGTGGAAGATTTATAGCTCAAAAGGACGATTTTAATGGAGTTTTTGAGCGTAGTACGCTTCTCGTCGTTAGAAAATGGGAGAATTTTGCCAAAAGGCAGGCTTCCACCTGAGAACAACTGTATTTTCTCCATAGGTGTCTTCGTTAGAATGATGTATTATATATATATATAAGCCAAACATAAGATCAAAATAAGTTTTAAATAGAAATATATTTTTCTTTTTGATATGCCATAACAGTTGCTACTACATTTTATAGTTAATGTGTCAATACAACAATTACTAGCTTTCTGTCTCTAGATTTTATATTTAAAACTTTATGAAGGTAATCATTACGGACTTACTTCATATACTGTATATACATTCATAACTATAGATCAACCTTTTTTCACATAGCTGTAGACCACATCTTATGACTTTTTACTAGATTTTTTTGAGAATCAAGCCTCAATATCGGTCAGCACATAGTATGTGATTCTTGCTTAGTTGTATTGACCAGTTGGTTTCAGCTCATAATGTAAATAGTCATTAAAATGAAGCAGTCTTTACATGACACTAATCTAGAGACATTTCCCCACAAAAGTGGGACAAGCTAAAAAACTGATTAAAATAAGAGGGAAATAGGCATCAATTTGCTAAAAAAAAGGGGATTCTTATATATGTGCTGATCAGAACAGTTTGAACACGGTAGATCGAATGCACTTAGCCAACTCATGTCAATTGATAATTGGCAGATAATCGGATCTTATTATCCTGTCTGTTTAAACCACCAGCAACAAAAAATGAACCCCTGCCTATTCAACCAGTCATGGCGTATCGCACATATTTCCAGTTACGTTTAATAATAAACACAACAACATAATATATACAGGTTCTTTGTCTGCACACGCTTGGACCAACAAACTTTTCCCTTGTATATTAGTGATTTAATAAAAATAACCGATTAACATAACTTTTAGCGTAGACAGAGGCTTCATTTGTTTACTAAGCTTTAGTTAATAATAATATACAGGCATACACACACAAACATTCACATATTATTGAATAAAATTTTATATGATACAAAAATGTAAACATCTAAACATGGTTGGATAAGCTTTTAGTGAATATTCGCTATTATACCTTGTATAGTCTTTGATAATTTTAATTTAAGTTTGTTTCTCTGAAAAAATTTGCGTCAGTTTGTTAGACGTAAACGCTAAGTTTTCCATATTTTGACCTACCACATGTGATTGATTCACAAAATTATCACCATCGCTTAATTTTGAATTTGATTACACAACAGGATGAATTCTATGAGAACCGGTGGTGCACAAACCAAATTGCGACAATACGAATCATCGCCGAACAATCAATTGATTAGAAATCGTCACTGTACATCAGCTTCATTGATTATGAGAAAGAATTTGACAGTGTGAATAAGAGAATATTGTGGAACTCTCTTCAACACTATGGAGTACGTGAGATCTTCAACGTCACACGGAATTCGTACAACAGACTACAATGCAAAATGGTGAATGGAGGACAGCTGACAGACTCATTTCAAGTGAGAACCGGAGTCAAATGAGGCTCACTACTCTTCCTCTTCTTCTTCTTCCTTCCGGTGGTCGACTGGATTGTGAAGGCTTAGACATCTGAAGGGAAGCACGGAATATAATGGACAGATTGAATGCAACTAGATGATTCGGACTTCGCAGATGACGTGATCCCTCTATCCCATACGCAACAACAAGTGCTGGTCAAGACAACTAGTGTAGCAACAGTCTCTGCATCAATTTACTTCAACATGCACAAAGGAAAAGCTAGATCCTCAAATACAACATGGAGAACACCAATTCAATCACACTTGATGGAGAAACTCTGGAAGAGGTGGGATCTTTCATGTATCTGGGTAGTATCATCGACGAACAAGGAAGATCGAATGAGGACTCAATGGCGAGGATTGGCGAAGCAAGAACCGTATTCGTATGGAACTGAAAACAACTGTCAATTTATATAAAATTCAGAATATACAAAATGCAAATGTCAAGACAATTCTACTGTATGGAGCTGAAACGTGGAGAACTACTACAACCATCCGTCATCAAGAAGGTACAAGTATTTATAGACAGTTCTCTATGCAATATACTGAATGATCGTTGGCCGGATACCGTCAGCAACAGCTCACTATGAGAGAGGACAAACGAGTTTAGATCTGTATAGGAAATTAGGAAAAGACGCTGTAAGTGGATAGAACACACATTGAGGAAATCATCAAACTGCATGACGAGGTAAGCGTTAACTTGAGCTGCTGAAGGGGAACAGAAAAGAGGAAAGCCAAAGAACACACTGCGTTTGGTATTGGAAACAGATGTGAAAGAGATGAATAGCAATTGGAAAGGATTGCTCAGGACAGAGTTGGATAGAGAATGCTGGTGAGCGACCTATGCTCCTTTATGAGGGTAACAGACGCTAGTAAGTAAGTAACACAAAATGATTACTATAAAAGATTTCTCTTCAAGGTTCATCCAACTTATCTTCACTTATAATCTGGCTTCTTCAGAAGTAAAGTGACACGTTTTAGCGAAATTTAAAATCATTATCTTCAACTGGACCATTGCGTATTTTTAAGAAATTACAGTTCTCTAATCTCTCCTTATTTGGAAATAATAGAAAAATTCCAAAAAATTAAAATACTATACTAAAGCCTAAAATATTTACATTCAGATATTTAATATTAATAATTATCTTTACTCTTTATTTGGTATTCAATCACAGTTTACTTTTTGACTACCAAAGTTAATAGTGATAAATTTATTGAGTCAAATATACTTATGAAAATCCATCATTCAATAATATTTTTAATTTCCTTTAAATTGTATTTACATTCATATTTACAACATAGAAAAACAAAATTGATAACACCTAAATGAATTATCAAGTAGTTAATTAGAAAAAAAAATTATTTAAATGTCGTTTCAAGCTATAAAAATTTTAATGTCTAACTTCAACTAATCCACGAAATTAAGCGACACATCCACCATCGTCATCAGTGAGTTACTATCTTACAACAGATCTGGTTGAACTCCACTGGTCACTACTTCTCACTAGAACTTAAGCGCTCGCGCGCGAAACCAGTAGGTCCTGGGTTCGAAGTCGTGGGTGCGTACTGCTGAGGAGTCTCACAATAGGACGAAACGGCCGTCTAGTGCCTTCAGTTTTCTCATGGTGGTCTAGCTTCAACTGACTTATGATCCTAACTACTGAAATTACTATGATATCCACAAAACCCATCTGTTATAAAAATGTGTTTACGAAAATATTCCATATTTCATACACATGATAAAAAGTGCACACATACATACATACATACATACATACAAACACACATACATAAATATGAAGTGAAAACAAACATTTGAACAAATAAAAAGATTTAAAAAAGTTGACAAAAATTTCAAAATTCAAGTGAAAAATTTATTCAAATTATCTACTTGTACAAATCTAAATTCACTTAAGAAAAAAATATAATCTCAATAATAATAGTGAAAATTAGAAAAACAAAAGTGATAAACCAAAGCATCATTTTTATAGTAAAATTTATCTATTCTATATAAGTAATAAATAAATTTTGTGATATTTCTATATGAAACAAGTAAATAAACACAAATGATCGTATGAAGGTACATGATAAAGTGGTAAAACATTTGAAAATTGACTTTTTAATTATCATTAACAATTGTGCTAAACCAGTTCATGATTAATTTCAATCATAGTTTATAAGTAACGTTTTAGTTTGTTCTCATCTTCCAGATTTGTTTACATTTATGAAATGTGAAAGATATCTGCAACAACTGTGTGAAAATGAAAATATACGAAGAAATCAATCTAGACAGTAATGAAATGGGTTGTATGTAGTGTGATGTATCTATAATATATTGAAATATATGATGAAAAATGTTAGTTCATAGGTGATTGGGTGTTTTTTTAGCAGCAATTTAGGATAAGATATTGTGTAACATAATCGTATGAGTTAGTATTTCTTGAAGCCAAATCTCTCTACTTAGTGATAATTTCATTAATTTATTTATTAAAGACGGTCAGCGTTGAGATCATGACAGTATGAAATTGGCCATTGTCCAATATAAGTTTTTGCTTTGTCAACTGTTAATTAGCTGAACCCAGCTGACGGATTTCTATTATTAAACATATTCAACAGAGGATTCATGTAAAAATGAAAATTATCATTATAAACGAGATTACAAATCACTATACAAGTAATATCGTAATTGAAATTTCAAACGTTCCAATATCAAAGAGGAAGAATGTATTTGTAAAATCTCAGGAAAATATTTTCCTTGAAAAAGCTTGGACCAGATTGCCAGACGAAACGTTCGATTTACTTCGAATTCTTTCTCTGAGATTTTACAAATACATTATTCCTCTTTAATGTCTCACATGAACTCGGCGCCTAAATATTGTGAAACTATTCATCGCAATATAAAATAGATTATTTTGGAAGGCTTCGAACAAGATATAATAGCCAGACCAATCAAAATATATCCTTTCTATATGTTTCTATAAACTCAATACCTCAAAGGAAAAAATTAATGCCATGTTGCATAATGAAATTTCTTTTGATTTTTTAAATTAAAATCACATTATCTAGATCATATAAATCATTTATATACGAATTTCAGAACTTATTTAACACATTAATTCCACACAACCGTTTGATATGAACTTAGGAAGAATATATCTATATGGCTTCATTAGACTAGAAATAATGTAAAACATTTAAAAGAAATATTTCACCAAAAAAACCTTTTTCCTTTGTAACAGGACAAATATCAATACGCAAGATTAAAGTAGCTAATATCAAACTTCTATTGCACTTATTTTACGATGTTAGTTTCTCAACTATCCACATTGATTTCTTATCAAACATGGTAGGTTTAAACATTTAGATAAAATGATTAAGACAGTTTGGATTGTTTTAAATTATGAAAAAGTTTTTAAATGGAAGTGAATTGTTTTTCTTTTTGTTAAATTCAATAATCACTAAGTTACACCATGAAAGTTTTTATTCCCTATTGAATTGTCTCGATAATGAGTGGTATACAAATTTTACGTCTGTATGTTGTAAGAAATATCAGATGATTTGTATCTTTGTAAACAGAAAATTGACCGAATTTTTGATGTAATGATTCATAGAATAATTTAATAATCTTATCAAATGAAGATTTTGAATATAATTATTAATAGAACAAAACAAGTTTAAGGATACAGATCAGACATAAAATGTTAGCTGACAAAAACAGTAAAATTCATTACTGCCCACGATTACTTTATATTTATTTTCAAATATTACTATTATTTCAGATCTTTCAGGAGCGCATTACTTTTAGATTAGTGATACTAAATCCAATCATCTGCATTTTCGGATATATATTCAATTCTTCGCATATATCGCAACGACCATTCAGTATAACAAGTAATGCCTGCTCCAATTACACCACTAGTCACATTTTATTATAAACATGAGAATTTATTTTGACATTAGTCGACCGTAAGTACACGTTTACAGATTAGTTTCTTATTATAGCAACTGTGAAACAGTTTTTATCGTAGACTAATTTTATACTGTCGAATGGTTGAAGTTGATTATCTAACCCATTTAACGTACACACAATATTTTTAAGTAGTACGCTCAGTATTACACTAAATATTTTATGATCACTCATTGATGTGTTCATAGACGTATAGTCTCAAACTAAAACAGAACAGCTTCTCAGTGTTCCTTAATTTTGAATGATTCCTCAGCTGAAGTAGGTATAACAATCTTGAAATTACCTATTAACTTAACTTTTACCTACGGGATTAATTAAATCCGTACTGAGGACAATTTAATGAAACAATCAAAACAAAGATATTTTCACTTTGAATTAAATAAGTGATTAATAATTTTTCTGCTCATTTCAGTTTCAAACAATAATAATATTCACCAAAATAGGTGACTATAAATATCCACTTTAATATTAAGCTTGATACACTTTCATATATAACGTAGCTACTTTGTTCAGTATAAACTTTATCGGGAATTCAACCTTTAGTGATTTATTTGGAATCTTGCGTGGTAATCACATGCGAATATACATTAGAATATGAAAGTAAACAACCAAGGTTCAATCATATTTATAATTTTGTAATAATTGAACGTAAAAATTATTTTCGTGCAATACCAAACAGTTAACTCAAAAATCGTTATACTTAATAATTTAGCTACTTCAAAAGATTTAACTAGTTTTCTACAATAATAAATAGCATTGATGTATTAAGAGATTAGTTCATTTATTCATGAATAAAATCCATAACATTTCAGGTAGTTGAATAAATGGTTCAAAAGTGTGTAGTGGTATATGTGAATTTAGTTTAAAATTGACAGTATAGTAGTTGTACTGGGTTCCAGGTTTCACTGAATGATATAACAAATAAAGCACACAACAACCAACTGTGGAGTTACTTAGCTAGATTGAATCATTAAAGATGACAAGCAACTATTACGATCGTTTGAAATCTCAGGTATTATGGCTGTAATTAGCAGTGAATATCATTTACCGTTGTAAACTTTGTTCCTAATGACAAGCGTCTACTGAAATGAAAATTCATTTAGGTTAATCATATTATGACCTGTACAGCGGGATTCGATCAGCAGTAAGCACTAAACAATATGACATTGACTGCCACTCAGTGATCGGTAAGCAATAAATTTTGTATTCAACAATTAAAATACAACTGTCTTCCAGAGTCTATGCTACTTTTTATTCAGCATTTACTGATGTATATTATAGTGTAGAGACTCGTCAGTATAAAAAGCATATATAAAAGTTGAGAGACCTATGTGTAAATATGTTGTTATGTCCTGATATTTGCTGCACAATTCAAAACATTAAGTAATTAGTGAATTCAAGGATTACTACTTTATAAAACGTACGCACTCATCAAAATCATACTTCCGATTCTGTTGATCCAGCCCTCCAACTATTAGGAAGACAAAATCTATCTTGCGACTGAAATACAATACAATTAATAAATAAATATCACTCTTTTTATTAATTAAAAATAGCATTTAAATAATTACAACCTAAATTTTATACTGAAAAATATCAAAACTAAGTGAATACATAATAAAACTTACCTGGATGCATACTGAAAGAAAGAATCATTGAATTCTGTCAAAACTTAGTTTAAACAATTAACACATTGAATTAATCAGTAATTTTACTCTTGATTCAAAAGTATATATTTCCATAGTGCATATATATTTATACTTCTGACAGAAATTAAACGAATTTGAAATACATCAGAAGCTGTTCTAAACATGTGAAACTACTACTTTAAACAAATTAAAGCAAATAGACATGTACAGAATAAGACATAATTTCGAACACAGTATTTCGGTTATTGTATAAATAAACTTTTTCCTAGATTTTGGTGAAATACAAATATTCAACCTTTAGTTGAAAAAGTTTCAATCAGATAACAAAACAGACGCAATTATTTCCGTACAATCAATTCAGTACCTTAATAATGTCCATGTGTTCACTAGTGACTAACTTCGTGAGGGAATTCTCGGAGTTCTAGTGAGAAGCCGTGACCAGTTGACCTAATCCTTGTGGGGTAGAGACAGGTATTTACCTCAGTACAATGGGAGATGGGCGCGCAATTTCGTGGACGCGTTGAGGTTAGACACTGACACTGTTGGATGCCGAATCAGTCCTGGGTTCGAATCCCGCGAGCGAGATCGTGGATGCACGTTGCTGAGGAGTCCCACAGAAGGACGAAATGGTCATCCAGTGCTTCCAGGTTTTGAATGGTGGTCTAACATCAACCGGTTCATGATCTCAATCCAAAACTTAGCAATCTGCACAACCTTATACTGATGATGTCTATTTTAATATATAAAATATTTGATATAGAAATAACACTTGGAAAGGTTTATTTTCCGAAAACTAATTCATAATATAATTAAATTTATTTTTAAAAAATACATTTCACTGACAAAGAGTCTTCGTATATAGACAATGTGTTAATTTTAACTAAAAAGGATTAGCACATAACCAACTTTTTAAAATGTTGATTTGGTAGTATAGGATGGATTTTGTAAAATTAGTCTAAAAATCAAATAATTCACTCAGAAAAATGTTTATAATGAACGTTTCTTAATTCATACATAGTAACCTAATTTTATAAGTAGTATATATGAATATTAATTTCTATGAACACAGTTTTCTTGATATTTCTTTCATATACGTTCTCAATCTAATTTTTTTTCTTTGAAAAGAAACACAAGATTAACTCATCAATTTAGTTTTTTTGTTGAGCATGAGCATGATAAACTATACAAAAAGATTTTAAAATCTTTGTGGTTTTTATGTTTTTATTTATCATCTACTTTTTGATTGATGCATAACACTGTGGCCATGTTAATATATAAAGGAACTATAATCATTTAAAAATTCTTTTTCACTTGCTTATGTATTATACATCTCATTTAAAAGTGTAATTGTACCACATGAATGTTAGGTATAATACAGTTGGTTGCATATACTTTAATTTATTTTAGAATATTAATTGTAAAAAAACGATAGTTTTAGATTCTAAGAACATTTGAACAATAAATTTAAGCCTAAAACAAGGTTATAGAACATTTATGCTAATTTTACCATTATTCTACACCATTCAATGGTACATTATTTTCAAATAATCTTATCACGTAATAGGATGAAAATACTTAACTAAATATCCTTTTTGTATATAAATTAAATAATTCGGATTCAGTAAAATAGTTCTAGAGTTTATTAAACAGCTTCTAAAATATTGCGATCTTTCAGTGTTTATAAAATAAACTAATGAAATGACATTTTAGCTGATCATGTTTTTTTTAAATTGAAAATCTCATTTGTCTTCTATTAAGCCAAACACGTCTCCAAGCAGTTAATTTCTAAAAATAGAAAGTTCTTTAATGTAATCTCAACAAACTGAAATGACTTCATTATCTATTAGTTTTAAATGGAAAGATTATTTTTGACTACCTATAAGTATTATTTAGAAATGACTGTATTTGCAATTGAATGTCGCCTGTATTAGCTACATTAGAAACTTTTTGTTCCGAAATCCGTTAACAGAAGAATACAACTTGACACAAACAAAAAGAACGGTACAGAAAATGATGATTCGTTTTTACTCGAAAAATAAATAAATCAAGTGACCTAGGTTTTAAAAAAATTCAAGTTTCTATTCAACTTTTTAAAAAGAGTACAATTTAGATTTTAAATCAACTTTAACTTTGTATGGTTCGTCATTTAATAATGGATAAACCGTTGTATGAACTCAGTTTACAAATATCATAAGACTGAAATTTCGCCTCTTGCTGACACGTAGCTCATTTGAAACGAACATCTGTGAATCACTTTTCTGTTGAGAATAACTTAAAAAAGATATTGTTTACTTGTTCAAATTACGAACTGATATAGAACTGATAATGGAACAAACATCTGAACGAATTGTTTTGTCGATTTTAATCATCATTGATTTAATCAGAAAAATGTTGTAAGATATACTATAAAGCATCATTCATCCTACCTTTAACTAATTAGAGACGAATTCTTTAGCAAATATTTTATATTTTGAAGCAATGTAAATCTATCGCATCATTTCATTTCACGTGGTTCGATACTACTTATAATCATTGAGAGTAGCACAATAATCCGTTCATCATCTAGAAAAGTTTAATGTTTTTTCCGTTAAATATTTCATTTTCATCAAAGAAATGGATTTGAAGATATCTCAGATTCCGTAATATTTGCAAATGAATCACTCAAACCAATGGAAAGTACATGCTAATTAGCTTTGTAAAACAGAAAACACTATACAACGTATTCTAATGCATTATTAGATTATTCTTAATAGATGTATTCAATTCAGCGAATAATTTAAACAGAAAATTAATGATATAAATTAGCAGATATTAGAGATCTTTGGTTTGAATTTTTTAAATTTCAGATGGCCAACTTACCAATGCTGAACTATGACAAAATTCATCTCGAAGAAATAACTAATTTTTATTATCGTGGTTCGACTGTTTGGAATCAGAACCGAGATCAAACATCGAATGATAAATAAACTGTAACATTCATATTTCTCATGAGTATATTTTACGCCTAATTAATTAAAAGGTCAGTCAACGTTGATTAGATTCAAACGAATCTGGTAGTAATCATGGTGAAAAGTAATGCATAAGGACAAGCCAATAAAAATTTGAGAATGAGGGAAATTCAAGTATCATGTTTAATGAGGAGTGGAAATACTTTTATATACTATTCAAAACGTTCAAAATGATAACAATAAACCATTTTTAGCATCATAGAATAAAAAAGCGGTAAACGTATAAAGTGTTCAATGCTATCTCTGTAGGTTGTATATAATAGGAAAATTGACTCTATCCCTAAATCCTAACCCTGTACCCATAACCATCATATAACAAACACTGACCTTATTGGACTGTCCTTGCACTCAAAATAGTCAAACAGAATCTCTTGAGTTTTTATGCAGAATTCATCCATCTATTTGTCTTGAGAGTCTTTATAAGTTAAGGCTGATTTTAGTTCGTCTTAAAAATCCTAAACGTAAACCTCTGATTCTAATATTAGTTTTCTAATCTCAACCCAGCACATTGTGGAAGCTTTTATAAATGTCTTTGGGTCCTAATACGGGCTCAAGAAGACTGATAATCTTTAATCATTAGGTTGAGTTTTATTCGATATATTCTTCAATTAACAGACCGAATCACTTATATATGACTTGAATAGATTAATTAATTATGAAAATTCTATTTTATATTTTCATAAAATATCCATGTATAAAAAAATGCTTTCTGGTTGTCTGCGAAATGGCTGAAAATTGGTTGTGGTTGTTTTAAGTTCGTACATATATTATGATTTTTGTCACAGTCAATTAAAACAATGTAAGAACTAATATTTATTTAAAAAATAGTAGTCTGTCTGCGTACACGTCAATTTTATTATCCATTTTGAAAATAATCCGCAGTCATTCGTTCTGAGAAAACGCTGTAGACTATCTTTTTTTTCAGTAATTGCTGATTCATTAAAAAATTCTGTAGATCACCCAGACGACAGTGGTTGTTTGCTCCATGTTCTTTATAAATTATCGCTTACTTCTGAATTGTAACAAAAAAAACATTCACAGTCTAACTTATGTTAGAAAATTTTCTAAATCAACTGAACTTTTCGACAGTAAAATAACCAGAGTTAAGGTTGATCATATTGTGGTGGCTGGTACTATGTCGAATCCTCATAACTTATTCTAGCTTTCGAACAGACTAATTTATCCGTTCCTTATGAGTCACACTTTGACCTTGTCAATTATTCGCTTATTAACCTTGACTGTTTTGATATAAGCGTATGTGTGTCTATTTCTTATCTTACTCATCACATGTCTGTAAGTTATTTTAGTCTGACTATAAATATCGACTCACTCTTGATTAAATCGAGTTGGCTTACATTCTTTCTCCACCACGTGTCATTTCGCTCCCTTCGATCCGTCTCTCTGATTGTCTGTTCCGATCAACGATTGTACAAAATATACGTATACGAAGCTTCACTCTCGTATTTGACTGATGTAATTCCGTTATTCACTAACGCGATTTAAGTCGATAATTATATACAAGGATTTTGCGACATGTATATTTCAATAACAAGCAACAAACGACTTACCTGGAGTCAGATAAACGATCACTAAAATATATAGTCCAAAATTAAGATAAAAATAGTTCTACATTCAAATCACAACTGGAAATAAGCTTGTTTAAAAAAGATTTTATTTTGGAAAAATTTTGTTTGAATCGACATGTAGACGGTTATTGTAATTCACTTCATTAAATGCTGTTTAAAAACCAAATATTTTATTATTTGTTTAGTACACTTAAAATTTTTTGCATTGTAAGTAAGGTACTTTAATTGAATTAAAAACCACGAACAAATATTTTCAATGACGAATCAAAAGGTTTTAATTAACAATAACATTTATCTAAGATTTATAGAATATGATAAATAAACTTTCAGTTGAATTTAGACTCAGTCTGTTGTGAACGGTAATAATTAAAGCTTTTACTTATGGTTAGTGAAAGCGGACAAATCTAGTATTTCAAGTACACTTAATCAAGGGACTTAGTAAAGTTATACAGAGACCTATACATGTGACACTGAAAGCATTATATTGTTCTATGGAATGAGTGAATCATACAAAATTGTGACATATAATAATTAGACCGTAAAACATTCAATCTGTTGATTTAATACAACAAATCAATTGTAAAATGAGTTTTATTCATTCAAATATTTGTCAGGCTTGACTAGTCTTCGAATTAAATCATCGGTAAACAAAACGTACTTTAGTTATGCTACTTGTTTGTTTCTGGTGAACAAGTTAATTTATATTATTTAATTTTTCTTTTAACTCCGCCTGTAGCTCTTCTAGAGTTACTGCCGGTCTTAATCCCGATTAAAAGAGGAGGGTTGGGCATGGTGTTAGCGACCCCATCCCGTAGAAAACTAACTCGCTAAAAAATGTTAACCAGAAAAAATAATTCAAATCATTTAAACTCTGCTCTGGGAGTTAGAATGTCTTCATTTAAAAGAGTTATGACACCACATGATGAAAGCCGAGTTTCTTCGGAAGTCACGAGGTCGATGCCTCTTCTAACGACCAGAGCAACAATTTTTATAGGTAGGAGACCGGGAAGATCAGCCAAATAGCAACAGAAATGAGGATATACAAATCGGCAGTACTGGGAATCAGCGAAACCCATTGGACTCAAGCTGGACAGAAAAAGTAACATTGAGGAGAGATCCTGCTATACTCCGGTCACGAAGAGAAAAATGATCCACACACTCAGAGAATTGCTCTAATGCTGTCCAAAGTAGCACGAAATGTACATATAAAATGACCCAGGATCATCAAAGCATCCTTCAAAACAAAAGGAGGGAATGACATTGAGTGTTATTCAATGTTATGCACCCACCAATCATAACAACGATGACAATAAGGATCAGTTCTATGAGAGTCTGCAATCAATCATAGCGTAGTGCCCAAGAAAGGACCTCACCATTCTGATGGGAGATCTAAACACCAAATTCGGAATAGTCAACACAGGATATGAAGATATCATGGGACGACATGGACTGAGAGAAAGGAACGAGAGTGGTGAGAGATTCGTAAATCTGTGTGCATTCAACAAATTGGTTATAGGCGACATAGTATTCCCACATAAACCCATACAAAAAGCTACATGGGTCTATCTGGATCACAACACACAGAACCAGATCTCTCATATTTGCATCAGTAAAATATTCACAAGGTCAATTAAAGGTATGAGAACAAGGAGAGGAGGTGACATAGCTTCAGATAACCACCTAGTTGTGGCCAATTTAAAACTGAAGCTAAAAAAGAACTGGACAAATGGACAAACACCACTACCAAGGTTCAATACAGCCTTCATTCGACATACTAACAAACTCAACGAATTCAAGACAGCTCTCAACAACAGGTTCCAAGCCTTACAGGATATACTGAAGGAAGAAGAAACTACTATAGAGGACAACTGGAAAGGTATCAAAGAAGCATTAACTTCAACGTGTCAAGAGGTCCTGGGCCTCAAAAAGCACCACTATAAGGAATACATCTTTATAGAAACACTTGATCAAGGAAATGAAGAAGAAGACAGCAATTAACAACAGCCGAACATGAGCAGAGAAAGTCTAAGCACAAGCTGAGTACATAGAAGCAAACAGGCAAGTGAAGAAGAGCATTAAAGCCGGCAAGCAGAAATACGTGGAAGAACTAGCAACGAAGGCAGAAAAGGCTGCTAGAGAAGGAACTATGAAACAGCTCTACGATACAATGAAGAAACTACCAGGGAGATACAGTAAACCAGATAGACCGGTCAAGGACTAAAAAGGAAGGCCAATCACTGAAATTCAAGAACAGCGAGACAGATGAGTAGAGTGCTTCGAGGAACTCCTGAATGGACCGGCTCCAATGGATCCACCGGACATCGAAGCAGCACACACAGATCTTCTTATAGATGTCAATCCACCAACGATCGAAGAAATCAGAATGGCCATCAGACAAATCAAGAGTGAGAAAGCAGCAGGACCGGACAATATACCAGCTGAAGCACTGAATTCAGACATAAAAGCAACTACAAACATGCTTTACCTCCTATTCAAAAAGATTTGGGAGGAGGAACAAGTGCCGACGGACTGGAAAGAAGGGTACCTCATCAAGATTTCAAAGAAAGGAGATCTGAGCAAATGTGGAAACTACAGAGCCATCACAATACTGTCAGTACCAGGGAAAGTCTTTAACAGAGTGTTGTGGAACCGGATGAAAGACGCAGTAGACATCCAACCTCGAGATCAACAAGCTGGGTTTCGTAAGGATCGGTGGTGCGTAAACCAAATTGCGACAATACGAATCATCGCCGAACAATCAATTGAGTAGAAATCGTCACTGTACATCAGCTTCATTGATTATGAGAAAGAATTTGACAGTGTGAATAAGAGAATATTGTGGAACTCTCTTCAACACTATGGAGTACGTGAGATCTTCAACGTCACACGGAATTCGTACAACAGACTACAATGCAAAATGGTGAATGGAGGACAGCTGACAGACTCATTTCAAGTGAGAACCGGAGTCAAATGAGGCTCACTACTCTTCCTCTTCTTCTTCTTCCTTCCGGTGGTCGACTGGATTGTGAAGGCTTAGACATCTGAAGGGAAGCACGGAATATAATGGACAGATTGAATGCAACTAGATGATTCGGACTTCGCAGATGACGTGATCCCTCTATCCCATACGCAACAACAAGTGCTGGTCAAGACAACTAGTGTAGCAACAGTCTCTGCATCAATTTACTTCAACATGCACAAAGGAAAAGCTAGATCCTCAAATACAACACGAAGAACACCAATTCAATCACACTTGATGGAGAAACTCTGGAAGAGGTGGGATCTTTCGTGTATCTGGGTAGTATCATCGATGAACAAGGAAGATCGGATGAGGACTCAATGGCGAGGATTAGTGAAGAACATATGGAACTGAAAACAAATGTTAATTTATATAAAATTCAGAATATACAAAATGCAAATGTCAAGACAATTCTACTGTATGGAGCTGAAACGTGGAGAACTACTACAACCATCCGTCATCAAGAAGATACAAGTATTTATAGACAGTTCTCTATGCAAGGCCAGAGAACACACTGCGTCTGGTATTGGAAGCAGATGTGAAAGAGATGAATTGCAACTGGAAAGGATTTTCCATGACAGGGTTGGATGAAAAGTGCTGGTGGCCGGCTTGTTCTGCTGAATGATGAGTAACAGGCTTAAGTATGTGAGTATTCTGGGTAATTTCATAAATATTATTAGTATGGATTAAGTTTTTTAGTTTGTGCATCTTGTCAAACTAGACTATTTTCGACTCAAAATATCTAGTTCACTTTTACTTTAATTTTACTTCACCAAATGAAACATGTATTCACAATGTAATAATGAATGTACTTTAATGGGTATTGTTTGTTACTTTTCTGTATACAAACTATTTAATTTTTTCTCTAACTTCTATTGGATTACCGTACTTGATTTTATCCAAACCATCTTGTTGTTGATGGAAAACTGCGTGCTCATGCATGAATAATTTTAGTCGATAATTCTTGGTGTTTTTGTCCTATATCTTGACCAGTGGCACTCAACCATGTAGAGTATGAGGCATTTATTAATCGATAAAGTCGAAAAACGATCCCAGAGATCTGATGTCTAAGCGCTCACAAAAAAACGCAGTCTCTTTTGCGATTGCGAGTGAGGTTAATAATGTCCACTGCTGGGTATTTCCATACTAGAGCGAGATGTCTATTCAATGCTTTCTACTTTTCAATAGCTTTCTAAGGTCAGTTCGTGATGTAAACCGTAATGGTAAAGCTTGTAATAATTTTACGAATTAGGTTAACACTGATGTATGGGATAAAATACAAGACAGAAAGAGAAAATTTTAGTGAAAATGAAAGACGCATAGATATCAAACGAAATTAATTTTCACCAAATAAGATTCTTTTTTCTAGTCGTTCTGTAATTGCTTATGAAATGTTTTGGATAACCGTTCCCACGTTAGCAACGTTCAACTATCATTAACTCCTCCTTAATTTTATCCTCAGAGCATAACCTGCGTACACGGTTAAATAGCGTTCTAATCAAAGCTTTTTTGTAGCCTATAGGACAGAAGCTGTGGAAGTACAAATATAACCCATCACTGATGTCCTTTCGATAAATATATCTTTTTCATCGGTTACTGGTATTACGTTTAGTACTAAGATCTCAAAAAATGAAACATGTTATCATGTTCAGCTTCCATTGGAAATCTAATATTAAGATTTTCTCTGTTGAAAAGTTCCAGTATACGAGAAGGATGTTGAGAATCATTACATACAAAAAATGTATCGTACACATACGTGACATACAACGTGGTTTCATTAACTGTTGATTTCACAACTGTTTGTTCTAGGTTCGACATAAACAAGTCTCTCGATATTAAACCCAGAGGACTCTCCATAATCACTCTATAAACTCGACGGTACAATATATTGTTGAATTGAAATTGAACATTTTCAGTGCACATCAGTAGTGGTTGCTTAAGTTCGTCTTTTGCTAAGGGAATTAGGTCAGCGTATTGACATTCATTACACGGTAATTGATTTTTATCAAAAAAAAAGACTTTCTAGTCATAATACTCTAGCTTAAATTTACTACCGATGGCTAATAAGAATGTGATTTTTCTGTTTTCAGCTGGGTTGCTTTCGAAATTTATAAAAGCCACATCACGTTTTTCTTTATGCCTGAAGATGGTGTCAATTCAAAACCAACAAGTCTCTGGAGTTAATCAACAATATTGATTTCACAATTTGAGATTTAAAATATAATTTACTAATTTTGCTGTACTTAATTAATTTCATCATTTAAACTTTATCCATTTCACTGAATGATAAATGATCTTTCTTGTATGAATTAAAACGAGATCAATTCAAGAATTCAAAATTTAAAGCTTTTTTAGTGGAATGTAAAACGGTACATAAATTTTACTGAAATCATTACAGAAAAGAAAAATTTCAATATTATAAACAAAATATATTTATGTAGCTACAGTTTTTAAAAAAAATTACAATTAGGCCAATGAATAGGGTTTTGTTGTACAAAATAAAAGAACAATTTTACTCTTACAATTTGTTTGGTTTCATATCTTTGTCTGAGTAAATACAACAACAACAAAAACTATTTTTTAAGAGAAATTACTTATCAGAGAATTATCAATATTATTGGTTCAGTAATTATCAAATATTTTCTCAGACATTTTGTTTTAAACATCGGTGATAATGTTAAATGATAAAGATTACTAATTATCAAATGTAGACGTTAAAAAATATAAGTCATGCTACAGAATGTTAAAAATCGATGATGGAATAAATATTGATAAAATTTTAGATTATTATGAGTTATTTCGATGGAGAAATTTATTCAGAATACTAGGTGATTTTTGTTAGGTCCGCTAAATATTAGGGATTATTGGACAACGGTTTCGTTCTATTATGAGACCACTGAGCAATATGTACACGTGGATCTGATAGTGATAATACATAGGATATTTGTTTTGCGAAGTGAACTCTTATGAATTCATAACCGTCGGGATTTGTTCATGTTGAAGGCGAATTAGTCATAAATGATATTAAATAATCACCATGTTATACCACTAATTGATTAGACTTTTAGATATTTACAACTGGATGTCAACCAAGTGGGTCATTGATTAAGTTATCACCACTCCTTGGATAGCTTATGTGCACTGATGAGGAGTCACATGTTAGGACAGAACAGTTGTCTAATGATCTCTGGTACTTCAACACTGAATTAACTCAATGAACAACTCCTCAGCACTAAAATATCTTTACTTAAAATCAAAATTTGTTGTTAATGAACTTTACTTGTAGTTATCCCAAATTATTAGGCTCCGTCTAATATCAGATGTCTGAAGTTTCCATTACTCACTGAGTATACGTAAGTTAGCATCCCTGTAAGTAACAACATCTCTTAAAACACTAATACCTTTTCACTAAAATCCACTGTAGTAACAGGATTGTTTGGTTAGAAAGATTGACGAATAAAAGAAATGATATTCCTAAGGCAGCTACTTCATAAAGATTAGATATTACGCTCATCTTTATACTATGCCTACTCATCAACAATTCATTTTCATTCCTTTTTAAAATCCTAATCCTTGTATAAATATTTTTTCTTAGGTTCATTAGTAAACTTATTGTTGTTCTACAATGTTTTCAAATACATACTACGATTAGTCTTAAATATTTAATTGAGTACTTAATGTGATACCAACTTTTCTTATTTAATTTCCGAACTCATCACAGGAAATAAAAATGAATGCAATTTGGAGTTAGAAATCAGTCATCCTCTTTGATAACACTGAATCACAGTATTTAAAAACGTTTCGAATGAGGTTGAATTTTAGATGTATATTTGAGCAGTTAAAAATTCCGATCCTTTTCTTGAAATGATTAAAAGTGAACTATGATTTTCATCTATAATTTCCTTTAGGACGATTTTAGTTGTTTTTGAGGAACTTTAAAATGTTTCAATATCTGATTAAGTAATTTTTCGAGTGCTCTTTTGATGTACTGTTCCAACTCATGAATTTATCAATTATGGTACACACTTAGTTGTATTATATTATGCTCAACTCCTTGAGATTAGTTTCATAATTTATCTTTATCGGTTAATTAAGTTCTATCTTATGTCTAGGCTAAAATAAACTTTGTCATTGGGGTCGACTTAAGTCCCAGGTTTTTTCGATTGATCCTTACCTTTCTTCATAAAATTAAATCTAGTCAGAAATAACAAGACATATAGTATATATATTGTATGTGCATTTTTGAAAATCCCATAATATATCGTTCTTGGTGACTGGTATTACAACGATTCTGGTATCTGGATTGAAAAGAAAAAAATTTAAAATAGTTCGGTTATCTCAGTAATTCACTGTTGTATAACTCAGTCTCCACAAACATCGAATCAAAATTATATCATTAGTGACTTGCTTCTAAAGATCCTTTAAGGTTCTGTTATGACACTTTGACTATTAGAGTCGATGAAGTCAAAGACTGACTGAAATCGGAACTTTTAGTTAGTTGACTCGAGCTTAGCCACTGAATTGCATTACACCTACCACGAAATCAATCTACTCAAATGTTTTTTGTTGCATCAAAATCGTTTTTATACTAGCTCAAAAACAGAATTTCTAACTTCTTTCTAACATGGCTCTATAATTTCAATGAAAAAACTGCGGTGAACCATTTCAACTTACTTATTCCTAGACTAACAGCACTGTTGTGCATCAATATCAAGTATCGATATTCTGTACTCAATGATTTTATGCCATACGGGTGAGTTATACTTTATAGGCTTGCTTTTCAATGGAAATATCACCAAACACTATGATGAGTTAAAAAACTTAACCACATCAAATCTGAACTAAGATTAAGCTCTTCAACAGAGGGTTTGAATGTTAACTTCATTAAAATACTACCAGAATATCTTGGAAAAAAACTACTTTCATAGTTGCGTATATATATATAGCTTGTTTGTGAAGTCGAGCATGAACTGAACCTAAAATCAATATTTTCGTTCCTTTCGGTATTGCCTGAAAACAGAAAAAAAGGACACGAATCACCATACAAGCCAACTAATAGACAATTACCCAAACTTAATCAAGTGCACTACTGAAGAGTACCGTTCTTTAACAAAATGGCCATCCAGTGCTTCAAGGCTTTTAATGGTGGTTTAACATTCATCGATTCATTATCTCAATCAAAAAACTCAACAATCTTCACAACCCCATGCTGATAATTACCATGTGCTCACTAGTAACTTGATTCAAGATGGATTTCCTGAAGTTCTAGCGAGAAGCCGTAGTCAGTGATGCTAATCCGTGTCGAGTGTGGAGCAGTTACACATCAAGGACAATAGAAGATGGTCGCACGATTTCGTGGATTGGTTGAAGTTAGACATAATCACCGATGAATGCCGGCTCAGTGGTCCGAAGGTTAGGCGTTCGCGTGGGACTAAAGGTCCTGGGTCCGAGTCCAGCATGTTGGATCGTGGATGCGCACTGATGAGAAGACCCATATTAGCGCATAACAGTAGTCCACTGCTTTCAGGTTTTCAGTTGTGATCTAACATGATCGGTTCATGATTTCAATATAACTAAAAAATAACACTAAACAATCTTAACACTTTAAACGCCATTTTATTTATACATTGACACTCAGAAATATATTCTGACTGGAATATTTATATAAGAGATATAAAACGATACAACAGACGTGGGTGCACGCACGTACTTGAGTACTAGTATAACAAGCACATAAAGTACTAGGGGTACAAAAAATGGACTATCAGTTATTTTATAACATGAATAATATTGGTAGTAATAGTTTTAAAAATAGTAAGATTGTTATAAACATTATTCTGGTTTTTTTTCATTATTTTCGAAGGACGTATGAGTACAAATACAGTATTTAGATTAAAACGTATGGAGAGAGTGTGTCTGTTGAAAGTTACAAGACATTGAGTCCAAAAAGGCAAATAACGACTATAATAAAAATAAAGAGAATGATAATGCGAGAGGTCATGAGAGAGGTAAACATATAAAGACAACTAGACAGCGAAAGTGAAAAAAAATGAATTAGTCTTTTTAAATTAGTAATCAAAACTATTTTGGTTCTTGAACATCTTCAGTTTAATCGTTTAAAATTATCTAGGAAACAAAAATGCTACTTTATTTCAAGGAAGTGATATTTAAGGATTAAAAATACTAATACTAGTGATCATAGTAATAATCGCTAGATATTTATTATAGTTATTATCAACATTCACACAATGATATACACTTGTTAAAATACATGTGTTTAGTATCAGTGTAAATCTGTTTACATAGGCGAGAAGTTTTCAACCTCCTTATATATTGATTGATTTCATCACTGGATACAAAAAGGGGAATTGATGAATTTACTTCAATCTTCGTAAAAGGTTTTGTATAAATTCCTTTAAAAAAAAAGAAAAGCATATCAGAAAAAGGTAAATGTAAAAATAAATTATTGCCATGCAATTAAATGTTCGTTATAAAGCTAAGTATATGACTTGTAATGAAACGCTTTGGTATTTATGAAGAACATGTGTTAAGTTTTATCTGTTAACTATCTTCAATGAAGTCTTGAATTGCGCTTTGCAGTAAAGTCCAGAAAGAGTGTTTTAAGGCATCAGCTCAAAATGCACATGTGGGGACAAACGCTGAGCATTTGTAGCCGTAAATATCGACAATAAATATGATATAAAGTCTTCAAAATTCTCATGAAGACATTTGAGAAATAAACCAATTTTCTTTCACTTATCTTCATATTATTTCTTTACATTACTGTAATATAGGTTTTACAATTTAAAATTAACGTTCATCGAATGGTTGTCAGTTAACTGACGGTATGTAACTAGGTTTAACACCATCTAGAATCAGTCAGTCAGCTACAACGTAGGACAAGGAACAATTTACAATAGACATTAAAAGTTGGTAATAAGATGGATGAGAAATTAATCGACTGGTTACGTCACCATAAAAATGAGAATGGGTTTTATTCTAGCTCACTTAACGTTTTTATATAAAGGATACTGAATATAAAAATAAAACTTGATTATAAGTCATTTTAAAACATAAACGATTTGGGGATCCCAGTCTTCTATATTATTACTTGCACACCAATAAAACTAAGATCCGACTATTTGACCTCATTTTTGCCAATCATACCATAAGTAAACATGACAAGGAAACTCAGTTAGAAGGTACTGGAATATATGTTGTGATATTGAAAAAGCCTCTTTTTGCGAACCACTAAAACCCAATCAAATTCTTTTCATTGTGAAAGAACGTCAAAACAGTAAACAATTGCATCTACATTACATGTTAAAAATATGGATAACTAAATATAGCAACTAGAGACAAATTGGTCATATGGTATTCATGAAGTCCAAAATTTAAATAGATGAGTCAGTTTTCAGTCTTAGCTGAATGCTTTCTGTTTAGTAAATAAAACTGGTTATACTACATAATTTAAATACCCCTATATCATTAAAGGGTATTACTATGTAGAAGAATATCTATCAAAGCTGAAGATTCATTGCTGTTTCTGGTTGCTTTATAATCAATACATTCAAATTTCCGTTAATTCAAACTGTTATTCACAGAAGTAAGCTTATTATTATAAAATTTGGATAACTGTTGTCTATCCTTTTGAAACTGACTGTTTTCAAGCGAAGTTAAAAGTGTACGTAGTAAAAAGACACTTGATATAGAAAGGTTACCAAACACTATTTGTTATAATCGGGAGGGTAACAAACAATATTAATTTCATTTTTCAGTCGTCTATGAAATACAACCAAATTTTAGGGGGTCATTATATTAGTTATATCTGTTGACCATTGATAGTTCTGTTTATTGTGTTGTATATCTATTATAATTTAATAAATTATGGATTGATTGATATTAAATACGACTCAATTCAATTTATACAAACCTTACCCTAAATAAATCGCTTAAAATTTAGTGTAATCAGATTTACTTTAAGGATAAAATAAATCTTTATCCATCGTCTTCGAGCTCTTACTTAAGTAATTTCACTCATGATTTCTAGCAGGTGATATTTTTACACAACTGTTGTATAACAGGATAGAGGTCCTTCATCTTATGAACTTTTCGAAATTTTAGATTTTGTTAAAGGTTTAGAGATAAGAACAGGCATCCAAATAACATTGGTTAGTGAAAATTAATTAGAAAAAAAAACATTTTAATTTGTTCAACAAAGTGATTTCGTTTTTATTTCGTATTGAAGAATTGTTAATAAACAAATAAGTTTACAAGGTTTTTCTAACTATATGTGACCATCAGGTTTTGTGATGAACGCATGGACTTTAGGCTACTGAATAGACATTCAGCCGTTTACATTTCTAACTTGAATCAGTTCACGACTTTTTGCAACCAAATTCAAATGCCATTGTTCAGTAAGTGTCTTACACTCGACATTACTTAACTCTTTCCATCACGCTTTCTCATTAGAGCTCATGAAATTACCGCTCGAAACTAGTCGTTGGAGACTTCAATCGGGTCGCACATGAGGATTACTGAGTAGTCATATAAAAGTACAAAAGGTTTTCTATGGCGTCCTAGTTTTCACTAGTTATCTAACAATGATCAGTTCGTAATTTACGTCATAAAAGTCAAAAACCCCTACAAATCTCTTAAACTAAGAATGCACATCTCCCATATTTTATTTCATTTAGAATTCTCGTTGGAAATTCTCTCAGATTATTATGGCTCAATCTATTACTTATTCTACTATGTGATCGAATTTAACCTCATTACATACAGTAAACGTACTAGTTACATACTATCCAACTGAAATTTATATTTTACTGAAAAATGTCATATTATTTTATTAAGTTATTTTCTGTAATCCTCTCACTATTTTTTGACATAATGAAAAGAACATTTTTTTCTTTTTCTTGCATAAATATGGGCACCAGTTTAAAAAAATACGAAATACTATGGTTACGAAACAAATTAAATAGTTTATAATATGATGATCAATAATTTTTGTATGATTTGTTTTTATTAATAGTTTAGATAATAATTATGTGTTGATTATGACTACATCTTTCCTTTGATGATGTTGTAAAATTAGCTAATGTGTAGTTCAATAAATACTGAGAGAGATGTTTTCATTTCAGATGACTAAGTAGGAAAATTTTAAATACATGAAATCACTTTTTAGAAATAATGCCTTATTACAGTGTGTGATTCCTCAGCAGTGCGCGTCCATGACCCGCATATGGGATTCAAACCCAGTGTCTTAGGTCTCGGGCGCGAACGCCTAACCTCAAAACTACTGGTGCAAAGTGCTGAGGAGTCCCATCCAGTGCTTCCAGGCTTTTAACTTTGAAATAGCCATCAAATTAAACAAGATCGAAGTTCTTCTCAAGTCTTGTTAATGAATAAGTTGACTGGAATAGACAATATTGAAACCACTGGGCTTCAGTTTTGTTACGTAAAGGTATTCTTTATGTCACGATACCTTAGAATTTTCGGGTTTATAAGAGGCAAACGATAGGGGGTCTAGAGTAATATGGTGTATCAACGTCATTAAAGCTCAGTAAACCAACTGGGGGTCAAAATGATGAAACCATAAACTTCTCTCAACCATATCAGTTGGTTTGACGACTACAAATTCCAAGATATATTTGACAGATTTATGTCAAAATACATTTAAAGGTTATTAAATATCTGACAGATTTGAATATTTAATTTCTTAAACTCTAAATTTTGTCCATTATGGTGTTTCATAAGCGAAAAACTCAGAAACGTAAGATCTCAAGATTTTCCAAGTATATAATAACGACAGTTAAAATGAATTACGAAAAATTTATTCTCTTAGCTTATCGGTCACAATATGAATATTATAGGTAGTATTTAGATGACATTAGCGACTAGACATGTAAGACTGATTAATATAGATTGACGTATTTGTAGTAATTCTACTGCGTAAAATTCATAAACTTAATAAAGGGACACTTTTTTATGTAACTATATCTAAAATAAAACTTATTTCAAAGACTACACTGAGTAATTTAAAAATTACTTTTATATGCTAAATCCTCTCGGTCGATTTCCTTGAGATTTAACACTTGGATAAGTTTATCCAAATTTTACTCACTATTCAATCTTAAGAATAAATAATCCATTATGCACACTTATGGCTAGCACAAATAAGGTGAGAAATTGTAATGATTAAAATGTTAAATGCTTTTCTTCTATGAATGAACAAACAAACACTAGAAGCAAACACTTTTTTAGAAATCCGCCAATGGAGTTACAAATATAACATTATCTGACAATTTTCCAGAACATAAATACTTAGCATAATATTTTAGTCATCTATGTGTTTTCATATTTCTATAAACAGACAGTTTTCTTATAAGTTGTCCTAAAAACAAATGATCAAAAATCTCACGTATTTTTTATTTTTATCTATTAATTAGCATTAAATCTGATTTTTGTAAACATTCTAAAGCCTTCTTTCTTTTGTGAACTTATATGAGGCTAGCCTCGTTATGTTTGAAAATCAGCTCAACTATTTTATAACCTTTAGTTGATTCCACTAATGGCGACGAAAATGAAATATAATTCCTCATTTCATGTTGTACACGAATACGTAGGCTAATCACATTGTTAGTAATAAGTGTCAAATACGAAATGTGTTGAATGCATTAATTTCAAATATTTATATGCAAGCAAAAGACAAAAAATGAGTGAACAGATAAAACTTTGGAGTTGGTAACTCATGAACTCAAGAAAGCTAAGCTACAGTATTAATAAAAAATATTTCAGATATTATATTATGTTGTCGAAATATCTTTTATGCAGATTTATGTGTTTAAATGGACTGATTGTTCATTATGCTCTGTTTTACACAAATAAATAACACTTATAAATTGTAAGCATTTTTTATCTCAACTTTAAAAAGAAATATGATTTGATACCAAGATACGAATAAAGATAGTCGTGAAATAACGGTCAGTTAAATAATCAACCCTTAAAACTGTACTAAAGATAATAAATACTTTTTTCGACCGAATGAAAAATGAGAAAACTCTGGAAGCATTTGAAATAGGTATATTTCATGCTTCGGGATAGTAAACACCAGACAAGCAATAAGTTATGCAGTTAGTGAGTAAAGCACTGGAGTTTGATAGTACACCAGTCTAAAGTATCTTAAGCTGACTCCACTTTTATAAGTCATGTAAAAATGCAAGAAAGATAGATGCACAGAAGAACATATGTATGAGAAGTCTTGCAGGTTACAAATGAACTATTAATAGAATCAAATTTACAAAATAACAAGTAGTATCCAAGCCGTTCGTCTGTCCATGAACTAGGATAAACTCATGTGTGCGCTATAAAGGAAAAGTCACTATAATTGTAAAATAATGTGATGAAAAGCGTCAATGTGAAGTATTCAAGCTATTTGATTTGTATTACTTTATAAACCAGCATGATTACCAAGTCAATTTAGATTGAATACATATCCTAATTAAGTCAGCTTCATGTTTATTAATGAACTATTAGAGGTGATCATTGATTAAATGGCAAAATAAGATATTCTACTTGATATACAAAGAAATTTACAGAAAATGGAATTAAGCATAACTTTCGACACTAAACACCTTGAGAATACAGCAAATCAGATTAATGTCTCAGAAACTTCATGAATAATAAATGATGAAAAGGATATCAAAATTAAATTGTTGCTTAGGAATTACTTCTATGATAGATTTACTTTGGAATCAATGTATCCTACAAAAAATCTGTAGTCATTGGTTGAAATTTTCCGTTACTTAATTTTTGCTGTATTTTAAAATTTCCTGTCATCTATTTTTAAAATAAACAAGAAGTTCACCATAGCTTATATCGAATCAATTGTTATATCATATTTGGATTTAATCGGAATCTACTGCAGATGTCGTGAACACCCAAACATCCTTTATTGATAGTTGTCATTTGATATAACTTGAATAATAAATAATAAACATTCGTTGTTTTTAAAATGCATTATTTTACAATAGAAGGCTGTCTCTACCATTTACAATTTAAAAAATATTCGTTGTAGGACATATTATTTGAATGGTTCTTGTATGCTCTACGTTTTACAAAGAAAATAGTTTGAGAATTTTATTAAAATAAACATTTTAACAAAATAGGTTTCTACCGATTCTTTTTATCACCTATCGGCTCTGTTGGAGAGAATCACGGAAACCAAGTTGCACTGAACAAGTGTTACATTCTAACTTGAAGATTCCTCAATAAAGTACAATATTACCCAATAAGATATTGAACCAAGAATCTTTAGATCCCGTAACCAGCATGATATTTTTCGGGTGAATAGTGAAATATATTTAGGTTACATTAGATTAAATGTTCAACGGCCGTTTCAAGCCACATAAAGATTAAAAGTAGCAAACGTTTTTAATGGGAGAACAGAATAAATGAAATGACACATGTTAACAGCAATACAAATTCCCTCTATTTTGATTGAAATCCTTTGTATTACACATTTACAGTGACTTGTAACAATAAACAGTGAATTAATGATGACAAATATATAATACACTAACAACATTTTTGAGTTTTTCAAAACATTAAACAAACATTTGAAAATCAGTAGGTTTTACTTATTTGATTCTCTTCCCGTATGTGTCCGCCCTTGTCATTTTGAACTTATAATCGTACATACATTTATATGATCCATATATGGATAAATTTTAATATAGTCTCTATCATTCTAGTTCTAAAACGAGAATGGCAAGTTCACCTGATTTCTAAACTGAGTATGAATGAAGGATAAAATCTATAAAAAACATCATGTAATTCCATAAGGTAATACCAAAAGGTGCTAGATATATTTATCAGTAATTCGACATTAAAAACGACCTATTGTAGTGAACAGAACACGGGTGGGGACAATCGAATGTATTTGACACGAAATTACAGAACTTGTTAATAAAATCTAACAATCATAAATTAAATACGTTATTTGCAAAATGTCCATCAGTTGTCTCATAAAGACTCAGACTTCATTGTTCTTGCAGTTTCATACAAATTGCATTCTGTTCCCATTCTTTACTGTTCGATCCTTTTGTCTCTCTGCTGCCAGACATTTTGTTCCTGGCTAACACCATAAAATACTTATGTCGATGTAAGTAGCACACACCACACTATCATGTTCCAACAGCTAAATAAAGTTCACATGCTGATATTGTTAGAAACGTTTACTACCGTATAAAACATTATGCTGAAAGCAATTCCGTTCATTGAAATTTAAACGATTTCAGAGTTTTGTTAGTTAGACTAATCTAGGTCTTTCCAAATAACTACTTAAATTCTGATCGCTGAGATTATTTTGATTACGCTTTTTTACAAAAAGTCTACTGTATATTCGATTTCCAGCTCTTATTGAATCTTTTTTTAATTTGACGAATTTTCAGAAAAATTACACTAGCTTGTAATTCCTGTAAATTGTTATGCCCGTTTCCTAATATCTAGATTAGTCGGTCGTACCAATCTTTACCACTCGATGCCCAACATAAAATATTTCCAGTTAAAGAAATTCGAACAAAATGATTAGCCTTTCATTATTGTCATTGTAATTAATACTATTATTATTGCTATTACTATTAATTGTGATCTAAGGTCACCATCCAGATTTTAATTGCATAACAAACGAAGAAACGATCAAACATAAGATGAAACAAGCACAAATACTTAACAGACTTTGAGGCCAGCATAAGACTTTAAATAAAACAGACATTAATTTCTGCACTTAAACGTTCCACAAAACTTGAAAAAATACTTATCTGGTGGAATGCATGCATTAAAACTATTATAAATTGATAAATCTGTGACCATTTTGTGTGGCTTTTGTAGCACAAACTCGTTCATACGCTTATTTTACACTTTGATTCAGAAGTTAGCGGAAGCAAGGCGTTTCCAGTTCTGTTATATAATACTGAATGCAAAATTTATACTATGATTGTTCGTAGGAGTTTTAAATTTCTCTTGATGACATTTAAGACTGAAATGTGATCAGGTTTTTATCGTCAAATAATGAGCTTAGGCAAATAACCCAATATCACCGCGGAATTTTGTTATACTGTATTTTGGATTGTAGCCAGCATTAAAGTTCAGGGCCTGCTGGGACCCTTATTCGAAGGCTCGTCAAATAGTTGCAACGGCGTCTCAGTGTTGATGTTCACACTTAGATCTTATCTAATATCCATTACTTAAAACCCTTTTATGTGACTTACTAAACTACTGAATCTAAGTAGCCACCAACTTGTTCATATGGTGTGACAATTATTTGTGTTGTTTCGCCAGCCTCAATCCATAATATCCCAAATATTGTGATATAAAAATAATATTCTGTATGCGTAAAATGGTTTAGAAAAAGTCACTGACGTACCAGTGCTATAACTAGCTCATTTTAATCAAATATGAACTTAAGTTCTTACTGTAAAATTTCGGAAGAAAATATTAGCACGTGAGACGTAATTATTAGGTTGATATTTCAGCATACTGAATTCGTTTTGCACTCTTTACTGCAATGTTGTGTCGAGCAGGCTGCAAGCACCAAGTAATAAAATACAATACAAAAACCTTTTAAATTAAGGTTTGTTATAAGGTTTTAACGGTCACACCATTTTTTTAACTGATTTACAAATTATTTTGGTTTTATATGCTAATTCAACATGTCTTCAAAAACCACACAAGGTTTTTGAGTGAAAATGTCACGAAAGTTTAAGCAAAATTTAATTCACTATCAAATAATGGATTAGACATTTTTCTCATCTAGGTAATTAATTATGTAATGACGTCTTTTTACTTAGAAATCTATCCAACTTTCCAGTCAAGAGCATAATTCTGTTGAAGTCATGTGAACTAAAATATCTATTACTTAAAATCTTGACAGTCAAATAAAAAGTAACATCTATAGTTGTTAAAGATGTCCTAATCGTAAATATTTCTGTAAAGTACAGTTAAAGCGGATTCTTGTGACTTTGAGAACTGCTAGAGCTCCGTATAAATTTTAGTTGGCTATATGAACTCAATCCAAAATTTACTACTATATACTTGGAAGCTTTTACGTATTTCTCAATCTTTAGTTATACATGAAATCACGACTTTTAGGACGCCTTGTTATTTGATTAATATTTTTGGAGTAAACCACAAAATAAATAAATGTGCTTTTTCCTGGCTCTTGGTTCAGTTTTTTATTTGAAGACTAATGATTCTTGCTAGTTAATAAAATTTAGTCTGTTACAGTATTGGACTAGTGGTAAAGTGGTTTAAGACGATGTATCATAGCCATAAGCTTACAGCTGTTCACCTATTATTCATAAGTAATATTTCTGTCTTTAAAAAGTAACTAAATGTCACCTGAAACATTTATACATTTTAGAAAGCAAATAACCTGAATTAAGTGGGAGAGTTACTTTGTTTTGTTTGTTTCTACTAGTTAGGTCAGCAGATCTTCAAGTTACTTAATGCTATTCAAAAGCAGTTTTAGTTTCAGCAGTAAACATCAAAATATTTACTGACTATATGAAGACAGATTCATGAAACCTAACACTTCTAAGTTCATTAACGTGCAGAATTACTCGTGAAAAAACACATTTTTCTAGGTCAACTTCTACATCGCATATCGATTAGTCGGAATTAATATAGTAATCCTGCCCCTCATACTATCACACAAAGTTAAAGATAATTCACAAGCGTAAAACAGGAAATCTCATCTGTCAGAAAATAACTAAACAGCATTACAAATTTTGTAATGACTATAATAATCATGTCACAAAAATAAAGATTTTCCCCAGTCTCCAGCAACTAATTTTACGAAAATAGCAATGTCTTTTATATGCAGAACTAAAATAATGAGGCTTTCTTAGTCACAGAGTGTTCATATGGATTAGCTTACTTCCTCTTTCGTTAGATCTGATTAATGTTTACGCCTAGGATACATTCAACAATATCTAACTTTATAATGGTCATTACATGGAAATTTCCAGAATGTCTTCAGCCTAATCCCTCTCCAATAAGATGAGTAGACTTGTCTAAATATTGAACAGTAACTTATTTTACCTTAATTTATTGCTTATTTATTACTAATGTTATTCGGAATTTGAATTTTTAAAGAATGGACAATACAATAACCAAAAAGGCTAACAACTGGCGAATCATAGTACAAGATATTGAGAAAAACGTCTATGACAACTAAAACGATGCAAACAGCTTCAAAATAACCTAAACTTGAATGACTTAAAACCCTGAGCTGACGCAAAGTAGTATAATAACGTGAAAATTTTGACAAAACAAAAAATGATAAAAAAAGTGCTTACATCGACTTGCTCCTGTTTAGCTGGACAGGACTTTAGCTTTTCCTAGGCAAAACAATTTAGAACAAAACATATATATTCAGTCACCTTCAAAGTTTGCACTTTCTCATCATTTGTCTTAAGATCACTTATTTCATCCAAATCGATATCACAATCGTAGTCATCGACCTTCAAGATCGGGCATGTCAAAAATTTCACACTGACCTCTGTGCAATAAAGAGTACGAAGATGTTCGAAAACAAAGTTTTCAAGACGAATTTTTTCGCTAATTTTCTGACGAGTCCTTCTATCGTACTTCGCGGTTAAATAACGTTTACGCTTTGAATGATCTGCAGGTGCATCAGCGGCAAAAACCACCTCCCGGTTTTCGCTTTTTTCAGAAAACCCATCACTGCTTTCCCCCACTTCCTTGCCTAAATTCATTACTTCAATCCATTTACATAGGTATATCGATAACACAAAACAATTACGAAAGGTTTGAGAGCTTGTGTAAAACGTTTTGGAATAATAAAACACAAATCAATGTACAACAAATTCATAAAGAACTGGGGCAGTCAATTTGTATTGTTGCGCACAGTCTAGTCTTTCAAAAAAGTTGCGACAGATTATATCATGCTTCCTTTGTTCTCTTTTATCACTTAATCGACTAGTTATTTTATAAGATGCATTCGCGAACATCTTAATGATGAGTTTGTTTGAAACATATGCTTTCGCTGTGTTCGCTTCTCGGTGATAGGTTTAATTATTATACATACAAAACAAATAGCTAAGTATCAAAGGACCTCTGACAATGCGAAGTCATTTTCACATAACATCTAATCACATTTAAAGCGAAATACTTAAACATGGATAAAGATCAGTTAGGAAGAATAGGACTGCACATCTTATTGAAAAATAGGTGAAGCACCAAGTAGTCACTGGAACATAATTGTCGTTGCTATAACAGCTTCATCGAAGATTGACGAAAATTATGTAATTTCTCTTTTCTGTCTTGTTGAGATTAATAGATTTGCATGGCGACACCTTCGAACTCACAGATCTGTCAGTCATTGAGATGTATTTTACTCACAACAAGCTCTCACATTACTTACGTTGCTACGGATTGTTGTTTCACAGCTCTTCCAACTATATAAGTGCTAACACTAAAAGTTTAGTCGCGGATATATATTCAAAGGATACATAGAGTCCGGCATTAACCTAACACCGATCTCTCAATGCAATTATCGTATAAGAAGATACAAAGAACTTTTAAATATTCACTGAAGGATGTGCGGTGATTTATACAATCCGACAGTTTAGGTAAGTTATCGGGAATTTCGTCAGAGTTTCTGATGAAGTTTCAAAGACATGTTTATGTTCGGCTTGCCAGATACAATTCATACTTCACCTACAAACTATATGAATAATCACAATAACTTAGATTGTTAGTTTATTAATATCTGAAAGGCAGTCCAAGTAAATACATACTTCATAAGCGAATGAATCAGAATATGTCAAAATAATATTATACTTTACTGCATATATATAGTTACTCTTGGTCCCTTGCTCTGTTTTTGCCATTTTTCTTGTTATAGATTGATGAATGTTGCAAAAGATTGGATTGGAGTTGTAGTACTACTGGCCTTACTAATTGATGGTCTTTGTATTCCAGCAAACCACAGCCTAGGATGTTTGGGACACTACAAGTTAGACGCTATTCTCAATCATACTGGTCTCATGAGTTTAACTGAAGTTTTAGAAGTTCCTAAATATCTAGATGTGATAATAATAATATATTTCTGCATGAACAGGCACACGCCACTTTTACAGGCATGATCTATAAATTACAGCATTTGTTGGGACACAGCATGCTTCCCAACTTATTAAGTTTATAGCTGTTATAAAGTAAACTCGTAGAGCGCTTGCTGTAAACCATGACCTTGAGGAGACGCGTACGTCAGGTTTGTCCCAGACGTTAGGATTTCCACAGCTGTGCCCTCAGACCAAGATTCTCAAGAGAAAAAAGCGAAACAGAAGTGCAGCAAGGCACTTGGATATGAACGCCAAACGTTGCTCAACATTTTGTAGTATAACAGCCAGAGGTATAACAAATTAGACTAAATGCATATATAATCTCTTATTAGAGTGAAACGAAGTCAGAGGTTAAGATAAGAGAATGTAGCAATAAAGAACAATGAGTTGTGATGTTTAACAAATTGGAGAAACTCAATGTTGGTACAGGGAAAGTTGTTTATTAGAAGGGAGTGTGCATATAGAGGGTGAAGTGTTAAGAACACTGATGACTATATCTTTTACTGTCTGATTTTTCTTTCCTATTTTGTCCATCCGAAGCCAGCCACACAATCCTAGTGTAAAAGTCCGAGTTAGCATGTTATAGGTTGTCTTAGTAAAATAGCTAGTCCAGCATAAAATTGGAAACACGAATCTGAGTGGTGAGCGTAGGAAAACAATCTATATCACAGATTGATTGCTCTGGTTGTAGTTTTTATTCACCATGTTTTACTGCGTTACACTGTAAGTTCATATGCCATGTCATAGTAAGTTTAACCACATCACTGGTTGTTTTCGTCAGTGTATAATGTTATTGAAGAAGGGTTTTTGTGTTGTAAATTATGTTCTTATGAGCAACTGACTGTTGTATTTAGCCTCGAAACAATATCCTTTGTCTCCTGTTAGGTAATTTTGACTGGCCTATAGTTCGTGGTTTTGGTTTATCGGCTGAACTATGTATATTTAATTACTTTGAGTAACATGTCTGTGCAAATAAAACAATAATTATGACACTTGCTTAGTTTAGTATTCTTGGATGTCGTATAATTCAGTTTAGTCTATAGAATTATAATATACTTAAGTATAACGCTTGAAGCCTGTAACGAAACAGATCAGTTTAGTAAGTAGAGTTGCCTGTCTTTAATGAGTATACTGATTCAAATCAGTCCGATTAAAAATAGGAGAAAGGTGCCTTTGAAGCTATTTCTGTCATACATGATAAGATAGCGATAAGTGTGTTTGGTGTTTATTTGTAGACTGTACATCTTTCGTGCCTTAAAGTAACCCTCGTGCTATTGATAGAAGAAACCAGACAAGTAGTGAATAGGTCTTTATTTCGATCTTAGCGCGGTCACAGTTGAGCGTGGGATTATCTGTTCAGACAAACAAAGGCTCTCAACATTCAATATAATAGGGAATATAACGCTTATAAAAATAAGGAAGTGAATGAATACTTGAACAATACTGTTTTAGCATATGCTTGGTTGTTTGGGGTCAACTCTTAACCAACCAACCTGAGCTGTTACATTAGCTTCCCCCTAGAATCGACTTCCGTAGGAACGTCGGTTCGATTAACCTATCTATCGAAAACACCTTAGTTCTATTTCTCATCCCAAGGGAAAATTATCAACTCGCTCACTATTTGACTTACAATCAGTTACGACTAACGCTGTCAACGATAGTCCATGGATGTCTCTTCATTTACTACCTTGTCATCTTATTTTGTAGCATGTGATCTCTTCTACAACTATCGCTGAAGGTTTGCTGCATGCTTTCAAGAGAAAGTGTGAGAATGTGGAACAAGAATATCTGAGGAAGTGCCGCGAGCGGGCTACCCAACACCATGTTGGTGAGGTACGATTTTTCCATGCTCAGACCGGCTATCAGGTGTTTACTCACCTGCCTCTTGAGTCGCCCTCAAGTAAAAGGTAAAGAAGAATCTACTTCAAAGGTAATGGTGAAAATCAAGCAAACCTGAAGAACTGCTCCACTGCCTGCATAAAATAATAAGATACAAAATGGAAATACATAAATGTAATTGATAATTGTTCGGTTCCATGTAAGTGCTTGGCCGCCAGAACGGACTGGTCTTCTGGAAGGAAATAGACATAGTGTAGATATCTTGTGCACGAAAAACCATGAAAAAAAAGTGCTCTTTTGTAATGCATATATGTAAAAGGGTGAACTTGCTACAAGTTGGACTCTTTGACAAAATCGATCAATTGCATGACCTTGAGCCTGTGGTGACCGCCTTTTACAACTAGGTGCGTAACCAAGGGTGCATCAGAATAATCCACAAAACGGATAAGAATATACGGTTAAGAAGCAAAAAAAAATTGTGTAGAGTATGCGGATGAAGTACAGTTGTGTCAAATACCCTTTTCTGGTTTGATTTAGGTATGCATGATATATTGAAGCAATATTTCGTCAATTCATCCAAGTAACGAATTGGTTTGCACCTCAGAAGTGTGTAAGTCCTATTACTCATTAGTATTATGAGTGATTAATTGGTGTAAGGAAATATTGAAGTCACTTCCTCCGTGGTCTGATGTGGTTGAACGGCTAAGCACGCGGTCTAGCATTCAGGAGGGCAGAGGTTCGAGTGCGTGTGGGACCTGCGTTTTTGTTCACCAGACCCACCTTCAATACGATGTTTGTTGCCCGTAAGTCGCTCACATATGGGAGAAAAAATGACAAGAGGACAGATTGATATATCAAAGTGCCATATTGGAAAAGTATAAGTTCTTTGTTTACATTAATATTATTACTATAGAAAAAAACTACAAGTTTAGTAAATTTCCATTTTACGTTATATTTAAACCAACGAATATATATATATATATATCAGTTATTGACATAAAATGTCTTTTTTATTACGCTAATGTTAAGTCCCAGGACTTTGTGTGGGCCACTAATAATAATTGGTTTAACGTTAGCATAGTCGTGATATTCATATCCTCAGTTCAATGTTATGATTACTAGACAGTTCCCTTATAAGTTGTGTTTAAAATTAGGTATGTGGAATCAATGCGGCTAACATAGTAACCTTACAGTAATGCACTGTACTATATCTTCACGGTTATTGATTCTTAACTGTCAGAAATTAAAAAAATCTGAATATTGCTGATAAAGATGGGTTATATGATCACACTAAAAAGCATGCTGCAGGAAAACTGGTTAAGTCATTACGTAAGTTTCCTAAACATGAAAAAAATGAGAACTCTAATAAGTACTTGACTATGGTTTAATCCAAAATGTTTTATCTAGAAAACTACTTATTAATAGTGGTATTAATCGTATCAAGCTACTAAGCATATCCTCAACCGAAAACTTTTAGAAGTAGTTCATATAGTATATATGTATAGCCAGTCTACGTGAAAAATGTATATAAATATATAAGAAGTACAGCTAACATAGTTAATTAACCAGAAAAAGAAATTATAAAACTCGCCTGGGTTGCTTTTTGAATTCGTTGTATTTGCCAGTGCTAGTTGTATGAGTTTGATTAAAATCCTCAGCCATCGTTTCGGAATACCTAGCTCATGTGTCCAGTATTTTAAAAAATATATTTAACATAACACGTATATATCAAAGGTAAAAGGTCTGGGGAGTTGTCGGTGAGGCGGAATGAGGAAAAAAAATTATTTTTAAGTAGATGCAGGGTGTGATTAGCTGCGTGGTTAGATTTTATCCTGCAGCCGAAACTGTCAACATCCTTGACTGACTAATTGGGTGTGCCCAGCGAACCGTTTTAGTCATTTGTAAAGATTTATTATCTTTACATTTCGATTCCGTAATGGATTTGTCAGTTAAACGATCTAACAACACGTATGGTGGTTCATGATCTAGATAAGCCGGCTTTAGCCTATCAATACTTACTGTGTCGGTGTTTCCATGTTTTTCTATCACGAAATATTTAGATTTTCTTGAGACGACTTTGAAAGGACCTTCAAATGGAGGACTGAGTAGTGCTTTTATTTTGTCACATCTTATCCAGACGTGCGTGCAATTGCTTAGGTCTTTAGGTATATATACGGCGCGCGATTGTTCACGAGTATTAATCGGCTTAAGTTTAGACATGTGGTCCCGTAGTTGATCTACATAATTTTCTAAATTAAGTTTTTGACTGTTAGTATTAGGGTTAACAAATTCACCGGGTAGTCTCAGAGTTGTTCCGAAAACCAGTTCCGCAGCTGAACACTGTGCGCCAGTTTTGACAGATGTTCGTATTCCCAACATAACTAATGGTAGGAATTCTGTCCACTGATTGGGGTTCGAGTGAGATATAAGGGCGGTTTTTAGCTGACGGTGAAAACGTTCTACCATCCCATTAGCCTGAGGATGATACGCAGTGCAGCGTATCCTATTGGAGCCTAGAAGTTTAGCCAAGTTATTAAATAGTTCGGATTCGAATTGCGCTCCTCTATCAGTCGTTATTGTTATGGGTGTACCAAAAATGGTTACCCAGTTCTGCATGAAAACTTTGGCTACTGTTTCCGCTGTGATATCCGCTATCGGGATGGCTATAGGGAATCTGGTAAATCGATCTATGCATGTAAAAAGATAATTAAAACCGTTTGAACGTGGTAAAGGACCTACCAAGTCGATATGCACATGGGCAAAACGTGCATCTGGTTGCGAGAAAACACCTACGGGTGAATTTGTGTGACGATTAATCTTTGATTGTTGGCACTCTCTAACCCATTTGTGTACATCCTTCTGTAAATTCGGCCATATATATCTGGCATTGATTAGTTTTGTTGAAGCTTTCGCGCCAGGATGAGACAAAGAATGAAAGTTATTATATATCAACTTTCGCATATTTTTGGGAACGAAAGGTCGCGGCATTGCCTTGGTCGTGTCACAGTAGATTAGAATACCATCGACAGGTGATGGTAACTGTTTTAAATTAAGACTTGAATTGTTTGTTTTAAGCAGGTTTTGTAATTCTAGATTCTGCTCTTGTTCGTTTCTCAACGTCTCGAAGTTTACTGTGGACTGTTGTAGCACGTTCATTTCTAGCCTAGATAAAGCATCTGCCGCCTGATTGTCCTGACATTGACATGTCGGATATCGCTTGTGAACTGTGATATATAGTCAAGGTGTCGGACTTCTCGAGGTGAGTATTTATCAGCTCTCGCTTTTAGTGCATTCGTTAGTGGTTTGTGATCCGTAAAGACTATAAATTCCCTACCTTCTAACATGTGTCGGAAGTGTTTAATGGTTAGGTAGATTGCAAGAAGTTCTCGCCCGAAGGTAGAATACCTTGTTTCGGCTGGAGCGAGTCTTTTCGCGAAGAAAGCAATTGGTTTCCAGGCGTTTTTAACCAGTTGGCTAAGGGTACCGCCTACTGCTTTATCTGAAGCATCCACCATCAAAGCAAGTGGGGAAAGAGAATTCGGATATATCAACGTAGTTGCTTGAGCCAGTTTATCTTTAAGCTGTTTAATAGCTTCGACGGTGTCAGAAGACAGTTTGAATTCTTTTGGTTTTCCTTTAAGTGAATCTGTCAAAGGTTGCATTAATTGTGCACAACCTGGTATGAATCTGCGATAAAAGTTAATTAGGCCTAGAAAACTTCTCAGTTGTGTTAGAGAACTAGGTACGGGGTATTGTTTGATGGTATCCACTTCTTTTTCTATAGGTTTAATCCCTTCTGGGCTTATTGTGTGACCGAGAAATTCTAAAGTTTGAACATCGAAAACACACTTACTTTGATGTATGTTTATTCCATGTTCATCCAGTCTTTTCAACACTGCTTGTACATGCTGTTCGTGTGATTGCAAATCGGGGCTGGCAATTAACAAGTCGTCTATATACCCCTGCGTAAATGGCATATCTCGAAGTAGGTTATCTATGAATCTTTGAAATGTCTGTGCCGCATTTCTCAGGCTGAATGGCATGCGTACAAACTCGAATAAGCCAAAGGGTGTAGTAATAGCTGTCTTGGGAATATCTTCATCAGCCACCGGGATATTGTGATATGCCCTGACTAAATCAATTTTAGTGAATATGTTCATACCCTGTAAACCGTTGGTGAAATCTTGGATATGAGGTATTGGGTACCTATCTGGTACGGTTTGACGGTTTAGGGCTCCGTAATCCCCGCACGGTCACCAGTCACCTTCATTCTTCTTTGGGACCATATGCAAAGGGGATGCCCATTGACTATCAGAGGGACGGATAATACCCAATTGTAGCATATAATCAAACTCGGCCCTAGCGATTTTGAGCTTATCTGGTGCTAGTCTCCTGGGTTTTGCAAAAACCGGTGCACCTTCGGTTTTGATAGTGTGACTTACTTTTAGTTTGTCTTTAGAAGGCTGTGGGTTTGGTTTAGTTAAGTTTGGAAATTCCGCGAGTATATCTTGGAATTTCGCTGTCGTTACTGGGGGAGTTTGAATCAAGTTAAGAGAGCTGATGTGACTTTCTTTGCCTTTTGTGTAATTAGAAGTTTCTTTTAGTGTTAATCGCCGTTTCTTGGTGTCAACTAGAAATTCGTATCTCTCTAGAAAGTCAGTCCTCAGTATTGCCAGATCTAAGTCGGCTACCGTGAAAACCCAAGGGAATTGCCTCCTGAACCCCAAATCTAGGGTTAAAGTTTTCTGCCCAAATGTCGCGATTTTAGTTTTATTTGCAGCTTGAAGTGTAATTGATTATGTTTCTTGACTAATCTCAGTTTTATTTTGAGGGACGATGCTAAGAGCAGCGCCAGTATCCACCAAGAAATTCAAGCCAGAGTTTCTGTCTCTAACATAAAACAAGCGACTGTTTAGGCGCCCCTCCCCAGTCGTCGCGACCTGGGTAGGGGTTACTCGTTTCCCGATGTCTTAGAATTATGCTTAGGCCAGGCGCATGGTTGCATGCACTTGGTTGAGTTGACACCAAACTTCCAGTGGTACCAACAAAACTGCCCAGATTGTCTGGACATTTGTGACCTGTTTTGTGACTTGGCTCGTGGTCGTTGTGATGACCTGCTCCTGTTTCTATGACCCATTTGCATTCTGGTGACAGCCTCAGTGAGACTCTTAACACTCGCAATGAGTCCTTCTATGACCGGGTCTTTTGCTGATTCTACTTTTTGTGTGTGATTTATCGTGCCTGATCCAGTTGGAGGACCTCTTTCCATTATTCTATCGGCTATGCGCGCTAAATGAGATAATGAGGTTTCAGGATCTTGTGCATCCAAACAGTGTTGGACGTAGCATGGGAGAGCTTGTATCCATCCTTGTTTTAGGACTGCTTCACCCACTGTGTTATCACCCACTAAGACTTGGAGGTGACGTAAAAACTGTGACGGCGACCGATCACCTAGTGTTTCACCTTGAAAAAGTCTTTGGATTCTTTGACTATCTGATAATGATAAACGGTTCATTATCTCTCGTCTTAAGATGGTGTATGGTTGTGGTGATGGTGGACTTAAAATCAAGTCACGGACTTCTTTGGCGACTGAAGGAGGAAGGATAGAACACAAGTCTCTATAGCGAATCCCTTCAGATTTGATATTGTGTCTCGTGAAATAATGCTCTAGTTGAGCAAACCACAACTCAGGATCACTAAGATCAAATTCTGGAAGTCGGGATTTCGTAGTCATAACAGTGTCTATCTCCACTGGTGACGAATCCTCCAGATTATGGGTTTCTAATGAGTCTGACATGAGGTATGTGACAAATATAGCAATAAAGTTAGCACAAAAAGTGTTTACTATAACACGAATAACTTAAGATAATACGGAATAAACTAGTTATATACTCAAATTAGTTTGCGGATAATCAGGTCTACTTTTACGATTAAGTAAAAAAAATGTTAATAACAGAAATGAGGTTAAATTTGTGTTCACAAAGGGCTCACCAATTTCGTGCCTTAAAGTAACCCTCGTGCTATTGATAGAAGAAACCAGACAAGTAGTGAATAGGTCTTTATTTCGATCTTAGCGCGGTCACAGTTGAGCGTGGGATTATCTGTTCAGACAAACAAAGGCTCTCAACATTCAATATAATAGGGAATATAACGCTTATAAAAATAAGGAAGTGAATGAATACTTGAACAATACTGTTTTAGCATATGCTTGGTTGTTTGGGGTCAACTCTTAACCAACCAACCTGAGCTGTTACACATCTATCACTGACCATATTTCAAGACCACTGCCATTAAACGATTCCCCCAGCGTTAACATTGGCAGCAGGATAGCTAAGTGTCTGTGCTTTTAGTTGCCTGCAAAACAGTAGTATACAATCCTAGAAGAGGAGTGTCTTGTGTCTTAATTAAATGCATCTGACTGTGGATAAATGTTAAGAACTGATAGTTGGGAGTACATCCACGTAAGTTTGAGATCTTCTATAGACCGTGACCTCATATTCATCTGAAACATCTGAAGCATTATTGATGGCGCAGGGTAGTTACCCGTTCCATATGTGTTTTCGGTGGCATATCTTGAGATGGCTAAAAAAGAAGGTAACAAAAGGATGGACGACAAGCAAAGCATACAATATACATGCATATTGAAATTGAGTCATTTGCAGTGAAATAGTGAAAGTATAACTGCCAAGCCTGATTTTCTAATATTAAGGTACTTTTTAAGCAAGAGCATTCTAATAGGTTAAAGAAAACAATTGTAAATATAGTATGAATGGACAAAGAACTGGATAAATGGAGGTGGTTCGAAAAGGAACTGCAAGTATAGGATTATGTGAAGTTTTAAAATGTAGCACTAAAAACGGTATTCTGATGCACAAATGTCTATCTCCCTCTTTTGTCGAAGCTAATACAGCTCATATTTAATTTTATTGGTTCAATAGGGTCATCAGCAAGCTTCATTTTTAGCGAATTGTCCAGTTTTGCTTGTCATAGGATTACTCGGTAGGAAGTGAAACCGATCCAACGGCACAAGCACGATTTAAAAAGGTATTTTGTATAGTAAATTAACATTATTACCATTGGTTCGTGACATCCTACGTGATCATAAGGAGCCATAATTTAAAAAATGTTCTTCACAACAGACATGGGCGGATTGAAGTTATTTCCTCACCATCATGTTTGCTGTTCAGTGACGCTACCCTCTCTCCTTTAGTGATGATAGGCTCTCCTACGTTCGTCGTGTGTATGAGTATTGCTCTAATCTAAACTCCTTATTCGAATACGCCGTCTCTACTAGTTCCATGTTACAAGCAAATCAGACGGTTAAAGCTTCTGTATTGTGGGCTAGATATCCGTTTGGTATATCACTCTGCTATGACGATGACTAATGGTAAAAGCTAAAATACCTAGGTCAGATTATATGTGGTTTAGAGATGATAAAGATCGTCAGTAAATCAAAAATATGCAAGAGTTTAAAATTGTACAGTTTTCGCAGTAAGAAAACAACACATTGGGCGACCCACAAGAATTTAGGACACTTTGAGCTTCTTATGATCGGCCCTAGTTGATCAGCATCCATGAGATTAGTAAGTTATTCGTCTTTGGTGGTGTTTTGTTCTCTGAGCTGGATGGTTATTCGTCTACTTGTAATAGAAAAAAAGAACATGACACTTAGGGAGATTAATACAATTTTAACCATTAGAGAGATTCGGAATCTGAAAGTGAGGAGTAGAAATATAAGGGTGTAACTAACAATCAATGAATAATGAGAGAGGGCAAACCATGTGTTTTATCATTTAGTTATATCGATATTAATGATAATGGTGGTCTTTTATATTCATGATCGGTCTAGATATTAGACGGGCCATAATAAAGTGCCCCATTGGTGGTCGGAAGTTGATGGAGCTCTTTAGTGTCAAGTAATAGTGATATTAGTCGTTTGAACTTGATGATAGTGTCACGGTTAAGGATTGGTATTGGTAACCCATTCCATAATAAACTATACCGTACTGTAAAAACCTTACAACGAAATATTTTACGGTGTGTAAGTGCAAGCAGTGTATATGTGTTGTTTCTGAGTCTGTAGAGTGGGTTATAAGTCATGGTTGTGTAGGAGGTTAGAAATGAGAGTCCATATATTGCTTTGTATAGAAATATTAGATTATTCGTCGGCCGACGATACCATAAAGGTTCTAAGGAGATGTGCTTACATCTATCTGTGTAGTTAAGAGTGGAGTCACATCCTAGCAGTCGGTGGGTGAAGCGTACTTGGACATCTACTCTTGTCTGTGTATTTATGTTTGAGAAGGTAAAGGGGCAATATTCAAGGGAGGATCGTATACATATTTTGTAAAGAGTAAGCTTATCCCCTGTTGTGAAGAAATGTTTTGATCAATGAGTGGATGTGTACATGGGTTCATTATCATATATAATATGTGTATCTTTCATCTAAAGAGACTATGATGCTTAACTTCGGATTAACTTGGGACAGGATAGAGGTCGCTCTATCACTTATCTTCATCGTAACTCTTAGTTTAGGTTTCAGATAACTTTCTTGCAGTACACTGGACCCTTTTAGAATGGGATTGCATTTACTCTAATGGTTAACTTTTTTTCTTCTTCTCATGGTCATTTGCAGTTTTGTGCAAAGTTCACCATTCCTTACACAATATTGTTAAATGTACTCAAAAGAGGCTTCAGTAGTTATATAAATTTACCCTAAACTGATAATATTGATAACCTTGAAAATGAGTCGTGCCCTTTCCGTCTTCTGAAAGGTCGAAATTACGAGGTTTCTGACTGATACTGCCTAGGAATATAATGAGGTGTGATACGGCGACAAGTAATACTGAATTTCTTTGTTGAACCAAATATAATATTATAACATCAACATTCGAAATACCAGTTGGCATGATTTATTTATCGCCTGGGCATCGCATTGATCACTTACAGGGAGCCAGTCTAATGAATGTGATCAGCAACACGTTCTTTCTTTCGGTCCTTCAAGTCTTATGGATTTTTGTCGAGTTACAATCATGAGACATTTTTTAGCTGTCATAGGTAAGCTGCATCTTTCAACTCAAATCAAGTCACTGGCAGCAAGACGTCTGGTGCGAGCGAAGCAACCTGGGAAGCTGACGGAACGCCAGTCACTGACATCTATCAATGTCTTGGACGATGGGCAGAGTCTCCCGAGGAGCAGTTCAATTGGTCCGCTGCCTCGGCAACATCGATCAGACTGTCCCACCCTCCATGGCCTGTGACGACTGATCCACCGAACGAGGCGGAAGTCCGCAAGGAACTCCAACTCTTGGAGCGCCACAAATCGCCAGCCCCTGATGACTTGCCTCTGGCTCTTTTTAAAGATGGTGGTGACTTTCGGGTTAAGGAACTGACAGCGCTGTTTTCCAAAATCTGGCAATTAAAGAGTCCCAACTTCGTGGAATGGGTCGATAGTTGTCCCTATCTTTAAAAAGGGTTCACGTCGTTCCTGTAACAACTATTGGGGAACTAGTCTACTTCCGATTGTGTCCAAATTATTGGCTTCTGTCATACTCCGTAGATTGTTCAAATCCCGAGGAAGATTGACTCAAGAGTAGTAGGTTGGTTTTTGTCTTGATCGAGGATGAATTGATCATATCTTTACTCATCACAAAATGTTAGAACACTGTCATACTTATCACAGGCCAACAATCGTAGTGTTTCTTGACATAAAGGTTGCCTTAGATTCGTTGAACAGAACCGTTCTCTGGAATTGTCTGTTAAAGAAGGGTGTGTCTGAAAAGTTTATGAACATCTCGAAAGCCCTATATACAAACACCTCAGGCAGACTGAGGGTGTATAACCACCTCTCTCCGTTGTTCCATTCAAGCAGTGGGGTTAGACAGGGCTGTCCAATCTCACCATTCCTCCTCAGATCCGTTACCAAGCTGTACAGGACGGGCTTCTACTGGTTCTTCATGGCCCCTGATTGAGATCCTAGTGGTGGTGTAACACAGTGGTTAGAGACGTTTTCAGATTTGGCTCATAATAGAACCCAGTAGCGATGCTGCTGTAACTTTCTTTTGCTTCATAAAAAATGAACATAGCTTCTTTAACCGAAAGAATTCTTTCTGCTTGTACTTTTGGAAACTGAACTGCCTTCCCCACTATCATAACTTCACTCTCACACACTAATTTCTGTTAGTTGTTTTTCTTTTTCTTATACGCACTTTGCACTGGCTGTCTCTTCACATTTTCATTGTTATTGTGTGATGCATATGTATTTGGTGCCCCTTTGCACCAATATTTATGTCAATAGTTAAATTATGAGTCAATTGAAGCTAGACTACCATGGAAAACCTGGAAGCACTGGACGACCGTTTCGTCCTAGTACGTGATTTCTCAGCAGTGCGCATCGATGATCCCGACCCCCTCCCGCGAGATTCGAACCCGGGACCTGTCAGTCTCGTACGCGAGCGCTTAACCATTAGACAACCGTGTTCAAATATATATGAAAGTAAAAGATTGAAATGCTCAATGTCGCATTTCTAAATTAAATGTTTTCTATGGATTACTGTATCTGATGTGCTTATCAATTTATATAAAGCGGTGTATGTGATCACTATTTCAAAAAACAAATCTATGTCGTGATTGTCAGCTAACTATAGTGACCAGTTCCTATCTTTCAAACATAGACTGCAACATGATTCTTAAATAATGTCCTAGACATCACAACTGAAGGTGATAAAGTTATTAGATCTCAACTACAAAATACCATGAGCAAGGAGTTTCCAATACTGGGTTATTTCAAGGTGTTTGATATAAACTTGGATCATCTATGAATAGCCGCACTTTTCTCTCTTCTTTCCCTCTAAATAAATATTCTTAAGATTACGAAGTTTGTAATTAAGACAATAACTTGTGTTACACTCAAATTAACTTCACAGACCCGTTTTATCTTCACTATGCATATATGTCTCATACATATTGTTATTTCGTTATCCTTTTCACTCAATTGAGACTTTCATCGCATCACTCCAAACTATAACTGCACAAATATTTATTCTAGCGTCATATCTTACGACAAAAATAAGTTCTTTTTTCTTGATTATTTTTTGTTACTAATTTGACGATATATACATAGTCGTTTGTTCTTGTTTTATGTTCATAAACACGCCAATTAAACTGTTTGCGTATTTCACGTCTCCTTTATTTCTATTCCCTTATTTTCTCCATTTCCTTCTTTGAACTCAATTCAATATTCTTCTCAATTACACATACCTGATTTATTATTATTAATATTCTACTATTATTACTCTAATTTTTTTTAATATGGCAAGTATAATGCTAACATTATTGAAAATTGTGTATTATTGCGTTTTTTGAAGAAACCTGGAATGGTTTCTTCACAACACTTATGTACCGATAAGATGTTTGTGAATAATAATAATAATAATGCTTTCGATTCTACGCTCATTATGACTCTGGCAGAGTTTGTTGTAGAGTTTCATGTTGAGAAACCTGCTTGTTTTAGTTCGAGCTAGTGATTTCTATACTGTGACACAAAACTGAGGAGATAACTTGTCTACCTATTCTTTCACTGACAGTTGATATGAATCATAATGTCTTTTGTCAGACTTATTAAGGGCCATCGTCACAATATACTTTCAGTTTCAACCTCTCGAACGTACATGAGGAGCAGGAATTTTGTCCATCAGGATATGTTCTGTTGAAATACAATGGTTGTTTAATTTTAGCTCTTAATTGAAAAAGAAAGGTTTATTTCGAAAGTACATCTTCGTACTAAGTGTTTTGGACTAAACTATTCTACCGGAAATTGCTGGTTCGGGACGTTTAAAGCAGATCCAAAACGTTGCGCTCTTACATTAGAGACGAGTTCAGAGGCGTGATGATAGCCTCCCTTTTCAGCTGAATAAAAACCAGTTCATACTTCAAACCGATGATGTTGACAACGCTGAAGCCTTGTCAAAACAACTCGGCGAAGTATTTTCAGTATTTCCTACCTGTTTATCTAGGAAAACATTATCTTTTGATAAGCACACCATTTTGTACGAGACAAGTTCTGTAGTATTGAAAGTAATAAACCTCAAACTTTAATGTTTAAGACTAATGCCTATGTTGGTACTAGTGCACTTATCTTTACCAATAAAATAATTAACCTAATCTGAAATTCTGAACCTGTTATGTTGTGACTACTCAATCTTTCAAACCTCACTTCAAAGTCAATTCCTCATCTATACTGATATATTCTACTTTAACAGTCAGTGGTTTCAACTAAGGAAATCTGTAGAACACACTTGGGACAGTTAGAGTAATACGTTTTATATTATACTATATAGGGTTATATAGAGTCGGGCCATACATTCTCGACTCTGTCGTTCTGGTTTCACTGTGTAACTTTCTCCTTGTCTACAGTGTTTAATTCAGGTTATCGCACTAATCGTATGTTCGGCTTCAAGAATCGTGTGCCAGAGATCCGATACCGCTGAGGATGTTCTGACAGATAACCTTACTTGTCAAGTAATAATATTATTTGACATACTTCTCGAGCGGTGTAAACTGTCGGGCGGTCAGGAATATGCAATTATTTATCCGGAATACAAGACTAGGGGTATATACCTGATTAATAACGACCATGTAGTTCGCATAACTGGCATAGCTATGAAAATAATGTAAATGGCTATTCGGAATAGTAGTCAGTCTTGTGAAATAAAATTGACATTTCGTCCAGACAACAGCAGGCTTGTAGGGAACAACTTCCACGCTTGGTTGGTCCTTTTTGAAAGGAAATTTTAACCCCATGAAAGATAGATGTGTAGCAGGAGTCATATGTTTATATACATATGAAACGGCTTTAGCGCCCAACATTCTGTAGTATGATTGCACAACATGATGCCATCTTTAGCATATGTACTTTATCGAAGTATATTTTGACTATATTTTATTTATTTTATTCTGATGGTTAGTCTGAAGCTACCACTTTTGTGGATGATTAGACAAATTCTCTTGACTATTATTGTCATTTTAGAGATAAATAGACGCTCCTAATAATTAGTTCCGAAGGTCTTCGACTACCATCTGCACAAGGTCACCTTTAAAAACACGGTGCTGCAAATCTCTCGCAAAAGGTAACCAGCTCAGATAATATATTTCTGGATGCATTAAAGAGAAGTTACAAACAATAGCGTTGTAGAACTATGGATATTCATGAAATCTTTATATTTGAACTCAAATACATCCGAAAACAAAAAATTACTAGGATTACTAGGACCATGGATCTCGCAGTAATTTCAACAGATCTTATCAAAGTTTTCGCTATAGCCTCCCACACAGGAAGTTAATTAAACCGGTGTTTTTTGGATGAGTTATAGGATAAGAAGTTTTATAATTCATTTTCTCACCTGATGAAGGCAATGAGTAAGAAAAAATGGTTCTTCATAAATATGAAAATCTGTCAAGAGTGACGATGCTAAGCTTCGTCTTCACTTTGTTGAAATGATCTACACAGCTCTGCGAAGTTGCTACCTCCTAGTTTCATTATCTGCATTAAAAAATTGAATAATTCCCAACCTGTCCGATAAAATAACAACATAAAAATTTTTTGAATGTACTGGTGAAGCGGACGAATTGATGGTGATTGAACAACCTTCACAAACTTTCTTAATAATATAGTAGTGCAAATTGGATAGAGTGGAAACCTACGTTTTTACAGAATAAGGGAAACAGTATTACCTAATACGACTGGTTACAAAGACTCGAGGTTTAAAATCAGTAATAACCTTGAATCTACGAGCAACACCTGGACGCTTGCTGCCAAAGGTTCGTATGTCCTATGTTGTATTAACAAGACACACCCTAATTTAACCGGAGAAACTTCCAGGATATTGCACCTACCGTTTATAAAACAGCGTCTAGAACATGAGTTCAGTCAATGAGCCCTTATTTCAAGCGTCAAGCAAGTATTCTGGAAGGCGTTCTACAACGAAGGAACAGAATGATGAGAGAATTGTCTCACCTGTTGAGAATTCCTAACTTACTTTTCCCACTCTCACAGCTCCTAGTGAGGTGGTCTAACACTAGCTTGCTGTCTACTAAGGTTGTACGGTTCTCATATATTTTCCCTTAATTGACGACCGGTCATGTGAAGAGGGGTTCTCAGACAACATTGAAAGTCAAAATCAAATCGTCCCCTCTTATCATTTCTTTTGTCTCATGTAGTCAGGGATTGCTGAGATACTCTGCCGGACCATGTAGTACGAGCAATTTATGTCGATACAGTCAAAAGGGAGGTTGAATTATTGCGGTACTACAAGTCGTGAAGTTAAAAGCACACTCCACTTGACCTTACGTGCTGTCCTATGAGGACTGATTATGACTCATTTAATCAACAGTCATCATCTTCTGGTTAGTGTTCAAGTGGACGCATGTATACATGACATGACAGAAACAAACATACGAACCTTTGCCTACTCATTCACTTATGGTAGCATATTTTATTCGTTGTCATCACCATTTATCCTATAAGTTTTACATATGAACTCTATTTGCATTACTCAATCAATATTTTTACCCATCATTCTTTCTAGTCCTGTTCATCCCAATCTGAAAACTGTACCACGGTTCAATAGATAAACGATCGGTTTCAAAAGCTATAGACTCTCGAATACAGTGTTGCCAAAAAATGAAATGCCAAGGTATACGGAAACATACTAAGTACCCTGAACCATAATTCAGCACAAAATTGCGAGCCCAAAAGTGCAATTTATTAATACTCCATATTGGATTCGACTTATTACGTGCTGATCGCGGCATTTCGCCCTCAAGGTCGTTTGTTTCTCAACGGTAAGTACTAGAGGTCAAATGCGTTCTCCTGCTGTTTGAACGTGAGCCAAGTTCGAATCGCGTTCACATTTCATCTTAAACTTTATTAAATTATCACTCATTTTCCGATTACAACCATCCAAATAAGTTGACCCGCCGGTCGAGTTCGAGTTATGTTCAACTTAAAGTATACCCACCATTGTGGAATTATCGGTTGCCGCGTTTGCACGTTAGTTTCAGCATAACAGCTTATTGTCAACGGATGACTATTTAGAATTATAGCTCCATAGTAGAGAGTTACCAACTTCAGTGATCAAAACACTGACAGAAGTAGAGCGCATGAACGAACCGATCAGATACTAACGTGAAGTTCATTCATCGAAGTAGCCTCAAAGGACAGTCGACGTCAGTTCATGATTGAAACTGATAATCTACATAAAATGGCTCACCATATTGTGATCTGTTTTAACGAGGATTTTTGTGTTAAAACGGTTTACCTATCCTAATTTTCTTAATTCATTTTTATGGGTCATTTCATAGCCATGCACCTTTCTCAGTAGCTATGACGGTAGTTCAAGGTTGCCCATATATTCTACTCCTACCAATGAACTACCCAACTTGAAACATCAATAAAAGCACTGAAGCTATGCCTCATGGATACACCAATCAGATTGAAGGTAACAGGTGTAAAATTTTCGCGCGAATTTCGAAATGTTATGACATTGGTTAGTACCGTCTAAAGAGCGAACTCATTTGTTCCTAATAACACTATAGGCTACTCGAGATTGGTAAGCATATATGTTTTTTAAACAGACGGTCGATGTGATGCTAGTAAGAAGGCTAGATAATAAGGAGGACCGTCTTTTAATGCACAGTGCGTTGGCAACGCTAAATACTGGTTGGCCATCCCAGACATAGTTAAGGGTCTGTAGGAAAATTGTTGTATCTGTAGGCTATCTGTGCTGTATAAGATGTCTAACAGGATAATTGTTTAGAAATTGTCATCTGTAACCATCGTGCCACCGTTTGTACACTTTACTTTGTCTAACCTGTGACTGATGTCCACATTTGAATATGTGGTCAGGTTGGTCATGATCTATAGACTATCTTAAGATGAATAGGATTTAGCCTTAAAATGGTTCTAAAGGTATAACAGACTAAGGCTGTATGTTATTCTTGTTTTTCACCTACATCGATTCTACCACAAATAATCCTATTATGGATCCATTTTAAGTGTGTTGATTATGTAAAAGCTATATAACGTTCTGATACTTAGTGTTTTGGGTATTAGATTGTTCAGCTGTGTCACCTGAATTCTGACCGGTCTAAAAGTATTTCAAGGTCGCCCGTGAGTTGTGGTCTTACCTCAGAGGCTCTGGTCGTACAGACCAGCCAGTTTATATGTCATGGCGTTCCTTGTTGGTTCCTCTTCATCATGCAATGGTGAAAAATTATAGTAGGCCAAATAACTCCTCTTCCTTTTTTCGTTTCCTGTTGTGTTAATATATCTTTTCTCTCACTTGACTTGTTCTCCCGGCCCTTCTGTATATAATATGACAAACTTCCCCATTCGTTTGTCGACAAGCTTGTTTCCTACATTTTCCTCGTTTCAATTACGCATTATTGACGTCCCCCCTTTCGTGTCACCTTGGACATTAGCCAAAGACTACTTGACAAACTAAGCAACTATTGCATCGTGAAATTCCTCAGTCTTAACTGTTCTTGGACAAATCACAACGCCGTTTTAATCCAGTCTAAACATCCGCACAATATGTATTAGTGATTTAATGTGACTACTATGATATGCAAAAGTGGATCATTCTCCAGAAGTGTGTCAAGTGAATATAAAGAGTAAAAGTTTACTGATTGGAACTTTGAAATTAGACGGACAACCGCTAAAGTTTATAATTCGTCGTAGGTTTGTTAAAATCGAAATTTATTCTTTCTGAAAACTGAGGTTACATCACGTTACCATATGGTGAGGAACCAAACAGCTTATTTTCTGCATGAGGATTAAAAACATTCATCGAGTAAACATCGTGCTATCAAATTAATATTCATTGTAAAAGTCTGTGAGTTTACGTAGACTTCAGTGACACTGAATGTACAGTACGTATAGAGGAACCAAATGTCCATCAGTGTTGAAAAGTGCCTAAATAGCTTCAGGTTTATTAAGCACACCACCTACTGTGATAATAACAACCCAGTCTTTACATATTATCGGTTCCCACATATTTTCAGCTATCGTTTCGTATTTAAACTTCATACAATAAACCTTTGTTAATCTTCACTGAAAATGCCTTGTTAAGCACATATTTTCACACTTCGTTTTGTAGTTCTGCTTTGTTTACTCATTACACTATTGAGACCATGATTTCTTAATTTTTAATTCGAAATAGTACAAAGACAACCAAAAATCTTATTGTGCAACTGGCTTTTAAAATGTTATTGATACATCTCAGATACACCCATATCTGTAGCCCGAACACATTTCCGTAACGTATTTGTAAGTTAGTAATAGGCGCTGGAAAATAACTATAACAATCCCTTGATTTTAGGATAATGGGACATCCTGAACTTTATATGGTCCGGTCGGATTAGGTCTTAAAGATGACAAGCCCGTCTCTGCGGAAGGCAATAAGACCTTACATCCTTTTGACCTTAATAAACAGCTTTACTACTTTGCATTTTACTTAGTTAACTCTCATTAATTATTCCCCCTATACTTTAAATATTTCTCAGATCATCTGAAAGTTACGAGTGCTCGGTCGCATTACTTAAAGATCAGCCACCGAAATGGTCCCAAACAGCTTTTGGTTTGATGCATAAGGTACTTGTAACTAATTAAAGTTAATCTTCTTCAGTAGTGATGACAGCTTTATCCAGCTTGCTCAATGTCCATTCCAAAATAACATGGTCAAAGTATTACTGTACACTCAAAGAAATCCAAACTGTCTCATCCTTTATTTCTCTATATGGATATGTACACTGCCCGTCGTGCGGAAACCACTTAGATAATGTTCAGTTCTTAAGACATATTTCAGCACATTTGCTGGTGAATGAACTCGAACTTGGTTCATTAATGTCTTTCAAATTCTGCACAGAGTGCCTGTCCGTGCCGGATGGAATCAGTATGACCTTACACAATTGGATCCATCGGCATGTAGAACAACATACACCCCTCGCACTAATGGATGGTTGTTTTGTGTGTCCTATTTGTGAGAGCAACTTTGTATCACTTATAAAATTTGCTGTACATTTATACGAAAGACATGTGTATTTAGACTCGCCTTACGTGTGCACAATATGTTACGGATTCAGATCATCTTTTTATTGTGAATTGATATCCCACTTCCAAGATTGCCACCATAAAACAAATCACATATTCTGTCCGTATTGTCTAAAACATTTCGAATTGTCTATTTTGTGGAGTATAGATTTAGGACTACATATATTCGATGCACAGGCGTTTTACACGCACGTCCAGCAACATTGGGAGCAAACGACATATCGATGTACCTCATGTCGTCTCGATTTTATACATAAAAAGGATCTTCAGTGGCACGAGTATTTACACCATTCTGGTCATCCTTTATCAAGGCCTAGTTACCGAAGTAACGCTTGTGAACATTCGTCTCATCTAACCGAAGATCAACTGTCTCTTTCCTATTCAAATCAACTAGTTGCACACACACCACGCACACGATTAAAGTGTTTAGAATGTGGAGAGCAGGTGCGTCACCCTGTACATAAACATTTCAACATGACACTGCGCTGTGCTAGATGCAAATACACTACATCATGTATTGTCGCGGCTAATTGGCACTGGAGCAAAGTTCATTGTGCACCGCCCATACAACAGTCATCTGATTCTAATGATACTCAACCGTGGCACAAGTACATCAACACTACCGCACAGCACGAAGCAGTCCCACCTCGCACTGTCAACGCACCGCTTTACGATCCATGTTTCTCATCAACTACTCATACAAAGCGGTGCAGAAACGAACACGTCCCTGCAGGGTTATTTGTAAGAGGATATTTAAGATGTAACTGTGGCTTCCGTACGATGGTCTACGACTTAATGGCCCGTCACTTAGCAACGAAGGGAGACGGGCATAATCTCGCAAAGTTTGTATACAGGCCTCGGCCGTCATTGTTTTTAATAGTCGCTCGTCCTGCGAGAGCGCTACGCACTTCCCTGTGGTGGCAAAAAAGAATAGCACGGGCACCCCACTTTTTGAACTCTGTTGGACTATCCCAATAAAAAATATAGACGAACCTGGTGACTATTTTTACTGCAAATTTTTTGGTTGTCTTGATGCTGGCACTTGAGATTGTTTTGTAATGTTTGGTATGCTCAGTGTACATTCACAGTATATTTAGGTGCTGTTCGTGACTATTTGGATCACTGTCAGTCTAAACACAAATGCTTGGATTAAGTAAGCACTCTTTGCAAGATGAACCTCAGCTGCTGGTGATTTAACGCAGCCAGAGCTGCCCATTTTCTACGCATGAAATCTAACATGCACTCGCACTTAAATTGAGCAATACCAAACGACAAATAATAAGGTAAAGTCAGCCCCGTGGCCACATCTACATACATAGTGTCAATACTACCCCATCACGCAAGCTGATGCTGATTATCTGCTTAAGTAGCGTTACCTCTTACAAAAATTCTATCACCACTGCACTGCTATAAATCAAATCATAATCCGCCTTGTATACTATGCTAATAATCACGACCTTTTGTTTGACATTTTCATAGTGATCACGACATAACATTGCTCTTAAGTAAATAAATAGTTGTCAAGATATGCTTATTTAGTGTAACACCTTTAAGGTTACAGAAGGGCAATGGTAGGTCTTATTTTCCCAAAACACGATGTTTAATGACCACCATTTTTCTGACTGACCATCCTAAATAGACAAACTACATGCCTTTCTTAACGTATTTAGTGGATAATTATGTAAGTTCAAGCGTTAACTGCAAAGATTAAGTATTTTCTTTTGGCATAAAGTTCCCGTTTACTATTTGCATAAAAAGAAATATGTGTAAACACAGATTACATGATAAATTAAGCACCAATAACACAAAGGACCTTCAAATTCACCGAAGACCAGAACGACAGTTTCGACAAAAAGGCATTGATGGAGGGTTCGGAAAACCACATGACCTAAAAATATAAAGTGATAAGTTTCCATATTAAGTCGAGCTTATACTAACCAGTTCATGACTTTATATATTTGCATTTTTAAATAAAACTGAAAAAGAAATATTGGGAAGTTTTGGCGAGTTAGTCTTAACCTGTTCTTATCTCAAAAATGAATTTTGATAATGAATACATTCCACATACTAGGGTTGTTTACGATCAAGACCAATCAACTAAAAAGTAGTTGGATTTACAATCTCATTGGTTTAATGTTACAAAATGCAGTACACCTGAAGAGATTCAAGTGGAAAAAATAGCTGTAAAAACAAGTGTACTTATAATATTATGGTTTTATCAGATAATTCCAAAATTCCAATGAAAGTATTTATAAGTCAACAAGCGATTACATTCATGTGTCACATTATTCTAACTCGGATATATTGACTAATGGGGACAATCGTTACGTGCATGCATTTCAGTAGCAAATCACAAGCATACGAAAAATCTGAGACTGCAAAGCTGTTATTTAGTTACTAAAACCCTCTTTCTGTAAAATTCAAATTAGTGTATTAGCTAAAATGAGGTTGGCTGTTTCGTCAATTTGTTGTTACAATTATATACAGGTCAAATACCTAGGTAATGTATAAAGTCCTTACCTGCAATTATTCACATTTGGTCCTCCAGGACCACCAACACGCATCCCTAGGCCAATACCACCCATTGGATGTCCACCGGGACCGCTTGGAATCATTTGCCAGTTTGGTGGTTGGTTATGAGGTGGCTGAATGTTGTTCAAAAATCCACCACCCATAGGTTGATTTGCATTGAGCATTCCTGGAGAGTTTGATGGCATACGTTGTGACATTGACTGTGGTGGCTGTTGCAATTGAGGAGGTACTATAGGTAAACGCATACTGATATTCGGTTGATTGTTGGGAGGAGTCAGTACATTTGATACTTGATTATTAATATTCAAACTCGGTTGTAAAAGCATAGCAGGAGCCCGTGTAGGCGTAGATGTTGGAGGCATAAGTCGCGGGTTCGACATGAAAAACGACAAACCACCAGGGTTTTGTGAGCGAGGAACATTTGACCTTTGTGGCTGGAAATTAAATAATAAACTAGACTAAAATAACTTTCTCAAACGGGTTACGTGATTGGACTTTCCGTAAATTACATACATTTGCTAGTAAGACAGATGAAAATCTAAAACTAATTTCGTGAATATACTGTGAATCCTTATTAACTTGGAGTTAGACTGAACGGTTCTGTTTCTCAAAACTTTCGTACTAAACAGTAAGTCAGGTGAATAAAAAGATTTAAGACAACTAATGCACTTAAGATGTATATTATACTTTAAGTATTCGAATAAACCTAGAATAAATATTGAATGGAATAACTTAATTAGAAAGGAATGTATTTGTGTTTTCAGCTTAGTTACAGACCCCTAGATTAAAAAATGAATTGATGGGGTTAATCACTTAGACAAAACTATATCTTAGTGAGAAATCATATCAAAACCCTGGACTGAATCTGAAACAAGCTTTCTGTAATGTGGATTCAAATCACAAACCATAATCCCCAAAAAAGAAAAATGCTCGAAACCATTTTTAATCACCTATTTTAAACGTCAGTTTGTAAAAAAATAAAAACTTCGTATCAAGAGTAATAGGCAATACATTAGCACTATTTAAATGTATGTCATCATAATTCTAATCTTTTTACCACAAGTAATTACACTTCACTCATGAAATAATTTGAAATCAAACAAAAATTGTACGGCATTGCAAGAATGAATAGTTTGAGCAGTGTCTATTAATTAACAAAGTACACGTTACATGAGAATTCATACTTCAAAAGTTGTTTTATGAATATTAATTATCCTGTTGGTAAAATACACTGGAATTTTACTGAAATGCATTTTAACAGAACAAAGGAAAAACAGAACCCTAGGATAAAACACCAAACGAAAGAAGTTTCAACTAAATATTATAAAAGTTTCCGAAGTACTCGACTGTTAGAATTTATTTGAAAACAATGTAACGTCTTGTAATAAAAATATGCAGTAGAGTTCCTACACAATAAGATAAAAAGCTCATGGTGTTTCTCACTAAATAAATAATTAACTTATGATAAAAACTCCTTATAAATCCTTAAGAACTAGCTAAAATAATTTAAACTGTAATGTACCGTGAACTAATCTCTCAAACATTTTAAGACTGACATGCTTACAATAATTTCCAAATCATTTCAATCTTACTGGTGTGTACTGAGGATGTCGAAGAATTCGCTGAGCACGCTTCTGATTCTGTGCATTAGCCGCATTGGAAAAAGTGGACCAATTCGGATCTGGGGCCGTCGGATTGGTATTGCGAGTTGGAGTACCATTGAGCTTAGCTGATTTAGGGGTGTCGCCCTCATCATCGACTAAGCGAGGCTTCTTTAATGGCGTAGGAATTGAGCTGGGGAACGGTGTAGTACGTTAGTAAGAAAGTTAAATTTCCAAAAACCCAAAAGATCACTAACTTTTCAGTTTATTGGTTTAGTTAAATAATAAAATTATCATAACAATAAAATGAATAGAACCAACATTCAGAACTGAACGCTAGACTACTGTTTCTATATCTAAACTAAATCAAATATTTGAAAAAAAACTGCTGCTACTACTACTGGGAATTATCTATAGTAACATATTACTTGATTAATTACGTACTATGCATGATGGAATATTATTATGTAAATACAGTAACTCATTCTACTACACGGATGGGAAAACAAAACCTTTAGAATGCAAAGCAACACGACATTCTGTGTGACCTACTACATGTAAAACAGCTTACTAGTTTTCAGCTTACTTAAGACAAATATCGCTGCTAACTTGTCGCCAAATTAAAACATGCAAAGCTAACTTTATTTACTAGGGTTGAATAAAAGCTTACAATGGTTTAAATACGGTTTACCTGGTAATCAGATTAATGAAAACGTTTAAAAGAAATTTCGAAACAAAGGTTAAAAAAATCTGACAATGAAACCCTTCTTACCTAGCCACTTCTTCAGTGGGTTGAGGGCCTGGTGATTTTGATTTTGGAGGAGCTATAAGCGACAAGGAAACATTCAACTGCTTGAGGGAGATGTTAAAATATTTAATTTACAGCAGGAAGTGGTTTACAATAAGTCAATAAAAAACTCTACATAAGTTTAACTAATAAATTCCCGTGGAATGAATTCAAATGTTAGCTAGAAATTCATGATACATTAAGGACATTAAAAAAACGAAGTTCTGTCCTACGAATAAGAACGCTAAGAAACCAAGTGAAGAGTTGGTAAGGAACAGTGTGAAGGCTATGGCACCCTGTATAAGCAGGACGAATGTGAAATTACTTAACAAAGAGCTTTTACTAATCTTAAAAAGAAATATTTGGATACATTTTGAAAACCTAAGTGGACAACTGTAAAGCTTTGTAAGAAAACAATCCAGTGGGTTTTAGTGCCTCGTAACATTATCATCACTACGCCATGGGAAAAAACTACGAAGGGATTTATTTAGTTATGGAAATTTGTCTTCAATTCCTATGAATCACAATGACCAGATATAATTAAATGTACCGAAGCGAACTCTTATTTTGAATTATTGACATATGATACCTAAAAAACAAAAAAGTTGTGATATTATATGGCAAATAATTTTATATATCACCAAAAACTTGATAAATCCCGGATTAAAATACAACCTACTACTGATTCAAAGTTTAAAAACTGAAAACTTATACAAGTTGGATAAGGCAAAGTAGTGTGAAACTAAACAGTAACGACTCATTTTATAGTCCTTTTAATATTTGTATAATTTCAAAGACAAACAAAAAGTGTCAACACACAGGTATTACAAGCATAGTTATTAAATTGCATCATTGAATATTGTTTAGAAATACTTAATTTGTGGGACAAAACGGTAATTTCTAAGTCTAATTCAGCTGGGAACTACGATGTAACAAATTTTTAAACACCACAACAAAATTGTTTCATGAAATGTGAGACAAAATAATCGTTTCTTGTCTTGGGACAAGAAAAGTAAATTGTTCAATACCCGGGATGAATTTTCATACAATGGTAAAAAAGGAAATCCAATAGTCTAACTTGATATCACAGCTTACGTTCAATAGATAATTTAGATTACGTAAAGTAATAAAATACCAAAGCTTAAGATTAATGCATGTAGCTTTTAGTAGTTTTATGGATATTTCACATACAAAAATCTAAATGATACCTTAGATATTAACCAGCTTTATAAATCAGAGTCAAATTTACTGATGAAATTAAACCAAAAACTGATTACACTTCAATGTATTAATACTTTGTAAAACTACAAATGCTTCAAACTTGCAGGTACATTTTTTAAACAGAACTAAAATGATATGCTTTTAGTGTACCAAATAAAATTAAAACTTAACACATTATAACAGTACTCAAGTAAAGTCAACTAAACGCCACTTGAACTGAGTTGATATTTTGTTACAGAAACGATAGCCAACTATAAGCCAAAAACGAACGTTAAAAAAAATTAAATAACGGAGTCAAATTACTATAGATGGCTTACAAACGTTTAAGAAATAAATTGGGACAGCCTTTACGAGTACGCCTAGTCAAGAACTCAAATGTTTACCGTTAACCATACAAATCATACCCAAACAAAGCTACTAATTGGTCTGGTGAGCGCTTGTTTTTTTATATCCACGATAAAGCTATATTCAGACTAGTCAGGAGCAAATAATCTACTACTACATGAGCTCGGCCACCCGAAAAACTTGATATATGTTTACTACCTATTTATGTAAATCTGTCTTCATAGGCTCCCCTCAAATCTTTGTATAGGTCGTCCAAAATAAATAGTGAAGTGACTTACAGGGCAACTCATTTTCTCCTAGTAAAACTACGAAGTTCGTAGGTTCTGCATTTTCAACAAGCTTGTCTTTAACATATGCCATTTGGAAGTCAACAAACGCATAACCGTTGCACAGTTTTAGAGATGTTAAATGGTCCACATAGCGAGTTGCACACAGTTTTACGTCTGAGTCATCGAAAAAGCCGCTAGCAATAACCTGAATTTCTGGGAAGGATTCTTTCACTTGAGTAGCAATATCTAAAATCTCCTACAACCATTATAAATCAGGTATAAACAAGTACCTTGGCACTCAAACCAGTAAGTAATATATCTGCTCCAGCTCCAGCAGCTAAGCAGGCTTCATCCAACCTTGAGCAGGCAACATGAACAGGAATAGAACCAACTCTAGACCGAACTTCATCTATGGCCTAGGAAAAGTCAGAATTACTCAAGCTACATACAGATTTTAAGCTCTCAGCATCCATATTTTGGCAACGAACGCTAACTGATGCTTTCCGTTCAGAAACTCCTGATATCATCATTGCATACTCTTCAACAAGACCAAAACCCGGTGTCCTTCTATCTGGCATATATATTGTCCCCTTCCACGAAACTTCCTGTAAAATTGATTGAATTCTAAATGCCTAAGCAGACTATGGGCTGGAATTACCTGCTGGCCAAGGTCGCTATCCCACTGGCTCTCGAAAGGACCGAAATAACCAAGTTTTCGCAAAAGAAAATATCTTCATCGGCCCCACTAATCGTAGCAACTCTTACAGGACAGGATTTTACAGTCTGACCCTCGCATACATGCCATTCTATTTCGCAACTGCTTTCTTTTAGAATGGCATCAACGAACGGCATCCCAACAATGATCCCTATCTGGTAAACTACAACGTACGTTACTTACCTGGACTGTGCATATCAATGTACACTTTCCCACGTCCGCTTTTTGGTGTAAGCCCTACATAATTCAAAGATGACTCGTTAGAAAGCCACCATGCTGCCAAAGCTTTAACTGAGTTCTTGTTTATCACCAAAGGACAGGCCATCTTTGGACTAGCGCAAAATATAGTTAATGGCGCTTGGCTGTGAAGACTGAAACAAGCGTAAGCGAGTATGCTAACTCTATACTGAGACAAGTGTACTACAATCAAATCCAAGATTTTTATTAAGAATAGGTGTTAATAAATTTAGTTTTAAAAATCCTAATTTTAAACACATTATGGAGGTAAAATAGCGAACTTTGAGCTCTGTTATGCCAGCTGTTTAAAAAATTGTGATACTTATCTTCGCCAAAGAAATATTTCCACCTTTATCAATAATTACACGTCAGATCAACTGCTTTTAGCGTATGTGTATTGATTTAGGCTACACTATCAGTCACAACTATACTTATTTTATGAATACTGAGTATCTGTGTTTAGACTATATAATGGCAAGATCCACATCGCACTGTGAATACAAAGTTTGGTACTGCATGCTCTGTGTAAATAAGATACACGCAGTTTTAAAGAGTTGTAATATTCTTGGTTGTCTAGGGTTATGCAACAATCCTTCTCAGATCCGAGCAGTTTTTGACAGACGTCTCTGGTGGACCCAATTCTTAGCACCAATCAGGAAGCATTTAGTAGATATAACAGGGAAGTTGGAATGGTTTCCAGAAGCAAACATTATATGTAACCGACTTCATGAATTCTAATAGTTAGGATTCAGCGAAATATGAAACTGATGGACGTAACATTTAAATCCAGAAAACACTATGGACTGAAAGAGAGGGAAAATGACAGGGACTTACTTACCTACGCCTGTTACTCCTCGTGAAGGAGCATAGGCCTCTCACTAGCACTTTCCATCCAACCCTTTCCTGGGCAATCCTTTCCAGCTCTTTGCAGGTGTGATTCATCCTTTTCATATCTGATTCTATTTCCCGACATAATGTTTTCTTTGGCCTTCCTCTTTTCCGCTTCCCTTCAGCATTCCATGTTAGGGCTTGTCTCGTGATGCAGTTTGATGATTTGCGTAATGTATGTCCTATCAATTTACATCGTCTTTTTCTAATTTCCTCTTCAGCTGGAAGCTGGTTTGTTCTCTCCCATAAAAGGCTGTTGCTGATGGTATCCAGCCAATGGATGTTGAGTATCTTGCGAAGACAACCATTTATAAATACTTGCACCTTCTTGATGATAGTTGTTGTAGTTCTCCAAGTTTCATCTCCATACAGTAGAACTGCCTTGACGTTCGTATTGAAGATTGTGACTTTGATATTGGTTGAAAGTTGCTTTGAGTTCCATATGTTCTTCGATTGTAGGAACGGGGCCTTTCCTTTGCCAATCCTCCCCTTTACGTCTGCATCGGAGCCTCCTTTTTCATCGATGATGCTTCCCAGGTATGTGAAGGATTCTACATCTTCCAGAGTTGCGCCATCAAGAGTGATTGGATTGCAGTTCTCCGTTTTGAATTTGAGGACCTTGGTTTTCCCCTTGTGTATGTTGAGGCCTACTGATACATAGACTACTGCAATACTGGCTGTCTTTATCTGCATTTGTCCGTGTGTATGCGATAGTAGGGCTAGGTCATCTGCGAAGTCCAAATCGTCTAATTGGTCCTGAGCTCTCCATCGTATGCCTTGTTTTCCCTCAGATGTCGAGGTCTTCATAATCCAGTCGACCACCAGAAGAAAGAATAAGGGAGAGGGTGGACAGCCTTGTCTGACCCCGGTGCTTACTTGGAATGCATCTGTCAGCTGTCCTCAATGCACGACCTTGCACTGTAATCCGTTGTATGAGTTCCGGGTAATGTTGACAATCGTCCCAGGAACTCCATAGTATCGAAGAAGTTTCCATAATGTTCTCCTATCTACACTATCAAATGCCTTTTCACAATCAATGAGGTTGATGTACAGTGACGAGTTCCACTCAACTGACTGTTCGACGATGATCCGTAGTGTCGCAATTTGGTCTGTGCACGACTGATCCTTACGGAATCTAGCTTGTTGATCTCGAAGTTGGGCGTCTACTGAGTGTTTCATCCGGTTCAGCAACACTGTTTAAGACTTCCCCCGGTACTGAAAGTAGTATGACGCCTCTGTAGCTCTCACATCTGCTCAGGTATCCTCTCTTTGGAATCTTGATGAGGTGTCCTCCTTTCCAGTCAATCGGCACTTGTTCTTCCCAAATCTTCTTAAATAGAAAGTGAAGCATGTTTGCAGTTACTTCTACGTCTGACGTTAGTGCTTCAGCTGGTATATTTTCACATCCTGCTGCTTTCCCTCTCTTGATTTGTTTGATGGCCATCGACGATAGGAACATCGAGTGATATCATTTCTGGTAAGTTAGTGAACAATATAACCAACTATACCAAAAAGGGAAAAAATGATGAAGAGGTACTTGAAAAATACCGGGAGAATGTGTATCTGTGTACAAAATTAAATTTAAAAGCACCTGGATAATAAGAAAATCCACCAGTAACTGAATCGAAACAAATAAAGGTAATAGATTAACGTATAGAAAGCATGTGATTGGCTAATTATGTCTATAAATATATAGGAAAAATTTTAATCTGCAACCGTAACGGAGTGTTAAGATATAATACTGATGTTCACTAATCGGTATGCATTGAAAAGCTGTAGTTGCAGTAGCTTATCGTTATAATAATTGAATTCCTATGCATTACTAAAAAATACAGCTCAAACAAAGTAGCCAATACAGAAGTTAAAAATTACAGACTGTGTGTGCTGCTTCGATGTCCGGTGGATTCAGTAGAGCTGGTCTATTCAAGAACTTCTCAATGTACACGGTTCATCTGCTCCGCTGTTAATGAATTTCAGTGATTGGCTCTCCTTCGTTGTTCTTGACAGGTCTCTCCGGTTTACTATAATTCCCTGCTAGTTTCTTCGTTGCATCGTAAAGTTGTTTCATATTCCATTGTCTTGCAGCTTTTTCCGCCTTCGTTGCTAGTTCTTCCACGTATTTCTGCTTGCCGACTTTAATGCTCTTCTTCACTTGCTTGTTTGCTTCTATGTACTCAGCTTGTGCTTGGACTTTCTCTGCTCATGTTCGGCTGTTGTTAATTGCTGTCTTCTTCTTCCTTTCCTTGATCAAGTGTTTCTATAAAGATGTATTCCTTATAGTGGTGCTTTTTGAGGCCCAGGACCTCTTGACACGTTGAAGTTAATGCTTCTTTGATACCTTTCCAGTTTTCCTCCATAGTAGTTTCTTCTCCCCTCAGTAAATCCTGTAAGGCTTGGAACCTGTTGTTGAGAGCTGTCTTGAATTCGTTGAGTTTGTTAGTATGTCGAAGGAAGGCTGTATTGATCCTTGTTGATGCTGTTTTTCCAGTTGTCCAGTTTTCTTGAGCTTCAGTTTTAAATTGGCCACAACTAGGTGGTGATCTGAAGCTATTTCACTTCCCCTGCTGGTTCTCACATCTTCCATTGTCCTTCAGAATTTTTTGTTGATGCAAATATGATCTATCTGGTTCTCTGTGGTGTGGTCCAGGGAGATCCATGTAGCTCTGTGTATACATTTGTGTGGAAATATTGTGCGTCCTATGACCAATTTGTTAAAAGCACACAGATTTGCAAATCTTTCTCCATTTTCGTTTCTGTCTCCCAGTTCGTCCATGTCGTCCCATGATATCTTAATATTCGGTGTTGTCTATTCTAACTTTGTCATTTAGATCTCCCATCAGAATGGTGAGGTCTTTTCTTGAGCACTTCTCTATAATTGATTGTAGCCGCTCATAGAATCGATCTTTAATGTCGTCATTGCTATCATTGGTTGGTGCATAACACCGGATAACATTCACTGTAATTACCTCCTTTGTTTTGAATGATGCTTTGATGATTCTGGATCCGTGAGGTTTCCATCCTACAAGTGCATTTTGTGCTACCTTGGACAGTATTAGAGCAACTCGCGGAGTGTGTGGAGCATTTTCCTCTTCGTGACCGGAGTATAGCAGTATCTCCCATATTTAACCTTTGTTGTCCAGCTTGAGTCCAGTGGGTTTCACTGATTCAGAGTACTGCCAAGTTGTATCTCCTCATTTCCGTTGCTATTTGACTGGTGTTCCCGGTCTTCCACATTGTGCGGACGTTCCATGTACCTATAAAAATTGTTGCTCTGATTGTTAGAAGGGTCATCAGCCTCGTGACTTCCGAAGGAACTCAGCTTTCGTCATGAGGCGTCATAGTTCTTGTAAATGAAGGCCTTCTATCTCCCAAGACAGAGTTTAAATGGTTTGAGTCTTTTTTTCTGGTTAGCGTTTTTTAGCGAATTAGTTTTCTACGGAATGGAGTCGCTAACACCACACTTTACACTCTTCTTTTAATCGGGGTTGGGACCGGCAGTAACTTTATAAGGGATACAGGCAGAGTCAAAGGACGGAGAGAAACGGTTCAATTACAAGATTTAAAAGCCGGTTTCTTTCAATTCACTTAGTAGGTCGAAGACTGTCCGCTGATATAAGCCGATTATTTTTCTAAAAGTCGAGGTGGTCAGTTACATAAAGCTTGGAAATCGTTTCAAGCACGATGTCTTACCTGAAAATTTCATTCTCTCAAATGTCTATTAAAGCTCAAATGTACACCGGAAAAACATAATTAAAGTGATATTCACACCCACAAAAGAAAAAGGGGAATTACAACAAATTCATGGCTGGGCTAGTGTGTTGAGTTTACGTCCAACTGATTGTGTAAAAAAGTAAATGGTTGAAGAGAAATTAAGACTTCTTGTAGAAGCTGATGAAGTGTTTCACACAATATTAAGTTCTCCATTGATTAGGCTTTGGAGTCAATTAATTCCGAAACCACTCTGAGTGCAACTCCAGGTCGTCTCAATGGTATGCTGAAGAGTTACATTAGTCACTCATCCTTTCTTAACAAACATTTATGATAATTGATTTTCCAGCCACATAAATTTAGTCTTAGGGGACTGCAATACACCCACAGTGAACTAGAAAAAACATGGATAAAGCCGCCAGAAAAGTTATCTGGACAAAATCCTCTCGACATTGTGATAGTATCCACTCTGCTGTGGTATATGAAACAAGTACGACCCAAATCTATACTGACTGTTGCCGGATTTTAAGTTAACCCATCAAGCGAAAGATGTCAATAAACGTAATTACATATTAACACCCGATAAGGGAGGCCACGTTGTGTTATTCCGTCTCCTCACTATTCTATCGAAATTTGGACCACTCGTTTGGTTCTACCTCGAACGGTAGAGTAGTTTTTCCTGATTATTAGGAGTGCCATTCTTTTCCTCTTAATGCTATTATTTTTAACTTTTAGCGATTTATCTAACTAATGTACTGTCGAATGGGTTGCGTAATTTGTTGAACAACTTTTAAGGCCATATAATATAGTAGTGCTATTAGTTCAGGCGTTTTTTACTGTTAATATCCATTGTTTTCATTAATAGAACCGTGTCCAACTTGATCACTGTGTTTTTAATCTACCCATGGGAAAGGACAAATATGTAGCATTTTTATAGGAGTTATACAAAGTCCCAATAAAACGACTTGAACTCAATATTATTTCATAAAAAAAGTCTTTGGGATGTATTGTTGTCAGACTTTATATAAATGACATATTCATCAGGGTCTCAAAGTGGTCTGACAAACAAAATCATATATTGTGAGTCTATTCCTTGTTGTGAAATTCATTTAATGTATTGTGATATAGCTTTCGTCTGCTAGGATGTTTTCGTAGATTTATATATTTTGTGAGCTTTACATGTGGCCGCACACCCAATATTATAAAGAATAAGACTTCATTGGTTCTCACCCAACAATTCATGTCTTTTGGCCTGATAACGTTATAGGCCGGTCACGGTCAAATATAAACCTGTGTAATACCCTTATATGTCTCAGCTATCTTAAAGAGTATGAACATTTTTTCAAGACTAGGCTTGGTTGAAGCACAAAATCGAATCATTATGGCTGTGAACAACATACCCTGGAACCCACTACCAATTCTTACAGACACTGAGGACCTTTCTAGGTTTTTTGCTTTGACGACCTTTTCTGAAGGTCTTGACTTCGTACATGTACATGTTGGTGATTGTCTGATAGCAATTCCTGACAGAGAATCTCATCTTCAACATCTGGAACTTGCTTTTCAAAGACATGGTATTGCTGCGAACATTTGGAAATGTTGAGTCAGAGCCGACTACTTCAGCTTTTTCGCAAATGCTATCTTCGCTCAAGGTTTTCGCCTTCTAGGAAATAAAGTGTTAGCTATTCAAGAATATTCACAATCGATAATGATCGTTCAGCTGCACACATTCAGAGGATTAGAAGGTTCCTAACGACGGTTCATACCAAATACCATGTCTCTTATGAGACCATCAAAAGACCAACTTTGTTGAAATACAGAACCAATCAAATTGGAAGGAAATACAAAGATAGGATTTACCACGGTGAAGGACAGTATCGCCAACTCAACTACGCTTGCACACCTTGACACTAATGTGCACATCATAATCGCCGTAGGCGCATCCGACTTTGTAATCAGCGGAGTCCTACAACATGACAATCCCTGAAATTCCTCTCAAGAAGGTTTTAGGACATCGAATAAAAGTATAGCACTCTCTTCAAGGAACTACAAGCTATCTGTTATAACGTAAAGAACTTTCAACACTGTGAAAGTCTGAGAATTCGTTCCATTAGCAGATAAAAACCCCCGATCTTTTCCCTAAACTCATCTTCAGACACATACTCTCCTTGAAAGTCCCAACAACTGAACGACATTATGCAGTCTACTCCAGACACACGTTTCTGAGACAGATAATACAGCTGCATAAACCTTGTCAAGTGTATCCTCCTGGGACAGTTTCCGAACTGCCAACCTTCCTAAACTCTATCGAACGGATTTGACACGCTGAACACCCCTCTAAAGTGTTTTATTGAACAGTGTTTTTTTCTTTTTCCCTGTCTTGTACTTTAACTTTTACTCAAAGGAAAGTATAGGATAAACAGTTTCAAGGCTTGAAAAGGGATACGTTGAAAGTCCAACCCCCGACCAACTAGCCAACGAAGCAGAGTCTGGGGGACATTGATACGTTGTGTTCAGGTGATTCTGCTATCCTTTTCTAACGATGAAGTCTTACATGGTAACTGCTTAGTATCCTACTTTGTAGAAATAGGAGAAATTTTAAACAACCGCCCCGTTGTTCCTGTGACATCGGATACAAGCGATTTTTTAGCGCTTACAGACAAAAATCTGCTGCTATTAAGGGTTTGTCATGGTTTAGGGATGAAATGCGTTATTATGGGTAGCCTTTTGAAACGATGAAAACAAGTTATCTGCCTCGCGAATACCATTTGGCTTTGATTGATGATGGAATACGTTCCATTAATGTAAGTGAGACAGAAACGGCCACCCAGACAGAAAATTTAGGGAAGATGAAGAGGCGCTGGTGAATAACAGCCTTACTACTAGTGGCTCATGGCCGGTAAGGCTGGCTTACACGGTGGAGATAGATGGAGATGATCCTCAAAGTACATTAACCGTACGTACGGAAGAAGAGGACATAACAGGAGATTTAGGTGTGCTTTGTTTTCTTGAGGGAACCGATTACTCACTGTTTCTGGGTTACGTTCGTGGGGGTACAGACGTACTGCCATACGTTCTGCACTTCCCACTGACGCAAGCAATTCAGAAAGCAGCGCCGTGGCTGAATGCATTCAGAAGTGTCTTTACATAGCTGGACGAATACTGGTAACCAGTATAATGGAAAAAGTTAGCTTAATATTCTTCAAACATGTTTTATCGAACGGTTTTTTGCCATTTCTTTGTTATTTTTCCCTGTCTTGTATTTTAACTCAGGTCTCTTGTAACCAAATGTTATGTTTTTCAGTCTTTCTTCTGGACTTTAACTATTCAACTTCGTTTGGAGATTTACCATGACTGCCCAATTCTACTGTTGCATGTTGCAGGGTAACTGACAAGGAGGTCATATTTCAAGCACGCTTTACGAATGTAAAGATGATTCGCCATTCTCAAACATTGAATGTGACCACACGTAACTAAAGCACAATTTTGATTCGAAGAATCTATTTTGAACTTAATGTTCTAGAGGTTACTTTCCTTTAGTTTTATCTGAGCTAATACTCGACTGTGGTTTTACCTCAGCTTACTATTCATTTTCTAAGGCTTTTCACATTTATGCTAGTTTTAGCATGTATCAAAGTTTTATACATTATTCAACACTAGTGATTATGCGATAAATTTCAATGCCGTCGATGATGTTAGAATCTCAATAAACCATGTCCTTTCCAAAAGACTTTTCAAACGCTACCACAGTCCTAAAAACTTCTATTGTGAGCATTCAGGCCTTCGTCAATAAAGTTGAAATGAATTGAGTGTCATCATCTAGAATGTTGACCAGCCTAGGCCTGGTAAGAAAATGAGCTGGTGAATTGGCCGCCCAATTTACCCCTAGGATTGTCCAACCAGTCGACAACAGGTAAAGGAATTCATACATCTGACTGCCAAACAAAAAGGACCTCAACTTGGACGTATTTCAAGGTCCGGGTAAGCAATTACAGTTTGTGATGATTCTCTGATAATCATGGACCTTGGAGACAGATCTACTCTTCCTCTCAGTCTGTAGGACGAAAACAACAGGATGCTCCGGAAGGATTTAAACGCGAAGCTCAAGCTTCTTTTAATTTGTATACCATGCCTGTGGCAATGCCGTGTACCTGTCCTGGCAGAAATATATTATTGTTATTAACGGTTGCATGGCTTACCAGGAGAAGAATTCCGAGCACCAAAATCATTCAAGGCTTCTTCGTATAAACGTTCGTTGACACTACCGACGTAAAAAATCCTCTGCTGACCAATCACTTGCTGAAATCAGAAAGGAATGTGGATATACTGACTGATATATCGTCTTCTGAACGCGATTTCATCGGGGACATCCATAAGTAATCTCGTGAGATATTCTTTCGCAGAAGGAATATCATTATGCAAGATATCACTGATAACGAGGACCCTGATTGTGCAGACAATTATATTCTGGAGTGCAAGTCCATAAATCGGTCGTTAACGCTTAGAACTTCATCTACTCATCAAGCATTGCGAATGACCAAGAAGGACGGGAATTCTAGACCCTGGCTAATGACGAGAACTTCTCCGTCATCCCAAATGACGACTGCCACTCCCGAAGCATTTCGTGTCAACAGACGCTGGTTACCAATTGGAATCCACGTGCATCCAGATAGACCACATAATGCAACAATCAACTACAAAAGCAAATTGAAACTGTCAGACTTTTTGACTGTCAAGAACAAGGAAAAAACGTGGAAGAGTCAAGGACTACCAAATTGACAGGTTCTGTGTAGGTAGGATAACTACTGACTTACTATATACACTCAAAGTATGAAGTAATCTATCTCAGACACGTCGCAGACCATATATATGACAGACAACTCCTTTCTAATGCTGCACTAAGTTGAAAAAGATCAAGGAATGTTGGTACAGTATGATACAAAGTCTTACACTAACCGCAACAGAGATGTGTTTTGAGCTAACTGCTCTTGTAATACTGAAGGGCGTTTCTATTAGAAATTTTCACGTCATCTTCAACAGTTTCATTCGACCCAATTAAGGGTATAGAAGTATAATGTTTCACACGCGCTCAAAAAAGATAAGTGTTGGGGAGACCTAAAGTATTCCTCTAAAAAGAGCGCATCAGCACCCTGAAAACGCCGGTAAACATTTTATCCGGTCAGCATTGAATAGACGTCTCCCAGAAACATATGGAAAGCGAAGAGCCACGTATCACATTTTTGGGTCTATTATTACCTATCCTTCCTCTATGCTTAGTAGGGTTTCAGAACCTCGTGGCAGCCGAAGGCCATCTGAAATACTATAAATATATAAACTAACCTGAAAGTAAAGAGTTCCTTACATAGTTTGCGTCATTAATCTCGTGTTCAAGTTATCGCTTAGTTTTACCCTGGATTTATTAGGAGAGCTTAGGAAAACGATTAAAGCGTTCGGTCAGAAGATTCATCGATAAGATAACACCGGAATGTATTCAACGGCGCAACTTTCCGGGAGTAATTTAAGAGAAAACCGAACCTATTCCTAGGAGCTGTGGACAGTGTTTCAGTATAATTCGTTATTTTTCTTATCATTAAATGTACCTAAGTTCGTATCTGGAGCGTCAGTGGTCCATTCCTACCAGATACGGAAGCTCTTTAAGCAAAAGCCTCCTTTATTCCGTCCATAACCAGTTGATCCAAACTCAAGATTATGGCGTGGTTCAGTTGACAATTCCCGACCTCCGACTGTCCGTTGGAGATAGTCACTCGAATCCTTACAGATAAGTATTTAATATTACCTTACTGGGAATACTCGTGTTGATTCTAAGGTACCGAATACTCATTGATTAGCTATTCTTTTCGCTGTTCAACGCTAGAGAAAACCCTTGACTGCACAACATAGATCGTACCGTTTGAGGCATTTTGTACTTTCGATATGAACTTTTTGTTTACTCAAATCGGAACAGTTCAAATTGAGCAGAGCGTTTGTGTCTTGATATGACTTAGTACGAGCTACTCATAAACTCTCCGTATGTTGTACAGAAGGACTCAGTTTTGCCCAGTCAAATAAACTTTGGTTTGTTAGTTCTGACTTTAGACAAAATACTGGAATTTTGACCGTTTTGAAATTACGACAAAACCGTGAGAATCTGAGCATTCTGCTAAGCATCATGTTTATAGCCCAGCCATTCAGCTGGTCTGATATAAACAAATGCGTGATCGAGTGTGTACGCTTCTTTATAAGCTCCCATATATCTGTAGTAATTAGACCAGGCAAATGTCCCTAGGGTCATCTCGCTACAACTGAATCCATCGTCGATCACGTTCATTTTGATTGGCGAAGACCCTAACCAGAATCATAGGGATATTCTCATCGCGTCTCTTGTGTAGAAAGTTCAACACGTTGGTCAGAGGCAGCACCCATAAGGGATATTACTACTGAATAAAAGGTCAGGAGTTTCGTTGAAGGGTTGACAACAAACTGCGGGTGCTTTCCTACCACCACTACAGGTCATTGTCTTAAGTTCGGATCCGGACTTTTCTAGTTTCTTACTAAACACACAGGATTTCGAACGCTTGCTTACCATTCACTAGCTAATGGACTGGTCGAATGATTTCATTGGCGGCTGAAGGCCTGACGTTTATCCGTAGGCATATCACAGCGGACTAAAACTATTCCACCCGTTTTTCTCGGAATTCGTGACCCAGTAAAAGCTGGCACTGCATGCTCTGCAACCAAACTCAGTCATGACAGGGCATGTCGACTCTCGCAAGTATTCCTTCATCAGTAATCTATTTGATAAATGTGGATTCAAACCTCTATATGAGCCTGTCTATAAGTGTTACCTGTTCAGTTAGACCAGCCCATGCCCATACACAATCCACAGATATCTTCTTTCAACCAAACTCATGGTTTAATATACACATTTTTGTGCTTCGTTTCCTCTCGAGGCTGCCCATGAAGAACTCTTTCAATCTTGAATCCAAGTGTTCTAAGTCGACTGCAGAGAAATTTCACCAGTATCTCGAAAAAAGCCACAGGGCCCAAAAAAAGTCAAGAATACATCTAATAAGGATTAGACAGCAGCTTCTTAGAAACATCCGTTATGTGGGGAGTCACGCTTCACTTTTCTGATCTTATATCTGTCCATACTGACACTATACCGAAAAGTGTTCCACAAAATTCCACAAGCTTAACGTTTATATTCGGTTTGCTAGATACAATTCATACTTCACCTACAAACTATATGAATAATCACAATAACTTAGATTGTTAGTTTATTAATATCTGAAAGGCAGTCCAAGTAAATACATACTTCATAAGCGAATGAATCAGAATATGTCAAAATAATATTATACTTTACTGCATATATATAGTTACTCTTGGTCCCTTGCTCTGTTTTTGCCATTTTTCTTGTTATAGATTGATGAATGTTGCAAAAGATTGGATTGGAGTTGTAGTACTACTGGCCTTACTAATTGATGGTCTTTGTATTCCAGCAAACCACAGCCTAGGATGTTTGGGACACTACAAGTTAGACGCTATTCTCAATCATACTGGTCTCATGAGTTTAACTGAAGTTTTAGAAGTTCCTAAATATCTAGATGTGATAATAATAATATATTTCTGCATGAACAGGCACACGCCACTTTTACAGGCATGATCTATAAATTACAGCATTTGTTGGGACACAGCATGCTTCCCAACTTATTAAGTTTATAGCTGTTATAAAGTAAACTCGTAGAGCGCTTGCTGTAAACCATGACCTTGAGGAGACGCGTACGTCAGGTTTGTCCCAGACGTTAGGATTTCCACAGCTGTGCCCTCAGACCAAGATTCTCAAGAGAAAAAAGCGAAACAGAAGTGCAGCAAGGCACTTGGATATGAACGCCAAACGTTGCTCAACATTTTGTAGTATAACAGCCAGAGGTATAACAAATTAGACTAAATGCATATATAATCTCTTATTAGAGTGAAACGAAGTCAGAGGTTAAGATAAGAGAATGTAGCAATAAAGAACAATGAGTTGTGATGTTTAACAAATTGGAGAAACTCAATGTTGGTACAGGGAAAGTTGTTTATTAGAAGGGAGTGTGCATATAGAGGGTGAAGTGTTAAGAACACTGATGACTATATCTTTTACTGTCTGATTTTTCTTTCCTATTTTGTCCATCCGAAGCCAGCCACACAATCCTAGTGTAAAAGTCCGAGTTAGCATGTTATAGGTTGTCTTAGTAAAATAGCTAGTCCAGCATAAAATTGGAAACACGAATCTGAGTGGTGAGCGTAGGAAAACAATCTATATCACAGATTGATTGCTCTGGTTGTAGTTTTTATTCACCATGTTTTACTGCGTTACACTGTAAGTTCATATGCCATGTCATAGTAAGTTTAACCACATCACTGGTTGTTTTCGTCAGTGTATAATGTTATTGAAGAAGGGTTTTTTGTGTTGTAAATTATGTTCTTATGAGCAACTGACTGTTGTATTTAGCCTCGAAACAATATCCTTTGTCTCCTGTTAGGTAATTTTGACTGGCCTATAGTTCGTGGTTTTGGTTTATCGGCTGAACTATGTATATTTAATTACTTTGAGTAACATGTCTGTGCAAATAAAACAATAATTATGACACTTGCTTAGTTTAGTATTCTTGGATGTCGTATAATTCAGTTTAGTCTATAGAATTATAATATACTTAAGTATAACGCTTGAAGCCTGTAACGAAACAGATCAGTTTAGTAAGTAGAGTTGCCTGTCTTTAATGAGTATACTGATTCAAATCAGTCCGATTAAAAATAGGAGAAAGGTGCCTTTGAAGCTATTTCTGTCATACATGATAAGATAGCGATAAGTGTGTTTGGTGTTTATTTGTAGACTGTACATCTTTCGTGCCTTAAAGTAACCCTCGTGCTATTGATAGAAGAAACCAGACAAGTAGTGAATAGGTCTTTATTTCGATCTCGGCGCGGTCACAGTTGAGCGTGGGATTATCTGTTCAGACAAACAAAGGCTCTCAACATTCAATATAATAGGGAATATAACGCTTATAAAAATAAGGAAGTGAATGAATACTTGAACAATACTGTTTTAGCATATGCTTGGTTGTTTGGGGTCAACTCTTAACCAACCAACCTGAGCTGTTACACATCTATCACTGACCATATTTCAAGACCACTGCCATTAAACGATTCCCCCAGCGTTAACATTGGCAGCAGGATAGCTAAGTGTCTGTGCTTTTAGTTGCCTGCAAAACAGTAGTATACAATCCTAGAAGAGGAGTGTCTTGTGTCTTAATTAAATGCATCTGACTGTGGATAAATGTTAAGAACTGATAGTTGGGAGTACATCCACGTAAGTTTGAGATCTTCTATAGACCGTGACCTCATATTCATCTGAAACATCTGAAGCATTATTGATGGCGCAGGGTAGTTACCCGTTCCATATGTGTTTTCGGTGGCATATCTTGAGATGGCTAAAAAAGAAGGTAACAAAAGGATGGACGACAAGCAAAGCATACAATATACATGCATATTGAAATTGAGTCATTTGCAGTGAAATAGTGAAAGTATAACTGCCAAGCCTGATTTTCTAATATTAAGGTACTTTTTAAGCAAGAGCATTCTAATAGGTTAAAGAAAACAATTGTAAATATAGTATGAATGGACAAAGAACTGGATAAATGGAGGTGGTTCGAAAAGGAACTGCAAGTATAGGATTATGTGAAGTTTTAAAATGTAGCACTAAAAACGGTATTCTGATGCACAAATGTCTATCTCCCTCTTTTGTCGAAGCTAATACAGCTCATATTTAATTTTATTGGTTCAATAGGGTCATCAGCAAGCTTCATTTTTAGCGAATTGTCCAGTTTTGCTTGTCATAGGATTACTCGGTAGGAAGTGAAACCGATCCAACGGCACAAGCACGATTTAAAAAGGTATTTTGTATAGTAAATTAACACTATTACCATTGGTTCGTGACATCCTACGTGATCATAAGGAGCCATAATTTAAAAAATGTTCTTCACAACAGACATGGGCGGATTGAAGTTATTTCCTCACCATCATGTTTGCTGTTCAGTGACGCTACCCTCTCTCCTTTAGTGATGATAGGCTCTCCTACGTTCGTCGTGTGTATGAGTATTGCTCTAATCTAAACTCCTTATTCGAATACGCCGTCTCTACTAGTTCCATGTTACAAGCAAATCAGACGGTTAAAGCTTCTGTATTGTGGGCTAGATATCCGTTTGGTATATCACTCTGCTATGACGATGACTAATGGTAAAAGCTAAAATACCTAGGTCAGATTATATGTGGTTTAGAGATGATAAAGATCGTCAGTAAATCAAAAATATGCAAGAGTTTAAAATTGTACAGTTTTCGCAGTAAGAAAACAACACATTGGGCGACCCACAAGAATTTAGGACACTTTGAGCTTCTTATGATCGGCCCTAGTTGATCAGCATCCATGAGATTAGTAAGTTATTCGTCCTTGGTGGTGTTTTGTTCTCTGAGCTGGATGGTTATTCGTCTACTTGTAATAGAAAAAAAGAACATGACACTTAGGGAGATTAATACAATTTTAACCATTAGAGAGATTCGGAATCTGAAAGTGAGGAGTAGAAATATAAGGGTGTAACTAACAATCAATGAATAATGAGAGAGGGCAAACCATGTGTTTTATCATTTAGTTATATCGATATTAATGATAATGGTGGTCTTTTATATTCATGATCGGTCTAGATATTAGACGGGCCATAATAAAGTGCCCCATTGGTGGTCGGAAGTTGATGGAGCTCTTTAGTGTCAAGTAATAGTGATATTAGTCGTTTGAACTTGATGATAGTGTCACGGTTAAGGATTGGTATTGGTAACCCATTCCATAATAAACTATACCGTACTGTAAAAACCTTACAACGAAATATTTTACGGTGTGTAAGTGCAAGCAGTGTATATGTGTTGTTTCTGAGTCTGTAGAGTGGGTTATAAGTCATGGTTGTGTAGGAGGTTAGAAATGAGAGTCCATATATTGCTTTGTATAGAAATATTAGATTATTCGTCGGCCGACGATACCATAAAGGTTCTAAGGAGATGTGCTTACATCTATCTGTGTAGTTAAGAGTGGAGTCACATCCTAGCAGTCGGTGGGTGAAGCGTACTTGGACATCTACTCTTGTCTGTGTATTTATGTTTGAGAAGGTAAAGGGGCAATATTCAAGGGAGGATCGTATACATATTTTGTAAAGAGTAAGCTTATCCCCTGTTGTGAAGAAATGTTTTGATCAATGAGTGGATGTGTACATGGGTTCATTATCATATATAATATGTGTATCTTTCATCTAAAGAGACTATGATGCTTAACTTCGGATTAACTTGGGACAGGATAGAGGTCGCTCTATCACTTATCTTCATCGTAACTCTTAGTTTAGGTTTCAGATAACTTTCTTGCAGTACACTGGACCCTTTTAGAATGGGATTGCATTTACTCTAATGGTTAACTTTTTTTCTTCTTCTCATGGTCATTTGCAGTTTTGTGCAAAGTTCACCATTCCTTACACAATATTGTTAAATGTACTCAAAAGAGGCTTCAGTAGTTATATAAATTTACCCTAAACTGATAATATTGATAACCTTGAAAATGAGTCGTGCCCTTTCCGTCTTCTGAAAGGTCGAAATTACGAGGTTTCTGACTGATACTGCCTAGGAATATAATGAGGTGTGATACGGCGACAAGTAATACTGAATTTCTTTGTTGAACCAAATATTTAGATCATCATTATTCGTCAATTTACTGTTTCATAAATTTGTATTAGCATGTTTTTTAAATGTTTAGTTCAAAATAGCTCTGAATTACGGCCAGGTCATTGTTGTATGAATTGTTCAATTTGCAGAAACAATTAGACTGCATCATAGGGCAAGAGCCAATATGAAATCCTGAAGAGAAGAGGAAAATAGGAAGACCAAAAAACAAACTGCTTGGGTAATTGGTAGCAGATACCAGCAGAACTATTGTTATTAATGGCTTTATCAAACATTATATTTTTGGTACAATTTAGAATTTTCAAAGCATGGCATTTCGACACGTTTCTCCAACAAAAAAGAGAAAAGGTGAAAAAAACTGGTAACTGCATACACATGATGGAACAAAAGATAGCGGCTCATGTTATTTTCCTCAAAACCATGAAAATGTTTGATACAGTACTGAACTCGATACTTATAGCGGAGATGCGTTTTACTGATCCAGTGGTATTTAAATTCCAAACCCACGTGGAGAACGGGATGTTCTGTACCAATGTAAATAAAGTTTATGTGATCGACTTTACGGGGTCTTCACACCAGGAGCTTAATGGAGGGCCACCCAAGATCTCCTTGATATTTGTCAATGACCTTCTACATAAAATCACTCCAGCGGCACTAATTTATGTGAACAATTCGAAGATACAGAAGTCCGTGAGAAGCGGAATGTAGGGAGGGGAATCAACGAAAGCAGGTGTAACTACTCAACTCACGCAAATACAACTTGGTGCAGCAACATGCGAATCCATTCTGATATTGTTTAAACAGTGTCCGTCGCTACGTTTCAAAGTCCACGTAATTGTTACTCTCCCTCTCTTCAGAAAAGACGTAAATCCCATAGGTCGAGTGCAGAGACAAGTAAACAATTAGGTGACGGTGTCAATGAACAAATCTTATGAATACAGACTCCGAGGTTTGACGTTATTCTTACTGTTGTGTTGGAGATCAAGAGGTTATCTAACGATGGAACACAACATACCATGCATGCCAAGTCATCTAACAGGAAAATCTTACTTGCACATTACCACCACGTTCTCCGTGGCGAGCCCCGAGAAACTATGCCTCTTTTTCATATTATGTCCTACTAGATGTAGTGATAAAAGCTCCTTCAGTGAATGAATTTAGGAATTGGATTGACAAACACTCATTATTGAACGTTTGCTTGCTCTAGATGTACGTGATACATGCGTCGTAGCCTACCTACTATTATCACGAACACACCATTAGCATATTCCGATCTCGCTTATTGCCACCTGTTTTTTCAATTTTTTATTCTCGCGCTTCAATTCTCCTTCCCAATCTCCTATGAGCATCGATCTTGTTATATGCCGACGATGTTAAGATATGGAGAGAGATAAAAAGTAGAGGCGATAGTTCAGAGCTTTGAAATGACTTGGGGAAATTATCTGAATGGTCTCGGATTTGGCAGTTGCCATTAAATACTTCCAAGTGCATTACAATTCATACTGGTCACCAATGTGTGGATACATACACGAAGAATAACATTGAGCCACTTGTTGTCCAGACATACGATGACCTAGAAGTCATCGTCAGCTATGACTCAAAAACTAATGCACACTGTCCTGCGATAGCCGTCAAAGGTTTTAGGACCATATGGTCCGAATATATAGCTTTTAGCCATGTTTATGCTGAAGCCTTTTTGACTTTGCATACGGCATTCATTAGTCCCAAACTCGAGAACTGCATACAAGTGGCAATTTTATGCCTGAAAAGATAGAGCAGGCTGTTGGAAAAGATTCAAAGAACCGCAGCTACTTTAATTCCCATAAATCACAAAGTCCCCGCATGATGATAAACTGGCTAAACCAAATATCTTCCCCTTATCGTACATAAGAACTAGAAGCGAAATATTATTAATAATTGCTTCATTCGATATTATACTTTCGTACAATGTAGAATTCCCGGTACGAGGTATATCAACGAGCTTCTCTTACAAAAACAAAAAATTATCTGGATCTGTATAACTTCTCAACTGAAGACATGTTTAGGAATTCAAGTTATTGGGTTGGGTCAATTCTAACGACCCGTTCTTCACAATGTATATTTGCTGGCCAAGGTAATATAGAACTATTACGCCGTTGCTTGTGTGCACAGATTTTAATGTATCAACGTCTCGTTCTACAAGAAGATATCCAAGGAAAGTGTTTGAATAAAGTGGATGGTTAGTATCAGATAAGATAACACCTGCAAGGAGTTTGCAAGACTTGAGATGTCTATCTACAACCATATTAATGATGACCTCAAAAGATTCACCATATACCCTGCTAACTGTCTTCAGCACTCTCCGCAATACAGCGAATTCTTTTCTCCAAAGCCCGGGATCAAGAATAATGGAGAACAGTAATGAATAATAGGTAATATGCAAGAGTTGACAAATTGTAAGAGTAAATGCCGGGTAATCTCAAAGGCATGCAGCCTCTTAATGTAGTAAGTTAGACGGAAATCTTTCTTCGATAAAGGTAAAACATGAGACGACCAAGAGAGATTAGAGGAAAAGGTAACACGAAGACAACCGACATTCAACACTGTGTTTATCAAAGAATCTCCAATGTCACAAGCCTTTTGGGATCCCATCATGGTGTTTAGGTGCTGTTCATGTCTCAGGCTAGAGTTAGCAGTTTGATATTGATATGGGTTAAGTATGAGACCATTAACAACAGACCATCATACAATACGAGACAAAAACTCATTCATTTCCGTGGGATGTAAAGAGATAAAAATCGATATACATACAGTGATATCGTCCGCATATTTCACAAAAATGTTTTCTGTGGAAGATGGCGGATCACACAGAGAAAAAGGGAAAGAACAGCTCTTTGTGGCGCACCTTCACGAGATGGTAGAGACATCAAATACTTTCCTCTAAACAGAGAGTACTGTTCTCTTTCAGAGAGGTAGGAACATAGCAAGCTGATTATCCGGCTGTTCGTGTTGACGCTTATGAACTTGTTAACTAAAAGTCGTCATGGATGGAATCAAAAGCAGAAGTGTAATTCAGAAAAGCGCATCGAACACACCTCTTTCTTCTTTCCAACCTTAATGCTATATCATGATGAAGAACAGCAGCAGCATCTATGGTGCCTCTTTTGCATTTGGAGGCATCCCGACACGAATCAATGTGCTCTTTGAGTAAAGGTTGAGGTGATATTATCAATAATTTTCCCATTAGTTTGAGGAAAAACGATGTTATTTCTATGGGTGTAAGTCTCACATTCTTATCACTAGATGCTTAGTTATTGGGATTATATTTATCTTTATCCACATTTCCGGTATGATATTAGTTGAGAAGGATCGGTTAAAGATGTTCTTGAATAGATAACTTGGAACGTCGTAACATTTTTCACAAAGGAATTTCGGGATTTCATCACGTTCCAAACACTGGGACGAAATAGGTGACTGGCGACATTTTCGGACAACAGTTTTAGTGAAAATCGGAACTCAACTATTCTTCAAACCTCTTCATATAGAAAGCATGACATGGGACGACTGATGTAAAAAAGACTTATTTAAGTCGCAAACATTCAGCTGTTTATCGCTTCTTATGTACCCGCCACCTGTAAGCTCCCCAAATACTTTCCACATACTTTAAGAGTTTTTACAAGATAGAATTTTTTCTGGGTCAACATAGAATTCAGAAGTCTAATCTCTAGTTTTATTAGACCACGTAGCCTTCAAACCTCAATAGAGTTTTTGTTCTTTTGTTCGCCGTAGTTGCAGTGAGAGAACAAATATCTAAACAGAATTTAATATAACAAGTGATAACATAAACGGTATCTTCCATTGAATCATCTGGATATGATTTCCAGCTAGTGTTACAAAACATGGTTTTCAGATTTTGGATATATTTTTCTGAGAGATTCCTGTATTTTATTATCTTTATTTTACGTAAGAGCTTACTCTTCCCAAGCTTGACATATACTTCGGGCAGAATACGAATTATACAATGATCCAAACCAAAAATGAAGCACATCTACGGGTCTCGTATATTCCTACACCACTGATGAAAACTGTCTAAATGAGCATCCAAGCGAGTGGAAAGCGCAGTGTCAATATTATTTGTAGTGAAACAAGATTCACATGATAAGCATCGAATGAGAGTTTCAGTGCGCTCCCAGGTTTGTTGATCAAACCGTCTGCTCTGGTACATTGTTGCAACTTTATAGTTCAGTTGTATAGTGTTTAGAGAATTAATAATACTCAATACGACTCTATAATCACTCACAAAAATCTCGTGACTGACGTGCAGTAAGATAGTTTATGCTGATTGTAGATAGTAAATCAAGTTCATTATTCCTCGTAGTTGGTTTTCCGACTGGTTGAATCTATCTACAAAGTTCTATTGCTTCAACTAACGTGTTATATCGACCTGGTACGGAAGTCGAACTACATTTAATGTTCGGCAGATTAAAATCACCTCCGATTACTTTAAACTTATGCGTATGCAATGAAAAATGTGTTTTATAGTAATCTGTTAAACTTAGTATCTGCATGAGGTGGTCTGTATATGCATCCCACCAGTAGATGATTTTGCGGTCCACAATTTACGGTAATCCAAGTGGGGTCGTCTATGGTATTAAGAGATTCATTCTCAAATTTGCACGACTGAATGTCTGAACGGACATAGGCAATTGTATTGCCACCTATTTCATGACATCTATCGGTTTAAAAGAAAACGTAGTTATCCACATGCGAGGAGTGATCGGACATGGATGATTTGCGCTACGTTTCCGTAATAAATACAATGGTTAGATTTACAAGAAGTAAAAGGATTTTAAGGTTAGCAATTTTACTGGACAGAGAGCGGGAATTGAACGAAAGAACAAGAAGTTGAGAGCTATCATAGTGAAGCAGATTAGAGTATAGATCACAATTGGTAGTTGCATGGATACTCATAGGATTGGCTAAGGTAAGAAATGTGTTATGAGGGAGGAGAAGATTCAACAACTTTATCATCATTTGTAATATATTTACCGTTGTCGACAGAGAAGCAGGCTTCATTACAACAAATGTCTCCTGATTGTTATTGCTTACAATATCTGATAGAGATATAGTGTAAATATTGGGGGCCGGACAAATAAGGCTACCAGGCCTATTTGCGCAACCAAGTGGCCATTTACAATTCGAAATACTTTTTGTGCCTGACGCATGCGTAACATGTTCCAAAGGTTTATTTCCACGTTTTGTGGTTTCCTTTAGCTCCTTCTTAATTTGCGGAGAATCGATTGTTGTTAGACATACTTGTAATGATTTGCAAGGATCAAATATATCGTCAGTTATATAAGTGTTGTCACTATTTTTCCCGTTATCCGTTGCACGGTTACCGTAACTGGGTGTTGCACTGATATGAATCTAGATTGTGTTATCCGATTCGTCATCAGCACAACTACTTAGAGTTAGATCTAAGTCAACATTCTTAGGAGGATGGACACCATCTAAACTGGAGTTGCTTTCTTCTGGGTTTTGAACTTTAAGAGATTCAGGAGAGTTTATTGGTAGCGGCATATCTGTAAAGTCAGGGGTTCTCTTGGAATCGGACTTAAAATTACGACCTTTGGGACTATGATGCGCTTGGAAGTTTGATGCTAGTGGTCTGTAACCAGCTCTTCCTGCTTTTCGCTGGCATGGTATTCAGTCTAGGAGAATCCTAATATCTTTGAAAATCTGTTTTGCAAAATAGAACATAAAGGTGCACATAGTGTAAATTTTAACACATATATTGCACGAAAAGATAGCCCTATATAACAAAGTAATTCAGAACTGTCGATAATTAGTATCAAACAATCAAAGTGGATACGGTATATGGTACATATATAAACTGAGAGACTGAATGTTTTGACTAAGTAGGAACTGAAGATAGTCCACCTTGTTAATTAGTGATAGACAGTTAGAATTTAGCGGCTCGGGAATTGACGTATTGTTAATGTTCATTCTCTTCAACATATATTGCCAGCCACCACGACGTTTGTTATTGTACTTTTTTGTAACCTGTGCAGTAAAACGTAGTAGGCTTTACATAGACGCGCACGTACATGTTATGTGATTAATAGACATGATGAGATGTTAAAACAAAATAAAGACCAGATAATATGTTAAAATACTTGGACGGCAGGAAGAGGTAACCCATGTATTTAAGCAGGCTGACGATATGTTACAGTTTAAATTACTTAATGATGGATTGGTACCTGATATGGCGTTGTTTTCCAAATCACGTAATTTACGAGGACGCTCTGGAAAAGCTCAGGGGTCCAGAACAAAATAATTATCATCTGACTATTGACTTTCCCATCAAATCATCAACGAATTTCATTCGTTGACTCAACACGTGATTGATGCTCTATCGGTCAACGCTTATAAAAGTAAGGCGGATCAACTTGAAGACCAATATTTTCAGGACCAATACAAGCCACCGAGTACCCTGTACTTCCCGAACTGAGACCCAAGGTTAATTCAGGGATTTCTCAAAGTCATTTATGCACCCCATGAATAATTTTGGGTGTGTGCCTCATCCAGTATACGTCCATGTATCTAAGTGATCGCAATGGATGCTTATCCAAGACACTCTGGTCAGTCATGTATAATAATACATGTTACGTCCTATCAATCTAATCAACGGACTTTCGCTTTCCAAATACTTTCCATATTCGATATCTTAACAATGCACACCCTCAGATTACCTCCGTAATCACAAGGCTGACAAAGTACTATGTGATGTATGGAATCACAGTAAAGCACACGTAAATTTGCAGTTGCAGTGATAACACAATTGTTAAAGTATTCGACTCTCAGCAAGCACTTGCAAAATAAATCACTGCTAAAGTCAGCTACTTTTGATCATGCTTTCACTAGCAAACTGACTAAACGTAAACAAGCTATATTGTTTTCGTGAAAGCTGTTCGTATTTTATTCCACCGTCTGTTGTAAGTTGATCTATGACAACCAAGGGCGCTTGACAAGTTCGCAGTTGCCCTACGTCTACGATCTCTCTTTAACTGAATTCACCTTACAGGAAAAACAAAGTAATTAGTGAAAATGAACATGGGAAACAGAAAGTACGTCACTCACTTGCATCTCGCAAGCTATTTGTGATAGCCATCAAGCATGCCGGGACACATTAGGTAGACAAACAACAAGGTACGGATATATACATTTAGGGGAAATCCCTGTGATTGCATTTTCTTACTTGTGTTGACGATAATTGTCTTCCTTTTTAATAAACAGCATGTAATGTTGTAGAGGTTTATGGAAATGTCGAGGCTCAGCACCATCATCACGTCGACGGTACTAGACTCCCTAAGCAAACTCGGGTCTCCCAGCTCAGGGTCCCTGAACACAACAGTGGTTCCCAAGAACCCTGTAGGTGATTCGACCCACGTTAAGAGAGCCCAAAAGAACCAGGCATCACCGCCTAAGCCGAGCAACCCAAGTGTTGCTGCACGGAAAATAAGTGGGGATTTGGTCGCACAGTCTACCCCCAAGACTGTTCGTCCGGTCAATAAAGAGCCCAAGACTCAAAAACGCACACTGACCTCCAAACAACAAGTTATTAAACAACAAGTTATTAAACCTGAACCCATCGTGAAACCTGGTAAATTAACAACAGTTCGTGACGATTCTCTCATTATCATGAACCTCGTTGACAACCCTGGCCTTCCTCTCAGTCTGCAGGACAAAAACGACAGGATGCTCTGGGGTGAATTGAACAAGAAGCTCGAACTTCCTAGAATAGAGCCTTTGGGGGTCACCCGGCCCACTCGAGGAGAGGATTCTAAGCATCTAAATCACCCGAGGCTTCTCCGAGTAACACTTAAGAATGCTACCGACGTAAAGGACGTCTTGCTAGCAAGTCACTTGCTAAAATCAGATGGTAACGTAAGAATATTGCCCGACATACCGTACTCTGAGCGCAATATCATACGAAACATCCCTAAAGAATCTCGCGAGAAGTTTTTCCGCGGAAGAAACATAATTGTTCAAGGTATACCGGAAAATGCAGACCCTACTCAACCAAATTCTGACATCAGGGAATGGAAATTCATCAAACAGTCCTTGAGGCTCAAACACATACTGACTCAGCATGTGACGAGACTAGCCAAGAAGGATGGTGATTCCAGACCTCGGCTAATGAAGATAACCTTCCCATCTTCCCACATGGCGGCTGCAGTTCTGGAAGTATTTGGTGCCAACAGACGTCGATTGCCACCTGGAATCCACATGCACCCGGATAGGCCATCCGAAGCTAGGACCAAGAACAAAGGCAAGTTGGAGCTGACCATTCCACTTGTGGACTGTCTAAACGATAAAAAAACGTGTAAAGGACAGGGCCTACCACCTCGGCAATCCTCATATAGGTGGGCTACCTGTCCATTCACATAAGGTTCATACAGAAAAACAGGACGAAGCTCACGCGTTCCAAATTGAAAGCATAAACTGCTTATATATGAACGCCGCGAGTCTACCAAACAAACTGGATGAACTACGTGAACTTAGCAACGCTAATAAGGCCCATCTGATAGGAATATCTGAAACCTGGATATCTTCTCAGTTCTCGGACCAAGAGTTAGCATTACCTGGGATGACTTTGTTCCGCAACGACAGAAAAACAGGAATTGGGGGCGGAGTAGCCATATACATAAGCTCTTGCCTGGAGGTGCACCAAGTTCACAACCTCGAGTTTAACAATCTTGAGGAATCCATATGGTTCTCTGCAAGATTGTCTAGTACTTCGAGGTGTCTAGTCGGAGTCATTTACAGGAAGCCAACTGCCGACATCGAGTACGATAGTCGTATGCTGGAAGGACTATCCCGCTCTATCCGTCTCGGTTTCACACACATCCTGATTCTAGGGGACTTTAATCTCCCTAGAGTCAACTTCGCGGAACACACGTACACTGGAGGCGACAACTCAATTGAAGCTCGGTTCTTCAACCTCATCGATAACTTGGGCTTATATGAAAATGTGAGGTCGGCAACTCGTTCGAGAAACAGTCAGACACCATCGCGCTTAGACTGTGTATTCACTAACGAAGAATTCCTAGTCGACAACCTCTCAATCCTGGCTCCTCTGGGAAAGAGCGATCATGCCGTCATAGCCTTCAGTTTTGTCATCAAAACTAAGCTAAGGTATCCCAACAATAATTTGCGTTGGAATTTTAAACGGCTGAATGTGCCAGCTCTACATGACTATCTACAACAGGTGGTTTGGGACGTTCACCCTCAACTCGATGTGGATGGTCATTGGGACTTCTTACTGCACACGCTCTTATGTGCTACAGACCATCCAGTTCCTCAAACGGTTCCAAAAAGCTGCAAGCCACCTACAGTAATCAAGAACCGTACCCTTCGCCTGCTAAGCCGCAAAAGGCACTGTTGGGCGGAATACAAACGAACTAATAACGATGAAGCGTATAGGCAATATAAACATATCAGGAACATATGCACGAAGGCTATAAGAGAAGACAGGCTTCAGTACCAAACAAAGCTTATGGACAAATTCGCCTCTAACCCTAGAAGCCTATTCCGTTATGCAGCCTCTCTTCGTCAAGCCAAAACAGGAGTTTCTCAACTGCTAGGTCTTAACGGCCCGACCAACAACGATGGTGACGCCGCTAACCTTCTGGCGGCACATTACTCTCAAACATTTTAACCGGCTGACATCAACTTTATTGACGACAGTTTCATCTGCAGTTCCACAGGACTTTCTGAAGTGCACCTAAGCCCTGACTTGGTGTTCCGGAAATTGCAGCACTTAAGACTAGATACTTCTCCTGGCCCGGATACGGTTCATCCTGCCATACTGAGGGAGGCAGCCTCAATCCTGGCAACGCCGCTTAGCGTGATGTTTTCACACTCGCTTAGCCGAGGCAAATTACCGGAAAATTGGAAGTTGGCTCACATCACACCAATTTTCAAAGGAGGTCGACGCAATGAACCTTCAAGTTATCGGCCGGTGGCTCTTCTGTCATTACCTTCAAAACTCATGGAGTCCTTGATATGCGACGGTTTAAATGACTATCTACTGTCCTTAAATTTCTTCTCACCCCAACAGCATGGTTTCAGGAAGGGTTACTCTTGTATAACCAACCTGCTGACTGCGGTGGACAGATGGACAAGCATCCTCGATTGCAAGGGAAAGGTTGATGTCATTTACCTTGACTTCTCAAAAGCTTTTGATAAGGTTAACCACTTGTGTCTTATCAACAAGCTCAAACGACTAGGTATCAGACCACCTCTAATCGATTGGCTCACTTCATACCTGAAAAATTGACATTTTAAAGTCAGGGTTAATTTCACTTTATCTCAGGCTATGGAATGTCCTAGTGGGGCCCCCCAGGGCTCAGTACTAGGGCCTCTTCTCTTCTTGATCTACATAAATGATCTTCCTCAACAGGTGACGTCAGATTTATTACTTTTTGCCGACGACGTGAAACTTTGGAGAGAGATATGCAACCAAGACGATACACAGGCACTTCAGGAGGATCTGACTCGACTTCAAAGTTGGGCAGACGATAACGGACTTACCTTTAACACTTCAAAGTGTAAAGTAGTCCATCTGCGACATGTCGCAAACTACAGTTACAACTTGGGAAACTCCTCTCTAGTAGTATCCCGAGTCGAAAAAGATTTAGGAGTCCTGGTGCCCCATGACTTAAATTCTTACGCTAACTGTGACAAAAATGTCTTCCGAGCAAACCTTGCACTGGTAACGTTGAGGCGCACTTTTGGCCAGTTTGACAGAAGAACTTTCCACACAATCTTCAATAGTTTCATCCGTCCCCATTTAGAGTACGGAAACATAGTACTCCCCCCTCACTCCAAAAGGACAAGGTCACTTTGGAGCGTATCCAACGGCGAGTCACGAAATCAGTTTGAGGACTCAAATTTCAACCTTATGAAGAGCGCCTCTAATAACTTAACCTTTACCTATTAGAGTATAGGCGTCTTAAAGGTGACTTTCTAATGGCTTACAGTATCCTTAACACTTCTGGACATCCTCTTAAACACCTACTTAAGCTTAGTTCGATTAATAACCTAAGGGGTAACACCCAGAAACTGGAAACACAACATAGCAAGACGGAATGTAGACACAACTTCTACTCCTTAAGAGTTGTCAAAAGCTGGAATTCGCTGCCGGCCGAGCTAGTCCAAGCGACTTCTCAGGAGTCCTTCAAGAGGCAACTTGATCTATTCTTAAGGACCAAGGACAGCATCACACTATGATTTACCAATTTCTTTTCCTCTTTTATTGTTAACATACCTAGGTTCCTGCCTGGAGGATTTGGTGATGCCCTGCTACTAGACACGGAAGCCTGTTAAGCGAAAGCTTCTTCTATTCCGTCCACAACCATTTGAACCATTTGAACCATTTAAGTACATGTTGCGGTATATTTAAACATGGTACGTTACACTATCAGACAGTGTTGCTGCACTCAATCCAGATCTAAAGGTGTTTTGATTCAACCGCTTCTGCAAATCCTTACAAATTGTCGAGGTGACGCACCGATCGTTTTGTGGCGGCCTGACCTTCAAGTGCTCAGTGGCTTCCGTCAGTTGCCGATACCCCTGCTGCGTTGCCCATATATTTGTCTACAGATTTCCCCCAAATACACGATGTGAAGGGGAAAAATTAATTTTTCCATTTTATTTACTCTTTTGTCCGCTTTATTTCCCCCTTGTTCCACTTTATTGGTTGCTTAGGGCTCAAACAACTCGTCTCCTACTTCGATCTGTCCAACCGTAAGTGATTTGTGGGGTCTCTCATCTTGCTGGTACTTTAACTATGAAACCCCACAAACCTTCGAGATGTTTCGTTGAGCATGTACATTTCGAAAACGCCGTCACAATGCATATCTTCAATGTAGGATCGTCCCGGATAATGTACGAAATGGGAGATCTCCCATTCTATTCTATATTCTATATTGTCTCACTAAAATTATTTTCCTAAAATTTTAAGGAAAGATGTTTGCTTCGCGAAAATACTTAATTTTAAAATCACGCCAAGTTATATTTTTCCTACGAAATAATATTTTCCATCAATTTTGACATGCCCTATTAGTTTCTGATATTCTTGATTACTCAAAGCGACCCAGTTTCGTCCTGTAGTCTTACTGTCGACAACTTTCCTGATAAAATGACAAAAAACTGTTCCATATTTTACAGTGTAGCGGTTTTGTTTCAATAATTGCACCGACATATAGCACTTAAAAAACAATTCCCAGCCACTGATAATGTTTTTATGCGTTTTTAAAATTTCAGGTTTTGAAAACTTCCATATGGCTGAGCTTTTGGAAAGGTTTTCCAATTCATTGAGCAGAGCTGAACAAGCGGTTAAGAATGACTGTCCTGACAAACTGCGAGATGTATTAAAAAACGAAAGGACTGCGTTTACAAGTGATTTAGTAACAGAGAAAAGTCTTGTTAATCATCAAATACGTGAGAACCTACTTCATGTATGCCCATGCACGTTTTTGGCGTAATGTATATACCTCTACTTTTGTCAAAAAACGCATGCTATATTTTTGTTACGTTGATTTAACTATTTCATTTAACCGTTAATCTAGGTGATATGTTATTTGATCATTTCTATTAGTGTAGGTTCAACCGTTTTAATTACCAGAAGCTAATTTTAGCTTTGCATATGTGAGTCTGCACTTGGATATAATTACCGCAAGCACATAGGTTACGTACCTATTAAACCTGCTCGGGAGATAAACTGACTGTTTATGATTCTTTTGGTTAGTGAGATAAATCATAATCTAAGAAATGGTAATGTAACTCGTTAGTCGATATGTTCCACTTCAGGCCATACTTTCTTGTGGTGGAGCAAGTGACATTACTGGGCTACTCAAACCGAGGTAGATGGGACGAGGTTCAAACCTAGAACCTACAGGTTGGGGGTCGGGTGTTTTAGACATTGCTCCATAGTTGACAACTTGGGGATCGATGAGGTGTGTTCACTTTTACTGTGGTTTTTCAGATTCGATGGTTGGGTGTCTATGTTTCTGTGCGCCATTATTTTGTATCCAAGCCCACTCGTCCGTTAAGTATGTTGAGTCGTATTTCACGAGCTTCTTCAGCCTACTATGCTGGCTGAATTCGGATGGTTCAGGCAAATTCTTCAGTTGGTCGGACAAAAACAACTATTCTAACATGTCATTGTGGAAAACTCTTGACTTTCTCGTTCGCTTTATGAGATATTTGAGTGTAACTGGTCAGACTGAAAATCATCCGGTGGCTCAGATGCATTTTTTCTGTGCATTGTGATAAGGAATAAATACTGTGTTGTTATACATCTGCGTTCTTTCGTATCGACAGTATTTTCCCGAGGTTGTCCAGCATCACCAACTTTTATTTCCAATACTAACCACTAAGTCACAGGTAGGACCACAGTTACACATTGAAATTAATGAAATTTTTTAATTCCTGTGATGGGCTATGAATTTCACAGATAAGTCGTCATCGCAAAGTTTTGAAATGTTAGTTCTAGATACTGATTGACCTGTCTACATCATTTTCCTCAGTCATTCATGCGCAACGTAGCACCTTACACATGCGTTGGTCCAATTTTCAACACCACACTAGCACAGAGAGATGAAGTTCCTAAAACGAGTCCCGTAGTTGTAAAAGTAGTAACAGTATTAGTGGTAGCCACATTTCACACAGCACAATATTCTATCATTGTGCTATTTCACAGTATTATCACGACTGGTTCACTATGTTATCTACTTTTACTTATTGGTGATATTAGCATCCACTAAGTTTGCTAGTCTGTGTATTAGTAACCAAGTTATCAGGTAAGTCCTAGTTATGCTTTTTTGCATCGAAATTCTTCTGATTAGTCAGCGACAGCAAAATGTCCGAAAAACTGTGTTATTTATTTTAATGCTATTAAATCCACCTTTTTGTTGGAATTCAGAATCCCCTAACTCTCTTGGTCATACTCCATTAGATTTAGCTATGAGGCGACGTTACTTGCCTGTTGTTTATCTCCTTGCGTCACATTCAGATTCTCCTTATTCTTACAAAAAACATCCCTTTTCTGTTGAGCTTCTGTTGATTGAGACTACAAGTGACCTTAAGAAGCAGGTGCAATTTTATAAGCGCACACAGGCTTAAAATACCTGAATCCCATAAGTGAACTAAATGATTTTGATTTAGTCACAAATCAGCCTCGTGGTTATTAAACATTCATCGAATAATGAGCTTCAAATAATCATTTCCTCAGTAAATGTGGATGGTCTCCTTTTTACTTCAGGTAAAACAAGGGAATCTAAAACAGGTTAATAATAAAGAATTCTCCCCCAAAAGGTCACAGCTGGAGACGTATCAAATAAATGTCATGTATGTACTAAAATATTTTAACATTCATACTTATTGAAATTTGTACATCTTACATATGAATAAAAAATTATTTACTTTATTGCATTGGACATTTTAGTTTGCTGTTCACCAGTCAGCCAGTCGGTGTATTAATCTGCTCTTAAATCCACCTTTTTGTTGGAATTCAGAATCCCCTAACTCTCTTGGTCATACTCCATTAGATTTAGCTATGAGGCGACGTTACTTGCCTGTTGTTTATCTCCTTGCGTCACATTCAGATTCTCCTTATTCTTACAAAAAACATCCCTTTTCTGTTGAGCTTCTGTTGATTGAGCCCTGTTCTATTGAATTGATATCAGGAGCATTAAACGCTGTAAGTCATTTATTTCAGATAATGAAGGGTATGTTTGCGACAATTTTATTTTGAAGTGAAGGCTAGGAACCTTTTGATAATTTAGAAGTAGGGACATTAGAAATAAAAAATAGCAGTTCACAAAATCAAACCACTACCAATTTTTCATTGTTACTATGTTCCATGCATAGTCGCAATATGACAGGAATGATAAAGACAACGTATTTGTAATATTCCACTGGGTAGAAAATAAAGTTTCTGATGTTTTACAACTCATTGTATGACACTTCTTCAGTGAATAAATAAATAAACCAAACAAATCAACACAGGTGTAAATACTATAAAGGGATTAAGCAAAAATATTTAGTATGATCAAAACCGGGTCTGATTAAGTCAATGTCATATCACTTCGGTCAAGATGATTATTGTCAGACGTACTTGTATATTTGTGTGTATGTTAATGGATGTGAAAATGTGATATTTGTAGTGTGAAAAGGTAGAGTTGAATTCGTATGTGTAATTATGGTGTGGAATGTGAATAGAATTCTATCCAAGTTGGATGAATGGTGAGACCTTTTCTACTGAAGGCAGTGGGGTTTAGCAATATATGATCAGCTTCACCTATCACCTTCCTTTGTAGTTGGGAGAGCCTCTTTGAATTGTTTTGATATTTGAGTATTGGTTTGATGGTCATCGAAGATGGCATGCAATACGATTGCCTATCTAATTTGGAGTTTTCAAAGTTCTACAGTATCATTAGGTGGTTCTTTTTGTAGCTTCGATGTTATTTGGCGTGTGTTAAGATTTCGTGAGATGACTCTCCCGTATAGAAGGCATCATAACTGATACAAACTAATGTGTAGAAACAGTTCTGTGTTGGCGTAAATGGAATTTCGTTCTTTATACAAACTAACAGTTCTCAGCTGACACCACATCGTTCTAATCCATAGGAAAATTTTTATCCCAAAATAATTCATAAACTACATTTCAAACAATTTAAGATCGTATATATGTTTTTTACATGTAATATTACTGTTTGTAACAACCTAATCATTCCTGTTAATCGGCATGCATTTCGTAGTTAATTCCAGAATAAAGTTCATTTATTTAATGCACGTCGAATTGTTGGTTGTTTCGTAATGTGCTTCATTTGTATGTAGTTTTAAGATTCTTTTGGGACCTGCTGTACCATGATGGTGTGATAGAAACACAGCACCAACCCATGGTAGTTCATCTGAATTATTACTCAACAATAGATCGTTCCGTTTTAGTGTGTTTTAATAATATTCATAGGAAGACTAGTAAATTATGCGATGTTAATTATAGCCTACTGTTCCTTTTGTTTGTCCTCTTTAGGTGTAATTATGTCGTTCTCTCTTCTACAGAGCTTTATGCACAGAATAAATGTGTCGCATTGAAGCGTAGTGGTTCATGATAGATAGCTAGATTTAGAGTTCCACTTGGGTCTATTTTGGCTAAACAATCTGAAAATGAATGCTCAACGTGTTTATTTTGATTTCCGAAAGTGAATTTGATATTAGACCAGTGTGTACTAATCATTTCAGAGAAAGTTCTTAGGAACGTCTTTTGTTGATGACAAAAGTATCGTCAACATATCTGAGCTAAATTTGTGGTCTAATATCCTTAACGAAGATGTTTGATTCTATCTGGCTACAAGTGGAAACAAATGAGTTCCCATTACCACATTGTTTGTGTAATGTCACGTCAAGGGTAAACGAGGTTGAATCCAAGCATATTTTTAGAGATTTTATGAAACTACTACTTTTAATATTTTATTGAACATGATTATTTGAATTCACAGAAATGATAACATGCCAATAAATACGAAAAGATCATAGAAAGATAGTGGCTTACACTATTTATTTATTTATTTGAACGCATGAATATTGGTACAAGAGAGCGCCAATATATATGCGCCACACAAAACAATGAGAATTCGAAGAGAAATAGAAAAAGAAAGCTAAGGAGCGCAAAATAAGAGAACAATAACGAAGAGATTGGTGTGAGGTAGTATGGTAGAAATGAGGGAACGGAAAGGTACAATCAGAAGAAATCTTTCAGGTAAGGGAGACACAACCACTTTTTATGAAGAAAGTAAAAGAAGGTTACAGCAGGATCGCCACTCGCTTCTATTCTGAGCCATATCTGACAACGTCTCTAGCCACTGTTGCACCATCTCTCGGACCCCAGCCGGGGAGTCGTGAAGGACAAACAGAAGCCAGTCCTTTACAGCTTTCTTTCATCCCAAGATACCATGTCATATACTGACCAACTCCGCTTTTTCCAATCAGTCCCAGAGTCGGCAAATAATGCACGACTTGGAATTCTCTGGGACGACATTCGTAAAACATGTCCAAGCCACCGAAGTCGGTGTTTCAAGATGGTGACACCGATTGCATTATCGTCTCTGCGCTCGAACACACGATGCCGAACCTCTGCATTACTAACATGGTGTTGCCACTGAATGTCAGCAATCCTTCGGAGACAGCGATGATCGAACACAGAGAGTCGTCTAACGTTCTCGACTCGGAGAGGCCAGGTTTCACAAGCATAGAGCAGAACTGCTCTCACCGGCGCGTTGTAGATCCGACCTTTTACAGCCAGACTAACATCACGAAGGCGCCAAAGGTGGCCCAGATTGGCATAAGCCGCTTTGGCTTTCACTATACGTGCATTAATCTCATCACTCACACCCCCACCAGCACTTATGCAGCTACCCAGATACACGAACTTCTCGACTATTTCTATCTGCTCACCATCCAGAGTGAGTACAGGATTAGAATCCTGCCAGTCTTGTAGAAGTACTTTGCATTTCGAAGGTGCAAAGCACATACCGTACCTACGGACATTGATTGCCAACTAATTAAGTGCGGATTGCATGCCTTGGGCATTATCACACAGTAGGACAATGTCATCCGCATACTCAAGGTCGAGAAGTCCTCCAGGCAACAGATCCACACCACCATTACTTACATTCATCAGAGCTGTTTCCAGAATGCCATCGATGGCAAAGTTGAAGAGGAATGGTGAGATTGGGCAACCCTGCCTAACCCCACTGCTCGAATGGAACAATGGAGAGAGGTGGTTGTATGCCCTCACTCTACCTGAGGTGTTTGTATATAGGGCTTTTAGGATGTTAATAAACTTCTCAGGCACACCCTTCTTCAATAGACAATCCCAGAAAACAGTCCTGTACAACGAATCGAAGGCAGCCCTGATGTCAAGAAACACTACGATTGTTGGCCTTTGATAAGTATGGCGGTGTTCTAACATTTGGCGGAGGGTGAAGATATGATCAATACATCCTCGACCAGAACGAAACCCAGCCTGCTCATCGCGAGTCAATCTTTCTCGGGTTTTGAACAACCTACGAAGTATGACGGAAGCCAATAGCTTGGACGCAATCGGAAGTAGACTTATCCCCGATAGTTGTTACAGGAACGACGTGAACCCTTTTTAAAGATAGGGACAACTATCGACTCATTCCCTGACGTTGGTACACTCTCTAGTTCCCAAACCTTTGTAAACAACGTCGTCAATTCCTTAGTCAAAAAGTCACCACCATCTTTAAAAAGAGCCGGAGGTAAGTCATCTGGGCCAGGTGATTTGTAACGCTTCAAGAGTTGGAGTTCCTTGCGGACTTCCGCCTCATTTGGTGGATCAGTCGTCACCGGCCATGGAGGGCAGGACAGTCTGACCGATGTTGCCGGAGCAGCAGGCCAGTTGAACTGCCCTTCGAAAAATTCTGCCCATCGTCCAAGACGTCGATGGGTGTTAGTGATTGGCATCCCATCATCCTCGCAGATTATTTCACTCACACCAGACTTCTTGCTGCCAGTGGCTCGGATGAGTTGGAAGAGCTTCCGGTAGTTACCAGATGCAGCTGCTGCTTCCAGCTCATTAGCACGCTCCAACCATCAGGCTTCTCGGTCCTTACGCAAGCTTTGCCCAATTTCCTCACGTAACATCCTTCGTTTATGGTCAAACTCACGGTCACCCGGAGTAGACCGACGGGCTTAAATGAGTTGTAAGGAACCTGCAGAAACCCAGTGCTTATAAGCGGGACGTTTCGCGAACCCACAACTGACTGTACCCGCCATTTTCATGGCGTCATGCAATTGCAACCAATGCTCATCTATACTTTTCGGTGGAGTGGTAGCTAGCCTAGAGGCTAGCTCGGTTCGATACTTACTTGCAACAGAAGTTGCAACCAGCTTGCTAACATCAATCCGTTGATGGCGGTCACTTCGTTGGCCACTGAAAAGTAAGGCAAGATTGGCGCGGACCAAGGCATGGTCAGAGTCTAGGTAGTACTCCAAAAGGAGCGTCAGCCTTGTACACAACCACGCCAGCGGTAGCTGATCGCGATGTGATCAATCTGAGTCCAGGCTTGAGATGCAGAAGGGGACGCCAGGTGGCACATCGGCGATGACTGTGTCGAAAGTTAGTGCTAGCCAGAAACAGGTTGTGGTCTGTGCAAAGTTGCAGTAGACGGTCCCCGTTATCTGACCTGCGACCAACGAGTCCCCATCGGCAACCTAAACGACTCTCTTCTGTGCCTAGACGCCCGACCTGAGCATTCAAGTCTCCGGCTAGTACTACAATATCTGTCGAACGCACTTTCTGGAGAAGAACAGATAACTGGTGGTAAAACTCATCCTTGATTGCATCCGAGCTGCAATCTGTCGGGGCATAGGCGGAGATGACGAAAAGACATCGTTTCTCACGCCGATTTCTTCTCACTTTGATGGAACTTTCTAATCTAACAGCACATAACCGACTGTTAATGGGGATCCAATCGATTAGTGCTACCTCAGCTCTAGTGCTCAGTGCGACACCAACGCCAGCAAGACCAGGCGAAGATGCCACAGGGTCCCCGGATAAGCGCACGTAAAACAAGCTTTTTGAAGTGACAGATGGAGAGCGAATTTGTAGTACTTCACCAGAGTCTTGAATACGGGTCTCGGATAGACAGCAAACATCAATATTAAGACTTTCCAAAGATATAGCCAGCCCTATCTGTTGTCCGACCTGCATAAGTGTGCGAACGTTGAAGGCAGCCAGTTTGAATGGTGCACGTGGTTTCAGAAAAACTGCTTCAGTACTCATATTCGGTGGTAACATACAATTTTTAACCGGACAGTGACTCGAGAACGTTTAGATACAGTCGAATTTCCACCAAAGACGAGCCGTTGTATAAGTATAAAAGAGGGTGAATAATGACGTAGTGTTATTATTATTATTATTATTATTATTATTATTATTATTATTATTATTATTATTATTATTATTATAGTACTAATAATGCGAGTCACTTGATTGTTATTTGGAACGAGAGGAATATTTTCCATAAGTAGATAGTTCATCGTGTTTTTGTGTGCGGGCTGAGATACTGCCCGGGTGCCCAAACCGAAGCAGGTGGTTATCTTAGGGGGCCACTCCCCAAGCCTTTGACCTAAAGGTCTAACCCACAAGGCAATGGAGCATCGTGAGGAGATGCAGTCTCATGGTAGCCGGTGACCAAGGAATTGGTTCATACGCCATTTGTTCCCGCAGGATACTGGAGCCCATGTGCACCATTGGTTTGGGATCCGGTTAAAGCGCCGGACACTCGCTTTTCGTCCTCTCATTTTTGTAAACAACACCCCGGCCACGAGAAGGCAATGAGTGGGACTTCCCTGGCAGAGGCTGTATACGCGCGGCCGTGTGAGAGTATTTCGAGGGGGAGAGCGGACTCTCCCCACTCTCAGCCGTCCAGGGCACTAAACCACCAGACGCTGGAAAATCTATTCCCTACTCATTTAGATATTACAAGTGTATCATTAACAATCTACTCAATGCTCTTTTTTCTAAATGATCAAGTCAGACCTTAGTACTAATATCTATGTGACAAAGAAATGTAAAAGTAGTATCACTTATTTATAATTGGTGTAATAAATTTACCAGTCGTTTAATTGATTTATTTATGACATGTGGATGGTTAGATCTGTTGGTTGTAGGTGGTTTAATTAATTCAGAGGGACACAATGACTATTTGGGTCCATGAGTCGTTAATGGACTCGTCACAATGTACGGTGACCGTCTACTGCAACTGTGCTTAGATCACAACCTGTGTCTGGCTAGCAATAAATACCGGCACAGTCATCGCCGGTGTACTACCTGGCGTCCTCCTTCTGAACTCAAACTGATCACATCGCAATCAGCTACCACTGGTGTGGTTGTGTACAAGACTGCCGCTCCTTTTGAAGTACCTACCTGGACTCTGATCATGCCCTTGTTTGCACTTGTCTTATCTCACGTTTCAGTGGCCAACAAATTCATCGCGCTAAACGGATTCATGTAAGCGAATTGGTTCCAGCTTCTGTTGCAACTAAATATCAAACAGAGCTAGGTTCTAGGCTAGCTGCCAGCCCATCGAAAAGTGTAGATAAGCAGCGGTTACAAATGCATGACATCATGGAAATGGCGAGTAAAGTCACCCGAAGCTTCGTGAAACGTCCCGCTTATAAGCACTGGGTTTCTTCGGGCTCCTTACAACTCATTGATGCTCGTTGGTCTACTCTGAGTGACTGCGGGTTCGACCACAGACGAAAACTGCTACGTAGTGAAATTATCCAAAGCTTGTATGAGGACCCCGAAGCCAGGTGGTCGGGGCGTGCCAATGAGTTGGAAACAGCAGCTCCATCTGGTAACTGCCGGAGGCTCTTTCAACTCACTCGAGTCACTGGCAGCAAGACGTCTGGTGTGAGTGAAACAATCTGTGAGGGTGACGGAGTGCCAGTCACTGACATCTATCAATGTCTTGGACGACGGACAGAGTACCAATATTTATGTGTTCAAATAAATAAATAAAAATAAAAGATGGATATGCTCAATGTTGTATTTCTAAATTAGATGTTTTTTATAGATTACTGTATCTGTTCTGCTTATCAGTTTATATAGAGCGGTGTATGTTATCGTCGTTTCAAAAAACAAATCTATATCGTGATTATCAACTAACTATAATGACTAATTTCTATCCTTTAAACATAAACTGCAACATGATTCTTAAATACTGTCCTTGGCATCACAACTAGATATGGCGATTTTAGGGAGATTTTAGTTTGTTAGGACCTACGTTTTAAGCGCTGTTAGCCGGCGTGTTTTATAGGTTTCAGTATATACTTGGAATGAGGTTACAAAATGACACGTAGACTAAAGTAAACCTCGCTGATATATTAAGGTTTGTTTTTTGTCTTTAAGTGTACAAGTTCGTATAAACAGGCGTCACTCGACATTTTAGTTACAAAGCTTGCCACTGAGAATTTCTGAAGTGGTCATTCTATAAACTGGTGATTAAACCATATTTTTATTTAAACACAAGTTGTCACTCCCCTTAGTATCTTTTAGTCTGTTAAGATTCAAGTCTGTCAAAAGAATGTGACCATGAAAAACTGGTTGCGAAAACAACACATGTATTTCTGGTCAACCCAAAAACATTAATTGATGGTGGTTTGTACAGACGATTCAAAGATGCTAATCGTGCCCTCAAGCGAGTAAGCTTTGTTTTGTTGATTGTAAACCCTAAATTCTCATTGAACCGGCATTATCTGATATAATTTTTGTTCACAGAAACCTTTATCTTTCTAATTTCAGAACTATGATTCTCAAAACTCTGACTTAGCGTGGTTATTTGGTTCATGTATGTATGGTGAAAATATCCGATGTACGGCTGGAAATATCATCTTATTATTTGAACTACTACTGTCAGGACCTGTTTGCCCACTTAATACTGCTCTTTGGTTAGCTCTTGGACGGGTTTCCTTAGTGAATTCTCATAATGTTTCTTGTACATCTTATCCAAATTGTTTGTTTAATAACGACATTAACATTTGGAATACCAGTTGGCATGATTTATTTATCGCCTGGGCATCGCATCGATCACTTACAGGGAGCCAGTCTAATGAATGTGATCAGCAACACGTTCTTTCTTTCGGTCCTTTAAGTCTTATGGATTTTTGTCGAGTTACAATCAGGAGACATGTTTTAGCTGTCATAGGTAAGCTGCATCAATAGGTGCGTGTTGAAAATGTGTTGACCGAGAGATTGGTGGTTCATTTTCATGAATTACGTTTCTAATTACCGTTGTCTCTGAATGAGCTCATAAAGATGGACATTAAGATTCAGACGAATAATAAACAGAACACAATTGTACTACGTTGTTTGATTTTATGTATTTTCATGTTTTGATGTTACCTACTTACGTTTCCCTGTTTCCAATAATCTCAGGGATATCTAGAGTCACTGTAGATTCACTTTTTCGTCAAGTCCTACTCACTGCCTTCTCGTGGCCGGGGTGTTGTTTACAAAAATGAGAGGACGAAAAGCGAGTGTCCGGCGCTTTAACCGGATCCCAAACCAATGGTGCACATGGGCTCCAGTATCCTGCGGGAACAAATGGCGTATGAACCAATTCCTTGGTCACCGGCTACCATGAGACTGCATCTCCTCACGATGCTCCATTGCCTTGTGGGTTAGACCTTTAGGTCAAAGGCTTGGGGAGTGGCCCCCTAAGATAACCACCTGCTTCGGTTTGGGCACCCGGGCAGTATCTCAGCCCGCACACAAAAACACGATGAACTATCTACTTATGGAAAATATTCCTCTCGTTCCAAATAACAATCAAGTGACTCGCATTATTAGTACTATAATAATAATAATAATAATAATAATAATAATAATAATAATAATAATAATAATAATAATAACACTACGTCATTATTCACCCTCTTTTATACTTATACAACGGCTCGTCTTTGGTGGAAATTCGACTGTATCTAAACGTTCTCGAGTCACTGTCCGGTTAAAAATTGTATGTTACCACCGAATATGAGTACTGAAGCAGTTTTTCTGAAACCACGTGCACCATTCAAACTGGCTGCCTTCAACGTTCGCACACTTATGCAGGTCGGACAACAGATAGGGCTGGCTATATCTTTGGAAAGTCTTAATATTGATGTTTGCTGTCTATCCGAGACCCGTATTCAAGACTCTGGTGAAGTACTACAAATTCGCTCTCCATCTGTCACTTCAAAAGCTTGTTTTACGTGCGCTTATCCGGGGACCCTGTGGCATCTTCGCCTGGTCTTGCTGGCGTTGGTGTCGCACTGAGCACTAGAGCTGAGGTAGCACTAATCGATTGGATCCCCATTAACAGTCGGTTATGTGCTGTTAGATTAGAAAGTTCCATCAAAGTGAGAAGAAATCGGCGTGAGAAACGATGTCTTTTCGTCATCTCCGCCTATGCCCCGACAGATTGCAGCTCGGATGCAATCAAGGATGAGTTTTACCACCAGTTATCTGTTCTTCTCCAGAAAGTGCGTTCGACAGATATTGTAGTACTAGCCGGAGACTTGAATGCTCAGGTCGGGCGTCTAGGCACAGAAGAGAGTCGTTTAGGTTGCCGATGGGGACTCGTTGGTCGCAGGTCAGATAACGGGGACCGTCTACTGCAACTTTGCACAGACCACAACCTGTTTCTGGCTAGCACTAACTTTCGACACAGTCATCGCCGATGTGCCACCTGGCGTCCCCTTCTGCATCTCAAGCCTGGACTCAGATTGATCACATCGCGATCAGCTACCGCTGGCGTGGTTGTGTACAAGGCTGACGCTCCTTTTGGAGTACTACCTAGACTCTGACCATGCCTTGGTCCGCGCCAATCTTGCCTTACTTTTCAGTGGCCAACGAAGTGACCGCCATCAACGGATTGATGTTAGCAAGCTGGTTGCAACTTCTGTTGCAAGTAAGTATCGAACCGAGCTAGCCTCTAGGCTAGCTACCACTCCACCGAAAAGTATAGATGAGCATTGGTTGCAATTGCATGACGCCATGAAAATGGCGGGTACAGTCAGTTGTGGGTTCGCGAAACGTCCCGCTTATAAGCACTGGGTTTCTGCAGGTTCCTTACAACTCATTTAAGCCCGTCGGTCTACTCCGGGTGACCGTGAGTTTGACCATAAACGAAGGATGTTACGTGAGGAAATTGGGCAAAGCTTGCGTAAGGACCGAGAAGCCTGATGGTTGGAGCGTGCTAATGAGCTGGAAGCAGCAGCTGCATCTGGTAACTACCGGAAGCTCTTCCAACTCATCCGAGCCACTGGCAGCAAGAAGTCTGGTGTGAGTGAAATAATCTGCGAGGATGATGGGATGCCAATCACTAACACCCATCGACGTCTTGGACGATGGGCAGAATTTTTCGAAGGGCAGTTCAACTGGCCTGCTGCTCCGGCAACATCGGTCAGACTGTCCTGCCCTCCATGGCCGGTGACGACTGATCCACCAAATGAGGCGGAAGTCCGCAAGGAACTCCAACTCTTGAAGCGTTACAAATCACCTGGCCCAGATGACTTACCTCCGGCTCTTTTTAAAGATGGTGGTGACTTTTTGACTAAGGAATTGACGACGTTGTTTACAAAGGTTTGGGAACTAGAGAGTGTACCAACGTCAGGGAATGAGTCGATAGTTGTCCCTATCTTTAAAAAGGGTTCACGTCGTTCCTGTAACAACTATCGGGGGATAAGTCTACTTCCGATTGCGTCCAAGCTATTGGCTTCCGTCATACTTCGTAGGTTGTTCAAAACCCGAGAAAGATTGACTCGCGATGAGCAGGCTGGGTTTCGTTCTGGTCGAGGATGTATTGATCATATCTTCACCCTCCGCCAAATGTTAGAACACCGCCATACTTATCAAAGGCCAACAATCGTAGTGTTTCTTGACATCAGGGCTGCCTTCGATTCGTTGTACAGGACTGTTTTCTGGGATTGTCTATTGAAGAAGGGTGTGCCTGAGAAGTTTATTAACATCCTAAAAGCCCTATATACAAACACCTCAGGTAGAGTGAGGGCATACAACCACCTCTCTCCATTGTTCCATTCGAGCAGTGGGGTTAGGCAGGGTTGCCCAATCTCACCATTCCTCTTCAACTTTGCCATCGATGGCATTCTGGAAACAGCTCTGATGAATGTAAGTAATGGTGGTGTGGATCTGTTGCCTGGAGGACTTCTCGACCTTGAGTATGCGGATGACATTGTCCTACTGTGTGATAATGCCCAAGGCATGCAATCCGCACTTAATTAGTTGGCAATCAATGTCCGTAGGTACGGTATGTGCTTTGCACCTTCGAAATGCAAAGTACTTCTACAAGACTGGCAGGATTCTAATCCTGTACTCACTCTGGATGGTGAGCAGATAGAAATAGTCGAGAAGTTCGTGTATCTGGGTAGCTGCATAAGTGCTGGTGGGGGTGTGAGTGATGAGATTAATGCACGTATAGTGAAAGCCAAAGCGGCTTATGCCAATCTGGGCCACCTTTGGCGCCTTCGTGATGTTAGTCTGGCTGTAAAAGGTCGGATCTACAACGCGCCGGTGAGAGCAGTTCTGCTCTATGCTTGTGAAACCTGGCCTCTCCGAGTCGAGAACGTTAGACGACTCTCTGTGTTCGATCATCGCTGTCTCCGAAGGATTGCTGACATTCAGTGGCAACACCATGTTAGTAATGCAGAGGTTCGGCATCGTGTGTTCGAGCGCAGAGACGATAATGCAATCGGTGTCACCATCTTGAAACACCGACTTCGGTGGCTTGGACATGTTTTACGAATGTCGTCCCAGAGAGTTCCAAGTCGTGCATTATTTGCCGACTCTGGGACTGATTGGAAAAAGCGGAGAGTTGGTCAGTATATGACATGGTATCTTGGGATGAAAGAAAGCTGTAAAGGACTGGCTTCTGTTTGTCCTTCACGACTCCCCGGCTGGGGTCCGAGAGATGGTGCAACAGTGGCTAGAGACGTTATCAGATATGGCTCAGAATAGAAGCGAGTGGCGATCCTGCTGTAACCTTCTTTTACTTTCTTCATAAAAAGTGGTTGTGTCTCCCTTACCTGAAAGATTTCTTCTGATTGTACCTTTGCGTTCCCCCATTATTACCACTATTTTTTTTACACTACGTTACACCAATCTCTTCCTTATTGTTCTTTTTTACCCTCCTTACCTTTTTCTTTTTCCTTCTCTTTAAATTCTCCTTGTTTTGTGTGGCGCATATATATTAGCGCACTCTTGTACCAATATGTATGTGTTCAAATAAAATAATAAGACAAGTTGTTTTATGCCGTAATATGTTCCTAAATTTATTTATATTAAGGTTGTCAGTTACAGTAAGATATATCACAAGTTAAGGATAAGGTTGTATGTTGCTTATTTGTATGGGATATAGTCAATAAACAATCAAAGATTATATCATTATTCTTAGCGTATGAAGGGAATAGGCTGAAAGAAGGTATATTTGTTGTGAGAAGTTACATAGCATTTACATAATGCATATACATAGCCTTCAATCGTCCATTTGCATCTTGGTGTATTCTGACTTCTCGTCTGGTCTCAGAGTGTTCTGCCATCGCTGTGCTTTCGATCTAATGAAACTGTTCACTCTGTCTGACAGTCGTTGCAACTTCAATACCACTTCAGCTACATATTACTTACAAGCAACCCCGTGATTAGCGTCCACTACACTGGTATAACAGGAAGTCTTTTTAACTGGATAAACAAAATTCACATTTTGACCCAAACATACTACTTTTCCCGTTTCTGTATTGAAAAGGCATCATGAGGATTAAAAAATTTCTTACGCAGTTGGTCACTCTAGCAGTCCTTACTCTCGACCGAAATGCATTACCTTTGTGCATCAGAATAAATAGTGTCTTATAAAACCAGCTATTAGGAGGTAAGCTTTTTAATAATGTTTTTAATGGAAATATGCATGAATGAAGACAAATTAAAAACACTGCTAAGTTTTTCCTAAAACGTGCTCATGATCATGGAAAAAGCCTCACTGATACCCTTAAGTTTATAGATCGTTTGAATCGAGAGGGTTGGTTGCTGAATTTGAATTCAGAGATACCAAATAGGATAGTCTGTTAAAAAATTCCCTGGTTTTCATAATTTATGTACATCTAAAGTTATTTTAGTAATTGTTAAGAGGAACTATTTTTACTTATAATCATTCAGAGCATATCTCACACTGATGGATTGAAAGTACAATCAATTAAACAGGTATTTCTAGCTATAGAGCATATATTCAATAGATATTTAATCTTGTGAAACATTTAACAATTTTTTTCGGAAAATTATTGACTATGATGATTTTTTATGAAGTCAATTCCGTAGACTGACTAGTATATTTTAAAGTGATTCATCTGTTTACCTGGAAATCGAATTTGTAACCACCTACAATAGTAGTAAGTTTACTAACTTACTCTCCAACTAGTTTGTTAACATTTCATAAGAACATATTTTCGTTGTTATTCTCTTAAAGCATATTTCCATTATAAATACTCTTCTCATTTTAGACGTTCATAGACAAGCCTATAAAAAATCCAACTCTGTGAAATATTATAATTATGCTAGTCTTATTAAAAAGTTGCCTATTCCAGCAAAACTACGTGCTTTCTTGTCCTATTGTGATTTATGGCCGGATTTGGATAGATCTCAAGTCAAAGTCGTTAAAGGAAACCAATTTCATCGCAATCAAATAACAGATACTATGATTAACAATATATTTTATGAAAATATAGAGTTGTAAAAATTCTATTAATTATCCTGTTTTTATGCTTCATATCAGTCATAATTGTAACCGCAAATATCATTTTATTTTTAATTTGTTTGTTTCAGATCATAAAATTTTCTGACTTTTTCTGTTCTTCACCGCTATATTTTTTTAATATTGATTAATAAATTTACATTTTCCGATTACTGCTTATACTCTTTCTACCTTTACCACTACGGGATTTGAACTGATAACTGCATCTCTGTGCTAATGTGGTATGGCAACTCGAACTGATGTACGTACGTACGAAGTTCTACGTTGTTATTAACTGACCGATTTCCTAAAATTACTTTATTTTTATTTAGTATTATCTTTCGAAAATTTGATTAGATCTTAGTTTGAAATTTTGTTCATCAAACAGTATACGGTGTAACTTCATGTTAACCGTCAAACGGACAATAACCTAATCAACTGTATTGATAGAAAAAGCTTAAAATTAGCTAGGAGACTCCTAGGACTAAGTAATAGTCAAAGAATACATCATTTATTTCAAAATGAATTTCCTTACAAATTTAACATTTTGAATACGAGAATAATTTATATCATTCATTAAAATATTTTACTGTTAGTAGTGTGGAGATTCATTGAGTGATATCGTTCAAAATAGCATTCGACTAGTAAATGTTAACTGTTGGCTACTTATAAAACATTGATAGCAGCAAATTAGAGTTCGTTTATATAATTTGTAAGGCAGTTTAGGCTGGTATATCGTCGAAGTGTTGTTGATCATCGGATAAGAACTTAATTAAGCTTCATTCCCATTATGAACTAATACAATTATCAGTATTGGAAAATTTTCCCATGTGTTGGCCCATAAATTCTGACTGTAAGAACTGTTCAATAATCATGGATTTCCAGTCCCGTCCCAGGTGATAGTGATTTTTGAAGGATAACTATTAGCAGTTATTTCAAACAGTTTTACTATCATATTTTGATTTAACCTAACACGAAAAGTCGCCACAGCTTTTAGAATCAGTTAGGTAGTTTTATGATTTCTTCAGTTCGAGTGAATTATTCTGGTCCCAATTTTGTGACTGATTTTACATTAGGGGTTCTGACAAACATTTATTCAAACTGTCGAAGCGGGCTTTGGATATCCTCTACTTTGACAGTTTATTGAAATTTATTCAAACACGAATTCAGGCTGTTACGTCTTTAAAACAGAATTGAGTAGCTTACCAACATGTGGTTTAAAATGAGTAGTAATGCATTAGTTTGCTTAAAAAATAACCCTTCATGAATGTTACTTTAGAGATTAATCGGTATTTACATTGTGTATGTCAGTATGAAACATGTACAAAATTCAAGGATATCTGTAAATATAATTTTTTATGTGTTAGTATGACTTTGGTTTCTGAATTTTCAAAGATACCAGTATTCACTATAGAGTAGGTAATTTTCCAAGTGTATTGGTAAGTCCAAATGTTTGACGAAATAAGCGTAGTTGACACCTGATGAAAGTAATTTTTCAAAAAGAAAATTTATATATTATGACAGCACATGTACAACTTGATGAATAATCCTAGCAAAATTTACTTTCACACATCAATGTCATATATTTGAGATATTACTTAGTCCAAATTATTCTACATAAGTGCAATAGTGAATATGATTTGTTCTTGAAAAAAAAAGTATAAATTGACTCGCTGCTGTAGTTGTTCATTAACATTTGTTTCCTTACAATATATTAAATTATCATTATGCAGATATCTTAAAATAATGAGAAGCAACTATAGTCATGAGCAAAGATAAATTTGTAATTTGAGCACAATTTCTCATCAACTAACATTGATGTTCATTTTAGGTTTTTTAGACCAGCTGTGTTCGAATATTGTCAGGTTTTGTATCCATAATGGTGATTTTTATACAAAAAATCTCTCCTTGTAAATATGAATCAGCACTTGGAAGTCAAGGAGTGTAACAACTCACGAACTGGTTCACGTTTTTATGAAGACAAATATGTAGTTATCACTCTAAAATGACGAATACGTAGTCAGAATTAATAGAAATCGGTTTACAAGATGTAACTGTAGGAAAGCGTAAAAGTATTTGTATATAGTATAAATATTCATACCTCTGAATAATAGCTAATAACTATTAATCAACGTATGATTGGTAAAAAAATATGCCTAAGATGAAATCGCAAATTTTATGTAAGTACATAGGGAGAGGACAAAAACAATGAAAGCTGTGTGTTCAAATGGTTATAATATCAAGTCAAATGAAATTCGTCCTTGGAAATCTAGTTTGAAAAGACGGAAATGAAACAATCTTAAAATTGTATGCAGCAAAGGGTGGGTAGAGAAAACGTAATTGTTTTTGTTTTTAAACAACGGTTATTTTCACGAAAAACGAACAAAATATGCATATTTTATTTCCACTACATTTCAGGATTTTTATACACGTTATCGAAAAAGTGTATTTAGTCAACTAAAACTCATCTATATAATGAAGAAGTTTCTGAGAACTATGATTGTTATATAAATTTGTACGAACCTTCATCTAAACTTGAAGGAATAGTTTCATAGTAGCTGGGGTTGTTTATTATGTTTACCAAATTGCCCTTTGTCTATCTATTGTTACCACATTTTTGGTTAATTTAGTTCATTTAGGGCTCTTTAATAATATAAGCATGCTTTCAAAATAAGAAAGTGCTAACAGATGTCACATTCGAAAAATCAAGGAACAACGAACATTAGTGTATCGAAACACCACCTTTACAGTATGCCTATAAAGTTATTACGCTGTTGGGATCAAAATATATAAGTTGAAACTTATAATTTGAAGTAAATTCAATAAACAAAAGTAAACAAAGAAACTGTTTATGCACTGTATAAATGATTGGCTACATTGCTCAAAATTGTTGAACTCGAGAAATTTTTGTCAAAGTGTTTTACTAAAAATGTATGAACGTTGATATTATTTGACTTGACTTTATGATATTTGGGCGTTAGACGACTGTGCATAGATTCAAAATTTACTTTCCCTCTGTTTGAGTCGATTCTATTGAATACATCAATCAAAACACACGCAGAATAAACTAGATAATTCATTTTAGTATTGATTGTTTGAATTTTCCCATTCATGTTTAGGACTGTAATTAATCAGTTTTTCATTAACATAAGTGCATTCTGTACGGATTGCATCGATATTACTTTGCGTTACAAGCATTATAAGCAAAGATGGATAAGCTAAGTAAATAAGGCGATGGTGTTCGAAGCGAATGGACCTGGGTTCGAGTCCCAAATAAGACGAAACGCACATGCTAGATCAAAATGCTAGCCACCATCTATCTCTGGTTATGTCTGTTAGATGGATTGCTTTGATCTAGTTAGTGGACATCACCTATTGGTGTCAACAGCTTCCGAATTCTGCCGTTAAGAAATATGTATCACATAGAAATACCTAAGACCTGTTTTGTGACACAACTGATTGTTCAAATCAATCATATTCATTAGGGTATATATCATGATGAATTTAACGCTTATGTTCTAATATCATATAAAGTGACCAGTTTGCGGCATGAAATATAGCTGTGTTAGTTTTAGACCTGTTGTTTTACTATGATAGTCTGGATAGACCCTGAAAGTTGGTCCAAATCCGCGACCTGGAACATTATTCAAACATCTCAAAATAGTAGTCAGTGAAGATCATGATTTTGTTTTTCACTACATTCTTCAAAAACGTAAAATGGACTTTTTTACCTGGATGAAACCTGCTTTGAATATTTTGTTAGTTGAATTGTCTATTTTAATAAGCACTATTCTCGTTTGTTTATATATCTGATTTATTATAAGACTTTTGTGGCTTATATTTTCTCACACTGTTGTTGTTCGGTTTTCTATGGGGTATTTTTGAGCGTCCTGTTGTACCAAGTTTATTAAGCAGATAATAAACTACAAAAATTCTCGTTAAGGAAAGTGATTTATTTGAAGCACTACAATAAGTAGCGTTAGGACACACCTGCTTCTTGGACTGATAACGATAAATTTTCTTCAGTAATTGCCAATTACCTTAATGTATCCAACATGATTACTTACTTACTTACTTACGCCTGTTACTCCCAATGGAGCATAGGCCGCTGACCAGCATTCTCCAACCCACTCTGTCCTGGGCCTTCTTTTCTAGTTCCATCCAATTCTTGTTCATTTTTCTCATGTCTATCTCCATTTCTCGGCGTTATGTGTTCTTTGGTCTTCCTCTTTTCCTTTGACCTTCAGGATTCCATGTGAGGGCTTGTCTTGTGACGCAGTTGGGTGCTTTCCTCAATGTGTGTCCTATCCACTTCCAGCGCTTCTTCCTGATTTCTTCCTCCACTGGGATCTGGTTTGTTCTCTCCCACAGTACGTTGTTGCTAATAGTGTCCGGCCAATGGATCTGAAGTATTTTGCGTAGACAATTGTTAATAAACACCTGTATTTTCTGGATGATGGCTTTTGTAGTTCTCCAGGTTTCTGCCCCATACAGTAGAACTGTCTTGACATTTGTATTGAAAATCCTGACCTTGGTGTTGGTTGACAGTTGCTTTGAGTTCCAGATGTTCCTCAGTTGTAAATATGCTGCTCTTGCTTTGCCGATCCGCGCCTTCACATCTGCATCAGATCCACCCTGTTCATCAATGATGCTGCCCAAATACGTAAAGGTTTTTACATCTTCCAAATCTTCTCCGTCAGTTGTGATTGGATTGGTGCATTCTGTGTTGTATCGGAGAATCCTGCTTTTCCCTTTGTGTATATTGAGACCTATTGCTGCTGCCACACTGTTTGTCTTCTCCTGCATCTGTTGTTGCGTTTGGGATAGAAGGGCCAGATCGTCTGCGAAGTCTAGATCATCCAACTGCATCTTAGATGTCCATTGTATCCCGCGCTTTCCTTCAGACGTTGACGTCTTCATGATCCAGTCGATCACCAGGAGAAAGAGAAAGGGTGAGAGTAAGCAACCTTGCCTGACACCGGTCTTCACTTTGAACGACTTTGTCAACTGTCCTCCATGCACGATTTTGCAGTGTAATCCATCATATGAGTTCTGTATGATATTGACTATCTTCTGAGGCACGCCGTAGTTTTGAAGATGTTTCCATAGTGTTGTTCTGTCCACGCTATCAAATGCCTTTTCGTAGTCAATGAAGTTGATGTAGAGTGATGAATTCCATTCAATTGATTGTTTCACAATGATCCGTAGAGTTGCGATTTGGTCTGTACACGATCTATCCTTACGGAATCCTGCCTGTTGGTCACGAAGTTGGGCGTCTACGCAGTCCTTCATCCTGTTTAACAATACCATGTTGAAGACTTTTCCCGGTATTGAGAGAAGAGTGATGCCCCTGTAGTTATCACACTTGCTGAGATCGCCTTTCTTCGGTATTTTGATCAGAAGTCCTTCTTTCCAGTCTGTTGGTACTTGTTCCTCATCCCAAATCTTATTGAAGAGAATGTGGAGTATCCTTGCAGTTGCCGCTACGTCTGCTTTTAGTGCCTCTGCTGGGATGTTGTCCGGTCCTGCTGCTTTGCCACTCTTGATTTGTCTGATGGCCATGCTGATTTCTTCAATTGTTGGTGGGCCAACATTGATTGGGAGGTCCGTGGGTGCTGCTTCGATGTTGGGTGGGTTCAGTGGGGCTGGTCGATTCAAGAGTTCTTTGAAGTGTTCTGCCCACCTGTTTTGTTGCTCTTCAATGTTGGTGATTACCTCGCCTTCCTTGCTTTTCACTGGTCGTTCTGGTTTGAGGCGATTGTCGTGTCATACAATTGTCTCATGTTTCCTTCTCTTGCAGCCTTTTCCGCCGTCGTTGCTAAATCTTCCACATATTTACGTTTGTCGGTTCTGATGCTCCTCTTCACTTGTTTGTTTATTCCCGTGTATTCAGCTTGTGCCTTGGCTTTTTCTGCTCTTGTTCGGCTGGTATTGATCGCTGCCTTCTTGTTCCTCCTTTCTTGAATCTTATCCAGTGTACCAACAGTGATCCATTCCTTGTGGTGGTGCTTCTTGTGACCCAGGACCTCATGACATGTTGAAGTGATTGCCTCTTTGATTCCCTTCCAGTTGCTCTCCACAGTAGTTCCTTCTCCATTGAGTAGATCATGAAAGGCCTGGAACTTGTTGCTGAGGTCTATCTTGAATTTGTTGAGTTTGTCAGTATCCCAAAGAAAACCCGTACTAGAATCCTGTGATGTTGTCCGCCCCGCTGTCCAGTGCTTCTTGAGTTTCAATTTCATCTTGGCGACCAGTAAGTGATGATCTGATGCTATATCAGCTCCTCTCTTGGTTCTCACGTCCTCTATAGTCCTCCTGAACGTTTTGTTGATGCAAATATGGTCGATTTGGTTTTGTGTAGAGTGATCCGGTGAAGTCCATGTGGTTTTGTGTATGCGTTTATGTGGGAATATGGTGCCGCCTATGACCAGCTTATTGAAGGCACATAGATTTGCAAATCTCTCACCATTTTCGTTTCTTTCTCCCAGTCCGTGTCGTCCCATGATGTCTTCATATCCAGTGTTGTCCGTTCCAACCTTGGCGTTGAAATCTCCCATCAGAATGGTCAGGTCCTTTGTTGGGCACTTCTCGACTATTAACTGCAGCCTATTGTAGAATTGATCTTCAGCGTCTTCATTGTAGTCGTTGGTAGGTGCATAGCATTGGATGATGTTCATTGAAATGCCCTCTTTCTTTGTTTTAAACGAGGCTTTGATGATCCTTGGTCCATGAGATTCCCATCCTATAAGCGCATTTTGCGCTTGTTTGGACAGCATCAATGCAACTCCTTGTGTATGTGGTGCATTTTCTTCTTCATGGCCGGAGTATAACAGGAGCTCTCCTGTAGTTAGTCGTTGTTGTCCAACTTGTGTCCAATGTGTTTCACTGATCCCAAGTACCTCTAGGTTGTATCTTCTCATTTCTGCAACAATCTGGAAGGCTCTTCCGGTGTCCCACATTGTACGAACATTCCATGTACCTAAATAAATGGTTGCTCTGATTGTCAGAGGGGGCATCGGCCTCGTGACTTCCGAAGGAATTCGGCTTTCATCATGAGGCGTCATAGTTTTTCTAAAAGAAGACTTTCTGACTCCCAGGGCAGAGTTTAAAGAGTTCGAATAATTTTTTCTGGTTAGCGTTTTTTTAGCGAGTTAGTTTTCTACGGGATGGGGACGCTAACCCCATGCCCAACCCTCCTCCTTTATCCGGGCTTGGGACCGGCAGTAGCCCCCGGAGGGACTCCGGGCGGAGTTATCCAACATGATTAGGAAGTAAAATTTAAAGGAGTGACATTATTATTGCAATTTAGCCGTAATTGTCTACTGAGTCGGTGTTTCGTTCAACAACATTTTGATATTAATTAAAATATAAGAACTTGTACAACTTCACATAGAGGCAAATAGAAATGATTTTGTCCAGGGCATTTTATTAGCGGGGAGTATAATTTCAATGACCAGTAAGTTAAGATTAAATGTCCAAATCTACATACATAAGAAAAAAGTATTGATAAAAGGATATTGATTGGTAATGTTGGGAGTGAGACAGTTGCCACTAATGATACTGGGTAGTGAATTTGCCAAATGACGAATTGACTGAAGTATGAAATTTGGTGCATTGAGTTCCCAATTTAGTGGTCTACAGGTTAGACGGTTACAGTCAGACATGGAAGTTTTGAGTTCAACAATTGACAGGATCATAGTCGCACACAGCTATGGAATTCCACACTAAAATGAAAGGACTATCTATTGCTTCTTGTTTGTTAAAAGTACTATAATTGAGGTTAATCAGTGATGAAAATCAACTACTAGATAATGACTAATATCCATTTTTTTTTAACTCGGAGTTAGTTGAAAAGATTATAATTTCTAAGATAGATTCACTTTTATATAAATGGTATCCTAATCATTAAATATCACTTTAATGAGAAATACCGGTAATAATATTTTTTTTTCTTCAAAATACCTGTTTGTTTTACTGCATATCTTCTCAATGAAATACGACAAATAGCTTGTAATTCAAATGGTTGTTGAATGTACATGTAAGTATTGATGTCATTCCATTTGATATTCTTTTTATTTTTAATTACTGTACGATAAAATAACCACGTATAAAATAATCTATTCCATATTTCTTCCCATTTATGCGTTACTGTCATATGTTCAGAAAAAATAGTTAAAAAATGCAGTTCCATAGCATATCGGCATTTATCATCTAATGTTCTATTATAATTTTCATAATATTTCTTAATATCATTTAATATTTTACGTATTTCATTTATATCTGATAATATTGTAGGACAAATTTCTGGAGTTGCAATTATCAATTCAAAAAGCAATGATAAATTATGAACTGATCTATATTGACCAATTATTCTATTGTTCAGGTATTCAACTGCACTACCAGGCATAACATCATAGTTACTCCAATTGAAAAGCTATTAAATTTTTTTAAAAAAATGATTAAAACTCAAAATTTCATCAAGTAAACAGGCATTCTGTTCTCGGTCATTCACAAAATATAATCTGTACGTATGTACTCCAGTTCAAGTTGCCATTCTCTATTAACATAGAAATATTGTTAGGCCAAATCCCAGATTAGTAGAGGTAAGGACAATATCAGTGGTGATTAAAAGGACAAGACATCGAAGATACGATTCAAGAAAATATGAATTAGTGAAATAAAAATACAAAGAAATGTCATGAGGAATTTACAACCTCAGTATTTGAGAGAAGACAAAAAATAGATGCACCTGCTCAATTGCAAACTATTTTGAGTCATGTAATTCAAAGTCTCTAACTAATAGTTACGATAATCATGCTGACCTCAACCAGATAGTCTGTATTTATTAACATAGCCTAGTGGAATTATCAGTGACTTCATGAACTGATGGCATGTTCTGTTTTGTCCGCCCCTAGCTTTCTTCCAGCCTGCTCCTGCACCAGAAAACAATGCCCGTAGAGGTAGGGGGTGGTTGAACATACGTAACACATATTCCACCCACTTCAGTTGATAAAGATTCACTACTTTCAACCGATTGTCTATCTTTGCCTAATACTATATTCTTAATCCAAGCATTGTTTACTCCATGGTCTCGAAATACACGAGTAACGCTTCGTAGACACCTATGATCGAATCCTGTTCTGTTCTATTAAACTTATATAATTCATAATTCTCAAACTTATTTCAAAGTTGTACATTAATTGATAGAGTACACATCCAATATAAACGATATTATTTGTGATAAAAGTGAGACAAACTCCGTGAATCATTATGGGGACAAGTAACTCAAAGGGGTTTTATTAAATTGTTAGTAGCTCATACCCATAATTCTGCTGGATGTTCTCTGTGAAATAAAAAATACGGCAGAATCAGTGGTTTTAATTAGTAGCTCTTTTGAACAGATCCAGTGACAGATATGTATGGAATGGATTTTAAATTATTATTTTCAGATCATATGTTCATACAGCCTGAAGGGAAAGATAAACCTGGATAAAGTAGATAACGGTGTTTATTAACCAATACGTTTAGGAATGACTTAACTAATAAAACATTGAGTAGTACCTCAATACAATTATAATTCCAATAGTTGAGATCATGAGTCAGTTGAAGCTAGACCACCATGGGAAACCTGGAAGCACTGGACAGCCGTTTCGTCCTAGTATGGGACTCCTCAGAAGGGCTCATCCACGAGTCCGCCTCTCGAGATTCGAACCTAGAGCCTATCAGTCTCGCGCGAGAGTACTTAACCACTAGACCACTGAGTCGGCATTCAACTTCAACTAATCCAAGGAATTGAGCGACACATCCACCAATGTCTTCAGTGAGTTACTATCTCACAACAGACCCGGTTAACTTTCGTAATTTGCCATTAAAATTTGACCAGTGAAAAAGTTACTTTTTATGCTGAATAATAAAGTAAATATTATCGATGTGACACAATTTAATATTATTCTTGTTGTATTATATTTGCCAGAAAGGATCAAATAAGTATTTGAGACTTTTCATTAAAACGTAGTATATATCGAACAATTTAATTGTTAATTAAGAACTTGATGGTTAACCATTCATCTCATCTATTTATTTTTTTTATATTATCAATAGCCTGTTAAGAAAATGGAATAAAAATTATAATTTTCGAAAATTTACAAATTTGATTCTAAACAAATTAATCTATTTTCAGAAGGGGTTTTGTGGAGATTTTAGTAATTTCAGTAGTTAAAATCATGTTCTAGTGAGAAGCAGTGTCCAGTGGAGTTCAACCAGGTCTGCTGTGAGATATCAGCCCACTGAAGACAATGGTGGATGTGTCGCTCAATTCCTTGGATTAGTTGAAGTTGAATGCCGACTCAGTGGTCTAGTGGTTAAGTACTCTCGCGCGAGACTGATAGGCTCTAGGTTCGAATCTCGAGAGGCGGACTCGTGGATGAGCCCTTCTGAGGAGTCCCATACTAGGACGAAACGGCTGTCCAGTGCTTCCAGGTTTCCCATGGTGGTCTAGCTTCAATTGACTCATGATTTCAACTATTGTAATCTATTTTCATTATCTAAATTTTTGAATAAGTGAAGAATAAAAACAAATATACTGAAATGCATTGATTAAAATAATTTACTACTTACCTCACTATAAGAAAATGGTTCTGTAATGAATGCTTGTGGATAAATTAAAAGCGATGAAACTGATCGGAGTGAGAATTCAGGAGTAACAAAAAAATTTTCTGGTGAATTTGCTGCCATTATATATTGCAATTTAAAACATCCTTGTTGTTCAGCTAGTTGCATAGCACTTTCCCCATTTTTATTCACGTAATATGGACTCCACATATATGGTGGATTGATTAAGATTTGAATACAAGCGGAAGCATGATATAAAACTGCAAGCTGAAGACAAAGAATTTCATAGTATGCTTAGATTTTGTATGTAATTTTATGGCTATTATTTACCTTTTTCTTAGTCTATATGATGTGGTTTGGTGGAGATTTGTAGAAGGTATTCATCGTAGACTAATCTCAGTCGTAGTGTTACTGAAAACCAGAGAGCGTTGGCCAGTTGTTTTGCCCTAATATAGGACTCCTCTACGCTACGACACTCATTTTAATAGTAACTGAATTTTGGATAAGCTCCTGAATTTTCAGTGAAAAATTATAGCTCATGGAGTTCGTAAATAGCTAAATTGTCTTCAGATCCCTTTAATGATCTCGCTTTATTGCATATTTATTGAAGTTCAAAACCTGTAGCATTGAACGTAAATCCAGTGGTTTGACTGTCTAAGCGTTTGTCCAGGTCTTGAATCCGATCTATGGCAAGGTCGTGACTATATATTACTGAGCAACCCCATACTATGATGAGACAGTAGCCCAATCTTTTCTCATTTTTAGTGACAGCCCAACTGAGATTAGTTTGTAACGAACACCTTTAACAAATTTTCAAGAACATGTAAACTACAATGAATTCACTGGAGCTTTCAAAAACATGTAATGTTGATCGCTTTTTTTATATATGTGACTATAGAAGCACGAAAGATGACCGAGTCTATAATTTCATACATGATTAAAATACTTCCTTGAATATCAACAAAATTTGGTTAATTGGATATTAGAGCTGACTATCACAATTGTATCAAGGTGTAACATATATTACATTGTTAAACATATAGAAAAGAAAATTATTGTTAAACGAAACATTGTCAACAACCATATAGTTTAATCTTCTTAAAACTTCTATAAAAATCTGCACTACTTATACATCCTTGAAGTAAATGTATACAAGATCCATTATCCCACACCAAAGTGTATATTCATATGCAATCCTTAAAAAGTTTCAATGTAGTTTAATTTATTCGCCAAAATAGTCGAACTAAAATGTTAACCAGACTAAAATTGGTAGTAGTACCAATAACAGACATTAAAGTCTAGTTTTACTAACGTTTAAACTAAACGATCTATTGATACAAAACAAAATTTCTCGATAATCAAACTGAGAGGGTTAAACGATTATATAGTTAGTTTTTAATGTTACAGGTTTAGCTAATCCCAGGTTTTACCGCAGTGATCTAAACCAGAATTTATTTTTCACCGGTAAGTGGTAAAAGTAAGTCAGTGAATTTTAATTGTGATTGCTGATTGCTGAATATCTATTACGTGGTAAGCTGTATACATAACCAAATCAAGAAATATATATGTTTAAGGTCAAATAAAATCAATAAATATGAAATCGATCGTAAAAGAAGAGATAATATACACTTTCATTATCAATATTAATAGAACAAAAAAAATCCACATTACTATGAGAATTTTGTTTTATTATTAAGTGGTGTATACTTGTGCTTACGGAACCCGAGAGGCTGGAAAAGTTAAATTCTCAGATGAGTTAATAGTTATAACAAAATTCAATACAGTGAATTAAAAATTATTTTTTTAAACAACTATAAACCATTTATGATAAAATAAAAACATCCATCAATCAGTTTTACTTATAAAAGTACCAGAATCGATTTGTTAAAAAGATTCATTTAGGATATATGATCAAGTGAATTCCATTGAAACTATCAGTTGCTATATTGTGAAACTTGTCTACATTGTCAAACACATGTGAAACGAAAGTCATAATCTTATCATATACTTGCATTGAATCTTTCTCAGTAAAAAGAAATACTGGTATAGCTATAATAATAGAAATGAACCGATCAAAATCAAGAGTGTGTTTCGGTTTTCTGTGGAAAGTCCAAAAGTGAATGACTTGTATTTTGTATCACGTAAAAAGAGTAGTGAGGGAACTTGTTTATGAAAGTCAAGACCCATAAAATCATTGAGAAAAATCTTATTTCGTGATCATAGAGTGAAAATGATTGTGTGAAACACTGCAAATGACTACTTCCTATATATATATATATATATATATATATATATATATATATATATATATATATATATATATATGTAGATAATACTTTAGTCAACTAGTTTTTGTTTTAAATTACTTTGTTTATAGTAACTTGTCATGGTAATTGCGGTAAACTGAATAATAGACACTCAAGTGTACTTATAAAAATTTTGTAGGCAATGATGAATTTTCTGGAAAACTGTATATAGCTTTGAGAACAACTTAGAAAGAAACTCTTTAAGGTGAATATATTTGCTCTGAGATAAATGGAGTAAGGTAGCGATATTATGACAATATTAAAATTGAATTACCGATCATAAGTTTTTAGAAAAAATGACAAACTGTTTTAAACCACCATAGTCCAATAGGTTTCACTTTGTCTAGTATGCAATACTTCTTATTTATAAACAGACACTGTTTATTGAATGATAAGTTACATCAAAATTATAAGGTGATATTAAGATTGCTGTATCCTCCTCCTTAAATGAAAGGTCAAACGAATTCCATTTTGTTTTTTCGCCTCGTCATATATGTACTTGTCATTTCTTAGGATTTTCTTCTAGGTTCTCGATGGATTACAAATATGAAATTATTTGATACATTAGGAACTATGAAAGACTAAAGTACTAGTTGGTGATTAATAACAGTAGTTGAGGGAAGAGACAAAGGTTATTTCGACTCCAATATGGGGTCGTCCCCATATCATAGTTACATAAAAATATCTTTCTGAAATCCTATTTAACAAATGATAGCAAAGTTTTATCATTGCACGATACTCAGTTAAAAAAAATGAAAGAAAAAACCTAACAAATATCTATCGAAAAAGGGACTTACATGCAATAAGTTTTCATATCCAAGATCTGTATGCTCAAAATCAAACAGTTTGTTTTCTATTTCGTTACATTTATTATTGTCAGTGGTATTTAAAGTAGCGGTATCTTGACTAAGATTATTTAATACTGCTAGCAATCGATTTGCATCATCCTTCTTTATAATCGATTTTATGAGTGTTAGGAACTCAGGTTTATTATCGAAATTATTGAAAACATTTGAAGAATCCGTCATAGTGTAAAATGAAGGGAAACATGTAAAACTAAGTGAAAAACGTTGAAATACACGTTCACGTAGTGGAAAAATCACTTCTTTAAAAACTTTTGTCTCTATAGTTTCATAAATATACTATCGAAAATGTCTAACAAACCAATAAGAATAGATTAAGTGTTTCTTTTCTTGTCTCTTATTTTACGAATGACCCTATCACGTGATCAGTTATTTGATGACTTCCACTAAATATAACGATTTTTTGAATGTACTTTAAAACACAAATACAAGTGGTTATGCCTTATGTAAATGTACTGTTCAGTTAAAACAGTTTTAGCATCTTTCAGTAATTTAAATAATATACATATAAACTGATGTCTACAATCTGGGGTCCATGTTAGACAATATTTTATGGGGACATCGTCGTTACAAGGGGAAGTGTAACTGAATGTTAGTTACTTGTGAAATTTTTTCTTTGCTTATTCATATATTGACTAACAAGTAACTATTCAGAGTTATATTGTTCTGATTAAACAAATAACATTAATTTCCTGATAAATATTCGCCAAGTTAGTCATTTTATTTCCTGAAATCTAATTCGTTGAAGTAATTGAGTAATATAGATACAATTATTTCGTCGTAGTAACTTTGAATATTTGAGTGCGGAATTATATGTACATAAATTTGAGATGAAAATTTGTAGCTCATGTGGGTGATTTTGGTGTTTTTTTCTCTGAGCTGGATGATTTGTTTGTGGTGCTTTCATGGTTCTTCTGAACGACATCATCAGCACGATCTTCAAGTAGAAGTGAAGTGTTCAAATTTCTCTACATATGGCTGACAGCTTGCCCAGTAGACCTCGATGTTGATTGGTCCTTGTTGACCTTTAGTTTGTCATTGTTTACTTCTTTATTTTGGTTGTACCTCCCATTGGTTTGATTTTTGGTCCTATATTTGTTCATAATTTTTCTGATTGGTTGGTAAATTGGGTCGATTTAAATGTGTTTGTTGATTGCTGATTAACCTGAGTGCCAAGCTTCTAAAAATTCTCTAGCGTTTTTAGAATTGCCTCTATCCAAGATCTCTACATTCTTCCAGTCGAATGTGTGTCCACATGCATTGATGTAAGCGAGGATATGTCATGGCGTTTGACCACGAATTGATGTTCATGCAGGCGAAGATAAAGGGAACATACACTTCGTCCGAAGTAGTGTATTTCGCAGTTGGAACAATTTATTTTGTAGATGTTCGGTTTTTCTTCTATCGTCATTTCATCCTTTGGTTTCAATAGGATTGATTGAAGTGATTTCGTTGGTTGTCTGCTACACCTAATCCAAGAAACTTCAACAATCTCGTTGTAATTTCTAATATGCCTTTTGTATATAGTAAGATGATCTGTTTGTGAATTTCTGTGCTTGACTTTGTTTCAGATGATGCCTTTGGCTGATATTTTTTGACGAAATTGATTCGATAGCCGTTCTTCTGAAAGGTGGAAATCAGGTGTTTTTTTTATTTTTTCGCGTTGCAAGTGTGTCCCCGCGTTCTTGAATAAAGCTTGTACGCAGATGATTTTGTGAGTTCTTGGGTTGTTGCTACTGGAATTGAAAATTTGATCTGTGTGTCTCAGCCTCAGATAAACTTGAGTCTCTATTTTTCCTATGTCGGTTCTGGTGATTAACACATTCAAGAATGATAGTTTTTTGTTTGGCTCCTGTTTTATCGTGAACTTTATGTCATCGAAGACGTCGTTGATCAGTTTGAAGGTGTTTCCCAGCTCGTCCTTTTTGACGATGACGAATGTGTCGTCCACATAACGAATCCAAATCATTGGCTTGATCACTGATAAGATCGAGGTTTCCAGTCTATTCATCGCTGCTTCTACAGTAAGTCCTGATATTGGTGATCCCATCGGTTTTCCTTTCGTTTGTCCGTAGATTTAGTTGTTGAATTAGAGGTTTGTTTGAGCATAAACCTATGAGTTTTAGTAAACTTTGACTTTGGAGCTTCGTGTACTTTGGCAGATTTGTGTCGTTGGTGGAAAGCAGGGATAGTTTCCTTTGCTAAGCTTGGTTCAACTGAGGTGAGTAAAGCTATTACAGCGACGGATATCATCAGTTCTAAATTGTTGATTTGAATGTCCTTAGGCTTATCCGGGAATTGTATGGGAGAATTGATGGAGTGGTTGGATGAAACCACTGAATGTTTCAGTATCGGTGAATTTTCTCTTGACAAATTGTATGTTGGGGTTCCGGGAAGTGATACAATTGGACGTAGTGGGATGATTGGTTTATGTATTCTCGGCTTACCGTATAATCGAGGGAGTACTGAACCACTGGATTTCATTCCCGATTGATCTTGCTTTGACAAGCTTGTTTAAAGTCCTTGAGATTTGGTTATCTAAACTTTTGACTGGATATGTATCCATTGATTTGTATACGTTCTTATGCTCAAGCAGTTCCTCGGCTTTCCTAACATATTATTCCCTGTCCATAATCACCGTAGTGCGTCCTTTGTTCGCTGGGACTATGACAATATCTTCTCTAGTCCTGAGTTTCTTTAAGGCTTTTTGTTCATGTGAGGTGTTGAGTGTTTCCTTTCCTCCGCCGAGTTAGCGGTACTATGGTTTGTCTTATTTCCTGTCGAGTTTCTTCACTTCTTCCGATGAAAGCTCCACGATCAAACCATCCAGCTCAGAGAACAAAACTCCACCAAAAAATGTATATTAACCCATGATATTCAGGAATGCCCCCAAATGCCCTGGTATGGCCAAGAGTGGGAAGGGCCCACCCTACCTCTCGAAATGCTCTCACATTGTCACGCGTACACAGCCTCTGCGAGGGAAGTCCTACTCACTGCCTTCTCATGGCGGGGGTTTTGTTTACGAAATTCAGAGGACGAAAAGCAAATGTCCGGCACTTTAACCGGATTCCAAACCAATGGTGTACATGGGCTCCAGTATCCTGCGGGAACAAATGGCGTATGAACCAATCGTTGGTCACCGGCTACCATGAGACTGCATCTCCTCACGATGCTCCACTGCCTTGTGGGTTAGACCTTTAGGTCAAAGGCTCGGGGTGTGACCCCCTAAGGAAACCACCTGCTTCGGTCTGGGCACCTGGGCAGTATCACAGCCCACACACAAATAGAATGAAATTTGTGTGGCGCATATATATATATGGTGCCCCCTTGTAGCAATATTTATGTGCTCAAATAAAATAATGATATAAATGATATTCGGGAATATTCTCTGACGAGTTGTCTTAGAATAATTTACTTTCTTAGAATAAGGCTTTGATGTGTTGCGTTTCGCTAATTACTTGTTGACCACAGAGAAAAGATCATTAATACAGTCCCAATAACATTTAATTATTGGGTTCAAATGAGAATAAAGATCTAAGTTATTTCATTAGAATCAAATGAATATTCGCTAATTTTGATTATTCATAGCTTTCAGAACCGATAAAATTAATCTTCAAGAAAAATTAGGTTTAGAGTTCATGAGACAGAAAGATTTATGTTATGACGGACAACTCTAGATAACCTAGAATAATTAACTAAACAAATTATATATATTTTCATTTGACTAGGCAGTGCTGATTATTGGTAATGCGAATTCTTTAACTATTTATGCCACACTCAGTAGTGACAACTCAAAGTGTGGCGAGATTTAATTAAATAATTTACGCTTAGATGTGTTATAGTCTTGTTTATTGTAATATTGTGAACGCGAACAGATGACGTTCATTCTCACGGTATTTTAACTTAAGTTATACATTCCAAATACAATTGACAGTTACAGTTTCCTACATTCACTCAATAATGTATCACTACTAAGGTGGTGCTGAAAAGTTTCCAGAATTTATATATCTTCAGTATCCAAATATTTTGAAGACCTCAAACTGTACTTTGAATCCATGATTAGCAGCGTTAGTTTCTCAAACGATTTGCTAAAGTCGTTTCAAGTAGATTTTTTGGACTCAATCGCGACCAGTCAAACAAAATGCAACACACTCCTTTTTTCAAACTGAAAGTAAGATAGAGTGAACATTTTAAATAACACATTGTGTTAGACGGAACAGGTACGAACTCAATTCAAATCAGTCTATAGACCAAAGGAATGATTTATTAAGGTAATAGGAAAATCCAAATGAAAATTTAACAGATAAAAACTACTAAGTTGAGGTGTGTTCTTTTTTAAATGTTCTGACTGAAGTGATTTAACCAGAATATCAGACTCTTTCACATTAAGAATTGAGACACCTAATGTCTTATTGGCGAATTATCCTGACTGTAAAAAAATATTTACAGATTAGGGATCTAGTCCAATTCCACAAATCGAAATAATGTCACATTCTACTTATAAATTTTCCATAGTTAAGAGTAAATTCATTCCAGCATTACCCTTCATAGATTAGAACTTTAGAGTTAGAATAAACTCCATGGATATTTCAAACACATCATGCTCGTAAGTACACAAAAGCACAAAAATAGGATCAAGAGTTATTTTTGATGGTGACCTGCATAGCTCAGAATTATGCTGCATTATTTTTTATCCAAACACAATCAGACATCGGTGTTTAATCCCTCACAATTTTGAAAACAAGTCTGGTGAGTTACAAAAAATCAAAATTATTACAATTGATTTACATTTATTTATTCGTAGTAATATTTCATAAAAAGAATACGTTAAAAATGTACATGTTGTATTCGCAGGAAATAAAAACTATAATGATTTAAATAGATCTAACCATTAGTAAGTTATAAGAAAAGTATACTTTATTATCCAATTCCATTAATTCTCTTTTTCTGATTTGTGTTTATGGTAGATGAAATCTTATTTGCTCGACGTGCCTTAAATTCAGCAAGTTTCAACAACCAAGCATCCCATGTGGAAGGATCGGATTTATCCAGCTGTAAATTTACACAAAAGAAAAGAAACGATTACTGTGTAACTAAAATGTTACTCTATAAATTAAATGATGACAATGTATGTACTAGAAAAAGAACAATATTAAAAAAGTCATATAGTTAATGAATAAGTTGATCAGTGGCTCATTGGTTAAGGCGTTCGACATTCATCTATTAAATCCCACGTTTGAACCCTACTATAGTCACTTTAGTTTAGATAACTAAGTAGGATCATTATCTCTCATACAATGTGTAGTATAAAGTCAAATGCACGAATTTGGACTTGGTAAATGAATGAATAAACTATGAGCTAAGGGACAACATGATAAGGTATATACTTGTTATATATATAAGGTTTTTATCTTCAATAGTTTAGTAAGATAAATTTAAAATACACTGTAGAAGTGGCTTTTAAAGAAGCAAGATACTGGAGGTATGTAAGCCATTATACTGAATGACAAGGCTTGAGAGATCAAACCATTCAGCTCAAAAAATTTAACACCAACGCAATCATTTCAGCTTTTTATTAGTCAATACATTTATACTTTGGAGTAAGATAAAAACAAGCATTTTTCACTAGTTAACTAACCAACGGATGAAATAATCTAAACGAATTTCGCTCTGCTTGGTAAACTGCTTGATCGAAAATGGAATGATTCCTAAAATAATTTTAGTAATTTCTTGAAAAAAAAGATATACCAACCTAACAAAAAATAAGATAAATTTCGAAACGCCAATAATGATTTTCTCAGTATTCAGCACAAATGTTTTATGCTTCTCTCAATCGCAATGAATAAACGTCACTCAACGTCAAAGAATTTGCACAACCGTTAATGTAACAGTATATTTCCGTTTGTTTCGTTGACTAATAAGTAAGTTTGTTAAAAATCTAGGATCCCAGAGTGAACATTTCGTTAACAATCAGACATAACAAGCACTTTCCTGTTATTTACAAGCTGTTTGCTGGTTTAGTTTGTAATTTAGCACTTCAAACACTAGAGCTTTTGAAATTAGGCGCTTAAGTAAGTCACCTTACTCTGTAAACTTAAACGATCTTGTATGAATAAACATATACAAGTCTGTAGGTAGATAGATTACGGTGTTAGTTATTATCACTATATACCCATCTCATTTTATGTACCATGAGTGTTACAACTTCACTGATAAACAGAATTGTAATCTTAGGATCCAGATGTTGGTTACTGAGTGGATACAACATAATGCCATAATTTAAAAGTAGTGTTGAGGATAATGTCCTCAATATCTGACTCCAAATAATAATATCCCGTAACTGAGTATTTTAGGTAGGCTTAATCTCCTAGTAGAATTGCGAATTTACTCGAGATTATTAAAAAGCCTGAACACCAGTAATAGAGATAGTTTATTGATAATGAATAATAATAATCCACAAGCGTTCGGTGAGCAAGCACACGATGAAACAGGGAGAGTGAGTGAGTCTGTTAAAAATCCATATATATTTGAGAGTTAATCGGGTGTGGATAGATTATCGATTATCTGCACATTGAAACCAATAGGAAAATAGCTTAAGAGTTAATGTACAGACATACATCCGATCATACACACCGAAATTAACATAGTGGATTGAGTCTGAGTTACAATGACTAGATAAATGATACAATAGTGAAATGGGCTTGCCACATAAGCTCCCATCCAGAACATTGATGTTTTTATGTACCAAAAAAAATTGGATTAACATCTATGTTCGACAAAGAGATAAAGAACGGAACTGTTTTTAAAATGAAAGTACAACTCAATATGATGAGTAAGCGTAAAATTGTAATAACAGCTTGTGTGTTGAAACGTTTCATATCGTATATACAAGTGTATATTTAACATTAATGAATTGTATAAAGTTAAAATGTAAGCATAATGATGATCCGTGGGGCCAATAAAAAAAATTGTAATCAAAATAAAGTAGGATTTTTATGTGTTATAAGAGTAGTCTCAGGATTTGGTCTAGATAAATATAGTGGTTGCTACATACCTATCTGGCCAATGTACTCTTCTTCCTGATCTTGTTGTAGTTTGTGCTGCTGCTGAACTTTGATTTGAAGTGCTGCTTGTTGCAGATAGTTTGAATGGTGCTTGCTCTGCTGCAGGTTTAGACGGTTTTACAGTTGTCTGTTTTTTCTCAAAAATATTTCGTCTCATACCGAAAGGTACAAAAGGGCGAGTTTTACCTGTTAAGGTATCACAAGTTAAGGTGTCCTTGTTGTTTATGGGGATGTTTTGGAATAATAATTCCGTTTCCTTAGACTGCAAAAGCTTTTGTAGCTCCGTATCGAGCTTTTGATGCTTTGCCATTTCTTGATAGTCTATATCAGGGATCGAGAAGGTATTGATATTTAATCTCGATAGTGCATCTGCTGCCTCATTTGCATGCCTTTAATATAGCGTATATCAGCTGCAAATTGTGAAATGAATTCTAGTTGACGAATTTCGCGCGGACTATATTTATCATGATTGTGCATCAAGGACTTAGTTAGGGGTTTGTGATCAGTATATATCGTGAAAGAATTGCTTTCTAACATGTAGCGAAAGTGTTTGATGGCTAAGTAGATAGCCAACAGTTCTCTACCGAATGTGCTATATTTTGTTTGCGTTGCGTTTAGCTTTTTTGAGAAAAATGCAAGGGGTTGCCATTGTTCATTGACACGTTGCTGAAGTACAGCACCTACTGCTACGTTAGAAGCGTCGGTCATTATTGCTAAAGGTGCATCAACCTTTCGTCGTGCGAGTAATGCCTCTGTGCTTAAAGCGCTTTTCAACTGATCAAATGCTTGAATTGCTTGCGGTGTCATTGCTAATGATTTAGCTCGTCCCCTTAATAAATCAGTTAGTGGTTTTGATAAGTCTGCACATTTAGGGATAAAACGTCCGTAAAAGTTGATCATCCCAAGGAAACGTCGTAGTTTCTTGAATGAATCAGGCAAAGGATAATTTTTGATAGCTTGTGTTTCCTCAGGAACTGGTTTAATGCCTTGCTTATCAAGTACGTGACCTAAAAAGGTGAGGGATTGTTTTCTGAACTCACATTTGTCAGGATTGACCGCTAACCCATACTCGTTTAGCTTCTCAAAAAGCATTTTCAGATGAGTTAGATGTTCATTTTCATCTTTGCTTGCTATAAGTAGGTCATCTATGTAAGCATACACAAACGGTAAGTCCCGTACCACTTAGTCAATAAAACGCTGGAAACTTTGTGCAGCATTCCTTAATCCGAAAGGCATACGGACGAATTCGTATAGTCCAAAGGGGGTAGTAATGGCTGTTTTAGGAACATCGTCTGGATGAATTGGAATGTGATGGTAAGCACGGACGAGATCAATTTTTGAAAAAATCGACACGTCAGATAGGCTATGAGTGAAGTCATGCAAATGTGGGAGAGGATATCTATCTGGTATGGTCCGGCTGTTGAGAGCTCTATAGTCACCGCACGGTCTAACTTCGGAAGAGTTTTTCTTAGGTACCATATGGAGCGGTGATGCCCACGGACTATCGGAGGGGCGTATGATGCCCAACTCAATCATTTTGTTGAATTCGTTCTTTGCGATAGCCAGACGAGAGGGATCAAGGCGTCTTGGACGTGCGAACACTGGTGGACCCTCTGTCTTTATGTGGTGTACGACGGTATGCGTCGGTTTGTCGTGTTTGAAACTCGGTCGTAATAAATCTGGAAACTGATTAAGTAAATTGACGTATTTGTCGTTCTCATGATGAGGTTTAACTAATAAATGTATGGAAGTCTCATTTGATATAATTCCTCTAATTTCCTTACTCTGTTCGGCAAGGACAAGTTTCCTATTTCTGACGTCTACCAGTATTTTGTGGAATTGCAGAAAATCAATGCCGATTATAGGAACGAGGATGTCCGCTATGATGAAACTCCAGGAAAAATTAGATTTAGGACCGAAATTTAATTGCAACCGCCTTTTGCCGTACGTCTTGATGTCAGACCTGTTTGCAGCTTGTAGTTTTAGTTTGGGGTCAGGTGTGTTTTTCTCGAGTGCAGTAGGTGGTACTACACTAACCTCTGCCCCAGTGTCGACTAAAAACTGTGTGCCGGTTCTTTTGTCTGTAACATATAATAGACGACTGTCTTGAAAGTTGTGGTCTGTGAGTGCAGTCGTCATTAACCTACGGTCTTGACGTTCCTTTTTCTGTGTGCTTGCAAAGTTACAAGGCGGAGTACATTTTCTAGCTTGTTTGCCATATGTTCTATGGTACCAACAAATGTTGTATCTAGTAGTGCTTGGACTACGTCGTCTACGGCTTGTGGATGTTCCTCTACGCATACTGTGGGAGGCATTCAATAATTGGATCTGAGTTATCTGTTTGGTAAGGGTATCAACTGATCGTCGTAACTCGGCGATCTCGTCAGCTGAGCTTGATTGGATTTGAGATACAAGGTGAGTCTTGGACCGTTCGTAAATTCTGTCGGCTATGTCTGCTAGTCTATCAAAATCAACGTCTTCGTCTCCAATTGCTAGTATCTGTTGAATGTTTTGAGGGAGACGTCTGAGCCACAATTGATATAGTAGACGTTTGTCTACTGTACGATTTCCTAATAAGTTTGTCATGTGGCGTTTTAACTGTGACGGTGTATTATCACCTAGCTCCACGTTGGCTAAAAGTTGATCAATTGTCTGTTGGTCGGTGAGAGATGTGACACGAATGACCTCTCTTTTCAGACAATCGAATGATGAGTCAGGATCCGGCTTAAAAATGACATCAGGCACTTGTTCAATGACGTCGTCCGGCAGCAGTGAGTTTGCGTAACTAAATTTCGTACTCTGATTTGTGATTTTGTTTGCTACAAAAAAGCTTTCTAAGCGAGCAAACCAGAGTTCAGCCTTTCGTGGATTAAAAATGGGTAAAGGTACAGAGATGGCACCCACGGAAATAGATTTAGATGAAAGACTTAGCGAATTATCAAGTGCCATGATACGAAGAAGCAATAGTAATAATAAGCCGAGGATTGTAATATACAATATGAAGAGAAATCAAAAATAACAAGAAATATATATAAGACTCACCGAAAAGAAAAATTGTCACTTTGGGTATATGTATGAGAATATACAGTAATAATTCCAAAGGGGAAATATTATGAGTGAATTTATTATGACTGTCAATGGATTGTTATTAATTATAGTAATAATTCCAATATGAAGTTCTTTATGATACTCTTGAGGAGAATGCAGCAGACTTTGTAGGAAAATGGTGCGCGTTCTAAAGGCGGGTCACCAATATGTTGAGGATAATGTCCTCAATATCTGACTCCAAATAATAATATCCCGTAACTGAGTATTTTAGGTAGGCTTAATCTCCTAGTAGAATTGCGAATTTACTCGAGATTATTAAAAAGCCTGAACACCAGTAATAGAGATAGTTTATTGATAATGAATAATAATAATCCACAAGCGTTCGGTGAGCAAGCACACGATGAAACAGGGAGAGTGAGTGAGTCTGTTAAAAATCCATATATATTTGAGAGTTAATCGGGTGTGGATAGATTATCGATTATCTGCACATTGAAACCAATAGGAAAATAGCTTAAGAGTTAATGTACAGACATACATCCGATCATACACACCGAAATTAACATAGTGGATTGAGTCTGAGTTACAATGACTAGATAAATGATACAATAGTGAAATGGGCTTGCCACATAGTCAGTTTGATTTTATTTGGTTGCAAAGTATTAATTCTGATGTGTTGTTGAGGTATATCTAAATTTTGAGTATTGATAAATCTATTAGCATTAATGAACTTAAAGTCATGAAAGACTACAGTAAAGAACACGTCATGTGAGAAAACAAGGAAATATAATCTTTGTTACTGAAGATTACCGAATGATGAAGTAGTTGCTTCACTGTATCCACAGAAGAAACTAGTTTATCTTTGCCCTCAGCTGGATCTGTACCAAGAATGGAAGGTAAAGGAACTGAAGAATGACCAAATATAGCCGCTTCGTGTGCTCTTTCCAAAATCATTGAGGAGTATTGACCTGAATTGACACCTATCGACCGTGAATGTGAATCCGGATTCAGTAGCTAGAAACATCAAACGATTATCAGAGTATATTTAATTATAAATATTGAGGTGATCTTTCCCATGGCGTAGATGCACTTTGATGCAAAGATTAACTTCTTGTAGTCAACAAGAGAAATGATGTGAACAAGAGTAGATCAGATCCTCTTTGGATAATAGCCTATTGATTACAGAGAGGAAATGTTCTGAAGGGTTCTGAATAGATATTCTGTTTATAAGTATATAACTTGATAACAAAACTGCCTGGATTACTTACTCGTTTGAAATATTTCCTTCAATTAGTCCCGAATAATTTGATAAACTGAGAAACTCTTATCCAGCTATAGAGGAAGACTACCTGTTTACGCATTAAATATCAGACAGAAAGGGAGCTCAATTAATTACTGGACATCCCTATGCTCTACGTGAACAAAACTAAAGCAATTTTCCTGATAATTTAGTCCCGAAACCTTTTGACTTGGTGCCGACACAACTATAAGCAATTCAGTTGCCATATAGATTTATTGGGCTGTAATTAAGGTACTTCGACAACTGATATTTTACATAACTCTTCACCACATATAAATATGTTATACGTACATACATACTCACAATTTAGTGATAGGTTAGTTTTATCGATATATTTAAGATATGTTTACTAAACTAACTGTTCATCAACATTTAGATACACCGTTTTAGGTGTTCAACGGTAGGCAATAATCTGGGGGAAGTTTCAACTATAAATATTTTGTTTAGATATATTAATAGGGAGTTGAAATGAAACTTTTGTTTCATCTGATATTTAAAGCTGTTCAATCTAACTGTTACCAAGATTTATTGGTTGGGCAATCAAAACTAAGAACTTAGGTAGGTAATAAACTTTTGCAAGGTTGCAGATAGATCTTGATGATGAGTAATCAAATGTAAAAAAATTTGATCAATGGCTGCAAAAAACAGATAACAACTACATAGCAGCAAGATAGGCTTAAATGAATATTCTTTAGTCATACAGTCATATGGAACTTAGAACCATAAGCAATTTTGTACAGTGTAAACCTACTGTGTCTTGTTTACGCGAAGAAGAGAAACTTTTCTGTGTGAAACTTGAACCTTCGATGTAGCTAATCTCATTTTGTCGAGTTAATTCATTATCTGAAGAAAGCATCAAAGGCCTAAGAAAAGTAGCGTTAAAATTAGATTAACAATAAAAAATTGAAATCTTACTTCATTTGAATGCGCAGTTCTTTGTCTTTATCACTGAAATAAAAAAGGAGTATATTATTTTGTATTAGAAATTTAGTACTTACACATATTTTTAAAGAAGTGTACTACCAAGTGACGTGACTATTACAGAGTTCGCAAGCCAAAATTGAGAACGTACATTTTGTAGATATAGATCTCGTACATGGAATCTGTGTACACCACAGTTTACAGTGCCTTGGCCTACGCGGAATGCATAGTTTAATAAAAGCAATCGATGGGTTGTAAACAATAGGTATGGGTAACTATACTAGCATCTATTTGTCCGAAAGAATTAATTAGCATTTCCGATCGAGATAGATCGTGGTAATCCCTAACATTGAGAAGGGTACCAAAGAACATTGATTTACTGGACCCTTTTTGCAACACTTGATCAATCTGCAGCTTACAGGAAGCTACTACTTGATCGAGTACGTCAAGTAGTGTCTGTTACAGCCGTACATTCTTCGCATTTATAGATACTCTATCGGTCAGTCAGTCAGTTAAACGCAACGCAGAATTTGGCACATGTGTACACAGATACTTCGACTCAGATATGTTTCTAAAGTTAACCATTTCCATCTAAACTTTGGTTGCTCAGTCTACAATCTGGAGCTTACCTCCCTACCCTGTAGTACAGAGACGATGTGATTGTCTGACGAAAACGGTAAGTATTGAGTGGTAGTGAAAAACTTCTTGTGATGTGTTTCTCTTACCCTTATTGATAAAGTTTGCTTTAGGAAAAGCTTGTACGGAAACTCAACTTATACGTAGATAGTGAGGCACTTTAGTATATTGAACATATATAAAAATCAATTATACTTACTGTGAACGTGAGCGGCTATTCCGTCGATGTTTGCGTGAGGAACCGTGCTTTTCATGATCTTCACTAAAATACATGGAACAATGTTACATTAACATCCACAAAACAAAATCTACTAGTATGAATAAATCGGTCATTTTATGGGAGAATAACTCTACACTACAAAAAATACCGCGACGTAGACGTTTATCAGTACAAAGGAACACAAAATTTTATTCAGTCAATCAGTTACAACGTTGGACCAGGCACATATGTGCATCGGTCCAAGTTACCACACCTCATTAGCACAACAAGATGAACACCAAATTCATAGAAGCAATTAACTCAATGGTGTAATATATAAAGGAAAGATTGCAGGAAGAAAGTTAATTCGTAGAAAGAAAAATATGAAATAATTTTAGTCTCATAGTTTAAGGGAAGACAGAGAGTGTATACACCTACGCCATTGTGATCGGTTCTGAGCCATGTCACCAAGAGTCTCCAACCATTCGTTACGATAGTCACGCGGACCCCAACCAAGTAGTATGCATCTACCAACATGGCTCAGACTACAAGTTAGTGACTTCAAGCACTGATGCCACGTCTTAGTTTGGCCACCCCTAACTTTCTTCCAACCATCCCCAACACCAGTTAGCATTACGCGTCGTGGTAATCGGTGTTCAGGCATACACAACGCGTGGCCTAACCATCTCAGTCGATGAAGATTCACAACCTCATCAACTGCATTACTATCATTCCCTAATACCCCACGTCTAACTTCACTATTACTTACCTGGTGATGCCAGAAGATGCGAGCAATATTTCTAAGGCATCTGTGGTCAAATACTAGTAGCTTACGAATATCTTCTACTCTTAATGGCCACGTTTCGCAGCCGTAAATAAAAACAGAACGGACTGCAGCGCAGTATACTCGTTCGTCAATTGGTAGACGGACATCTCGCCTGCGCCACAGGTGACGTAAGTTGGCAAAAGCCAAACGAGCTTTTCGAACTCATGCTGAGACTTCGTCAGATACCAACCCATTAGGGCTGATCAGACTTCCAAGATAAGTGAAGTTGTCAACGCGTTCGACTACTTCACTCCCTATCCTTAGTTCAGGTGTTGACGCAGGCTAGTACTGGAGCAACAACTTGCATTTAGACGGGGAGGAGCGCATTCCAAACATTCTGGCATGGTTGCTCAGTGCTACCAGAAGAGTTTGCGTTTTGTCAGCGTTTTCACCAAACAGGACTATGTCATCTGCGTATTCTAAGTCGATAAGTGGACCTCCTGGAAGGAGATCAATACCTGAGAATTCAGTCGACGAGAATGTTATTTCCATCAGTAGGTCTATGATGAAGTTAGACAAAAATGGAGAAAGTGGATAGCCTTGACGGACACCACTTGAAGTTGCAAAAGCAGGTGACAGTTCGCCATAAGCTATGACTCGACTGGTAGTGTTCGAGTAAAGAGCCTTCACAAGGTTTATGTACTTCTGAGGCACACCTTTCAATGACAAGCACTGCCACAGAACCTCTCGATCTGCAGAGTCAAATGCTGCTTTTGGATCAAGAAAGACCACCATTGTCGGATGCTGATAAGTATGCCTGTGTTCTAGAACTTGATGAATGGTGAATATGTGGTCGATGCAGCCACGACCAGGTCTGAAGCCAGCCTGATTTCATGTGTTTGTAGTTCGCGAGTCTTAGTTAGGCGTCCGATAATTATTGAGGCTGGCATTTTAGATACTATATTAGTTAAACTAATCCCTGTATGGTTGTCACAGGACGATTTTGATCCCCTCTTATATATCGGGACAATAAGCGATTGCGACCAGTCAGGTGGGATTACGTCCAACTCCCAGATTTTAGCTAAAATATTAGTCAACCTAATCGCTAAAATTGGACCACCATCCTTAAAGACCTCCGGAGTTAGTCCATCTGCCCTACCTTGTTTCAGATTAGCCATAGGCTTATGAACTTCAGCTAGAGTCGGGCGACCTACTTCAATGTTCCATTCACACTGTCTGAAAATGGTGGGTAGCTTTAGAGTAGCTGAAGGTCAGCTGAACTGCTCCTTAAAGTGTTCCGCCAATCGTCCTAAACGTCTGGACTGGGAGCAGATAAGAGCATCGTCTTTTTCCGATACAGTCTCACACTTCAATTCTTAGTTCCAGTTTCTTTTATGAATCTGAAGAGCTGTCTGGTGTTACCTACAGCCGCCGCCTTTTCCATCTCTTTTGCTTTCGTTGCCCACCAGTGCTCACGGTCGTTCTTTAGACTTTAGGTTCACCTAGATCTGATTTGCTTTCGCCCATCATCGTGTTCAGAGCCTGATGGGATGAGTTTACGAGAATCCATCAGTGCAATAGACCTAGAAGAAATCCATTGGCTTTTGTAACCCTTTGGTTTAAATCACTAATACATGTCACTGCTGTTTCCACATGTTTGTATATCTTTGCAAGCAACATCTGGGTTAACCTCGTTTTCAGAACTACCTAAGTGTGACCTCAGTTGTTCCTGGAATCTATTTCCAGCCTTCTCATCACTTAATTCAATTCTAATGGGTCTTCTTGGTGTGGCTTCCCTGCGTCCAGTGAGGCGCAAGAAGATGCGTACCCGTATAAGAGCATGGTCGGAGTCCAAACAGGTACTCCAGAATGAGCGACAATCTTCTACCGACCCTCTCCAACGATGACTGGTGGCAACATGATCTATTTGAGTCCATCATTGGTTTGGTGAAGGGGGTCACCATGTTAGACGATGTCTCTCCTTATGCTTAAAATTTGTGATTGCTAAAAATAAACGATTGTCTGAGCAGAGTTGCAGCAGACGATCACCATTATCTTATCGCTGAGCCGGAATACCAAAATACTCACCTAAATGTCCTTCTGTTTGGTTTAAGCTACCTACTTGGGCATTAAAGTCACCTGCTACAAGTACTATATCTGAGCGTTTAGCTTTCTGAAAAAGTTCAGAAAGCTTTCTGTAAAATTTATCTTTCACTTCATCTGAGCTGCAGTCATTGGGAGCGTAGGCAGAAACGACGAAAAGGCAACGACGCGTGTCCCTGTCCTTTCGAGTTCTTACGGAGCCGTTAAGCCGAACAACGCATAGACGACTGTTAACGGGGATCCACTCTAAAAGTGCTTGTTCTGCCCTTGTACTTAATGCTATGCCCACACCTGCCAGCCATTGGGTCGCCAGATACACGGAGGGTGTATCTCGTCGGCTCTCCGTTTTGCCGAGGTGAGGTTAAGTGAATGATCACACTAGGATCCTATATGCGTGTTTCGGAGACACAGCATACATCAATTGTACGGGATTCTAGAGTCTCAGCCAAGGACGCCTGCTGGCCGATTTGACAGGGTGTGTACGTTGAAGGTTCCATTGTGTAGTTTGGAGCGAGGTTTCAGTAGACCTGGGACTGTTTTGCGCACTAGAATCGTTGGCCATGGTGATTCTCGAGGAGGAAGCCAAAAGAGGAAGTTTAGTGTTGAAAGTCGACGTAGGAGGAATAATAGGGACTGAAGAAAGAAGTTGATTATGAATATAGTGGTCTTCAGTGCTGTTAGAGATGTGAGTGCCGTTATAACTTTCCGGTTGCCCAAACCGTGGAAGGGTTCTTCTGAAGGTACCTGAAAAGGAAATTGGATTAGAGGTGATCTTAATGACCTGAGAGCGTGATCACAGTGCCCAAGGGACAACTTCTTGAGGTCGGCCACACACGACCTTTTTGTGAGTAATTTTTGTGTTAGCTCCGTACATGTTGAGACCTTACCGCCGGATAAGCGAGGTCTGCATTTTTAGAGTCGACCTTTTTTAACCCCATTCCTCCTTGTGGGAAGGCAGCATCGCTGTCATGCTGGTTGTCCGAAGGAAACACCTTACTGCTTTCACACCTATGTACAGTCAGCAGTACGACTTCGCCTCCGGTTTGTTGCTTTTAGTCTTACCGCTCTTCAAACGACCTGTCTGACATGGTAGGACCTTGAGAAACGGTTGTTTCACCACGATAGGCAAGCCCGACCACCACGTCAATGTAGCAACAACGATCACTGAAAGTTGGTCCAAGATGTAAAGTGACCTTAAATTTCTTGATTTGTGGATATACATGACAAGTCTGAATTCCACCATATTTAGATTTAAAATATCCATTTGAGAGGAGGAAACCTTTGATCTGTAGATAAAACAACAAAATAAGTACTGTTCAGATACAATAATATTACCGGCTTAATTTCGAACTGTTTCTGAAATTTGCTAACCTGTGACACTTCATGCAAAAAACAAAGTCACTCTCATTCCTAACATTTACTTTCGTCTATCTGATAAGTAGATCAATCTTAACATATAAAGCCGTCCAACAAAATGATGGTTAATTATGATATTAGTTGGGAAAACAAACAGGAAATTAAGTTCGATGTTTTGATACTAAACACTGGCAGGTTAAAATAGTGGTGCAAGAGCAAGTGTTGGAAAAATATCACAACTAGGCGGAGAGAGCTGAACTAATAACCATTGATAAAAGATTTAATAAAGGAGAACGAGCTAGTTTATATGAAAAAACCGAAAGTCAGCGATATGACACAGTATTGAATATATCAAACTAAGTTTACATAGTGGAATAAAACTGTGAACAGATTTTCCCTCAAGGTATTCGAGAAAATAGATTGTTTAAGATATTCATAAAATATAGGTAAGTAACCTTCTATACCCATTATACCACCCAAGAAGCATGCAGGCTAGATGCGACCATTTGGGACCAAATATATGGCCAGTATTTTTGTGTTCTACAATTTGTAATAATTGCAAAATGTGAGAAGCGAGAACATATTGCATTCTTTTTTGATGTACTGCAGACGAAAATCTTAGTTGTCAATTAGATAGTTTTCAAATTCTATTAAAGTATTTATACAGATGATTGTTTTCATAAGACTATAATTATGAGTTAATTAGGGCAAGCGCGATTCGGGAACCACTCTACGGAAAAACTTACGGAAGAAGGGTATGGCTGTAGAACGTCTTTTTCTTAAGGTGGCTTAAACAAATCCACGTTGAAGCTAAAACATATTTGTAATGGTAGAAAGACATCGTAACTCCAACCATCCATAATTTGATATCAAACCTATTTGAACTTTATCCAACTTTAAACATGAACTGATCCTCTTATGAAGTTCTGTCCCATAGTGCACCTGAAGAGACTACTACTTATTTATCCTACTTTGACATATTTTTACTAAACTTTGTTTTACGGACAACGGTCACATCGATTTCAATAATCCTACAAAGTGCTAATTCAATATTTCTCAGTAAATATTTTACAGTATTGATACCGATGCACTGTTGATACATTGGAGACATCAACTAAAACAGCTGCAAGCATGATCAGTTTTTCAACAATCTATTGAATAACCTAGCACCATGATATCGGAGGTCGACCTTAAATCCCAAAGTAGATGCTGGTACGTACGAACTTCTTTATTCGACACACATCTCAGCAAAAAACTATTTTGCCCCGCGATTTGATAACTTATGTGTGAAGTTGTATATCCAAAATTATAAAAAATGAGTTACGCCATCGCGAATACATTCCCAAATAAGACTATCCCCAGTCGGCATTCCGCTCTAAAATATCCAGTGAAACTTAGAAATCAAAACTTGAAATCGGAATCCGCAAGGTATAACCTTAATTAATTTAGTCCCTGCACCCCACAGTGAGTACTCACTCCGAAGACAACACCAACAAAAGGATACGTCATACTGCACAAAAAGCCATAGCTATTGCTGTGATCCTCTATAGTATTAAACGGTTAATGCTCAGCTGCACTAGGATGTCAGGATTCCAGTCTAAATGATATTCTAGTAAAGATGGTAACTTGTCGAATCTCAAAATCGTCAGAGTGAAATGTTTTTACCATTGCAACTTATACTGGTGGGACACATACCACAGTTCCGCAGATGAACATAAATTAGTAAAGAGATCTGTGATAGAATAGCTACCACAAGTGAGAAAATAGCATTCAGACGTAGTTTAGCATGTTTAGCACCATGCAAAAGGCAAAGCCAAGAAGTAATTTTTCCTGTTAGTGAACAAGAAAAGGCTTTAAACTGTCCCTTTCAAATGGAATACTATAACCATTGGCGTGTTGGTTACTCACTTCACGAGACACTGGTAGTAAATATGATCAAGCGTTATTTGAAAATTATTTACTTAGGCACTTCAGGAAGTTATTCACATTTAAATGTATTATTCCTTAATATATATTGATGCATATATATGTATATATTGTAATGGTAGAAGAATGCATCAACAAACAATACTAATTTATGAATGGTGGTATGATGAACAATCGTGAATAAATTTAATGACTCAATAAGCTTATCAACGAAGAAATCTGAAACATAGCAGATGTCGTATAGACGACAATTAGATACGTTTGCAAGCCATCAATATGTTGAACTACATGGTCTAAAACTAAAACTGACATTCCATTTGAAATTTTGCAATAATTAATATTATTGAAAAAAAAAGAAGATAACCCGGAAAAAAATTTATTATGACTGGTTTTCAGTTAAGCACTGACTTTAAAACAGCAAATTTTGCATGGAGATTTGACTCATAAAACAATAAACAAAACCTAGATCTTTTTAAGAAGAATTCGAGTCATCAAATTTTCTAATAAAAATTATAGAATAAAAACGGAAATTATCCTTGAACAACTCACTGATTTCTTTTGCTCATTGCAACCTTGAGAACAAGAAGCCCTCCGAAGCTGGTAGGTATTCGCTACATTTCCAACTGTTCAAATGATTGTTGCTCTAATAAAAGAAGCTTTCGCTTAACAAACTTCTATATCTAGTACCAGTGGACCATCGATAGCTCCAGGTAGTTAACTTAGTATATTCAATACTTGAAAAATCTTCAAATGGTTCAAATAGTTGTGGACTGATTAGAAGAAGCTATCGCTTAACAGGCCTCCGTGTCTATTAGCAGGGGATCACCAAAACCTCCAGGCAGGAACCTAGGTATGTTGACAATAAAAGAGGAAAAAGAAATTGGTAAATCATTGTATGATACTATCCATAATCCTTAAGAATAAACCAAGTTATCTCTTAAAGGACTCCTGGGAAGTCGCTTGGACTAGCCTAGCTGGCAGCGAATTCTAGCATTTGACAACTCTTAAGGAGTAGAAGTTGTGTCTACAGTCCGTTCTGCTATGTTATGTCTCCAGTTTTTGGGTGTTATCCCTTAGGTTAGTGTTGGAACTAAGCTTAAACAGGTGTTTAAGAGGATGTTCAGAAGTGTTAAGGATACTGTAAGCTATTAGAAGGTCACCTCTAAGACGCCTATACTCTAATAGGTAAAGGTTAAGTTATTGGAGGTGCTCTTCATAAGGTTGAAATCTGAGTCCTCGAACTGATTTCGTGACTCGCCGTTGGATACGCTCCAGAGTGTTCTTCTCCTCTTGGAGTGAGGGAGGAAATACTTTGTTTACGTACTCTAAATGAGGACGGATGAAACTATCGAAGATTATATGGAAAGTCCTTCTGTCAAACTGGCCAAAAATGCGCTTCAATGTTACCAGTACAAGGTTTGCTCGGAAGTCATTTTTGTCATAGCGTAAGACTTTAAATCGTTGGGCACCAGGACTCCTAAATCTTTTTCGACTCGGGATACTACCAGAGAGGAGTTTCCCAAGTTGTAACTGTAGTCTGCGACATGTCGCAGATGGACTACTTTACACTTTGAAGCGTTAAAGGTAAGTCCGTTATCGTCTGCCCAACTTTGAAGTCGAGTCAGATCCTCCTGAAGTGCCTGTATGTCGTCTTGGTTGCGTATCTCTCTCCAAAGCTTCACATCATCGGCAAAACGTAATACGTCTGACGTCACCTGTTGTGGAAGATCATTTATGTAGATCAATAGGAGGAGAGGTCCTGGTACTGAGCCCTGGGGGACCTCACTAGGACATTCCATAGCCTGAGATAAAGTGAAATTAAGCCTGACCTTAAAATGTCAATTTTTCAGGTATGAAGTGAGCCAATCGATTAGAGGTGGTCTGATACCTAATCGTTTGAGCTTATCGATAAGACATGTATGGTTAACCTTATCAAAAGCTTGTAGCGTGGCGTCGAGTTGAGATTAACTATGAACACCGCTACCGAGAAACACGTGCCAAGTTAATCAGAAGGCGAAGGTTGAACGAAACCAAATAAATCCATAAAATCCCCGAGAAGCCAAATATCAGAAGACAGTTAATGGACCAAATCGAGATATATTCGCTGGCGATCTCGTGGCATCAAAAGGATACCGAGATCGTGCCAGGATAGAAGTTTGGTTACAGAACGTAACCGAATTCGCGCGAAGTTACAATCGAAGTGTAAGTAAAGGAATGGAAGCACAAAATAGCTGTCATTAGCACAGTCAAACAAAAGCACATTAAAACAAACACTGGTACAGTTGGTTATAAGAATAATTGTTTTTATTAAACCAGTCGTGTTCTCGTGATGAATGTGAGTCACTACAAGCTTTTGAGAAATTTAGGTACATGATACCAACCTTCCCCTTGCGATCGAGGATGCTTGTCCATCTGTCCACCGCATTCAGCAGGTTGGTCATACAAGAGTAACTCTTCCTGAAACCATGCTGTTGGGGTGGGAAGAAATTTAAGGACAGTAAATAGTTATTTATACCACCGCATATCAGGGACTCCATGATTTTTGAAGGTATTGAGAGAAGAGCCACCGGTCGGTAACTTGAAGGTTCGCTGCGTCGACCCCCTTTGAAAATTGGTGTGATGTGAACCAGTTTCCAATTTCCCGGTAGTTTGTCTCGGCTTAGCGAGTGTGAGAACATCACGCTAGGTGGAGTTGCCAGGATTGAGGATGTTTCCCTCGGTATGACAGAATGGTCCATATCCGGGCCAGGAGAAGTGTCTATTCTTAGGTGCTGCAGTTTTCGGAGCATCAAGTCAGAGCTCAGGTTCACTTCGGAAAGTCTTTTGGAGTTGCAGATGAAGCCTTCATCAGTATAGTTGATGTGGGTTTGTTGAAATGGCCGAGAGTATTGTTCGGCTTAAAGGTTAGTGGCGTCGCCGTCGTTGTTGGTCGGGCCGTTAGGACCCAGCAGTTGGGAAACTCCAGTTTTGGCTTGACGAAGAGAGGCTGCATAACGTAATAAGCTTTTCGTATCCGAGACAAATTTATCCATAAGCTTTGTCTGGTACTGAAGCCTGTCCTCTCTTATAAACTTCGTACATATGTTCCTTATATGTTTGTATTGCCTGCACACTCCGATGTCGTCAGTTCGTCTGTACTCCGCCCAACAAGGCGTTTTGCGGCTGAGCAGGCAAAGACTGCGGTTCTTTATGATTGTGGGTTGCTGAGAGGTATGGGCGACCTTTTGAGGAACTGAATGATTTGCAGCACATATGATGATTAAAATTTGACGCAAATAGTCCCTTTGATAATTTGCTCTCTATTTCTAGTCTAGTTGACCCTTTACTTTTGTATATAAATGTTCTTAACGGGTGTATGTATGATCAGATTGTTTGAAGTGTATTGCGCTATTACATTGCATATTTCTGATAATCTTATTTCACTAACGAAATATATGATTATCCCTCCCATAATCTTTTGAAAAACCAAGGTATATGACATCGACGCAGTACAATAGTGAAGCCCCGTGAAACCGTTCTGTTGGGGTGAAAGGAAGTTTGTGAATAGCAAGTAGTCACGTAAACCGTCGACTATCCAGGACCAAATAACATTCACAACTGATTGATCACTTAGTGTTGATCGGTGTCATGTGTAACGAGTCCTTCTTAGTGCAGATCGAATGCTATCGACCACGTTGCAATGTGGCCACCAATCTAGGTGACCTGGCACTGCGTGCACCACGTTGAGATCAGATGGTAGTTGGAGGTAGTCATCAAGAAACCCTGAACCCGGGTTTCGTGCTACTTGGCACTAGTCAGAAAGATGTACCTGTGGTCTTGAGGGAACTGATACAACGTGGTCGATAGCACTCGATCTGCACTAAGAAGGACTTGACACACATGACCTTGATCACCACCAAGTGATCAGTAAATTGTGATTACATCAGTCCTACAGAAGGTTGATCGCGGCCCGGACAGCTCAGTGGTATAGTCTCTGACTATGAAGCTGAGTGACACGGGGTTAAATCCGTCAGGGAGCACCAGTTCCTTCAAGACCACACCTTGCTGACGAGTGCCAAGTAGTACGAAAGCTGGGTCCAGGGTTTCCTGTTGACTACCCTCAACCACCATTTAATACCAAATAACTTTTGAGGGATCTTTTGAGCGAAGTGCTACTGACCAATAAAATCTATGTTCAGCTTATCGGTCTCATTTGAAGACTGATGTAATGTGGGCCAGATTCCGACTTTCTGGCACAGTGCCTCCTCATAGCCAATGTGAGAACGTCATGCTAAGCGGTGCTGCCAAGACTGAAGTTTCTTCTCTCAGTATTGCAAAATGAACTATATCCGGGCCGGGAGAACTATGTTTGTATAGGTGTTGCAGTTTCCGCCACGCCAAGTCGGCGAACAGGTTAACTACTGAGACTCCTATGGAATCGCAAGTGAAGCTCTCATCGTTATAATTAGTATGGATCTATTGAAATGTCCGAAATCACTGTTCTGTCAGAAGTTTGGCAGAGAGGGTTTGTCGTTGTTAGATGGGCCATTCGAACCTAGCAGTTTGGGAACGTTGGTTTTGCGTTGTCGACTGGAGGCTGCATGACTGTATAAACTTATCGGATCGTAAACAACTCTATCGATTAGCTTTAGATGATTATTTATCATTTATTATTAGTGTAAGGTAGTGTAATTATAATAATGCTGATAATAATAGTAGAAACTGAAAGATACAACCAGGAGAGTTCTTTCAATTACGGAAGGTACAACCACGTTTTATGAAAAGAAGTAAAAATGGTTACGGCAGGATCGCCACTGGCTTCTATTCTGGGCCATGTCGTCACCACTGGATGTCAGCAATCCTTCAGAGATAGCGATGATCGAACACAGAGAGTCGTCTAACATCCTCGACTCGGAGAGTCCAGGTTTCACAAGCATAGAGCAAAACTGCTCCCACCGACACGTTGTAGATCCGACCTTTTACAGCCAGACTAACATCACGAAGGCGCCAAAGGTGGCCCAGATTGGCATTAGCCGCTCTGGCTTTCACTATACGTGCATTAATCTCATCACTCACACCCCCACCAGCACTTATGCAGCTACCCAGATACACGAACTTCTCGACTATTTCTATCTGCTCACCATCTAGGGTGAGTACAGGATTAGAATCCTGCCAGTCTTGTAGAAGTACTTTGCATTTCGAAGGTGCAAAGCACATACCGTACCTACGGGCATTGATTGCCAACTAATTAAGTGCGGATTGCATGCCTTGGGCATTATCACACAGTAGGACAATGTCATCCGCATACTCAAGGTCGAGAAGTCCTCCAGGCAACAGATCCACACCACCATTACTTTACATCCATCAGAGCTGTTTCCAGAATATCATTGATGGCAAAGTTGAAGAGGACTGGTGAGATCGGACAACCGTGTCTGACTCCACTGCTTGAATCGAACAATCGAGAAAGATGGTTTTATGCATTTATAAAAATAATACATATAAGAGTTTATGAGTGAAAATGGAATTGTTTTTTGCCATGTATTATACCACCTTTATTAGTGGAACGAGACAAAAGTTTTTGATGCCTAATAAATGTATCAGAGTAAGACCCAGAATGAAAGCCATACATATAATACTATTGCATACAACCACTTGGATGACCTAGTCTGCCTGCTCAGCGCGAGTCAATCTTTCTCGGGTTTTGAACAACCTACGAAGTATGACGGAAGCCAATAGCTTGGACGCAATCGGAAGTAGACTTATCCCCCGATAGTTGTTACAGGAACGACGTGAACCCTTTTTAAAGATAGGGACAACTATCGACTCATTCCCTGACGTTGGTACACTCTCTAGTTCCCAAACCTTTGTAAACAACGTCGTCAATTCCTTAGTCAAAAAGTCACCACGGTCACCCGGAGTAGACCGACAGGCTTAGATGAGTTGTAAGGAGCCAGAAGAAACCCAGCGCTTATAAACGGGAGCTTCCGTGAAGCATCAAGCGACTTTACTCACCATTTTCATGGCGGCATGCAATTGCAACTACTGCTCATCTATACTTCTCAGTGAGCTGGCAGCTAGCCTAGAATCTAGCTCGGTTCGTTACTTACTTGCAACAGAAGTTGCAACCAGCTTGCTAACATCAATCCGTTAGTGGCGGTCACTTTGTTGTCCACTGAAAAGTAAGGTAAGATTGGCGCAGAGTCTAGATAAGTACTCCAAAAGGAGCGTCAGTCTTGTACACAAGTACGCCGGCGGTAGCTGATCGCGATGTGATCAATCTGAGTTCAGGCTTGAGATGCAGAAGGGGGACGCCAGGTGGCACATCGGCGATGACTGCTCCGAAAGTAAGTGCTGGGATGTCACGAACTTAAGGTTTTAATGTTGATTTATCACGCAAAATACCTCTTTAAATCGTGTTACGAACGTTGAATTGGTTTCACTTCCTACCCAGTAATCCTATTACAAGCAAACTAGACAATTTGCTAATATACGAAGCCTACTCAAGACCCAATGATACTTAAAAAATAATAATAATACAAAAAAATGAAAAGGGCTCCAATAGCTTCGATAAAAAAGGAAGATGGCCAATTGTATATCACAATACTGTTTCTAGCACTATATTTTATTTTATAACCACACATAATCCCATACTCTCAGCTCCTTTCTGAATCGCCTCTATTTGTCAGTTGTATGTCCACTCATACCTTGTTCACACTTATTTTCTTTAACCTATTAAAATGCTCTTTCTCAACAAATACCTTAATAAAAGAAAATTAGACTGAGTAATCATACCTTAAGCATTCCTTCATGAATATTGGCTACTCTGTCTCTCGTCCTTTCTTTTACTTGCCCCTTGTGATATGGAACGGGTGATTTCATCCTGAACCATCCTCAAAGCCTTAGATATTCCAAAGGGACATAAGGTTGCGACTTTTAGAAGCTCCTATATTCAATGGGCCTATCCTTGACCATCAGTTGCACATTCGCAACGCAACTTTCATGAAACGCGCCAACTGTGATACTGATTAAAACCATCTACATTCATATCTCATAAATTATCAACCCAGCCAAGTAGTTTACTATAGTGGATATTGTATCATTTGTAACAATTTGATCTTGCCTGTAAACTGGCATGCCTCATGTAACTAACTGTTATTTGAAAATAAATTATTATAATTATAACAGACAACTGGTGGTAAAACTCATCCTTGATTGCATCCGGGCTGCAATCTGTCGGAGAATAGACGGAGATGACGAAAAGACATCGTTTCTCACGCCGATTTCTTCTCACTTTGATGGAACTTTCTAATCTAACAGCACAATTTGCAGTACTTCACCAGTCTTGAACACGGGTCTCGGATAGACAACAAACGTCGATATTAAGACTTTTCAAAGACATAGCCAGCACTGTCTGTTTTCCGACCTGCATAAGTGTGCGAACGTTGAAGGCAGTCAGTTTGAATGGTGCACGTGGTTTCAGAAAAACTGCTTCAGTACTCATATTCGGTGGTAACATACAATTTTTAACCGGACAGTGACTCGAGAACGTTTAGATAGAACCGAGTTTCCACCATAGGCGAGCTGCTGTATAAATCGAAAAATAAGGATACATAGAGTGGGAATAAAAGAGAGCGAATAAGCGACGTGGTAAATAATAATAGTGTGAATTGTTTGACTGTTAACCGAAGCGTGAATAGAATTTTCAGTAAATATCGTCATTTTTGCTTTATTTGTATGTGGGCTGTGATACTGCCCAGGTGCCCAGACCGAAGCAGGTGGTTTTCTTAAGAGGCCACACTCCGAGCCTTTGACCTAAAGGTCTGGTCCAAAAGGCAGTAGAGCATCGTGAGGAGATGCAGTCCCATGATAGCCGGTGACCAACGATTGGTTCATACGCCATTTGTCCCTTCAGGATACTGGAGCCCATGTGCACCATTGGTTTGGAATCAGGGTTTACCAACTCCCTTAGGTGGACCCACCGTGTCCACTGGCCCGGTCAAAACGCCGGACATTCGCTTTTCGTCCTCTCATTTTCGTAAACAATACTACCGCCACGAGAACGCAGTGAGTAGGACTTGCCTGACAGAGGCTGTGTACGCGTGGCCGTGTGAGAGCATTTCGAGAGGGAGCGCGGGCGCACCCCACACTTAGCCATACCAGGGCTTGTGGGGGTTCTTGATGAAGACTGTTGAGAGGCGAAGTAGGCTGTAAGAAAATTAGAAGCATAAGAACAAACACATGGCATTAATCCATGAGCGAATTAAATATCAGTCTGAGCAACTTTGGTTGCGATTCCCGAGATCTTTATAATCAACAGTCGGGAACATCAGGCAGGGTGTAAATTGTTATAACTGTGAAAAATATTTGCTGCTGATCAAGGGTAGCGAATTATTGATCGGACCAAAGACGCGCAAACACGTAGAACGACCTAGGGTTCTGATTGGTCTCGCTTCCCTGTCTAGCCCAGTCAATTGAGTCCAGAACACAAGTTTCAGCCTCGGATTTATGAATCATTATATTTCAAACATACTTTGTTTATATACCAGTCAAGCAGTCCACAACGTACCATAAAATAGAAGATAACATTGTACAATAATGGCCAACAGGAAAATAACACGTCAAATAAATATTGACCAATAAGATGATACCATTTCATGTCCAAGGATAGCATTAGGCTTAACAGGATAATTTTTGGGATATTTTTCTGAATATCCCAACACCTCCCTTTTTTTGGAGATCCGGAGTTGATGTCCGGATTTTAAATTTTTTCCGCGTTTATCCTCCCCCGCGAAATAATGTTGGGTCTTCATAAACCCAAATTACAATTAATTTGATTGTATTTAAAACATATTGCACAGGGAATCCAGTAAAATCGATCAGATATTGAGGATAAACGCCATCCAATTCGAAGTCATCAGGGTTTAAATCTTTAGTAAGTAGTGGAGCATTATGATAATCGGCGTCCAACAAAACTGTACCAGGTTCTTGGTTATTATTTGATGCGTGGAACACATTTTCTGGCAAAACAATGAGATCTTCTCGTGAGCTGGATATGTTACTGTCTGCACATGCTGTTTGGGGGTTGATGGAGTTTGACTCCATTACCGGGCATGTTTCTGGAATAGAAAGTACTGGACCACTGGGCGCATCATGGATGACTGTTTCGTTTGAAGTACAGTTCATCGAGGATTCATGGAGGCTGCTGTCATTTTCCAGCTCACTGTGTATTTCAGATATCAGTCCATCCACTTCCGTCGCGTCTTCATAGCATGAGCGATTTAGCAGCTGCGTGCGGAATTTGACTAATAACTCCAAATGTCGTTCAAAGAGCAGCTGTAATCGATCGGACGGGAGAGTCATTTTTTTGAATCAGCACTTGTGATGAAAATTACTGTATGACTAATGACCAATGTCGTTGAAGGACACTGACGACAATCTGGATGTTGATTGGTTGGATAATTAGACTGGATTTCGTCCAATTACAGAATGACTTTGGATTGTATTTTTTTCTTCACCCCGTCGCCAATTGTTATAACGTGAAAAATAAATGCTCCTGATTAAGGGATAGCGAATTATTGATCGGACCAAAGACGCACAAACACGTAGAACGACCTAGGGTTCTGATTGGATTTATGAATCCAGAGGCTGTGACTTGTGTTCTGGACTCAACTGGCTGGGCTAGACAGGGAAGCTGGACCAATCAGAACCCTAGGTCGTTCTACGTGTTTGTGCGTCTTTGGTCCGATCAATAATTCGCTATCCCTTAATCAGGAGCATCTTTTTCACGTTATAACAAAATATCGGTCACATTGTCACAGATGCACCCATTCTTGACCTACATTTAAACCACGAAGTAAGAAATCACCTTATTTTTGTAATTCCACATATCGATTCTCTTCTTATATTCTAATGAAGATTAAATTACGGATATCTTCTTAGAACTATTATTGGACTAATATCATATATATGTATATCTATATCCCTTTTATTATAAGCTTCCTTTTTGATCTATAGATTATTATTATACGAAGTACTGTTCTTAAGCCGAACTTAAAGTCACAACAAAACGTTTATTATAATTAATACCATTTTAGTATTCATCATGACGAACAATCTAAGACGATGAACATTTCTATCAGGTTATTACATTCCTTGAGTCTAAATTAGCTAATAGCATAAATGAGCTTATTTATATACTGAGAATCAAATGAATAAATGATTTTACAGTGAGAAAGCTGATGAATAATTTATCCCAGAAAAGCAAGAATAGAACCAATCACAAAAATATCAAAAGGAAATAAGAACACAGATTAACCTCGCTCTTCATTTGTGTCCGAAAACTTTTTTAATAAAGATGATAGAAGTACAAAAAAGGTTTTAAAAGCATTTTCTATGTAAATTAAAAAAAAAATTTTCCACTTGCATATACATATCCAGTCTTAAACGATTTGTGAAGATTAACTATTGAGCTGTATGTTGATTTTTTATCAAACAATTTATACCATTACTAATGTAGACTTTATTTAGTTTTCATTACTAGTCACAGAATGTGAGATCTTTGTGTATAAAAAATGAGCTACAGGATAAAAGCGAGAAAAGTTTTCGTATATAGGAACGTTTGTATGGAAAAATATTTATGTAAATAAAATGTTTATACAAAGAATATTCAATATTAGTTTTTAGTAAAAAGAAAAATAAAGCATGTTAAGGGTTTTTAGTAATATGCGGAATAAGCAAACATATCAACCGGATCAGAAAGTAAATGGTAATTGGGTTTAACTGTAACATATCAATTTTGATAATTCCAAATATTATTAGTTGTATACATATATAGATGCATAAATGAGGCTAAAGAAACAATATTTCTCCGTGTATATAGAAATAAAATACATAAATATACATTCAAGCTGCATTTGTCTCTTCAGAAGCGCATAAATGTAGAGAATTTAGATTCGGTACGAAATTCTCTAGTGTATTCCATACAGCTTCTGTTATAAAGTAGAAAAATAGAAGTACATATATATTGCGTATTACTGTAGTCAACAATGATGGTTAACATTCAAACTCATAACTATTTAACCTGGATGAAATAAATGAGAATTAGTTGGATATAGCATTACATTTCTTCTGACAGTCCTTTGGTTTCAAATGCATAATCGGTATGTAGATCGGGAGACTAAACCTAAAATGCTATCAATATAATTTAATACTCTATTTCAATTGTTTGTAATACTTCTGAGAAAGTTGTGTTTTGTAAACCGGTTTACTTAGTTAAAGATAGAAGAGACATCGATACCGTGATTAGGATGTGAAGACCGACTCCACAATTTCGAATAATGCACTGATTCATACATGTAATGTAATAATTTTTTTTGCTTCTATGTTCAGATTATATTACAATACACTTTCATCTTAAAAGTATGCTGACAATACAGTTATAGTCTCCAGTCAAATATGACGTTAACTAGAATATGGAACTCGAAAGTTCGCAGAAATATTGTTATGAACATAGGAGTGTGAGACATGAATAGTAAGCGAATGTATACAAAGTCGATTCGCCACAAATAGCAATGGACAAACCAGTTTGAAGGCATAAGCACTAAAATAATAAATTTTCCTACAAAACACTTCAAAGAATACTCCTTACAAGTAAAGGACATTTTGATTATATACATGGAAGAATTAAAAGTGAATAAATAGGAAAACATACAGAGATATTAAATACCTTTTAACTGATCTAAAGATACATTACTATCGTCTTGAAATAGATCATCAAATCTCTCTGCAATTGGTTCATCTGATTCATCATGATACGTTGCGAAATAACGATGAGCTAGTGCTTGAGCAGCTGTTAAACGTCGATCTGGATCAAGGTGAAGCATCTTTTGTAATAAATCAACAGCTTTAAAAATAAGAAAACGCAAAGGAAAAGGTGTACCATAACAACCTTTGCATTATCACGATGTCAAAATGTATTTTTCTTAAGTACGGAACATTATATGGATGTTATATTAAAGCATCTAATGGTTATAAACTAATCAATGAATAAAGAATTCCCAAGAACAGACAAGCAGAAATATGCAAAACTACAAATGACTATAATTCAAAGACCGAACAACTCCGATAATTCATATATTTATAATTCAGTTAATAAATAATAACAAGAACAATATAACACGAAACTGTATATAATTTCTTCTGGAGTTTCAAATGAAAATCATCTTACTTAAACATGTTCAGTCAATTTAAAAACCAATGAATAATAGAGTGGGAGTAAAATGATCCATAAGGTAATATTCCGATCACTTTGAAGTTTAACTATTTCATGTATAAATAACAAAAAGGTTATTAGCCTTGGTTACTCATGATAATGGGACAAACATTAAAAACCAGTAATACAATTTTGGGATCATGTAGACGTCTCTTTTAAATATGCGCTAATAATGTTGTTCAGAAGGACAGTGAAAGCCTCATAACCCAACCATCCAGAGCAGAGACCACAACATCAACATTATACAGATTGAAATGAAAATCACCATACGTTTGAAAACAACTGTTGAGCTATTGAGATAACACGAGTATATAACTTACAATAATCGCTAAAGAAACTCTTTCAATATTATCTCAAATAAGGCGCATACTCTGACATTTTAAGCATTGAAGACTAAAATGACACGGAAAAGGAGAATCACGTATTAATGCAACCGTTGATCTGTTAAATCATCAATTGAAACGATTATTTTATTAATGTTTGAGTCAGTGACAATAAAATAACTCATTAACATTGTATTCGAACATAATTAAATAGATTTATTTATATTCTTCTATGAACGAGAATATGTTTAGTTAGCCAACATCTATTCAATCACTGAAAGCAGAAAAACTAAAACACATTTGGAAGGACACAGAACTTTTGTTGTTTGAGACGATAACTTCCTTAGAAGATCCTTTATAATACAAATCGGAACAGGGAAATTTATGATTAATATGAAACCAAAACTTCGATATCAACCAGTCAGCTACAACGTAGGACCAGGCACATAAATGCATCGGTCCAAGTTGTCATACCTCATTAGCACAATTTGTTTATGATTTATTTATTTTAACACATAGATATTGGTACAAGGAGGCACCAAATACATATGCGCCACACAAATCTCATTTGATATGTGTGAGGGCTGTGATACTGCCCGGGTGCCCACACCGAAGTAGTTACTTCAATGGTAGTATTATATAAAAGAATGCATATAAGGATATAATACAGGAAGAAAGAATTAGTTTGTAGAAAGAAAGATATAAAGCAATTTTAATCTCAGTTTAAGGGAAGACAGAGAGTGCATACACCTACGCCATTGTGATCGGTTCTGAGCCATGTCACCAAGAGTCTCCAACCATTCGTTACGATAGTCACGCGGACCCCAACCAAGTAGTATGCATCTACCAACATGGCTCAGACTACAAGTTAGTGACTTCAAGCACTGATGCCACGTCTTAGTTTGGCCACCCCTAACTTTCTTCCAACCATCCCCAACACCAGTTAGCATTACGCGTCGTGGTAATCGGTGTTCAGGCATACACAACGCGTGGCCTAACCATCTCAGTCGATGAAGATTCACAACCTCATCAACTGCATTACTATCATTCCCTAATACCCCACGTCTAACTTCACTATTACTTACCTGGTGATGCCAGAAGATGCGAGCAATATTTCTAAGGCATCTGTGGTCAAATACTAGTAGCTTACGAGTATCTTCTACTCGATATCAACCGAATTCTTGTAAGAAATGTTTCCGAATAAACCTTCGAGATGGTTAACAGAGTTGGCGATATATTTTATCATTATCATACATAGTAAAAATATCCATGGGAGTTTAAACGAAAATGTTCGGCATTATTACCACTACCATTACACAAGAATACAAAGAACGAGTTTTCTTAATGCACGATAGTGAAAAATATCAACAAGGAAATAGTTATCCGTATGAATTTATCGATGAGTGGTATTATTCGCATGAATCATAAAACGCCTCCATGGATGTAGTATAGAATAAAAATTAAATAAGTAAAATCTAACCAGCAATTTTATGAAACATAAGCAGACATTGATCATAGTACCATTAAAAATTAGGAAGCAGTAAAACAGTCATAACGTTACTGTTTTAGACTCATTAACAATATGTACAAAGTGACAAACTCAAATAGAATAGAAGTCAAGATATTTAGATCTTTGTAAAAAGCCAGATACTATTTAGACGTCGAGTGAGAATTCATTTCACGTAAACATGAACTTAAAAAACATACGAATTACATCTTATTAACTTACCGTCACTTGAAAAAGAAGAAAAATATGTGTACAGATTTTGTGGTTCACATTTACTAATATCACGGATAAATCCACGTGCCTTTAAAAATAAAAAAAATGCAAATATAAATGAATTTGTATGAGACAGGATGTTAAAATGATTGAAAAAACAAAGCAAAGAATTTGCAGTTACGTGGAAGCTATGTACTGCTGTTTGTTATTAAGTTGAATCTGAAGTAATATTAATGATGATAAGCATAGAAAAGATACTTTCTATCCGAAAATGGAAAAATATAAATTTTGAACTAACAGTAGTATTTTTATATTTATTGATCATATTGTTATTCCTAATTTCAGATGAAGTATAAAACAGTAAATATGACCAATATTGATCAAATCTATACTCGATTTAGTCAAAATATAATTTATGATTCCCTGCAATATGATTAAGCACCCAAATGCCCTGGTATGGCTAAGAGTGGGGTGCGCCCGCGCTCCCTCTCGAAATGCTCTCACACGGCCACGCGTACACAGCCTCTGTCAGGCAAGTCCTACTCACTGCGTTCTCGTGGCGGTAGTATTGTTTACGAAAATGAGAGGACGAAAAGCGAATGTCCGGCGTTTTAACCGGGCCAGTGGACACGGTGGGTCCACCTAAGGGAGTTGGTAAACCCTGATTCCAAACCAATGGTGCACATGGGCTCCAGTATCCTGAAGGGACAAATGGCGTATGAAGCAATCGTTGGTCACCGGCTATCATGGGACTGCATCTCCTAACGTCGCTCCACTAAATTGTGGATTAGACATCTAGGTGAAAGGCTTAGGAAGTGACCTCCTAAGAAAACCACCTGTTTCGGTCCGGGCACCCGGGTAGTATCCCGGCCCACACACAGGTGGAATGACGAAGTGTGACGCATGTATATTTGGTACCAATCTGTACCAATCTTTATGTGTGTAAATAAATAGTGAGTAATATGAGTAAATCAAAAGCAGATAGTGATTAAAGAATGATAGTGAAAGGAAAATACTTCAGTGCTTTATAAAATAAGTAAATATTGGATACACAACTGATATTCTTTTGGAAATATTCATATACCAAAACAATAAATAGTTCACTTTCATAACTGACTGACCTCGTCTGAGGTAGAACACAAGATTCTGATGGTGTCACGAGTGAGGAGTTCTAGAATAGAACGAAACAATTGTCTAGTGTTACGTAGTCCTGAATGGTTTGCAAACGAATACTTGTCCGTAATGAAAACTAGCTACAAACTAAAGTCTCCTAACATAGTGACTGAAATAATTATTTAAAAACCTTTGAGAAATTTATTGACTGTCATATTAAATAACCTTATCGTTTGAATATAATGACTGATTATAACAGGATGGAAACATATATACTTGAACACATTAATGAATAAATACATGGATGCATACATACAGTACAGGAGAAACCTTTACATAAGAATCAGTTCCAAGGTTAAAAAGAGAACTTTAACAATGAAAGATAAATAACTTACAACAATGCAATTTTATTACAAAAATAACTCAATAAAACAATATTTTGGGCTAGATATAAAATCTTATTTAGAATAGTTACAAAAATAATATTTCTGATTTTCTAAAAATAGATGGTTACATTATTATTATTAGTAGTAGTAGTAGCAGTAGTATCTGTAATGAGGATCGCAAAAGGGAGTTCAATTTAAATTTTTATTCTATATATTACGTCACCCATGTCATGTGTAGAACAATGGTGATAATAGTTGCCATTTTCCCAGACTGGAATCATATTAAGAGGTAAAACTAAATAGTTAAAAAGTGAAAACCTTAACCATTGAGGTGAGACCTCACTAAAATTTGATGTAGTGACGTAAGACAACTGAGGATTGTGAATTAAATATTTTGTTAAAAACAAGTGACAAATTACGTTTGACAGTGAAATGGAAGGAGTAATCAGTAATTCAATCAGCATAATAATGAATAAATGTTGTGACTGATAATCATTATGTTAATTATAGGTGTATCAAAGTGTATAAGTTAGCACATAATGAAGGCAGAAATTTATAAGCGCTAATGTTGTAAAGATAAGAAAGCAACCACGGAAAAAATATTGCACTGCAATATCCGGTGGTTTAACATTAAAATACAAGATGTAACTAGAGTTAAAACAGAACCAACAGACGAAGGGTAGTCTGTTATGCAGTATGAAACCTGACTAACGCAAATAACTGTTTGATATTATTTTGATATTCTTCTTAAACATACACTTTCCATTTGTTTTTGAGTTCTGTGGAAAATATGCTACGGATCAGTCAAGTTAAATTAATTCGAAATAACTACTGTTAATTTCATATTATTAGATCAAATTATAACACCAACTACTTGAAAATATATGAAAAAAAAACACCTAGATGTAGCTGATATCTTTAGAAGTCATTTGCAGAATGTAAACATTAGAATGATAGGCTTTATATCATTAAAAAGTAGTAAATATCATGTTTAAACGAACGGCTATTTATTCAGCTAACATCACAATTACATGCCGTGATGTCATAATATATCATCGGTAATTCTTTAAAAGTAAAAGACAAATGAATATATATATATATATATATATATATATATATATATATATAAACAACACGAGAAACATGTATTAAATATGATAATCATTCTGATATGTATATAAACTATGGAATCGACAATGTAATAATAATAATAATAATAATAATAAACACTTAAATAATCCAATGAAAAACAATAAAATTAATTTCTAATGTGAATATAATTACAAATTAGCCATCTATGAACTGAAAATTTATTGATACTCGATAATTTATTACAAACATTTAGTGTTGGTTGTAAATTTATTCTCATAAAATATTATTTTATGGGCTGTGTATGGTTTCATCTTAATGTGAAACAATCGATTTATGTAGGTGTTGACTGTATAAGTGAAAATTATCAATTAAACAAATTTTCATATTTATGTTTTACTATTATTAAAAAAGAATGCAGTCAAATATAATTATTAATAAGATTAATTTAGTGTTCTCTAATAACATCAGCTTACAAGATAATTTGTTCTGTACAGTTAGTTATGTAAACCGATAAAAGAAAAGAAAGGAACCACGCTCAGAAAAAAAGTATTGGTGAAGAACTCATCTGGAAAAACAAACACTAATAGTATGAAATATGAACAAACGCAGTGATAATGTAAATTGTTTTTGATTTAATCATGCATGACACGAGATATATGCTTCAAAATAATAGTTACATTTACTCTACAACTTGTTTCACGAGGTTATTACTGTTTTACACACGTTGTATGTTTAGAGAACTACAATAATTCAACTTGTCACATAAGTTCAAAATTGTTTAGTTAATAGTGAATTATGAAATGTTAAATAATATTAACTGATTATCCTAAGTAAAATAAACAGAACTATTTGAACTAATAACCTGATATATGATATTCTGAGTTAATATGCCTCAACTATTCCATAGCATTGTAATAACTATTATAGAGAAGTATTACATTTTGCATTCTTTGTAAAGCCTAAAAGTCAGTTAATTATTAATGTGAACGCAAGATATAGTAAACTGTCGAATTCAGTGTGAAGCTAAAGTTCTAAAAAACTATTAGTTTATGTACTAGATTTGAAGTTACTCCTTTTATGCAACAGATAGTGATAATGCTCGAATACGCAAACCAAAAAGGGTAAGGCGGGATTAGTACTTAGTATTCAACAGTTGAAACTCAAGTGCCTTATACACTGAGCCACTTTGTTTATTTTAGTTTGAGCAGTAGAGTGGTATCACTGCTCTTCATGTCGATATAAAAAATCATGTTTTGATTCATGAAGTCGCTTAGAACATCAGATTTAAAAGGTGTTTTTAATAACAAATGAAGTATATTGTGTTGAAATGATACTATGAATGAGAGAGTTAAATTATTGGAAACTAGAAGTTGGTAAACAATGGAATATAGGGTATGACATGTATACCACCAATTACATTGAACAAACGAAATTTGACTTTTATACACAATGAATAAACGGAAGCTTCATATATGAATAATAATATAGTTTGATATAAGATATTAGCTTATGGTTAATTTAATAGTATGGTGATCAGCAACAAGCAATAAACCCATGAGAACAGCTGATAATTTGTTTGAATAGTGGGCTTTGTTACAAAAAGATAATTAGTGAGTGGTAACTGTCAATATTTTCTAATTTGCCTAGTAGATCACTATATTATTAATTAATTTACCAAAAAATAGGTTCACACTGTTGATTAATTTACTAAACAGAGATTACAGGAAACTTACATCTAACATTGGGTTTTTGTCGTTCTTGAAATTATTTTTAAAGGAAAAAAATTGGTGAAAACGGCTGGATTCAAACCAAAACTTTTAATTGTAAAGAAAAGTGTTGGTTTTAAGTAGAAAAGGGTGTAAGTTTGTTTCAGGCAAATATAAAACGAAGAAGGAATAGAGTTAGTCAATCACCACCAATATACAGCTTGGCAAAGATGCGTGTTAGGCCAAATTATTTAAATAGTTATGAACATATCCAGAATAGATAGGTACCTAGTTAGTTAAAATTTTCTGCAAAATGCATAGCCAAGTGTTATTTGAAATGTTTTCTTACTTTTCCTAACAGAGTAATTTACAAAACAAGCAAGATATGAAGCAGTCTTTCTAACAGTATCGTGTAATAAGAGAATATTTTAATATGAAAATCTCGTAACCAAGTCTCTTCATGGTTAATTTGATGTTTCGCACTTCCATATAAACCGCCAGTTGGAAAAATAAACTCCAAAAACTTTTATCACATAAGAAAAATGAAATTAATAGGGGCTTTCAAACATATTTCAGGCAAACGCTAATGCTCAAACAGACATATGTAAAACACAGATAAATCATTATTAACATAGTACGGAATAGTAACAAGAAAAATGCCAGGTAGAAGGTAAGTTTTGTCAAGAACTGGAAATAGTTGCTATAGTGAGGTCGATTCATGATGAAAGTACCATCAAATTGAGCAACTACAAAACCACTACATATATATAGACAGATAAGTTATAAAAACATCAAAAAATACAAATATTTGGACAATATGGTATCTACATTTAACGCTAAGAGGCCAGATAAAACAAAGTAAATATTTTCGTTTATGTTTGAAAAATTTTATTAAATAAGACATAGGAAAACTACTGCTATTCACGTTAAATTAATATCGAAGCTCTAATAAATACTAAAACTAGAATCCAAATATTATATGATACCTCAAATTATCATGGTTCACTTGATCTTTACTGGTTAGAATTAAGTAAGCCAACATTTTATTTAGTATTTCTCAAAACGAATATGTACTTAAAAACATGTTATTCAATACAATCACAAGAGAAAAGAATACCAATAGTAAATTAGATAGATAGAAAAACAAATCGCTTACTTCAGGACTGTTAATTTTTTTCATAAATTCTTCATCAGGTTTTCCTAATAAATTGAGAATCAACTGAATTTGATGAATATGATTACCACCTTTAAATAAAGGTGCACGATTTCGCAATTCAGCCATAATACATGCAACGGACCAAACGTCAACTGAAAAAAATGGAGAAATTAAAAAAAAAATGAAACCATTAATCTTCTTCAATATAATACATATGTTCGATAAGCTGATCGATAATAACATGTGAATAATTCAAAGTTTACTGATAGTGTGATGAACGAAGACTTGGTTAGGGCAAACCAATTCATTGTATCATGCGAAATCACATAGCATTTGTAAGATATGAAAACAATACATTGAATACACCAATTGTACATCTTCCTTGAATTGTCTCTTACAAACGCCATCGTTCTTCCATTCTTGTCGCTACTCTGACTGCCTTTGCTTTTCATTCTCTTCTCCTCATGTTCCTCTTGTGTCAGTAAGGATCCTACTTCCAAATCTTGATACATACTATTTACATCTGTCCGTATAAGCATCACACAACACAATAGTACGGGTTACAAGGTTCATCATTTTAAACACACCAAATAGATATCCTTATTTAATTCCATTCAATGTTATTGATAGTGTAATTGGATAAAATGGTATCCAGCTTATATGAGCAAAAGATATTCAGAAGAGAACAAGTCAGAGACAGTGGTAAATGCAAGGAATCGGTAATACAGAACACCAAGTCCTTCAGCATTTGGAAGATAAAGTATGGAAACACCTGTGTCAGAGATTGAACTCAAATCTCCACAGCCATTGAGAAACAATTATAAAGACGGTAGAAAATCATAAAATTAAGGTAGATATAATTTTGAAAGTAAAACTCTCTATCATTATGCTTGGTTTTAATAATACTAGTACACAAATTGAAAACAATAATGGTCCAGAATATTTATGTCTAGCATATACGTAAAACAACTTCAGTAGCAACTGTCCAGAAGACTACACAGAAATTACGACTTGACAAACATTGATTAATCGCTTAACTATTTTTACTATTACAGATTGTTCTCCATCGAAGCTGTTGACAACTGAGAAGCTTCCTTTGTGCTGTTATTGATAATCATACGATAAAAAGAAGAAAGAGTATGTTTGCAGATTTATTTTCTATGAACTTGGTGTTTATGAAAAAAAACGTAAAGATTAACATTTCTGTGAATAAGAAGGGTTGAAGAAATTGATAAACCGTAAGAGTAAATATGCATTTTTTATTACCAGATTCATTATAATGCATCCAATTCAACATAACTTCAGGTGCTCGATACCAACGAGTTGCAACATAACCAGTCATTTCTTCCTGTTTTTGTCGTGCTAAGCCAAAGTCGAGAATTTTCAATTCACAATCTTCATTTACTGCTATATTAGCTGGTTTCAAATCTCGGTGAATTAAGCCAATACTGTGCATATACTATGAAACGAAATAAAATAATACGCATGATTACATTAAATAATAGCATGTGACTACACAAAGCAGAAAAACGAATCATCAAGTGCATGTAGAAGAAAAAAACAGGAAGCATACCGCTGTAGTTCCAAAACATGTGAATGAAGACAACATAGGACTTTAATTTAAGCAACTACCAAGACTGTATTTGATTAAGGAATTTTCCAATAATATTGAAATTTACCTATCGTTCTCCACAGATAGAAGTCTAGAAAACAATCAAAATCGTCTATCATACGTGGCTAGCATCTTAGATACTTGGTATATTCAGACAGATATAAGAATAAAATGTTTTCACCATGAATAACGTGGAGAAAAACTCTAGTTAAAACAATATTATTCACATCAAAATTTCTCTGAAAGTATACAGGTTTTATTACAATCTCAGTATAAAAATATTATTTGATAGTTATAAGATGACCTTTTTTAACTAGTCAGTTATAATTGACGTAGGGCCCGCCACGAATATACCTTAGTTCAAGTTGATGTATAACATTAACACTATGAGATGAAAGCAGAAAGATGAATGGGAAACGAATTTCAATAGTGTTGTAACAAAGATTATGAGAAAGACAAAACACGGCAAAGCAGATACATTTAACCCTAAGAGTTTTTTGAGTAGCGTGCTGCTTATAAATCTGTGTAATAACAAACTAATCAAAGCCTAAAAATGCCACACTGAGATTCCCGATTCTATACTAACATATTCATTACAAGACCACTACAAAACATTTCTGAATACATACGGTCAACGATGCGCAGGTCTCAGTTACAAATTAAGATGAAACAGTTATTTGCTGTTGAACGGTTTTGATCATTTTCATAAATAGTATGTTGGAAGAACGTAATTTTCACTAGTAAATGTTGATTTTCACGGAGCCTTTTATAGTTATCATTAGAAATATTATTCTATGACAATTACTTTTACATAAGGTTCAGTCATAAATTTTTTTGAAAAGTTCAACAGTAATCCTATACAAATGGCTTTACACTAAGACATCAACTGACATTTTTCAAAGCATTTTTTAAAATTTACAGAATATTAACTGTAGTCTATATGAAACACGTATTATGGTAGTCATATATCCGGAGGATTTTTTTAATCGTTAACATTGGACAGATAATCAATGACATATTATGATAGTCTCAAAAAATCTACCTTTACATAACTTCCAGAAACTATTTGCGTACTACAATGAATTCAATAACCCAGGTAATTTACTTAGACGATGATAAAATGTACTCTTCTAAGTTAACTCAACTTACTTTTAAACCCCTTAAAATTTGATACACAAGAAAACGTATTTGTTCATCTGATAACGATTGAGTTTCAATAATAGCTCCAAGATCAGCACCCATCAATGGTGTTACTAGATAACTGGTGAGAAAAATTTAATCAAACAAAAAATTACTACAAAATGCATGTATTTACCGAACACAGATGTCAAGAGCAATAGCTTGCTGATAACCAATGTGTATTTAAGACTAAATAACATACTTATGTCTAGTTTCTCAAAGTATTTACTCATCATTTTATTAAATACGGTTGTATTAACCTTAGAAACAAATAAAATACATTTCGTCTAGCCATCATAGACATTAATGACTGAAACTTTCGGATTTGTTAATATGATAATCACGGCATATTTACACCAGATGCAAAAATGCAGTAAACACTAATTATTTTAACTAACAGTTCAGTAGGATTTCAAATGAATGGCTGACTTTTGTCAACTAAAGTTCTATTTACACAATATGACTCACCATTAAATTATCCTTCATATTTGTGCAACAATTGGTGAGTAGGTGAACTTCATCTTTAAAACCAGTTAGTGCGTTCAAATTAAACACAATGGGTTTACTTTACGGCTAAGTACACGAATCTACGTAGGTATTGGATTACATGAATAAACTGTCTAACAAAAAGCAGACTGCAATCATAAGATCTTATTATCTGAAATTCACGGTACACCAACTTTATTTCCTTAGAAGTACTACCCATTTGCAGCAATAAACTTGGAGTATTTCTTATTTCATTGTTCACTGATGAAAGTTTTCAAAACTTATTTTCATCATCTACCTCGTCGTTTCATATAGCTCCACAAATACGTGATTTGCTATAATTACATGTACAGACGATCTGCTTAAATTCGGTTCGTTAATAATTATCCAGACAAAGAGTCCGGAATCGGAAGCGGCATTACACTACACAACTTCGATGTTAAGGTGAATAATGGTGGTACACGGTTGTTTTACCATTGCACCAACCTTGCAATTTTTGTGGCTCTTATTGAAACGTTTGATCCGCTTGAAAAAAAATTGTTTTATCACCATAAATACTCCCAAAGTTTTGCGAATACACTGAGATTTTGCTACTTCTCATTAAAATTGGATGTAGATCAGTCTGGAAATTTATTGGACATAAAGGGGGTATATAATTTTGTCAAAGGATAACCAATCGGCATTTACTGTTTTGTTACCAACTACATTAAAATACCGTCACGTGACATATTTAAAATATCGTTTCAAGTCACAAACTAAACTATCATTTCTATAAAAATAATTTCATTCAAAAATCAAATTCTAAACTTTAAATTTCAACATACATATCTGTAAATTCTTTTAATGATGTCTGTGGTGAAAAGGCATCAATCAAACAAACGATCTGTAAGAATAGAAAGAAGAATACAAATAGCATTGGTGATCAAGTGACATTAAAGAGACTAGCAACAAGAATTGACTACCATAACTTAGTAGTCTACAACACGACTTGAAACGAGAGCTATTAAAGTCGTGTATCAGTAGAGTAAAAGAATCTATGATTCTACAATAAACTGATTCGTTATTGCAAACTTAAATCTAATTCAAAAATCATGCTAGAAAAATTGATAAAACAACAATATCCAGGCGTTAAAACTTATTAATTATTAGATAAAAAAGCAGACTGGTGGAATGTTTAGTTGAAATTCACATAAAAAACATACAATACTTCCATGATTAATTTAAAAACCTTGGTGCCAATTTAATTATCGATGACCGACAAGAAAAAATAATACTACAGAAAACAGTTCTAAAAGTCGTACAAACACAGTATGATATGGATTCAAGCTTAATCCCGCTCAGAATACGAGTTACATCGTTTTTAATAATTATTTTATACCTTCCTGTAGTTCTAAAAAGCGTAGATATAACAGTTACAGATTTAGAGGTACAACCACCTTCACTAGTAGTTAACAAGTTAATTAAATCAAATTATATAGTAATTTACTACTAAGTCACTTAGATTAATGATGGCGAACAGTAAGCTTATCAGTACTGAGGGGAACAATACGACAATATTATGATGCGACGGATTATATAATTAATCCAGTTTCTAGAAAAGGTCAATAATGAACTTCAAACCTTAACAGTATTATCACTAACTGCAACAATTTGCTGATTGATTAGTAATAGGATCATTTGAAGATTTCCTATAACTATTTAAATATTATAATAATTGTTACATATATCGAAACCATAGTAATGGCTAGTGTCGTAGTACTTGGGTACATAATAACAAATGAGTGGTAATTCACAACATAAGTTGATGTACATTATGCTTAGTTTCAGCAAAGGAAATTAGTGTGGAGCAATAAACTGTCAACTGGAACTTCAAAACTAACTGTAGCTAAAAAATAAAACATTACGTATGTACTTATTTCAACATCAATTAAGTTAACCCGAAATTGTCAAGTAATTAGTTATTCGATTACTTTCCTAACAAACTACAGACCCAATACTCTTTTGAGTATTGGATCTGATGGCCAGAAACACGTTTTTATTGACTTACATTTTCATGATCCATTTGAGATAAAATATTGATTTCCCTATATGTTCGTTTCGTATATTCAATATTTTCAAAGGGTCTACTCAACTTTTTGATGGCTACACGACGGTTTAGTTTGTTATCGTGGGCAGAACTGCATATATTGAGGAAAACAGATAAACGACAACAATTAATAATGGAAAATTACCTATGCAGCATGACAGATGAGTGAGGTATTTAACATACACTGAGAAATTTACAATTACTTAAACGCTATAACAACAGTCACATCGGCAAGAAAATAGAGATTATAAGATCAAGCTGGAAAATTATGTGATGGGAGTTAACCTCGAGAAATAATAACATACATACTACTGGAGAATAACTTGGACAACCCATTTCCCAAGTGCGAACAAGCAAACGAATTACGACTTCTAACAAACGTGAGATATAAGAGTATGAAAAACTTCATAAAAATGGAGACGGAAACGGGTTTTAATGAGCTTCCAAAGTTATTTTTCAAATAACTCTGCCCCTTTCTCATATCAGAGATGCACACATTGTACTTTGTCTTTGATGCTTGACCATCCCATCAAGTAACGTTGTCTAATTTTTACAACTAGAACAGTAAGTATGGGCTAAATATCCTGTTATGACTTTATGTCCGGTTTTTTATCACCTGATTTACCCACCAATCAAAATGAGACTTATACAATCTTCGTACTGTACCAAACCAATGACGTTCGACCGGTATGGGGAGTCTAGCGTTCTTATTGGTCCTATGTTCGCCTAGCCCGTCCACTTGAGTCCAGAACACCGAATAGCAGCTTCTAATATGCGAATCGAATCGAATCATTTATTTCAGACATACTGGGTTTAAATGTCAATCAAACAGACCGCAACGCACCATAAAATAGGAAATAACATTTGTACACAATAAAGCCAAAAAGTGGCTGTGAACGTGGGAGGTAGTAGTTAATAAACTGAACATAGCTTAAGAACCGTAAATCGTACAATAATAAATTATATATCAAAATAAAGCTTATAATAAGAGGAATATAAATATACATAATCTAATTATTGAATAGTTATACCATAAGGATGTATGGATAATATTAGCCAATTAGTATGTCTCAGAAGTTACTCGTGATTTAATCTTCGCTCGGATATAACATATTCCATCCTAAATGACTGTTTGTTTAAGCCATGTTCGTAGATGTAGATTATCTAATTGGAGTCCGCGAAATAACAATTAGTAGCTGAAGATATTGGGTAGCAAGGTTTATAAACGATCACTCTGAAGCAGATACATTCACTCTTTATCTCTCGTTGGATCTTCAGTTACAGATTTCTTTCACACATGACTTTTTATCGTTTTTTCAAACCATAAGATAGATGTTTAGTCTTTCTCATTACCATTGCTACAACATTATTAGAATTTTTTTCCTACTCATCTTGCTACTCTCATCTCATAGTATTAACACATCAACTTGAAATAAGTTATATTTGTAGCGGGCCCTAAGTCAACTATGACTAACCGACTAAATAATTAACCTTAATTTTACTGTTGGAAAAACTAACAAAATTATCGGATATATTTTTTATGACTATTTGGTGAATTCCTTACCATAAAACTAAAATTTATAAAACAGTTGAAATGTTTAAGCGCAGCAGGAGGAAATAAAGAATTTTAGTCTCTTTCTATAGAAATTTTGAAATTAAAGTTGCCAACATACAAACTTCCCTTATTTTTTTCAATAGGTTAAAACTTATCTTTTTAAAGGTTGATGAAAATGAGCTGAGTTTAAACTTAATGAACCGTTGATTTCCGGGGTTAAATGAGTACTACGCTTACAAACTCTCATCGATTGTTTATTGGAGAGCAAATATTTCAACTGTGCAATGAGGTGAGAGTAAATTACATATTCGAGGACAATTACAAGACACAAAACACGTGTGACCTAGTTTAAATTGCATTAATCCCATTCAACAAACGATAGCTTTAGTACCAAGGTTTATTTTATTTTAAACAGTTTGCACGTTAAACTACTCAATCAGCAGAGCACAAAGAAACAACGCAAAATAAAGCGTTATAGATATTCTGTGACAGCGATCCTATTAGTTGGCTACTTGATCGGAATTATGAGATGTCACTAATGCTCAGTAAAAGATAACTCAAGACAAAACAATATTCGGAGATATATTGATAAATATAAGTGTATGTAAGGTTTGTTAATGCTGACATACCAAACAGTTCCGTACGCCCCATACCCGATCATTGAAAGTTCATTGTATCTTGAGGGAACACACCATTCTACTTGGTTCAGTTGTAATGATACAAAGCCAGATTTCAAACTCTTGGCGGAAGACATGAATCTAAGAGAAGGTAATTAAAAGCTCAAATGTTAGGGGTACATAGTTATTATGGCTGAACAGCAAATAATGTACATTCTAATAAAACAACAAGTAAAATCCATATGTGATGATAAAAATCATTGTACCTATTTTTAAAAATGAGTAGTGGTCGTTTTTGAACTGACTAAGAAGTGAACTACTTATTTAGGAAGCTTAGTTGTTGTACAAGGATGGTAGTAGTAGTTGTTATGAAAAACCTTCTGCATTCAAAGGCAAACGTGCACCTTCTATTGATGGCATCCTTATTATAAACAAAGACGAAGTATTTATAAAAATATTTATTTATTTATTTGAACACATAAATATTGGTACACTTGGGCACCAAATATATATGCGTCACACAATAACAATGAGGACGGGGAGAGAAAAAAGATGTAAGGCGCGTATAAGAGAGAAGAAAGGAAAATAGAGAACAATAACGACCACAGATTAGCGCATGGTAGTGTAATAATAATAATAATAATAATAATAATAATAATAATAACGGGGGAAACGGAAAGGTACAACCAGAAGAGTTCTTTTAGTTAAGGAAGGTACAACCACTTTTTATGAAGAAAGTAAAAGAAGGTTACAGCAGGATCGCCACTCGCTTCTATTCTGAGCCATATCTGATAACGTCTCTAGCCACTGTGTAGCACCATCTCTCAGACCCCAACCAGGGAGTCGTGAAGGACCAACACAAGCCAGTCCTTTACAGCTTTCTTTCATACCACGACACCATGTCATGCACTGACCACCTCTCCGCCTCTTCCAACCAGTCCCAGAGTCGGCAAATAATACACGACGTGGAATTCTCTGGGACGACATTCGTAGAACATGTCCAAGCCACCGAAGTCGGTGTTTCAAGATGGTGACACCGATTGCATTATCGTCTCTGCGCTCGAACACACGATGCCGAACCTCTGCATTACTAACATGGTGTTGCCACTGAATGTCAGCAATCCTTCGGAGACAGCGATGATCGAACACAGAGAGTCGTCTAACGTCCTCGACTCGGAGAGGCCAGGTTTCACAAGCATAGAGCAGAACTGCTCTCACCGACGCGTTGTAGATCCGACCTTTTACAGCCAGACTAACATCACGAAGGCGCCAAAGGTGGCCCAGATTGGCATAAGCCGCTCTGCTTTTCACTTTACGTGAATTGGTATTGTCGCTGATATCACTACCAGCACTTATGTAGCCACCTAGATACACGAACTTCTCAACTACTTCTATCTGCTCACCATCTAGGGTGAGTACAGGATTAGAATCCTGTCAGTCTTGTAGAAGTATTTTGCAATTCGAAGGTGCAAAGCACATATCATACCTACGGACACTGATTGCCAACTGATTAAGTGCGGATTGCATGCCTTGGGCATTATCACACAGTAGGACAATGTCATCCGCATACTCAAGGTCGAGAAGTCTTTCTCCAGGCAACAGATCCACACCACCATTACTTTACATCCATCAGAGCTGTTTCCAGAATATCATTGATGGCAAAGTTGAAGAGGACTGGTGAGATCGGACAACCGTGTCTGACTCCACTGCTTGAATCGAACAATCGAGAAAGATGGTTTTATGCATTTATAAAAATAATACATATAAGAGTTTATGAGTGAAAATGGAATTGTTTTTTGCCATGTATTATACCACCTTTATTAGTGGAACGAGACAAAAGTTTTTGATGCCTAATAAATGTATCAGAGTAAGACCCAGAATGAAAGCCATACATATAATACTATTGCATACAACCACTTGGATGACCTAGTCTACGAGTGCTGAGTGGCAAGCAAAAATCTTTGAAATTGAGTCTTGAGAAGGTAATTATTCAGAAAGGCTTCAAAATACAGTATACGTCACTGGAACGTATGAATCTTATTAACAAAACTTTAAGTAAAATACCTTGATTGTCATACACAGTAGGACTACTAAACAACAGAATCAAGTGGAGGCGATATCAGAGACAAGTACAGGCACGGTGGCAGTAGACAAATATGTATTAATTGACAAATATCTCACGACCTAAATACACAGAATGTATAAGCAACTTCTAGTTTATAACCAATCCCTGTTGATAAGAATTACTTGGCAAACTTTCTTGTCAATCCCAAGATTTTCGTTCAGAAACATATCATCATAGGTTACAAGAACGATTCTCAGTTTCCTCTCGAAACTACATTTCAGAACATGGTATTTAGAAAGTCTTTGCATAGTACAGTTTACCATCTAAACTAGATCGAGTATAAGTTCATAAAATTAGGTGAGTCCATCGCTTGAAAAGCTAAATACCAGTATGTAATATAGCAGTTTTTATGGTTATGTTCATCTTCCAATACCCAGTAAATTGTAAATAAACGGAGTACCATTGAATCCCAGTAACAATCAGGACACCATATGATGATACTAAGGTCTTAGATGGGATGACGAATGATAAGGGCTTGTTTACCCACCTCATAGTCAACACGTGGTCACCTGTATATGGTAGGACAAAGTTATTGTTCAGATATCTGCTGTAGGGGGTAGTACATAGGTAATGAGTCTTAGAAAATATGTGAGCATAAATCTCCGGAAACATGGCTCATTGTAATGAAGCCCGAAGATTCACGGAAGACAAATTCAAATGCGAAACAGTTCCTATTCTAGGTTAGGATATTTAGCAACCATGTATTCGAAACCCACCAGTAGATAAATAATACCACGGGGGAATTTTTAAGTAGGGGATAACTTCGCTCAATGGATTAGGTCATCCCATTTTCACAGCTTTCTTGTGTTTTGCGAAGTTTACGTGTACTAAGAACTTCCAATACTGATCCCTGGAACTTGACAGCGAGCCCAACTACAATATATATATACAGCGCTTGGACTCATACGCTGAAGTGGAGAGAGTTTACGGACATCTAAGACGACTAACAACATAACTTTTATATAACGCAATTGAAACTAGGGGGTTATTATACGTAATCCACAGAACGAATGGAATTCCGTTACCGTTAACAGGATTTATGAATATCATGCGGTTTATTTCTATCTTTTATAACTTAAATTTAACATGTCCAAAGGACCTAAATCACCTCCTAAGCATCGCCAAAAATGCCTTAAAACGGCCTCGAATAAACGAACGAAGTAAAAAAGAATTTCATTACTAAGTACAAGATACCACGTGCAAACACTACTGGATTTGATAGAAAGTAGTCGAGAAGTTTTATGTCTGAAAACGTCTACTGGTGAGAATAAACAGGTTAGAATACATTATATGCACAATCTTGGTACAGCTAGGTAAAGGACAAGTAAATCCAAGACATACCACATGTAAAGGGCCTCAACACTTGACTCTTTAGGTTCCGTCAGTGATTGGAAAACACGGACCTGGCAGTGAACAAGCAGGGAACTATCTATAAGTAGGAAGTACAAAAAAAAATATTCAAGAAGGTAAAACGATAACCCAGCTCATCATATTTTCGTCATAATATTTAACAACGTACTGAATGAACAAGCAGACTGAAAAGCGCGCAACAAAAGCGGACGCAACCGGTCACAACGCACAGTAGCAAATAGTGCGCCAAGTAAATCTAATTCAATGCATCTGTCGTAATACCTAAAATTAGTGTACCTGATTGCCTGACAAAAGTACCCTCATTGCTCTTACTTTTATCTGTGATTTTGCCTCAGCTTATTATTTGGTTTTCACAGTTTTCAATGTCAATACTAGTTTTAATATATCCTTGCTTTTTGAACCATCCATTTTTGTCCGTTTCAATAGTATCGTTTCTTGTTTGTTTTACGGTCGTCAACTCGTTAGAATTTATCTAACAACTCACATGTAACCGTGTTCCTGAAGAACCCATGCAAATGAAAAGGTTGGTTTAATGAGAAATCCACGTATGTTATAGTAAGTGCTTACAACACACTTAGTAAAACAGATCGTAGGTGGGTATGAAGCAGTTGCAACATGGTACTAAGGATTTGTTGGATAAAGTCATAATTCTCTTGACAGCTTTAAGTAAATTGTCGTCAGCCAACCCAAAATAGGCGGTCCCGAAACGGACATACAAAGGCGCATAGTGAAATAGAAAAGGGAGTCTTTAACACCAGTAATAATGATGGAACACACATCAGCACTAGTGAGAACACGCTGAAGCTCAGCAACAACATAACGTCAACAGTGTTAGACGCTCGTCAAGCTCAGGTCTTCCGACACAGACTCCCTAAGTGCATCTGTGGTCCCCCAAACTTCTGTAGGCGACAAGACCTCCGCCAACATAGTTAAGGAGGATAGAGTGTCACTATCAAAAAGACTGAACAGTTCAGGTTATGTGGTCAAATCAGCTAGTGTTTTGGCCAAGCATCTTATCCCTAAGATTGTGCAACCAGTAAGTTAAGAGGGCGAGAATCCGGAATTCATTCAAACTACCCAACTAAAAGGATTCCAACCTCAAGGTACACGAAAACCTAGGAAAACGATCACGGTTCGCGATGATTCTCTCATAATCATGGACCGTAAAGATAGCTCTGTCATTCTTCTCAGTCTGTGAAACAAAAATGACGGGATGCACTGAGAAGCGCTGAACAGGAAGCCCGGACTCTTCAGATTTGAACCACTCGTAGTTACACCGCTAACTTGGCAGTGGAATTGAAGGCATCAAAATTACCCGGGACTCCTTCGTGTAAAGTCCACTAACACTTCCAACTCATAGGATATTTTGCTGGATAGTCACTTGCTTAAATCAGATGCGGATGTAAGAATACTGCCTGATATGCCATATTCTGAGCACAATCTTTTCAGAAACATCCATGGATGAGAAATATCAATGTGCAAGGTGTGCTAGAAAATATGAACCCTGATGACGCAGACACTTTTATTCCTTAGCGAACATGTATAAGGCAGTCCGTAAGATTCAAGAATATATTGACTCAACAAGTGGTGAGACTAGCCAAGAAGGATTGGGATTCTAAACCCTGATTAAATGAAAATAACCTTCACATCTCATATAGAGACTGCCACTTTCGAAGCATTTCATGCGAACAGAAATCGGTCGTCAACCGGACTGCACATGCATCCGGACAAGCCATATGAAACAAAGATCAAGCACAAAAGTAAGTTGGAATTGACTACTCCACTTGTGGGCTGTCAAGATCGTGGAAAAGAAACGTAGAAGGGATAAGAGCCATTACCTCGTGTAAACTCGTGCAAATAGGCTGCCTGTCCATTTACACAAGGCTCATTCAGATAAACAGGATGAGGAAGCTCACTCGTTTCAAACTGAAAGCATAAAATGCTTATATATGTACGCCATGAGTTTACCGAATAAAATGGGTTAGTCGCGTAAACGAAGTAGTGTTAATAATACTCATCTGACAGGAATATCTGAAACTCCGGTATCTTCTCAAGTTACGAACCAGGAGCTAGCAATGCCCGGAACGTCTTTGTTTCACAACGAAAGGAAAACGAGAATGGAGTCGGAGCAGCCCTATTACTGCAATCTCTCTAGGTGGCACATTAAGTGTACACTCTGCCAATCTCGATGAATTCGTATGATGCTCAGTAGATTGTATAACACCTAGAGGTGTTTAGTGGGAGACATCTACGGGAAGCTCATTGCTGGCATCGAGTTTGACAATCGTATACTTGATCGAATATCCGGCTCTACTAGTCTCGGATACTCTCATATCCTGATTCTAGGAGACCTTAATCTTTTTAAAGTCAATCTCGCGAAACGTACGTATATTGAAGGTGACAAATCTACTGAAGCTACGTTCTTCAACCTCAATGAAGATCCTAAATTATTTGAAAATGAGAAGTCAGCACCTAGTTGGAAAAATAGTCAGAGGCAATCGTGTTTAGACTAGGTAGTTACAAACGAAGAATTCCTAGTTGACAACCTCTCAATCACTGCTACTCTGGATATAAGTTATCATGACGTCATAGACTTCAGTCTTATAAGCAAACGTGAGCCAATAAGTCTTATCAACAGTGGGCGTTAGAATTTCAAACGGTTGGATGTGTAAGTTTTACAGGACAACCTATAAAAGGTGGACTGGGAAGTTCACCTTCAATTTGATGTGGATGATGATCGGATTTTCTTACAGTAAATGATCTTATATGCAACAACGTATTCAGTTCCGCAAACAGTTCTCCGAAACTACAAGCAATATGCATTTGTCAAGAATTGTACTCTTCGTTTGCTGTGCTGCGAAGGGTAGTACTGGGTGGAATACGAATGAACTGGTAACAACAACGCATACAGGCAATTCAAATAAGCAATGAATCAATGCACAAAGGCATTAAGAGATGACAGACTTCAGTATCATATAAAACTAATCCATAGATTTGTTTACGATCCGATAAGTTTATACAGTCATGCAGCCTCCAGTCGACAACGCAAAACCAACGTTCCCAAACTGCTAGGTTCGAATGGCCCATCTAACAACGACAAACCCTCTCTGCCAAACTTCTGACAGAACAGTGATTTCGGACATTTCAATAGATCCATACTAATTATAACGATGAGAGCTTCACTTGCGATTCCATAGGAGTCTCAGTAGTTAACCTGTTCGCCGACTTGGCGTGGCGGAAACTGCAACACCTATACAAACATAGTTCTCCCGGCCCGGATATAGTTCATTTTGCAATACTGAGAGAAGAAACTTCAGTCTTGGCAGCACCGCTTAGCATGACGTTCTCACATTGGCTATGAGGAGGCACTGTGCCAGAAAGTCGGAATCTGGCCCACATTACATCAGTCTTCAAATGAGACCGATAAGCTGAACATAGATTTTATTGGTCAGTAGCACTTCGCTCAAAAGATCCCTCAAAAGTTATTTGGTATTAAATGGTGGTTGAGGGTAGTCAACAGGAAACCCTGGACCCAGCTTTCGTACTACTTGGCACTCGTCAGCAAGGTGTGGTCTTGAAGGAACTGGTGCTCCCTGACGGATTTAACCCCGTGTCACTCAGCTTCATAGTCAGAGACTATACCACTGAGCTGTCCGGGCCGCGATCAACCTTCTGTAGGACTGATGTAATCACAATTTACTGATCACTTGGTGGTGATCAAGGTCATGTGTGTCAAGTCCTTCTTAGTGCAGATCGAGTGCTATCGACCACGTTGTATCAGTTCCCTCAAGACCACAGGTACATCTTTCTGACTAGTGCCAAGTAGCACGAAACCCGGGTTCAGGGTTTCTTGATGACTACCTCCAACTACCATCTGATCTCAACGTGGTGCACGCAGTGCCAGGTCACCTAGATTGGTGGCCACATTGCAACGTGGTCGATAGCATTCGATCTGCACTAAGAAGGACTCGTTACACATGACACCGATCAACACTAAGTGATCAATCAGTTGTGAATGTTATTTGGTCCTGGATAGTCGACGGTCTACGTGACTACTTGCTTTTCACAAACTTCCTTTCACCCCAACAGAACGGTTTCACCGAGCTTCACCATTGTATTCGCAACCTACTGCGCAGATGGAGAACCATCCTTAATAGCAAGAGGAACTTCGATGTCATATACCTTAGTTTTTCAAAAGATTATGAAAGGGATAATCACATATTTCGATAGTGAAATAAGATTATCAGAACTACGCAATGCATTAGCTCATTGTATTGCGTTTTGTTGACGATATTAAACTTCGTAGACGAGTTTTCAGGCAAGGTGACAAGCTGACATTCCAGGGGGATTTGGCTCGACCTCGAATTTTGGTGGATAACTTCGGAGTTTATTTGTGTTATTGAATAAGTACTCCTTCATTCACTATGCAATTTGTTATGTAAGTTAGCGAGTTACTGGATTTCTACCGTTCGTCGTCAATATTATTTATCGTTCCAACCATAAACCTGACACGCAGTGAAGTACGTGATGTTAAAATATGTGGGAATACATGGTTCAACATAAACCTCATTTAATATTCTACGGTGAATACATTTAACTTCTACAACCTACCCACTTAATTGACCTTAGTCTCTCCCATCTTTGTCCCCAAACAAACACACGGCCCATTTCTGGCCCTATTATATTCCGGCTGGAGTGTTTGAATTATTGGCGTAAAACTTTGGTCTAGTAATTATTAGTATAGTTAAACTTCTTTGTCTCCAGCCACTGTTGTCAGTTAAACGATTGAGACCATTAGTTCACTCCTATCTTTACTCCCGCTAGTCACCTGCTTATATTTTCTTAACGAACCAACCTCTTTACTCCACAGGTTCGAAATCAACGGTTTTAACTGAACAGCATGAAGCATAATCGTTTTTTGCGACTGTGAATATCATTGCCACCGCGTGATAGTTCAAGATTTCGTTCAGACATCACCTCCCCAACCCAACAGTTACAAGACAGCACCCATTTTCCACAGCGATATCTCAAAACCATAAAATAGATACAGAGGACCATTCTTAGGTGCGCAGATATAAGTGGATTGCATGTATTTGAATATTTCCTTTCCAAGGCCTCATCAGATTGCGTTCCATGAAGACGATACTATGTATTGTGTAGCATTTATTGGTTAACAAGCTTTAGATGAAGATGTACCCATACAAATTTTAGCAAAATCTTCCTAGCCGGTGCGTACAGTCCTGAGTTCCTTTCAGACTCATCCCCTCTAAGAACTGGAGTTCTCTATGAAACGGAATTTCTTCAATATTATGTAGAATTATGTACTTTATGGTAAAAAGTCCAATCTCGACCTTTAGTGAAAAGAACGAATGGCGCGAAGGAATTTATTTTCAACTAGTTCTTCATCGTGGCTCTACACTAATATATAAATGATCTACAACAATGAAGTAATACTCACCAAGTAGTTACGTTATTTATTAGTCGTATAATGTCACTGTGATTATAAAATAATATTGAGAAATTGGAAGAGATGGCATTATAGCAATCAAAGTAGTTATTTGAAAAATCAAACAGATAATGCACTGCATAATATGCTAAAAGAATCAACGAAGTATTTCTGTGAAGGGCGAGTATTATAGTAATGATGTAAAAATCAAGAGACAGATATTTTAGAATACATGAAAATATAAATGTGAAAGAAACTGGAAAAATGTTTGAGTATTTTTGAAATGTAGTATCTAACAGATCAGCCAAAACTCCCACATCTGCGGCAAGGAGAGTGAGAGTTTTGTACAAACTTAAAAATGCCACTGGTATTCGGAGTGAGACAACGCCTTTATACATAACACCTTTGTAATCAAAGTACACCAACCTAGTCAAATCAGAAATCAGAAATGAAGAGGGTCGAATATACATTTGGAAGGCTATCGATATGTCGAGAAGCGTTTTGTCCAAGCTAGTTGGTAGTCGCAAGGTATGCGTAGTACAGCGTACCCGCCCGTGATCTGGTGCGGATACGTAATCAAGCGCCTCCAGCTTGGGTGTGTCCAGTAGAACCAATTAGGTCAGCATTAATACCGAAGACTTATAGAAATAATTATTTCGGGGATTTATTTACTGCTGTGAACTTTTTGTGGATGCTAAGGTTATTTTTGTGAATATGGATTCCAATAGCTCCAGCAGTACTCAAAAGACAAACTCATCAACCATGTAGTGAATCTGATGGAACGTAATGGATGACCTTAAAAACTATATTCAAGCCATCTTGATTTTCACTCCGTAGGTGAAAACAGAACTCGTAACCACTCTTACCTGTCTTTTGCTCAACCAAGACGGATGGAGTTCTCCTATGAGATGACAGACTTCCTGAATTCATGCTCCACGTAACTGGTCCCATAGAAACAGTTGAACTGGTAAATACACATGGGTGTGGAGAATTTAGATAGTCTTGTAGTGGCACTGAGCGCTAATCATACAATCCTCGAAGCTGAACATGAGGCAACTGGGAAAATAGATATTTAATATTTAACGCAGAGAAAGACAACGAGGGAGAAAGCGGAAAGAAGGAATTCAATTAATTCAAACTGATCGGATGGCATGAAAAGACCTTGCAGGCTTGGCTACCCTTAAATCTTGCTATATACCTTTTACTCATATTAAATATACTAATGTGTCTCCAGCCTGAATGTGTTCTCCATCATTTATCGATGATTGTTAGGCAGTTATATCATGACAAACCTACAACTTTAGGATTAAGTCTATTATTACAGCGGTACTAGTATCATAGTAGATACACAAAAAACAAATGCGTTGTAAGTTTTTTATAGTACAGTATATTTTATTGTGGAACAGGCTGCCAATGCCTATCCGTAACTGTGATACGTTTACCAGATTCAAAAAGCTAATAACCCTACTTCTAGACTTCAAAGAGTCTCAACATTTCCCTGGACTCCCGCTCACCAATGAGGCACTTTATTACGGACCGCCTAGTATCTAAACAGAACAAGAATATAACAAGTTCGACTGTTACTAATATGAATATAACCAAATCACAGAATATATGGCTTATCCTTTCCTATTATTCATTGTTTATTAATCATGGCCTTATGCTCCTAACCCTAGCCTTCAGTTCCCAAATCTCTACAGGTTGAATGTACATTATTCTTCCTAAAGTCATGCCTTTTTTCTACTGCAAGTAGACAGATAGCTCAATTTTATGGATGCTGATCTACTAAGGCCGATCATACAAAGCTCAAAATTTGGCCACAAAGTCTTGTGAGTTTCTCAATGTTTTATTTGTCTTACCCTGAAATCTTTTTTTTCTACAATTTTATACCCTCTCATATCTTTTGATTTGCTATTAGTCCTTACTTCTTTAAACCACTAGTTATTTTCATAGCAGTGTGATATACTATATGGACATCTAACCCATAAAACAGACTTTTCAACTATCTGATTTGCCTGTAACATGGACCTAGTAGAGACAGTGTATTCCAACTATGGGCTTTGGTTAAAGCAGTATTCATACTTACCACAAACGTAAGAGAGCCTAACATCACAAAAGGAGAGAGGGTAGCGTTACTGACCAGCAAACATGATGGTGGGGAGATAAATTCAATCCACCCATGTCTGTAGGGCAGAACAATTTGTTTAATTACGGCTCCGTATGGTTTAGTGGGATTTCACGAACTTATGGTATTGATGCTGATTTATCACGCAAAATACCTCATTAAATCGTGTTACGAACGTTGAATTGGTTTCACTTCCTACCCAGTAATCCTATTACAAGCAAACTAGACAATTTGCTAATATACGAAGCCTACTCAAGACCCAATGATACTTAAAAAATAATAATAATACAAAAAAATGAAAAGGGCTCCAATAGCTTCGATAAAAAAGGAAGATGGCCAATTGTATATCACAATACTGTTTCTAGCACTATATTTTATTTTATAACCACACATAATCCCATACTCTCAGCTCCTTTCTGAATCGCCTCTATTTGTCAGTTGTATGTCCACTCATACCTTGTTCACACTTATTTTCTTTAACCTATTAAAATGCTCTTTCTCAACAAATACCTTAATAAAAGAAAATTAGACTGAGTAATCATACCTTAAGCATTCCTTCATGAATATTGGCTACTCTGTCTCTCGTCCTTTCTTTTACTTGCCCCTTGTGATATGGAACGGGTGATTTCATCCTGAACCATCCTCAAAGCCTTAGATATTCCAAAGGGACATAAGGTTGCGACTTTTAGAAGCTCCTATATTCAATGGGCCTATCCTTGACCATCAGTTGCACATTCGCAACGCAACTTTCATGAAACGCGCCAACTGTGATACTGATTAAAACCATCTACATTCATATCTCATAAATTATCAACCCAGCCAAGTAGTTTACTATAGTGGATATTGTATCATTTGTAACAATTTGATCTTGCCTGTAAACTGGCATGCCTCATGTAACTAACTGTTATTTGAAAATAAATTATTATTATTATTCTACGTAACTATCCCCGACTTAAGAGAATCAAGAAACACAATTCTCTTCGATATTTCTCGGTTGATTTCTTTTATCCTACCATATGCTAAGAGATTGTAATTTTACTTACATACTTACTTACGCCTGTTACTCCTCGTGAAGGAGCATAGGCCGCTCACCAGCACTCTCTATCTAACCTTGTCCTGGGCAATCCTTTCCAGATCTTTCCAGGTGTGATTTATCCTTTTCATATCTGATTCTATTTTCCGACGTAATGTGTTCTTTGGCCTTCCTCTTTCCCGCTACCCTTCAGCATTCCAAGTTAGGGCTTGTCTCGTGATGCGGTTTGACGATTTGCGTAGTGTATGTCCTATCCATTTCCATCGTCTTTTCCTAATTTCCTCTTCAGCTGGAAGCTGGTTTGTTCTCTCCTACAAAAGGCTGTTGCTGATTGTATCCGGCCAATGGATGTTAAGTATCTTGCGTAGACAGCTATTTATAAATTCTTGCACCTTCTTGATGATGGTTGCTGTAGTTCTCCAAGTTTCAGCTCCATACAGTAGAACTGCCTTGACGTTCGTATTGAAGATTCTCACTTTGATATTAGTTGAAAGTTGTTTTGAGTTCCATATGTTCTTCAATTGTGGGAACGTAGCCCTTGCTTTGCCAATCCTCCCCTTTACGTCTGCATCTGAACCTCCTTGTTCATCGATGATGCTTCCCAGGTATGTGAAGGATTCTACATCTTCCAGAGTTTCGCCATCAAATGTGACTGGATTGCTGTTCTCCGTGTTGTATTTGAGGACCTTGGTTTTCCCTTTGTGTATGCTTAGGCCTACTGATGCATAGACTGCTGCTACGCTGGCTGTCTTTATCTGAATCTGTTCGTGTGTATGCGATAGTAGGGCTAGGACATCCGCGAAGTCCAAATCGTCTAATTGATTCTGAGCTGCCCATTGTATGCCGTGTTTTCTCTCAAATATCGAGGTCTTCATAATCCAGTCGACCACCAGAAGAAAGAGGAAGGGAGAGAGTAGACAGCCTTGTCTGACTCCAGTCCTTCCTTGGAATGCGTCTGTCGGCTGTCCTCCATGCACGACCTTGCACTGTAATCCGTTGTATGAGTTCCGTATAATGTTGACAATCGTCTCAGGAACTCCATAGTATCGAAGAAGTTTCCATAATGTTCTCCTATCTACACTATCAAATGCCTTTTCACAATCAATGAGGTTGATGTACAGTGACGAGTTCCACTCAACTGACTGTTCGACGATGATCCGTAGTGTCGCAATTCGGTCTGTGCACGACTGATCCTTACGGAATCCAGCTTGTTGATCTCGAAGTTGGGCGTCTACTGAGTGTTTCATCTGGTTCAGCAGCACTCTGTTAAATACTTTCCCTGGTATTGACAGTAGTGGATTGACATCTATAGGAAGATCTATATGTGCTGCTTCGATGTCCGGTGGATTTATCGGAGCTGGCCTATTCAGGAGTTCCCCGAAGTACTTCAACCATCTGTTCCGCTGTTCTTGAATTTCATTGACTGGCCTGCCTTCTTTGTCTTCGAATTGTCCCTCTGCTTTATTGTATCTCCCTGCAAGTTTCTTCGTTGTATCGTAAAGTTGTTTCATATTTCTTTCTCTTTCAGCTTTTTCCGCCGTCGTTGCTAATTCTTCCACGTATTTCTGCTTGTCGGCTCTAATGCTCTTCTTCACTTGCTTGTTTGCTTCTATGTACTCAGCTTGTGCTTGGACTTTCTCTGCTCATGTTCGGCTATTGTTAATTGCTGTCTTCTTGTTCTTCCTTTCTTTGATCCTGTCCAGTGTTTCTATAGAGATCCATTCCTTATGATGGTGCTTCTTTAGGCCCAGAACCTCTTGACACGTTGAAGTTAATGCTTCTTTGATACCTTTCCAGTTGTCCTCTATAGTAGTTTCTTCTTCCTTCAGTAAATCCTGTAAGGCTTGGAACCTGTTGTTGAGAGTTATCTTGAATTCGTTGAATTTGTCAGTATCTCGAATGAAGGCTGTATTGAACCTTGGTAGTGGTGTTTGTCCAGTTGTCCAGTTTTCTTGAGCTTCAGTTTTAAATTGGCCACAACTAGGTGGTGCTCTGAAGCTTTGTCACCTCCTCTCCTGGTTCTCACATCTTCTATTGTTCTTCTGAATATTTTGTTGATGCAAGTATGATCTATCTGGTTCTCTGTAGTGTGGTTCGGTGAGATCCATGTAGCTTTGTGTATACGTTTCTGTGTAAATTTTGTGCCTCCTATGACCAATTTGTTGAATGCACATAGATTTGCAAATCTTCCCCCATTTTCGTTTATCTCTCCCAGTCAGTCCATGTCGCCCCATGATATCTTCATATCTGGTGTTGTCTTTTCCAACTATGGTGTTTAGGTCTCCCATCAGAACGGTGAAGTCATTTACTGGGCACTTCTCCATGATTGATTGTAGCGGCTCATAGAATTGGTCTTTAATGTCGTTGTGATCACCTCCCTTGTTTTGAATGATTCTGTACCCGTGAGATTTCCGTCCTACAAGTGCATTTTGTGCTACTTTGAACAGCATTAGAGCAACTCCCGGAGTGTGTGGAGCATTTTTCTCTTCGTGACCGGAGTAAAGCAGCATCTTTTCTGTATTTAACCTTTGTTGTCCAGCTTGAGTCCAGTGGGTTTCACTGATTCCCAGTACTGCCAAGTTAGGACAGGCAGTAACTCTAGAAGAGCTACAGGAGGAGTTGATTGTAATTTTATCGATCTGTTATCTTTATCTAACATCCGCAGACGGATGTTTGTACTTAAAACATCCAACCTCAAAACCTAGACCAAATCTACTAAACAGTGATTGTGATTACATCAACTTACAGAAGCTCAGACGACTCAACAACACATTGTCTCGACTTCCAGTGCACAGTAAACAAAATGAGTTGCTGCAAATTACTTTGCTCTGACAGCACTAGGCGCATGAATTAACACCATGCCGTTGGTTTAAAGCCTACAATATTATTACTGTCAGAACACGTTATGAGGTAGTTCATTATAATGCATCAATAGGGAACTACCTTGGTTCGTTTGAATGTATTACACTTAAGTTCTGTTATCAAGCAGTTTCTGTTCAGACAAAAAGAAATTATGATTAATCATCCAAAAGATTTTGACTCCAGTGAATAAACGGTGAGTTCATGGTGTTTTTTGCCAACCTGCGCTTATATGATACTAAGAATCAAGTGTAACATCAGAATCAGAACATACGTGAGGTTATACAGGCTGATTTTTTAAATCAACACTTATTTTTGTAAAGAGAATAAAAGCAAATACAGAGCTCTTATTGTATCATAGCTTGAAAATGAGGTTCACACTAACGTATAAAAACCTTTCGAAATGAGATAGAATCATGCACAAAATTAACAGACTCAGCTCATTACTTCATTGTTAACCAGATAAACGATCACATGTGACCTGTCAGCATATAGGTACTTTTCCTCAACGCCGAGTTTACAGCGTTATCAAACTTACTGACAAGTCCACTCGAAGACAACGTGATAGCACAGGTCAATCAAGGTAAACAAGCGGGAGTTAGTAGACGGAAATACTTAGCTGACTGTTTGTGGAACTGAAGTAGTGTTAGTTGTCAACGACACGATCCTTGAAGCCAAACGCACATTACCCGGGGAGATTTGAATTCAAAGTTCAACTTCATAAACATCATACTGCTGACTATCACGATGGGACGAGTCAGTATAGAAATTGGTTTGACTCCGTTGTACAACTAAAAAGTCATATCATAACGTATATACAATTTCGGGATTAGACAAATAATTCTAGCGGTGATGATAAGTGTTTTTTAATGCTAATTTAGACCACAACTGTACAGAACTTCATTTCCCCTACTCCCGACAGACATTGGACAAGTAACCTGAACTTTGAAAGCATGGCTGAAACTAACGCAAGCCACCAGCAACGTTACCACATCGTGACTACTGGACTACCGTATTTTCAAAAGCGTGTCGGCAAGCTCCTGGAAATCCATTATTGGCCAAAACAGATTCGAACATTTTATAGGCGTGGAAAGCATCTGGCCATCAGACATCACATGAAAACACGTTCCTTATATAGGACAGCAATGATTGCGGTCCAAATGGTGATTATCAATACAACTAGTACGAAAAACACTTACGGTCGTGCCCCCTTGTCACATATACACGAATTGACAGCTACCTTAAAAGATACGACTGTTTTCCCGAGATCCATCTGATTAAAGTATATAGGTGAATTCTCATAGCAGCAGACAACATTACTAAAACAGCTGTCATCACTCCCACCGGACTTTACGAATTTTTGCGCATGCCTTTCGGTTCAAGAAAAAACGTCCGAACTTATGGAGATTAATTGATTATGACTTTAGAGGTCTCAACTTCGTGCACGCATAAGTAGATGACTGCTTGATAACGATTTCGTACAGAGAATCTCATCTTCATCACCTGGAACTTATTGTCTAGTAGCTCAAGAAACACGACATTACTGCAAGCATTCAGAAATGTCATATCGAAGCCGACCTCTTATTTCTTTCTTCGCGAGGACACTATTGAAGCTCAGGGCATTTTCCTCTTGCATAAAAGGTGACGGCCATTTTGGACTATTCAGAACCAGGCCCAATCAAGCAACCACGCACGTTTAGCAGCATGGCAAGTTTTTATTGGCGATTCATACCATAGTATTCGTCTTTCATGAGACTCTTGAGCAGTCAACTCCGCAGAAATGCAAAAATCACCCATTTATATGACAGTGCGAAGAAATCATTCTCTAGAGTTGAGAAAATAATCACAAAATCAACTGTGTTCGCACCGTAGCACGGAAAGGCACTTACTGCCCTATCAGTAAACGTATCCGAATCGGCAATCGAAGGAGTCTTGCGTCAATGGGTAAACAACATCTGACAACATTCGTCATTCTTCTTCAGACGGTTGCAAGACACTAAGACAAGGTATAGCATTTCCGGTGAAGAACTCATAGCCATTTCTTGAAGCACAGGCCGTTTACGAGACGACACTCCGACGTCTAGCAGAATTCGTGGATCGTTCATCTTTTTCAATAGACGTGTATCCATTCAATTCCATTCAATCGGAACCTGATAGAGCTGTAGTGGCAATGGATCCTAACCGCAATCCTCGAGGCGGAACTTGAGTAACTGGGAAAACAGACTTTCAACATGTAACATTAAAAAAGGTCAATAATAGTGGACGTCGTAACATTCATCCAAAATTGAATCCAGTTGTGTGGCGTGGCTCAGACTTGCAGGCGTGGTCGCTCTGTATAACTTGCCTTTACTATTATCAAATATAATGTTCTATCTCCAGCCTGAATGTGTTCTCCGTCATATATTGGTAGTTGTTACGATACGAGTCAGTGTAGACCATGGTGTGACTTCCATGCAAGATCTTATAGGTTAGGCAGTTACAACGTGACAAATATACAATATTATTACTAGTGATAACGAAGTAGACCATAATTCTACAGAGCCTTCTAGAACATCAATGTGGCATGCTACAGTAGGACAGTTGCATAACGTGTCTCCTCGCTGATTAACTGAACTATAATGACGTCACATACAATACCAATAATTATAAAAACCCATATTTTTACGCAATTGCTTTACTCTCACTCAGTACTCCCATCCCCTGATTCTTCCGTCTTGTGATTTTCAGCTGAGGCGTTTCGAACGTTTGAGCGACGTTAGTTTTATATAATATTCTGCTATATTAACATAAAGGACGTAACAGAAACTTTAACCATGTTGGTTTTCCTCCTGAACGGTGGAACGATACAACTGTCACGATTCCGATTCCACCTATGATAATTAACGACCACGACGAAACTACACTGATGTCCAATAACTGGCTAAAATTAGGGCACTCTGGAAGAAAGATAAGTATAACGGGAAAAAAACGCTGAAAACCCCTCCATAGGGTTTCATTGGAAAGTGTTGCCATTTATTTGTTTCTTTTCTCTGTGTTGTATCATAACCTTTATTCAGGTCTCTTTTTAACCATAAGTTATTTTGTTCAGTCCTCATTGTTGGGGTTTACATTATTTGATCTTGGTTGAGGTTTTGTTTTGTATCACTTTATTTACTATTGAATGTTGCCGGATCATTAACAATAAGGTCGTGTTTGACTAGACTCAAGGCCACGAAGTAGTTCACTGTCTTATGATTAACTCTTGACTATCTGCTTGGAAAGGTTGCTAGAACCCTTACAGATATGTATTTGATCCCATCTTGTTGAGAATATTTCTACTGACTCTCAGCACATTAGTTTGTATTAAAGAACCCCTTGGCTGTATTACACTGGCTGTACTCTTTAAGTCACGTTTAAACTGGACACAGAGTTCTTGTTTTGATATTATTTGATATGAGTCACTCAAACCTCTTTGTGCGCTATGCATACGAACATATTCTAACCTAACTGAACAAACTTTGATTCGTTAATCCTGCATTCAGACCGAATATTAGTATTTCGTTTATTTCAGTCATGTTTCTAGAACACTTGAACGACTACTCTATGTAGGATATCATATGAATTTTTTGTCTCACTTTTTGCGTCCCTCGACTATTTCATTTTCATACATTCCCATGTCAAAACGAAAATGTCGTGTTTTACCATGCTCACGTTTGTGTATATTATTATACCAGGGACCTGCAAGCTTAGAACATCCCCCCTCTTTGATGCTACCTAGTGGCTTCCGGGTTAGGACAGAGGGAACTAAACTCCTTGTGTCCAAGAAAGGCAAAAGTCACAAAATGCTCCATACAATGCCGAGATATCACGCATAAGCCATTAGGACAACGGAATCTGCCCTGTTTCGACACTCTGGAATTATAGAAACTCCAAAAATAATGAAATGGGATGTTCTGTACCAATACAAATACAGATTACGTGAACTGAGGGTTATCGATACCAGGAGTTTAAAGGAGGGCCACCTAAGATCCCTTCCTCTTCCTGATATTCGTTAATAACCTTTTAGATCAAATCATTTCAGCGTCACTAACTTATGTAGACAATGCGAAGACGAAGAATTTCATGAGAAGCGGAAAGTATTCGCTTGAGCTTCGAAATGGCCTAACTACAATAAAGGGATGGGTAGTAAACAAAGGGTTAATACTAAACTGTCTAAATGTTGTGAACATTCAAAACTATGATACAAAATCAACTTGTGTCCTTTCTAAACTGCACTTCGAACTGTTCTGTGATAGAGTGATATGATAATAACAGAGAACATGGATAGCTGCTTGAACTGCACTGGGGGGGGGAACTCAACCAAAGCAAATATAACCCTTCACTTTACGCAAATACAACTTGGTACAACAACAAGAGAATCAATTATGCTGTTGTTTAAACAGTATCCTTTGATACGCTTCAAAGTCCACATAATTGTTACGCTTCAAGAAAAGACGTAAATCTCATATTTCAAGTGCAGAGGCAACGAAACCAATAGGTGATGGTGTCAATGAACAAATCTTATGAATACAGGCTCTGAGGTTTGAGATCATTCCCACTGAGTTGTTGGAGATCAAGAGGTTATCTAACGATGGAACACAACATACCAAGCATTCCAAGTCATTTAACAGGGACATCTTACTTGCACATTACCACCACGTTCTCCGTGGCGAGCCCCGAAAAACTGTTCATGAAAGGAAACGAACTCAAATACTACACCTCTTTTTCACATTATGCTCTACTAGGTTAGATGACAACACCACCTGGTGAAGTGACGATAATGATAATATATTTCTGTCAGGGCAGGCACACGCCATTTTCATAGGCATGATCTACAGTTTACAACATTTGTTTTCCCACAACATGATTCCCAAGTAGGGTCGTTAAATAGGTAAAATCAATAAAAGTAAATAATAGTACTTTTGTGCAAATATCCTAGAGCGTTAATGATTAGGTTTATGCTCTAATGTTACATTGAGTACAGTTTTAAAAAAATATTTCCCGAAGTGGTATCGCATCCATGCTACACACGAGATCCAAGTTCGGCATACATGTATTAAAATTCCGGTCGCGCTAAATAATTATGCGATAAAACGTTTTAATTTTATATTTATTATAAACTAGATTTGTGAACTATGACCTTGAGAAAACACGTACGTTGAGTTCGTTCCAGACGTCAGATGTTCCAGAGCTGTGGCTTCAGAGCAAGATTCTGCAAAAGAGAGACAAAAGCAGTGAGGCATTTGGATATGAATGCTAAACAATGTTTATTATTTTGTAGTGGGACAGAAAAAGGTGTGGTAAATTAGTAGATCAAAAGCTCCTCCAGTGAATGGATTTGTAAATAGAATTATTAAACACTATCTTACTCATGGATTGACATCTGCTTGCCCTAGATATACTTGGTGCATGCCTCGTAACTTACCTACTTTCATCACGAACACATCTCGCTTATTGCCACCTATTTTTTTCGATTTTTATTCTTACGCTTCAGTCTCCACAGGCCCTCTGCATCGCTAAATAACTGATTTACTTATTTATTTACACTGAAACAACAGTATCCTCTTGGCATTCAAATTTTCTTCTTATTATTCTCATATTACAGCCAACCAGCCTTCAGCGTGGTTATGGGATAGCAGCTGGTACACTGAAACCCTACTGCTCCAACACAAACGCATTCACTTAAATTAAAAAATGCACAGGCACGCAAATAACTACCGAAATGACCTGAATTAGTAAAGTCAAGTGGTTAAAATACCTTCGATTACGTTGCCAATGATCTGGACGGTACTGAAACAACAAAAACAAGCCCGAAGAAATCAATCAGTCTGTGCAAGCCCCTCAAAAAGATATTGGAATACAAAATGTGGAAAACTTTACTCCAATTCTAGTCTCCTATGAAGATCGGTCTTGTTATATGCTGACGATGTTAAGATATGTAGGGCGATAAAAAGTAGAGGTGATAGTTCAGAGCTTTGAAATGACTTGGAGAAATTATCTGAATGGTCTCGGATTTGGCAGTTGCCAATTAATACTTCCAAGTGCATTACAATTCATACTGGTCACTTATGTGTAGATACATACACGAAGAATAACATTGAGCTACTCGTTGTCCAGACACACGATGGCCTAGGAGTCATCGTTAGCCATGACTTAAAAACCATTACACACTGTCCTGCGATAGACATCAAAAGTTTTAGAGCCATATGGTCAGAATATAAAGCTTTTAGCCATGTTTATGCTGAAGCGTTTTTGACTTTGTATACGGCATTCATTAGTCCAAAACTCGAGAACTGCATACAAGTGACTATTTTATGACTTAAAAGAGACAGTAGGCTGCTGGCAAAGATTCAAAGAACCACAACTATTCTAATTTCCAGAGATCGCAAAGTTTCTGTATGATGATAGACTTGAATGTGCCACAGGTATTTGTGGTTCGACATCACTTTAACCAGTAATGGCTTCCATAATTAAATCGTGCCAACCCAGTGAGATCAAGAGTCAGAAGCGAGGAGGTTTAAAGATATATTTGGTGGGTTATCAATATATCAAGAAGTGACAGATGTAAACTGGCTAGCGGTTGGAGGAGAAGTTGAGCATGGCGTTCCTGCTCGTGTTATGGTGCGAATATGTGACCAAGCACCTTCATCAAGGTGGGTCCACTGAAACTTATGTGGTCAGCATCAAATGTCGGAGACTTACAGAGCTATTTGTTTTGGAGATTTATTTACCACTACGGATCACAGATGATGTCAGTCAGAAGATTCACGAAAGCTCCATAACCAAACCGCCCAGCTTAGAGAACGAAACTTCATCGAAAATTGCAACGTATCAAAGACGTAGCGTCGACAATGTTTCGGCACGATTGGACGATCCCTACCTGTAGATATGTTGTATAATAAGGTTTCCTTACCTCTTCCCATCTGTTTAATACAGAGTTTAATGGTTGTTGAAAATAACTCGTGCTGAAGATCAGTGTCTGCTTTTTGAAGCCGGGCGAGTTTAAGGAGTTCGATTCTTCGGAGAATGTCCAAAGAAGTCTTAAGAGACAAGACATCTACAACTATATTGTTTGCTCCAGAAATGTGTTGTATGTCTGAAGTACACTAAAAAATGAAGTCCAGTTGTCGAGACTCTCGATGTGAGTACTTGTCTGAAGATGAACTTAAAGAGAAGGTAAGGGGTATATGATCAGTGAAAAGAGTGAATTCTCGGCTTCCACCAGTGTTGAGAATGCCGTACAGCACAATACATGACTGTGAGTTCACTACCGAAAGTGCTGTACCTGAAATTCCGTGTCTAGAAACCGTCTCGAAAAAGCAACAAAGGTTGCCAGGTGTGATTAACCCATTGTTGTAAGACTCCTCCGATTGCTGATTCGAATGTGTCTACCGCGATAGTAACAGGTGTTTGACTGTCATGATGTGCAAGCATTGTTGCTTTAGCGATCAGGTCCCTAATTGTGGAGAATTCTTTCCTCTCAATATCGTCCAATTTGATAGATCTCGCATTTCCACGAAGTTGGTCGACTAGCGGCTTCCTAAGTGACGCGCAGTTTGGTATGAACCGTCTATAGAAAATTACCAGGCCGTTAAACGTGCATACTTGCTTGATTGCCGTCGGTTCCGGCTAATTCGGAATGATCAACAATTTGGTTTTCAGAGGTTGAATGTTTTGAGCGTCGATAGTGTATCCGAGGAAAGCTAGGGAGTCCCATGTTGCACAAACTGTTAACTCCCGGGCAACATGGGGTTCTTAACAAGTGTTCATGCTTGACTAAATTACGTATTGTGAGAGAGGATTGAACAGAAGCCATAGATAACGGTCTGTCTTTCAACGTGATGTTCATAGATCTTAGCAAAGCATTTGACAAGGTTTCACACTTAGGTCTGATGCAGAAGCTCTCATGGTTCTAAATAGTATGCGCTGCACAGGAATGGAAAGGAAGCTTCTTGTGTGACCACAGACAGGGATTGACGGTCAAAAGAATGCTATCCAAATGGAAGCCGGCCAAAAGTGGTGTACTGTAAGGCGCAATCTTAGGCCCTCTACTTTTCCTTCTTTACGTTAATGAATGACCGCTGTTGCTTAAGTCGTCGGCACTATTGTTTGCGGATGATGTCAAAATCTGGAGAACAATAAGAAGGCTGATCATTTTGATCTCTAGGCTGAATTAGACGAATTGACAAGATGGTGGGGAACTAGGAGTTAATTCTAGGAAGAGCGTGCTTATATACACTGGATACGATATTAGTTACCGTTATACTATTGATAGTAAACCTCTTCCATGCGTTCAAGAACATAAAGACTTAGGAGCAATGAGAAGTCATGACCTGAAAACAACAACGTATTGCAACACAGCTGCTGCTAAAGGTTATCGTGTGTTTTGGCCACTTCTCCGAGCTTTCAAATGTTTTGACGAGGACATATTTCGAACTTTATATCCCACCTACATAAGACCATACTTAGAGTACTGTATCCAAGCAGCTAGTCCATGTCTGATAAAGGACACTAACTCATTTGAACGTGTGTGAACAAAATTAGTGGAAGGTCTTCCTAAACTCCCTTATGATGAGCGCTTAAAACGCCTAAACTTTTTACCCTTTGTCGTATCGTAGGACGTGAGGTGACCTTATACTGGCATTTCGTATCTTTAATTATGATTTGGGTGTTAATATGTATCATCTTTTTGCTCCCTCCAGCACTAATATTCTCCGAGGTCATAGCAAGAAGGTTCACAAACCGCGATCAAATAAACTTAAAGTGGGGTTCCGTTTTTCTCATCGAGTGGTCAAATACTGGAACGGCTTACCCGAACATGTGGTATCAGCTTCATCAGTGAATACTTTCAAGGCCTTCACTGGAAGGCAAACTGCAAAGATTACCACAGTTTCACTAACCTACTATCCTTATTACTGAAGACTAAAGACTATTCCAAATTGAGACTGATATCATGTTGGCGGGTGTTACCAATTATCCGGTACTTCGACTCAATTGCTAGGTTCTACGCTAGGGTTCCTTCCATTTATTTAGATTTAGAAGTCCAGCGTTTCCTTTAGTATTTATGTGTTATTTCATCATAGTGCAACGTTCATCGTGACTACGGTTAATTATGTTTGTCAGAAGATTTTTGACGTCTGCTGATCGCACATATACTCGTATATTGTTCAAGATGAAATTATAATTATAAAAAATTCTTCAATGCGTGTTCTCACCAGTCCTACTAAAGTGGTGTATTTGAACCTCCTCAAATATTGTTGATTATATTCTTATATCTGTGCGTTAGCCCGAGCTCTCAATTTTGGGGAAAATTTGAACCATTTTGGGGAAGCCGCTATAGTATCTTTGGGGAGATAGCTGAAAACCTCAAACTTCCTCAGACCTGGGGAGATTCCCCTTTAACCTTGGTGAAGGTCATTTGACTTTGGGGATTTCCCCAAAATCTCCCCAAACTTGGGAGCTCGGGTAGTCGGAACTAACATTTTTCAATCCCCAGTTTCATTGAGCAACTAAATGATTTGGCTTCTTGTGTCTAGAAAGTATTTTTATGCTTGAACCTTTAAGTTTAACGGCTTTCACTTTTTTTTCAAAACACACGGTTTATAAATCAATGTTCATGGTTAGGTTGACGACGACGTACTGACAGTTTTATGGGTCAGTTTGGTGATAGTTATCCGTCTAGTATTGTCAAACGTGTTGTTTATGATGTATTCACCTCATTGTAAGAAACGTCGAAATAACTATAATTTTTGTGCTATCACAAAAATTACTAGTTATGAAATTTCCTTTGCAATTTTCGAACTCGACATAAGTCTTAATCTGCCCTTTAAGAGCAGCCTAGCACTATCACTAATCCGCGCTTGAAGTGCTGCTCAACACCACGATTGATTACTGTAATCAGCGGTTAGAGACTTTGGAAGACGTGACTCGAAACCATTCTCAATGTCACAGTTGCATCCATTCTTTGTCTTCCCTCAAATCTTGAGATTCTAAATTCCTCATGACATTTCTTTGTATTTTTATTTCGCTAATTTATATTTGCTACTTGAATTGTATTTCTGGCGCCTATTGTTTTTAATCACCACTGGTATTGTTACTACCTCTACTAATCTGGGATTTGGCCTAACAATATCTCTGTGTTAATGGAGTATGGCAACTTGGACTGGAGTACACGCGTACAAGGCTCTATGTTGGGGCTGAAAACACTAAATAAACGAATAGTTTTCCGCCTATTGAGCTATGTGGGGTATGGTTAACGAATTCTAAGCTAAACACTCTCATCCAGGGCCTGTTATTTACTAGTAAGCCTTCTCTAAGCAGCACGTTCCACAAAGTGAACCACCCAGAATTCAGGTTAGGTTTCAGGTCCGTAAACAGTAGGCTAATATAATATTTAGCCGTTTTTTATTCAAGACGTTTAAATAAATCCGAACTATCCCGAACCAAATTATAAATTGTTTCACTTTGACCTGTCTCCTACAAATGTTAGAATGTCTGTATTGTTTTGGGTGAAATATACCACTTATTCCATTAATTCATATGCTTCTCAAAATCTTTCAAAGTCCTGACTTTAAGGTAAGAACATCAATCGTTTTAAAAGAACTGTAAGTTAAGTGAAACGGTTTGTAAGACTAGATATAAAATCACGGTATGCCTAACTAAAACTTAGTTACAGCGACTTAGTATAAGCTTCATGAGTCACAAAAAGAGGAGTGATATAAGTATCCTTTAAGCTGGACACCTCATCAGCAAGCTATCAGCTTGCCGTTGTTTTCAGCACTCTGATGTTTAGTTAAGAGATAATAATGTATTCGACTTTCGGTTGTGTTACTGTTTGAAATCATTACATCACTGAGTTTAGTCTTTCAAAAATAAATATTCAAGTCTTATGATTATCCACAATTATATTCTTCCTTAAAGATTCTCTGTTGGGTCCAATAGGTTGGTGTTTCCTCACATTTGATTTTCCGGGCTATGTGCCAAAACGAAACAGCAGTGAAATCTTGGGAAAACTCACATTATTTAGTCTCCAGAGATCGCAAAATGACCAATGATTTAACTACAGCTTTTAGTGAAGAAATCGCAAGGTGCTTCACTTTTGATGGCGTTTTCAAAGATTCAAACGATCAGGTTAAACTTAAGGATAAGTCACAATCGTTTGATTCGTAGGTCTCTTTTTTCTCTAATAATTATTTGAAATTTTGTAGTAGAGAATCTTTGGGTCCACTACTCGATCACTACACATTTCCACCAGTACATTGGTTTGGGACGTGTTTGTATGGAGTTGTTCTAGAAGCTCTGGATATCAAGGAACAGGAAGTTAGTTTCACAATATACTAATCTGCAGCATTTAGCAACCAATTGAATGTTACGATCTAGATATACCCGAAGATGAAGCCATTAGTTATGCATTCGATCACCATTCGTTAGTAACATCTCAGTTGCCTGATTCATACGATGACATCGTTCAAACTGCCGACGAAATCATTAAGGAAATTGATATTCTTATGGTAAATGTAGAGTAAAGTTTCTTAAACTATTTCAGAATGATAATGAAGATATCCCTTTGTCACTGTGCAATATGGTCCAGTCGGAGTATAAACGTCCACTGGTGCTAGAAAATATCGGAAGTGATTGGCTTCCTGAAGAAGGTTTACATTTTTATAATCGATAATATTGTTCATACTTTTCAGTTTTCAAAAATCCTACTTAAAGAGACACTTACTAATTTGAGACATCGACAGTTCGTTCAATTGCCCTCCTCTTGTATTAACTTTCAATGTTAATCTGTTTTTCTTTTTTATGATCGGAAACTGGAGCTTTGTCTATTTTGATTTCTTTCCAATATACCACTAAGCATTCTAAACTGTGATCACTAAAGTATCCATCAGGCAAGTTTAAATATAAGTTTGAGGGTTTGACTTTCAACCAGCTAGAATTGTACGTAGTAATTCGCTCAGGCGTATAAGTGAGTTCTGTATTTGCTGTCGGTTAACAGGTTAATGATTTTCTCGTCTAACTGACAGGAACAGAAGCACTGGAGTTGATCTTCATCAAAATTGAGTGCTAACTGAATTGCTCATTATGGAATTTTTATTGTCACTAATATTGTAAGTTACAAATATCTGATGAGTATTTGCTGAATATAGAACTGATCAAGCTGCACTTAGATATATTTGGAAGGAAATTTGTCGATAAATGAACTGGGAAAAGAACATTAACAAGTAGAGGAAAACAGTTGTGAAATACTGTAATGTTTAAAATTCTGATGAATAGTGAATGCGTCTACGTTGCTCTGTTTATAGTCTCACATATCTACTTTTTAGCCACTCACAAACCCGATCCAATAGATTTTCACCTCATTGTATGTCTCAGAACAAAAGATAGATATCATGAAGTATTGTCATAGGGCTTTCAACATGCTAACGTTTGCTAACATTTGCGTTTGTTGTAAACGATTCTGTAACTTAATGCATTGAAATATTTGTATGGCATCAAATAAAGTGATTAAACTTTTTTAGTTTGTTATATTATGTATACAGTTTTAACTTCTTTTTGTTTACTAAGTGTGAATTAATTTTATACCTGAACATTATTTTTACTAATCATTAGTGTTTTTTCATTTATTAATCGTTCGAAAACTGTTTAATCCTCTTAGCTAATGAATTTAATTCGTTGAAATAATGAAAATAGAACATCGTTGTAATTGTTTGTCTAATCATTTTGTTTTATTCTGAACTAAAAAACGCTTACCTGGTATTCACTGAAAAGTTTCAAATTAACTTTTATTTTATGTGAATTTTTTGAAGCTATGCAAGATCTTTCTCTGAATGAACTCAATGCATTATTAGAAGAACTAGAATCTTGTGTACGAGAATATTCTGCTATCCTCGTTCAAGAGTTAGCGTATAGAGAAGAATTGGATTTTGAACAAGAACAGAAAGATATTTTTATTGCACGCTTGAATGAATTGCACCGCCGTCTGGAGCGTCGGAGACGTTTAAGTATACCACCAGATAATCATATTCAGTTACTGTCAAATTCTCTGTTGGTAAAAGATTACGATGAAGCGTGCACATTTGGGCGAAACATAGTACTCGACAATATGGGATCACCATCGAATTCTGTTCACAAAGAAGCCCCACCGTTCATTTTACGTACGCTATGTTCATATTTTCAATATTTTTGCTGTATCATTTGTTTTTTTGTCATCTTAATTCACTTCATACCTACCTTCTACTATACAATCATAGTTTTCAACGTATACACTAAGTTTCACTATGTGCACGATATAATTACTTTGTATGTAAGTCACAGTAGATTCTTTTTATGATATTTGTGTATATATATTCAAAGGAGTTTAGGTCTATGGAAGTGACTACCTAACATATTAGAAAGTTAATTTATTCGTATTGCTGTAGTGTTTTTCTCAGATACTTCAATTAGAAGATTTCATCGGTCTCAACCACTGGATATTTGTGGCAGATTGTAACATTTATTTACGGAACCTGGATCTAATCACTCAGTAATCAGGACAAATAAAATCAATATTTAACCATAGGCCTAATGTGTGTAGTATACGCACTAGGTTGGCGTTTACCAAGTTGAATTTGCGAATACTTTTTAAAAGTTGTGTGATATTAACCTCTAAAATAAACATCACAATGGACTTTTTAAACCAAGTCTTCTATCACTGGTATTACTTTACAGTAGGACTATTTACTTTTGCTTCTTATACTCATTTAATAATGATTTAAATTGTTTGATCATTAGTTAAATAAGGATGTGTCAATATTTAAAAATTAAAATCCATTTCTCTTGTAGGAATCTTATTGTTGATAAAGAGTAAGTTACAGTAGCATATTTTCGTTTCGCTCAATATTTGGGATTTTTAAACATTTAGGTTATTAATTTTGATGTGTGTCTATTTCTTCGCTACGAATTATGTTTTTTACTATCAGGTGCACAGTCAGCAGCTCAAGCAGCGGTTGCTGCAACATCATCTGCAACAGTTGCAATAAAAAGGCATTTTCGAAAGCTGAGTACATTTTCAAAGGATACTTCAGGAACAACAAATCATCAGTCAGATCAATGTAATCTTGTTCACACAGCATCCATTTCTCCAAATAATAAATGTGACGTAAACAATTTGTCAGAAAAAGATGATCATACAATTCACTGCCCAACAATTATGTCTGCTCGAGCTATTGCCATTGCTCGTCTTCGAAAATGGGCCGGAAGAAAATCAGGACCTTCGGAAACTGAGAACACCGGGACTTTCAGGGCTTTCCTTCGCCGTGGGCGTCATCAAGCAGAAGTCCCAATGAACTCGTTTGTCCGTAGTCGAGAAGCTCGTTCAGCAGTAACTAGTCCTACATCATCTCAATTTGAATTCCCTTCAATACCTACCACTTTAACACACTCGGCTTCTGGTCATTTGATTGGACGATCTGAACTAAGTTCGGATGATCTTGAATATAAGGTAGTCAATATCCTTTCAATATTTCTTTTTTAATATTTTTAGATGTTCATGTTTACGCTTATAGACCATGGTAAAAACGTATTGTTTTCAGTTACTCAGTATAGTTGATATAATAACTCATTTTTTAGTCTGAATGAATTGTGTATCCATAAAGGAAGCATCCCTCTACACTAATTGCTATCGTAGTGAACGAAAACTCGTATACGGTAAACCAATTGATTGCCTTATGCAAAATCACATTGCCTTTGCAGAATATGAGAATCATACATGAAATACATCATTTGCACATCTTCTTTGAGTTGTCCTTCGCACACTCCATCATTTTTCCAATCCTGGTGGTGTTCCGACTGCTTTCCGTTTTCCTTCCTCCTCTCTTTATTTCAATCTTCTGCATTCCACTTTCAATTCCTGCTACATACTACTTATGTTTGTTTGCATAAGTAGCACACACCACAGTATTGCTAACAACCTACCAAATACTCACATTATTTGGAATCATCAAGTCAGACCTTGGTAATATTACTTATACTAACTGTTTTAGTGTCTATACACAGTTCATTTATAAGCATATATAATAGTCCATTTATTCAAACTTTTTGATGATGAGTTTCTATGCTTGTCACATACGTTATGCATTCATTTTTTAAAAACTTGCCTTATATGCTACTTCAATGTGAAACTCATATTGTATAGAAGTGAATAAAATAATTTTTCTTGTGGACTAGACCTTCAGGTCAAAGGTTCTGCGTGTGGCTCCTTAAAAAAACCGCCTGTTTCGGTCTTGGAACCCGAGCAGTGTCACAGCCCTCACACAAATCGGATGACAAAGTGTGGCGCATGTGTATTTGGTACCTCCTTGTACCAATGTTTATGTTTAATCTCGCGAGCGGGATCGTGGATGTGCACGGGTAAGGAGTCCCGCGATATGAAAAAACGGCGTCCAGTGCTTCCATGTTTTAATGGTGGTCTAAAATCAATCGGTTCATGATCTCAATAGAAAAATCAACAAGTTAGTGTAACAACGTCAGGAAATGCAGTCCTATGGTAGCCGGTGACCGAAAATTGCTTCATACGCCATTTGTTCCCTCAGGATCCTGGAACTCATGTGCACCATTGGTTTGGAATCAGGGTTTTCCAACTCCCCTAGGTGGACTCTCCGTGTCCACCGACTCGGTTAAACCGCCGGACATTCGCTTTTCCTTCTCTCAATTTCGTAGCAACACCCCCACCATGAGAAGGCAGTGAGTAGGTCTTTCCTGATAGTGGTTGTATGCACGTGGCCATGTGAGAGCATTTCGAGAGGGGTAGCGGACTCTCCAAACCCTCGATCGTACCAGGGCATTTGGTGGCAGTAGCAAACATAACAATATAACCATGGACCTTTTGGTCACATTTTTGTTTTTAATGTCATGACATGTTTAGATGATAATCTGAAAGTGAGATATTTTAGGTCCAATATCAGTGCCAAGGTTTAAGTTGTTTCTAGGTTCGTCTTAAAATGAAAATTAGAACAGTGAGTGACAATTTTTACTTGTATATTTGAGATTAGTGAATGTGGTCTTCTTCTGTGGTTAGTTTTGTTCAATACATTCCTGTAACGCTGTAAAAAATCAATTTCCTTTTTACAAATATACTGTGCCATCTTTGAAGATAGATTATTGTAAAACTATTCAAGAGAATACAAAAGATGTGGTTAAAACATGTAATAATAATAATAATAATAATAATAATAATAATAATAATAATAGAGAAGCAGTTCAGTTAGGAAAAATACAACTAGAAACAATTCTTTCAGGTAAAGAATTTACTCTCACTTTTATGAAGAAAGTAAATGAAAGTCATTAAAGAGGAATAATATATATTTGTAAAATCTCAGCGAAAGAATTTGAAGTAACTATTCGTTCAAATTTAGACGAAAGTTCTTATTTAAAGTAAATGAAAGTTACAACAGGTTGGCCACTGCCTTCTGTTCTGAGACATGTTTGATAACGTCTCAAGCCACTGTGTCCCTCCATCTCTAGGATCCCTACCAGGAAGTCATGAAAGACCAACAGAAACCAGACCTTAATATTTTTACCACGGCACTACGTTATACACTGACCATGTCCGCTTTTTTCAACCAGTCCCAGCGTCGCCAAATAATGCACGATATGGAACTCTGGGACGACATTCGTAGTACATGTCCGAGCCACCGATTTCGATGTTTCAAGATAGTGACACCAATTGAATTATCGTCTCTGCGCCCGAACACACGATGCCGAACTTCTTCATTACTAACATGATGTTGCCACTGGATGTCAGCAATCCATTGGTTACAATGATGATCAAACACAGAGAGTCGTCTGACATCCTCAACTCGGAGAGGTCAGGTTTCACAAGCATAGAACAAAACTGCTCTCACTGACGCGTTGTAGATCCGACCCTTTGCAGCCAGTCTAACATCATGGAGGCGCTAAAAAAGGCCTAAATTGGCATAAGCCGCTCTGTTTTTGATTTTACGTGAATTGGTATTGTCGCTGATGCCACCTGAGATGCAGAGGTACGACGCTAGGTCTGACATAGAGGATGATTTTGCCGATAGTTAGTGCTAGCCAGAAACAGGTTGCAGTCTGGGAAAATTCGCAGTAGACTGTCATTGTTATTTGACGTATGACTAACAAGTGCCCATTGATCACCTGTGCATTCAAATCTCCGGCTAGTACTACATTTTCTTAACTAGTGGTTGATGTAGGGTGAGGTCGAAGACAGAAGTATATCTCAACTAAGTTGGATATTCCTACGTTTAAAACATGATTAAAAAAATGTTTTTTTTAGTAGCTGTGTTCAAATTTATCTAAGTTTTTAATTTCTAAACCCCATAGTTTGTAAATTCTTGGTTATAGCTTAATAAGCAGCTAATCTGGAAATAAAGTTTCGGATCAATTTTTGCAAATTGATCATACCCACTTATCGTTTATTAAAATAAGCAAATCAGCCTGAGTTTCATGCTAATTAGTCCTTAGTTTTTTCTTGAAAAACATTTTATTTAAACATCTTTTAGTAATGTTTCTCTCCGACAACGATTATTAGGAGTTTTGGAACCATGTGTTCAAATATTCGTAGTCACTCAAAAGCCTCTAAAAGATTACAGTTCCTTTAAGAGATATTGGGTTTTGCAAATCACCCATCATTTCACGATTTTCTTTATTAAACACCATGTATTCTTATAGTAGGATTAGTGTTCGCAGGAATGTTTGATAGATATGAAATTTTGAAACTTAGAAACCCATACTGTTTGTATGTTCACCATTTACTCTCAATTGATTCATTTATCCAGTGTGTTTTCGAGTCCTTTTGTGATCATATTATTGTGATTGTTTTGGTCGAGTGATATTTATTCTCAGGAATCGTTCGTTGAATACAAGTATGAATTTTTGTTTTTTCTGGTATTTTGCCATTAGTATTTGACCACTTCGGTTCCGTATCACCGATCTCCCAGGAACGAAGGACCTACCGTTACCCAGTTGGAGCTGTTCAACGATATGCTTTTGGCCATTTTAACGAACAATCCAAATCTGACACCTATGCTCACCGACTATATTCTTAATGGCAAGTTATATTTCTTACCTACCTTACGATGATTCATTAATACTTGCCTTATTTTTGGCCTTTGTAAAATATTATAATTATGGACTTATAACTGTAGAGCCTGATGGTGAAATTATTGAAAACAATTGTTCGCTCAAATATTCTTCATTTTTGAATAATCAAGAATTATTTATTATTTTACTTAACCCTTAAGCGTTTTGCATAATGTTTCTTATGATCATATATAAGTGGGACTATTATTCACTTTCAATCCAAGAGATTAGACCGATAGGCAGTACACTTTAGGGTACAGTTCAACTGGTTTTCAGCCCACTATCTCCAAACAATTTGAATGGCAAACTGATGTGTGTCCTCCAACGCCCAGTGAGTTCGAAAAGGCTATGAGGGATCTGAAGTGAGGGAGAGGAGCAGGGCTTAGTGGACTAACTTCTGATATTTTTAAGGATGGTGATCCACTTTTAGCGGTTAGATTAACTGAAATTTCACATAAAATCTGGGAACTGGACGTCGTCCCATTTGGCTGGTTTCGATCGCTGATCGTTCCAGTTTATAAGAAAGGACGAAAATCTTCTTGTGGAAAGAATAGGGGAATGCTTTCCGACGTCCTACTAGAGTTGTATTCCTTAACCTTAAGGTGGCGTTCGACTCCGTCGATTGCGAGGTTCTGTAGCGGTGGCTCTCAATGAAAGGAGTACCAAATAGGTACATTAACCTTATACAGGCTCAGCTCGATTATTAGTCGAATCAGAGTTTATGGCGAAAATTCATCGGAATTTGTTACTTCAAGTGGTGTTCGTCACGGTTGTCAACTTTCCCCAATTTTATTTAAATTCGCTTTTAGTAATAACACTTTCATTGTCCGACTTTTCACAGATTGATCTTCTACCAGGAAATTCACTTGTTGAATTAGAGCACACAGATGTTATAGTTCTGTTTGGTGAAATCTCTGACAAATTGCAGAGTCCTCTAACCATCTTAGGCAATAATGCAAACACGTTTGGAATGCTGTTTTCTCTCTCCAAATGCAAAATTTTACTTTGGGGTAGCATGTGTCATCAACTCAATTGATAATAGGAAGGTAGATAGGCGGACGTATCGACCAGTTCCCTTATCTTGGGAGTCTCATCAATACTGATAGCCTGGTGTCTGATGAAATCTCGACACGGATTCATAAGACACGATTGGTTTTCGCCAACTTGCATCACTTGTGGTGTAAGCGAGATATTCTTCTTTCAAGCAAAGGACGAGTTTACTGTGCAGCGTTTCGCTCCTTCTAACTTTTCGGATGTAAAACATAGTCATTAAGAATAGAAAATGTTCTTAGGTTACTGGTATTCTATTATAGGTGTCTACGAAGCGTTACTCGTGTATTTTGAGACCATGAAATAAACAATGCTCGGGTTAGGAATATAGTGTTAGGTAAGGATGGGCTATTGGTTGGAGATAGTGAATCTTCTTCAACTGAGGTGGATGGGACATGTGTTACGTATGCCCGACCACCCCTTACCTCGACGGGCAATGTTTTTTGGTGCAGGAGCAGGCTGGAAGAAAGCTAGGGGTGGACAAACCAAAACATGCCATCAGTCCATGAAGTCACTGATAATTCCACTAAGCCATGTTAATAGATGCAGACTATCTGGTTGAGGTTAGTGTGATTATCGTAACTAATGGTTGGAGACTTTGAATTAAATGGCTCAAAACCATTCTAAATGTCGCAGTTGCATCCATTCTTTGTCTTCCCTCAAATCTTGAGATTCTAAATTCCTCATGACATTTCTTTGTATTTTTATTTCACTAATTTATATTTGCTACTTGAATTGTATTTCTGGCGCCTATTGTTTTTAATCACCACTGGTATTGTTACTACCTCTACTAATCTGGGATTTGGCCTAACAATATCTCTGTGTTAATGGAGTATGGCAACTTGAACTGGAGTACATATGTAAAGGTTCTACATTGTGACTGACTGACTTTGGTTAGTCGTAAGTTATGTAATTTTTGGGATCAGATTGCTTGAATCAAATATATCCCCATTACATTAGTTCATGTTAATGATAGAAAAGACCGTTTTGTAGCAACGAGGAAATCGGTTTCAATGGAGTTTATAACCATTCGATGAGAAATAAATATAATGAAGTAGAATAAATCATGTGCTGTGTGCTTGAGACCCTAGTCGGTATTACCCACGCTTGATTATAGATAACTTGTGTTTACTTTTTTTTAATATAATTTAATCGATAAATACTTATCTTCTTGCTTATCTTCTGACTACTAGTGAACGTTGGATTCAACCGATTGTGTGTGTTCTTATGGAATTGTATATCACCAAATTCATTTTCTAACATTTGTACTGAAACCACTGATCAAATAATGTTTAAACTGAGTAATATTGTGTTTAGTTATAACATTAATCAAAATAGTACAAACATATTCGGTGAGACTATAGTTTATGAACGACCTTTGAGCGACGCCAAAGTGACCTTTAGAGTGTCTACCTACTTATTAGGACTAAATGAAGGTTATAAGCAGTTTGAAGAATAAGGATTATGGTTCACGGTTGATGGTTGGGGTTAGGAATAGATTTACGGTTCTTCATGACGAACCGACGGCTAAAATGCCAATACCCTGTTTGGCCAAATGGGTGTGTGAATTTCTCTCCAAATCTAAGACCTGTTATCCTAAATCTGATTGGTTCATCCATAAATTTACAGTCTTGCTAAATATTTTATCCAGATTAATGGTGTATGCATGACTTAAAATTGTTAACAATGGTTTTAGCCCATTCACTACTTGTCTTCCCTTAGAACCTGCGTCCCGGAATTTCTGTATGCTTTTGTTCCCTTTTCTATACCTAATTCTCTGTCTCAATACTACTACCGGTACTATTATTACTTCTACTACTATGAGATTTGTTTTGAAATAACTTTATCTCTCTGTGCTAATGTGGTATGGCAACTTTAACTGACGCACATGTTAGGTTCTACGTTGTATACGATGATATGTGTTCGAGAAGTTTTAAATCTCGATCAATTAGAAATAATGACTTAAATGTGGGTATAAACATGTACTTACTATTTATGTATAAAGGTATCTCTTCGATGGCGTCTTGTAGTGTCACTGATTTTATTGCACATTTTTCAGTTGAAATAGCGCTCATCAAAAAATATTCCTAACCAAAATATACTTTAAGCATATCCTGCTGTTCATTTTTCACCATGAAATGAAAGCTTATAATTTGTCCGCTGTGTTTTTGAGACGTGACCCGTAAAATTAGAGAGCACGCGTTGGCTGCATAATTTTTGATCATGGGTGCCTCTATGCATTGCTTTTGTTTCATGAAACGATCAGCTGGGTAATGTTGAGTTTAGAGATATGGTTTTAAGCAAAGATGGAGATTTGGTTGATGACTTTGTGAATCTCCATCAACTGAGGTGGTTGGGACATGTGTTACATATGCTTAACTATTTTTTGTTTTGATTCGCAATGGTAGCTAGTATGAGTACGTTGGAAGAAAACTAGGGGCGACTAACAACGTGACATGAAGTAACTGATTGTTAGTCTGATATATGTTCGTATATTTAGACTACCTGATTTTGGTCCACGAGATAACTGCGTTTAATGGTTGGGAAAGTTGTGTCACATGATCCACAGACGATTACAATCAAGCAAATGCATTACCTCCTCATCTTCCTGTCGATCTTGAATACCAGCATATTTTTGAAACTGCTTTTCCATCTTGTCTTTCTACACCATATCCTAAATATTCAGTTTCCCTCATTATAAGCGCCGCTGCATTATTCTTATCCGTCTACTTTTCATCCTGTTAATTTCATCTCACACTCTTTTGGGATAACAAATTGAACCAGTGCAGATTTGTGCGACGTTCTATGACCTGGTTCTATGACCGACATGGTCGTAAATAAAGCTAACTAATGCAATTCCATGATTTGTGTTCTTTTAAGTAAAGTAAAAAACCAACGTATGTAGTCTTGTACCACTTTTACATTGTTTCAAAGTATTTAGACACAAATATGTTGTTCAAAATTAAAATACTCAATCGTTTTACAGTTACGTTATAGAAGTCAATGCATTAGTCATTCATTATTCGATCAAAATTAAATATTCACTTTTTAACTGTGGCTTAATATCTAATATCTTTACTGTATTTAAGTCCCTTATGAGTTACTATTCATTAGACAAAAAGTTTACTCATCTATCAGTTATGTCAAAATTTACCTGAATGCACTTGTTGAAGATGCAATCAACGATATTTATCCACAATAGAAAATTAGTGTTAGAAAATTTTCATACTAATAATAAACTGATGATCAATACTGATTCTATTTTTTCTAAGAAAAAATTCGCTGAAAAATTCCCATTATATTAAAACACAATTATATGAATGAAGAATATTCTTTTCAATGAATTTCTCATCAGGTTCTACAACTCATAAATCCAAATTAATAATCCATAAAATTGGCCAGATTTAAGGCGGAGTACATCTTTTGAAAATTGTAATATGTGAATTGAGAATTGTTGTTTGAGGAATTTATTCAGTATCCACCCTTATCTACTATATCTGACCTAATTTATATTAATCTACATATTACGTAATTTCTGATTTTTATTCCATTATTCTCTCTCACCCCATGTTGACCATATTCACTGTGATCATTTATCACACAATTTCATTTCGCTTAGAAACTGATTGAAGTTAACACTTTATATTAGTCAGCCCCAACATTAACGATCTGAATTGATTTTATATAACAAACAACAATTCTCAATTCACATATTACAATTTCCAAATGATATATTTTGCCTTAAATCTGACCAATTTTATGGATTATTAATTTGGATTTATGAATTGTAGAACATGATGAGAAATTCATTGAAAAGAATATTCTTCATTCATATAATTTTGTTTTAAAAAATTATTCACCAAGCAAATTACTAATTTCCTAATATTAAAACCTTTATAATAATTATTTTTTTTTAAATCATTTAGTTTACGCTCCAGCTGATCGACGCTTATCTAAACTTCCAATTTAAACAACAACGAAATTAATTAATTCTACAATTTTAATTGAACATCAACAATAAATCAGTCATTAGATCATGTGCTTTATATTTTAATTAATCTGTTCCGTTTTCTTTTAAATCCATATATAGCTTTGAAAATTATTTTAATGTTTAGTTTGATTTTTCCGATTTCCTTTTCTTTTTTTCTTCTTTCTTTTATTTTGCTTCTTGTGTATACTTGGATTAGGATCATTTTTCTTTGCGATCCTATCATTTCGCATTAAAAGTAATGTTCTAACCGTTGAAAACGAATGCTTTACTTTAAAAAAACACAGTTTAATCGATTTGTTATTTCTGTATTTTATTTATACTTTTTCAATAAATGATAATTTAGAACAAATAGTTATCATCATAATGCTTCGCTATAATCAATTATCTTAAACAAGATATGTATCATTTTTGTCACTTACTTTTAATAAGTCACAATAACTAGTTATATTATACAATATTTATTCAACTAAACAAACTATTTTATTTTAAAGCTATTACATTTTACCTCTTATTTCTTATGCATACAAATAGCATCTAAATGATAAGATCAATTCATTATTGATATGCATACATAAATTAGTGCCAGAATCATTAAATGTGATGACAATCTCGTCATAGTTATTGTGTTTTAATGCTGATTATTATTTTTTTTTAAAATGAACAGCAAGTGTTAACTTCTTATTGAACTATTTTTATTCAGTAAATTATTATTAGGTTAATCATTTTTGGCATTTCTATCGTTGCTTGAATCTCTTAATTAGCGTTTATTTTTAGTTTTCTTTTTCTTGTCAGTACTACTTATTTTTTTTATTTTTGTTACTGTTCATTCATATATTAATAATATCTGCCTATTCACGCCAGAGATTTTGAGTCGAATTTTTTTTCAGTTTATTAGCTTGGCTCTTCGTCTTCATTATTATTTGCATTTAGATTTCGGCGATTTAATTGATTGTTCATCTTGAAAATGTTGCGAAATTATGTTATTTAAATCACAACATTCAATAATAACGATTGTTGTCTAGATTGTTTTTTTAAATAGTTTTTGGCGAGACTCTAATTTATGGACGAGCCAATCAGAGGCGTTTTAGAGATTTCAAGGTTACGGCGCCAACTTCAGTGCTTAATGCTAACGTACGACCGGTTCACAGGGAATTCTGTACAAAACGTGATAATTGAGCGGCTATAACAAATAAAACGACGGAATTATAATTTGTGGACGAGTCAGGTATAAGATAACAGATCTCGGATTTTAACGCGAAAGCCTTTCATCCATTTGGCTAAATAAATTTCTGGCATTATAACTGATGTCAGTTCGTGATGAAAACCCCATATATAATTCCTAACTAAGGCAAATTACGACAATTAGTGCGAACTGGATAATAAAAGCACCAGTAACACTGGCCGCAGCGAGGTACTACAATTTATACGGATGTTTGGAGAGCGTACAGACTCCTACATAGGCTTGGTTATGTGCATCGTGTCGTTAACCACAAGTGACATTTTGTGTACTTAACAACTGGAGTGCACATAAACAATATTGAAGTTATGTGGTCGGGATTGAAAGAGTTTTTGAGAGTTTATCATGGCTCCAGAGGCCGACTATTCTGTAGCCGTATGGATGATTTCCTCTACTGCATGCATTACGATTTTAGAACCTCTGAACCTCTTTCTAATCTTGAGAAGTTTTTGAACCACGTATAAGTGTATCCACTTTATTCCCTTGGTTTTGCATAACATATTTTTACTCTATACTGACTGCTTGCTGATTGGCTAATATTTCTCAAGGTTGCTTATGATTCGTCCTAAGGTCGCCCATAAATTAGTCTCGCCTAGTTTTTTATTTAAGATTCTTCTAGTTAAAAATAATTAACTACAGTCTCATACAGTAGTAATCATGATGATAATGATCCATTTATTCATTGGTATATAGTTAATTACAGTGAACAATTCTCAGCACGAAATGTACAATATTGTAACAGAATTCCCGTTTTATAAACATTTAACTTGTACATATTATATATATATATATATATATATATATATATATATATATATATATATATATATATATATATATATATAATATAGCTATTATTATATATTTATTTGTGAATGTTTCCCCTCGATCTTGCTCCCACAATATCTTTGTTGATCACCGAATACATATGTGATGTATGAATTTTACGGAAGTCATCTCACGTTTCTCCAGACGAGAAGGCAAACATAAGAACCATCATGATGGTGCTTCTTGAGTTTCTTAGTAATTTGACTCGTGATTGGTTTCAAACACTTGATGGAATTGATTGGGTGTATGTGGTTAACGGATTTGAAGAACTCTGAAGCAATAAAGTTTATAACAAAAATTGCGTGTTTGGAAAAGCGTTACCCAGAATTTGTAGCAGCCCACTGTGTTGATGTTTAGAATGTCATTATCATCAAACTCGTCTTTGTATCTTTACACAATCAAGACACTACGTAGTTTTCCACCTATTCTAAATCCATTTAGGGGACATAGAAAAACACAAGACTTGTGATCATTCGCATTTTCATTATTTTCATTCACGAAACGAGTGGGATGTAACACTACAACGTTCAACAGTTTATAAATCTCAATAAATACCATGATTTATGAATCAAAACTGAATAAGATATTTGGAAATATTTGAATGGTATTTCAAGACTGAAATACATGATCAATAATTAGAATGATACTCCAAATCTATTCTCATAAAACTATTTTAATACTCACTGCCCAAAATCAATGAATTAGTTATGTAAAGAATAACTGTTCAAATCAGATTTTTTAAGCCTTTTACAAATATCCAAACTTAAAAGGTATGAAAATGCTTTCTGATAATTCCCGTGAAGCTTAGTACAGTAGAATAAGGATTTATCTCTTCATTTATGTCTAGGACAATCGATGAAAATGGTAAATGTTGGAATCTATTTCTTACTCTGCATTTGTTACTAAACATTATTTCATTTTTCAAATGGTCGAATTCTCTAATTATAGAAAAACTGTTTTGAGTCTTAGCGGCGATTCATCTATATTTTGATTATTGGTCAGTTTAACAAACGAAAATACCTTTTAGTTTAAAGCCTTTAATATAGGGATTTAACAAACCAATATCTAATTTGGCTAAAATTCTACATAAAAAATATAGAACTGTATCTGTGAGTATTGTTTATTCCTTTCAAGAGTTTACTACTATCAGCGGACTAATGAGACACATAGATTTTCTACTTTGTCTTAAAACTATTTCAATTAAAATAATTGGTAATGTTCTAGCTGTATTGTTCATTGGTAAAATGCATTCAGATCATCCGATGTAGATAAACTTGATTTTTCTCATTTGTTAAGAATTATCTTTACTAATATTTTGAAACATGCAAATAATAAAGCGTAAATAACACAGACAAAGAATATTTTGTTTTTGGGAAAATTCTCTTTGACTTCAAAAGAGTTATTAGTAGAAGTTAAGCATGAGAATAAAAAGCTGAATTTAAGGCAAATATCTAAAATGTAGTACATGTGTTTGGAATTTTAAGTGTTGTAGGTAATAAATGATTGGTGTATAATGTACAACTGGATATAAGTCTGCTATAAAAAGTTGCATGCTCGATAATTAGAACAAAAATGAGCACCGTGATGTAAAGTCAAATGTTTAATCAACGATTACGTATCTTTCGAAATGAAATGGTATGATGAGGTGAGCGTTAAAATGACTTTAACCGTATGGAGACTAAAGTGAATATATCAGATCGATTGAAATTGCTATGATATAGAAGAGTTGGAGATCTACATTGAAATAAGAAGTGAAGCTAAATATACCAATGTATCTACGCTATTTGTTGAGATAGGAGCGTAAGTGGGATATTGTAAGAGTATTACTCACTTAACCAGACAATAACTGCATGTCGTTTTCCGGGTCAATCAACCCAATCTGGAATGCGCATGGATTGTAAACCTTACTGTTTAGTTGATGGCACTAAAGCATCCTTTCTTATAGTAGGTCCACTAATTTTTTTATTATTTACTTTCTATATTTAGACAGTTGGTCCACTATTTAAGTGTTTGATTGAAAGCGTGTTTGCACCTCATTCTGTATCTATCCTCCCATTGGTTATAAATTCACATCATCAACAATTCACCCACAATCGATCAACACATAAAACACATATTCCAACTCTACTCACTCACTCACCAATTCATTTCTCAGTGTACTCGCATCTCTCGTGCTTGTGGATTGTATGAACTACTGACAATGTGCTATCCTAACAACTGGTGTCATGGCTTTTGAATATTCTCAGATAAATTCATAGTACTCCTATGAGAATCGACCTAATATAATACTCAGTTAACAGTACATATGTCGGAGTCAAATGAAAAAGAATGAACTTCGACAATCTGATTCGATTACATATTAGAAACACGCACATTAATTTAATGGAATAACATTACAACATGTACATAAATCGTATTGGACCACTTAATAGACTGAATACTGATTAGGCCTGACGATGAGCAAATTCTAAAATAGGACTAAGCACACTTTTGAACATAGTTCTTCGGGATTTCAAACTTCATGTTGGTAAAATTATACTTTAAAGACGAAACAACCAGATTCAAAATATTGATTCCTTGTACGAAATTCAAAACACACCTGGCTAATCACTAAGCGAAACTTTCGTTAATTTAGTTCTTAAGATTCCTGCGATTAATAAACATATTTATTGTTCAGTCACACAGTGTAAATGATAAGATAAGGAATCTAGTTTACGAAAAACGCCTGGCGTTGATGGGAATTTTATTTGAAAATGAAATCAAATGTTGAGAGTACTATTTTGTTTAACCGTATGGAGGAAAACTTTCGATTAATCAGGAAGCAGGTGTATATGTTGATATGGTGAGAAAAGTCAAAATTCGATTGATTTACTCATTATGGGTTTTGTTCAAAATTACTTCTGTTTTGATTCAATGTAATGATTACTCAATGCAGCATTTGTTTTGTTTTCTGGTATGATATTTTATTCTGTATAACATACGATATATATATATATATATGATTTCATCCTAATTATTAATCAAAGTATATGTACAATCAATGTATAAAAGAGTGTATTTTCAACTGGGGTTGTTGTCGTGATTTGGGGGTTAATAAATCATCAATTATACCAGTCTTTGTGTTCTTACTTTCGCATCGTGGGAATTGCAGAGGTCCCTTGTTTCGAGTACAAGTGATAAGCGTTCCCGACACAACAATCAGCGACGACTAGATATGACATGTAACGTTCAATCCACAAGACTTATAATATGTATCAATAACGGAATGAAGGAAATTATTATGTGATGATTTTACATGATAACTGTATGTTTTCAATCTGTCTACTGGCTGTCCTATCCCAAACTCCGAAGACATACTATGAATAGACTAAACTTTATGGCTCTCAAGCGTCTTTTGCGAGCCTTTTTAGTGTAAATAATTTATTAGACGATTTCTTATGGCTCCCACGTTTTAGATGTATATTATTACAACGAATAGTAAAATTCCGTAATACTGAAATCGTTTTATTGAAGATGGATCAGACAGACCCAGTATACTACAAGCAGCAATATTTTTCTTGCGTTAACCTTCGAAGATAAAAATCTAATCTGTTCTGACTGATTTCTTAAGCTAATATACATTATAACGAAATTATACTTCTCCACTTATCTCTTTGCACTCCTTCACAACCCTTTCTAGTCCACAATCTAAGATAAGCATCCTCCTCAAAACATTAACCTCTGATAAGTGGTCCATTATGGTTTTTTGGTATGATTAGTAATACCGTCAATAATCATTATATTAGTTCAATATTTGATCCTCAACATTAGGGTCACCTCAATTTTGTTTGGTTTGCCCTTACAGTTCACAAACTAAAAAAGTAGCCTAATCTTCTGGATTTTTTTACCTGTTTACATCAATAAATCATTCATTTATATCAACTGCATTTTCATTAATCAATATAATGTGAAATTCCACAAGGTCGTTTTTAAAATTATTTATTGTTGTCTTCAAAATATAGTCACAACCTTATGTTTAATAGTTTCGTAATCTCAAGGACTCTGAACCTGATCACTTTGAAAGATTACAACTGAGACGATAGACCTCTGAAGACGAATGATTCATATTGGCCTAGTTTAACTAGATGGGCTAAGAGCGAGTTATCTGCAATCTTATCCGTACTTTTGCCCAACCACACTGGAGGGTTCTCATGGTTAAAAAAACAATATATCTCTAGTACATTGATTGATATATCTTGATTTACAAGAAACGCTAAATTGTAAAATACGCGATGAATGAATCAATCGTGTTGGTTCACCTTTCAATCTGGGTATAATTCTGGGAAAGAATGAAAAATTAGTTGTACCTTTTATATGTTGGAAATTATTTGAAATGTTCTAAATAACCTTTAATGTGAAGGAAAAACTAAATACTTATTTGTCATCAACTTATCATATATTTCTTACTAACGTGTTTATGGAATTGATTGATAAGCGGAAACTGATTAAGAAATTTGAGATTCGTTGTTATAATGTACTGTCCTATATACCTAACGACTCTAGTTCAGGTACAGAATAAGACTTGAAATACGGCGAAACAGCAATCTTTGAATTTCAACAGTTCTCTAACTGCTATCAATTCATATTGTAAACCCTCTTTAGAGTAGTTAATTATTTAATATATTTAATATTGTTATTCGACATTATTAATTAATTTAATTTAATAAAAGATACGGAATTATGTAACTTCAGTGTAATTCAACTATACGAAAGTTTTTATCGTGTAAATGGCAGCCAGGGTACGCAATATTTTAATGACCTGAGTAAGTTACCATGAAAGTGTATCAGGATAGACGTTAATGAACTAAGCTACAAAAACTAAGTGAACATTATTTTTTGATCATTATTCATTATAAAATTTGTGTTTAGACATTGTAAGCGAAAGAAATTTTGACTGTTTGTCTCCACAAATAAACTTTGTAGAAAATTTTAGTTTTGTACTCAGTGATAAACAGTTATATCATACAATCCAATTATTTTCGGCAGATTCTAACTAGAGATAGTTAAAATATTAGGCCAATTATTTATTGATGAGAGATCCTATTAATTTTGTGTGGCAGAAATACTTGCCTTTTCCTAGCATTATATCGAATATTTCGGCAAAAAAAACCTGTAAGTGTTCACATACAGTGATTGATAATGAAAATATACAACGAGAACATGAAATGTTTTCTTCTCAATTCGCCTATCATAATTTAAATGTTTTCAATCAAAAGCTTAGATTTTTATAAACTCCCACTTATTGCCATAGTAGTAAAATAGTTTCAATCAACAAGATGGACGTAGATTTATTGATGAACACATATACAAACTAAAGCATGCAAGATGGACGCTTCTTATTGATTTTTCAGGGCTAAGGCAGAATTTGAATGTGAATATAAGTTTTCTAGTTTTTATTAGATTAAATCAACTAATCAAACAGATATTTTTGCTTCATCATCGTAAAAATTTTAAATTTAGATTTTTAAAACGCCAGTTTACAAAACGTGAAATGTTCTTTGAGAGTTAGTCGCGAAAGGGTAACCATGTGATCATATTTTCATTATTGAGTCCAGTTATTAGAAGGTATGCGGACTACAAAAAATGTTCCTTAATACATATGCTTGCATAAAATAGAGGAACGATTAATCTATGCATTTGTCGATGATGTGAAGTTTCAGATAACCTTATTCATAGGTAGAAAAGTCTGTAATTTAGATAATTATTGTATAATTCATCAATTTTTGTGTTTCAAGATTTCCTTATCAAACAGTAGTTTTAGGATATTTCCACGAAGTCTAAATTATGAACCCAATTTTGGTTCAATTATTGCTATATATTTTACCTTCTAACAGACAATCAACCAAAAGTCGGTTACTTAGCCATGCATCAAAAACGTTACTGTCACGTACCTACTTATAAATTGTAACATGCTATTTTCATCGTAATTATGTCGTCACATAACTTTGGCTGAGTTAAAGAGTTAAGAAATGTAAGAAATTCTATAACCCAACGATTAGATGAAACAATACAGTAGCAGAGATAGTAAACGGGTTTAGCAGAGTGGACGATGTAGGACTTGCTAAAGACTGAAAACGTTAGGCAACTGGTGCATTTTCAAAATTTACACCGTAGCTATTAACGTGTTGGGTTACCTTTAATTTATATTTAAATGTGTTGGAATTGTGCCTATAGCACTGCTGACCTTTCATTTCTAATATTGAACAGTCTTTCATACTACGTTTATCTTACATGTATAAGTGTAGAATTATAGTGATCACCTAGCTGAAATTATGATAATTCATCTGAATACTATTAAGATAATGAGAGTTTTAAGTCTGACATGGTACTTAATTTCTGTCTTTAGTTTTCTGATTAACATTTTCCATGTAAAAATAACAGATTTTCTCCTTTGAACTGCGGTGAAGTTTACATTAAAACAACGGTTAGTGGATGGTGTTAATGTTCAGTAGCATATTTTTCATGCATCTCATCATATTAAAAATTATGTTGTACTATAATTTTCGAATGATTCATATTTCAAAAGTTTAAAATGTCATATATGATATTTGTGAGAACAAAAAGTCATTTCCTCTGCTTAAGAATAATTTGAACAGAGTGTAATTCAATTACTACCATTGAGACAGCTACATTACAATTACACTTTAGACGATAAACAAGTATTCAGCAATTAGATGAGACCATAAATTCACCTGGTCTTTTTTTCTCGCAACTGATGCATCCAAGGGCAGTATATAAAATAAATAACCCTACTACTAAAACGACTAACACTAGTTACATCGATACTAATTAATACTAAATATTAGCATGTTTAATCTACTGATTGCATATTTTACATTTTTGTAATCTTCTATTCATTTCTAAATCATGAGGCAGCACGATAATTATAGAATATCTCGGCAATGATGTATCACATTTCAACCTATGTCATATTGTTTAATAGAGAGTTAAATGAAAAGTATAACATAATCTTTAGGCAAATTTTTTGAATAATAATAACATTAGTGATAATAATAGTAATAATAATAACCGATATTAATAATAATCACCACAATAATAATAATAATAATAATAATAATGGTAATTTACAAAAGCTTCTGATAAACAAAAGGAATTAGCCTGTAAATTCGTATAAATAACTAAACAAGTCACAATATATAGAGGTGAAAACAAATTTTTTGTAAAAAAAAGAGGAAAAATAAAGAAAGGATTGACAGATAGAAAAATCAACCAAATAACTTTCAACTTACTACATAACTCAAATACATGTTTTAGCAAAGTCAATTAAGTTGTCTCTGAAATCAATAGCTATCAATCTATTTTTTGATTCAGTGAACAAATGTTTATTTTGAAGGAAGAATAATCAACAAACGAATAAAAGGTTTATGGATAACAAGAGGGAAACATAGGACATTTAATCAATTTAATAGAAGGAACAAAATAGATAAGTTTTTTTGTTGTTGTCATTTTAATAAGTAAAAGGTAAATACACGGAGAATGAGAGGAAGAAGAGTAAAAGTGTATGAATAGTATTAAATGCTTGCATGTGAACTGAGCAATCGTATATATATATATATATATATATATATATATATATATATATATATATATATATATATATAGTTTTATTTTTTCGATTGTGAATAACTCCTTTTTTCTTGAATATATAATTCCATATGACTATTGTTAATACTAGAAATATTTTTAATTGAAGAGAAGTATCATAAATAACGGATATTTCTGTTATAAACATCTTGTGAAGAAAGTTGCATTTATGTATGCTTAAGTATGTGTATTTGTATGTGTATGAATGAGCGTTTGTGCCTAATTATAAACTAAAGAAGTGTTGAATGTTTGACGATTAGACTAACCAGTCAGGTAATATGTAAATAAACTGAATTAAATCAAATAAGGAGACCCTATTACATACTGAAAATTTATAATTAAGTAAATTTTTAGTGGATATATATGTTAACCAACACTAAACACACACAGACTTATAGATAAGAATAGGACAGAAGTAAATAAATAACCTAATACGGATAAAGGATAGAATATTTTGAGTAAATAAACTAGTTCACATGGTAACTGGAAGTGTGAGAGGATTCTGTGGGAACAAATAGGGAGAAAAGTAAATGCTATTTAGATGATTATATTACTGTATTCTAGCTTTGGTTTTTTACAAAAACTTTTTGTAATATTTCTGTATACACAGCCACTCGCACAATTATTTTGAGGTCTACAATAAAATGGAATGAAACACATGAACGACGTATTAGGGACAGACAAGAGGAAGTATAGCTACACACATGAATACACACAACATGAGTAAATAAACAATGAGGAAAACGCGTTCACTTCTTTATCTAACCACCCAGAAAAGAAGATAAATAATTACAAACTGGAAGGAAGCGAAAAAAAAACACTTGTGTTTATGTGTGATTGACTAAATGAGCAAACTTATTGATTGAATATAAAACATTCTTCATTGAACGTCATTTGGCAATTTATTACTCATTGATTATTTCTTTTAATGAGTTTCAAAATAAAACAAAAAATTGCCATACTTCCAAACGAACGTATATTATAATGTATATTTGGATCTCATAACAAAAGGACTTGACCAATTTGTTTCTGATATCCAGTCTGGTGTTATAGTATTAAATAAAACTTATTTTTAACACAAACCGTTTGTTACAATGATAATAAAATTAAGAATGAATAATACAAAAATTGCTTTACTTAATAGTTTCACAACTGCCGGATAGAGGAAAAGGAAAGCCCAAGAAAACAAGATAATTTACTGATTAACCGAAAAACAGTAGTGCTATTTTGTTTGAACAAAAATCAATGCATGGCACAAATGATATCAACACTCACAACAAAAATTATAGTAAGATTGGCAAAGCGAAATAAGAAAGCGAAAATTTAATTACAACTGCAGTTGTAATACGTATTTTGTTCTTAGAAAAACCTCAATTTTATCCTTCGCCATTTAGAAAAAAAAGAAAATACATAAGTATCGACGATTGAATAAACGATATTAATGTTTAACAAGGGAGAGAGAAAACGCCAATAATTGTATAGGGTTGAATGATATTGGTACAACTGTATGTTGTACAATGTACTAAAGATTTATGCGTTTATATAAACAAGAGAATGAGTGAGAAAAAAAAACAGAGTACAGTAAGAGGAAAATGAAATACCTAGTTTAATTCTTTGCATGCCACCGTACACACAAATACACAACTACATATAACTGCAAGGAGAAAAACACATACATATTGATTGAAGAAGAATTCACTGTTCAAAATTAATCTGAACTGTGAATAAGTTATCAACCGATTGAATAAATTTGAAATAAAATCATAATCATTAGTAATAAATGATAATAATAAATAATTTTTTTTCAGGTGACTTTTCATATTCCTGGCACCATACCGACAATTGTTCCAACAATAATACAAATGAGGATCGCCACGCAAATACCAATAATAATCATTTTCTATAAAAAGGAAGAGGACAAAAATATTATAAATACCTGTTAATGACTTGATATTTTATAAACCTTCGAAAATGAATTCTGAATGAATAATGAAGTGAAATTATACAAATACATGAATACATCATTTGATTACCAAAAGCAGTTCATACTAAATGTTGAATTTGTTATATATCACGGGCTGGTTTTAGTTAAAAAGTCATCGAAAAGTATTATTTTACTGCAGAATTCAGCAGAATGCACCCGTAACTCAAGCGAGGATCAAATCCAGAACCTTTAACCTTTAAACCCCTGATCAGATAACCAATGGTTTACGTGATTAGCCTTAAACACTGTGATACTGCGCAACTATTTTCTAATATAATTGGCGGACAACTACTTGTTACTTGATATGGTTAAATGTATGATACAGAATGATAAAAGGAGGAATTTTTAAAACTGATCACGTTATATTATGTCGATAACGTACAGAAATGTGGACTATTCGGGTACAGAAAGTGTATACTACTTAGTATTTTTAAAATGATCAAATATTATTTTAGGTTAAACTCAGAAAACTTTCTTGTTACTAGATAGACTTCCATTTCAGAAATGAAAAGTTGAATAATCCTGTGTGAAAAATATCTCTGTGACAGACAAATTAGTAAACCATTTACAGCAGCTATGAATTTACCCTCTTCGAAACGTGTTATCCATCAAACATTAGCGTTAGGATACAAGTTTTATGAGCAATAAAAATTAATTCAATATTTTTATTCTATCAGATAGTTCATAAAACCACTGACGTAAATTCATAAAAAATTAAACCGATTTCCACTCCTTACGTACTTATAAGTACTATAAGAACTTTAAAATACATGTACATATTATTTATGAAGACAAAACAATTCAAAACCGATAAAATGTAAGATTATGACGAAAATCCTCTATTTTCTGATGTGATTATTTGCCGATTTCCTAAACCCAAAAATAATTTTTTCTTAAAGCTAATAAATCCGTCAATATACTGACTCAAATGTGAAACAAATAATTTGAAACCGTGTTTTATACATATGATTATCATTTGTTATCATTCTGATTCGTTGATTTCCCACTACTATATGGTGATGCATAGGACGTTTTGGTATTGTTGTGCTCTTTTAATTGAGTGATTTGACCGATTTTTTACTATCCTACTAAACAATACGATTTGAACCCATTCTAACAGGAAGTGAGTCATTTGAAAATGCTACAAACGTTAAATCAGTCCGTTCGACATACAATATTTCTTACTGGATGTCTTAACAAGTATTTTGTATTCGGGTGTCGTTGTGGTTGTGTTGACCACTTTGTCCGAAGAACCTCTAAAGATGTGGTTAGTCAACGTTTTCTGTATGAATTGTTAAACTGAGTCCGTATCAATGTGCTTGTTGATTTAGATTGATATGAATCTATTGCATCTAGAGACTATATGTTATGTTTTGTATTTCCTCGACCCAGAACCTCATTTTCTCATTCCAATTTGTATCGGTAATTATCTATACGGAATAATATAAGTGATGTGAAAAGAGAAACAAGAAGCTATGACAAACTACGGAGGCTATTTTTGGGGACGTTATATAATTTAATTCAAAGCTTTTAAAACAGCAACACTTATTTTTGTCTCCAGTTTTTTCTGTAAACCATAGGCTTTCGTTTGATGTAGGATTCACTGCCACAGCCGTTTCTGTTCCAAAGCTATTGTCATTTAAACATAATATTTGTACTCTATTTTCTACACTAATCCCCAGTTTTGGACGTAATTGTATTTACCTAATTGTTGTGCATTGTGATCTTGTTAGTCATCCATTTATTCATGTATCTTTTCACATTAGTCTGAATCGGGAACCTGATCGGAGTGTAAACCGTGTTTCGGGAATAGATCGGATGGTGTTCCAGTTAATTCGTCTTCTTTCTCTCGTGAGCTTGTCAGCCAATCAGGTGATAGAATAGTTCTCGTCTTTCTACTTCAAGCAGTTAGTCTCACTTCGAACTCACACGTTTCTAGTCTCAATGTTAAGTCAGTCAGCCTATCACGACAAGATCTTAATTCAGATTAAGGCAAGTTATCTTCTGCATAGTAGTTGGTAGACAGATAAAGAAAGTAACAATAAGTGATGGCGTATCGTATCTTTCCTCGACCAGTATGTTTTGTACGAGTGGGAGTAATTTCTTCTCAACATATGAAGTCATACTAGATGTCCAACTTGGATGAACTTATCATTACGTTGTTTCAGAAGAGTGAATGAAAACGTTCTTCATTTGGCTGAAATCGAACAAAACTTAGCATTATTTTTTTTAAGAAAAAACATTGCTTCGTCTTCAGTTTCATCTTTGATCAAAAAAATCACTATTTTTGAATAAAATTGATTCACACTGGATTATTACGCAATCCATTCACAGTATTCAATATTAACAATTTCTAGTGTACTACTAATTATTCAAATGTTAGTAATAGTATAATTTGTAAGGAAGTTTAAAATATTATTCTAGTTATTTTTATCATTATCAAAACAAAAAATTGGTGTGGTTAAGTAATATAAAATGCTGAGAGAAAATATTCTGATTAGTCTATGAACAATAGATCATCATAATTTATTGATATGAGATCAACTTATAATTGGATATGAATTATGAACGAATATGTCGTGCTTTAGTTTAGCTTAGTTATTAACATTTCACAAATAGTTTTTTTTTAAATATTTACGAGGACAAGCACATGGAAAATAATTTTCTCTCTTCTGGAGACAAGGAAATATCAATCAATTACCTGAATGAAAAATAGAGAGTACTGGATAACTTTTACATTGTATACAGGGATTTGTTTTATGATCCCGGTGAAAAGGAATATCTTATCAACTTTTCCAGTAAACACTATTTAATTTACCAAAGAATGTTACAAAAATATTCTTGTTAACCTATACAGCGGTTTGCTTAAACTCCTGGGCAAAAACGTTTTATAAACATGCAGTATTCACCATAAACTTTCTTGTTTCAGATTTCTTCCAATTCACTAATCGTGTCTGTTAACTACCTATACTCACTCAAATCCATCAAGTGTTTGCAACCAATCACGAGTCAAATTACTAAGAAACTCAAGAAGCACCATCATGATGGTTCTTATGTTTACCTTCTCGTCTGGAGAAACGTGAGATGACTACCGTAACATTCGTACATCACATATGTATTTGGTGATCAACAAAGATGTTGCGGGAGCAAGATCGAGAGTAAACATTTACAAATGAACATAAATAACAGCTATTCGTCGTTTAAAAATTACTTGACATTGAACTTTAAGCTATACATTGCATAAATCAGCGTAAAGATTTTGTCGTAAAAATCTAATATTTTATGTTCGTAAAAAGTCAATAAATAACAATGGAAATTTATCACTAACACTAAACTGACAAAACAAACAATTTCGTTTATCATCACTGATATCAATGAAGCTAAGATAGAATCAAGTACCTTCAGGTTAACCACGGTTAGAATTAAAGTAACTATTATTAATTAGTTTCTAAAAATGTACGAAAAATTTATTTACATATCAAATCAACTATCAACGTATGCTTCATTAGTTCATACTATTGAATATTATAAAATACTAGCCTGATTTACACAACCAAACATATCAATATCGTATCGTTCATCAGTACATACTTAACACAACTTCAAGTGAATTACATAAAATCTCAAGAACAAACATGAGCATTAAATGGACAAATAAATTACAATCACATAAAGTAATTGAATTTAAATAACCATGATAAAAACTGTTTTCTAAAAACACGATGTATGTTAAATACCGTGTCTCTACAGTCATTTACTTAATTCACATTTCTAATTGAAAACTATGAGAAAACTGTTAAAGGGAAATAGTATTCTTAGTATTCAAATTCCTTTAATGTTTACACCTGTTATTTCTAACATACTTTATTATTTTGTTTTTAGATAACCAGGAAATATTGATTTGATGCGTGTCTACTACATCCTACTGTAAAAATTTACTTTCATCTTAATATTGAGCAAAGACTACAGTAAATTTATTAAAACATCTAAGAGGAAGTAATAAGAAATTTGAATAAAAAAGTAGAAGCCAAACGAAAAAAAGACAAAATTTTTAATGACTTTGAGCAAAGAATAAAAAGAAGTATCGTTTAGTTGAATTATACTTTAATATGATATTTTGGTTCGATTATCTTACAGATATCATCCCTTAGTTTCAAAAATTCAGTAAAGTTCAGAGTATGTTGTTTATAATTCATTAATATACCAGGAATATGATAACGCTCAATAACTAGTTTAGAATGAACAGATAAGTTGGTAAACAAAGAGAACAACTTCAATGTATGTTTTCTACATGATTTAATCAGACCAATGTAATTCAGTAACCAAATAAAGATTTCTATATTTGACTATGAGTCAAACTTTGATATGGTGGCTAGTCAAATCAAAGTATTCGGTTTTTGGTTTGACTCCAGAACATTTTTGAATATTCGATATTTTCATCATAATCTAAGTGTTTCTAATTTGTTAGAAGATAAAACAATCCTAGATTGAAATTTCGAAGCAAAGAAATTAGAATTAAAAAGGAAAGATTCTAAAAGATTTCGGAAACGTAAATCTCTTTTCTGAGGTTTCAATGTATACAAGTCGTTTTTTGTAGAATATAGCTAAAAGTAATGTAAAAACATGTTTCATGAAATTAGTTACAAAAATACCAGTGACAAAAGAGATTAAAAATATCAAAGAAAGTAGTAAACAACTGTTAATTTTTCTTTAATAATTAAATGGACGCCCTGAAAATCAAAAATGTGAACGAAGAATTAGGTGGAAATGTTATGTCCTTAGTTATACGATTATCACGGAATACAACTGCCATTTTAAATACCCTGACTTAAACGACCAAATTAATGACGCATACACTAGTACGGGCAGCCTAGATTTCTGAATGGTCCTTTTTCCACCTAGCCCTCCCTACCTGTTAAGTCCAGAACGTCAATCTCAGCCTCCACAATACGAATCATATATTTCAAACATACTGGGTTTATAAACAAACAAATCCCACTGTAAAGTGGGAAATAACATTTGTACGAGATCAAGTCAAAAGTGATTGTGATTGTGAGAGACTGTGACCAATAGATTGAGAATAACTCGAGAATAGTAAATCATATGACAGTAACCAATAGATCAAATAAAAGCTTAGAATAAAAGAAATATGAATATACATAAAATATAGTAGCTTAATAGTCATACAATAAGAGTATTCGTATAATATTAGTCCATAAGTAATTCCCAACGGTTACTATTCATTTATTCTCGTCCGGATATAACAAGAGATTTATAAAATATGGATAAAACTAAATGAACTGCGTGATTCAAAATGATGAATATGTTAATTCTTAAAGGATAATATTATCTCGTTGCTGAACTTCAGTATTAAATTTTGATCTGTCTTTTTTGACAGAAGTGGATCATTATTCGATGTCTCAACCTTGTTTTTTTTGTTGTTGTATGACAAAACATGCCTCCTGGTTTTCACCGCTAGTCACAACTCAAATATACGTAAGCTAGTAACAAAAAGAGAATATCAAAGTATTTGCTCCAAATGCATATATGCTAAAAAATAACTTGTCAAAATTCAGTCTTAAATATCAATAACTAAGTAATACAAAACCTTGAAAATAAAAATTGTCCGCATTGAATAAGTCGATTGGAGTATAGACGCAATAGCTTGGTGGATAACGCGTTGAAGTTTGAGACAATCAATAACGGGCTCAAGTGTCAGAGTGAACATTAACAAAAATGAATAAAGGAATTGTTAAATGCCTATTCATAAGTAGGATGAAAAGCACATCATTTATTCCCATCTCTAGCCATAATCGAAATATGTTAAATGATAAATTATTTTAGTAAAATTAGGAAGTGGAAATGCTCTGCGAATGATAGGTAGATAAAGATGAACCTCAGTTAGAAGAGTAAAATTATCAGTAAATTGAATACCACAGATGAAGACAAATAGATAACTGTGATTTATATATTGATGTATGGTGGTGAGTGGTTAACAGTAATCGAAAGTAATTATTGAACTTTTATTACTTAATATTAGGCACTCATTAACAAGGCATATACAACAATGAACCAAGGTTCAGAAATCCTTTCTCAGTTCCTTAAAATATCAAACAAAAACAAAACCTAACATGATTTTGAGCTTAAAAATATTAACCACATGGTTTTACTAAAATTCGATAACTACTGATGATTGAACTAAATGTTATCATAATTAATTAGAGATTAATACATTAAATAGCGGGTATCACTGACATCTGTGTAAGATAGAAAATCGTTTAGAATCATTTTTGATGGTATTAATTTACTTATTTTACATCTAAAATATTTTGTTGATTTAGCATAGAGATTTTTCAGCTTACACCATGAATATTGAGTGCATTCTTATTTGGGAATACAACGATTAATAACATGATATACATATTTTCGGTTTCTCTTTCAAATTCAAATAGAATACTAAATCTATGGATTATATATGTTGTTGAACTGTGCAACTAATTGATTACAACTGATAACTTGACATTAGGTTGGATAATGAAAATATCAGTTAATAAATTCTGGATGCTACAAAACACTCGTAATCAAATATGGACTTTCATGGAGTTTCGAATATGAAAAAGGTCGAAAAAAAATTTCACTGTATATATGAATATTGAAAAATTCAAACATGAAAAAAAAGTACTGAAATATTTGTTTTTTTGTTCTTATACCATTGATATTTCTATCAGTCAATTATCTTTCATATATTCAGGAAGAAAATATATCAACAGAGAAAAAGGAAGAAAATTTCCTCTAGACTAAAAACTCAGAGAAAAAACTTTAAAGGGAAAGGGTGAAATGATGTTGCAAAGATTTTCTCTCCTTTTTTATCTCTTTCTTTTGATTATGCGACATAAATGATCTGAAACATTGTTTAATCTAACTGGGGACTTGAAAATAAATGTCAAATTTGAACTCTCTTATTAATATTATCATTTTATAAAAAATCTATTCACCAGTTAGAGATAATAGTAACAAAATTAACTGTTAATAATTTATTTTACAATATAGGTTGTATTCGCCACCGAATGATTTCATTTTGTGGTAGTCCATTGTGAAACCTAAAGGTTCTGAGTCCGATTTGTAGCACTGTTGTAGAAGTGCAGTATTGACAGGTCCAATACTAGGATGAAACAACTATTCAATGCCTCCTAGTTTTGAACGTACCTGAGACCGTTCTGTGACGAACATAGCCTACAAACTAAACCAATCTTCCAAAACACCTTCAATTAATGTTATATATATACGTATTATGGACTTCGTTATCTCTAATTAATTAATTCACTGCTAATTCCTTTTCTAAAACAACTACAAATAAATGTAAGAGTTTGAATTTTCCTGTTGTTATTATGGTCGATCAGTCTCTATTGACTATGTTCATCTTGAGTGGAGTAGTTCAACAATACAAGTATTTACAACTTTTTGCTAGCCACAATCCTAACATACTAATAGCTGTAAATATATTTGAGTCACACACATAATAGAACAGTGGGTGATATTAAATTAAACTGTTCGTCAGTAATTTTCTATTTTTCTTTCCACTGAAATATCGGTAATTGATGACCTTTAAGTTCAGTATTTCCTTTTCAAACAATTTGTGCTATTTTTTAAGGAAAAAGATTTCTTTCTTGGGAGGGTGAGTTGGATTTTGTTGATAAGCTAAGATAAGAATTAAAGGAAATTGATGAGAATTTATTTAACAAATCCAGTGGATATATTGAAGGAATCATAGGAGAGAGGAAATTACAGGGGTAGGTTTAAAAACTTTTCAGGCCACTTTCCTGGTTAATACTGATTAAATGCTTGACCAGTAAACTTATTGATTAACTTGCAAATATTACCCATCTAGTGCTACATATCATTTTATCTATCCCATTGAAATCAACTGAATAATGCTGTTGAATAATGAGAAAATATTGTGATGTAATTTTAATAATTAGACACTTAAATATAGACAAGCAACAAACCAATTAATTAAGTAGTGGACATAAAATTAATAAATTATCTCATTCTAACGTACCTCAGATAATATTATTACAAAAGTCAAAATATATTTATTCCGTTAAAATTATCATAAATAATTAATTATGATAATTGATGAATAAATTAGTAACATCAAACTGCAGTTTATGTAATTTGATGATCGTATAGTAAATTAGGGTTTTAAAGATTCCCAATGTGAAAATTAGAGCAACACATATAAGCGAACAATTGTTTTAAATTAGATCGTCATCAGGCTTTACTCTAATATACACGAATATTTATACGAAAATGTTAAACCAATCAAGGCAATTTGGGTCAATAAACACAATGAAATAAGTCACCACACATTACTTACTTACGCCTGTTACTCCTCGTGAAGGAGCATAGGCCACTCACCAGCATTCTCCATCCAAGTCACCACACATAATAGGTAAAAATACATGTTGATAGTAGGAAGACAGGCATACTGATAGTAGTAAGAATAATAAAATACGATAACAAAAGTCTTATCAATAGTTAGACGTTGGGAATAGGAGGTCAAACGTGGGTAAATAGACTTGGAATAGTCATCACAAAACATTAAAGTCATTACGTAATAAGAAGTGTGTAAATAATTAGATAGTGAAGAGTACAAACGGAAAGGGGCGGAAAATTACGGACAAATAATGGGTGTGAAAATAAGGTTAATGATAACAAAAATACAATAAAGTAAATAAATAATAATAAAAATTAACAAAAAAATCGCTAGTTAAGTTATAACTGGCTACGGAAGGGATAGGCGGGTTACGAATTTCTTCTGTACACATAAATTGACGTTGTATGTACGAATTCCTACGGCTTCAGCTATATGTAGGAGGCGGGAACGAACGCCGTTGGGAAATGATGGCCAACTCAATGTGCATTTACAAATTCAGCTGCTCCTATGGAGATAGCTATATCGGGCGTACTACCAGGCAACTTAACCAACGAATGAATGAACATCTACCAGCTTGGTTTATAAAGGGCCAGATAAAAAAAGCATTTCGCAGTTCTATCTTGGCACATCTTATTGATAGCGGTCATGCTGTAGATAAATCGAAATCATTTCGAGTGATCTATCGTATACCTCCATCATTTCCCTAAGTCAAATACAGTGAAACTTCATTGGCGTTTACGCTCCAGAAAGGCAAAGATAGGACGCATTCGGAACGTTACTCTATCAAACTCTTGTTTCGATTGTTAGATCGACTTAGTTTCATTCTTATGATATAACCAACTGTGATCTATTGGTTTCACTATTAAATGCATGTTACGCCCGTACTGAGTCTATAGCTCACTTTTTTCCAGCATTTTTTCTCTTCAGGATGCTGTTGCGCACATTCCCTTAGAGTAAAAGATCCCTCCAGGCTAAGTACAAAGGTTGAACGCTACGCTTAACCAGTGATATCAACTTATCAATCAAATAATTCCAAACACTACACAATGATCCTCATTCAGTCTATGCATTGTTTCAACAAAAAGTCAATAATACTAGTCACAATAACCAAATTGAAATGTAATCAACACATAAAACAATTTATTAATGTTGGTCAATGTTAATCCTTAAACAAAGGAAGTCAAATAACAGTAAATAAGATAGAGATTTTCAGTGATTAATATGCTTAATAATTGATTAGTTAGACCTTATTAATATCACTGAAATAGATAATTTTTGAAACGGACAAATATAGATATTTTATTTCTAGACACTGATATGACTGAATAATATTGTAACTTCCGCATTATATATATAGGAAGAGAGAGAAAGTATTCAGTCTTTGCCAAAAACGCATTGAAAACCAAAATCGATAGCAACAAGTGATGTTGAATTCTACGTTGCAAACATAAAAAGAAATAATGAGTAGGAGTAACACAAGAAGATAGAAAAATTGATCAATCAAATTGTCTACCTACTTGTGTATCTATGACTGTATGGGTATTTATTTTTTTTAAGAATAACATTATAAGATGAAACGTGTGTCATAGTTAATAACAAGAAAATTTTTTTCTAATGTAACGCGATTCTAGTTGATTATTAAAGAGGAAAAAATATATGAAGTAGGATAGATTTTGGTAATTATTATTTTTATCGTTCAGTAACTAATTGAATACTGATGAGTGGACTAATTAATACTGGTAGTACAGAAAAATTTACAGTAAAATGGATTGCATCATAAACAAAGGTAAGATATTACGCTGTTCACATTAATTAATTAACCTATACACAACTGAAGTGAGCAAATAAATATCAGTTTAGGGGTTGTGGAGATTGTTAAGTTTTTGATTGAAATCATAAGTCAATTGAAGCTAGATCACCATGGAAAACCTGGAAGCACTGGATGGCTGTTTCGTCCTAGTATGGGACTCCTCAGCAGTGCGCATCCACGAGCCCGCACTCCGCGAGATTCGAACCTAGGACCTATCAATCTCGCGCCAGGCGCTTGACCAACTAGACCACTGAGCCGGCATCCAATGGTGTTAATGTCTAACCTCAACCAATCCACGAAATTGCGCGACTATCTTCCATTGTGCGGGATCGTGGATGCGCACTGCTGAGGAGCCCCATACTAGGACGAAACGGCTGTTCAGTGCTTCCAGGTTTCCCATGGTGATCTAGCTTCAACTGACTCATGTTCTCAACTATTAAAATTTTTTCATATTTAAGAGAAATACTAATGCTAACTGTAATAAAATTTATAAAGCAATATGAATATTTCAAAATACACTAGTAATATTCTAATTAAATGATTGAACAGAGCGTTTTGAAGTGATTTTGGTGAATTATACTTATTTTAAAACTATAATGTATACTTAACACATTTTATATAGACATTTATTGAAGTAAAAAAAATAATACTGTGTTCTATTATTTTTGCCTTAGATAATTCAATTTCAACTATAGTCAACTGTAAATGACCAATTAATCATATACAAATGATATGATTAAAGATATAAGTTAGTATTGGATAGTCAACGTAAGTGGAAATACGCAAATGATAAGGGTAAATAATCGCGTGGTTGACAGATACGAGTAGTATGTAGCACCAATTGAAAGTGAAATGCATGCTAGAAGATTTAATTGGGAAGAACAGAAAGGGAAGCAAAAAGTAATTGTAATAACAACATCATTGAAAGAGTCAAGAAGCATGAAAAGGACAAATGATGGAAGATGTGCAAATTATGTATTTAATGTATGGTTTTCATATTTTGTGAAAGCACTCTGTAATTGATGTTTATTCATGAAAGTAATTCTTGACATAAAATATTTATCTCTACATTTTGTTAAAAGTAGTCTGTCTAATAGACTGAAATCAAATGAATTATTTTAAAAAGGTGGTAATGATTTTTGACTTATCATTCAGTTATTCAGTCATAAACAACGTTGGACGTATTACATATGCATCAGTTTAAGTTGCTACACTAAATCATTACCAGATAAAATTATTGCAAAAAATACCAGAATAAGGGAAGTAGTAATAGTATCGATGGCGATAAAAATGGGTAGTTATGGGGAATATAATTCAAGAAGAATAAACTTACGGAATAAGAAGTAAAAGGTAAAGAAAGAAAATGAGTCAAGGCGCCTAAGTCAGTATGAATCATTCTGAGCCATTTCATCCAACATGTCCAACCATTCATTACGACGATCGTGTTACCCCGAACAAGTAGTCTGCACTCTCTTAAGCAGCTCAGACACACAGTCAATAACTTCATCGACCGAGATTGCATCTTGATGTGACTGTCTCCAGCTCCTTCTAACTTATTCCTATACCAGGAGACCTAGTGTGTCGTGGTAGGTGGTGTTAAGGGGACATGTAACAATTGTCTCAATCACTCAATTGCCAAGTACAAATTTGTGTACTCAGCTTTCAGCCACACACATTGTAAACAGTTGATTATACTACATATTTGCCTGGATTGAAGTAGGAACAGTGATTAAGTGAACGGTTTCCAACCAATAAATCTTACGTTCGATTATCGTATCTACCTTAGGCAGCCAGATAATATCATACATTCTAACTAATTGGTTAATGGAGTAACAAATTTAAGGGATGATATAATAGGTACGTAAAAGTTGAAAGGCTTAAATACATTAAACTAAGTGAAGCATAAATATAGCACGAGAAAAAATTGATGAACTGCCTTTTTTGACAATGAATACAAAACGGTAAATAAGTATAGAACAATAAAAAACTAGTAGAAGAGCGCAAAAAATTGCCAATATTCAGGTACAAGTAATACGTTAAAAATAAAAAAAATATTTGACAGAAAGGTTACAAGATAATTGGATTACTCGAATAAATTTCATGCAATTAGTTCCCTTTATGAATTTAAATAAAGCAAGAACAAATATTGATGCAGAATAGTATGAATTCATAATATTTCGAGGTTTCTCGTCAGCTGCTTACAACCAAATATGTAATAGAATTTTACATTGTGATAAGAGACACCATCCATCCTTAATATTTCCTTGATTAGAACACCTAATAACCTCTGATCTGTTCTTGCATATATATATACAGTTATCATTGCAAACCTTTGTCACTCCAGTTATTTACATTCATTTATGTCAATTGTTTCACACTATTTCTTATCTCAGTGTAAAATTCTATTACATATTTGGTTGTAAGCAGCTGACGAGAAACTTCGAAATATTATGAATTCATACTATTCCGCATCAATATTTGTTCTTGATTTATTTATACTCAGATAAATCTTGGGAAGAATTATATTTGTTCATCAAATTTAATAGTAAATAAACCAATTTATACTAGATGGAAGTGCAATAAACCCAGTCATTTCACATATTACTACCAACTTAAAATGTTTAATAATACTAATAAATCATTTCTTATTAGCGCTTCATATAACGGTTTCTCAAATTAGTTGCTATAAATTTAAATATAATTTATTTAAGCTATCCGATAAATCAAAACTAGAAACCAGTTATTTTTAATTAAATTTAAGATTATGTAATATTCAGAGGAAGTTTTGTCAATGATTATTCAATAAGTTTAATATCAATTTAGAATCAATCTAGAAATACAGTTATTAATAGGTACTGTTGAAATATTTTGTTGTTTATACTAACACATATTCAACAATTTGAATATTCTTAATAGCAGTTAATTGTTTTATTAAGAAGAGATAATTTGTCTTGTTCAGAATTCATGAAGAATAATGTGATCTATGATGATCTAGTTGATTAAATATAAAATGCACGAAATTAACGAAGAAATATTGAAAAAAGTAAACAAATATTAACGAGAACAATCAATAAAACTAATAATTATACCGATCCTTTTAGTTTGACATGATCTCAAACGAAAAGTGCCAATCCAATATAACAAATATTGCAACTATAGGAAAGCACTATTGTGTAAATTAGTATAGCAGCTAAAAAGAACTAATAATACAGAAAACAAGAGCAAAATAATTCTCGGTTACTAAAATCGTAAAATTTTATCGAAAAGTGGGTTTAACGTTAAATCCCGATTGATTTTTCTTTATCTATCCCTTCAGCTTTACCATATCTTCCCTTATTGTTCTACTGCGCTAATGAGGTCAGACTGAAAATGCAGCCACTTCAATCAAATTACTAGTCATTTTTCAGAAAAATCCTTTTATTTTTTTTTCATTTCTAGAACATTAAATAAAAATTACTGTGACAAATAAACACAAGATATTAGACAATAGAGTGTGATAAGGGAAAAAATTCTGCCTTTCGAACATAAATAGAATAATCAAGGACAATATTTTGTGCAAATGCAGACTTCAATTAGGAGTAATGAAAAAATGTATTATACCTTATGTGATTATACTAATTATCAATTTAAGTAGGGAAGACGTCTAGTAACGGTCTTGATATAAGACGCAATAGTATGAGGAAGGTACCCACCAAAGATAACGGAAACTGATTGTGAAATATCGTGCATCGATCGAAGTTACACTTGTACATCATTGGATCCCGAGTCAATAGCCTAGATTTTTATGGTTCGCGCGCGAAACCAAAGGCCGTGGATTCGACTTACGTTTGTGGGACCGTAGAAGCGCACTGCTGAGTAGTTCCAGACTAGGATGAATCGACCGTCCAATGCTTTCCAATTTTCAGTGGTTGTCTAAACTAGACTGATTCATGATTTCAAAAAAATATTGCTTTAACTGAAACATTTAGGACATTACAGTGAGCATTTACAAGATGATTTACGTCAAAATGTATTGTCACCACAATAAATTCAATGACTGACAGACTGCTTAACACGTTACTGACGAGAATTTCGGTGATGATAATACGCTTCAAATAAACGTGAAATATGAAGAAAAAATAGATTGAGATCGTGAATTGACCACTGTTGTACCACCTTTGAAAACCTGGAAGCACTGGACGGTTGTTTCGTTCTAGTATGGAACTCCTCAGCAGTGCGTGTCCATAATCCGACACACGGGATTTGAACCCAAGACCTTCGTTCCCACGCGCAAACATTGATCTACTCATGGCCTCAGTCAAAACTCAACAATTTCCACAACAGCATAATGAAAATAAACGGACTTCAAAATATAAAGCTGAGTTAATATTGTCTAATTTTTGAGTAGGAAGCGGTAAATGACTTTACAAGATTTACTATTTTTAAGTCACATAAATCAAAAATTGCAGCAGCGATTATCTATTGTCAAATATATGGAGAAAAACACTGGAGCACCTAAATGTTAACGAAACTGAAAAGTGTAGCTCATGGATTTTATAAATTTCTGATAAATAGAGAACGGTACAGCAATAAACTTAACAAGGCACCAAGAAAGTGGGCATAACTTTTTCAAGTAACAGTAGACGCTTTTTCAGTCTTTTACCAATAAATTAGTATTGTTTCACATCAAACCAATCAAAATGTTATTTATAAATTTGATGTATGGTAAAAATAATGAAAGTTAGTTGTCTCTGAGATGTTGCATGGGTTTACAATTCTTTAGATATAACTAACTGTACAGTATTGTGAATCAGTACAGATGATATAGATTTACACTAGAACAAATAACTGATAGATTAGTAGCATCTACCTGAAACTAACTATATTGCAGGGCAAATTAGTTGTTTAATTTATTGAAAATATCCTACGGAAATTAAACTCATGTTTAAAATATCAATTAATACACAATCTACACGAATTGAGATAAATTGTGATCGAGAAAAACGAAAACTATGAAGGTAATGACGTTCGACTTCTATCTGTTTTATTATGATAAACGTAAGAGGAAAATATCACCTGAACAAGCATTGATAATTTTAAAAATGTAAAGAATCGTCTCATCATAATTAGTACACCTTAATAGTATACAGAGCAAAGATGGGCAGTATTTACTCACCTACAAAACTGAAAGTTGACTGTCGAACTTCCCTGCTCAATTCAGTCAATGCAGTGGGACTATCATGCAATGAAGATATTCATCAACCCCAGACCAGTAGCTACAGATTAATATTCAACTAGTTTTAAAAAATATAGTTAATTTTAACTGTGTAGTTATTTACTCAATGACGCTACCAAACGGAACATATGGGGAAAATTTCTTCAGTGCCTTTCCTCGTGTTATTAATGGCTAATAGAAAAAGCAAAACACTGATTATTTCTCACTATGAACAGCGATAATTTTATCCTGTATTGAAATGAACAGAAGCTGGCCCCTCCCCACAACAATACAAGAGCTTTTGACCGTTAGAAGTTTTTAATCGACAGATTTTTTAGTTTATTTCATTAAAAAAGGAAATCTTAAACGACTACTGCATGAGAACTCGGGTTTTTCAGGATATTGCAACTCTGGACCAACAGAAATTTGTATCATTTGGTAGTATGTATTTGATCCATTAGATCCAGGTGATTTTGAAATAAAATCCTTCAAAATACATTGCACATTACAAGCGCTATTCCTCGCGAGTATCAAGATGTTTCATCAGTATTTCTTGTGATATGAGTGAGTGTCTGCTACTGAGATCTGGACTTCATACGGCCAGAGCGATTCAACGAATGTAAGTTTATCCGTCCAGTTAATCCACATTACTGATTTAGACTGAGAGAAGTCTTATTTCGCCTCGGGGAAAATATTTAGGACAAGAAAAAAGCTGCGATAGAATACTGGTAATGTAAACCGTAACTTAATGTCTGAAATTGAAGATATCAATCCAAAGCCACATCAGTAGCATATTAATGGCTGGGTGAATATCGAAATCAACTACGTCCAAACCACAATAGTTGAGGTAACTAAATAAAATTATTACAAGCATCAAACTCTTAGTTGATCGCAAATTTTCAGATAAAATAACTTATGTTGTGTATTTGATAGTCAGTAATAAAATATGGATATATCTTCCGGTCAGTGAACACAATTGTCACATTTACATAAATATACACAACTTGTGTTGTTAGTAAGCAGGCATGATCAGCCTGCATGAAGAAGTGAGATAATGATCCATCATTTTTTAAATAATCGTGAGTTACTGGGCTAGATGTTAATGATTATACAACTTAGTGTTTTGAGATACTACGAGATATAACCAAGAATAGGAAATTAGTAGCGATTAAGAGGTAGTCTATTACTGTGCTTCTAAAATGAACGAAATCCACGTTGATTTTTTGTATATTAAATTAAGCTTTTAATACTTCATGTCATTAGTTTTATTTTCGGACTTCTAGTGGTTTATTTCGTTACATTATTGTCGTTTGTTTTATAGTATTATATAAACCGGTCCTGAACTATACCAAGGATACATATTATAAATTTCAGTTGAAATAATACTGAAAATATTGTCAGTAAGCCAAGCTGCCTATTTCGTGTGGACTAGTGACTTGCAGATTCGAAAAACGTTTTAACAAACAATTGTGAGGTATTCTATAAAAAAAACTAAAGAAATATTAATCAATACCTTAACTACTTATGTTATAATTACTAAGTGCTGCAAATAATCAACCAGTTGATTTTTAGTTTGAAATTAAGCTATTTTCGAACTTTAACAGAGTTCCATTAGGGGTCAGTTTTTGAATAAAGCACGAGAACATTATTTTGCTGCTATCTGATATTCCAAATTATGAAGGAATTGATAGCATAGTGGAGATTTGTAAAATTAATAATATCGTTTCTCAAAAAATTTTATTTTCAGCTAAAATGAGTACTAATGTCATCATAACAAGACCTATTTTTATAGTTGGAAAATTCAGTATGGATGACTGAAGGTAACACACAAAAGGATTTTATAAATTAAACAAAATTTTTAGTGGAGTCTGCAAAGTTGTTCATTAGAAATAGAAAAAGTACTACACAGATTATAATTCTTAAATAAAAACTGTATTCAATATACTTAATTGACAGGGCACCCAAAATAGGGTTTGCTTCCATATGATCAGAAGTAATTTCAAGCCAAGTTAGCTGATATTATGGAGTGGAATTTCACGCTACTAGGGAAACGCCACCTGATGATCCCAGTCAACTAACACACTAAACCTTTGTGGGAGCGTATTCGGTAAAGACAATAGAAAATGTATTTAACGCAAAAATGTCAAGGAAAAATAATAAAATATGTTGTTCAAGTAGTATAAATGTACACACCACCCACGGTCTCCTAAGTCTAGGTAATTTGCACAACAATTTTAATTGATCGAACTTTGGGCTTAACAACAAAACACTTGAAAAAATATTTCTGAATACCGGAAAAAACCTGGAGGGGACTGTTGTGGGGTTTAAATCATTTGAGAAAAGTAACTTCATGAAACGTTTTTGTCAAACAATTCTCAAAACGTTCAGAAGTCCTTTACAAGACAGATTCAGGAACAGCGAGACTCTGATCTGATAACTTTTGCTCCTGTCTTATTGACTGCATAAATAAAAACTAAATTCAAAACAATCACGGGGAAACATAACTAGTAGCTCATAAAATTGTTTACGCGATTTTGTTAAATTAGTCAACAGCCAAATAATGTACGAATGGTGTATGAGTAAACAAGCTTAGTTTTTAACCGGATAGCTTTTGTGGGCTAAATATAATTAAAAACAATGAACTAGTTTGCGGAAAAGTGTGCGTTATGTAATAAGACCTAAACAAAATAAGACGGTCGAAATCGGGAAATATACACCATCTATAACAATTCCGCCAAAAAGGAACTATTTGAAAAGTATGGTGAGAATCACTACACTGAATAAGCTAGATATTATGCGGAGCAAAACTTGATGATAATCAATGAGCAGAAACGAGACCGTTACTTTTTTATTCCAGCCCATTAACAATAGTTTTTAGAATAGCTCATCTACATCATTGATAGGTGTCAAGCACAAAACCTAATTTGAACAGTTTAAGTATGATTGACATTAAATGTCAAACACCAGATACGATCCACGATTAACTGAATTCTAATAGTATTATAGATTGAAAGACTACATTTCTACGTTCAAGCCAACTTGTCTAAATAATATTCAACAAATATATTTGTTTAAGAAATGTAGGAAAATAATCATGAAAATAGTTCTTAAATGCATTCAATAAAAAAAATCTGTCTAAAATGCAAGTTAAAAACATTAGAAAAAGGCAAGATAAAACAATTCTTCAAATGTAAAAGTTACTCAATAAAAGCAACAATAACAACAGCGTTTTACAACAAATAAGTGATCATTAAGACAAGACATTAAAAACAAAAACAACGACAATATTAACAAGTGACAGTATATAAAAATCGAGAAATATCACAGTCAGAAATTAAAAAAAAAAACAATAAAAGATTCACCATAAAATTCAGGTACAATAAATAGCTATACATTTAAAAATATAACAACACAATCAAGCAGAGACAACGTGAATCGATCGACATTGAAGAAACACTTGGAATGGACACAATTTGCACCCGATGACAGTGCCTACCTTCCGGGCTGAACTTTGATATTTAACAGCTTTCTTTGTGTCGGCCTTTGCACTTTCAATATAATCCACTGCTTGTTCTACGTTGTATTCAATTCGATCAATCATCTCGCCCTAAAAGAATAGTTAATAATTTATGATTATGTATATATTTATGGGCAACAAGAGACTGAATTTTCTAAGGCTGAGTAGTGATTTTATAATGTACTTTATGATTGGCTAGTTTTGGGCTAAGCGTATGAATACTTTCTTTTTTAAATGAAATTTCTAAATTAAAAAAGTAATTAATCAGCAGTGTATTTTCATACTGAATATGCAAATCTGAGTACCAACCTATGGATGCGAATAGAATTACCATGCTTTGTTTAGTCAGGATACTTTTAAATGCGCAGCTACAAATATGAGAAAGTCATACACAATCGCACAACTGTATTGTAAGTAATTTTCTATCAAAAAAGCCACTAAACTCTTTTACGATAATGTTTCTACATTAGAGGTTAAGCTTATTCACGAGAGTGAATCTAAAAAAAATTGAGGTCATAGGGTGAAAGCATCAGATAAATGAAGTTGAAAATCAATAACTCGATTTGTGAATTGTTTTGCAATATACTAAATTAGTTAGGCGAAATTCAAAAAAAGAGGATTAAAAGTCATTATAATTAAAAACTTAATTACCAGTAAATAAGTAATTTATGATTTGGGTAAGGTAAATTATATGATAAGTGAGAAGTTAGTTAAAAATCAAAGTAAATAACTTATTTTGTACGAAGGAAAATATTTATTCTGGTATATATTAAGTAGACTGGAAGAAAAGAAGCTCTGTAATATAAGAAGGAAAACTAGGTGAAAATCTTTAAAAGATTCTTGGTAGATCCGTAAAAGATTCTATGATTTTGAATATGTCAAGTAGACGTTTTCGTTAAAATTTCCCCAAAAAGTAGTCAATTTAAGACCTAGTAGTTCAACAGTGACGTTCGAGTATTTTATATTTTGTAGTAGTAGAAAGCACGATAAGACTTTGAAGAAAGGGAGTTGCAGTCAACGTAACTTGATTAACCAACTAGATTCAAATAAAATATGATAGCATTAGAACCTGAGTGTGTAGAAACTAAGCTAATCAAAATAAGTAACGAAAAACTCAACTATTTGGAAGCATACGTTTACACATAATCACATAATAGAGTCGGATAAAGTCACTCTCTTAAAGATCAATATTGTCTGTAACGAGAGACAGACCATCAAATGTTTTATTCGATTAACATCCAAGATGTACACTAGTATTACGTAAGTAAAAAATTTTAAATATTTAAAAAATTTAACGACCAGTAAAAGTGGAGTAGGAAGTTTTAGGATTACGTGAACTTAGTTGTAAAAGTGTGCGACTAACTATCTAAAGTTAAGTCAGTATAAACTTAAATAAACAACAGTTGGGCAAAAAAATAATAAATTTAACTCCCTTATAAAAATAACTACGATTTGACAAAATGTTGATTTTAGTATATTTTGAATCATTAATGATACGTTCGAGTGCTATAGGACAGTGAGCAGGAGGACCAGAAGATTGGTAAAATTATTAAGAAGTTGGAAATAAAGTCTTTATGACCAACCTGACTTTCAACAAGCATTGCCATATCCATGAACATATCATGTAACTCCTTAATACTCTTTTCGAGTTTCATAATGTCTTGATGTCGAGCTTCAATATCTGCCAGAGACTGTTTTGCTTGTTGAGTATCCGTCATGATCTGAAACAGTGGGTAAAAAAATGAGAATCAAAAACAGACTTTATGGAAAATCGAAAAGGGTCAACAAAGTAGTTTTATTTGAAAAGATACATATCAAAGAGATAATCAGTAAATGAGACTCTAAGTCAGAAAGAAAGACAAAACGAAAACATATCCATAAATCTGAATTAAGAAATCAATCCTAATGGGTAAATAAATACTTCTTAAGGATAAACTAAACGAACCAGGCAAATGAATCATTCACTAATCACAGTTTAATTTATTATCTAACGTGCACAGGAGTGGATGTTGCAGTAATGGCATATGTGATTGTTGGGAACCAGTCATCTACACATATATGCATCCGATTCAAGTTGCCATACCTCATTAGCACAACAAGATGAACACCAAACTTGCATTCATAACTACGACTATTTTCAGGAGGATGTCGGATTTGTGCTAAACTTACAAATGAAGAATAACCTATACCCTTATTAGGTAACCTCCGACATTTACCTCTGATTCACTTTTGTGAAAATAAATGAAATAGAAAACGTGTTTTCTCTTATTCTTTAGATCTAATTAATCACTTGTTTCTTACAGCTACCAAATCCAGAGTATGCTGCTTCATATAAGTGGGGTGACAACTTCCACATATTGATTATAGTAATATCCCTGAAGAAAGGAATGAGTCTCAGAACTAAAACCAGGATACGCGGACTAAACAACTTTTTTATTTATCTGAATTATTGATTTCCTTAGACTGGATTTATTCTTAACCTTCACATTTAAAATGGTAATCTGCAAGGGGTTATTTAAATGGTCGGCAACAAATAACCATTAAAAACCATCGTTTATGAATGTAAGCTGTTACTCGTGAGTGTTGACGATGACTACCTACGAGTTAAGGATACAGAGTTAAACAATATCATAGTTGGACATATGATAAAAAGCGAAGTGCACGTTCTCACTAATAGCGGTCAGTAAAAATGTAGATTATACTTATTAAAGACCATAAGAATGACTAATCTAACTGGAAAATAATTGTGAAACATACTGATAATATCGACAAAACCAGATCAACGAATCGACATCACTGATCCTACTATTCAACCAATAACATAAATGTGCAGAATGAATGTTGGAGGTTGAGCTTTACTTCATTTGTTACAATAAAAAATTCTAAGTTTTCATACATATGGGCTTTATCCAAGCAAACATAAATAATATGTGCATTGGCATAAACGTCCATCGGTCATTTACTTGGTATTTTATCGCTTATGGTCATTGTATAAACTTCTTATCGGTTTATGCATTAGTTTCATTTAAACATTGAAGTGATCTGCACCTATCAAGATGAGCTTTAATAAGTGACTAATTTAGCTGCCGAAACAGGCTAACGTCCCTCCTTACGTTTGGTTGAGTTATTAACTGCGGCTAATGATGTCATTACACCAGACTCGGAATAAAAATCATCCTCTTCTTCGATCAATTGCCTAGCTAATTTTGTACAAATGTATCCTCGGTATTTACATCATTAAGACGGAATAGATGACGTTTTTTATTTTTATTTTCTAATGTTTGGTGAGATCCAGACATCTATTTCTTTGTATAAAGCAATGTGTTGAAACACATATGTGTCTTAAAACGACCAACAATCAGTCAGTCAGTAACAACGCGGAACTTCGTACGTACGTACATCAGTTCGAGTTGCTATATCACATTAGCACAGAGATGTAGTGGTCGATTCAAATCCCGTAGTGGTAGAGGTAGTAAGAGTACAAGCAGTAATCGGGAAGATTAGGGTTTGGAGATGTTATTTAAAGAGTATAATCCAGTGAAATAAATTTAGGAAGAGAAAAAAGAGACAAGGAGGAATCAGGAGATTAAAATTTGGGAGAACACAAAGAGTGTATGCACCTGCGCCATTGCAAACGATTTTGAGCCATGTCATTCAGGGTCTCTAACCATCGGTTGCTATCATCTCGCGGTCCCCAACCAGGTAGTCTACACCTACCAACATGACTCAGTCCACTTGTCAGTGACTTCATGGATTTGTGGTATGTTTTGGTCTGGCCGTCCCTAGCTTCCTCTTCCAACCTACTCCTACACCATAAAACATCGCTCGTCGGGGCAGTTGGTGGTGGGGCAGACGTAACACGTCACAGCCACCTCAAATGACGAAGTTTTGCTACTTCATCAATTGATTTGCCATCCTTACCTAGTACCCGTTTCCAAACAACTGCATCACTTAGTCGGTGGTCCCAGGATATACGAACAATGTTTCGAAGACACCTATGATCGAATACTAGTAACCTACGAATATCCTCTACTCTTACTGGCCACGTTTCACTGCCATAAAGTAGGACGGAACCAACTGCTGCGCAGTAAACACGTCGTTTGCTTGATAGACGGATATCTCGCCTACGCCATAAATGACGCAAGTTGGCAAAAGCTAGTCGAGCCTTCTGTATCCATGCTGTGATTTCGTCACACACCAGACCACAAGGGCTGATGAGACTTCCAAGATAAGTGAAGCAGTCGACACGCTCAACTACTTCACTCCCTATCATTAGTTCGGGTGTCGATGCAATCCAATCCTGAAGCAACATTTTACATTTCGAGGGGGAGAATCGCATCCCGAACATGTTTGCATTGTTGCTTAGAGTGGTCAGAAGACTCTGCATTTTGTCAGCGTCTTCACCAAATAGAACTATGTCATCAGCATATTCTAAGTCAACAAGTGAACCTCCCGGTAGAAGTTCAACCCCTGGAAATCTAGACGAGGAAAGTGTTATCTCTAAAAGTACGTCAATGACAAAGTTAAACAAGAAACGACCAACAATGTCAAACTGACTTTTTTCAGAGGACGCTATGTGATATTTTTGTGACTGCAAGTATGTTGGTGTAGGTCGTCAGGATGAACAAAACCTTCGAGCCTGGGGTCGTTATTCATTGTAATACAACTGACTGACATCGTCACTATTTGGTGAAATGTCAAAAGCTCCACCTAGGCGGCTCTATACAAAACTTACATTATCTACTAAGATGTTAAAGTTAACCACTACAAAGACTACATATCAGCACCTAGGGTGGCATAAATTACGCATCTTTTGGTACAACTTATATTTTATTTCATATGGACTAGTCAGTGGAAAAAAAAAAGATTTTTGCAAGTTTTGTACACTTTTATTAAATTGGATAGCATGTAGCCAAATTTTACTGAAATCTAGTGCATAAGTATGTATTTGGCCCACATTTTATAAAGAGCAGTTCTATTTGACAACACAGAGGAATAGTTGAGTCAATCCCGAATCGACAGACGACCTTACATTAAAACTCGAAGGCATACCTCTTCAGATTAGTAACTAGTGAGTTTGCTAATCATCCTTATTGCAAACATTAGAAAGTGTGAGCGTGAACCTCTGAGATCAATCTCCCCTCTTTATTACTGATTTTTCAGTTGATTTAAGTCTGTTATAACAGGTACATAAAAAAGCCCACAAATTTACCCAATTAAATGATGACCTATATGTTGTAATAAGATTTTTTGGGACAATATGTCATCCAAATTATCTTTTAACAGTGAGTCAAGTGAGGGAATTACTTCAGTAAATTATACACTTATCTTCAGGCAAAACTTTTTATTTCTAACAACCAATAATAACTCACGTTACTTGAACAGTGAGCATTAAGTGCAGTTCAGAAACTTATAATGCTGTTTTAAAGAATCACTTTGAAGTCACGCCCTTTGTCAGATGACATCGGTTACCTAATTCCGATCTACAGATGACTGAGAACTGTTTGCTTTTTGTATGAGAAATAATTTGTTTGTTTATATGATACGGAACGAAAATGCTGGAAAATTAGGTTCTTCAATCTGTATTTAGAAGTCACTTAATTATTGACTACTTAGTGTGATTATTTTTCAACATCAAATAAAACTAATGAGGTTATTGAGCCACTTTTAATATTTTTTACGATATAAATCCAAGCGAAAGCCCCCGATAATACTGGTAATGATTGTACAACAGAACATCTGTTGGGGTGATGTCGGAATAATAACACATTAACCGAATTAATGAGTATTTCACAGAATTAGCTTTACTATCGGATCAAGAATAAATCAACAATTTTTACTTTTGATAAAAACTTAAATACGCTCCCCAATTTTGCCATCGCAAAGTTGTTCTTAATGACTATTTTACTCCGGAAAACACAAGTACATACTTATAATATGCACAACCAAACAGAGATAGTACCACATTAAAAGAAGTTCTAAATTTGATAGTACTACTTTATTTATAATATTTATGTTTCAGAGTGGTGTTTATAATAAAAAGCAATTTCAGTGGATTCAGTCAAAGTTTCGTACATATTATGCGCAAAATGATAGCGATGAGATATTAAACCGTACACGCAAAAAATCCCAGCCATAAATTTTATGAAGGGCACATCTATACATAATTTTCCGTCAGTTGACTGGCAAATATTGATTTAACTATGAAATCAGCACGTCACCTCAGTATCCTCTTGTTTAATTCTTTAGTTCTCGAAGGACTTTACACGTACCGTTCGCTAGTAACCTTAACTGGTACATAAAGCGATGTATTAGTATAGAACAAAAAATCCCGAAGTTCGGTATTACGGTAAGAATTTCATAATTGAAATGATTCCATGACAATTAATACGACAGAAAACTACTAGCAGTATCAAGGATCTTAACTAAAGAAATAAATATTTAAGTCTGTGGAGCGATAACATATTGATTAAGACACTCAATATTTGAGTACTGAATTGTCAATTTGAACTCGGTTTTACTTCTGTTAAACCATCCAGGAATCGTACTTGACTACCGAGTCGCACTATTTATCATCTCTAGAACATTTTGAACGATAGTCAGAAGCCTTAGAATAGCAGAAATGAATACCGAACACAGAGGGTTAGAGACTTTGAATGACATGGCTAAAATCGTTTAAGATGGCGCAAGTGCATCCATTCTTTGGTTTCCCCCAGATTCTGAGATTCTAAATTCGTCATAACTTTCGTTAGTTTTTAATTCACGAACATATATTTTTCTTTAGTGGTTGCGCACTGCTGAGGAGTCCCACAATAGGGAGAGACGGCCGTCCAGTGCTTCCAAGCTTTACATGGTGGCTGTTATATCCCCATAAGAATAATGAATGGTAACTTTTGAGATCCATTTATACTATAAGTATATTTTCATTGTATAATTGTTAAATGACTAGTGTTCATATTCGTGTTCCTCTTATCATAAGCTTTGTTTTGGCCTATGAACTATTATCATACGATTTACCATTCTTGAGTTATGCCCTATCTATCAATTACTATCTCCCTTATTCACAACCATATTTGACTGCCTTGTACAAATGTTGTTTCCTATTTTATGGTATGATGTGGTCTATCTGGTTGGTTTATAAACCCAGTATTTTTGAAATACATGATTCATATCGCAGAGGCTGAGGTTGGTGTTCTAGACTCAACTGGCTGGGCTAGGCAGGAAGCAAGACCGATAAGTACTCTAGACTGCTCGTAAGGGTTTTATGCGTGATTGATTCAATCGATAATTCACTGCTCTCTAATTGGTGGTATCATCCCGTTATATGTTATCAGGGCACACAGGCCACAAGTTATAACAGTGGCCTAGCTTCAATTGGCTCATGATCTCAACCTCTAAAATTACTATAATATCTACAAAACCCCTTCTGATATAATTTCTCTTGATCTTTAGCTTCAATGTCTAATTTTCCTTATTGCTACGGAGACTACTACTATTGTTCTGGGGTTTCGCCTGACAATTTCATCTCTCTATGCTAACAGGGTATGGCAACTTGAACTAGTGTAAATACATACCAGGTCCTACGTTGTGACTGACCGACTGGCTGCCCAAACAGAGCTTAAGACGCAATGAATACGTGGAGCATAATCGCTTGATATGAAACGTAGTTCGAAAGTTGTCGGTGATCACTGAAGATATGCAAAGTCACACGTTAAGTCTCGTAAAATGTTATTGAGAACTTAACTATCCTTAAACATGAAAAATTATTCTCAAAAACGTTTCTTATCTTAGCGCTTTACTTTACTATAAAAGAGTTCATCTATACTGACAATTGACCCACTAGATATCAGCTTTAGTAAAAAAAAACTGCATGTGATTGTGGAAAGTTTAGGAATTACTAAAACGACTGTCGATTATTATCAAAATGGGTTGGTAGGATTAAAAAATTTGAGAAATATAGAGTAATCAGTATAATGTTTGACAATTAAAGGGACTGGTAATATAAGTACATATATCATTTCTATAAAGTGGGTCAGAATAATAAAGTTTGGTTATAAACTAAATTCGAACAAACTAACTTCTTGTGTAAAAATGGCAGGATTTCCAGATTCTAACATATCCTCCAATTCTTCATTAGAAATCTTTCTCTCAGCTAAAATGAAAAGTTACTCCCCATTAAAAAAACTAAAGTACAAACTGTGTAAAACAAAAAATTGCTTTATTTAGTCTATATATATATATATATATATATATATATATATATATATGTTCGCAACCACATATTAAAAACTAATTTGCAGTACTTCACTGGGATTCAATACACAACGGTGGTGCCTTCTTGAGTTTTGACAAGAAGTCCCTATATTTAGTTTATTATAATTCACGTAAAAATATGGGTTTAATAAATGTAACGACAAAAGACGTTGCATATAATTATCTCCGTTTTAGAACACCATAATTAGTTCTAAAGGTTGTGGCCGGAATGTAGAAGTGTGTTGATATAGGTAGCTACTCAAAAACTACCAACAGGTTTAATGTATAAAACGGCCTACTAAAAAGAAGTGAAACTTCAGTGTAACTGATGATCATGAAAACATATATATTAGTCGTTTCGTTTATAATTTGGAGTCAATGAGGACTAATCATATGAAACCATCTTAATGTGACTCAATAATCAAGTAGTTTTCGCACTTCTCCCTGAACATATTTTTGTTGTATGATGATACAATATCAGTTACGTGGAATGAACTAGGCAGAGCAAGATTCAAACACGTAACTAAAGGTTGGTAGTCAAATGATTCAACCACTAATCCTCCGCTTCAATTTAGGGACAAAAAGTTCGTTTCTAACTCATAAACTTTTGTTAGTTCTCTCAAAACGTAAAGGCAGTGTGTAATCAACGAAACTTCAATGCACGAGGATTTACTCAAAAGGGGATCATTAAATAACTGATGATAAACTCTCATGCATAGTTGAAATAAGGACTCAGGAGATAGTCGAGTGAATAAAAATGAGGAAGCAAATCTTTTAATGAGCTGTTCGGGTGCATGAATCAGATGTAAAGAAGGTATAGGAACTAAGGTTTCAGATAAGTTACGACGATCGGACTTTGGTCCTAAATGAACGGAATATGGTTTACGAAACAAGTGTTAGGTGACTGCATAGATCTTGTGAAACCTTGGGATACATGAGACAGAAAGATCATGTGAGACTGGTAGAAAGGCCCAATGCTAAGCTTACTTTAACTGTTGCTACAAAATGATTGTCAGTGTGACATTGAAGGAATAATCATTAGGACGGTCAGATATGTATGACGTAAGGGTTAGAATATACACCTAATAACTATTTCGTTGAAGGTGGATCTAGGGGTAACAAAATCAACCGCAGCAGATAACGAGAAAACAGATTAAATGAATGAAAAAACCAATACATGGAGTAATGAATTGTTTATTTTATTCTATTTGAACACATAAATATTGGTACAAGAGAGCGCCAATATATATGCGCCACACAATGAATTGTTTACAGTTGACGAGGCAATTGATAAGTATAATAGGACTACCAACATACCCGAGACTAGTTTTTTCGTCTACTAATCATACAAATGTTGAGGAGTATATCGTTTTACGTATGAAGTTCCGACCAATGAAACTAAGTGACGTAACTCGACAATCTTAAATGTGAGAAAAGATTAAGTCCAAATTTGCATTAAGTACTAATGTGTAACAGAAAAGAAAGACTAAATAGACTTGAAAATCCGTATAACATGTTAAGTACGAAGAGAACGTGTGGAATAAAGGATATTAGGATCATATATAGGGTGGAACAGCCAGAACATGCTTCTTCACAGGACATTATTGCTTGAGAATAAAAAAAGGAAACACTAACAAAATACCACATTATCTTTCTGAGTATTTCGAAAATAAAGCAAAAACAGAGATGGGCTGTCATCAAACAAAGAAAGAAACATTGAGTATAGTAAGCGTTGTCAGGATGCTAGTGCTATTAATCGAAAATGCAACTAGAAGGTATGAGGATTTTAAGGTTCGGTATTAACCTCTATCTACAGGAGCAAGAACAAACTATTTACATTTTTGAAGGCTAACGATATTCGTGCTTATAAAACGCATTCATATCAGGGATCTAAATTGTGGTCAGTCTGACATTAAATGACTAAACTGGTTCAGAAGTAATTTTAAACCAAGTTTAGTTGTACAATAAAATTAAGAATACTTTCACTCATTTGGTCAAAGCTACAAATGATGAAATCTTCAAAAGTTCGAGAAAATGATAGAAGCACGTGAGTGTAGTGAACTAAAGTCCATACACAGAATTTTAGTGCTTTAAAAATAAATAAACAAGCATGTTTGTATCGCAATGGACATGGACATAAGTATATAATATGAAACTAACCGATCTCCATTTGTCTTTTTATTCGGTTCTTGCAGGCGTCTCTGAAAGCAACTTGAGCTTTGTTATAGTCGGTCATAACTTCAATAAAGTTCCGAGAAATTGTGGAGTACTATAAACGATGAGCGAGGCACAGAACAACTACCTGAGTCTTTCTTATCCGTAAATCCGCTGATGTCCTGTCAGAGTTTTCATCATACTCGATGTTCATTTCCATTTCTGCAAATAACAGACAGTGAGATCACTTACGCTTTAGTTTCGCACGCACCTTGTGTGCGATTGTCTTAATTTCAGCCATAGCATCTTCTAGTTGAGCCTTCGTAGCTGCAACACAAAGACTATTAAAAAGTTAAAAACTACCTTCGTCTTGGTTAGGCGAAGAAAGTATGTCACTATGTTTATTTTTTACATTATCAACAAGAGATTGAACCCGTTCAATCAAGTTTCGAATTTCCTCGACTTGAGAGAAAAAATCATTCATGTACTGAGACCCATCAAGGGGCAAGGAAGTGTCGGGCAGGTCATTTGCATCTTCAGGTTGCGCCTGAGGGACATATAACAACTATGTTACACACTTACAGCCCGAAGAGCGCCTATTAAGTCTTTCGTCATTAAAAAGCGGCCGCCCTGAAAATAAATCTCCCGCGCTTATAAAAACAAAAATAACTCAGTCACTAAAAATATTTTCAGAACTTCTCCTTATGAAAAACTGAAGTTACAGGTAGTAAGATAGTGAGTTTAATTAAATATTATGAAGCGGCATTATTAATCACTGTGCCTCGTCGTTACTAAATTCTGATGGATATAATCTCTCAAGAAATATCAAATACTCCTCCTGTTACGTCTGCATACATATCAACATGTTTTCTACTAACAGTTGCAGTCGTAAGCATCTTTTTCAGTCGTTATTTTTACAACTTAGCAACTCAACTTAATTTCTCCTTTTCAATTATATTTCAATCCGTCTTTAATAGCGAATAACTTTCAGGTTTGTAATCTCGCGTATTTTTAATGGCCGTTTTTTTAGTTATGGAGGCTGGTGACATCGTTTTGCTTCTTCGGATCATTCAATTTTAGTTTTCTTTTCAATATCCTGTTTGCTTATCGATACTGTCGTATGTTGGAAGAAACGTGGTACAGTACGAAAACTGCTGACTTTGTCATGATGTTTCTGTTTTGTGGAACTCTCACGATAGTAGGGTGTCTTTCATTAAGTTTTTTTTCAGATAATCGCCTTGTTTGTTAACATGCTGTTTCTCAGTCATGTCTTGACAATGATGCTTGTTTACGTCTGGAGTAGAAGAAATCCATTAGTGAGGTTAAACATATTCGGGATAATAGAAGTAAATGCTCCATACCTCCCCTGGGTGTTTTTTGCATTTTCTTTCCTTCTTGGGAATAATATGATGGTTGATCTTATTGGTAAGGAGGTTTTCATCATTATTAACTGTTTAGGTATTTTTGTTGGTCATCTTTATTATTTCCTCGAAGATGTATATCCTAATCAAGTGAATGGATTTCGAATACTCCGTACGCCTGAATTTATGTAGGCCTGAATAATTAATGCTGACGTGTATTTTTCTAATACTAGGAAATATTTGTTTAATAGACGACAAATTAATCGTGCTTATGAGCCTCTCCCAGAAGTGGGAAGACCTGGTGGCTTTAATTGGAATGGTCAGGAGTAATCTCACCGTAATAACAAATAGTTTTCTAATTTATCTTTTTCTTATACCCCTGAGTATATGTTTTGGTTGTGTAAAGTTTCTTCTCTTGATTATTTACTTTGGCTTATTATTTTTATTGCATGGTTTTGCCAGTCTGTAAATGTTCATTAAGACTGCCTTACACTTTTGAGATTATCAAACCGCATTGTTGCTACTTTTTATAAACTTAAAACAATTACAGTAATGTTTTGAATTTTTCAAGAATAACAGTCAGTTATACGCAATGTATGTTTCAGCACATGTGCACATCAACTAAATTGTCACATCGCACCATTACAGCGAGGTGGAATTACCAAATCCAAGAGATTCTTTAGTGATGATATTAGTAATAATACAAACGATGAGGCATAGATCTGCTTTGAGAAAAAAAAGTGGATTAGCGTGATAAAGACATTGACAGACCTCTGGCTGTGTAGTGCGATCTTTTTCCGTTTAAAATGAATCTGATTCTTAACACAAATATTTATACACACAGCGAACGCAAGAATATGAATATTTTACCGTTTATTGTATAATTTTTGGCAAAAATAAGAGAAAATCGGCCGATACTGAAAAATCCTAAATGTATTTACTAAACTCTATATCTGCGAGCTTGACAGTATCAATAAAGCAGTGGCTTAGTAGTCAGGACATTGGACTTTTATCCTCTTGATCGTAATTCGAGTACAACTCCATCTACGTTAGTTTGGACAAGCATGTAATATCGTTAGCCCTCGCACAAAATTTGGCTGAAATTTGGATACAAAAACCTGAACTCCACATATGGTTGAGTTGTAGTACTCTCTCATCTTTCAAACAGAAGGAAAGATTTGTGTTTGATAAATAAAGATAGCTCTAAATATCTCAACGAGTGTATCACCACTTCTGTGACACAAATCACTTATTTATACTACGAAAAGTTACCAATATTAGTATTTAATTATGCTTCGTTACAATATGCTATAAATTAGAAACATTTCGGTTTGTACGTAATAATCAAAATGATATCACTCTCAAACTTAAAGCTATCTTAAGTTTAAGTTTGTATGTTTAGTTATTGAGAAAATATAAACGGTACACTTACAACTAAATAGAGGCCCACAAATGCCCTGGTACGGCCGACAGTAGGGAGAGTCCGCTCTCCTTCTCTAATGCCCTCACACGGCCACGCGTATACAGCCTCTGTCAAGGAAGTCCTACTCACCGCCTCGTAGCGGGGGTGTTGTTTACGAAAATGAGAGGACGAAAAGCGAATGTCCGGCGCTTTAACCGGGCCAGTGAACACGGTGAGTCCACCTAAGGGAGTTGAAAAACCCTGATTCCAAACCAATGGTGCACATAAGCTCCAGTATCCTGAAGGAACAAATGGCGTATGAACCAATTGTTGGTCACCGGATACCATGGGACTGCATCTCCTTACGATGCTCCACTGCCTTGTGGATCAGACCTTCAGGTTGAAGGCTCCGGGTGTGGCCTTCTAAGAAAACCACCTGCTTTTGTTTGAGCACCCGAGCAGTACCACAGCCCATATACAAATAGGATAGAATGACGACATTTACATAAAATACTATTCACGCTTCGATTAACAGTCAAACAATTTACATTATTTTTTACCACGTCAGTTATTCACTCTCTTTTCCCCTTTTAATGGAAAAGCAACACATTTATAAAGAAACAAACATAAGGTTGTTCAGTGATATGATTCATAAAAACTTGTCAATCTATGATTCATCTTAGTTTTAAAAGGTGGCATGTCAAAATTCTGTGAATTTCGACTATATCTTAGTAGCCTTGGGTGTGGTATTGCAGATAGTAGTCCACATAACCTGACTTATCACGTTGCAGCTTTGATTTAAATCTCGGAAGCGAAGGAATAAGTACCAGAAATACAGGTATGTTTCACGCAATAAACAATATTCATTAGTATTTAAAGCCATCGCCTCTACATTGCTAGCAGCAATTTGGGATTGTATTGTTAAAACTAGTAAAAGTATCTTTCTGCATCGGCTATTCTTCACCTACGCAGGGCCTTAGCAACCTGTGGTGTAAAATACTTTAGACAGACTAATCTGATCATCCATTGTCATGAAACAGTCTCCATTAATATGTACTGCGTGTAAAGAAACACGGATTATCATCCGATTCGTGGAGTCCCAGCTCACGATAGGCAATAACATGTTTTGAATTGAGATTATAAATCGATTAACGTTAGACTCCCATTGATACCGATAATAACATTAGTGTCACAGTTCAATATGTTCAGCTAATTTAAAAGAAACAAATAATTCGAAGTCAATAGTCATCTACTGACTAGTCATACAGGTGAAAATAATTTTGCTTGATACGCTGCAACCGAGACCGTCTTATTGTGGTTCATAGTTTCTTGTCACCAATTTTTCATATGCTTCGGTTTGACTTTTATCATATATCTTAGGAAGTTAGACTGTTCGAAATGTATTAGGCTAACATATCACGTAGTCCTGATAAGATGTCTTACTACCCACTCAATATTTTTAAGATAATTTCTTCATCTGCTAACTTTTATTCGAAAAGGCTAATTGTATTCTTTAATGAAGTCTAGGGTAATTAATTAACATCAAAACGGATAAATTATGTATTAACGCACCCACTTTCTCAACTATCGTTGGTTTACATTACTTTTAGAGATCATTAGCTGGTGCGACTTTTAATTTTTGATAACTCACACGTCAAAAAATTGAGTCCGATCATAACCTGGTCAGTGATTGACTAAGCATCATAATTGGAACTAAAATAATCTTACTGTGCAAGCTACTGACTAACTAGTTTGCTCCATGTTAAATTCATTAACTAATCCCTCAGTATATCACAAACAGCTAGATTTGGTTTTACTTATAGCGCACAGATAGTTTCATGAAACACTTGGGCGATGAAAGTAACTCAACTAAGCTGTTTTCTATTGAATTTCACCGGGATGGTCTCATTTCTTGGAGATTTTGTAACATAAGAAACGGTGCGTCATTTTGTATGTACTTTTAACTAGTTTATTTTTACCCACGAGTGGATCTCTACATCAAAAACGAGGAAGATGAGATTATCTGCCATGTATATCCAGTTAACTTAAGCTTTGGGTTCACAGATTAAATTGGGTACGATCCATAATATTGTGAACGAAACACTTCATCTGACATGCAAGAATTTCCTCGAGTAAACGGTATCCGAAGTTTAACAGACCAAGCTCGTCTTCAATTTACACGCTGTCATAACTCAACGATTAGAATGACCTATTTGCAACATATCTAAATGCTTATAATGTGATGCATGATTGGTACCCAATCGATAAACACTCTAGTACATATGTTTCAGCAGGCTGCTTGGTTTGATGTGGGAAATTTTATGACGACAGAATCAATACAATAAAATAGTGATGTGATTTAAGTGACCAAATTTTTCACGAAATCGTTTCAGCCGAACATATTCCAGTTGGGTGACGACTGTTTTCTAAAATACTTTTGCTTCGGATTATGGGGTCAGTTTTGCCACCAAACTATCAGTTCGATAGTCGCAATTATACTAATATCTTTTGAGTCGGTTTTAATTCCATTACCATCTCGTAGACCTAGTAGACTTTACCACTATGAAGACAGTGATCTTGTAACTCATCGCTTTTTCTATCATTTCACACAAAATGATGACATTTAAGAAGCGAACTCCTAGTCAAGTTGTGTTTATCGGTAGATGCGCAAGCCTTATACTTACATTCATCACTGTATTGGTATTGAGGATATAGAAACATTCGGTAGAACAGATGTGATTGAGCTGTACTTTTGGATTATTTGGTTTGCTCAATATCAACCATTCATACCTACTGCATCAAACGAATATGATTCCTACTCATTGGTCTCATGAACGATCATTTGTTGCCTTTCAAAAACGGTCACAATTGTTCGAATAGATAGACTAGTTTAGAAATGAGCGTAAGTCAAGTGATAACATTGATATTCAACACGCGCTCGTAGATGACGTTTTCTCCCAAATGATTACACGGTACGAAACATTTCAGTGATCTGACATGTTCACCACAGTTAAGAAAACATCAGATAAGTTGGTACTACGTGGGTTAACAAAAGTTATTAATTTACGTTTATCTATACATACACGTTGAGACAATTTTACAATGCATGTGAAAATGTCCGAAAATTATCGAGCTTAAATAATGACAAATACAAAACCACATAAATACATCCCAACATGGAAAAAACTTTCCGATCGCTTTGGCTTGAAAAACTAATGAGTTTGCAACAGAGACAAAATATGCTTCTCAATTATACGTTGGCTAGCACGTGAGCCTCGTCGTATAGCAAAATCCAGTGCTGTCCACCCATCTGCATTTATAGAAGTAATATCAGCACCCCAATCGAGTAACAGAGACACGATTGCGGCGTTATTGTTATAGGCTGCGAACATTAACGCAGTGTTGCACAGTTCGTCGGACAGGTCTACTGGGCATCCAGCCTTGAGCAAGTAAAGAACCACATCAAAGTGACCGCGGCTAGCAGCTAGGAGCAGTCCTGTTTCTCCGTTATCTCCAGATAGAATGATATTTGCACCATAGAAAACGAGTAACTCCACTGCAGCTTTCTGTCCATTAGCACAAGCCCATAACAGTGGAGTAAATCCCTGCAAATTAAATAACAGAGCATATTAAAGCCAAGTAGCCATTAAAAGCATGCACTTGTATCGATATTCACACCTCTAAAAATACGGATTCTTGAATAGCTTGTAATGAAATAACACCAAACACTGTTAGATAAAGTGAATTCGTTTTGCGTTGTTTTTTTAATGCTCAGCATAAGTATTAGTTGTGTAAACAAGATGTTTTATAAATGTATTATCAAGGGCAAAAAATTTATTTTACTGATAGAAGTAATCATAAATACGTGCACAATTGTAAAGTGAATTAATGATTAGTTTTACTGGTGAAATAATATACTTCGTTTTTTCCACCATGTTGAATCTTTAAAATATCTCATATAGTTAATTCAATTTTAAATGGTTTGAATTGTCGTGTCGTCGGTGTCTAGCTTTATTCGCCTTCATTTAAAATTGTTGTGACTGCTTCATAAAAGCTTATCTAGGGAACTAACCCATGAGAACTCTAAATGACTTATTTTAGTCGCTTTAGACAAATAAACTGGTACTGACGGGGAGGCATCTGGAAAACAAAGGTCATCCAGAGACCTGTGGGAAAACATAAACCGATATTTATTGTTAGGATGCGCTAGTAAGGATCTTTAGAATAAACTCTTTCATTTGTGAGAGTTTAAATCAAACCTCTGCGCCCCCAAATGCCCTGGTACGGCCGATAGTAGGGAGAGTCCGCTCTCCTTCTCTAATGCCCTCACACGGCCACGCGTATACAGCCTCTGTCAAGGAAGTCCTACTCACCGCCTCGTAGCGGGGGTGTTGTTTACGAAAATGAGAGGACGAAAAGCGAATGTCCGGCGCTTTAACCGGGCCAGTGAACACGGTGAGTCCACCTAAGGGAGTTGAAAAACCCTGATTCCAAACCAATGGTGCACATAAGCTCCAGTATCCTGAAGGAACAAATGGCGTATGAACCAATTGTTGGTCACCGGATACCATGGGACTGCATCTCCTTACGATGCTCCACTGCCTTGTGGATCAGACCTTCAGGTTGAAGGCTCCGGGTGTGGCCTTCTAAGAAAACCACCTGCTTTTGTTTGAGCACCCGAGCAGTACCACAGCCCTCACACGAATCAAATGAGGTTTGTGTGGCGCATATGTATTTGGCACCTCCTTCTACCAATATCGATGTGTTGAAATAAATAAATAAAATCTAACTTCATCAGTTAGGAGGTCTTGTGGCACTGTCTTTCGTTGGTATGTGTTTCTAAAAGCCAACTCGTCCTGATAAAAGACTAACTGCACTGTTGATGGTCAGGTATGAACTTGAGAAGAGCTGTTTTATCCGCATATGTTGCGTTAGGTTTTTATCAGAATGGTTTATTTCTCATGAACTCCTACCTTGTCATATATATACTTCTAGTGGCGACAACTTCATCTCACTCCATGCATCTATTTCGATTGAAATGCAATATTGTCGACTTGGATTGTCAAAACATATCCCTACTAAGGGATTAAAATGAGCAACTATTATACCAATTCTGCAATTTGGAACTCCCGGCTTCAAAGCCAAACCACCAAAAGAACGTCTGAATTCCACAGTAATCTCTTATACGGTTGAGGTTCAGTATGTGTCGAAAGTACTGGTGTTTTGTTGTTGACCAAGACTTCATGTCAATTTATAAGAACCCGCGGCTAAAACCCCAGAAAACCTATGAAATGTGTACACAAAAGTAGATCTAACAAGCACTTATCCGTTATATGATTGTAAACTAAATACACCATGTAAATGTTATCGTGAAATGTAACTTAAAACTGTCATTTGAATCGAGTTTTAAATCCACTGAATGGATGATAGTAGTCAAATTCTAGGCATATGAAATAATCTAAGTATACCAAAATCAAGGAAACGGTACCAAACTTTTTCGAAACACTTGCTGGAAAAAATAGTAAGTATGTGCAAGTAGATGCATAACTGTAATAAAAGCTGATTGAACTTAGAACGCACGTAAGGCGACTCATTGGAAAAATCTAAATATAGTCTATTTGGGAATGCAGAACGGGATATACTTCCAACCTTTTGCTTCGTTTGTTGGTCGCATAGCGCGTCCAAATCAACATTGGCAACAATACTACATATTGTTGATAAAGCATATATATATATATATATATATATATAGGCTCTTGGTACATAAGCCATAATATCAAAACGAATGTAAAATAATCCACTTAATAACTCCGTCAAGATCTCTTTTATGATTTCACTAAACTGTGGTGGCCAGAATACTGTACCTTTTAATTTGAACTACTCAGAAAAACTGTAGGGTATTAACAATTAAACTCAGAGTAAGTTAGGAGTTTGACGAAAAAGATGTAGACGATAGTGTTAATTTTAAGAATTTTCTTTACATGCATGTACTGGTCTGTCACATATTTAAGTAGGTTGCGTTACTTTGCTACTAACCTGGTTATCTGGGACATCTATATTGAAGTTTCGACTTTCTATTTCCCTTTGAAGCAACAACAGCTCACCCTGAGCAGCCATTTGAAAAATGTTAGGTCTTTAGATTCTGTTGGAGCAAGTGTTTGAACATTTCTTCGCTGCACATTAGTTAGCAGAGTAGAGATTTTATTTGGTGACCGACCACAAGGTCTGTTGAACTCGGCTTTTGATAAAAAGTCGGGCGGAGGCACAATTGACCGGAACGACATTTCTGTTAATCAAGCCATCAGAAGTGTTACACGTAGTAAGACTGGATGGCAGGTTTCCGACTACTTTTAACTGAACGTAAATAAAACAAGTAATACCATTAAACGATCTTCCGAAAGATGTGTACCAACCACAGTTACTGAGATTCAAATACATCTTAACCATTAGTAGCAATCCAGTGAATAAATTGAAAAATTACGATATCCTGAGTGCAAAATCGAAAGTGTCTTCGCCATTGGAACTCTTACTTAACCGGCTGCTTCAAACGAGTCTTGGCGTATGATGCTGTAATACGGTTGCTCATATAGTAGGTTACTTGCATTCCAACCACTAGGTCCCAGTTTTAAACCCCGTTTCGATGAACTTGTAACCTGACGCTATGTCAGCAATCGTGCGCCACTTTATGTTGGGTACACGAACCTGTCAACTAAATCAGAATAATTAACGAGTAATGTGTTGGTAGTTTTTGTTTAGAAAAGCTTTTATATGCGCTGGAGCCAAAAGTGCTTCAATAAGACTCAACACCGTCCAGCATCTCAAACAATTTTTACCAAAGTTTCGAGTTTAACCCCGGTAAATAAATAAGGATGCGAAAAACTAACTAGTTTGTGAGTCGAGGACGACACATGAATATACATTTCTTTTTAAGTGCTGGTGTTGGCGTTAGTGATGAGGTCGATTTACGTATAGTGAAAACCAGAGAGGCTTGTGATAATCTGGGCCATCTTTGGCGCCTTCGTGATGTTAGTCTGGCTGTAAAAGGTCGGACCTACAACGCGTCGGTAAGAGCAGTTTTGCTCTATGTTTGTGAATACTAGCCTCTCCGAGTTTACGGTGTTAGACGACTCTCTGTGTCTGATCATCGTTGTAACCGACGGATTGCTGACACCCAGTGGCAACATCATGTTAATAATGCAGAGGTTTGGCATCGTCTGTTCTGGCAAAGCGACGGTAATTCAATTGATGTCACTATCTTGAAACACCGACTTCGGTGGCTTGGACATGTACTACGAATGTCGTCCCGCAGAATTCCATATCGTGCATTATTTGGCGACGCTGGGACTGGTTGGGAAAAGCGGAGAGTTGGTCAGTGTATAACTTAGTGCCGTTGTTAAGGTCTGGCTTCTGTTGATCTTTCACGATCCCCTGGTTGGGGTCCTAGAGATGGAAGGACACAGTGGCTAGAGACGTTATCAGATGTGGCTCGGAATAGAAGCCAGTGGCGACCCTGTTGCAACTTTATTTTACTTTCTTCATAAAAAAATGAACTTAAATTCTTTGAATGGAAGTTTTTTTGGTTATATTTTCGCTAACTGCACTGCCTCTCCTACTGTTATTATTCCATTTTCACACACTATTTTCTGCTTGTTATTGTTCTCCTTTTATTATACGCACTTTACACTCTATCTCTTCACGCTCTCATTGTTATTGTGTGGCGCATATGCATTTGGTGCCCCTTTGTACAAATATTTGTGTTCATATAAATAAATAAATTCTAATTGTTAATTTATCAGGTCCTCAAAGTTTACACTCGGAATAGAACATCTGAATTAAGCATTATGCATTAAACTAGTTGATACTTATAAGCGATTTATAGCAAAAATTATAATAATCGCCAAACCTGTTGAGCTCAGATCATAGAAATAGTATCAAGTGACTCAACAATATTTTGATTAGATAGACATTTTAAGTTGTTGTACATCAAGGGACAAGCTCTGCATACTTGAATACTACAAGATGATGAGGTAAGATTTGTTGAGGTATGACACCATATGATCAACACGGTCAAAGATATGATGGTGGTTAAAGAGATTAAGGTAAGACGAAAAAAATGAGACTTCAGAAGTTAATCTTTGGGGATCGGTATTTATATTTTCAACAATTAGCAAATTGTATTTTTACACTGCCCTCGTCATAAGTTTTTATTTTACTCACTAACGATTGTAACCCCTTTTGCCGTCCATCAGTGAAATAATTATGAGCGTATTACCTAGTTCGTCTTACCGTATACAGTAGTCAAGTTAGAGAGCTCAGTGAGTATAGACGGAAAATCGTTATGAAAGGATTACATAGTGACAAATATTGTGATGCATCGATGAAAAACAGGACTATTAGGCAAATTAGGTAACCTACAGGTACAAATGAGATTGTGACAAAATATATTCATCATATTTTCCCTACTTCATCTGAGAGAAACATGGTCATCTTCGAACATTGACAACTGCAACACACGTAAGCCTGATCCGTACGACAATAAGGACTTGTTACAACAAACAGAGAGACTCGGCTTTCAGTCACACTTTAGGTTTAAAGTAGTGAAAGTACTATTCGAAATGAAAGTGGTGAGGTTTCAAATCTGCACTCCAATGGTCAGAATTCGAATGCTCCACGAAGAAACTGGCATATTTGGGGAAATAATTATAACTTATTCCCTAAAAGTGACTGAATTCAATCTCTGGGGCATCGCTAGAACTTTCCAAAGTGTTCACACATATTACGTCGCTTTTATAAGTAACAGTTAAGTTTTACTTAACAATGGCTTATATCGATGATGTATGGTAGGGATTTCACAGCCTTTAGATATTATATATGTATACCACAGAGTGGTACAAGTAATTAGATAAACCACTCATGATATAGAGGTTTTGTCAAGCAAATATCAGTAATGGAAATGCCGGGAGTTACTGCAGCTTACTTATTGAGAAAAATACCAAATTACGCATGCAAAACCATAGATTTTGTCGCATAATTTTCCATAAGTTAGACACTTAGTACTTATTCTACGAGTTGATTTGTTGTCTGGTTGTAGAAACTTTAACTCGACAAAAAATAAAGAAAACGGTTGGGTTCAACTACCCTTCTTCCATGATTTGCACGACTGTATTGACAAGCGCGATGTATGCACGAAACAAAGGGCAAATACACTCGAACACTCAACTAATATCCTTAGATGTAATGTGAAGATGTAGTTACTAATAATTAAAAACTAGACGTTGGTTTCCAGTCAAACTTAAGGATTACTCATGGCACATCATTTAATTGATGTGGAATACTAATGGAGCTACAGCGCATCCAAGTCTACGATATCGTGGACATACCTTGTGTAGATTATACTAACTGTACCAAATAATAAATAATCATGAAACCAAAGTGTAAAGATTAGGGTCTACATCAAGTGGCAACAACAAAAACTTGAAATCAATACAATCCGATAATCTAAACAATATGCTGATCGAATAAGGCTATCGTTTCCTTACCGTGACGTTGTGTATTAAATCAGCGCCGAAACTGTTTTAAATGGTCTTGGAAGGAATGGAAGAAGCTTTCGCTTAATGAGCTTCCGTATCTAGCAGCAGTGGGTCAGTAATACCTTCAGGCAGGAACCTAGATATATTATCGATAAAAGAGGGAAACGAAAATAATTGGCAAATCATAATATAATACTATCCTTAGTCCTTAAGAATAGATCAAGTTTTCTCTTAGAGTACTCCTGAGAAGTCGCTTGTATTAGCTCAGCAGGTAGCGAATTCCAGCATTTGAGTACTCTTAGGGAGTATAAGGTGTGTCTACAGTCTGTTCTACCGTGTTGTCTTCAGTTTCCAGGTGTTACCCCTAAGGTTTGTGTTCACTCTAAGCTTAAGTAGGTGTTTAAGGTAATGTATAGAAGTGTTTAGGGTGCTGTAAGCCATTGAAAGATCACTTCTAAGACGTTTGTACTCTACTGGGTAAAGGTTTAGTAATTGGAAGCATCAGGCTTGAATATGAGTATCCAAACTGATATCGTGGCTCGCTGTTCGATACGTTTCAGTGTCCTTATCCTTGGGAGTGAGGGAGGAAATAACATTATTCCGTACTCTGAATGGGAACAAATAAAACTATTGAAGATTATGTGAATTTTTTTACTGTGTATGGTCAAGGCATAGCAGTATGAACTAACTGAATTAGTGAAATTCCACCAGGATCCTAGTAAACGACTACAGTGCGTAAATTAAGCAGTTTCGTCAGCTGTTTGAAACAATATTTCATGTCATCAATATGATCAATTATCTGACACGAAAGAACCTAATCAGACAGTCTGTTTTGGACATAGAACTTCTAGATACCTTAGGTTGTATTCACCCCTACTCTTCTTCATTTTCTTACCCATAGTTTTCAAGACATTATTCTAGTCAGTTACCAAAGAAGGTATGTCACCTGGCAATCACGTAAAGATGCCACAGATATTCGGAGTTCGACAACGCTTTTACACGTAACGCTTTTATAATCGAAGTATTCCAGTACATCCAAATCAGATCTATGAAATGAAAAGGTTTGAAGGTATTTTCGAAAAGCTATCGTTAATATTGAGCTGTTTGTCGTCCAAACACACGATGACTTACGAGTCATCATTAGCCAAGACTTAAAATGATATTGCACGCCATCGTGCGAGAGCGACCAATGTTTACGGAACCCTACGGTCAATATGTTGGCTAAAGTTCGTGCGTCCTAAACTTGAGTACTGTATACAAGCTAGCTCCTTATTGAAAAGAACAGTGAGCTTTTGGAACGGTTTCAGCGAACCGCGACCGAGCTAACTCATGGAATATCGAAGCTCTTGTATTTTATTCGACTGACTAAACTAATCTTATTTTCATTATCATATCGAGGAACCAGTAGGGATTTGATCATAGCTTTCAAATTACTTAGTGATAGAATTACACCTGATATGCCCTTATTTTTCTCGTCTTCCAAAACGGAGAATTTGGGAGGACATACAAAAATATTTCACAAGCCCAGAACAAATTACTTGTCAGTTGACTATCGACTTCCCCATCGAATCATCATCGAGTGGAATCTATTACCTCAACACGTGGTTAAAGCTCCATCTGTCGACACTTTCAAAAGAACGTTGGATCAAATGGGGGACTACCACAGCCACCTGGCCTCCTGTCTTTTCCAGGGCGAAAACTGAAACCGGAAGGAACATAACGAGAAGCATTTAATCTCGGCTAGCTGACGGTTGTAGGACAGGTGTAGCACAGTGTACGAACTTGTGATATGGTAGGGACACGTGACTGCGCATCTTCAGCTAGGGTGCGTCCAGTAGAACTAATTAGGTTAGCACCAAATGTCGAAGACTTACAGAACTATTTATTTCGGTGATTTGTGTTCCGCTAAATTGATAACACGCACCATGTTATGTACTAGCCCCAAGGTGCGACGTTACTTACTCGCTTACTTACGCCTGTTACTCCTCGTGAAGAAACATAGGCCGCTAACCAGCACTCTCCATCTAACCCTGTCCTGGGCAATCCTTTCCAGTTCCTTCCAGCTGTTATTTATCCTTTCCATATCTGCCTTTATTTCCCGACGTAATGTGTTCTTTGGCCTTCCTCTTTCCCGCTACCCTTCAGGATTCCAAGTTAGGGCTTGTCTCGTGATGCGGTTTGACGATTTGCGTAGTGTATGTCCTATCCATTTCCATCGTCTTTTCCTAATTTCCTCTTCAGCTGGAAGCTGGTTTGTTCTCTCCCATAAAAGGCTGTTGCTGATTGTATCCGGCCAATGGATGTTAAGTATCTTGCGTAGACAGCTATTTATAAATTCTTGCACCTTCTTGATGATAGTTGCTGTAGTTCTCCAAGTTTCAACTCCATACAGTAGAACTGCCTTGACGTTCGTATTGAAGATTCTCACTTTGATATTGGTTAAAAGTTGTTTTGAGTTCCATATGTTCTTCAATTGTGGGAACGTAGCCCTTGCTTTGCCAATCCTCCCCTTTACGTCTGCATCTGAACCTCCTTTTTCATCGATGATGCTTCCCAGGTATGTGAAGGATTCTACATCTTCCAGAGTTTCGCCATCAAATGTGACTGGATTGCTGTTCTCCGTGTTGTATTTGAGGACCTTGGTTTTCCCTTTGTGTATGCTTAGGCCTACTGATGCATAGACTGCTGCTACGCTGGCTGTCTTTATCTGAATCTGTTCGTGTGTACGCGATAGTAGGGCTAGGACATCCGCGAAGTCCAAATCGTCTAATTGATTCTGAGCTGCCCATTGTATGCCGTGTTTTCTCTCAAATATCGAGGTCTTCATAATCCAGTCGACCACCAGAAGAAAGAGGAAAGGAGAGAGTAGACAGCCTTGTCTGACCCCGGTGCTTACTTGGAATGCATCTGTCAGCTGTCCTCAATGCACGACCTTGCACTGTAATCCGTTGTATGAGTTCCGTATAATGTTGACAATCGTCTCAGGAACTCCATAGTATCGAAGAAGTTTCCATAATGTTCTCCTATCTACACTATCAAATGCCTTTTCACAATCAATGAGGTTGATGTACAGTGACGAGTTCCACTCAACTGACTGTTCGACGATGATCCGTAGTGTCGCAATTTGGTCTGTGCACGACTGATCCTTACGGAATCTAGCTTGTTGATCTCGAAGTTGGGCGTCTACTGAGTGTTTCATCCGGTTCAGCAACACTGTTTAAGACTTCCCCCGGTACTGAAAGTAGTGTGACACCTCTGTAGCTCTCACATTTGCTCAGGTCTCCTCTCTTTGGAATCTTGATGAGGTGTCCTTCTTTCCAGTCAATCGGCACTTGTTCTTCCCAAATCTTCTTAAATAGAAAGTGAAGCATGTTTGCAGTTACTTCTACGTCTGACGTTAGTGCTTCAGCTGGTATATCTTTAGGTCCTACTGCTTTCCCACTCTTGATTTGTTTGATGGCCATGGATGATTGGAACATCGAGTGATATCATTTCTGGTAAGTTAGTGAACTATATAATCAACTATACCAAAAAGGGAAAAAAATGATGAAGAGGTACTTGAAAAATACCGGGAGAATGTGTATCTGTGTACAAAATTAAATTTAAAAGCACCTGGATAATAAGAAAATCCACCAGTAACTGAATCGAAACAAATAAAGGTAATAGATTAACGCATAGAAAGCATGTGATTGGCTAATTATGTCTATAAATATATAGGAAAAATTTTAATCTGCAACCGTAACAGAGTGTTAAGATATAATACTGATGTTCACTAATCGGTATGCATTGAAAAGCTGTAGTTGCAGTAGCTTATCGTTATAATAATTGAATTCCTATGCATTACTAAAAAATACAGCTCAAACAAAGTAGCCAATACAGAAGTTAAAAATTACAGACTGTGTGTGCTGCTTCGATGTCCGGTGGATTCAGTAGAGCTGGTCTATTCAAGAACTTCTCAATGTACACGGTTCATCTGCTCCGCTGTTAATGAATTTCAGTGATTGGCTCTCCTTCGTTGTTCTTGACAGGTCACTCTGGTTTACTATAATTCCCTGCTAGTTTCTTCGTTGTATCGTAAAGTTGTTTCATATTCCACTGTCTTGCAGCTTTTTCCGCCTTCGTTGCTAGTTCTTCCACGTATTTCTGCTTGTCGGCTCTAATGCTCTTCTTCACTTGCTTGTTTGCTTCTATGTACTCAGCTTGTGCTTGGACTTTCTCTGTTCATGTTCGGCTATTGTTAATTGCTGTCTTCTTGTTCTTCCATTCTTTGATCCTGTCCAGTGTTTCTATAGAGATCCATTCCTTATGATGGTGCTTCTTTAGGCCCAGAACCTCTTGACACGTTGAAGTTGATGCTTCTTTGATACTTTTCCAGTTGTCCTCCATGGTAGTTTCTCCTTTGAGTAGATCCTGTAAGGCTTGGGACCTGTTGTTGAGAGTTATCTTGAATTCATTGAATTTGTCAGTATATCGAAACCCCGCCTGGAGTCCCGCCGGGGGCTACTGCCGGTCCCAAGCCCGGATAAGGGAGGAGGGTTGTGTATGGGGTTGGCGTCCCCATCCCGTAGAAGACTAACTCGCTATAAAAACGCTAACCAGAATCCTGAAGGCCAAAGGAAAAGAGGAACATCAAAGAACACATTACGCCGAGAAATGGAAATAGACATGAGAAAAATTAACAAGAATTGGATGGAACTAGAAAAGAAGGCCCAGGACAGAGTGGGTTGGAGAATGCTGGTCGGCGGCCCATGCTCTATTGGGGGTAACAGGCATAAGTAAGTAATTAAGTAAGTCAGTATCTCGAAAGAAGGCTGTATTGAACCTTTGTAGTGCTGTTTGTCGAGTTGTCCAGTTTTTCTTTAGCTTCAGTTTTAAACTGGCCACAACTAAGTGGTAATCTGAAGCTATATCAGCTCCTCTCCTGCTTCTCACATCTTCCATTGTCCTTCGGAATTTTTTATTGATGAGGATATGATCTATCTGGTTCTTTGTAGTGTAGTCCGGTGAGATCCATGTAGCTTTGTGCATCCGTTTGTGTGGAAATATTGTGCCTCCTATGACCGATTTGTTTAATGCACACAGATTTGAAAATCTTTCCCCATTTTTGTTTTTCTCTCCCAGTCAGTCCATTTCGTCCAATGATATCTTGATATCCGGTGTTATCTATTCCAACTTTGGCATTTAGATCACCCGTCAGAATGCTGAGGTCCTTTCTTGAGCACTTCTCTATGATTGACTGCAGCCGCTCGTAAAATTGATCTTTGATGTCGTCGTTGCTATTATTGGTGGGTGCATAACACTGGATGATATTCATTGTGATCCCCTCCTTCTTTGTTTTGAATGATGCTTTGATGATTCTGGATTCGTGAGATTCCCAAGGTGCGACGTTAGTGCAGATCAATTTATACTACTACTGTCCAAATCGGGTTGGTCTTTTACTAACGGTCTCAGTGATAACAAAGAAAGGCGATTTTTCAAGTGTGAACACTCAAGACATCATGCTTGTGTCATTAACGGACTGTTTTAACAGCGTTATTAATCTGTATGGAGGTTCCGGTAGATATATATTATCAGAATCAAAAATCTGAATTTCGTAACAATAGACTATAACACAAATAAATCTTGACACTGTGGACCATTGTTGAACAATCAGTCGTGTGTAACCTACCATCATCAACTTCTAGAGTTATCCAAAATCACTCTATCGAATGGTCAGGAAAACCTTGTGGAAAATCATTATTCGACCCTCATGAGTTCCTGAGAAGATCGTTATCGTTTATAACTCTTACGGGAGATTGAACTGTAACGTCATGCATGGAGAACACTGCAAACACTAAGATCCAAGTGTTTGATGTCAACACATTAAACGTCCTAACAAACCAAGATTTTTTCAACTTAATCGAGCTATTGCTTTCTGCCGTTATGGATATAAATCTTCTTTGAATGACTCATAATAAATGACTTCTTCAAGGTAAACTGTTTGTGCATAAATTGTTTCGTGTTAAATCAATGACAACAAATTTCATCAAAAGTACTAAATACCTTAATAATCCACCTAATCAATATACATTCAATAGCCTCTCTGGCACCAAGTAACGTGCCACTTAACATAGAATAGTTTGCGAATGCAACTGCCATGTGCATGAGAATCGGTAAGAATACCCTTGTTAAAAATTTTTAAATCTCTATATGCAAAGGATCAAACCAGTCAACAATCATTTACAATAGATAGTCATAGAGCAGACATGATCAATCATTCAAAGTTTTAACTTTGATAAGAGTCAAATGAATGGGTTTGATCTGGAAAGAATGCGTTCGATAACAAAAAAATTAATGGTCGAATTGCATACGCCGTAGCCCCGTTAGTATTCCACATCAAGTAAATGATGTGCCATGAGTAATCCTTAAGTTTGACTGGAAACCAACGTCTAGTTTTTAATTATTAGTAACTACATCTTCACATTACATCTAAGGATATTAGTTGAGTGTTCGAGTGTATTTGCCCTTTGTTTCGTGCATACATCGCGCTTGTCAATACAGTCGTGCAAATCATGGAAGAAGGGTAGTTGAACCCAACCGTTTTCTTTATTTTTTGTCGAGTTAAAGTTTCTACAACCAGACAACAAATCAACTCGTAGAATAAGTACTAAGTGTCTAACTTATGGAAAATTATGCGACAAAATCTATGGTTTTGCATGCGTAATTTGGTATTTTTCTCAATAAGTAAGCTGCAGTAACTCCCGGCATTTCCATTACTGATATTTGCTTGACAAAACCTCTATATCATGAGTGGTTTATCTAATTACTTGTACCACTCTGCGGTATACATATATAATATCTAAAGGCTGTGAAATCCCTACCATACATCATCGATATAAGCCATTGTTAAGTAAAACTTAACTGTTACTTATAAAAGCGACGTAATATGTGTGAACACTTTGGAAAGTTCTAGCGATGCCCCAGAGATTGAATTCAGTCACTTTTAGGGAATAAGTTAGAATTATTTCCCCAAATATGCCAGTTTCTTCGTGGAGCATTCGAATTCTGACCATTGGAGTGCAGATTTGAAACCTCACCACTTTCATTTCGAATAGTACTTTCACTACTTTAAACCTAAAGTGTGACTGAAAGCCGAGTCTCTCTGTTTGTTGTAACAAGTCCTTATTGTCGTACGGATCAGGCTTACGTGTGTTGCAGTTGTCAATGTTCGAAGATGACCATGTTTCTCTCAGATGAAGTAGGGAAAATATGATGAATATATTTTGTCACAATCTCATTTGTACCTGTAGGTTACCTAATTTGCCTAATAGTCCTGTTTTTCATCGATGCATCACAATATTTGTCACTATGTAATCCTTTCATAACGATTTTCCGTCTATACTCACTGAGCTCTCTAACTTGACTACTGTATACGGTAAGACGAACTAGGTAATACGCTCATAATTATTTCACTGATGGACGGCAAAAGGGGTTACAATCGTTAGTGAGTAAAATAAAAACTTATGACGAGGGCAGTGTAAAAATACAATTTGCTAATTGTTGAAAATATAAATACCGATCCCCAAAGATTAACTTCTGAAGTCTCATTTTTTTCGTCTTACCTTAATCTCTTTAACCACCATCATATCTTTGACCGTGTTGATCATATGGTGTCATACCTCAACAAATCTTACCTCATCATCTTGTAGTATTCAAGTATGCAGAGCTTGTCCCTTGATGTACAACAACTTAAAATGTCTATCTAATCAAAATATTGTTGAGTCACTTGATACTATTTCTATGATCTGAGCTCAACAGGTTTGGCGATTATTATAATTTTTGCTATAAATCGCTTATAAGTATCAACTAGTTTAATGCATAATGCTTAATTCAGATGTTCTATTCCGAGTGTAAACTTTGAGGACCTGATAAATTAACAATTAGAATTTATTTATTTATATGAACACAAATATTTGTACAAAGGGGCACCAAATGCATATGCGCCACACAATAACAATGAGAGCGTGAAGAGATAGAGTGTAAAGTGCGTATAATAAAAGGAGAACAATAACAAGCAGAAAATAGTGTGTGAAAATGGAATAATAACAGTAGGAGAGGCAGTGCAGTTAGCGAAAATATAACCAAAAAACTTCCATTCAAAGAATTTAAGTTCATTTTTTTATGAAGAAAGTAAAATAAAGTTGCAACAGGGTCGCCACTGGCTTCTATTCCGAGCCACATCTGATAACGTCTCTAGCCACTGTGTCCTTCCATCTCTAGGACCCCAACCAGGGGATCGTGAAAGATCAACAGAAGCCAGACCTTAACAACGGCACTAAGTTATACACTGACCAACTCTCCGCTTTTCCCAACCAGTCCCAGCGTCGCCAAATAATGCACGATATGGAATTCTGCGGGACGACATTCGTAGTACATGTCCAAGCCACCGAAGTCGGTGTTTCAAGATAGTGACATCAATTGAATTACCGTCGCTTTGCCAGAACAGACGATGCCAAACCTCTGCATTATTAACATGATGTTGCCACTGGGTGTCAGCAATCCGTCGGTTACAACGATGATCAGACACAGAGAGTCGTCTAACACCGTAAACTAGGAGAGGCTAGTATTCACAAACATAGAGCAAAACTGCTCTTACCGACGCGTTGTAGGTCCGACCTTTTACAGCCAGACTAACATCACGAAGGCGCCAAAGATGGCCCAGATTATCACAAGCCTCTCTGGTTTTCACTATACGTGAATCGACCTCATCACTAACGCCAACACCAGCACTTAAAAAGAAATGTATATTCATGTGTCGTCCTCGACTCACAAACTAGTTAGTTTTTCGCATCCTTATTTATTTACCGGGGTTAAACTCGAAACTTTGGTAAAAATTGTTTGAGATGCTGGACGGTGTTGAGTCTTATTGAAGCACTTTTGGCTCCAGCGCATATAAAAGCTTTTCTAAACAAAAACTACCAACACATTACTCGTTAATTATTCTGATTTAGTTGACAGGTTCGTGTACCCAACATAAAGTGGCGCACGATTGCTGACATAGCGTCAGGTTACAAGTTCATCGAAACGGGGTTTAAAACTGGGACCTAGTGGTTGGAATGCAAGTAACCTACTATATGAGCAACCGTATTACAGCATCATACGCCAAGACTCGTTTGAAGCAGCCGGTTAAGTAAGAGTTCCAATGGCGAAGACACTTTCGATTTTGCACTCAGGATATCGTAATTTTTTCAATTTATTCACTGGATTGCTACTAATGGTTAAGATGTATTTGAATCTCAGTAACTGTGGTTGGTACACATCTTTCGGAAGATCGTTTAATGGTATTACTTGTTTTATTTACGTTCAGTTAAAAGTAGTCGGAAACCTGCCATCCAGTCTTACTACGTGTAACACTTCTGATGGCTTGATTAACAGAAATGTCGTTCCGGTCAATTGTGCCTCCGCCCGACTTTTTATCAAAAGCCGAGTTCAACAGACCTTGTGGTCGGTCACCAAATAAAATCTCTACTCTGCTAACTAATGTGCAGCGAAGAAATGTTCAAACACTTGCTCCAACAGAATCTAAAGACCTAACATTTTTTCAAATGGCTGCTCAGGGTGAGCTGTTGTTGCTTCAAAGGGAAATAGAAAGTCGAAACTTCAATATAGATGTCCCAGATAACCAGGTTAGTAGCAAAGTAACGCAACCTACTTAAATATGTGACAGACCAGTACATGCATGTAAAGAAAATTCTTAAAATTAACACTATCGTCTACATCTTTTCGTCAAACTCCTAACTTACTCTGAGTTTAATTGTTAATACCCTACAGTTTTTCTGAGTAGTTCAAATTAAAAGGTACAGTATTCTGGCCACCACAGTTTAGTGAAATCATAAAAGAGATCTTGACGGAGTTATTAAGTGGATTATTTTACATTCGTTTTGATATTATGGCTTATGTACCAAGAGCCTATATATATATATATGCTTTATCAACAATATGTAGTATTGTTGCCAATGTTGATTTGGACGCGCTATGCGACCAACAAACCAAGCAAAAGGTTGGAAGTATATCCCGTTCTGCATTCCCAAATAGACTATATTTAGATTTTTCCAGTGAGTCGCCTTACGTGCGTTCTAAGTTCAATCAGCTTTTATTACAGTTATGCATCTACTTGCACATACTTACTATTTTTTCCAGCAAGTGTTTCGAAAAAGTTTGGTACCGTTTCCCTTGATTTTGGTATACTTAGATTATTTCATATGCCTAGAATTTGACTACTATCATCCATTCAGTGGATTTAAAACTCGATTCAAATGACAGTTTTAAGTTACATTTCACGATAACATTTACATGGTGTATTTAGTTTACAATCATATAACGGATAAGTGCTTGTTAGATCTACTTTTGTGTACACATTTCATAGGTTTTCTGGGGTTTTAGCCGCGGGTTCTTATAAATTGACATGAAGTCTTGGTCAACAACAAAACACCAGTACTTTCGACACATACTGAACCTCAACCGTATAAGAGATTACGGTGGAATTCAGACGTTCTTTTGGTGGTTTGGCTTTGAAGCCGGGAGTTCCAAATTGCAGAATTGGTATAATAGTTGCTCATTTTAATCCCTTAGTAGGGATATGTTTTGACAATCCAAGTCGACAATATTGCATTTCAATCGAAATAGATGCATGGAGTGAGATGAAGTTGTCGCCACTAGAAGTATATATATGACAAGGTAGGAGTTCATGAGAAATAAACCATTCTGATAAAAACCTAACGCAACATATGCGGATAAAACAGCTCTTCTCAAGTTCATACCTGACCATCAACAGTGCAGTTAGTCTTTTATCAGGACGAGTTGGCTTTTAGAAACACATACCAACGAAAGACAGTGCCACAAGACCTCCTAACTGATGAAGTTAGATTTTATTTATTTATTTCAACACATCGATATTGGTAGAAGGAGGTGCCAAATACATATGCGCCACACAAACCTCATTTGATTCGTGTGAGGGCTGTGGTACTGCTCGGGTGCTCAAACAAAAGCAGGTGGTTTTCTTAGAAGGCCACACCCGGAGCCTTCAACCTGAAGGTCTGATCCACAAGGCAGTGGAGCATCGTAAGGAGATGCAGTCCCATGGTATCCGGTGACCAACAATTGGTTCATACGCCATTTGTTCCTTCAGGATACTGGAGCTTATGTGCACCATTGGTTTGGAATCAGGGTTTTTCAACTCCCTTAGGTGGACTCACCGTGTTCACTGGCCCGGTTAAAGCGCCGGACATTCGCTTTTCGTCCTCTCATTTTCGTAAACAACACCCCCGCTACGAGGCGGTGAGTAGGACTTCCTTGACAGAGGCTGTATACGCGTGGCCGTGTGAGGGCATTAGAGAAGGAGAGCGGACTCTCCCTACTGTCGGCCGTACCAGGGCATTTGGGGGCGCAGAGGTTTGATTTAAACTCTTACAAATGAAAGAGTTTATTCTAAAGATCCTTACTAGCGCATCCTAACAATAAATATCGGTTTATGTTTTCCCACAGGTCTCTGGATGACCTTTGTTTTCCAGATGCCTCCCCGTCAGTACCAGTTTATTTGTCTAAAGCGACTAAAATAAGTCATTTAGAGTTCTCATGGGTTAGTTCCCTAGATAAGCTTTTATGAAGCAGTCACAACAATTTTAAATGAAGGCGAATAAAGCTAGACACCGACGACACGACAATTCAAACCATTTAAAATTGAATTAACTATATGAGATATTTTAAAGATTCAACATGGTGGAAAAAACGAAGTATATTATTTCACCAGTAAAACTAATCATTAATTCACTTTACAATTGTGCACGTATTTATGATTACTTCTATCAGTAAAATAAATTTTTGCCCTTGATAATACATTTATAAAACATCTTGTTTGCACAACTAATACTTATGCTGAGCATTAAAAAACAACGCAAAACGAATTCACTTTATTTAACAAAGTTTGGTGTAAGCTATGCTACTACTGCTCATCTGATAGTAATATTTGAACCTTGGATGTCTTCTCAGTTCTCGGATCAGGATCTAGCAATACCTGTGATGTCTTTGTTTCGCAACGACAGAGAAACGGGAATTGGGAGTGGAGTATCCGTATACATACGATCTTGCTTAGAGCTACACCAAGTTCACAGCCTCGAGTTAGACAATCTTGAGGAATCCATATGGTGCTCTGTAACATTGTCTATTACTTCGAGGTGCCTAGTCGGAGTCACATATAGGAGGCCCACTGCCGACATTGAGTATGCTGGAAGGACTATCCCGCTCTACGCGTCTAGGTTTCACTCATATTCTGATTCTAGGGGACTTCAATCTCCCTAGAGTCAATTTCGCGGAACGTACGTATATTGGAGGTGAAAACTCAACTGGAACTCTGTTCTTCAACCTCATTGAGGATCTGGGATTATTCGAAAATGTGAAGTCGGCTACTCGTTGGAGAAACAGTCAGACACTGTCGCGCTTAGACTGTGTACTTACAAACGAAGGATTTCTAGTTGACAACCTCTCAATCCTGGCTCTCCTGGGGAAAGGCGATCACGCCGTCATAGCCTTGAGTTTCGTCAGCAAAACTAAGCTAAGATATCTCACCAACAACATTCCAAACGGTTGAATGTGTCAGCTCTACAGGACTAACTACAACAGGTGGATTGGGATGTTCACTCTTAATTTGATGTGGATGCTTATTGGGACTTCTTACTGCACACGCTATTATGTGCTACAAAGCAATCAGTTTCTCAAACGGTCTCCAAAAGCTACAAGGAACCTACAATCTTCAAGAACCGCACTCTTCGTTTGCTAAACCGCAAAAGACACTGTCGGGTAGAATAAAAACGAACTGACAACAACGGCGAGTACAGGAGATACAAACATATAAGGAACATATGCACGAAGTTTATAAGAGAGGACAGGATTCAGTACCAGACAAAGCTTATGGATAAATTTGTCTCTAATCCGAAAAGCTTATCCAGTTATGCAACCTCTCTTCGTCAAGCCAAAACTAGGGTTTCCCAATTGCTAGGTCCTAACTGCCTGACCAATAACGACGGCGACGCCACTAACCTTCTGGCTGAACAATACTCTCGGCCATTTCAACTGACCCATATCAACTATACTGATGAAAGCTTCATCTGCAACTCCCAAGAACTTTCCGTAGTGAACCTGAGCGCTGACTTGGTGTTCTGGGAACTGCAGCCCTTAAGAACAGACACTTCTCCTGGCCCGGATATGGACCTTTCTGCCGTACTGAGGGAAGCAGCCTCAGTCTTGGCAACGCCGCGTAGCGTGATTTTCTCACTCTCGCTAAATCGAGGAAAACTACCGGAAAATTGGGAGCTGGTTCACATCACACCAATTTTCAAAGGGGGTCGACGCAGCGAACCTTCAAGTTACCGACCGGTGGCTCTTCTCTCAATACCTTCAAAAATCATGGAGTCCCTGATATGCGATGGTATAAATAACTATTTACTGTCCTTAAATTTCTTCCCACCCCAACAGCATGGTTTCAGGAAGGGTTACTCTTGTATAACCAACCTGCTGAATGCGGTGGACAGATGGACAAGCATCCTTGATCGCAAGGGGAATGTTGATATCATCTACCTAGACTTCTCAAAAGCTTTTGATTAGGTTAACCATACATGTCTTATCGATGAGCTCAAACGATTAGGTATCAGACCACCTCTAATCGATTGGCTCACTTCATACCTGAAAAATCGACACTTTAAGGTTAGGGTTAATTTCACTTTATCTCAGGCTATGGAATGTCCTAGTGGGGTCCCCCAGGGCTCAGTACTAGGGCCTCTTCTCTTCTTGATCTACATAAATGATCTTCCTCAACAGGTGACGTCAGATTTATTACTTTTTGCCGACGACGTGAAACTTTGGAGAGAGATACGCAACCAAGACGATACACAGGCACTTCAGGAGGATCTGACTCGACTTCAAAGTTGGGCAGACGATAACGGACTTACCTTTAACGCTTCAAAGTGTAAAGTAGTCCATCTGCGACATGTCGCAGACTACAGTTACAACTTGGGAAACTCCTCTCTGGTAGTATCCCGAGTCGAAAAGATTTAGGAGTCCTGGTGCCCAACGATTTAAAGTCTTACGCTATGACAAAAATGACTTCCGAGCAAACCTTGTACTGGTAACATTGAAGCGCATTTTTGGCCAGTTTGACAGAAGAACTTTCCATATAATCTTCGATGGTTTCATCCGTCCCCATTTAGAGTACGGAAACATAGTACTCCCCCCTCACTCCAAAAGGACAAGGTCACTTTGGAGCGTATCCAACGGCGAGTCACGAAATCAGTTTGAGGACTCAAATTTCAACCTTATGAAGAGCGCCTCTAATAACTTAACCTTTACCTATTAGAGTATAGGCGTCTTAAAGGTGACTTTCTAATGGCTTACAGTATCCTTAACACTTCTGGACATCCTCTTAAACACCTGTTTAAGCTTAGTTCCAACACTAACCTAAGGGATAACACCCAAAAACTGGAGACATAACATAGCAGAACGGACTGTAGACACAACTTCTACTCCTTAAGAGTTGTCAAATGCTAGAATTCGCTGCCAGCTAGGCTAGTCCAAGCGACTTCCCAGGAGTCCTTTAAGAGATAACTTGGTTTATTCTTAAGGATTATGGATAGTATCATACAATGATTTACCAATTTCTTTTTCCTCTTTTATTGTCAACATACCTAGGTTCCTGCCTGGAGGTTTTGGTGATCCCCTGCTAATAGACACGGAGGCCTGTTAAGCGATAGCTTCTTCTAATCAGTCCACAACTATTTGAACCATTTGAAGGTCATACCACACTTCTGCCGTATATACGGCGTTTGAAGTTCATCCACGCTTACTGTTTGGATTTATACCACTGATTTGTATAATAAACCTTTGCAGTTTCAATGGGCTTGGGAAAGGGGATCAAACGCCAACGAAACGGTGTTCAGTTTAAATTAGATTTGAAAGTGAAAGAACAAATGCAACGAGACCAACTATTTCTCTGGAAATCACCTTTACTTACACTGTATTATTTCTCCTTGGAGTGTATATTCAGATTTGCTCAGCTGCGCTTTACTGTTTTGCAAAACAAAACTAGATGTGTTTTTGTTGTCAGCATAATTTTATTACTGTTTTTTTTGGACTACTTGGAAGGTCCTCATTCTAATGTAAGCTGTTAATCTAGTTCCGTTATCTTTAGACTTTTGGCCGCATGAAATCTACTTTCTTATGGTGGTCGTGGTGGGTTTGGCTTGGATTTCTATCATCATGTGGATTTGGTACCGGTCTACACACTTTCGTTTTGTATCTAGTAAGTTAATTTTTATTAAACAATAAACTTGTTGATAGGGTCCGTTTATAGCTGAAGTCACGATGAGCGCATATGAATGTAAAACACTTGATTTTCCTCGTCCACCCTACCCGGATAGAATTGTATGTCCGGATAATCCAAATCCATTTGAAAAAATTACGTTTTGGAAAATTATGCGGAAAGTGCAAATGGAGTCAGTCATGTGGGTATGTTGACGAAGTGATAATGGATCGGTCAGTTTTGACCCCTTATTTATGTTTCGATGCTCTCAATTTATGTTTAACATCTAGTTGTTTTTTGTCTCTAGAGGACAAGTAACTAAATGCATTTTTTAGTGTTGAAGTCAGATTAAAGTTTGGGTTTACTTATCGTATATCGCATTGTTGACTGTATATACGATCCTGAACGCTTTGTTCAGAGCTCTGAAAGTATGGAGGATTAAAGTACTCAAAACAATTTCAGCATCTGCCCAACAGTTGGTGTCAATTAGTCAGCTACAACGTAGGACCGGGCACATATATACATCGGTCCACCACATGAGCACAGCAAGATGAATACCAAATTTATAGAAGTAGTTACTTTAATGATAGTAATCTGCAAAAGATTGTGTATAAAGATATAATACAGGGAGAAAGAATTAGTTCGTAGAAATAAAGGTATAAAGCAATTTAAATCTCATAGTTTAAGGGAAGACGAAGAGTGTATACGCCTTGATAATTGTGATCGATCCTGAGCCATGCCACTCAGAGTCTCCATCTGTTAGTCACGATGATCACACGAACCTCAAATAAGTAGCCTGCACCTACCAACGTGGTACAGACCAGAGGTTAGTGACTTTATAGGATGATGCCACATTTTGGTTTTGCCGCCCCCAACTTTCTTTCAATCATCCCCAACATTAGTCAGCATCGCGCGTCGTGGTGATCGGTGTTCAGGCATACGTAACACATCCTAACCATCTCAGTCGATGAAGATCCACAACCTCATCAACTGATTTACCATTATTCACTAATACCTTGCGTCTAACCTCACTGTTACTTACCCGGTGATCCCAGCAGATGCGAGCAGTATTTCTAAGACATCTGTGATCGAATGCTAGTAAATTATGGTTATCTACTCTTAATGCCCACGTCTCACACCCATAAAGTAGAACAGAATGAACTGCTGCACAGTATACTCGTCCCTTAATCGATATACGAATATCTCACCCTCGCTATAGGTGGCGGAAGTTGGCAAAAACCAAACGATCTTTCTGAATCCGTGCTGAGATTTCGTCAGACACCAACCCATTAGGGCTGATCAGACTTCCAAGATAATTAAAGTTGTCAACGCGTTCAAATACTTCACTCCCCATCCTTAGTTCAGGTGTTAACGCATGCCAGTCCTGAAGCAACTTGCATTTGGAGGGAGAGAATCGCATCCCAAACATCCTGGCATTGTTGCTCAGTGCTTCCAAAGGACTGCATTTTATCAGTGTCTTCAACAAACAGGACTGTTATCTGTGTATTATAAGTCGATAAGTGGACCTCTTGGAAGGAGATGAATTCCTGAAAATCCAGTCAACGAAAACGTTATTTCCAACCTAAGTTTGTGATTTAGACGTAATCAGACCGTTAGCCTGAAGTATTTCGTCGGCAGTGTGTTAATGGTAATCATAATTTTTTTACACTCAGTTGCTACTGCTTATTTTTATTTTTGTTTGACCACCCTATTTCCAGATCCAAAGCTTTTGATTTGTTTACAAACTAATGAATCGGTTTCTCCCCACCTTAGAATTGTGTGACGAACAGTTCTTTGTTTAGCCAACGAAGTAGTTATCAGTCACCTCATATATTTGTTTAATTCATTAGACAGTTAGTTGTGACTTCACGCTTGGGATAGTCCATTTTAGAATCTAGTCGGAATACCTTTGTATCTCAGAGTACTTGCAATGTAAGAAGAAAGTTTTGTAGTGCCCCATCGACAGTCATCACTCATCTACTTTTCGTGTCCATTGGATTCACGTTCTTGTCTTACACGAACTCCTTACCCTGAAACATTTTAGTTTAAACTTTTTAAGGCGGATAAAACCAACAAACGACGTTCTTTTCCTATCCCAAACAAGTATCTTAGTCTGGATTCTTATTCACTGAGAAGTTTGTGGCTTTACTGGCTCAAGCACTGGGCATTCAGTTATCAGGTCTCAATTAAGAGACGTTTTAATGTAGCAATATTCTTAAGATCAAAAACGATTCATGAATACTAATATCTCCATGAAAGGTCTGTTCAAAATCTTTTGATTATAAGTCAGGCAATAAACCCAATTGTTCTATTTAGAGTCTGTCACCATACATTAATAATAATCGTCCCATACTGTTTAGTAATTGTGCAATTAATGATCAGTTCCCGGGATTTTATCCGGCAGTCATGTAGCAGTTTCTTTTAGTTAAATTTTCCACTTGTGAACTTAGTCGTATCTAGTACCATTTGGAGATCCGTAAGGTGTGGATTCTAAGGTATTCCTACCTCTTTATTCAAAAGTTAAGTGTCACGGTGAAGCCCTAATCGCATTAATTGAGCTGCAATGTGTCTTCAAATTATAAAGTATCAGGATTGGAGTTGAATGCAATCACCAAGGTTTTCCAGAAAATGTTTGACTTGCAATCATTGATTTCCTTCAAAATTATCAAGGCTAAGATCACCATCAGGTTATTATCAGGATATATTATATAGCATTTTACCCTAAAAGCTGTTCTTAGGTGCTCTTGAAGTTTACTTCACTTCTTGGGACGGACTCCTTTCGTTCAGTATCGTCTTGTAGGTCCGTAATTTTCCTCACTGATCAGTTTCTCAAATGCTCTTTTAGCTGAGTCATTTCCTTGTGTAGTAATTTATAAAGAGCTTAACCTCAGTTGTCAGAAAATCGGGACTTTATTTTCCAAACGAAGTTTGAGTGCATTAGTTGGTTCGTGGCTAATAAACCATATCATGCTATAAAGACATCCAAATATATCTGCACATTAGTTTACCCTTGGTTTGGAATCACAGTTTTCCATATCCCCCAGGTGGATCTTCCGTACCCACAGACCGTATTGAAGTGCGGGACATTCGCTTTTCGTTCGTAAACAACACCCTCGTCACGAGAAAACAGTAAGTATTTAATGGTGTAGTTTAGAAGGTAGTAAAGCATAACCAAATGAAGCAATCAAAGGAGGATAGTGTCTATAGTTGGCTCGTACACTATACTTATTATCTTGGAGCTTATGTGGAGCATTGGTTTGGAATTAGGGTGTCTCTCTGGTGGATATCGGTAATCACCAACCTGGTTTAGAGGTTGAATGTCCACTTTCACATCTCCACCACGTAAATCTAGTGAAGATTTCCCTAGAAAAAGCTGTAAACGCTCAATCGTATGAGGTATTTCACGGAGATATAGATATAGAGAGTTCATCGTTTGCGGAGACCCTCCGCCAAATGTTAGAACACCGCCATACTTATCAAAGGCCAACAATCGTAATGTTTCTTGACATCAGGGCTGCCTTCGATTCGTTGTATAGGATTGTTCTCTGGGATTGTCTATTGAAGAAGGGTGTATCTGAGAAGTTTATTAACATCCTAAACGCACTATATAAAATCACCTCAGGCAGAGTAAGGGAATACAACCACCTTTTTTCATTGTTCCATTCGAGCAGTGGGGTTAGGCAGGGTTGTCCAATCTCACCATTCCTCTTCAACTTTGCCATCAATGACATTCTGGAAACGGCTCTGATGGATGTAAGTAATGGTGGTGTGGATCTGTTGCCTGGAGAAAGACAACTCGACCTTGAGTATGCGGATGATATTGTCTTACTGTGTGATAATGCCCAAGGCATGCAATCCGCACTTAATTAGTTGGCAATCAGTGTCCGTAGGTACGTTATGAGCTTTGCACCTTCGAATTGCAAAGTACTTCTACAAGACTGGCAGGATTCTAATCCTGTACTCACTCTGGATGGTGAGCAGATAAAGTAGTTGAGAAGTTCGTGTATCTAGGTAGCTGCATAAGTGCTGGTGGGGTTGTGAGTGATGAGATCAATGCACGTATAGTGAAAGCCAGAGCGGCTAATGCCAATCTGGGCCATCTTTGGCGCCTTCGTGATGTTATTCTGGCTCTTAAAGGTCGGATCTACAACGCGTCGGTGGGAGCAGTTTTGCTCTATGCTTGTGAAACCTGGCCTCTTCGAGTCGAGGACGTTAGACGAGTCTCTGTGTTCGATCATCGTTGTCTCCGAAGGATTGCTGACATTCAGTGGCAACACCATGTTAGTAATGTAGAGGATCGGCATCGTGTGTTCGGACACAGAGATTATAATGCGATTGGTGTCACTATCTTGAAACACCGACTTCGGTGGCTTGGACATGTTCTACGAATGTCGTCCCAGAGAATTCCACGTCGTGTATTATTTGCCGACTCTGGGACTGGTTGGAAGAAGCGGAGAGGTGGTCAGTATATGACATGGTATCTTGGGATGAAAGAAAGCTGTAAAGGACTGGCTTGTGTTGGTCCTTCACGACTCCCTGGTTGGGGTCCGAGAGATGGTGCAACAGTGGCTAGAGACGTTATCAGATATGGCTCAGAATAGAAGCCAGTGGCGTTCGTGCTGTAACCTTCTTTTACTTTCTTCATAAAAAAGTGGTTGTGTCTTCCTTAACTGAAAGATTTCTTCTGATTTTACCTTTCCGTTCCCCCATCTTTACCATTATTATTACACCACGTTACATCAATCTCTTCGTTATTATTCTCTCCTTTTTTTCCTTCCCCTTAAATTCTCATTGTTTTGTGTGGCGCATATATATTTGGTGCATTCTTGTACCAATATTTATTTGTTCAAATAAATAAATAATAAATAATTTGACGGAGAGCAGATCCTTACCCTTGGTCGTACAACAGATGTACATTATATGCAAAGGGGAGATAAAAGTTTTTGTATTAACTTCAGTATTCTCAATCAGACATTGAAAATACAAAGAGAATAAGGAAACATTTCTCTTTAATTAGTTCTTCATTATGGCTGTACTGTGATACATTATACAATTGAAACAAAACAGAAATCAATTAACAGCATATCTTAATCTAGTCCTACTTACGAAAGTAATAGTAAGTTAGTAGTAGAACGAATATAACATCCAAACAATCGGTTGATGAATAGTAATGATCGCGTAAGTACGGCTAAAAGTAAATGTGTACAAAATTGGGTTTAGTAATTAGTTAGTGATTGCAAATAATCCCATTAGAAATAAAAGTTAGGAACTGGTCTGGAATTCAGGATTTGAAACCAAGCTAGACAAAGTATTTATTGTACTATCTGAACTTTGGGATAGTGTTTGTAAATGATCGATTGGAATCTTCAGTGCCTTTATGGTTTTTATTATGGAAACATGTTTACATTGTGGAGTGAGATAATATTGGATATTTATTTACATCGTCACTTGTCATTTTCACTTCTTAACATCCTATAAGTTTGTGTTTGTCCATCCATTTTAAGGGCTTAGGGACTGCGCTTGGCGAATTGCCTCCTTATTTCATGGCTCGAGGTGCCAAGCTTTCCGGGGAATACAGTGATGAATTATTGGATTTACAGGAATCCATCTCGTCGAATGAAAATTCTGCTAATCTTTCAGATCAAACAGTTACTTTTCAAAAGAAAGCTGAACGTTTTTTGCATCATCTAATCATGAAAGCTGGATTTATTGGAATTTTACTTTGTGCGTCTGTAAGTTATTAATTTACAATGTAATAGCTGCTTTCGAAATTAGATTACTCTTTATTACAAGTTTTTGGAATTAAACTAGCTAGCCACTTTGTCAGTATTACTTCATTACTTGACTAGCTTATTTATTTAAATGCGAATTCAGGAGAAATTAACATGTGGTTTGTGTAGTATATATTGTGGCATAACTGTTTTTTCACAAGTTAATAGTCTTGTTTTAGTAAGTATTTAGAATGTTGTGTACTAGGTATAATGTCCAGAAAATTTTGTCTCAGGTTGAAATCATACTGTTTGAATCCATGTAAATGGGGACTATTACTACTCGTAATAAGTTTGATTTAACGCCGAGTACAGGAAACGCTTGTTAGAATGTATCAACTGAATTTAGCTGTTGTTTGCTAGTCTCAATGGTATTGATCTTCTAAATATCTAAGGGGTTCGATTCAGTAAGAAATTTCTAAGATAGTTCATCCGTCTCATTTTCAGCAGTCACAAGGGATCTTTATTGCATGCACCAATTATGCAAGGTACATAATTCTATTTTACCTCACTGGTTTACAAATTAGGTCGACAGAGTGTAGCCAAAGCGGAATAGCATCATCTCCAAGTATGATGTTCAATTTTTTTCTCTCTTCAGTTACCCTTCATTCACAACTGTTTTATGACAAAGGCAAATGGTTGAATCTATTCTGTCTAACCTTATCATTTCAAAGAGAAACAGTTATATTCCATTGTTTCCATGTGACCTTTTCAGTTCGATAATGAATTAAGCGATTTATTTATTTCAACACAAATATTGGTACAAGGGGGGGGGCGCCAGATATATATGCTCCACTCAGCGATATTTGTTTAGAAAATTTTTTGAAAAATATATTCTTGAGATCTATGATGTGTGTGTAGAAAATTAGTTTGTATTTCAAATAAGTTGTCAACATATCTACAATCTTAGTCAAACTCTATTTGCTATTGACGATTTATAATTTTATACATATATTACAACTTACACAATGTGGTATCTGCCAAGTTGCCGGCGCAGATTCGAAATAAAACTAATAACACTCACATGTGTTATACGAACACTTTGAAGTTAACATAAACAATTTATTATCCTTAGCGATTGAATATATTCAATCTATCAACTCCCTTATAGTCTTTGAAAATATCTAAGTACCTTTCAGTATTTGAATAAATGGTGCTTTTATAGGCATACGTTTTATCAGTTGGGTCAATTTTAACTGAACATGCAGTTGACTTACTGTCCAGATTAGGTTGCTTAGTGTTTGTTCATTGAACTCTGCTATTATATTCTCTAAAATCCTGGATTGTCCAAATAGCAAGTAGTTTAAATCGAACCAATCGTTGGTAACCCAAATTATTCGCTGAGAAACTGTTTATCAGTGATCTTGTATGCTTAATCGAAAGTCATGTATTTTGGAATTCCTCTTGACCTCAAATATCCATGGCTAACATAATATAAAAATTAGTTGGAATGTTTTAAAGATAATTTCACAAATAATCGACATTACTCAATATAAGAGACTTGATTATGAAACGAGAACATTTTTAATGTAACCAGACTTTCATGTTTATTATTATTATTATTATTATTATCCGTTAAAAAATATTTCTTGTTTATGAATTCGTGTATCACCGCTCGTCTGCATAAAGCGAAAGTTAGGGGATTTTCCTTCTCGCTTTTATTTTGTTCTTAAAATAGTAAGTAAACTCACGGAAACTGAGAATATATTTTTTGAAATCTGTTTTATTTACTTGCGATATTTATGTGACATACATACGGGATCAGCTAAATACGTGATGATCGTACACTTCTTTATACGTTCTATAGCAAATAACTGTTTTCAATAAATTTGCCATAATAATGCAATAATTATAGATTTAAAACTGTAGTGTCTAATGATGAAGTTACTGGAAACAGTTGTTCACTCTAACATTCTAAGGTCTTTGAATATTCTGTGGAGATGTTTCAAAAATGTTATCTTTTCACGTAACATGTAACTATGTTAAGCGAATTCTATATTTTTACATAGATTCCCAACCCATTGTTCGATTTGGCTGGAGTAACATGTGGACACTTTTTGGTGCCATTTTGGTCTTTCTTTGGCGCAACTTTTATTGGCAAAGCCTTGATCAAGGTTCATTTACAACAGCTAACTGTGATCGCTTTAAGTTCTGAGCACCATGTAGAAACATTAGTTGAGTTAATTGGGTAGGTAGCACGTTTTATCCCTTTGAATATTATATGATTAATTGCATGTAACTAAAATAATTGTAAATGTTATAACCTGAGATTGAGAACCATTTTTACACCTAAAATCTTGTTTCAAAACTTCAAATGTACCGAACACTTAGTTTTTTGTCTACATGAAGTAAAATTTTATATATTTTCTCTACTTTGAACTGTTTTCTGTTATTCTCCCATGAGGCTTCCATAAAGACTCTTTGATGACTGAATTCAGGAGGAGGTATCTCCAATATATTGCTTTTCCATTTAATTTTCCCTTTTTATTTACAGTTTAAAATGATATGTTCCCGATTACCGAAACTCAACTAAATATTTTATATAAATGTAAATCGCTTCATATTTCTAAAATCTTAATATTTTAATAGTTTAGCAGTTTAAAAATCCCCGTAGAATATCCAAAAATAAAGAATATTTGAGCGAACAGTTTTTTTCGACAATTTCACCATCAGGCTCTACATTTCTAAGTCTATAATTATATTAATTTACAAAGGCCAAAATAAAGCATGCATTAATGGATTTGACGATGTTGTATGTTAGAAACGGTTAATGTTCGCATCTGTTACGACATAAATACTTCGAAACTGCGTTATTTGTAGATTAGAAAGGTAATTTTTCTTCTGAACAACATCAGCACACACTTTAAGTATAAGTGAAGTATTCAAACTCCGCTATATAATTTGTCCACCATGTATTTGAAACAAACATTTGACCTTTTATTGTGGATGTAACTTTATTTCTCAAAAATGTGAATATACGTAATTGTTTTCTCTTTGTCATGTGTTCCAAAATACGAGATTATCATGGGCTCAATGTTGGGAGATTGACAATGGGGAAAATTTCTGAAATTTTGTCACATGTGTAACAAGTCAACATAATAGGTTTTAGTTTATATGTCACACTGGAATACACATTCTGAGTATGCCTTCATTTGCTTACCGTAGTTGATATTACTTGAATGATGAAGATGTGGTTTCGACTACCTGCCACTTGTTTCCACGAAGGACAACCATTCCCTGTTTAACAGTACCTTATATATCGCCTAATTGATGGATTACTTACGCCTGTTACCCCTCGTGGAGCAGCATAGATCACCCACCAGCATTATCCATCGAACTCTGTCCCGGGCCTCCTTTGTCCTTGACCGGTTTCTCTGGTTTGCCATATTTCCCTGCCAGTTTATTCGTTGTATCATAAATCTGTTTCAAAGTTCCTTCTCTTGTAGCTTTTTCCGCCTTCGTTGCTAGTTCTTCCACGTATTTCTGCTTGTCGGCTCTAATGCTCTTCTTCACTTGCTTGTTTGCTTCTATGTACTCAGCTTGTGCTTGGACTTTCTCTGCTCATGTTCGGCTATTGTTAATTGCTGTCTTCTTGTTCTTCCATTCTTTGATCCTGTCCAGTGTTTCTATAGAGATCCATTCCTTATGATGGTGCTTCTTTAGGCCCAGAACCTCTTGACACGTTGAAGTTGATGCTTCTTTGATACCTTTCCAGTTGTCATCCATAGTAGTTTCTTCTTTCAGTAGATGTTGTAAGGCTTGGGACCTGTTGTTGAGAGTTATCTTGAATTCATTGAATTTGTCAGTATCTCGAAGGAAGGCTGTATTGAACCTTTGTAATGCTGTTTCAACAGTTGTCCAAATTGATAGATTAGTCATGACAAATCTATGTTTTCATTTCTTGAAATATTGTTTTGGCTAATCTTGAGATCGTGCCTAAACATTCAATTATTAGTCCTACTCCAGATATGCTGATGAAGCATTATCGTTGATATCAATGAGAAACATACGTTCCAGTTGTGTATCACTGTTCATCGAAGCAAATAAAAACAGTTTATCACGAAACGAGGTCCCACTTTTTTGATGTAGTGATAAAATGACGATCAGATGGCAAAATTCAGTGTTTAATTTATTTTAGGGTACGTGTAATGGATTACGCATGGATTTTGATAGCCTTGATTTGGTCGAATACAAAATATCAGTGGTTTAATGTAGTTAGCATGTAAAAATATTGGAGGGATGATCGAAAAAATACAATAGCCAAACCTGTATTGTAGCTAAATGTATCGTCTTCTTTAGCATAATCATACGTTATCTAGTACCCCTCACAGTTTACATCAAATTGTATGTATCAATTTACTCGTATAACCCCAAGAAATTACATTAGCTAAACAGAAATAACATTATCTTAAAGTCTTCGGATATGTTCCGAAAAGACTGTTCTTGAGATAAATAAAGATTTTCAGCAGTACATTTTCCAAATATCTGGTTGACTAATGACATTAGGAAATCATTTTGAAAACTTTCAAAACGATTAAGAAACAACTAGACTGTTTTTAGGAACGTTACTGAAACTACATTTGTAAAGTTTAATGTGGTTTGTTTTAATAAGCATCTTCCTTTTATGATATAAGCAAAGTATCTCAACTAAAATGACGGTTTAATGTTATTTGGAAAGTCTGCAGATTAGTTATTATGAACAATATTTACGTTTAGGAAAAGTTATATTGTTCTGCAAGACATTTTGAATGAATATGTTTATTTTTCTCGTAAGAAACACAGCTCATACATATAAAGTTTACGAAAGTTTATTCGGGTTAGACTATAATGATTATGTTATAAACCTGCATTCTATTGACTACAACACCCGATGTTCATCTTCCAGTCCTGTTCTACCGACTTTTATTTAGCTGCTATGTTAGTATTTTTAAAATTCATGCAAAAAGCTCATCACGGATTCTTGTTGCCCACTGAATAGTTAATATAATGTTACAAATATTTTATTACAATAGGAGTAAGCAATAGAAACCTTAAAAAGTATGTAAAGAATCGCGCATTGATTATCATGGCGATTTCTTGACATTTTTAATGTTCCTCTAATTTTCCATTACACTTAAGTATGAGTTTATTTACGGTCTAGTTCTTAAAATAGTCAAGAAATCTCCGGACCCACTCATTTTACTAATGCATTTAAGTGAACCCAAGAGAAGCTCGTTAGTAAAAAGCGGGTGGTGTTGGAGAAGTGCAATCTATATTACCAACAGGGTTTGTATAAGTATCAGGTTTTGGTTCCTACTTTATTGCTTATCATATGCAAATAGATAAAATTTGTCTTAGAACTTTATAAAAGATAGAGGAAAAACAGAAGTCAATATTTTAAACAAAAGCATTTTTTTTAGCAAATTATGTCCAGTGGTTGTTTAATTCAGGTAGCTTTCATTATTGAAGGCAAATACTCTTGAAATCCGATATACCAGTACGTAAGGTTTTTGTATAAATTTATCTTTTGACTAATTGTATTATTGTATTATGATAGTAACTTGTGGAATGTATTTTTATCTATGACGTTACTAGAATTATCTGTTGTTATTTATTATACTAATCAAGTTTAATGAGATTGTTTTGTTAGACCTAATACAAATAAGTTTTCAGACGAGTTAAACAATTGAGGCAACTGTACTGCAATCACACAAAATAGCAAGAGAACACTATCATTTTTCAAAATTATTAAATGAAGAATGAAGAACGCAAATGGGAGGTATACTTATGCCAGAGACAACAAAGTGATTTTCGTAATTTATAAAGGTCAATTTGATCTTAGTGCAATAAAAACAGGTTGTTTGTGTGCACATGTGTTTTAGGTTAGAATGGTTGTTTCGAAAGTCTTAGACGATTTGAGTCTGCGCCTCTTAGTAGAACTTCGTGATTCATTTATATAACCCACTAATTCTAAATTTACTCTAATTATCAATATAAGTAAATACAAGAGATTTTATATCTCGCTTAGTAATAAGTTATTGACTGATGCATATTTATCTTCTAGCTCTAACTATGTTTTAAATCATTATAAGAAAATGCTTGATCACTTTCGAACAGTGCAATCTGAAACAGGTTCCTATGTATTAAATTAAATAAAGCAACGTGCAAGCCGTTTTGAGTGAAAGCTATTTTTGCGCATTTTAGTTAACTGGTAGATTTTCCTGGATTCATAAAACAGTTGTTTATCTGTTTTCGCGTATATACCAAATTAAAAATTGTCTTTGTCCGACTGTTGTTTCATACCAACATGTGTTTTTCAAAAAATAATCTTGTTTAACTTATTTCGTCTTTTTTTTCTCATTTTTAAACAATTTCAGTCGTATTCCAGTGTATGGTAAACAGTTACAATCTCCGTTTCTTGAATATTTACACCAACAAAAAGCTAGTCTACACAATAAAGAATTTAATGGAGTAAGTAATTTGAACTACCATTTATTCCATTTAGTACTTTGTTACTAGAATTAATTTTATTATTTAAAGTGATTTGTTTATAAAATTACAATATTTGTAGTATCCTAATGTGTAGGGAAATTGAAATTTTTAACTTTCTGACGTTTCATGACTTAGTGTAAACCATTTCGTCAGAGAAATTATCACACACTAAGTGTCTTAAATTTACAATGTTTATGCACAATAAATCCTTAACTCTCACTCTAAATATTTAACTTATTTGTTTGTTAATATGTACACCACCTTATGTTCATGGATTAGATTGTTTATGTGTTGTTGAGTATAAAAAAATTAATATGTCTTTAGCTCATTGTTGTTGATATGGCGGGATTAAAAAGCGAAAAATATATGCATTATAATTTTTGTTCAACATTACTTCCGTTTTTAATTCATTGTGATAGTTACTCAGTGTAGTATTTGTTTTTGTTTGCCGGTGTATTATTTTATTTGGTATAGCATTTGATTTATCCAAGATACGATTTTCTTGTATTAAATTAACATGAACTACGCTCAGCATGACATGTAGCATGCGATTTTTTATAACTCACGATTTTTTTCATATATGTGACTTCATCTTAATTAGTAACAAAAACGGGTAATTAATCTTCACTTGTTCCAGTCTTGGCGTTATTACTTCGCATCGTGACAATTGCAGTGGTTCTTCGTTTTACAAATATAAGTAATTGGTAATTCCGACATAACAATTAGCGAAGATCAGACGTAACAGTTGGCGACGCAGTCATAACAGTTTTAGTTGTAAAATAACAGGGCTTATCCTGAGTAGTTTTCATGAGATATAAATATTTATTTTGAATCATCGAATGCTCAGCAAATCAGTTAATTATTGCGTGTTCGAGGGGGGTGCGTGTTGATTTTTAAAGTCGAGTGCAATTACGTAGCCGCCCTACTAATAAATCTTAGAGTAAAACAATTCCTTACAAATATTGTATTTCTATTCAATCACCGTAGAGTAGTAATTGGATGCAATTCACATACAACTGTGATCATGTATTCATGGACGTAGTCTATGGAAGCAAACTTTGTCGTAAATCATTGTGAAAAACTCAAATATTTTACACTTTGTGTGCTTCAATAAATTTGTTTTTATAAATGATTTCTAACATTTTCCTTTGAAGTAATTTAAAGTATATCATTGTTCTATCACTTTCTTTTCCAATGAATTTTAGCAACAAAGTTGGCTTCAGTTTGTGTTATTTGTCCTCATAACTGGACTTATACTTTCATTTCTCGTATCCATTATTCATGCGCTTGCGAGGAGTTATCATCGTAGATTATGCGAGTGGCGGCGGCTTGCAGAAGGAGAAGTACATAGTAAAGATGAATAATTTTCAATATTAAAATTGTGTTAGTTCCGACTTCTAAAGTTATTTCATTCCATATTATCTATCAGTACATAGTTTTTCAGAGGTTATGTTTTACGTTGCCTTTTAAAATGTGATCTTTTTACTCACCCGATGTTGTTTCCAAACGTGTTGCACAACAGTGGAAGTGTTTCAAACTTATTGACACGATATTTTATTTCGAATCGTTGGTAAACTTCATTTTCAAAATTTTTACAACCATGCAATTGTCATTTCTCTGGCATTTTTAAAATCCAAATTGTGTTCATTCTAGTTTGTTTCGAAACCAAGTGTTTCTGTACTAAAATTTCTTAGCTATTATATTTTGTACCGAAATCAATTTGGTCTACTTTTGACTGCAGTTAGTATCTAACATTGACTATTCAGTGATACATGTACAAAGTTCCCTATTTATTTCTTTTATTGAAAAGACTTAGTCAGCAACAACGTAGAACTTCGTACGTACGTACATCAATTCGAGTTGCCATGCCACATTAGCACAGAGATACAATTGTTGACTCATATCCCGTAGTGGCAGAGATAGTAAGAGTATAAACAGTAATCGGAAACATTAGGGTTTTAAAATGTTATTCAAGGGGTATAATCCACTGAAATGAATTTGGGGAGAGAAAAGAAAGACATGAAGAATTTAGGTTAGAACATAAAGATTGGGTGCACCTGCGCCATGGCAAACGATTTTGAGCCATGTCATTCAAGGTCTCTAACCAACGATTGCTATAGTCTACACCTGCCAACATAACTCAGTCCACTTGTCAGTGACTTCATGAATTTGTGTTATGTTTTGGTCTGGTCGCCCCTAGCTTCCTCTTCCAACCTACTCCTACACCATAAAACATCGCTCGTCGGGGCAGTTGGTGGTGGGGCAGACGTAACACATCACAGCCACCTCAAATGACGAAGTTTTGCTACTTCATCAATTGATTTGCCATCCTTGCCTAGTACCCGTTTCCAAACAACTGCATCACTTAGTCGGTGGTCCCAGGATATACGAACAATGTTTCGAAGACACCTATAATCGAATACTAGTAACCTACGAATATCCTCTAATCTTACCGACTAATTTTCACTGCCATAAAGTAGGATGGGGCGGACTGCTGCTCAGTAAACCCGACCTCTGGTTGGTAGACGGACATCTCACCTACTCCATAAATGGTGCGAGTTGCGACTACTTATGTGTTTATACTCATCTTGTTTCAAGAAAACGATGAGTGTAATGTCTATTGGAATGTATTTTCAAATATTTCAACATGACAATCCTTAAATTTGTCGAAGATGTGGGTTAGTTTTAAGATATCTCGGTAAAATCATAACTACTTAATATTTATATGACTGGGCGAAAACTGTATGGAGGCCCGTTATTTAATCGTCATTTAGATCGAACGATGTTGTCCAAAGGGCTCTCCACTTTAGTGGCCCGAGATCTGACTCCAAGGTGATTGTAATGATGATTGTTGTTGAAATATATGTGTCGCCTATCCTCGTATATAATCATTGACTTAAATCGCGTTAGTCAATAACGGAATTAAATAAGTCAAATAACGAGAATGAACTTGTGAATACATATATTTTGTATATAAAGCGAATGGAATAGAGAGAGGAGAAACGACGCAGAGTGGTGATGGCTGGTAAGCCAACTCCCCTTTAACCAAGCGTTAATCAATATTTATAGTTACACAAAAGTAAGTTACAGACATGTGATGATTAATGGGATAAAAAATGTACACACACCTATACGCTCATATAAAAACAGTCAAGATCGATAAGCGAATTAACAAGGTCAGAATGTGACTCAAGTAGAATGAATACAATTGGCTGTCCGAAAGCTAGAATGAGGTATATGGGCTTAACATAATGGCCGACACTAAATGCTGTCATAGGTTGATAGATCATTTTTAACCTAGGTTAGTATCTGGTGATTAAGATACATCGAGTAGTCATTTATCTTAGTATTGTGTACAGTTTAACAATATTGTCGCAAAACACAGTTTTAACTAGTGCATTTGATGTAAAAGCGAACGGGTACACGGCTCCTTGAGGTAGGTTCGAGCCCCGTGTCCGGGATCGTAGGTGCGCGCTACTGAGGAGTCCCATGCTTTAAAGAAACAGCCGTCCGGCGTATCTAAGTCTTGAGTGGTGGTCTGGTTTGAGTGGGTTCGTAACTTGGATGAAGTGCAACGAGATACGTGAACTCATGTTGAAAACTATTGTTACTTTGCGCGGTCGAATTCCAGAGATAACGTTACTGGACTGGTAATAATATCACATAACTGTGAACGAGCAAGTGGGACTACGCCTTTTGATGATGGTCACTTACGCGGTTTGAGATTGTTAATTTTCTCATTTATGCTCAGCAAGATATCTATCTGATGGTGGGCATCATGTGTCTCCAAATAGATTTATCTTGATGAAATCAGTTTAGACATAGGTCATAATTGCAGTATTTAACTACACATGTCTCGTTTTGCTTTGAATATTTAAAACTTGATCTCAATCATTTAAACGTAGGAAAGATTTACCTACTTATTTTTGAAATTGCAGTAAAGAATGTTGATAGTGGCTGATCCAGTCCTCTACAATCCAGGGATTCGGATGTCTTGGTCAGAAAAGTGTGCTTCAGTTTCATATTTATGAAAAATTTGTGTTGGGTTCAACTTCCTAACGGCATATGATTCTGCTAACAGTTTATAGTAGGAGTTTATACAAATACATTTGTTGTGTCCATAGAAGATGAGTTATGTGCTTTTTTTCAGAGAGGATCCTGGAAATCAGTAGAACTTTCTTTCTGGATGTAAGTCACGTAATTCAAAATAGTCTGAACTAAACCTAATACGTATATTTTAGAGAATCTTATGAGTAATAGAATGTTTGTTCACAGTATTAACTAGTTACTTAAGCATCAGTCCATTGAAATCTGATCAGGAAAAAATAAGCATATTCAAGTAAAATCAGTTAGTGTTATTGCTCGGTCTGAGTCACTGTCTGTAGATTTGTAGTGGCACCGGGCCCTAACCACACAGTCCACAAAGCTGAACGCGAGACAACTGGGAAAACAGATATTCAATATTTAACTCGGAGAAAAACCCGACGATGAAGAAGGCGGGAAGAATTATTTCAATTAATTAGAATTGATCAAATGGTATTTCTCGGCCTTGCGGGCGTGGTCCCTGTCGAATGGTACCTTATATCTTTTATTCATATCAAATATATTGTTCTATCTCTAGCCTAAGCTTGTTCTCTATCATGTATTAGTGATTGTTACGATGCAGTGAGTTGGTGTAGACGATGATGTGATTTACACGTAAGATCTTATAGATTAGGCAGTTACATCATGACACATCTACGATTTTAGGATTAGGTCTATTATTAGGGCAGTACTAATATCATAGTAGACCATAACTCTACAGACTCATCTTTCAAGAGACTGCGTATGGCCACAATTATTTATTGTGTCCATGAGTCGACTAATATTGTGTATCTTGGATTGATCTGTGAGTTTCTGCTGTTTTTTTTATTAAGATCAGTACTTCAAGTTGTAAAGATTGAAAACAATTTACATGTGCATTGGATTTCACTCCAGTTTGAAGAGACGGTTGAATTTACATAACCGTGAATAAGCCTTCCTCTACTCACTTACGCCTGTTACTCCTAATGGAGCATAGGCCGCCGACCAGCATTCTCCAACCCACTCTGTCCTGGGCTTTATTTTCTAGATCCATCCAATTGTTGTTCATTTTACTCATGTCTGTCTCCATTTCCCTGCGTAATGTGTTCTTTGATGTTCCTCTTCTCCTTTGGCCTCAAGAATTCCACGTGAGAGCTTTCTTTGTGACTCGGTTGAGTGCTTTCCTCAATGAGTGTCCTATCCACTTCCATCGCTTCTTCTTGATTTCTTCCTCAACTGGGATCTAGTTTGTTATCTCCCACAGTAGGTTGTTGTTGATAGTGCCTGGCAAATGGATCCGAAGTATTTTGCTTAGGCAACTGATAATAAACATGTAGCGTGGCGTCGAGTCGCGGTTGACTATGGACACCGCTACCAATGAAACGAGTGCCAGGATATCCATAAAATCCCTCGGAAGCCAAATTTCAGAAGGCAGTTAATGGACCAAGTCGAGATATATTTGCTGGCGGTCTCGTGGTATCGAAAGAATACCGAGATCGTGCCAGGATACAAGCTTGGTTACAGAGCGTAACCGAATTCGCAATCGAAGTGTAAGAATAATGGGTGCCTTTTAGCACAGTTAAACAAAAGTACATTAAAACATTCACTGGTAAAATTGGTTATAATAATAATTGCCTTCATTAAACCAATCGTGTTCTCGTGATAAAAGTGAGTCACTACAAACACTTGTATTTTCTGGATGATGGCTTTCATATTTCTCCAAGTTTCCGCCCCATACGGTAGAACTGTCTCGACATTTGTTTCGAAAATCCTGACCTTGATGTACGTTAACAATTGTTTTGAGTTCCAGATGTTCCTCAGTTGTAAATATGCTGCTCTTGCTTTGCCGATCCGCGCCTTCACATCTGCATCAGATCCACCCTGTTCATCAATGATGCTGCCCAGATATGTAAGGGTTTTTACATCTTCCAAATCTTCTTCGTCAATTGTGGTTGGATTGGTGTATGCTGTGTTGTATCGGAGAGTCTTGCTTTTCGCTTTGTGTTTGTTGAGACCTACTGCTGCTACACTGGTCGTCTTCTCCTGCATTTGTTGTTGCGTTTGGGATAGAAGGGCCAGATCATCTGTGAAGTATAGATCATTCAACTTCATCCTAGATGTCCAATGTATCCCGTGCTTCCCTTCAGATGTTGACGTCTTCATGATCCAGTCGATCACCAGGAGAAAGAGAAAGGGTGAGAGTAAGCAACCTTGCCTAACACCGGTCTTCACTTCGAATGACTTTGTCAACTGTCCTCCATGCACGATTTTGCAGTGTAATCCATCATATGAGTTCTGTATGATATTGACTATCTTCTGAAGCACGCCGTAGTGTCGAAGAAGTTTCCATAGTGTTGTTCTGTCCACGCTGTCAAATGCCTTTTCGTAGTCAGTGAAGTTGATGTAGAGTGATGAATTCCATTAAATTGATTGTTCCACAATGATCCGTAGAGTTGCGATTTGGTCTGTACACGATCTATCCTTACGGAATCCTGCCTGTTGGTCACGAAGTTGGGCGTCTACGCAGTCCTTCATCCTGTTTAACAATACCCTGTTGAAGACTTGTCTTGGTATTGAGAGAAGAGTGATGCCCCTGTAGTTCTCCCACTTAATGAGATGTCCTTCTTTCCAGTCTTTTGGTACTTGTTCCTCATACCAAATGTTGCTGAAGAGAATATGTAGTATCCGTGCAGTTACTGCTACATCTGCTTTCAGCGTCTCTGCTGGAATGCTGTCTGGTCCTGCTGCTTCACCACTCTTGATTTGTCTGATGGCCACGCTGTATTCTTCAATTGTTGGTGGGCCAACATTGGTTGGGAGGTCCGTGGGTGCTGCTTCGATATTGGGTGGATTCAGTGGGGCTGGTCGATTCAAGAGTTCTTTGAAGTGTTCTACCCACCTGTTTTGTTGTTCTTTGATGTTGGTGATTACTTTACTCGCCTCGCTTTACACCGGTGGTTCTGGTTTACGGTGATTTCCAGAGAGTTTTTTTGTGTCACAGAGTTGCCTATTGTTTCCTTCTTTTGCAGCCTTTTCCGCCGTCATTGCTAAATCTCCCACATATTTACTTTTGTCAGTTCTGATGCTCCTCTTCATTTGCTCGTTTACTTCTGTGTATTCAGCTTGTGCCTTGGCTTTTTCTGCTCTTGCTCGACTGGTATTGATTGCTGCTTTCTTGTTCTTTCTTTCCTGAATCTTATCCAGTGTATCAACAGTGATCCATTCCTTGTGATAGTGATTCTTGTGGCCCAGAAACTCATGGCATGTTGAAGAGATTGCCTCTTTTATCCCTTCCCAGTTGCTCTGTAACGTAGTTCCTTTTCCACTGAGTAGATCATGAGGGGCCTGGAACTTGTTGCTGAGGCCTATCTTGAATTTGTTGAGTTTGTCAGTATCCCGAAGAAAAGCCGTAATAAAGTTTTGTGTTGTTGTCCGCCACGTTGTCCAGTGCTTCTTGAGTTTCAATTTCATCTTGGCGACCAGTAAGTGATGATCTGATGCTATATCAGCTCCTCTCTTGGTTCTCACATCCTCCATCGTCCTCCTGAACTTCTTATTGATGTAGATATGGTCGATTTGGTTTTGTGTAGTGTGATCCGGTGAAGTCCATGTGGCTATGTGAGTGCGTTTATGTGGGAATATAGTGCCGCTAATGATCAGTTTATTGAAGGCACATAGGTTTGCAAATCCCTCTTGTTCCTTTCTCCCAGTCCGTGTCGTCCCATGATGTCTCCATATCCAGTGTTGTCCATTCCAACCTTGGCATTGAAATCTCCCATTAGAATGGTCAGGTCCTTTGTTGGGCACTTCTCGACGATTGACTGCAGCCTATCGTAGAATTTATCATTGGCGTCTTCACTGTAATCGTTAGTAGGCGCATGGCATTGGATGACGTTCACTGAAACGCACTCTGTCTTTTCTTTGAAGGAGGGTTTGTTGATCCATGAGATCCTCATCCTATAAGTGCATTCTGTGCTTGTTTGGACAGCATCATGCAACTGATTGTGTATGTGGGGTATTTTTCCATGGCCAGAGTATGACAGAAGCTCCCCTGAAGCTACTCGTTGTTGTTCAATTTGCGTCCAATGTGTTTCACCGATCCCAAGCAACTCCAGGTTGTATCTCCTCATTTCTGCAGCAATTTGGAAGACTCTTCCAGTCTATTACGATGTACGAGTATTCCATGTACCTAAATAAATGGCTGTTCTGGTTGTTAGAAGTGCATCAGGCTCGTGGCTTTCGAAGGAACTCGGCTCTCATCATGAGGCATCATAACTCTTGTAAATGAAGACCTTCTGACTCCCAGGGCAGAGTTTGAGTGGTTTGAATAATTTTTTCTGGTTAGCGTTTTTTTGACGAGTTAGTTTTCTACGAGATGGGGTCGCTAACTTTATCTCGAACCCTGCTCAGTTATTCGGGCTTCCGACTGGCTGAAGCCACAGAGGGGCTCCAGGCGGTGTCTGAATAAACCTTACTTGTTGAATATTGTTTCGTATATATTGTGAGGTTTCACATTAACACCCTTCGAATCGACAGCGCTTCTTATATCCATTCAAAATTAAAAGTAGCTGCGTCATAAAGTTAATTAACATCCCGTGGTAGAACACAATGGACTCCCCTCAGATGTGTTCAGATATTTCACTAGATTAAATTTTAGTCGACCATTTTGGGAAGCTGACACGTATTATAAGCAACTGTAGTTAGTGAAAAATGGGCCTGCTACGAATCTCCGATGTCAGGACGAAGGTTCACTTCGTTGTCAGACATCTGAAAGGTAATGTCCATCATTTTGTAAAAACAAAACATATTTGAGATGGGATTTTATCCAAATGTACATTTTATCCACTATGAACGAATTTATGCTCCACCGCATTTTTCAAAATGTGTCTTGAACTTAGAAAATGAACGCCATGATAACCATATATCTGAAACATTGTTACACGTCACATCATGACTATAAGATAGTCTTTTTTGTTAGAAGCCCGCCCCCTAGTTCCTGAAGATGAAGTTAAGTAGAACGGATGTCGTCACGTGTTGGATTCAGGAAATGACTGTCACTCGATCAGCCAAATAGTTTTATTACTGTATTCGGTCTTTATAGGGATTGGGATTCGTAAAATGCAGGCAATGATGAATAATTTGATGTTAATCAACCGTACAGCGTCTCCTCAACGCACACCATCAGTCAGTATATACCGTGAAACTTGCATTCGCATTTTGATATCGGTCTTTTAACGGGTTAAACAACCTCAGTGTATGAAGAATATATTGTCAGAACAGCTGTTTACTCCGCTTTACCTTTCCAAATCTAGATGCATACCACTTAGACTGACAGGTTCAGTAAACCTCGGAGATACTCATCAGTTACGTATTTCATGGTACTGACTTTTTAAACATACACTGATTATATTTCGACTGGAATTTCAGACGAAGGAAAGCAGCTTAGATGTCTTAACCTAGCATTCACAAGACTACGGCAACACGACATTACTAGTAACATACAGATTTACGAAAACCAGGACCCTTGATTAGATCTGTGACCAATAATTTATATTTTAGTTGAACTTTCTCAAGATTTATGATTGACATTTGCGATCAAACAGTCATAACTGATTGTAACGTTTATGGAAGCTCTATCGTGGTCCATCCACAATAATGGTTTATCATTTACGTTAAAGACAGTTGTATACTAACGTCTTGTCCCATATTGCAATTTAGCGTTAAATAAATCCACAAAATAAATAGTTCTGTAAGTCTTCGACATTGGATGCTGACCACATTAGTTTTAATGAACTCACCTAGCCAAAGGCACTAGGCCATGGATACGCTCCAGATCACGAGTGGGGACGCTTTGCTCAAAATCCCCCTCAATCGCTAGCCAATCTAGATCAGTCAAACTTCGATATATTGATGGCCTATCTAATGTATCTTCTAACCTCCGCGCTTCTATCGTTTGATTTTACTTGGTGGGTATGATTTATAGTAGAATGTGTTACTGGTTAAAGCGTTGTCAAACTCCGAACACCTGTGGCATCGCCCATCCCAAACATAAGGCAAGGTGACTAGAGAATATACGGTTGCACCCTGTCCAGCAACACCATTTTTCAAAACTTTTTATACGAAGATCTTAAGGGCAATTGAATCAAATGTCAGAAATGAAGGAACGTGAATTTATATTTCAACAATTGTTGATGCACTAAATTTTACGGGATTTCAGTTGACTGCTTATTATAAGAGATGTGCAGTATGACGCACATAAATGTGGTCTCGTGCGCACGCAAAATCGAGTGGTTATCATCAGGGATGGCCCGAAGTGTCTGCGTTTGGTCAAAAAGTATTGCATGTGCTAGGGGATTAAGCAAGAAACTAGTATTAGATAGTTTAATTCGCAGCATGTGTAGAGTCATAACATGACAGACTTTAAGGATTTATTCACGCATAAATTATGTTAGGTTTCATTAGGCGGCCCAATTGGTAAATACTGACAATTGTTCGGAATACTTCAGGAATCCGAATGCCTGATATTCTGTAAGGTACTTGTGACGGTAGATTGTTTTTAATAATACACTAACAGATTGATTCATTATGGTGATGGTTTCTACCGTAAATCGATATCAGCCGTCAAGCAAGAATAAATTTTAAAAATGAGTTTGGAAAAGTATTAAATATAAGGATATTCATGTATCGTATCTGTTTCCTGATTGTATGTGCGCGGATTTGTGGTTTGTTGTAGGAATAAAGTCGAACATAGGAGACCTTTGGGGTTATGCCAATTAGGTTTTAAAACTTGGATAAAAAATAGGCGAGTCGATGTGCATTTAGGCGAAAAGTAGACAGTTAGGCGTATATATAGGCAAAAAGCAGACAATTCAGTGAAAAAGCGACAAAAAGGGGGAAATCCGCATTATTCCCCCCGGAGAGGCGAAAAAGGTGACATTTTGGAGCGTTTTCCTCTTTATTTTCCAACGCATTTCCCCCTTCATTTCCCCTTTTTAGCCTTTATTTCCCCTTCATTTGTTGCTTGGGCGGATGTGGAGATCGAAGTGATTTGTGGTTCAGCTATTACTGTAGTTGGATTAATTAAACAACTGATTTGAATGGTTTTCGAAATTTTCAGAATTTGAGCATGGTTCAAAATGAATTAGGTTGCGTTCTGCAACTTAGGATTGAAGTTGCTCATTCGTTTGCCTTACGCTCCAATAGCACGCTCGTTGTTTGACCTTCAAGGGCGTAACTACTTGCATTTTGTACTGTATCTAAATCCGACCTTAGGCGCGGTAGTCGAAATGATCATCTTAGTGCCATAATCCGGTTAGTTCATCCAGTTGTTACTGAAAATATGTATTATTAACATACTTTACGAATTTGTAACCGGAACACTTAAATTCCTTCGTTTTTTCAAAGCAAAATGTATTATTCAATATAGTGTCATAAAAATCCTGAAACCCGAACTAACAATAAAAGGGGGAAATGCGAACAGAGGGAAAATAAAGGAGAAAATGAGTTGGGAAATTTATGAGAAATAATAGGGAAACGCGATAAAATGTCTGCCTTTTCGCATATCTGGGGAAATAATGCGGATTTTCTTCTTTATGTCACTCTGTGTTTTAAATGTCGCTGAATTGTCTACTTTTAGCCTAAATGCACGCAAAATCGTCTACTTAACTTTCAATTCTTCAGTGTTTCCGTATTTATTTGAGACATGTTAAACAGTACATGTATTTACACAAAACTGGTGTGTTGTACACGTTACCCTGGTTCGGGGTTTATCCTTTAGTTATTAATTTGTATAAGTCATCTAATTTACTAGTTTAACACTGTCTTAAAACCTTTCTAAAATGATGTTCATCAACTACTGGATTTTAATGATAATAGGTCCATCAACCTAATTAGGCTGAAAAATATACCACCCAATGTTTTAATAAGATTCGTGTCCTTTACTTGGTAACAATCATATTCCGTGATTGTAGTTCTCTCTAAACGATGTTTGCTAAATGCGAAACAACTCAACCTAAGTATTTATATTCTTTTGTAGTTTAAGCATATATTACTTTCCCAGTTTTCCCTCTTGTATCGGTTGAGTAACAGTCTGGGCGACATATATATATGTAAGCGTATACGCTTAGTCTATTTCCCTACTTGCAGTATGAGAGTAAATTTAGAAACAATCTCGCATTATTTTCCTGGAAAAAACTTTTCAGTCAGTGCATTGAAGATTTGAAAAGCCAAACGTTTGCTGCAAATATTGATCTGAAATGTTCTAGGACAAAATTTCACTCATTTTACTATTAAGGATCATAGAACTTTTTGTTCGCATTCTAAGATACAGGTTGTTACACCATACATATTTGCCATAAGTCACGATTATTAAGGTCCCAGCATTATTCATGATAAGAATAGTGTTAATTCTACACTGTCATTTGGCGACTTTATATTTCATAACCTTAAAGTTCTGCAATATAATCTATAAATAATTGTAAAACCTTACCAACAATGCTGTGTCTGTATGAGTCAGTCAGTGCACTGAGTTTTAGTAACAGCATTTGCTTACTCTTACTCCATGTATTGTAACCACATATAAAGTGCGGGAAAAAATCAGCCAATGAAAAATCCTTTACTTTGACGAATGAAGTTCAGCTAAAGCTACTTTAGGTTTCGGTACCCAGATGCGAAATAGTTTAAATAATAACATGAAAATAAATGTCACTTTTGCAGTGCACATATAGTTGAAACAGCTGTCATATGAAAAACTTCAACTAATGTAAACTAATTAGAATGGTTTGTCGGAGGCATCGTAGTTTAATGTTGAGTTTTCAGCACATGTCCTATTTCACAAGTACCTATTTGGTAATATTTGAGTTAGTTTGTTTTTATTTCTATCTTTCTGTGCTTCCATTCCGCTCAGGTTCGTAGTAATCTAAAGGAAAATAAAGTATAGAAAAGCAAGCCTTTATATATGGGTATTGTTACCATAGGGATATTTGGTATTCATCACATGTGTTATAATGGGGGAAAGTTTGGATATTTGAAGTAAGGTGCTGCAATTCCGGAATGAAATTAGCCTTTAAGTCTGGTAAAATTAGAGTCGTTTCTTTTTTGTAGTGTTAGTGTTTGTACTCACGGATAATCAATAATAAAACTTACACAGTATTCCCATGAATACATTTCGGTAAAGTCATGTAAGACGAACTTGGTGTACAGAAATCTCGTAGTAGAACGCTTTTCTTGTACCTGCTTACTGATTTTATCAAAACATAATGCACAGTTGGCATTCCTATACTAGCAGTTATAATGTTTTGTGTAATATGTGAGGATTAGTGAGTTACTGTTTCACTAGTTAATTTAAGGCTTTAACCTGATGATTGGTAGTTTAGTTATTATTATTATTATTATTAATATCTCAGGTAGTTTCTAACTTGAATAAATGCATCTTAGACGATTAGCATTGTACTATCTTAGATATATAGGTGTAAAAACCTAATTTTCTACCTTTATGATCATCCAATGGTAACTTTACCGTGATATCCTGTTTCTTAAAATGGATTGGCTGTATACTTCAACCTTTCTACAGTGAAATATTTTATTTCTTTAGTAATATCAGTCATGTGGACAATAAATTACTATTTGCTTCTATTTATTTTCCAGATACTGTAAGCATTTTATGCTGCATTTATTCCCGAATTATTTTCATCTTAAATCCTGCACTGTATATTCGCACTATGGTTAGTGTACATCATGGTTTTGCATTACGAATTGTGTAGATAAATTTTATGTTATTGTTTAGTCGTCAAGGTAAAGTGCGACTTCAAAAATGGTATAGCTCTTATACGGAGAAAGAAAAGAAAAAGTATTTACGCGAAATTATTTCTCTAGTCTTTGCGAGGAAACCAAAAATGTGCTCGTTTCTAGAATGGCAAGACCTTAAGATTGTGTACAGAAGGTGTGTTTGTAATTTATTGCAATTACACTTTCTTTAACAGATATGCTAGTCTCTATTTTGTGTGCGCTATTGATCAGACAGATAATGAATTGATTACATTGGAGATTATTCATCGTTACGTGGAGATTCTGGATAAATATTTTGGAAATGTAATTCGTATTTAACAAAATTGTATTTTTAAGGTCTGTGAATTGGACATAATCTTCCACTTTGAAAAAGCTTACTTTGTTTTGGATGAATATTTACTAGCTGGTGAAGTACAAGAGACAGGGGCAAAAGAAATTCTTTCTGTGATAGATGCACAAGATATAATTCAAGAGGTATGTTTTTTCTATTAGTCTCATTTGATTTTCTTTCAGGATGAAGTCCCACAAAAACTTTTCGAAGACCAAAGTCTCAATTGACAGTAGTACTTTATTTGGGTCGCCAGATTATTTAAGTCTTACGTTTACCTCCCTCCATGGCATTGTCAGATGTTCTTGAAAATAAACTTTACTTTTCTACTGCCTTGATATTAATATTGTCTTTCTTTAAAATATGAAAGTTGTCGTTATCTACGACTAACTCTATGCAAAGATATAGGGTAAGATGACAAGTAACCGAATAGATTCAGTGGTGTGTAGAAATAACTATGCATATAGTTTTTTCATCATTTTGGAAAGAGCAAGAACGAAACTTTTAAAGAAGATAACATGAATTTATCTTATTTCGTTCAGTTCTCGTTAGTTGCCTTCAACCTATAGTGTTTAAAAGTAAAAATTACAAAGTGGGTTTAAGTTATGTACATGAAAGTGTTTATTTAGAAGTTGCTGTGATCACACATTCATATAATGTAGCAACGATGTATATAAACTTAACAAACTAAATAAAATATTATAAATGTATATCTTATGTGGAAGAATATTTTATAACATTGTTAGTAACACAAGATCAAAGGGTTAGAAACAGTTAGTTACATAACAAACGAACACCGATAATAAGGATAAATTAAGCGAAGTTCATTTGCTCGCCTCCGTGTCTATAAATTTACTTGCATCTTTCAAACGAGCTACATTAACCGTACAATAATGAGAGCATATCTTAGATTGTGTAGACACGCTCCCAAACCCCTTCGGACAAGAGAAAGTACTACTTTAAATAACTCGAACACTAAATACCTTTTGGACACAGGACATCAAGTCAATACCTTAAAATCCTTCAAGGATATTAATAAACAACCAAACTCCAGTCATTTGAAGTTCACTAAAACTATCTTTATCAGACGTCAGAGAGATGGTTTCTAATCTTTCTTTGCCCTGGTGACAAACATGTTTTCCATTACGTCATTAAAGGCTGTCCAACTTTTTTTAATTAGTTGCATCAGTATGCCTGTATTGTGAATGTCTTCTACATTGTTAGCCTTATTTTACCAAGCAGAACTTTGTTGATTTTATCCTTCTTATCGGCATCTGTCTATTGCGTAACCACTTGTTTCTAGCCTTTTCATCTCAGGTTACTATCAATCTTGTAAAATATTCTTTCATATAAGATATATATTCACAATATCCTTGTCTCTTAATTTTTTTCATATTATTGCTATACTGTATTGATTTTGATCATAGCAACCTTTAAATATTGCAGGATGCATGTAGCTGGCGAGAACGAAACGAAATAAAATGAATCCATGCTATTCTGATATAACTATTATATATATACCTTTGAGAAACCAGACTATATGAGATACGAAACCAATTGTCCTTCCGTCTGGTGGATGTCGATAATTCTGTTATTTTCATCTTTTGATGGATCCTGGTTTTGTGTGAAGACGCTGACAAAATGCAGAGTCTTCTAATAACTCTAATCAACAATGCAAGCATGTTCGGGATGCGATTCTCCCCCTCGAAATGCAAAATCTTGCTTCAGGATTGGGTTACATCGACACCCGAACTAATGATAGGGAGTGAAGTAATTGAGCGTGTCGACCGCTTCACTTATCTTGGAAGTCTCATCAGCCCTTGTGGTCTGGTGTGTGACGAAATCTCAGCACGGATACAGAAGGCTCGACTAGCTTTTACCAACTTGCGTCATTTATGGCGTAGGCGAGATATCCGTCTATCAAGCAAACGACGTGTTTACTGCGCAGCAGTTCGTTCCGTCCTACTTTATGGCAGTGAAACATGGCCTGTAAGAGTAGAGGATATTCATAGGCTACTAGTATTCGATCATAGGTGTCTTCGAAATATTGCTCGTATATCCTGGGACCATCGAGTAAGTAACGCAGTTGTTAGAAAACGGGTACTAGGTAAGGATGGCAAATCAATTGATGACGTAGTGAAACTTCATCAGTTGAGATGGCTGGGACATGTGTTACGTATGCCCAACGACCGACTGCCTCGATGTGCGGTGTTTTGTTGTATAGGATTACAACTTATAATTTTACTACATCTAGCACTACGGGATTTGAGTTGACCACTGCATCTCTGTGCTAATGTGGTGTGGCAACTCGAACTGATGTACGTACGTACAAAGTTCTACGTTGTTACTGACTGGTTTTATGTTGCCCACTACGATTGTTTGTCGTTAATTTATGGAAATCTCAGTGTATTTTAACTAAGAGTATTTATTTCAGACATATATTCAGCAAGCTTTTTTACTATTAGTTTGAATAACTTCAGGTCAATTTAATACATGTAGTGTTTGGGTCCCTAAATACAAAATATTCGTTAGTAAATCTTAAGTTTGTGGACGTATCTTTAAATATTTAGTGCTTATAGGTGCTTCATGAGTATTAATAATGAAATGTGTTTGCATTTGCTCTTGTGGAATAACGAATTCAGTCTATAATTAGTTGTTTACGAATTTTACTACATTATTTAGTGATAGTTTACATCACTTTGCGTTCCCACTTTAATAGTCACATCATGAAACTATAACGTAAAGGTATAAGGTACTTGTACCTTTTTGATGATGGTTGTTGTAGTTCTCCAAGTTGCAGCTGCATACCGTGAAACTGTCTTGACGTTCGTATTGAAGATTCTGACTTTGATATTGGTTGACAGTTGTTTTGAGTTCCATATGTCCTTCAACCGTAGGAATGCTGACCCTGCTTTGCCAATCCTCGCCTTTACGCCTGCGTCAGATCTTCCTTGTTCATTGACGATGCTGCCCATATATATATGAAAGTTTGCACCTATTTCAGAACTTCTCCATGAACGTGGTTAGGCTGGTGTTGTCCGTGTTGTGTACGAGGATCTTGCTTTTTCCTTTGTGTATATTGATGCCCACTGGTTGTCTTCATGTGCATTTGTTCGCGTGTATGAGATAGAAGGGCCAGATCATCTGCGAAGTCCAAATCGTCGAGCTGCATCCAATCTATCCATTGTATTACGTGCTTCCCGTCAGATGTGGAGGTCTTCATAACTCAGTCAATCACCAGAGGAAAGGGGGGGGGGTGAGAATAAGCAGCCTTGTCTGACACCGGTCCTCACTCAGAAAGCGTCTGTCAGCTGTCCTCCATGCACCACTCTGCAGTGTAGTCCGTCGTAGGAATTCCATGATATTGAAGATCTCAGGTACATCATATTATCGAGGAAGGTCCAATAAAGTTCCCCTATTCACTATATCAAACGCTTTCTCATAGTCAGAGAAGTTGATGTACAGTGACTAGTTCCATTGAATTGATTGTTCGACGGTGATCCGTAGTGTCACGATTTGATCTGTGCACGACCTTTCATCACGGAACCCAGCCTGTTGATCTCGAAGTTGGGCGTCTACTGAATCCTTCATCCGGTTCAGCAACAATCGGTTGAAAATCTTTCCTGGTACTGATAGCAGTGTGATGCCTCTGTGGTTCTCGTATTTGCTCAGATCTCCTTTTTTGGTATCTTGGTGGGGTATCCTTCTTTCCAGTCTGTCAGTAGCACTTGTTCTTCCCCTCCTCATATCTTTCCGAATAGAACGTGGAGCATGTCCGCAGTTACTTCTGTGTCTGACTTCAGTGCTTCAGGTAGTATATTGTCTGAACCTGCTGCTTTCTCACATTTGATTTGTCCGATGGCCATGCTAATTTCTTTGATCGTTGGTGGAGTTACATCCGTAGGAAGGTCTATAGGTGCTGCTTCGATATCCGATAGATTCAATGGAGCTGGTCTATTCAAGAGTTCGTCAAAGTGTTCTACCCATGGGTTCATCTGTTCGTAGATCTCAGTGATTGGCTTGCTTTCTCCCTTGTCCTTGAAAGTTCTCTCTGGTTTACCATATTTCCCTGCCAGTTTCTTCGTTGTATCATAAATCTGTTTCAAAGTTCCTTCTCTTGTAGCTTTTTCCGCCTTCGTTGCTAGTTCTTCCACGTATTTCTGCTTGTCGGCTCTAATGCTCTTCTTCACTTGCTTGTTTGCTTCTATGTACTCAGCTTGTGCTTGGACTTTCTCTGCTCATGTTCGGCTATTGTTAATTGCTGTCTTCTTGTTCTTCCATTCTTTGATCCTGTCCAGTGTTTCTATAGAGATCCATTCCTTATGATGGTGCTTCTTTAGGCCCAGAACCTCTTGACACGTTGAAGTTGATGCTTCTTTGATACCTTTCCAGTTGTCATCCATAGTAGTTTCTTCTTTCAGTAGATGTTGTAAGGCTTGGGACCTGTTGTTGAGAGTTATCTTGAATTCATTGAATTTGTCAGTATCTCGAAGGAAGGCTGTATTGAACCTTTGTAATGCTGTTTCAACAGTTGTCCAAATTGATAGATTAGTCATGACAAATCTATGTTTTCATTTCTTGAAATATTGTTTTGGCTAATCTTGAGATCGTGCCTAAACATTCAATTATTAGTCCTACTCCAGATATGCTGATGAAGCATTATCGTTGATATCAATGAGAAACATACGTTCCAGTTGTGCATCACTGTTCATCGAAGCAAATAAAAACAGTTTATCACGAAACGAGGTCCCACTTTTTTGATGTAGTGATAAAATGACGATCAGATGGCAAAATTCAGTGTTTAATTTATTTTAGGGTACGTGTAATGGATTACGCATGGATTTTGATAGCCTTGATTTGGTCGAATACAAAATATCAGTGGTTTAATGTAGTTAGCATGTAAAAATATTGGAGGGATGATCGAAAAAATACAATAGCCAAACCTGTATTGTAGCTAAATGTATCGTCTTTAGCATAATCATACGTTAACTGGTACCGCTCTCAGGAGTTGTTATAATATCAAGGAACTACAAAATGATGGAAATCTTGGTCAATTTATCTTAACTTAGTGATCATCTTTACTCCAATGCAATCCTACAAAGACGCAACTCTACTATGTTCTATTTTGAAGCAATATGTTGGTCAATTATATCCAGCTGTCAAAGCCGTTTTGGCGATTATGTTCTCTACTTTCTATAAGACTTTAATGTATATATATATATATATGAGGGATGAGGAAGCAGTGCGATGCATCTTGGAAGGAGTTAGTCGATATCTCTTCATTGTCATAATGAAAACTACATTACTGCAGTCTTATCAGATACTTGGATTAAAAATATAAGACAGCAACGAATAATTTTGGAACATAGCTAAGTTTTTCATCCATTCCTTTCTATCAATTTGTCAGTTGTGTGAAATGCGTCATTATTAGAAACAAATCACTGCTCTGATGTTAGATTGCAGCGAAGCCATCGACTCGCTGAATTATTTTGAACTTTCATATTTGAGTTTTTAGTAAATTTCATTAAAGTACTTTGAAAAGCACATTGGACAAATACCTATTATTGTTCCTGTCTTAATACTTAACAGTATATTTATTTCAGATCTTGAGTTGAAAGCAAAAGAGCTAAACGATTATTCTACAGAACTTTATGATAGGTAATAGATTTAACATACAATGACTTTGTACTGTCTTGCGAGTTATCGGTTGGCATCAAAACTGGGACTATTTTGGTAATAGTGAGTAATTCCAAAAATATGTGAAGGATTCGATGTACGGTCTAGTGTATTAACGATTTTATGCTTAACGAAGTTAGATGAGCTTTTTCGTATTGATGATAGTTCATCGTCAAATACTTTGAGGTAGGCATTGAAATCACGACAGTAATTTTAACTTCGATGGTCAGATAACCGTCGCTTTGCTACGATTACGTACTAATTTCCATAAAGTGCTTATTTAGCCAGGAACCTTCAACAATAACCATTTATCTAAGCTACATTTTAGTCACAGTATGCTTTTATGTAATAGTAATCGATTAATTTAAACAAAAAGTCAATTAACTGACTGACATCGTGGCTATCACATTTGATCATTATGTACAAAACCCAAATAAATCTGTTTTGGGAAGACGAAATAATCCCTCATTTATTTAGATCTATCTGTCACAAAACGTGTGTTATAGCACATGATCAACAAAAGCACTCGTTTTGGCGATCGTATAGAAATTGTCCTGACAAATGAAAACTTATTGTTATGCAACCCCTAGTATTTTGTCGCTTACTCAAAGTAGTTAGCTTAGTTTTATTTTGTTTCTTACGATCACTCATGATGAATGTGAGGACAGTAAATCACCAATAGCAAGGAAAGTCAAACGTCTTACAGTAGTTTTTCTATACTTTTACATAAATGGTTTAGTTGCAAGTCATTGACATCATTCAAAACAGCGCAAACCTTAAGGAGAAGTATGCTATTTGGATCGGGGCTTATAACTTTAAGTTTGATAATTGCATGAAGCCTTATTTTATTCAAATTGGTCGTTTTGTTAAGCTGATTCACGATCGATATTTGTTTAAGCCATTGACAGTTTGATTTTGTGTCTTCTATGTATGCCATAATGTTCTAGATCTTAGGCAGTTACTGAAGCAGTGAGATTTTCAATTATCACTTGTCGTTTTTTCTATACTATTAAACTGAAAAAGACCAATACTCTTGAATATAAAAGCTTTATCCAGAAAAAAACGTCTTCTTGAATGGTTTTATTAATATTATTCATAATAGAATATCATTGCCATTAACAACGATGAGATCTTATATCAAATAGTGAGCTAGGTGTAGATTAAATTTATCCCTCGAATAAGTGTAATCATACAATATATATGCGATTTTTCTGCTAAGATTATATAATGAACTTCTGAACAAGAAAATTTATGTAAGTTAAAAACTAGTCACAATGATATGCATCTCATTGTAATAGAGATATGTGGGTTGGGTTACTTTTGAGAAATAAGTAATGAAACACTGGGTAGCATAAACATAAACACGAAACGGATAGTCTATGTATTTATGATATTGATTATACTATATCGAGACGATTGTTCAATTCCAAGTCAACTTCACCTGGAGTATCAATCAGTGAGTTCTTTCAATTGTTTCTGACCTAAATGTAAAACGAACAGCCGTATTAACGGTTCACAATTCGAATGCAACGCTAGTGAATGTGGTGTTTCTTTACGATTATTTTCTATTTTCATATTTGCACCACATCTATGTAGAAAATAGGAAAGAAAGGAGATAATAACAAATACGATGGGGAAAAGGATCTGCAGTAACTAAATCGAGAAAACACTACATAAGTAATGGCCAGATCTAATGAGAACTAAATATGGAAATGAAAACTTATTTGGAATAAGATCTTTTTAAAAAATTTGTTCTATCGTATTCAGCAAAGGCTTTTTGTCATTTACAAATGGGTTGGCCCATTCAGACACAGCTTGACACTAGACATTCTAGGAGTAATCGGAAATCATCCGATAATAGGAAATATCAGACATTAAACTCAGAACAGTCGAATTGAGATTTAAGGTTGATGGGGGATCGAAGAATTTGCACTGATGTGAAGTTCAGCATTAAAACAGAAGAATTTACCAAACTTTTCATTTTTTTGCAGTGATTTCCGGCTAACAATAATGTAAAACGTCCTTTGGACAAACCAAGTTGTTAAAACTAACGATTTGAATAAAACATGACTTTTTTCACATAACAAAAACCATCTCCAAATCATAGGGGTTATTGGAGACGGACAAAAATTCATACTGATATTTTTAAATCATGAGTTAAGAGTAGTCGAAGGGTTTTTATTGTCAGTTGGTTATAAACTAACTTAGTACGTAGATACAGCATGATAATCCAAATCCCTGTAATTACGATCTTCAAAAAATGCTAGTTAGAAGCATTGTTAGGACATTTGAATATAATTAATAACCTGATTGTTTTAGATATTTTTAGTTAAAAGACCGATCCTGATGTATAGAAATTACAAATAAACTATGGATCTTGGCCAGCAGTTTCCAAAGATTCAGACCGATGGTCTACCCGATTGAGCGATAAGATCTTAATACTGTGTATGCTCTAATCTCACTTCATTAATTAAAAATAGTGTCTGACTCTCATCATAATGAGAATACGCTTATTCAACTTTATCTCATTAAGCTAGATATTCGCACTGGATAGCTTACTGAACAAAAAATAATGACATCGAAATTTCATGCGCAATCAACTTACCTTAATAACTCTTTTGCCAATTCTAATCCGTCAATGCCACGCAGAACTGCTTCATGTAATGCAGTGTTGCCTAATCTGACATTTCAAAGAGAGATAGGTTAATGGAATAATACTAATAGCGAGTACAGTGTTACTGTATTTACCAATTCTTTAGTTAAATGTGTCACTTTGATCTTATTATTGTGAAAATTCCCACTCAGACATTTAATAAAAAGAGGAATAAAGCAAAGAAGTATTTTCTTTTAATTAATTTTTCACTGTGGATATATATATATATATATATATATATATATAATTTAGAAAAATGACCAAGATTAGTCCATGATGTAAAAAAGAAAATTCAACAATCTCTGCAAAAAACTTAATAGTAGTTACGTGAGAAAAAAGATTAAAGCTGAGTAAGATTTCGGTAGATGACTTGGAAAGTTCTATTCAAGTTAACTTGTCGGCCTATATCAATCAAGGATATCAATCCTAATCGGCTTTAACTGCCCTTTGCTCAATCAGGCCGGATAGTATTCGGTGATATGACGATGAATTTATTGGGTGCCTTATGTAACTAGCTCTACAGCAGTAGCTGAACTGACTCACACTTGTTATGAATATAGATATTATTTAGTACTAACCGTACTTATATTAGCGTCAGAAACAGTGTCAAATGCGATTCATGATTGCATTTACTCTGACAGGTAATTGTCAATGGCACGAGTACAAATGACCATGTTCTAGATGCAATAATTAACAATATCAAACATATTATGCCTAGATCGGAACGCTTTAAGCAGCAAACATTTCTAATTATAAAAAACAACTAACAGTCATCTGCAAGACAGTGATTGTTTACGGTGTGGGATATATGCAATGAAAAAGAAACTAAATAAACCGGACAGCAAACTTCGAAAGAACGAACAGAGGATATGATTTCCGTTTTGGAATAAAAATGCGATTTTCATGAAAATATTTCTTTCTTGAGAAGACAAATAATTATGAAAGGCAAAATAAAGAAATCAATTGTAAACTCTCTATTCATGTGTCCTTATTACATAACTTTACGTGTTACCATTTTCTGATAGTAAAGTATCAGTAGTGATACTGACTAGGTCTAGTGTGTTTCTCTCAACACAAAACAATGTTACTGTTGTCCTTAATATTTATCCCAGAACGGTGTTTTAGATTTATCATGAGATAATCTAAATAAACTACTAGATTTTGTCGACATTTATTTCAAGTGAAATATTACTCTTCTTCGATTCAATTACTTTATAGAATGAAATTTACGGATCACATAAATATAGCGCCTATAATAAGATTTACTTGCATCACAATGAAGACAACACTCATATCCCAATATCTATATCTTATTAATAAAGCACTTAGTAAAACATTTATCATTACATAAAAAGTCAAACACATAGTGATAATAAAAAAATTAAATAGAGACCGAAAAGATGGTGTAATATAAAAAGAATGACTGTGACACTAGCCCTAACATTAAAATAAATAAGAGTTATTGAGGGGAGATCCAAGTGAGAACAAATTATTTCTGTAAATATAAATTCTAGTCATGTGTTGCTTAACAGAGTGTTGCTGAAGCGGATGAAACACTCAGTAGACGCCCAACTTCGAGATCAACAAGCTGGATTCCGTAAGGATTGGTCGTGCACAGACCGAACTGAGACACTACGGATCATCGTCGAACAATCAGCTGAGTGGAACTCGTCACTGTACATCAACTTCATTGATTATGAAAAGGCATTTGACAGTGTAGATAGGAGAACATTATGGAAATTTCTTCGACACTATGGAGTTTCTGAAAGGACTGTCAACATTATACGGAACTCATACAACGGATTACAGTGCAAAGTAGTGCATGGAGGATAGCTGACAGATGCATTCCAAGTAAGAACCGGAGTCAGACAAGGCTGTCTACTCTCTCCCTTCCTCTTTCTTCTGGTGGTCGACTGGATTATGAAGACCTCGACATCTGAGGGAAAACACGGCATATAATGGGCAGCTCAGAATCAATTAGACGATTTGGACTTCGCAGATGACCTAACCCTCCTATCGCATACACACGAACAGATGCAGATAAAAACAGCCAGTGTAGCAGCAGTCTCTGCATCAGTAGGCCTCAGCATACACAAAGGGAAAACCAAGGTCCTCAAATACAACTCGGAGAACAGCAATCCAGTCACATTTGATGGCGAAACTCTGGAAGATGTAGAATCCTCCACATACCTTAGAAGCATCATCGATGAACAATGAGGTTCAGGTGCAGACGTGAAGGCGAGGATTGGCAAAGCAAGGGCCGCATTCCTACAGTCGAAGAACATATAGGACTCGAAACAACTGTCAACCAATATCAAAGTCAGAATCTTCAATACGAACGTCAAGACAGTTTCACTGTATGCAGCTGAAACTTGGAGAACTACAACAACCATCATCAAAAAGGTACAAGTATTTCCAAACGCCCACGCAAGATACTCAATATCCGTTGGCCGGAAAACATCAACAACAACCTGCTGTGACAGAAGAAACCCGATTTCAGCTGAAGAGAAAACCAGGAAAAGACACTGGAGCTGGGTAGGACATACATTGTGGAAATCACCAAACTGCATCACGAGGCAAGCACTAACTTGGAATTCTGAAAGGAAACGGAAAAGAGGAAGACCAAGGAACACGTTACTTCGAGAAATAGAAGCATACATGAAAAGGATGAATAGGAACTGGAAGGAGCTGGAAAGGACTGCCCAGGACAGGGTTGGATGGAGAATGCTGGTGAGCGGCCTATGCTCCTTCACGAGGAGTAACAGGCGTAAGTAGTAAGTAATGGTATTTTTAAACGTAGTTCATTTTGTTTCTAAGTAATCTTTTATTCAGTAATTATCATAAATGATGTCATATTTCACTAGGAAAATGAAATTCCAGGTATAGAAAAACGATTTAGACAATTTTAAGGGAATATTTATACATGGTTAGAAGCTGACTCTCTTTATCGATTGATAAAAATAGAAAGATAGCCACTAATAATTTGAATGTTAGACAGACAAACAACGAGAGAATACAGACACACAACATAATAAATGTCAAAATGAAAACATTTGTAGTTAATGTAAGGGCGTATATTGTAATGACTAATGTTTTTAACAGTAGTAGTATTGTGAAACAGCATATGCATGACTATAGTGACACGAGTCATGTGTTAACAACAGAGTAACGAAGCCAAGAGAATTATGGTAGCCGTCAAGGTTATTATTGTAGACGCCAAACTAAACTTAACTACTCAGTTTAATCACTATGACAATATATTCCCATGAGCGATCCATTAGATGAATTTTTCAATCGGATTATTGATAGGTAGCCAATGTGTATTCGGAAAATTAGTGTTAATAAAAAAATAATTAGGTATTAATATCAGTTATTAACTCCGATGATCTATGGAAACACTAGAATATTTTCAATCGATATTCTTATTACACGTGGATAATATTACTGTAATATTGAGCTATCTAGACGTAGTGCAGGGGTGTTGTAATAATGGGCAATTAATTGGTCAGCAACCATTCATCTCACCTTGTGAGATTGATTTTTGTCAATGGACGACAAATACGAAAAAGGGTTCTTGTGTGTGTCCCTACGTTACAATTAAAGATCGTCAAGATTAAAGAGTAAGGACATATCGGTAGATTGCAATAAACTTAAACGAAGTACATATAAATTATTCAGCTTACGATGTTCCGGTAGCATTAACCTGTGCACCATTTTCTTTTAGTACAGATATCGCTTCAACGAAGCCATGACGTACAGCACAAATCAATGGTGTTTCTTTAGCAGCATTAATGCAATTTGGATTTGCACCCTATTTTATTGAATGAAAAAAATGTTGATGGACAAAGAAGTTAGTTAATTCGACAAAGACAAAATGTAGGATGATATATTAAATGCATCAATTGAGTATTATGTATTACGATATGTTTCAGAAGTTACATAGGAATAAAGTAAACCATTAACAATATTATTTAAGGAAATAACTCAAGCCTATCAGTATATTTCGAAAGTCAAATAAACAGCATATCTTAAGTCTAATGGATTGCAAAGTTATAAACAAAGATATAACACAGAAATGAATCAAGGAAGAGGTATGTAACAATATTTCTACATATTTGACTTAATGGCCAAATTATTACCATAAACATAGGGTAATATTTGTTGAGCACTGAAATTCCCAAATAACAGACTTTGTCTAATGTTGAGTCCAACTTCTTTCAATAGAAGAAAAAGTGAAGTTAATTTTACTTGAGTACAAAATGACTAGGAGTTTCAAACCGTTATTCTAATCAATTGGATATTTTCCACCAAGTTTTATCATTAATTCGTTTGATTTAAAAGTAGTTACTGTACCGTAATTAACGACCTCTTGCGTAAGGTAGGTAAATAAAAAATATTTTCTGAATGAGTCTATCGTACGCTTTACGTTAAATAAACGTAGATGTAATTTACTACGAAAATGAATTTAAGAAAGATCTAAAAGTAAAGAGAAATATGTACATTAAAAAAAGAAGCATATCATCTTTGGACAATATGATAAAAAAGAATGGTCAAGTTGATTATTAGCAGAAATCAGTAAGAAAAAAAAACACAGTAAAAGTAATTGTCTTACAGTCTTCAAATAGAAGTGAGCGCCTAAAATATGAATAATGATACGTTGAACTTGATTGAATTGATAGTATTTTTTGTGACCCTTGTCTATTTAAAGATAATTTCGATTATTATCTGCTTTTATTAAATACCTGCAGACTGACTTACAAACAAATCTAAGAAGGGTTTTTACTGTTTGATATTTACTGCACATAAACTTCATTTTAATAGCTTTCTTTTTCATAAAATAAGCAAAAACAAAGTCTTTATATTGAAGTAAGTAATCATAGCAACTATTTGTATACTTACAACACATCCTTTATAGAAGAATTCACTGGCATTTATTTCTGAACCCGGAGACTTAAAGTCAATTTGCGAACTTTAATTAATTTGGACTGTACATATATTTAATAACATACTTTCAGTATATCATTAATATTTATATTAAATTCTAGATTGGCAATAATATTCTACAGAATTAGTGATTTAACCAATCAACGTCCAGTGATTGGGTCACATGTTTGAAGACATCAAAATTTAATTTCGTTTCATTATCTGGATGACAGTATCATAACCTATCACAAAAATAATGTTTGGATCACAACTGTAATTAACAAATAAGCTACACATTAGTAATTCACCTTAGAATCACAATTAAGAATCACCTTATGATTACTAGTGACGAACTTCTGAGGGTAATTCTCTGAGTACTGGTGTGAAGCTGTGCTCAGTTAAAAGTTTAACCGTGTTGTGTATGAGACAAGTCTCATGAATGGACAATCAATAAGAATCGCACAATATCGTGAATTGCTAAATTGAAACAGATTAAACATTAGGTGCTGAGTCAGTGGTTTTAAGGTTAAGTGCTCGCCACAAGTTCTAATTTCGATCCCCGGTTGGGTCGTGGATGTGCACAACTAAGGAGTCCCATATTCGGGAAGAAACAACCATCAAATGCTTCGTGGTTTATCATGGCTGTCAAACCAAGGTCAGTCCTCGATAAAATATAATGAAAAAGTTTGTGTAAATAAATACTGATATTGCCAATAGAGAATAATAAACTCAGCTCCAAATATTCACGACAAGAAATAGAAACCTCAAATGAATGACACTTTTTATAATCTTTTGATTAGTTGTGAATTTAGTCTAGTGAATGAGACTCCCACATTTGAAGTGATAGGGAATGAAGCTGGAGTCAGAGTGAGAAATATCGGCAGTAGGATTTAGATGCAATCGATTAACGAGTCTTGAAGCACACTTCCTGGATTCTACTTTTAGACACTACATAATGAACTGGTAAATGCAGACATCTATTACATGTATTTATTGAAGAAGTTTGTACATCAACAGAGAATGATTAATTCCCTACTGAATATCAACAACAGGAAGATATAAGACTTCTAATTCATAAACCGACATTTAAAAATTGTTACAATACATTTTAGAAATACTTAAAACCAAAATATAATAAGTGATGAAGAGAATATACACTGTTGCTTGTCCATTTCTACTTGAATTTAAACCCTAAAACCCGTACTCCAATTTAACATTAAACAAAAGATTAGCTAAAACATACTTGATTATGTTAAAATGTATGCCAATGTGAATTTTAATTTTTTCTGGTTAAATTATTCATCATACATAAGACTGGATCATATTGATGAAAATCTACCAGCATAAATAATGGTTAATTTACCACCAATGAATAGTTAAATAGTTGTGATTTTTTATTGGTATAAAGATAGAACATAAATATCTACATCATCACTTGGAACATTGGATATAAAATTTTTATTGTTATAATTTGTGAATCATCAATGATCAATCGAAAATCTCGTTTAACATTAAATGGTACTGATATTAAATATTGTAAATAAAATACTCACTTCATTAAGAAGACGTTTAACTTCATGAATATCTAATTTTGGTTGACTTAGCGTGTAGAACAAATTAAGATCTGAAGTCTATGAACGCAGAAGAGGTAAAAGAAACATTAACCAGCAAATTGTTTTCGAAAAATAAGTTAATTGTAGAGAAAAACGGATAAAATGCAATAAGTTATCCCTATTTTGCATTGTAAACGTTATTTTATTATTATTTTATTTAAACACATAAATATTGGTACAAGGAGGCACCAAATAGATATGCGCCACATAAATCGTTCGATTTGTGTGAGGGCTGTGATACTGCTCGGGTGCCCAGACCGAAGCAGATGGTTTTCTCAGGGGGCCACACCCCAAACCTTTGACTTTAAGATCTGACCTAAAAGGCAGTGGAGCATCGTGAGGAGATGCAGTCCTATGGTAGCCGGTGACCAACAATTGATTCATACGCCATTTGTTCCCGCAGGATACCGGAGCCTATGTGCACCATTGGTTTGGAATCCGGTTAAAGCGCCGGACATTCGTTTTTCGTCCTCTCAATTTCGTAAACAACACCCCCGCCACGAGAAGGCAGTGAGTAGGACTTCCCTACCAGAGGCTGTATACGCGTGGCCGTGTGAGAGCATTTCGTGAGGGAGGGCGGGCCCTCCCCACTCTTGTCCATGCCAGGGCATTTAGGGGCATTGTAAACGTACATCAACTAGAAACGAATATTAGTATCTTGTTACTGATTGATGTCCTGATAGAAATCAGTGATCTGTTCTTAGTTACTGCATCAATACATAGCCGGTAAAAACGAAATAATAAATGAAATTGAAAAAGCAGCTTGAATTACATTTGAATTTACACTAGTATATATATATTGTTGTTGATGCTAAAGTCACTGGCTTGAATATATAAAATCCGGTTAGATTGCCTTGAAGCCTTCTTTACTCGCCAGTATTAAATAGACTATGCACGAGTAGAAATTGAAAATTTACTAAGAAAATGAAAATTTTCATTGGATTCTTAAAGACCGTGAAACTTGTAATCTGTATTTCAACAACAATATGATAAAGCATGATATGGCAGTAATGTAATCAAAATTCTATTTAAACCGTTACATACATTGAACCGTATGAATATAATTCATAGAAATATAAAAAAACTAAAGAATTAAATATATGTTTCATCTTTTAAATGTAACTATATTATTTCGTTAATTATTTAGTATTCCAATTGTTTATATGGTCAAAATTGAAAACCTATAATGAATTCTAAAAAAAATCATTGCAAGATAGAGTGAAACTATTTTTTTAAAATCATTCATCTACTTTACAGTATTATCTAATGAATTTCTTAATGAACGCAATGAATAAAAAGCTTGATTATGTAACTATAGAATAATTAAGTAAATGTAATATATCTCATGAGCAGACTATATATTTAACCAGTCAAAATATGTATTTGAAAATAGATTTATCTTCTTTGAATACTTTTTCTTTCTTGGAAAATGAAACATTATTATTTTACGTGGAAGCCACATGATTACCTCGATTTAAAGGATGGTGTTTGGATAATGACAAAAACACTATATTCTCATTTGTCAACCTAACACCATAAATCAATGTGATATACAAAGGAAGAAATTACACAAATATTTAATAATAATAATAATAATAATAATAATAATAATAATAATAATAATAATAATAAGTACTATGATGGTTCTAAATTTATAACAGATTCTAAGAATGTTAACACAAACCATCAACAATTAAATAAATCTATCACTGTGTATGTATAAAATACTTGGAAAAGATAACATTTAAATTATCTGAATATCAAAACTTTTAAAGCGGTATAATAGTTTTCAAGACAGAATATTTGAAGTTTCATGTGCTATCCTTTTCTTAACAAGATGTGAAGACTCTGAGATAATATTTTGGTAACCGACAAATACGCAAAACAAAAATTATAGAGATGATTATGATACTATATAGTATGGAACAGTAAGATTTCAATAAATATACCGAAATCTAAGAAAAAAACCCGAGTTACGAGAAAGTAATTATTCTTGAAAGTCTGACAGAAGTCGTAAGACCCCTGAAGCACATTTAGGTAATTAGCATTATAAACAAGCTAGGTACTAGAATTTTGACTGTAAAACAAGAAAGATTGGTTCAGCAAAACCATTCCCAATGCTGTGCAGTGGCGAACGTATACTGGAATTTTTGCGATGAAAGCTGATAATATAATTGTTCGTAACAATAATTTAATAAGTACAGTAACAGATAAGCAAAAAATGCTAATCTTATTAATAGATTGAAACTGTAATGGTTAAGCGATTGAATCAATTTGCTTTGTTGTATGACTTAATGGCTGTTTTCTGTTTATTCACATTATATAGTCTAATTCACAATTCTAGTATATGTTAAATTATGCAATAAAATTAACATCCTACCCGAAGTTAACTTACAATAATGCAAACTTCATTAATTACGGTCGTTTGTAAAAAAAAGACATTAACTAATAAATTACCAAGTAAATAATCACGATGATAATCATCATCAAGAAGCTATATAATTTTAAGCAAAAAGAAAACGCGACACACCGATAATTTGGAATTTCGTAGTAGAGCAACACCAACTTCACCATATTGTAAGTTAGGATTAGATTGTATACTCAGTGATTTATCATTTGATTTTGTTTTTATGGAACTTGTTGATTTAGTAGGAGGTTGTGTATTTTGTCTAGATTCCTCATCATCCTCATTAGTATCAACATCTTCCCATTCAATTGACTTAGTTTTGTTTTTATTTTGATGATCGTCCGCTGGGTAATAAAAATAAATCAAAGAAAGACGTACTTTGCTAAAAGTGTTTAAAGTAAAATAGGCTTTAATAAAATATTTTCATGTGCATGATCATATGGACTATAAGTTAGTTAGGCAGTCAGTAAAAAAAGTGGAGTCTGGCACAAATGTACATGCACTTAAAGTTTAAAATAGTACTGAAATTTGATGTCAACAGAAACATAAAAAAATGAATGTACGTAAGTTGTTAAGAATGATTTTGAAAGTACGTCATCAAAGGTCTCCGATCACTAATCAGAATTAACACGTTAAATCCAACCTGGAAGTCAGAGCTTTCCTACATGGCTCAGTCCAATAATATCTGACTTCGTAAACTGATCTCAAGTCTAAGTTTGCAACTTGGCTTTTTAATAACATATTCCTACACCAGCCACTATTGTACTTCGAGGAAAGCATTAAGTGGAAGTGTATAAGTTAAGCTAACTTAAACTTAATTGAACAAGGGAACTAAATCTTTATAGATAAAATATGACAAAGATTTATATTGAGCAAGTTAACTTACATGTCATACACATTGTAGAAACATTGAAAAATCCTTAAAGTTGACTATCATAAAATTATTCTTTCTTAGTAATGGGTGGTTTTTAAACAAATTGTATCTTAACTGCTTAGTGCAGTACTTCCAACAACACTCAAGAGTGACTTAGTCATTTCCTATGAACTTTTGAAAGTTCGAAAATTTTATGTTTCTTGAGGTATAAGAATTAATTATGAATGGAACGCTGAGATATCAATAAACATTGGATGATTTGTCTGTTCACTAAGTGAATGACAATAAAGTAACCATCTGTTACCGCTTTCTAATTGATCGAATTAGGCATAACTATGATCACAATTGATAATATATATTGCACATATCCATAAATATAAGTATCGTTTATATTAAATTCTTTTTAATGTATACACTTACCTTTATGTGGAGATCTAGAAGACGATCGGTTACTATCGTTACTATATACACTTCGTGGATTTGGGATCGGTCGAAACGATTCACAATGATCATCCCTTGTTGGAAACAAATTGATAGACTCTTTATTATATGATTTACTGTCAATCGATTTCTTATCTAAATCATTTTCATGTTTATCATTTCTGAAATCACCAGAGTTTGGTATAGTTTGATTTGAGTATTTATTGAAGTGAGGAATCACGTCACTATCATGATTATCACAGTAATCTAAATCCAATGGAATTTTACTTGGACCTGTTCTATTTAGTGTTATAGATGTATTGTTTTTGTCATTCGGGAGTGAATAGATTAAAGTGATTTTTGCCTGATTGGATGCCAGTGCACAAAGGTCAGCAGACAAAAGCTTGATACAAAAAGTATCAGAATTAATAATAATACTTACAGTAAGAAATCAAAAAGACAATATACATAGTCGAAAACTAACGCCTTAACTAATTAACATAAATCCCTAAGACTGCTAGGAATGATTCGTACGTGTTCCATGGCTTTGTACTACAGAAGTCTAAGATGAAGGTTTACAGAATAGGGGGGGCTTTAGAGTGCCAATGAGATAAGAAACTGACAAATGTCAACTAATCATTGAAACCCAAGAAGCATTGACACAGTTCCAGTATAGGACTCAAGAGTATGCAATCACGATCACACGGAGGATTGAACCCAAGACCTTTAGATATCGTGGCGAGTGCTTTATCTTTAGATTAGTGAGCCGTTGTCCCATAGTCTATATTTCTAACTGTAATCAATTCACAATCGCAAAAATATTCAATAACCCTCTACATTCTGAAAATTATGACATTTACATTAGTGATTAATTTTAGGAGATATTTCTAAGAGTTCTTGTGAGAATCTGCGACCAGTAAAGTCCAGCTGTGTCAGAAGTGAGGCAGATATTCCCTGAAAACAATGGACGATGGTTAGGTAATATCGCGAATCGGTTGATGTCAGGCATATAAACCACTGTTTGCTGGAGTACTGGCTGCAAGGTTAAGGTCTTGGTGAGATCTGACGGTTCTGGGTTTGATCCCTGATAGGGTTGTGGATGCGCATTGCTTAGGAGTCCCATACGAGGATTGTTTAAAGTAGATGAATAAAACAAATTATCATTACTATGAAATACTTAGCTAAGATATTACAATTAGAGTGTTATTTAACTAATCAGAAAATAAATAATTATAGAATACAGGTCTAAATTAACAATGATTATTCGTTTGTGTTTGAAATAAAATTGATAGACAATAACAATTGTTCAGGACGAAATAATTATCAACGATTTTTTCACCCTAATACTAATTGAACATCAATGTTACTTTATGATTTGAAAAATGTCATCACGATACTGAACAAAAATTGGAAATCATTCGTTTTTGTAGTTTACATGATTTGCTTAATTAGTTCTAAGAATACATTTACGGAAGCAACTTAAAACAAGTGGCTAAAATATAATTACCGTTCTTCAGATAACAAAATTAACAATGGACAATAAAAGATGGATAGTTAGTGCAATTCTATACTATAAGATTACAATCTTTAGAGTAACCATATCTTTAATCATCTAGAAGTTACTTCTTGCTCGATAAGATTTGTATAATAACAGAAACACTGATGTTGGTTGCCTAAGGTTTCACTTACGAAGCCTTGAGGTGGATAAAAAAATATTATTTCTATTTTCTACCACTTACTACATAGTACAGTGTTAATATTCTGCTACACACATATTTACTTCTAAATTTAACATAATCCTATAACCTAGATAAAATACAAGTGTCTTCAAACAACTAATCGTCATATTGTGACTGAGATTTACAATATTAAGTGTGCACTACTGTGTTTAACACACAGTTTTACGAGTATGTTTTAAATGAGGTTTCAATATCGCACAAGACTATTGTTTTATGATTTAAACACCAAATAATTAAATGAATATGTATGATTGATAACATTTTCTCTATTTTGGTGGAGTTTTGTTCTCTGAGCTGGATCCAGCTCAGAGAACAAAACTCCACCAAAATCATCCACCTGAGCTACAAATCTTCTCCACCATCTCAAAATTTTCTCTATATAAATTAATTTATAAAGGGTTTAGATTGTACCAAAAGCTAAACGAAATGCAGTATCCTGTTGGCTAGACAGTATTTTAGTTCAATCTAATCATTGAAAAGTTGAAATAATCAAACAACCTACTGCATATTCAAAAATCCTAAAGACAGTAACTGAGTTACCGAAGTAAACTGAGAATTATTTATGTGAAGTACACCAATAACATAATACAAGCAACATGAGCTAACAATCGTAACGAGAATAAGTGGTCTTGGTTTTTGAATGATGTGATGTTTAGTGACTCACAACGAATGGATTTTGACACAGTATGACGATCTAAATTCCTCAACATCCTTAACGAACATTTAACTGACTAGATCACTATATCCTCCAAGGTCTTAGTAAAAACCTTATGTTCTCAGACGGCGAATCAAAACACTATAAGAACTAGTCAAGTACTTTGTATATTTTAGACCCATAGCTAAAATGATGATATATTTAAGATATCAGACAAAAAGATATTAAAAATAACAAGTCAAAATACTTAGATAACTAAAACATGAAACTAAATAATGCATTGATTGGTCATTTATGGAAATAGAAATGGCAAGAATCAACAAATCAACAGATAGCCTACAATCAGGGTCATACAAGCATATCATGAACTAATTAGTAAATAAATACACATAAAAAAGTACATAAACTAATTCCTCTAAAATTAATTTTCTGACTTTTACAATCTCTTTTTTCTTGTATTATCATAAGAAGTCGTTTAATGGTGAAGCATTTGGCTAGAGATAGATAGTGATAGGATCCAGGATACTCATTTCGTCATATTTGGGACTCGTCACCTGGATGTACTTGTATCACACAGTCGATGTTCACTCCGAGATTTGAACTCAGTGTCGTTCGCTTCAATGGGAAGATCCAAACAACCAATATCTATGTGATAAAGCATTTATTTTGAAACATGTAGGCTTTTAATTGAATCCCACAGGCGGTTTAGAGCACACATAACTCTAATGAGTTTTGAAGCAGAGAAATTAACTGCTAAATAGTATTACGAACAATCAGAATTTTGACGGTAAGGAGTTTGCTATAGTTACAATCTGCGTATTAAGATTTTACTTATAATCTGGGTATAAATTATAATTTAAAAGAACTTGTTTATCACAAGTATAACTTGATATAATATATGATTCTAATATTTATAAACTAGATATCATTTATAGTTATATATTTTCTAAAACATCATATTATGAACGAACAAACTAACGTGAAATGATTAAGCCCAGTTAATGAAAGAAATAACTCCCTAGATAAAATGTTAAATAGTAGTAAAAAAGTATATGTCAATCATTAGTTCTTTTATTTGAAAAGGGTGGAGTTTCGCCTTTGCTGATAGTGAAATATGAATCAATAATTGATCGATTGACTGAAAAAAAGGTTACATTCAACTATATTTTTATACAAATTTCTTTTGATTTACAACATGGAAACAGCTAAGTTAAAATCTATCTATAGCTCTTCTGAGGCTAATGCCTATCTCAAGCTCAGGTAGAAGAGGAGGTTTGGGCATAAACATGGCAACCCGATCCCGTAGAAAAAACCTTGCTAAAACATACACCAACCAGAAAAAATAAGTTAAACCAGTCAAATAGCAACCGAAATGAAGAGATACAACTTGACGGTGCTCGGAATAAGTGAAACCCATAAACACAAGCCGGACAGAAAGGGACAGATTCGAAAGAGGTGCTGTTAACCCTGGTCATGAAGAACAAAATACTCGACACACACACAGAGAGTTGCTCTGATGCTGTCCAAAGGAACGCGAAATACACTTATAGAATAGGAATCGCATGAACCTAGGATCATCAAAGCATCCTTCAGAACAAGGGAGGGAATTACAATGAATGTTATCGTATGAATCGTATGTCGATTCCCGAGCTGCTAAATTCTAACTGCCGATCACTAATCAACAAAATGGACTATCTTCAATTCCTACTAAGTCAAAATATTTATCGAAATCATGGTGTCATCACAATTCAAGAATCTTGGTTAAATGATTTACAGGACGACTGCCAAGTATCACTACGTGGTTTCAAAATTTATCGTCAGGATCGATCAAACAATAAAAAGAGGTGTGGCGGCGGTGTAGCTACGTTTGTAAAAGTGAACTGGTGTCGATCTTCGTTTGTGTGTTTCAAGTTTTCAAATGACTTTATCGACTGTCTAACTCTAAGATGTCGTCCAAAATATCTGAATAAATACATATATGTTTATGTTACCAATATCTACGTGACTGTAGCTTCCTTACGTCACTGGGTCACCAAAATGTAGTAGATTTTCCTACTCGTTTGGATGCTCATTTAGACTTCGTTTTCATTAATGATGTGGGTATATATGTGACTTGTAAACGTGCTCCATTGTCTAGCTCGGATCACTGTATAATTCATGTTCTATCTAAAGTATATGGAAAGCATGCGAAGAGTACACTCTTACATCAAACGAAGAAAGTCTAATATAGGAATTACTCAGAAGAAAATATCCGAAATCTGAAAAACATGTTTCATACTACTAACTGGGAATTATTTACAGATGACTCACTGAAAATCATCACTGATGTTATCACTTGTTACCTTAAATTCTGTTTTGATATTTGTTGTCCAACTGAAACCATTTTTGTAAGTTTTGATCGACTTACATCTTCACAACTAAAACGACTACGGAGGGTAAAAGAAAGAATGTACAAGGAGGAGGACTAAAATGGTCTGATAAACCTAGAGATTAGACGTCTCAAAAACTCTTGTTTTGCAAAAACTCTCCAAGTATGTGGAAACTCTTTAAAGAACTTACAGGTGACAGGCAGATTGGGAGCGATAACCAGCTGAATGTTTGTGACCTAAATAAGTCTTTTGTACGTCAGTCATCTGATGTGATGCTCCCTCTATCCACAGGTTTAAAGAATAGCTGTGTTCCTAGTTTCACCGAAACTGATGTCCGAAGATGTCTCCAGTCACTTAATTTATCCCGATTTTTAGGACCTGATGGTATCCCAAACCTCCTTTTTTAAAAATGTGCTGACGTCCTATGTTATCCATTCACGACTATCTTTAACAGATCCTTCTCATCTAATCTCATACCGAAAATGTGAAGATAATCCCTGTACCCAAGAAAGTATCTGGTGATAAGAATATGAAATTTACGTCATCACCTTGTTGATGTAAAATATGTAGATCAGAATGGATAAATATTTGTATCATATTCTGCAATATGTAGGAAGGACAAACTAATTAACTATGAGGTAATCACTATATAAAAATGAATCACGATGTGTATGTTAGAAATCAAATAATCAGTGGTCTTTTCTAAACAAATAAACAATAAACTTGAGCATTACCAAGAGAATGTGAATTCATACTAAACGATTCAAACATTAGTCTTAACAAAAACTGCATCACGTGGCAAGCACTAACTTGGAATTCTGAAAGGAAGCGGAAAAGAGAAAGACCAAGGAACACACTGTGACGGAAATCGGAAGCAGACATCAGGGGAGTGAATAGCAACTGGAAAAGATTGTCCAGGACAGAGTTGGATTGAGAAGGCTGATGGGCGGCCTATTCTCCTCCATAAGAGGTAACATGCGTAAGTAAAAAAAGAATGTAGGTATATTGAATGCACCACCACAACTTATGTTGCACAGTCTTCAAAATACAACATATACATGATTAGTTATTTGTAGATCATGTGAAATCGATTTGTCAATGAATTATTTAAAATTATTTTTTTTAAATTAATGCAATGAAAAATTGTTAAATAGAATAAATGCACTTAGTCTACTGTTTATAATTGGTCCATTAGCATACATCTTTAAAGAATATTATTGAATTTGATTTTTTCTAAAGAAAGAAAAACCTAAACTACACATCGTTTTGTTTTTGTTAAGACTAATGTTTGAATCGTTTAGTATGAATTCACATTCTCTTGGTAATGCTCAAGTTTATTGTTTATTTGTTTAGAAAAGACCACTGATTATTTGATTTCTAACATACACATCGTGATTCATTTTTATATAGTGATTACCTCATAGTTAATTAGTTTGTCCTTCCTACATATTGCAGAATATGATACAAATATTTATCCATTCTGATCTACATATTTTACATCAACAAGGTGATGACGTAAATTTCATATTCTTATCACCAGATACTTTCTTGGGTACAGGGATTATCTTCACATTTTCGGTATGAGATTAGATGAGAAGGATCTGTTAAAGATAGTCGTGAATGGATAACATAGGACGTCAGCACATTTTTAAAAAAGGAGGTTTGGGATACCATCAGGTCCTAAAAATCGGGATAAATTAAGTGACTGGAGACATCTTCGGACATCAGTTTCGGTGAAACTAGGAACACAGCTATTCTTTAAACCTGTGGATAGAGGGAGCATCACATCAGATGACTGACGTACAAAAGACTTATTTAGGTCACAAACATTCAGCTGGTTATCGCTCCCAATCTGCCTGTCACCTGTAAGTTCTTTAAAGAGTTTCCACATACTTGGAGAGTTTTTGCAAAACAAGAGTTTTTGAGACGTCTACATATTTTACAACAACAAGGTGATGAGGTAAATGTATGGGTTACATGATATCAAAGATCTTCTTAAGTAAATCACAGTGTCGAGGAAGGTCCAATAAAGTTCCCCTATTCACTATATCAAACGCTTTCTCATAGTCAGGGAAGTTGATGTATAGTGACTAGTTCCATTGAAATGATTGTTCAACGACGATCCGTAGTGTCACGGTTTGGTTTGTGTACGACCGCTCATCAAGGAATCCCGCCTGTTGATCTCGAAGTTGGGAGTCTACTGAATCCTTCATCCGGTTCAGCAACAATCGGTTGAAAATCTTTCCTGGTACTGATAGCAGTGTGATGCCTCTGTGGTGTGATCCAGTGATACCCATGTAGCTTTGTGTATGAGTTTTTGGTGGAAAGTACCGCCCCATCCATAATCATTTTGTTCAGTGCACATAGATTTGCGAATCTCTCGCCATTATCGTTCCTTTCTCCCAGTCTATGTCGTCGCACGATATCTTCACACCCGTTGTTGTCCATTCTGACTTTGGCGTTTGGATGTCTGTCCCTTTCTGTCCGGCTTGTGTCTATGGGTTTCACTTATTCTGAGCACCGTCGAGTTGTATCTCTTCAATCCGGTTGCTATTTGACTGGTCCTCTCGGTCTCCCACATTTTCCGGACGTCCCATTTACCGATAAAAATTTTCGCTGTTGTTGGTAGATGTGGTATCAGCCTCGTGACGTTCGGAGAATCTCAGCTTTCATCATGAGGTTCCATAATTCTTCCTTCAACTCACACAGCTGAGTTGAAATTATTTATTCTGGTTGGCGAATGGTTTAGCAAGGTTTTTTTCTATTGGTTATGGTTGCCATCTTCATGCCCAACCTTCTTCCTTTATCTGGGCTTGGGATCGGCAGTAGCTCTTGAAGAGCTAAACGTGAAAGTTGCAATATATTTACTGACCCGCCATTTAATTTTAGGACCTGATATACATAATTCTTATAAAATGGAATTTTTAAAGATCGGATTCACTATGAGAATGTATACTTTCGACGATATTAATATATCTCTGTATATACTGGGTGATTGAATAGTCGCATAAGGAAAAACAAATTTGATGGCAACTCACGAGCTAATTTGAAGGAATTACATTTAAAACTAGTAATTAATTAGCAAAAAATATATCGATTTGGTTTGATGAATTTTGGAGTTTTGAAAATAAGACGAAATTTGAAAAGTAGAAATGTCACAATACTTAAATGGTGACAAACAGTTGTTTATTTCAATAGAAATTTAAAAAATTAAAAAGCGCACTTTCAATCATATCCAAAATCTAAGATTATGAATAGAAATACGATTTAAACAATGAAAATACAACAGTAGACATTAATTATTCCCACTAGGGAGATTCAATGAATGTATGATAAAGACTTATGATAGCTAAGAACAATTTTTAGCGAAATGATTAGAAGAAATAGAACGACTAGATAGAAAGAGAGAGATATTCACACATAAACAGAAAAAATCAAGTAATAAGTAAATTGTGTTATTCTCTACTATATTTGTGAAGAACTAGAATAGAAATTCAGGACAGACAAAATCTAAACATAATAACACACACTAAGTGAAAGTTAGAAGAAGAGGATGACAATGTGTGGAATAATAAAATGTTCCGAATAGGTTTGTGTATTTGCATCGCATATTCAACAGATAAGGAATATATATCTTAACAAAACATATAATCTACTATATAGAGTGATTAAATTTTAATGAAATGGTGTTACTTGATTAACTAATTCCAATAAGATTATAAAACACTGCAATGAAAGAAGTTTCAAAGCGATTTAATTATCTTCATAATCTGCAAGTGAATAAACTACTTTTAATACGATTTGTTACTTTATAACTAAACAATTTAAGAATGAAGATCCAACCAATAATTCACCTATTCACATATACCTTCAAGTAAGCTACAGAAGAACAATTTTTTTCTGAAAAGCAGAAACAAAACTCCAGTGCATAATAAGGTATGAACAATCAATGAAGCTATTTATATGCCTATCGTAGAACCACCACTATAATGGTTTCTGGAATAGTCTTTTTAAGCGCCGAAATAGATTTACTGAAATGAAAGCTTATTCAATAATGGATTACATATTAGATTATAAATAAGTTCAAATAAATTAGCTGAGTACATGTAATAAAGTTAAACATACTTTGCCAAATCTAGGTTGACCAATCGAAGCGCGAAATTCTGAATTATTATTTGTATATAATTTTAAATGTGCAAATATATGGTCTAATTGTTTTCGCCAAAAACCTGTTGAATTAGGTTTAACGAAGAAAATATGGATAGTAAAAACTAATATCTATAATAATGAGCAGTGCAAAATCATCAAAACAAACTTCACTTGTTCACAAACGATGTAATACAAAAATATGAGTATATGTACAATTTAGTTGACGAAAGAGTAAAAAATAATTCCAAAAGTCCTAGACTATATGGGAAAATATTATTTAGATATTTAATGATTACCCATGAAGCCTTAAATGATAGCAAATTACAGAAACTACATACAAATCTAACATAGAGAGGACTTTCAATGCAAAACGTTAACTGTCCGAGAAAATATTGGAATGCCGTTTAGTCTGAGCTTATGGGATTGAATTGAGAATTAGGCAACTGATGCCAGCTTTCAATAAGTCTTTAGCTGATGTCCATTTGTGATAAAAATGATCACCGAATACTATAACGACTCAACAAAACCAAGTCATGTCCATTTACCGTTCATGAACATATGAACTGGTAACGAGCTGATCAAAATAATTTCGATATGCTACACTTAGTTCAAATGAGTAATATTATCGTCTTCTTGATCAGTATAAAAATAACGCAATAAGTAGCTAACAGTAATTTCACTTATCGTTTCTATTTAGTTGAGTTTCGTGCTATCCAACGGTAACGATGTGAAGACTTAAGATTTAGAAGTAACAACAACGTACTGTTGAAATTATGAACCGATTAATGTTAGACCACCACCATTGAAAGTTTGGAAACACTGAACGGCAGTTTTGTCTTAGTATGGTACTTCTAAGGAGTGCGCATCCACGACTCCGCAGACGGGAATCGAACCCTAGAACTCCAGTCTAGCGTGCCACATTCCATCTATGACCTTAAGACCATCCACAAACTCTGCTTTACCACTATCCATAGTCTTATTTTCGAACTGAATTTGATCCTGATTTATTAATCTAGTAGTGGATGATTAGAACAGCTTTCGATCGCATGTCCTTCCCAAGGTCATCGGCAAATGATCTGATATATTGTCTTCTTAACGTGTCGGCTTACTTCATTTCCGAGTTCTTCATGGTTCTACTTGACATATATGAGATGTGGAAGCACTTAACATCTGGTATAATAACAACAGAAATGTGATAAGGATCTGACACACTTAAAACATATTTCTCACACTGGTTGGAGAATTCGCTAGAACCGAATATTTCGTGAGGACAGACAATATCTGTTATGACACCAAAAGAGTAATCAGTTGTGAACTCATATTTAATGAAGACTATACTAGAAATACATAAGTCATTAAAATAACACACATTTGATTAAATGGCATGAAAACTTATCAGAAATTAATACATCTCTCTAACAGTGCTTTTTAATTTCACCCGACATGATTAAACTATTAGGATAAGCGGCATATTACAAGAGAACTTTTGAAATTGCTTAACGTTTACTTTGCTAAGAACTTTATTGCTCTCTTCATTAACCATGGAACTGTCCTTTAGGTTAACAAATGACAAATCGGTTGGATCAATATATAGATAATTTTTGAATGTGATTTGATTGTTTGAGCATGTTTCTTCAGCAAGTCAACGAGCAGTAAGTGAGACCTATTGAACACATCTTCACCAAATAGAAGAGACATTTCTTCTGCCATTGAAATCGACATTTTTACACTTGTTTGTTGCAACAGTGAATTAAAAAAAAGGAATTCGGTTATAATTAAAAACTGAGTTGAGGAGTAGATGGAACCGAAAATTGAGTTGCAGCTAGAAACAGACTGTTGTAATAAACAAACTGAAACTTGCGAATTGACCCCGTCATCATAGTTAAGGATTCCGAAGATATAAGTGACAGATATAAGGCTACACAAGGCCTCAAAATTTAGCACATGAAAACAAAAAACTATCCCTAGTGTGTGACTATCTCATAAAAACTGGCAAATGCCCGCTCTACCTGGAACATACACTATTACTGTTAACATGGTCACTATCAAAAGCAAACTCACCACATTTAACAAAGTATACACTCTTTAAAATACAAAGCTTACCTCTTCCGGGACTTATTGCAGTAAGTGTAGGTATTCTGTCTCTCAGTTGAACATCAGCTGACAAACGGTTTTGAGCTAACTGATCTTGACATCGTAAGTTTGTTGAACTTGGATAAAATATCCCATAAGTTTGGGTAGAAACATTTGCGACTACAGGTTGTAAGTAATTGTGCTGTGAAACCGACTTTTCAGATTGATTTCCGCCAATATCAAATCCATGGTGACCTAAAATTTAGTAATTCAAATCATAATAATAAAAAGCCAAAACAAATGTTTTAGTATGCCGAAAAATATTGGGTAATTACACGTTATCTTAATATACAGATCACTTGTAGTATCTATTTATATTCTGTTACATAAGATTAATTCAAAATATCAAGATTCGTAGAACATATCACGTTTCAAATTACCAAGCTAAAATTTACTAGTTAAGTATTTTCAGTTGAACAAAACATTGTGGAGAAATTAACGTGAATTAATCAAATCATCAAAAACCATAAACTCGTTACACTAGGAATATAGGATAAATTAAGACATGAGTGACCAATAAAGTATCCAACTGAAAATTCAGGCAGCTAATATGATCAACTCACAATGGGATTTGAATAAAAACGTTTATGAACGCCCTTATCCAGAAGACAGGTGTTCTCACATCGACGATAAGAAAGACATCAGATCTGACAACTCTGATTGTTAACCAAGAACTCATAATATTTCATTGACTTTTATGCATCTTATGAACAATGTTTTATTGATCCAATTATTGATTTGACTTGATTACTTAAGATGTAGCAGAAGTTTTTGCAAACCACAAAATATATAAATGGAAAATTTACTAGTAAGCATTTATAATAACCGAGTAATACACGAAAGTATTATACAATAGTCCGATCTCGTTGATAGTACTGAGCCCAGAAAAAAGCGACAAGAGTATTAAATATAGGATACCTTTCATAATATTGTGATAGTGGTAAATTATAGAACATTCCTTACACGAGTGTTATTTTGAGGCTTATAATTTTTCTAGTCTGTGGATGCTGATACGCTCAAAAGTGGAGTCAGATAGTTCTTTTTCTTTAAAGTATTTCATGTAGCCATTCACTGAAGCAATGCGAGAGGGATCGTAATATAATAAACAAGCTCAGATATAAAAAACAGCCAGATGAAAAACCAACAGGACTGTTAAAAGTGCCTCCCAAAATGAGTTATGTATCCCTCTCTGATATATTGAAATCAATTATTTATCATCATAAAAAAAATTTTTTTAAAGATTAGATGCAAATTTATCTTAGAACCTTTTATCTGTTATATAAGTGATAACTTAGGAAGCAAGTTAGCTTTTATGACATGAATAATGTAGTTCAGATTATTGCATGAAACGATCATTAAAATATTACTTATACATAAGTGAATTTACTCACTTGATCTATTAATCATTGGAAACCATCCAGTACAACGTGGAGGAGGCATCAAGTTTAATCCACAATAAGAACAATAATTTGCTTCTTTTGGATTCGGTAAATCGCACTTTATACAATGAATAAAACCATCTCGTAGAGTGATTTTATTTTGATTATCTTTTGGAGTGTTATGCAAACCAACAGATGACATATCTCGAATCGAATCTGAAGAATTCGAGTTGAATAACTGTCTGTTACCATTAATATTATCAGAAGATTTCATTTCACCACCATTCAGTGATTGTTGATAGTGTTTTGGTACTTCTAAACCACACCAATCACAATATCGAGCATCAAGATTATTTTCACGATGGCAATAAGGACAAGTAGAAAAACGTACATTTTTACACATTTCTGGATAAGGTATGGGAGGATGAGAATCAATTGTAGACTGGAAACCCGAAAGAATGACATTAGTTGCTCCTGTTGCTAACTTAGCTTCACATATTATACAACTTTTTAGGTCAGTAGGATTCATTGTCTTACATGTTGTACACAAACGAGATTCTTTACGACATTGTCCATACTTCTACGAAGTTATTTTTACAAGCAGAAAAGACGAAAATCAAAGTTTAATATTTAAGGATGTTAGATTAACATCAAGACTATATCAAAGATCTTTTATAGTATGTCTGAATTATTTCTAACCCATAAGACAGGTTTTTGAAACTAAACAACGCATCGACGTAATGATAATGCGTACGGCAGAGAAGATTATTAGAGTAAGATTGAAGCACACGAATTAGGTTACGATTCGTTGAGCCAAAGACGAGCACTCATGACAAGACAAATTTGGTCACTTTGCGTAACAAGAAATACACATACTTAATGAGCGTTATTCGTATAACAGTAAAAGTTACCAAACAAATAGTCCGATCACTCCGTAAAGATAGGTTTGTCAAGGGTTATGACCTCTCGGCATGAAATATTTCAGGAAGGCATTTGTACGGCAAAATGTCGTGGTTCATAGTAATCCACGATAAATAATAATTTATTATATCTTACAGTATTTCATTCACACTACAGATAGAGTACTAAACCTAAAATGATATCGAAGCCTAAAGAGGATACATAAAAGCTCTTACAGATTTTACACTAATGGTTAATGCATACGTATTTGTATGCTTACGATATTCACATTTGTGAGGATCTGTTTAAGAGCCTTACATGATTTCTGACTTGAATATGCTTTATAAGAAGCGTCTGTGATAGCCGATTAAGATATTTTACATTAAAACATACTACTCATAAGTAACAAAAGGTGTAAAGCAAAACCAAACGAGAATTCTAACAGCGAAATTGTAAGAAATGAACAGGAAAACACATAATTCCCCATTTGACCTAAAGTTCATGTGTTATAGCACAGAAATATTTGAGAATGCACATTATTGAAAAATTCTCAACGAAGAAGTAACCACCAATAAAGGTTCATTGTCACTAGAATCATGAACCGACCAATGTTAAACCACCATTGCAAATCTGGAAGCAGTGGATGGCGAATTCGTCATAGTATGGGACTCTTCAGCAGTGCGCATCCACGACCCCACACGCGGGATTCGAACCCACGACCTTCAGTTTTGCGCGAACGCTTAACCTCCTGAACACTAGTCCTAGGTCTGAATTCCGCGTGTGGTATTGTAGATATGCACTGCTGAGGAGTCCCATACTAGGACGAACTAGCCGTCCAATGCTTCCAGGTTTTATATCGTAGTCTAACATTGATCGGCAAACGGTTTCAATGAAATTAAACAATCTCCACAATTCAGAACATAAAACGTTTATTATGTTCTAGGAGCCAAATATTTAAGTGAATTGAGAGAATAAATCCAGCAGATGAGTTGTAATAAAAGAAGGCTCAAAATAGTAGATGCAGTCACTACATTACATACCTAAACAGAGAAATAAAAATTGGCAATTACAAGTTAAGGAAACGTTTTCGGCAAAATAAAATCAGTTAAACATATGAAGAAACGTAAGTTTCATGTATGCTAAGTTAAAAAGATTAAATAAAACAATCATACCTGTATCTGTAGTGGACTTTCACAAACTAAACAGCTAGTTAAATTTAATGGTACATGCGCTTTACAATAAGGACATACACCAATATTTTCTAAAGCAGAAGAACCATATTTCTGTGTCGACAATGTGGGTAGACTTACACCGCAATGGAAGCAAAAGTTCTGTTTTCTACTCACTGGCCTTGGATGGTGACAATTGGGGCATCTGAACGGTATTAATAATAATAATAATAATAATAATAATAATAATAATAATAATAATAATAATAATAATAAACATGCTGAAGTTTATGAGAACCAACAAAACTTGTATGTTGAAATCTGTATATTTTTTGCATAGTAAGTTCAACAAATAAAAGACTTATAAACTTTAAATATTCATTATTACTTTTGGACGAAGAAGGAAATTGCGAAAATGTTAAAACCACGAATGCTAAACAAATGAAGCTCAGATATGTATTTTCCTGGAGATGTGTAAGAATAGGCACTTAATAACGGCAACGGATTTGTTATTTTTAAGCATTCTTTTCAATTAAAAAATATAGAAATGAAATCTCTAGATTACCGAGGCTAAATAAATTTAGTATATAACACAAATTCATGTTGAAAACGTAGAACACCATTCATATCTAACCTACCTAATTTGAAATCTTTTAATTTCTCTTAACAATTTCGCTTGAAAAAGGTTGCCAAACGTCGTATAATTCTTATACCAAAGATTGATTGAGAAATTGCGAATTAGGTTTATAACACAAAACACCATTTAATTCCCAGAAAAAATGTTTGCGAAGTTCTAGGTTTTAAAATTATTGTGTTTGCTATTATAAGTTATGGTAATATTCTTAAGAATAACAGAAGTTTAGAAATGCTTTCACAAACTACAGAGAGTTGACATGTCATTCACCTTTTTAAACGAAAAAAGTAACATCATTATATTTCACTCTTCTGCAAAAGAATAAAATGAAAGCATGCCAAAGACAATTTCAATAACACGTAGGATGACCGTATGCTTTTTGAAGAAAGTAATCATTACAAATCATCCATATTTCTCTCATATCTATCTATATCATTTATTTACCCACCCATGATATTGGAGGACAGTCAAGCAACGTCTAGAATTTTCCGAAATTAGTAACGTAAACCACTGAATGTCAACTCAGTGGTCTAAAGGTTAAGTGCTCAGTGCGAGGTCTAAATGTTTCTGGGTTCAATTTTCGGTAGGATAGTGGATGCACGCCGCTGAAGAGTTCTACACTAGGGTGAAACAGCTGTCCAATGGTTCTCGGTTTTAAATGGTTGTTTAACTACAGTCAGTTATTAAATTAGAAGGATGTTTTATTACTTATCGGTCAAGATGAGAGCATATAATTAAATACGACTTATATCATTTAAAAAATATTTTCACTATCATTAAGCACTGTTAGCATGGTTACAACATAAACTAAACAAAGTTTGTTTATGTTGACTTGGTAACGAATGTTATGTCATCTGAATGATAAAAGATTGAATTAGCTTGTAAGTCTGGAAATAAGTTATTGATGGTCGGTGATAATGAAGGATTAACATTCACCTGATTATATGAGATACGCTGCACGCACAGAAGTTTCTTTAATTAACAGATATGATAACTTGTGGTGACATGTAACTATTTCGTGCGACGCATAAACAACAGATTGCTACAATTTATGTTAAGTAATAGTTATATAATAACTGAGAAATGAGCCAGAACAACAATGAATTACGAAAGTATTACAGGTAGTAAGTAATGATAAGTGACTAAATGGTGGTCAGAATCGATGACTTATGTTTACAACTGGTTGTTTCACATTCTATTTTGGTCGCTCACATAAGTAATATTTTCTAAGTGTTTGGAAAGTAAATGGAATACATTTGATCAACATAGAACATGAAAGTACAATGCAAAAAATGCTTGAAATTGGTGTCTCACAAGCTTTTTATAAATATTTTTGGAAATCTATTTTGTACATTGACTACATAGATGTGATCTAAAGGGTGTTGAACTATTATTCAAAAAAGTGAGTGAGGGGAGAACTTTTAAAAACACCTAGAAGAAGAGTTAATGGAATCAAATTACCACAACGGCCAGTAGTATGTGCTCCATTTCAGAACACAAAACGTGATGATCAATTACGCCACCAATGATGTTTTCTCTCAACCCTATCGTTTTTTTATTAAGTGTTCGAAGAATTCGAAAACAAGCTTTTCAATAAATGTGACCAGATTTCTTATGTGTGATAACCAAGTATAACAGCTATACCGAACTAATGATGAACAAGCTGAAATATATTTACAAGTTCACACAAAAACCAAACAATCAAAAAGAGTAGTCACAGAGGAAAAAACATTAAAAACACAGTAGATAAATTTTGACTGGTAGTGAAATCCGGGATACGCGTTCTATTCCATTCGGGACTTCTTAACTGGACGCATCTGTATCCTGGGACAACAACTTACCAAAATTCAGTCTTGAATATCGTGAAGATAAGAAAGTGTGTAGAAATAAATCGAAAAACTAACCGTAAAATATCTGTTGTCTGTTGTAGTTTATTAATCATATGAGATGAAAGCTCAGGGTATTCATGAATCAATGACGATTTTATCGATATATTCTAAAGGGAAAGTAGAATTTTAAAAAGACTATTGCTACTTTATTAGTATGAAAAGAAAATAATATTAGGAAAAAAGTGAATTATTTGTATTTCATTCTTTAATTCAGTTGAATAAAAACAATTGATTTCATGTAGTACGAATTAATGAGGAGAGTCTGGAAAACTTAAAATGATCTTCACTGCAAATCGATCTCAGTAGACTAATATTACCAACCATGGGAAGTAAAACACTATATTTTTTCGAAAATGTTCATTCAAGACACATGAGAAATTTACATAGATATAATTCTCATGAAAACAATGACATGATTTATTCACGTTATTTTTTTTGCGAATTTATCTTTGTTGGTTTTTAGCACTATTTATAGATTCTTTAAACATTTTTACATTTAATGGTTATAATATTGCAGAAGTTTTTGGAACTGAAACAATTTCAATACTTGAACATGCAACTTCATCTAGGTGTAATTAGAAAATAGCAAGTTATAATTATTATATTGTTATTAAAACTAAGTACCCAATCATTTGTGAAACCATTCAAGATGGTAATTAAATGTACGTGGATTTGAGGCCTGTTTTTGGTGTAAATGCTAATGATGCTACCAGGTTGGTTGAACTGAAATGGGTGGGGATGGGTTCGAACCTGCTATTAAATGGGCAAAAATCAAGCGATCTAGTCACTGAACTACTATTTGAAACTAAAAATCTGCTTAGCCATTTCATTATATCTTTAGAGACAACAAAGGTTATGTGGATACGTTTTTAAAGTATTTCAGTGGAAATTTTTAGTTGAGAATGATATGAATTAACTGTCCAGAATTCGTTTTTTAGGAGGAAGATAAACGTTTAAAGCGTTTTATTTAGAGTATAATACTTCAGATGTATTTTAGATGTAGTATAGCAGAACGAGAGGGATTCAGGAATCATGTTTCTGGACAATATTTTTCCGTTTGGTTCCTATATTTAATTTATTTATTATTCTCATTGAATCGAATTCATATTTTGAATATGAGAAACTATTTTGAGCCAATAACACTTGTTTAAATTCACAAATTTCTAAAACTTTGTTAAAGAAAAACATTATAGCCTTAAAATGTTATTTTTAAAGCTTAAGAAAACACCAAACTGTTTCAACTCTAAAAATAAAAAAGAAAGAAATGGTTCACATTACATTTTAGTTCATCCAGTCAATCAACAAGGCAGTAAATGGGAAGTAGTTCTAACAGGTTAACAGGTTACACCCTTGTTAAGGGAAATAAGAATTACAATCACTGATTTCCTGTTACGTATACGTGTACACTTGGATATTGCATGAATTTGTGTAGATTAAATTCATAACAAAAAAAACAAACTTTAATGGTTATCTATATCAAAATTTCAGTTTAGAAAAAATATCTTTATAAGTAATCATTTGTTTTCCCTTTTTTCTTTCTCGTAAATAAAGGCACTAATCAGTTTTTAAATAATATTATGATTTCTACCAGTAAAAATAAAGTGGATGATTAGGCTTTTTGAAATGATTTTAAGCTTCGAGGTTCTGAACACACATTAAGAATAGGATAAGGTGCGGAAAACACTCCAATATCATTCAACAAACTGTAGACAATGAGTAAAATTTATGATAATCTATTTTAAATTATTATCGATTTAAGTGTAATGTGATTCATATATCGGGTAAAGTTTTATTCAACCAACTTTGAACTACATTTTAGTTGTGTGAAGACTAGAGACGTTACTCCGACTGCTCAAACGAAAGTAAGTGAATCAGAGTTTCAGCCAACAACCTACTGACTGAAAGCTGAGTACCTTAACCACCACTCTTTATTAGATCTCAAGTGCTTCAGTTTGTTTATATGTTTTTCAGCTTAAATACATTATAAACTTTTTGGAGGTAGTCAGTTTAACAATTAATGAATGCAAATAAGTAGGAAATATTTAAATGTTTCAAATAATTTTCGCGTTCAGTTAACTGACCATCTAAATGATGTAGACCCTAAAACTGTAGGTAGATATATAAAGTTTATAAAGATAAGTTTAAGAATAAAAATTAACTTAAGAAATTGTTCTGCAATTATCTTGTCAGAGTTCAATATTTGTATTTAAAAGTTATACAAATGATTGCAAAATTGATACTGATCAATTTGGTTTTGGGTTCATTAACAGTAGGTATATATTTGAATTAAGTGTTACTTAGAACCGATCGAAAAATATTTCATATGATTAATTATTAAAATTGAGTGCCAGTAAGTCAGTCGAACACAACGTATAACCTGGCACATGTGTACATCAGTTCAATTTGCCAAACTCCATTAACACAGCGAGAGCAGTGTAGAGGTAGTAAGTTTTAGTGTTGAAATTGAATATGTAAGTATAAGAAACAAAATGAGAGATGTCGATACAATTTAGGATTAATTAGATAGTTAGGGTACAGGAAGACGTTGTATAAAGTTCATCTGAACGCAAAAATTATTTGTGTGAATTCCTATGATTTTTTGGCTGTATGTAAAACACCGAAAATTTAAAAATACAGCAGATTGAAAGATATTTCATAGGTAACTTTATACGCTAGTGTTACTCCAATTTAGTGTACACTTAACTAAATGTGCTTTGGATTTTGTAATAAATAATGCTAAACTAAATGCATATCTCTTTTAACTAATAAATGGTTGTATTTTTGAGCATGTAATAAATAACTCCGTTAATTCAAAAACACCGTAACAAACATTTACAATCTTTCCAGCATTTTTATCCCCGCTTTTTTATCAAAACTCAAAATTCTACTTACTCAAAGAAGTTAGACGAAACTAATAGTTGGACTGACCAAACAACTGCCTGTTTTTACAGTTACGTAAACTAATGAATATAATAACAGATTGGTATTGGAATTTAATTCCATAAATATCCGTCTTTATTTTCCTAAACACCTTCTAACGTTTGTGTAAACTCATGCTTAGACGGTCTATTTCGAATATCATAAATTTAGATGATCCATTTCAGCATGTTAATAAGTCACGATTAGTATTAAATTAAATAGACCATCTCTCATAGGTGAATGAATAACTTACAGAAGCTTCAAGTGAATATTGAATTATAACGTTCCCAAATTTTCTGTAGTTTTTTTATTAGAATTGTATGTTTGTGATAATATAAGACTGAAAACACTTCATAATCTTTTAAATCACATATTTAGTCAAAATTTCTTGTTTCACTGTAAACGCTACACAAAGTAACCTACCATATTAAATTATTTTATCAACAAGAGTTCATTAGAATATGATTCCTCATTTATGCAAAATGAAATTAAAAATTTCAAACTTGTCTAGTACAGTTTGTGTAAGACCTTACTGTTGGAGATACTTACGTCGTAAAAGTTTACATTTCATAAACCTCAATTGGAAGGAACAATAAAATATTTCCACCTTGTTTGGCAAACTGGGACCCCTTTAAAAAAGATATGATTAAGATAAGCCTGAGTTGTTGTAGGATTGTAATCGGCAGCACTCAAGTAACCAACTTGGTGCTCGACTGAGCTATAAAACTTAACTTTTATAAAAGTCGTGATTTTATTTCAATCATTGTACTCAAGCAAAAAACTCGTTATTTAACTGGAGGACGAGGGAAATCATTTCGCAACAAGTAAACACTTAAAGATCTATTATTTCGCCGTCGGAATATAAATTGCATCAAAGCATATTCCGTACAGGATTATGTTGGAGCACGCTGGTTGACTATTTCCTAACCTATCAGTGCTAGGGAATAGTTGAAGAAGACTAGAATCTTCTCATGTAAAACCATAAATATACTAACGGTATTCTTATTGTGCTTCCTATTTCTATTCTATCTGCCCTTGTTACTTGGAATATAATTTGATTCCTGTTCAACCATGTTCTGATTTGGGGACTTGTCGAGTGGATCGGTGTCCAGGAATACAAAGCAATAGGAATAGCTCGGTCGTAATAAGAGAAATTATAACACCTAATAATTGACAATGTAACCAAAAGGCCAGAATGAAATCAAAGATAAATAATTACAAATTGAAGTTAAAAAGAGAGGATAGTGTAATAATAAAAACAACACGGTTACGGTTTGGAAAAAGAAACAGAACGTACATTATTCTGATTGTCTGCTGACAATACAGACTCATTTTTCAAATTAACCTGATTTTCTTGATCTAAAATAGTGTTAATGTAAATAAATCAGTAAATTTAATAGTCAGTAAAAGGGTTTCATACATGTAAATATGATTATCAGTTATGATAAATACTAAAGGCAACTTTTTTTAGCATTACAAGCATATATATTTGCACAAATAAAATACGGTGTTATTTGTTCAAAGTCTGAAACGAATTTTTATTGTTACCGTAGGTTTCCAGCTCTTTAAGGGAGTTAGAATTTAGTTATCCTCAATTCAGGTTAGATTCAAGCAAATATCACAAATAAACAACTGAGGCAATTAAACCATAGCTAATAAAGCACTCTGCCTTCGGCTCACTTAATGTCTATTTGTAATCTATCAAGTTGAATATTAAAGATTAACTAATGAGGTACTATCATATATTTATCTCAGGTGATGTTTACATGTTATTTACTCGAAATGATCCGCTAATATTCTCTTGGATGCTCTTTCGTTCTAATGCACATCTAATTCACATCAAAGACTGGCATTTTCTGATAGCTCTACTTAACAAATTGATGTTATTGAAAAATTCCACTAAATTTTACTAAAACCTGAATCCTAGTATTACATTACTTTTTGTCATAATTTTTCAACCATATACAGTCAGATATTGTTTAAGAATACATCAGTTACTGTCGGACCCTTTTCGTATTTACCAGATATGAATAAATCCAGGTATATGTAGAACAACAAAATATAATTATCTTTAAATAAACAGTTTACTGGCACATGAATATGATTTTTTTAAAACAGAAGTCAAATGGAGTGAGGCGAAGAACCTATTAGCCTAGATATTCATAAAACTGCTATAGGTAAACCTCGAAATTATTATTAAAAAGTCAAGACAACGGAACAGCACGTGGTTGAACAATATAGAACACTACACCACAAGTGAAAGTTACGCTTCCTACATAAAAGATCAATTAATTAAGTCCTACTGTAACTATACACAATCAATACAATTTCATATAAATAACAGCATGTACCACCGCTAACATTACTATGACATAAAAATGTAGAAATAATGCTGAGAATAAAAGAAATGAGGTGAGCAAAAAACAGAAGATAAATTCCACATAACTAGAAATATTAGCTTGACTATCAAGTAAAAATGCACGGAAACAAGGACTAAATTATGAAGAGAAAAATCCTGGTCACAAAGAAAAGTCTCGTAAAAGTAGTACAAAGTAAAAAACAACCATAGGTAAGAACCGTTTTAGTCACTGAGACTAACCAATTGATTGTAAACCAGATGTAAAATCCTTGAAAGATTAAAAAGTAATACGTATTATTAGGTTTGCTTCAGCTGAAGAATGACTAATTTTACGATTTAGAAAATTTATCTCAATTGTTTGAAATATAAACAGAAATAAAAAAAGCGAATATTATTATGGAGATGAGTATGAATAGATGGGTATACTGTATGGATTACATGACCTAAAACCAATTTTTATTCCAAAGAATTCGTAAAAAATAAAAGGCAGCTTTGTTTTAGTCAACTAACTCAATATTGAAGAACTTCAAATCAAAAAGTAAAAGCAAAAACATGTAGACCAGACAAAACCAACTAACCGATTTTAATGTAGGTTTTCACGAATGAGTGTTAGCATGATTCAAAACTTTTGAATAGTGGATAACACTTTTTAAATATATACTTCCGTCTCGTAACTTTATGTAATCATTTACGGCTAGTTGAGAGGAAAATCAATTATTGAGAAACTGTTATTAAGATTCATCTATAACTGATACTCTGACAGCTGAAATTAACCATTAAAACTAATTATTTGCTTTTTATACTAAAATCATTTAGCTAGTCAATAAAAGTAGTTAATCTTAATCTAACACAGAACAAATTCCTAAACGGGTAAATTAGCAGAATTCAAAAATCCAGTATTTAGTAGAAAGGTACCTTTAGTGGACTTCTTGATTACGTGACAGCAATTTTTTTCTGAAGAACATTTTCGGACAGTTTCATTATCGTTCTCCGATAGGCGATGAATAGACTCATGAGTGTCAGGACGATCAGCTCCCGACTGGAAAAGTTCAAAACGAAAAGGGTAATTTATAAATAAACTAGGATAAATACGCTTATATCAAAGGGAATATTTTAATGTGTTCAATTGTTGAGCAAATTATAGGTAGCATTTAGAGATGGACTTATTAACCCTTAGTTGCATATCTAAAATCATAGTATCAAATTTTAAAATGTGATAATAAAAGAATTCCGTAATTTAGGTATTGTAGATTTGATCACAATCCATACAGTTCAAACAACTAAGACTAACATCATTAAATATTAGTGTTGAATGCTGATGATAATAAAACCCCCACATGGCAGGTTTTAAAAGTACTTTGTCAACTGCTCGAACGATCAAACAAACTTTGTGTGATTTCCTCTTATTTACAGAAGTTTAAGGGGAGAAAAAACACTTCATAGCGTTGTGATGTTCGTTGAACATACACACTGCAGAAACGTTTGTTTTTGCATTCTTCATTTAGTAAGTAATTAAAAGTCTGTTGACGGAGAAACTCAGATATTTATTTACCGTAATATTACCATTGTGCACTATCTCATTTCAAAATAAAAATTTTACTAAAAAATCCTTTCAAAAGAAGGGTAACGTTATGAGAACAAAATGGTAGCAAAATAACTCTGCGCGTTCACCGAAAGAATGAAACGAGGAAACTGAGTGATCTCTTCCGAACCAATCTGAATCCGTCGATACTTTTAGGTCAGCAGCAAGATATAATTAAATCTAGTGTAGCAGGACAAAGTCTTGATTAAAACATGTTTAGGACAATCCACACAGAAGGACGTTGATTAGTCCATTTCCAAACAGTCGGTATTAATGGATGAGCCGATAAGACCCTGAAAAATCCTAGCGTGAGTTTTATATAAAGGTTACTTTGTAGCATATAAACATTTTCGTTTGCTTTCGAATATATCTGCGTTTCCCTTCAAATCACGTCTTGATTTCAGATAGGTCGGGCGAAGAGAGGTTTTTACAAATACTATACCACAGAAGACATAATACTTAGTGTCCTTGATGGCAAATCTTGTTGAGTAACACAAACCTACATGATTACTAAGCTGTAAAAATATAATTACAAGCACGAAAATTCAAAGGGATAACTGTATGATAAAAAAACTAGTGGCGATAGCACAACATATCCACAAACATACAAAAATAAAACTGTGATGACAAAAACAGACGATAGAGAATTTTATTCTAGTCTATTTGACCGAAAAAGAAACAAACATAAACAAAAATAGGTTGATAACCATCAGCATATGATAAAAACGTAACTTTTAATTAATTTTCCAAGCTAAATGAAAATAAAAAAAATCATAGTTAAGTGTTTGAACCTTTCAGTTAGTTATGCTGAGGATTGGATTTTCAGTCATCTTTTTTGGTAGATTTGCGTCCTGAGCGGATTGATTCACTAATAGTTAAGTAAAAACGGATATAGGGTAGCGGTGGGATCCATGGAGAGCGTTTCGTCCCAATAGATACTCGTCAGTTGAACACACTCATACCACAGTGTTGTTGTTAACTCCTGCTAGCTACTATCAATCTTTACTGAAATGAAAATAAATGTCAACTAAACATAAAGAGACGGATTCCTACTAGGAAGATAAAAATACTATGTCAATAAGTTTACTAAATTTAAAAAATAGCACAGTATCTATCACATTAACATTATGCGAATAATGAATTAAATAAAATCGTTACCAATTGTCTTCGACGTTTAGAATCGACTAAGTTTAGTTCATTAAGAAAACCATAATCATCTCCAAAGTCATTTTTGTCACTAACATGAAAACTCTTGACTTTGACCACATCGAATGTTTTTGTAACTACACTGCTTTCATTACCATTATCCCTAATATATTAACAATAAAAACAAGTTTAAAACAATTAGTCCCTTTGATGAATTTCGATAATGTAATAAGAAGACGAAGATTATCAGAACTATGTGATACAATAGATATATCACATAGTTCTGATAATCTTCGTCTTCTTATTACATTATCGAGAAGAACAAGTTTAACATGAAGAAACGATGAAGAGCTAATAAAATTAATATAAATTCTAAACACTTGATAATAATTTGTTGAAAGCTAGGAAACAGTGTTCATTATAAAGCAATATTAGTCGGAGGGTGAATAAAAACCATATAGAACTAAATGATTGACTTGAACTAGCTTGTGACTCTTTTTAGAAGGACCTACCTATCGATACTGAAGCTAGTTGGGCTAGAAAATACATTAAACATACGGAACAATTAAAAAATGGATGAATTTTAAACTGGATTCCAGAAACCGAGAACAAGGACAAATAGAGAAGAGTTAGTCATCAGCTTCTGGGACAGACTATGGATACAGAATGAATATTTTACAGGACGATTTAAATTACCTAGGAGCTATTACTGGCCATTTATCTAACTTCATTATTATGAGGTGATAATGCTAACGAACGAACAATGAATGAACTATGGACATAAATTCTCCGTTTGATTTCATGTATTGTACTTAGGCTAAACCCGTTTGGGAGACGACACTAATAAAAAGCTGAAGATGAAATAGGTTGGGCTAACTTATTTCAGGTTTTCTCAGACAGACACCAAGGTAAGACGTAGAGAAGGCGAGTTCGCTTACTGAATTTTGTGAGACGTGACTCAATAATTATAACCGGTAAGGAAAACGAGCTAGGCACATGACGAAGAAACTGATGAACACGTACGCACAAGTACGCTCACATATGAAAGCGATCAAGGTTAAAAGCGAGTATCCAACAAGGTCAAGTGAACATGTGACTAATGTTCTAAAAAGAACGCCTCAACTCATTTGTACAAAATCTAGAATAATCAACACAGGGGTAGCATAGTACCAAATCCTACAGTGTCATGGATTGAAAACAAATACGAGTGCTAGAACTAGTGTGGTACAGAATGATATTACTTTATGAGCGTAACTTATAGATACAACTAATAGTCACAGAAACTTCGTTATATATGATGGAACTTATTTTAACTAAGAACTATTTGTAAGCCTGATTTTTTATATTGCTAAGGCTAATTAGTTCGGCTTTTAGCGTTTATACTAATTTTTATTCCATAGAACCATCAATCCTTCTTCGTCGGTTTGGATGTTAGTAATGTGAGTGATACCTTGTTTGTTCAACTGTTATTCTAAACACGGCCTGCCCAACACTATCACAGACACAAAAACGATGTAGGAGTTTGTATCCACCTATGGAACCACACTTCATATCAACAGGGAGGAGTCGACAAGTGATGATAACTAAAATGCCGACAGTAATGCGGGATTAGACAAAAAGCAAATGGAACTAAACAATCACAGGTACAAAAAATACTATGTTCAAATTAAGATGGAAATAAATGATGGATAGATATGTGCTACTGAAACCAATCGATCCCAGTTTCTCTTTCGATATATATATATATATATATATATATATATATATATATATATATATGAGTCTAATTAGGAGTAACCAATCAAATCAATGAACGGAAACGTTACATTACTCAATAAAAAACAAAGATAAAACATATACACAGGTATTTTTTTATTACCAGCCATAATCAACTGGATGCGTTACAAAGCAGACGAAGTGTTTTGGATATTGTGTGTGATATACTTCTTGAATGTGCGTTTATATCATGGCGATATAACCATTTCATTAGTTTTCAGATATAAATAGTAACGAAAATTAATGGAATAGCAACACATCGTGAGCTAACTACAGTTGTAATATGTGAACCATCAGAATTCAGTTAGGTAACTGATCAGTAAGGCGTGCCCTGCAAGTTCCAATGTTTACAGATTCGATACAAAGTAGGGTTTTAATCACATACTATAGAAGTTACAAATGAGGATGCAAAACATTTGTTTTTAATGGCTGGTTTGTGATGAAAACCACCTTCAAACGAAAAATTGTTTGATACGGGAAGATTATCTAATTTCCTTAGTGTTAAGATAAATTAATCTACAAAACAGCTTTTAAAAACTTACAGAGAAACAGCCACTGCTCGAACAGTATGACATCCAGGCGGTAAAGTAAAAGGCTTTTGGAATTTATAAGTCCCACTGTTTTGGAGTTCCTTCCTACTTTTGGCAACCGTTGGTCTATTCCCATTGATTGTAAAATAAATAGCTACATCTGGCGTATCGCAAGTAAGATCCAGATATGTATTTGTATCCAAATGTGATTTGTACAAGCCTAAATCTGGGCTTCTCAGGGGGATAACAAGTGGGGCACGAACAGCTCCGGCAGACATGTTCTGTAAAAAAATTTTTACTATTACATAAATAAAGATCGAAAATTTTGAAAACTGGAATCTACGCAAGAAATCTTTATTAAAAATTAGAAATCTGAGAAAATAAAAAGTGTTAAGTTACAACCAGTGCGAAGATAAGCATTCGGCAGTCCACGTGTTACAGCAAATCCAACACCAGTCAAGTCCACATATTGAGCAGTGAATATGATTACAACCACCATGTTTTTGAGTAGGAGACTTGCAACCCGGGCAAGAACGACATGTTTCATTGATATATTTGCGACTTTCTGCATCATCTACTCTTAATTTTAATGACTTCCAAACAGAGTTGGAATTCGCAGAGGATGCGTTCTTAGAAGACTCGTGTTTTTCTTCGCAGAAACACTTCAGAGATACATCATTTGAGCATTCAGGATCTAACTGGCTGCAGTTCCAACCACACGAAGAACAAAATAGTGACCCACAACCAACAGGTGGGAGACAGTGATGCCAAATGCCAGGAGACTTTACATTACCTCGAGAGTTCATGATTTGCCAATCTACTCCACATGAAGGGCAAAATGTGGAGCCTTTAGAAAGCAAATACCGTTTAACTGACTGCTCTTTATAACGTGAATAAAATTCTGGACCCAGAATGCGGAAATGATGAGGATCCATAACAAAAGAATTGGGACATCCAGCAGGACAACTGATAGTGTATCCAACGTTGTCAATGAAATGGAAAATGCCAGAGTAAAAATACTCTTCTGTGTACTTTTTGAAACATTCAAGGCAAAGAGAATGCCGTTCCTCCTCGCAAAGACATATTATAATTTCTATTTCCGAAGACATACACGCAGCACAAAATATCTCCGTACTATTTTGTTTTATATGCTTCAAGAAAACCGTTGGACTATGAGAAGACATAAAAGTGCATGAAAAATTTATCTTAGCTTCTGCTGAATTACAGTCATTAGAAGAGCACTTTCCCCTACAGATCATCGAGTCAACGTCCTGACAAACAGGAATAAATGCCGATTGGCAAAGCGAACAACTAAAAGTCATCAACGCAGGACGAATAGATTCACACGGATAGCAAAAAACAAAATAACGTCTTTTTGGATGGCGCTCATGGAGATACAGATAGCAGTTAGTTGTAAGATTATAATCTAGTAATTTGTGATCCTCATGCATTAATTCATAGCCACGGGATTTCTTGTGTGATAGACAATAAATATCTGGATTCAGATTTAAATCCTGACATATTCTTTGCTTTAAAAAAAGTACATTCCATTTATCGTCTGCATCTAAACTATTTGCTACATCATTATAAACAACAACTAGGAACATAATTTGTATTTCCCCCACAACCAAACACTAGCTCTAGTAATATAAAACAAACCATACAGTAATGCTTAAAACTTTTTACTTTTGCATAGGGTACGGAAAGTCATGTCCATAAACAATTCACTTTCTAGTGAGCTTCTGTTCATGTTTAATCTTATCTTGAATGGGTTAATTGAAGATCCTCACAATATTCTTCTCTTAACTTGGTTGAAATACAAACTTGCTCGGTTGGAAAATCTAAGAATCACAAGCACATTCTTTATTCGTGATGTTTATTCTCACTTTCTGCAGCCTTTCAGTTGGCCTAATTAGATGAAAAATAGAGGACATATCGAGTGCCAATTTATTGCGCAGTATCATGTACACCAACATTTCATCGTCGTTTATTCTGAATCGTATGAAAGCTCTGGCTTTATGTAATTTGTATGATCAATTTTAACCCCTTCTTCGTCTATTGGCTGAGCTGCAAGCTGAAGATAAATAAGTCATATCTTCGATTCCGCTATAATTGACAAAGAATTAGGTGAGGAATACCAGTTTGGTATTTTACGCGAAATTACACAGTGCCTTTTTAAAATATGAAATCACACAATAAATGCATCATTTACACATCCTCCTTGAGTAGCCTTTTTTATCATAAACTGTGTCACTTGTCTATTCTTTTATCCCCATTTTGTGTATTCCGTTATTCTTACACTCATACACCATCCTATCTATCGTGGATATCTCATCATAAGTGGACGATTTTAAGTGACTATCTGGTAGACAGCTGAGTGCTACTGTAGTGAAATATCTCAGGCACAGTTAAACAATTAATCTTTTTATGCAAAACCATATAGCGCCTTTGTAAAAGATGAAAATCATGCATTAAATACATCATTTGCGCATCTTTCTTGAGTAGTCTTTTGCATAATCCATCGTTCTTCCAAATCTGTTGTCATTCCGATTTCTGCCTGTTTTCTTTACTCATCTGTCTATCTCGACCATCTGTTGGCAAGCGTTCTAGTTCTTGCTGAATACTACTTACATCGGTCTGCATACGTAACGCACATGTTAGCATAGAATACGAATTCTGAACTTGCCTTCGTGAAACTATGTATTCCATTCAAAATGTCCTCCTTTAATGTCTGCACACTAATGCAGATCGCACAATAGATAAGATTGGCTATGCCTCTGCGATGTCTCAATATCGATGTCAGTTGTTTATTCGAGAGCCATATTCAAGACTAGTGGTTCTGCTGGTGTTGATATTGCAGTAAGTACTAGAATTGAGGCAGCGCAAAATGGTTGGATCCCCAGTAACAGTTGATAGTGTGTTTTTAGATTAGAAAGCTACATCACTGTGAGACAACTGTGTGGAATATGATTTATTTTCGCTATCACTGACTGCAGTCATCAAATTTACCACGATGTTTCGTCCCCTCAGACAGTGGTTTACCGTACAGATGTTACGAAAATATTTAAGAAGTCATAAGGAACACACTGCTATTTCAGAAGAACTAGAAACACAAAAGGATGAGAATCACTTCGTGGTATTTTAGGGAAAGAGACAGACAAAAAAACAAAATATGGATATACATTTATCAGAATAATAAGAAGTAGTACATCTACATCCCGAAATTCTTTTAATCAAAGTATACCGTGAATCCCTTGGTGTGTGAAATGCAATAAAAAGCAGTGCGAACAAATGTCTTCAAATGTAGAGCTGTATTTTCACAATTCTGAAACTGATATATTAATTATATTTGTTATGACTCGGTGCATACTGGTTGAGATACATGGATCATCCACAGACAATAGCATTGAGTACAGTGAACTACTGAGCAAAGAGAGGGAACATACCATCACAAAATCAGTCTAAGACTCACATTTGTGGCCTAAAATTATCTGTAAAATAAGTGTGTTTATCAGATGAGACCATGGTGTTTCTCTCGGGTTTAAAAATTTAGCAATAAATGTTTCTCGCTTTATTTCAGTTTGAACAAGTTTAAATCCCATAATTTGTCCCCTGCAAAAATTGATGTTATTATCTTTCCTATTTTCCTCCTCATGCTCATACAGTGCCAAACTAAAGTTGTTCTTGAACATCCTAAACATCTTAAACATCATCCTGAGCTATGACCGCACAAACTCTTATTCGACCATCGAATCTTACTACAATCATAATGTATTTTCTTATTTATTTATTCATATTGTAATGCATATATTACCGTGTATTCTTCTTCGGTTTCACAAACATACTTATTAAATTATCTAATTATTTCACGTTTCATTCCTTTTTCATCTATATTTGACTCATCATTCTCATAAATTCTACAGAACCCTTTTAAATGTGACGAATGGTATGCAAGCATTATTGAAACTTGTGCATAACTGCGTTTCTGAAAAAAATTGAAATGGTCTCTTCTCAACACCTGTGTACCAACAAGGTGTTTATAAGTAATAATAATAACATATAAATGCAACGCTAACGTTTGAAAAGACGCGAGGTATTTGCAGGCCAAGCTAGCAACTAAAATGGAGGCCATTTTCAAAATAACTTAATGAATTAGTGACTATGAGAAAACCCAAGCGCCAGGGGTTGTGTGCTTTCAAAGAGCCCAATGGTAAGGATTTTACCAATCTTGAAATTGAATAATATAAGCGCAGAAAACTCCTCAGCCCTAGACCACCTGATGGCTAGAGAAATACCCATCTGTTCATCGGCTTGATACTGAGAGAACTAAAATTCTGGTGTGCAAGCAAACCATCAAAATGCAACAAATCCGCCCTGTAATGTCAGTATAGAACGCGGAATCCATCAGAAGACCACTATTTGACCTGTCCCGACTTTCACAGCGACGACGTCTATAGAGCCCGGAGAGGGTTTACGAAAACTGGATAACAGCGGCATTGGGCGCTAATCACACAATCCTCAAAGCTGAACACGAAATAGATGGGAAAATAGATATTTAACATTTGACGCGGAGAAAGTCCCAATGATGGAGAGGGTAGGAAGAATGAATCCAATGAATTCGAGTTGATAGGATGGCGTGGTCCGGCCTTGCAGACGTAGGCCTACTTATGTAGCAGTCTTTTATCTATTTTGTAAGTAGTGATGGATAGTAGCTATCAATGGAATCCAGGACGCGTGTTTCGTCCTATTTGGGACTCGTCAGCTGGATGTACCTGCATCTCAGAGTTGATGTTTACTCTGAGACTCGAACCTAGTACATTCGCTTCAAACGCCATCGCGTTATCCACTCAGCTACTGGGTCCTGATAGCCACTTTCTTGTACAGTGAGGTGAATTTAAATTCACCTGGTATTGTTTTGCTGGTATCTCCCCTTTGAGGTTTAAGACTGCAATTGATCAATCTGTCATTGGCATGTGTGCATACTGTGCTTATGCACTATCCATCATTGCCTACAAAAAGCCTGTGAATTAAAGCAATATCGAGGCATATGCACAGTATGCACATGATGCCAATAACAGACTGATCAATTTCAGTCTTAAACCTCAATAGGAAGATACAAGTTGAGCAATACCAAGTGAGTCTTTTATCTTTGTTAAATATATTGTTCTATCTCCAGCCTGGAATTGCTCTTCATCATATATTGATGATTTTTACAATACGAATGAGTCAGGGTAGATAATGATGTGGCATCCACGTAAGATCTTATAGATTAGGCAGTTACATCATCACAAATCCATTGTTTTAGGATTAAGTCTATTACTAGGGCAATACAAATATCATAGTACACTATGATCCTACAGACCTCACAAATCTAATCTTTTCATGGTATGGAACAGCTGGACAATCTGTTGCTCGAATTCACGAAACTGTTTGATACGGCGCTGAACTCCACACTTATAGCAGGGATGGGTTTTACTGATCCACTTGTATTTCAATCCTGAAACTACATGGAGAACAGAATGTTCTGCTTTAATCCAAATAGAGTTCACGCGATTTAAGGGTCTCGAGTTTAAGAGCTTAATGAAAGGTCACTTTAGGTTCTCCTATCTTCCTGATCTTCGTAAGCAACCTTACGGATGAAGTTATTTCAGCGGCACTAATTTATGTGAAGAACGCGAATATTCGGAAGTCCATGAGAAGCGGACAGCATTCAACTGAGCTTCAAAATGACCTCATATCCATTAACGGATAAGCAGTAAACAGAAAATTAAAACTAAATTGTCAAAATGTTATGAAAATTCAGACTTATGAGATAAATACAGCTAACGTGCTCTATAAACTTTAACCTCAAATGTCCCGTCAGAGCACGATATATTAATCACCGAGATCAACCAAAACGGATACAACCCTTTACTTTTTTTTCGCAAAGTCAACTCAGTTTTCCTCCAAATACTACGGGACCTTTTTTAATATTGTGAATATTATGTGAACAACATTAAAATTTGTATATAAATGCTTTTCCGAAGGTACCTGAGGTCGGTGCTTCTCACCACTTATGTACCAATAAGCTATTTGTAAATAATAATTTTAAGAATGTGATTAAATATGAGCATTTACAGTCGTCTCGTTCTATACATAAACAGACTCACATTTCAGGAGACTGGAGGATGCTCCTGGAAGACTTTTTCATCCTGGATTGATAACCCTTTCCATGGTTCAGGGTAAACGAAGGACAGTACATCAGGGTAACCTGTAAAATCGAACGTCTTTTCAGAGCAAAACAAGCATGAATATTTAGGTCTGTTGTATTCAAATGACTGAAGTAAGATCACTTGAGATGTGCGATAATGCGCCTGCTTCTAAGGAGGCTGAGTTCTTTTAAAGTGACAGTTTCTAACAAGATGTCTGTCTTTATAAACAAAAGTAAACAAACAAAGACTATGGCATTCCAGCACGATACTTAAAACTTTGGAATTTGTCCAGATCCAATTTAATTTGTTTGCATGAATACAAACAGAGTAAAACAAAATGAACTGATTGGACTCCACTAAACTGCTCAGAATAAACTCTAAGTTGGTGTAATTATTGGTGTTAGACAACTTAAGTTTCAAGATTGTTTATTTCGCGCAATATGGGATAATGCATACTAGTCTTCGAAAATTGATAGCCATCTAGTGAAAGAACAGTGGTTGCAACACAAAAGGAGTCAAAAGCTACCAAACATCCGAGGTTATCAGTGGTAAAAGTGAGATCAACATTTACAATGTATATCAAAGTGTTCTATCAATTAAAATTTTGTTTATTAATACGCACAGATTTAACGAGCGCTACAGTTCGTACTTCGAGGGCAACGAAGGAAGCAAAACACTACGAAAGAAAACCTACCAAACACATGACTCAGTGTGTCCATCCGTAGGACAGGTAGAGCATACAGGACTCATGTTCACCACCCTAAGTATAAATGGCTCTGGAGTATATCTGCATAGCCTGAATATGTTGAACAATTTTCATCGACACAGTTCTGCATTCCAAATGACGATGAAGGATGTCTGTCCGAAAGGCTATATGACAACATTGGTTCCTATTACCACGAATCCTGAAGCTGAGTATTTAGTAAGTGGGAAGACTCGCATCAAAAGTCGGACGATCGAAGGTCAGGGAGGGAAATAAATGAGGACAGGATGGTTCTCAGATAGAATATACTATTTTATTTTCAGCCCAAATGTGTTTTCAAAGTCACTTAGCAGCTTATTAATGACTGTCAAGCAGGACAAGTCAGTACACAGAATCGTGTGGCTCCCATGCAAAATATTGTATATTACATTTTCACACCACGGAAAATGTGCGATTCTGAGATTAGGTCATGCGTTCTAGCAGCAAAGATAGGGAAAATTAATATCGAGTAAAATGTTATTCCTACATGTCCTTGTTTAGAACATGGTTCTGCTCCATAGGCGCTTCTGATAGTGAGTCTTTTGATAGATTAGTCGGATTATCATCGTCTTGATATGAGTTTAGGATGTTGCTATTATGCATTTTTCGTACTGGATTTATTTTGTAACATACCAAATTATATAAGAACTAATACTGAATGCAAGCGAAGCGGGTGAATGTAACTTTTCACCTATAGAGGTAGACACTGTGATGAGTACGAAACCCCTGGTAAAATATTTTGATCGCGATGATTCTTAGCTGTTGTTTGTACAAATGTGGCATTAATCCATAACGCACAATGATAAATCAGAGGAAATACGATAACAAAATTCACACTCTGTGCCCCCAACTTTAGTTCACAAAGAAGTCAGCGACTAAGTTTTAAGTCCTTTCACGTCTCAACCGTACATTATTTTAGAATGTGAGATAGTGAATAAAGTATTTTTATCAGACAGTCGAAGAATCCGAGGGCACTCCCAGGGAGAGATATTAAGTAACAGTTCACCATGCGAATTATGAAAGTGTTTATCTCATCGCGTGAGAAATTATGCTTATCTTCCTGGTTTTCATTCTGCACGACATTATATATCGTATCTACAAATATACTATGGGATGAAAAGCTTATAGGAGCTGACCTAATCAAAATCTCATATTGTCAAACAAATTGATTTAAGGTTGTAATGACTCCTGTCTTCATGAAGACGCTTCACTCAATTGTGGAGTGTCTATTTACCTATTTCATGTATATATGCATACATTGATTTACATTTTTTTGCAAGTGAAACTTGTTTAGACATTGTGTACTGTGGATTGCATATGGCACTAAACATTTGTAACAATAACAGCTGTGACTACGGAACACGAGTGGACTCGAGGAAGCTGTAAGAGGCTCATAAGGAGCCGTAACTATTCCATCCAATCACCTTTTGGAAGAATGTTCCAGAATTCTTACGTATAGCTTCCCGATTGGAAAATGCTAATAACGCCCTGTATGCTGATTGGTGGACTGTAACGATGATTTTGTTCTTACTACAAACTATAAATACTTGACAATTTTTTTACTGTAATTGACATTGTCTGGGAATAATATTCCTTTCATTAGTCTTCTCATTACTACTTGGAAGGGTTCTGGCGTTCTAGTGCTCACGTTATACGAGGTGTATATAGTATTCGAATTCTCGTATGAACTAGGAATTCCAGGATTAACGCAATTGAATTAAGACACAGGCACAACGAATGTACTGTACTTAGAATTCGAAATCGAGCATTCAACCAGTACAAAAGAATCATTAGTTAATTCAAACACCACAGTGTATCAAGAACAACCTTCTAGATATAACAATAGCCAAGAAGGCTTAAGTATCTTGATTGTCACGAAATGCTTAGAGTGGCTTACCGTGACAATGAGGTCTTTCAGGATAGTTCACAACAATGAACGTCCTGCAAGTCTTATGGTTTATGATCCATCAAGTACAAGATGGTCTATTGAGGAGGAGAACTCAGCTTCATTAATGCAACAAGCATCCACGCTGGATAATGTAGTTTGAAGGATACATTTCCCGAAGTATTCACTACTAGTGACGTAAGCAACCTAAAGTATAAACTCTCTTAGAGCAAGTGTGTAGTTAAACCTTCGAAAGCTAGCTACTCTTGAAATGATGAAATGGTTTTACTTAATAGACGGCATTCCGACTAGATGCTTTTACGACCCAGTAATACTGAACTGTAAGGAAAGTATCCTGAAGTGTTGTGTATTGATTCGACATAGAGTTTATATAAAAGACGGAAAAAGAGTTACTTCAAAAATGATTTTCTAGATATTCCTGGTTCCTACAAGCTATCGCTGATAATTGCAGTTGGGATCACACTGTTCCGTTTGGCTGGACGAGAGGAGTTATTCGAGGTTGTGAAAATAATATTGGATACCGTTGCAAGCATTATGGGGGATTCCTTGGGCACAAAAGCTTTCGTCATGGAATGTATGCAAGTCCCTACCAAACATAGGCATTCAATATCCTGCTGTGCTCTTTACATGCATGCAGGGCTGCCAGAAGGTAAATGTGATTGTAATTATTGAGAATCTTTCCTCAGGTCCGACAGTATATTTTTTGACTAATGCAAACGAAAAGCATCAAACGATGGGGTTTATTTCATGTATACTGCGTGGTCGTAACCATAATTTATGAGTGATTTAACGAAAAGACAGATGGTTCCTAGTATATCTAGCAGTGACTGATAATATCCATAAAACGACCCCTAAAAATTGCATGAACAACCACACGTAGTCGCCAAATTAACAACTGCAGAAACGCGTTATACATTTGTATGATGTTGTGTGGATGTCACAATACTCAACAGAAAACATAACAAGGAACTAATTGGATTCATCTGAGGTCATTTCCTGGTCGTTCCACCGAAGTCGCTTATTTTATCTGTGTCTTAGTTTGCGACGAAAAACGACTTACACCAGTATGAGAAATAGACCGGAGTTACGAATTTTTTAAAGGACGAATAAGCGCAATACGAGATAAAATTATTATCTGGGGAATGCAAATGGAGAACTAACTGGATTTTCCGCCATCCATATGGCCACGTGTTAGCTACATATTTGAGGAGACAACTTTTCACAGATGAGTGCTAGATCTACAGGAAGACATCAAATTGCTTTGAAATTGCAGAAGTGGGAGTCACATGGAGATGTCCTTCCTCACAGTGCTTCTTATTTTCTCAGACGGTAACGGGAACTCCTGGATAATATACAATGCGTTTGAGTGAACAACCGAAGAATACTACTGGCTTCTGAATACCCCTTCACTGTCAAGATCCAGGAGTAAAGGAACATATATATCTGGTAGGACTACTCTGTAATATACCTTAGTCTGATCTTCTATTTTCGTCAAACTCTGCAGCACTTAACCAATACTCATTATCTATACGGAATTTTCCCTGGTCTCATAACTTCAACAAACAGGTCTGTCTCAAGAACGTAAAAAGTTATAGGAAAACCATCATTAAGACTTGTTCACAGAATACCATATATTATCGCAGTTTTGTGAAGACAGAAAATCCTGGTGTTTTACCGTTGCGGAAACTGAAGTCTTCGCGTAAACACCGACTCCACTGACCATTTTTGACGATTTCACGGTAACGATATGAGGGACTTACAAAGCACATCATTTTCGAAATCTGAAATGTCAAACGCAAAAGACTTCGAGTGACATGGACGCCGGTCTACTAGGTTGAATAGACGATAATTCATGCCTCAACTGACAATCAATTAAAAGACGGACCTCCTCATATACCTACGCATTTGTTGGTACTGATCATGTAGCCACTATAACGGCCATTATTTCGTAAGGAATCTGTTAGAAGTGCGGAGATTCACAGTGGAGTGGTCTTGATTATAACTTGTGGTTTTTAACACTGTATCAAGCACACAAGGGATTCCCCAGCATCCGGACAGATCGAGTTATTCATCATACACAAGTCACATTTTGACCTACTAAGCATGGTTGTTTTCATATGGCCGTGCGTGTGTTAACTATCCACAATATTCCTTGCGTGCCTATTTCTGTTTGACCCACGCTATCCGTATGTTGCTTCTAAATACCGCCATCACACAAACGAAGTTGGCCTAGGTAACATACGGATTCAGAAGTAAGATTCACAAATATATTTTATCCACGTGCCTACGCAAACTCAGTTGTAATTCCACCTGGAGCCCTTCTAGGGTTAGTACTGATCTTAAGCCTTGGCAAAGTAGAATTGGGAATGGTTAAGCAGCTCAACCTCACAAAAGCGGACGAAGTTAAATTATTCCAGCCAGAAAGTTATTTAAACCAAGATCTATATTCTGGAGTCTTGAAATTTCATGGCGGTAGTCGAGATTCTTCGAAAGCCATCAGTCCGACGTTCCTTCTAACTACCAGAGTTACAGCTCAATTAGGTATATGGGATTTCCAGACAGTTTAAGAAATTAAAAGTACCATCCAAGTAGCTGTGGAAATGAAAAGTTACAACCCAGTTTAGAATGATGGAAACTCATTGGACAGACTGAACAAAAAACATTTGCTTTGAACAGCTCCCGTCTTGACAGACATAGACAGGTCAAGTGTTTCACCGGGCAGAACTACAAAGAACCAGGCTAACCATGTCATTAAAAGTTCAGGTCAATCGACGACGTTAGAACAAAAACAGGAGCTGATGTAGCTTAGAATCATCATTTGGTGCTGAAGTTGAAACATTGGTAAATTGGACAAGCAACACTCAATACAACCTTTCAAGTGCTACGTACTTAAGTCCTTTTATTTGATGATAAAAAATTGAATGTGATGAATAAGTGGGCATTCCATAAGTTGTTTTTGATCAGCCCATTACACTTCTTCAATAATGTAAGGTAAAACCCCGTTTTTTCATCCAACTAACACAACATAAAATAACAACCTAAATTTCGACACCACTAAAAAAGGGATTTGGAGTTATTTATAGTTTATACAATTCCTCCAGTCTTTTCCATTGAGACCTTTTTTTATTTGACATATGAAGCTTGTAAATCTGTATATTGCGTGATCTGAATTACGGTAAAGACATTGACGCTCTTGGAATTCGCTCTAAAACAATTAATTTAACATCGCTTGTCAGAAAATACATGCATAAGTCAGAAGATAATTTACTTCTTATACAGGATGATATTATATCTAGTGACGATACGGATGTGTAAATATCATCTATTAACTCTTCTGCAGATTATCCTTGTTGACTGGTTTGTGAACCACATGGGAAGAGACTCAAATATGTATTCCCTTTATTTGGTAGTACAAGTAGAAGAGCTTATAGTATTTGGACTACTATAAGACGAAGTTACGAGTCAACATAATGAACCAATTGTCCGTAAAAAGGGACGGGAATTATTATGACTGAAAATTAAGCGCACCCAGTATTCTATAACATGAAGTGAATACTCCACATGAGAGTGAATATGTGAACTACAGTATATTATACACTGCTTGGAACAGAATATCTAAGACAAGACAGAAAGACAAATCCGTACAAATTAAGGAGTGAAGAAGCGAATACATACCGACTGTATATGGGTGGTCTCTAAATAGAAATACATACACATACCATTATGGAGCAAATTACAGGTGAAAATTTAAGTGTATAATAAGTTTGTAAAGAAATGATGCTAAAAGAGTATCCAGAATGGCATGAGACATGAATTAAGATATGAGTGATCATTTGGCGTTAATTTTGAGGGTTAAAAGTGGAATTTTTGTTAACTTTGAGCATCCAGTTGCGTTTTTGCGAACACCCTGAAAATAATCAAGAAAGAAAGTGGGCAAAACACTTCTATAAATATATACTGAAAATAATCTACTATGAGACATGAGGAAGTGGGAAATTCTTTTATGCGTCTTATCATTATTATTCGGGGTGCCCTATGAAGCAAACATTATTAATGATTTAATAAGCGGCGGAATGGGTCTACAGTCAGTAAGATGAAAACATAATATGAAGTAGGTGTTTGATAAATGACCATGTTTAATGTGGAGAAGGTTGCAATGAAAGACTTACCATTTGCCAAAAATGTTCACTACTTTGACTTAATCACTGAAAAGATTATTATAGGACAGCGAGATTATATACGCCATCCATAATAAAACCTTTATATCATCTAACAATCAATTAGGAATGTAAATGTTTTTGATCTAAAGGAAATTTACTGATGATAGTTCTCCGACGACAATCGCAAACATTTGTACAATCATGCAAAATAACATCTATACATTTGTAACACATTCATGAAAAACACTACTTATTAAATGTTGAAATAGAGGAATAAAAAAAACAAACAAAAAGCTGTAGTCGGTAAATAAATTTGAATTAATGATCTTAATAGTCGACTTGACATAAAAACAGAAGACAAAACATTCACGATATTAGTCATTATGAATGTACAAAAACAAAGTTCTCTAATGAATATTAATAAATATGAGGGGTCCAAAACTATCCATCAAAGCGTATTCCCACACACTGAAATTAGTACTTACACACAAGTTCGTACAACAGGTGGAGGTACGATTTGTTGTAGGATAGTAAAAAATACTATCTATTTAAAATACATTGGTTACAGCGAGCAGCTTTTCATTAGAAGTCAAGTTCCTAAAACTCTATGTCTAAATTAACGAGCGATGTACATAACAATAAATCGAGTAATGGAAATTTGTGTGAAAATACTGAAAGTGATGTAGACATCAGTGTGTAAAACCCTACTAATATGTGATAAAATATTCAACATTGCACAATAATAAACTGGATTTCGCTACAAACTCATGACTTTGAGATCTTAAACAACGAACAGCACATAAATAATTGAAACAATCAATAAAAATTTTCTAGTTTTAGTTAGTTCACAACCTGTCCAAAAAAGTAAACACTGTTGGAGTAAGCTATTTTATAAAATACTGAATTTACCGTTACAGAGCACAACCAAAAAGCATTTATGTTCTGCTTTATCTATCCAAAACTTTGGTATTACATAAACATTGAAATTTATATTATTGTAAATACCCAGTTAAAAAATCGTTGAGTCAATCAAGTTTGAATATTTAAAGACATAAGTTAGATACTAACACAAGCTAACTGGAATTGGTTTAAACGATTACTTGTTACAAAAAGATTATGTCAGTACTTATATAAAGAATGAACCTTTTTTTTACTTTATCAATTATAGACAGTGATTAATTCCCTATATTTTCCAAATATATTTGTAAAACTATAGACACAAATAGTACGCTGAGTTGAGAAAACTATGGTGAAATAGTGTAAACTATATAACAACCTGTAAATATAATAAAAAAATGAAATGAACTGACTTGTTCATATTGTAAAAATATAACTATTGTTTGATTGTGACGAAATGACTTACTTATTCTGTCGGAAATGAGTATTGAAAAAGTTCTCTACATAAGCGCGTCTAAAAATAAAAAAAATTATTAGAGGTCATTCAAGGACATGTAAGATTCAAGAAAATCTTGTTATATCCACAATATTTTAAAATGATTTAAGTCAAGAAAATTAATCATGATGGGATACGAAGCGAAGTCGATGGTAAAAACCAAGCACATCATAGCAACATAATGAAACATTTAACATGTATGGAGACTTAGGTCACTATACACCGATATCAAAAGGGATGCATATAATGAAAATAAGCCGTCGTCAAATGCACAAATATGAGGGTAATCACATGGGAAAAAAGTTTTTAAAAAGCTGTTTATTTATTTTTACCTAACCAGGACAAAAAAGCTACTACATTATTGGAACACAGATACAGCATGGCCGCCGAGAACTGAATTAAAGAAATTTACGCAACTAAGCATCCAAGATCATTTTAAGCCACATATGATAAACGACGAAAAGAGATGCTAACGTGTTACCCTTAACTAATCAATCAAAGTCAGACACAAAGGTTAAACCAAGAACAGCCGTGACTTCGAAAGAATAAGGAACAAAATGAGAGGGGGAATAGAACTACCGAGATTTTGTGAAAGTGTTGTTGAAATATGTATGATGAACAGATAGTTTCTCGAAAATTCTAACAGATGGATAAAGGGTTATGTTATGTTTTACGAAATGTCTAGGATATTCATTAAAGGGAAAATACAATTTCAGTCATTTTAACATACAACAGCAGATGAAGTTATTTTTTTACGTTGGCACAACGGAGATTTGGTCTTCCATAAGTGGTAAGTCAAGTATAGATGAAGTGTATTTTTGCTAAATAAGTATTCAGAGTTGGTTTGACTTATATTAGAGGACAACAATCGAAACATTAATATTTATTAAGTATTTCTTGAGAGGATGATGAATAACCATCGCAATATTTAAAAACTAATTTCAAGATAAACCTAGTTTACTTAAATTCATAGTACTGTCGTAAGAATGAGAAGTTAATGTAAACAGGAATTGTGAGAATATTTGAGTACACATTTCGCTTCGAACGAACGGAAGTGAAATGTATTTAGTGCGACAACGAGAGGGATACTAAGTAAAATTGTTCCTTTTTGTAATATGGGAGACCTTTGGGGAGAGTATTCCTAAAAACATGAAGAATAACTGGCATCTGGAATCATATAAATAAACTAATTTTGAAAAGCTTCATTGAAAAACCCTAGGGAATAGCCAGTACCAAGCACAAGCCGATAGGCGGTGAATCTAACCATATTTTAGCGGATGAATACTCCATTCTAATATGGGACTTCATTTATCAATAAATACCATGACGTACAGGAGATTACGTATTCATGCTATTTAATGATACTGTTACCTCTAAGGCAAAGACAGGAAATGGATAACTACATTTAGGGAGAACTAGTAAATTGAAGAACAATGAGTGCGGCAGAAAATTTCAGTAACCATCTTTTGACTGAAAAACATGGATTTCAAATAACTTTCTTGCCATCGTATGGAACTTGTCTGGAATGTATAGAAAATATTTGTACTACTTTACTCTGACATGCTAAAACATCGCAGTTTGATAAGTAACTTTTCAATACAATCCATGAACTCAATAAAAGTATCACTGATAATTGTTAGTGTACCAAACTGATTTCTTCTATATCACCTTACTTGTAAGACATAAACTTATTTACAAAGTACGGGACATAGTACTTTTTGTAGAACTAGATTTTCGTGTGGGAGGATAACGACACTACTACTCTTCAAGCTGTATTTACCAATGCTTGGTCTTTCTCATCTCCGTTGATACTACGAAAACTTCGACTCTTGCTACTTAATTCCACATCGTCGTGCTGATGTATGTGAACCAATGCTAACAGCACGCAATTTTTTTCTCGTACTGGAAATTAAAATGTTAATTTACAGGAAAACAGAATAAAGATGGAAAAAATGTTATTGGCAGTATTAAGTACAGAACCTGTTTAATCGTAGTAGTTGTGAAATATAATTTAAACGAAACAACTATTAGACATGAAACAATTTAGTATTTATATGGTCAAATTATGAACTAAATAACCATGCTCACATTTTAGTTTTAACACTATACATATGCTGAGTTATCAAATCAATGTAAATAATTAGTATAATAACTATCAGTGAGGTGCTCACTTGGTGTTGAAGCCACCCGGAGGATAATTGGGAAGATTCATACTTTTAACTGCACTGGCGACATAATCCACATTCAAAAAGTTAGCATCTTCGCCGGCTGAATTAATTATATCTGAGTATGAATAAAGGTAAATGACATAAACACTTTGTGTACCAGTTTATGAATGTTACATTAACTAGACTTTAAAATCCAAACAAATGACTTATAGTGTGTATAATGCAAATTAAAATACACATTGATTTAATTTGTATGGCTAATTGAGCCAATTTATGGTGAAAACATTTTAAAGCGAGTGACTGTATAAAACGAAGGAGATGTAACTAGTACGATGCAGGTTTGATCTAACATAAAGGGCTATTAAATCGTAACGTCGAAAGATTGGATTTTATTTTCAACCTACTGTTCAGAAATGAATCGGTAATTAATGGTGGAACTTTATTGTCTCAAAGACAATGTGAAACGCCTTGTGGATTAAAATTTCATGAGTTATAGGTGTATTGAGTGATCAAGAACTTGAAATGTGGATAAAGGATAAAAGATAACAAATGTTAGAGAAAAGTAATCTTATTCGTAAAACAATAATACTAGCGGTACTATTGTATTGTATTTTCCAATCAAATACATTGGGTACTTTACAATAAATTTCATGGAATGAATGAGTGAATGGATAATATGAGAAACAGGTCCAGGTTGATATGATAGGAAGATATTGAAACTTCATGCTTCATTTGTTCACCGAGAGTCCTCAACGTAAGTCTAAAAAATAAATACCATCGTAAGGAAATCGATCTACGCGTGTTTCAATTAACGTAAATTATGACAAACAATAAAAAGTGAATTCACTGAACATCTGTCCTAAATAAATTCACTTATTTAAACGATGTGTAACCGTTTTTTATAATATAAATTTAAAGACATAAAAAGCAGAGGAAAGGTTATTTATCTAGTGTTTGAATGTCTTCAACAACCAATAAAGCGGTCAAATGAAAATGTTATTAAAAAATATATCTATGATGAGTAAGCTTACCAACAATCATATTGTTTAAGGAAGTATCTAATTCCATTTCTTTACAAACTGCCTCTGGATTCACAGTTGGGGCGGCATCTAGCGCTACCAGGAGGACACTCATATTATCACGACTACCCTGAAGAAACCAAGGTAACAAAAAAACAGTATGATAGTAAAAAATAATCACGTAAGAAAATGATTCTAATTTCATTTTAAGACTTCATTTTATGAGACTCACAAAACATTACTGTTGAGTTGATTATTGGGAACCGAGCAATTCAAATGAAGTGTATTTTAGGACAACTTTTCATCTAATATGTAAATGACATGCAAGAATCATTCAGAACTAACCATGGAAAAATTGAAGTAACAATTAATAGACAATCAATATGTGAGGGGTGAAACTTCATTTATTTTCAAACTAATTGGGAAGAAAAAAAACTTGATACTCATAGTGGATAAGTTGGTGATCTGGCTATAAAATAAGCAATTGAAAATTCTAGTAAATACGGTACAATGAGACTAATATTTCAAATTATCTTTCAGCATTAAATATACCCTTGTCTTGCTAAACATTAGTGCTTATTATCTGCTTTGTAAGTCATCGGAACTTTGGCACACCATTTATTATGTACATGTCAGGACTAAATGATGACCCTTGTATGTATATTATTAGAGTTATGTTAACAATTTAACTTTCAAAGAAATAATGGTCAATAAACATATTTCCGATTTGTTTTTAAGCAGCATTTTGATAATATATATATTTGGTAATTGAAAGTTGGTATTTTTAAAGCACTCTTAATATTGATTATTTACACAGTAATACTCACACAGAAAGCAACTACAGTTGGAAACAGGGTGAATATAAAACCGGAAATGTAGTATGTTTTGCAATAAGTCACTATAGCAGCATCTAGTATTTTTAGAAAGCAAACTTAAATGTTCGTCACTGCTTATTAAAAACAATCCTTTTAGCTCTGAATTTTAATTTTCAAGTTGCAATCATCAAAGCCTACTGATGATGGATAAAATTCATTTCGTGATGGAGTTTGTGTAATTTGTATTCACACACGTGATTGCGATTGTCTTTAACCTATATCTAAATGATGTGTAATTAAACTCAATCTTAGTATTTTTAATAATACAGCAGTGCAGTGATAAATTCAGATGTTTACTTTACAATTAATAAACTACGACAGTTGTCAATCACAACAACAATGGTAGTTCACTGGTCACTTGACAAACTAACCTTGTGCAAACTAGTGTCGAGAATTTCTGAACAAACATCCGCCAAAGATGGTAAGCAACACAACCGATGAAGGACGTATGTAGTGAGAGTGTCGTTTTCAAACACGTCCCAAATTCCATCACAAGCAAGAAGAAGAACTTGATCGAATTCTTTTCTGCGTTCAACAATGAATATATCTGGTTCAGGAGAAACAAGCTGCTCTGTCGCTCCGCGATTAAGCACTTGTTTGTATTCGAAGTCACCCAGAGATCTGTAAACAAAAATACAATTCAATATAAAGCACTGGCAATAAAAATATAGGCCACTTATACAAACTTTCCCTAAGGGGTTACATCTCAGAAAGCTTCCAAGAATATTTAATCTAATTTCCCTCAACTAAATATGAACCAATCAGTCAACGGCAACGTAGAACCTGGTACATTGGTTCAAGTTGTCAAATCCTATTAACATGGCGCAATGAAATGGCCATGGTAAATCTCGAAGTAGTAGAGGGAGTCACAATATTAGTGGTAATAGAAATTTAGTGTTGAAAATACAATTTGAGAAGTGAAACGACACAGGGAAAATTTACGAGGTTTGGGTGCCTCTAGCTTCCTTCCAGTTTACAATTACATCAACCATCATCGTCAACGTAGTCCGTGGAGCATAGGTAATACATATCGCAACCACCTTAGTCAACCAAGAACAATAATCTTGTCACGCGCTTTACCGTAGTTTCCTAATACTCTGAGTCCAACATCCGAAATGGCAACTTGATGAACTAAATATGAAGATTAAGATTGAACATATTTTGTAGTAATAGTGAAGCTTTTGTACAATATTTTCGCTCCTAAGTTATTTTCAATTAAGTAATGTTTTAATACAAACGGAAAAAGTTTGCCAGTGTGAAGGACAGAAATTAGAACAAATACGTGCAAGGCTGGAGAGACGAAGACTAGATGCTGTACTGATTCTAAAACGGATAACAACATTACTTTTCATTACAAAGTTGATAAATATGTGAGTAGAAAGATTAATGAGATCCAGGAAAACCAAGAAACGTGATGTAACAACACACACTTCTTTGATAAACAAAAACCCGACAGAACTAGTGAGAATGAGTTATTTTAAACGAAGGTACAAAGATTACGAAGGCTTTCAAAACAAAATGTTACACTTTAAAAATTTTAGGCCCAAACGATGCACGAGTACCAATTATAATGTCCATAACACGCATAACATATCCAATAGAAATATCAGATATCTGTTTGCTGATTTTCATATGTTATCATGAACGAAAACGTGAGCTTTGTTTTCAAAACACTGGCAACTATTTCTTTAAACCAGAAAACACAAGATTTTTATGGTTTTTAAGCTAGTGCGAGTCGTTTTCCGTCATCTTTGTTTTCCATTGCTTACTTTCAAAATCGCGTTTCATGTCAGGCCGTAACAACGTAGAGCTTCGTACGTACGTACATCAGTTCGAGTTGCCACACCACATTAGCACAGAGATGCAGTGGTCGATTCAAATCCCGTAGTGGTAGATGTAGTAAGATTATAAGCTGTAATCGGAAAGATTAGGGTTTGAAGATGTTATTCAAGGACTATAATCCAGTGAAATAAATTTGGAAAGAGAAAAAAGAAAGGAACATGAAGAATTCAGAAGATTAGAATTTGGGAGAACACGAAGAGTGGGTGCACCTGCAAACGATTTTGAGCCATGTCATTCAGGGCTGATGAGACTTCCAAGATAAGTGAAGCGGTCGACACGCTCAATTACTTCACTCCCTATCATTAGTTCGGGTGTCGATGCAACCCAATCCTGAAGCAACATTTTGCATTTCGATGGGGAGAATCGCATCACGAACATGCTTGCATTGTTGCTTAGAGTGGTCAGAAGACTCTGCATTTTGTCAGCGTCTTCACCAAATAGAACTATGTCATCAGCATATTCTAAGTCAACAAGTGAACCTCCCGGTAGAAGTTCAACCCCTGGAAATCTAGACGAGGAAAGTGTTATCTCTAAAAGTACGTCGACGACAAAGTTGAACAAGAATGGAGAGAGTGGACAGAACACAAAGAGTGGGTGCACCTGCGACATTGCAAACGATTTTGAGCCATGTCATTCAGGGTCTCTAATCATCGGTTGCTATCATCTCGCGATCCCCAACCAGGTAGTCTACACCTACCAACATGACTCAGTCCACTTGTCAGTGACTTCATGGACTTGTCAGGATAATAATAAAGGATCTATCAAGAAAATCAGTGCTACCTATTGTTATTAATGGTAGCGTGAACCAAACATGAAGATGTTTTTTTTTAAGAGAACGCTTATTTGCAATACATGCGACCGAAGCTGCTACCTTGACGCGGTGGTCGGGCTTGCCTATCGTGATGACCCAACCGAGCTATATTGGCTGGAACATATGTTCCTGTAGGTTCTACCATGCCAGGCAGGTCAATTGGAGAACGGTAAGACTAAAAGCAGCAACTCAAGGTCTGAGGGCGAAGTCGTACTGCTGACTGTAGAGGGGTGTGACAGCAGTAAGGTGTTTCCCTCGGACAAACAGCATGACAGCGATGCTGCCTTCCCACAAGGAGGGGTGGGGTTAGAAAAGGTCGACCCTAAAAATGTCACACCTCACCTTACCTCACAGATTTCCGTCTCCGGCGGTAAGGCCCTTTGAAGAACGGAGCTAACACATCAAAAACCTTCAACGAAAAGGCCGTGCGCGACCGGCTACAAGCAGTTGTCCCTTGGGCTCTGCGGTCACGATCCCAGGTCGTCAAGACCAACACTAATCCAATTTCCTTTTCAGGTTCCTCAAGAAATACCCTTCCACGGTGTGGGCAGCCGGGAAGTGACACCAGCCCTCATACCCGTAACAGCACACGAGACCAAGTTGGTCACATTCAGGTCCTTCCTACACCTCCTAATACCTCTCTTATCTCCATGACTAACCCTCTTCACGCCTCTTTATCACCTCGCACCGCTAGGGCAAACGATTCGAGTACGTGGAACGCCATTCCTGGTCTCCTGAAACCACACTCTAAACTACACGTAGGAGCTTTTAACGTACGAACACTTTGCCAAATAGGACAGCAGGCTTCCTTAGCTAAAACTTTAGAATCTCGCGCCATCGATGTGTGCTGCGTCTCCGAAACGCGCATACAGGATCCGAGTAGCGTCATTCATTTGACCTCACCATACCAAAATAAAGAACCGACTCGATTTACGCTTCGTGTATCTGGAAGCCCTGATTCTGCTTCCCGTGGCCTCGCCGGCGTAGGTATAGCATTGAGTCCTAGGGCAGAACTAGCTCTCTTAGAGTGGATCCCAGTAGACAGTCGTTTGTGCGCTGTCCGACTAAACGGAACAGTAAGGATCCGAAAAGATAGGGACACTCGTCGTTGCCTCTTCGTCGTCTCTGCCTATTCTCCCACTGACTGCAGCTCAGATGATGTAAAAGATGAGTTTTACAGAAAGCTTTCGAACCTTCTCCGAAAAGCTAGGAGCTCTGGTGTAGTAATAGTGGCCGGTGACTTTAATGCTCAAGTAGGTAAACTAAGCGATAGGGAAAGACACCTAGGTGGATCTTATGGTGTCGTGGCTCAAAGAACAGATAATGGAGACCGCCTGTTGCAGCTATGCTCAGATAACCGCCTGTTCCTTGCAAATACTAACTTTAAACATAAGGAAAACATCTTTTAACATGGAGACCCCCTAATTCGTCCCAACGTTGGACCCAAATAGATCACATCACTATCAGCCACCGATGGAGGGGCTCGATAGAAGACTGTCGCTCATTCTGGAGCATATGCCTAGATTCAGATCATGCTCTAGTGCGAGCGCGTATTTGCTTGCGTCTTACTGGACGTAGGAAAGACGCTGCAAGGAAACCTCTTAGGGGCCTACTTAATGATAGTCAAGCTAAGAGTATATTTCAGGAACAACTAGGAAAACAGTTAGGCAGCCATGTATATGATGCCCACCCAGATGCAGCATGGAATGATATCCGAAAAGCTGTGGAAACAGCAGTGATATCTTCTAGTAAGGTAAACCAGAAGGTTAGGGATCAACACAGGATTTCAGCAGCATCTATCGCACTGATAGATGCTCGGAAACTCATTCCACCTGGCTCTGAACATAATGAAGAGCGGAGTCAGCTTAAGCACAAGCTGACAAGAAGTCTACGCAATGATCGCGAACAGTGATGGGTAGCGAAAGCAAGAGAGATGGAAAAGGCAGCGGCAATAGGTAATAGCAGACAATTGTTCAGACTCGTTAAGGAAACCGGAATTAGGAACCCGACCGTTAGCGAAACAATCTCAGAGAAAGATGGACATATTATTCATTCTCAATCCAGGAGATTGGATCGATGGGCAGAACACTTTAGGGATCAGTTCAACTGGCCTTCAGCCACACTTCGGTTTCCCACGATCTCTAGTCAACCTGAATGGCAAGTTAATGTAGGTCCTCCGTCCCTTTACGAAGTTGAAAAAGCCATAGGAAATCTGAAACGAGGGAGAGCAGCAGGTCCTGACAGGTTTGCTCCTGAGATTTTTAGGGATGGTGGTCCAGTATTAGCAATGAGATTAACCGAGGTCTTAGGTAGAATTTGGGAACTGGACGTAATCCCATCTGACTGGTCTCAATCACTGACTGTGCCAGTCTATAAGAAAGGACAAAAGTCCTCTTGTGACAATCACAGAGGAATCAGTTTGACTAATATAGTGTCTAAAATATTAGCTTCAATAATACTTCGACGCCTAATCAAAGCTCGTGAAGAGTAGATTAGAGAAAACCAGGCTGGTTTTCGACCTGGACGTGGTTGTATAGATCAGATATTCACACTACGCCAGGTTCTAGAACACAGACACACATTCAGACGCCCGACAATAATAGTATTTCTCGACCTAAGGCGGCATTCGACTCTGTTGGTCGTGAGGTTCTATGGCAGTGTTTGTCACTGAAAGGAGTACCAAAGAAGTACATTAACCTTATAAAGGTTATCTACTCGAACACAACTGGTAGAGTGAGAGCTTATGACGAACTGCCATCAGAATTGATTACCTCAAGTGGTGTTCGTCCGGGCTGTCCACTCTCTCCATTCTTGTTCAACTTTGTCGTCGACGTACTTTTAGAGATAACACTTTTCTCGTCTAGATTTCCAGGGGTTGAACTTCTACCGGGAGGTTCACTTGTTGACTTAGAATATGCTGATGACATAGTTCTATTTGGTGAAGACGCTGACAAAATGCAGAGTCTTCTGACCACTCTAAGCAACAATGCAAGCATGTTCGTGATGCGATTCTCCCCATCGAAATGCAAAATGTTGCTTCAGGATTGGGTTGCATCGACACCCGAACTAATGATAGGGAGTGAAGTAATTGAGCGTGTCGACCGCTTCACTTATCTTGGAAGTCTCATCAGCCCTGAATGACATGGCTCAAAATCGTTTGCAGGTGCACCCACTCTTCGTGTTCTCCCAAATTCTAATCTTCTGAATTCTTCATGTTCCTTTCTTTTTTCTCTTTCCAAATTTATTTCACTGGATTATAGTCCTTGAATAACATCTTCAAACCCTAATCTTTCCGATTACAGCTTATAATCTTACTACATCTACCACTACGGGATTTGAATCGACCACTGCATCTCTGTGCTAATGTGGTGTGGCAACTCGAACTGATGTGCGTACGTACGAAGTTCTACGTTGGTACTGACTGACTGCGAATACAGAACTATGCTGGTCACCTCTCAAATTACGAAATGGTATTCAATATTGACAACTTTGTAGATAAAATTATTGAATCACACAATGTTACTTAGATATAATGGGAACAAGTGATTAACAGGAAGTAAACCTTATGTATCATGTGCATAATATTAACACCTGTGACTTCGAGTTGAAGAGAAATATTCTATTTCTCTAACTTTATGTCTGTGGACATCTAATACACTAGAAAACAAGTAGAGAAAATATTTGAGGGGTGTCACAACTTTCTAGGTATAGAAGCTTTATCATCCACTTAAATAGTTGCCTCACTAAAGATTGATCTTTAATACCTAAAAATGCGTAGAAGCTGAGAAAAAACAACATGGAAGATAATATGATTTACCTGGAGACAGCCAGGGATCCATTAACACGAGACAACATGACTTTGCCGCCAGCTTCAGAAATTCGTCGACTTTCTATGGGATTATATGGTTTGTGGTCTTGGGTCGCTAGGAAGGTTTTGTTGTCGCGAATAAGTATTGCTCTTGAATCGCCACAATTTGCCATAATTATATGGGTTGGTGTGACAAAGGCAATTACTGCTGTAGAGCCAGATTTTTCATCGGAATCATCAGATGCTAGGTCTCGGTCGAATGATAAAAACCCGTTAATGATGCCTTTCTTGACCAAAGATGTATCAAGCTCTTTATCAAAGCTAAGCTTCTGAAATTCTTCTGTGTTAAGAATAGCCTAAATGTAACCAAAATTAAAAAGCAGATTACTAACTTACATCTAGCAACTTGGCTGCACAAAGCTCTGAAACGCGAGATCCTGCATGTCCATCAAATACGCCGAAATACGACCAGTATTGGAAAGGACTGGGGAGCTCGGACTTAGCTACATGGGCATCTTCCATTTCTAATCGCCATCCTTGCATGCTTGAAATGGCATACCGAAGTCCGTTTCCTTCTCCCACGTTAACTACTTTTTCTGTTTTGGGTTTTTCCAGGAAGGCACCCATAAGCACATAAGAAAGCGCTAAAAAGTTTAATTGAGAAATTAGTCACTTTGCCGAAAAGAATAGGAAAATTGGTAAAATAACTTATCCGGGACTACAGACGATGGAAGTGAGCTATATCCAGATTCATATAGTGAGATTAAATAATTTTTTGAGTAATACTTAAGTTTACGTCGACTACTTAAGCTAACCGACTGGATCACATGTTTTGAGAGTAGTCAGACAAATGGACCGTTTACAAAAAGAATACCAGCCAGTATTACAATACCGCCTTTAAAGCCTGCAAAGTTAAGTACATCTTTAGAAGTAATAAGTAAAAAATTTGTGTACGTCGAATTGAAGTGACTAGCTGTTGAAACAGATTTAGTGTAGGCATACCAGATAACTACCTAATTTTGAACTTCGAAGAAGCGGTGGCTAAGCAATCAGAAGGCATATTTCGACCTGCAGGTTGCATTAAATGAATACCGGTTCACTAGCTTTGGTTTAGACAGATAAACACAATCAACAACCGGGTACAGATTTACGTTGGATCGAGTCATTCTACACTAGCCCGAAGAGATAAATTTATTTATAATATTTATTTGAACACATAAACACTGGTACGAGGGGACACTAAATACAATGAGGCCAGTAGCAGTTATCATTGATTTGTGTAAGGGCTATGATACTGTACTGCTCGGGTGCCTAGACCGAAGCAGGTGGTCTTCCTAGGGGACCATGTCCGGAGCCTTCGACATAATACACAAAGCAGTGGATCAATGTCAGGAGATGCAGTTCCATGGTAGCCTGAGATAAATATAATAAAATGGATTGTGAAGGAGCCTAAATGTTATGCTAATGATGAATGAATATTCGTCATACGGTTCAGAAAAAACATATCACGAAGGTACGTACATAAGCAGGAACAGTGGGCCCCCAAATGCCCTGGTACGGCCAAGAGTGGGGAGAGCTCTCTCTCTCGAAAAGCTCTCACATGGTCACGCGTATATGGCCTTTGCCAGGGAAGCCATACTCACTGCCTTCTCGTGGCGAGGGTGTTGTTCACGAAAATGAGGACGAAAAGCGAATGTCCGGCGCTTTAACCGGATTCCAAACCAATGGTGCACATGGGCTCCAGTATCCTGCGGGAACAAATGGCCTATGGACCAACTGTTGGTCACCGGCATCCATGGGGCTGCATCTCCTTACGATGTTCCACTGCCTTGTGGATCAGACATTCAGGTCAAAGGCTCCGGGTGTGGCCCCCTAAGAAAACCACCTGCTTCGGTTTGGGCACCCGGGCAGTATCACAGCCCTCACACATATTGAATGAGAATTGTGTGGCGCATATGTATTTGGTGCCTCCTTGTACCAATATCTATGTGTTAAAATAAATAAATAATAAAGGAACAGTGGAGCTCAAGAGTGAAGGTAGATACAGAGTGCATGCATTACGCTATTGAAGACTATCACGAGTTATACTAATCATCTTCAAAAACCGATCGCCATTATCATGAAGATCCAACCAAGTAGTCTGGATCTAACATGGATCAGAGAAACAGTTGATAACTTCATGGTCAGTCAGTCACGTGCAACGAACCTAATATATATGCGCGACGGTCTAAGTAGCAATATTACATAAGCTCGAGACAAAATTATCAAAACAAATCCATGCGTTGTTCTGTCTGCCACAGGCTTTTTCAACCTGATCCTACACCAAGAAACATTGTGCGTCAACTTAAGCAGTAATTAGGGATACACAAATGTTCATACCAGTCGATAAAGATTCACGACTTCATCGCGAAAATTTGTTAGTTAATACCATATATTGAACCTTAGCACTACTCACTTAATTACTAGAAAACGCGAGTAATGTTTTGAAGACACCGACGATTAAAAAACTGCAGCAACCACGTCCCCAACTTTCATAGATCATGCTCCACAGACATAAAGTAATGCACGGCGGACTGCTGAGCAGTAATCACATACTTTGTTAACAAGTGGATATCACACCTACAAATGACGCAAAATGGAAAACGCCAGAAAGGCAGTTCCATTAGGAAACATGAAGGGTGGCCTAAATTTATGTAGGCCAACTGGGAAATATATTGAACTAGATTTACCGATATTTAATAGGTATCACAGATATATTGACAGCAGCATAATTTAGAGGTTTCCTGGAAGTCCATAGAGTTGGGAAGTAGGGTGGAATGTGATACCACACGGCTGTCGTAACGGATATACACAGAGCAGTGATTAAATCTGTGATCCAGCAGTTGAGCATTGAATGTTACGTAGTCTATACTAGGGTAATTGGGGTGCTAATTTTCGGCAGTGTTTTCGCTTAGCGGAGCCACCGATAGATAAATTAAATTAGTTAGACAGTACATGTAAGGAGGGTGAATGTTATTTGATGTTAGTTAACGAAATAACAAACACTATTTGCCCCGCAATACATAAAAGTATCCGGAGATAAGCAGTGTTAAAAATTAACTACATTTTACGTGATATGACATGAAAGCCACATATTTTGCAGGTTATTAATTTTTGAATTCAGAAACATACAGATCAATGACAGATTCAATAAAGTTAGTGAGAAATGACATATCTTGGTTAGGCCTGAATATCTAACTTGTAATATGGAGAAGTTCAAGAAATAATAACGAGTTGATAAGACAGTGATTAAGTACAAAATGTATTTTTAACTTGCTGTTGACCCATGCCTTGAAACTGAAATTTATTGGTAATTAAACGATTTATTTACTTTCAGAGAAGAAGCGATACAAAAGTGTATTACTGTTTGAACCACTTAAATTGATAGATTAATTTGAACACATAAATACTAGTACGACGGGGAACCGAGTACATATGCATCACAAAAAATCTCATTCGATTTATGTGAGGGCTGTGATACTGCTCGCGCGCCCAAACCGAAGCAGGTGGTTTTCTTAGGGGGCTACGCCCGGTGCCTTCGACCTAAAAGTCTGATGCACAAGACAGTGGAGCATCGGTTGAAGAACTGGACATTCGGTTTTCGTACCTCTCAATTTCGTAAATCACACCCCCGCCACGAGAAGGCAGTGAGTAGGACTTCCCTGGAGGAGGTTATATACGCGTAGCCATGTGAGAGCACACTCTCGGCCGTTTTAACTCTGACAGAGTCAAAGCCAACACATTTGAGAACAAGAATATATGCCAAGTGATATTCGCAAACAGCAGCTCAGCATGAAAACTCAGTCTAATGGACTTTTACAATCTGAAAATCTATCGACAACAAGCACCCATATTTATTATCTAACACCTGCCTAGTGAGTACAAGTGCTAGTATAGTAGAGACATGCCTACCGGAGTATTTAAGGAACATACAACAAAATGACACAAAGACGTGTTGAATACTTAGCAAATATACACCGGGGAATGCGAGTGTATCCAAGACAAAAACTATACGAAGCTGATCATGTCATTGATACAGCACTATAACAAGGATTTTGGATTATCGAATTTAATCACTTGAGATTATCGAACCAATGGTCGGCTAGGACTATGGAAGTGTCACGCTGTAGTCCAAGGGTTATTATAACTGTTAATCTGCAACAATGACTACACAGAATATGGAGTAAAACAGATGTGTAGGAAACGTCTTTCAGGTCACTTCAGGAAATAGAGCGAGGGCATTCGAAACCAACAATAAAGACAATTCGGAGAACTTCCCTACTGACAACCAACTACCGGAAGTGGTCTCCCCCATTTGAATGACTTAAGAGTAAATCAGATACGAAGAAATGTATTAAAACGGTTTCCCTGTTGCCAAATCAGAACATGATACAGCACTACAATGACACATCGACCAAATTTGTTTCAACACGATCAAATTTGAGCGTGTTTCATAGCTGAAGTGATAAAGCTGGATGAGTAAACATACCAACTTTACATATGACTAACTGTAAGAAACACTACACAGCTCTGATATAATCGTGGAATATTTGCGATTTGTAGGTATATTCACCTTGATCAGCTTAAAAAGGAACTACCGACACTTTAGGAAATAAAAAAAGACACAGTGTTCAAATAAAATCATCACACTTAGCGCAACTCTCTTCACGCAGTTATAAAAGTTACCAATCCGACATACATAACTGGCAGAGTTCAACACCAAATCATCAGAGTAGTAACATAGACCTTCGAACAAGTTTAACAAAACAACAATGTACTCACTGGTTCAGTTACAATAAATTAAGATGAAATTCTTAAAATGTACTTTATGGAAAGAAAAATTTAGTTTTTTGCTTCTCGTGTGTTTAGATAGTTTATTCCAACGTCGTATGGCGATGACGAGTCCTGTATATCTGCATATTTGTAAAATGAGTTGTAGTAACAGTGATCTCTAAAACATAATATGCATTAAAAATATGATAATTTGCATGGTTGTCTTTTTATTGATTGTTGTCAAGATGTGAGGTAATTTCCAAAGTTTCGCTACATAAAGTGCTCGGCTTAAGTTATTGTTTGATATCCTTGACTTGCTTTTACTGCTTGGTCTTACCTCAAGCCACCTGTTTTTTTTATAGTAATGGATTGAAAGTATTGATGGTTTGTTCGGAAAGTGTTTAAAAATGTATACGGCGTGCGAGCCAGCAAGTTGGTCAATAATTAGTGGCTATAGACACCAAATATATTTGATTGAATGACAATTAATGTATATTCGATTGATTTCATACCTTGATCTGCCATTTTTATCAGTTTGCGAAACTGCTTCCAATAGTACCAAAGATTCAGATTGACTGGCACTGTCATAAATGTATACGAATTGGTATGCCAGTCTACTTATTTCTGTGGTACTAAGCATATACGCTTCCCGTCAGTGTCTTTCTCAGCATATCTTGTTAAAGTACAACGCACGCCAATCCTCACATTTTCTGATACATGTGATATGACAGTCATCTGATGTCATTTACAAGATTCAGTCAAGAAATTCTGTACTTTACACTATAAATTTAGCAGGCTTGATTTTTTTGTCCGGGGACAGATGTCTGAGAACCTGTGTCAGTCTTTTTTCGCAAACAGAACAACAAACCATTTGTGACAGAGTCCTCGTGTTTTGCAAACGAAAGTCGTTTGTCAGATGTCTTGATATGCATTACTTTATTTACAGACTATCTCGGCTTAACGACACACTTATTCTGTTCTCCTTATTGTTTTTCATGTTTGTGATCCCCATAGTAGCCATTTGCTTAAAATAACCTAGTCAATTTTCAACTAATAACCAATAGGATTCTGAATGTTTCGTAACATGATAAGTGAAACTTCAGTGGAGTGTAGTCAGAAAGCACGTAGTCGAACAGTAACAAGTTTGAGTGTGTTTCTGTTGAGTCACCCATCGTGCAAGCATATTTACGACCGCTAAGTACCATTTTGACTACTTATTCCGCGAGGGAATCTTTTTCGACGAGGTTGTATTCAAAATTCTATTATTGTATGTATTTGTAGAGATTATAAATTGATGATTAACCGTATGGCCGTTACAATTAGATTCTGCAGCATGATGTGATAACATGTTGAAGTGGAGATGAAATGTAATCAGAGAGAACGTGGAAATAAAAATAATTCGATTGAGGAACTAGGTGCTTTGATAAATGCACATATAATTGGTCACATGTGAGAGATCGCGCTTCAAGTTCTTGATGAAAGTTGGTTGGTTAGAGAATACTAACCCTAAGATTGTGATGAAAGTTCTGTTGATAACTCACTTCTGTTATTCGTCAAGTGCGAGACTTCTTCCAGGCCATACTGATGTAGATATTCCTGCTTTCGTTGTCTTTGTTGCGGTTGTAAACTATCCTGGAACTTCTGGTTATGATTGCATTTCAACATGGAACTGTAGTGTTTCAGAAATTCAATTTAAAGTCTTGACAATTAGAAGCATGTAATGAAGATGGTTGTGAATTATTTCGCTATTTGGATGTTAGTTATTTATTTGAACACATAAATATTGGTACAAAGGGGCACCGAATACATATGCGCTACACAAGTCATCTGATTTGCTTGTGCGTTGTGATACTACCCGGGTGCGCAAACTGAAGCAGGTGGTCTTCCTAGGGGACCAAGCCCGGAGCTTTCGACCTAAAGGTCTAATACACAAAGCAGTAGAGCAACGTCACGGGATGCACTCCCATGGTAGCCCGCGGCCAACAGTATGTTCATACACCTTTTGTCCCCTCACGGTACTGGAGCCCATGTGCACCATTGCTTTGGGATCAGGGTTTTCTAACTCCTCTAGGTGCACCATCCGTATTCACCAGCCCGGTTAAAGCACCGGACATTTGCTTTTCATCATCTCAGTTTCCTGAACAACATCTACCGCGAGAAGCTGATGAGTAGACCTTTCTTGGCAGTGGCTGTATGCGCGTGACCATGTGAGAGCATTTCATCCGTACCAGGGTATTTGTAGGATGAGAATATATTTTCCTAATGGGAAGCGAAACTTATTACTAGGGTATTCATCAGAATCCCAAAAGCTTATAAATTTAGTATATACCTGAATTTTATCAAGAACTGAGTGTATCCACACAGAAAAGCTATTTTTCAGTGAGTTTTAACATCGTTCCACAACTTTCAGTACGCAAACATGTTTCACATGTTTTATGCATATAACTTTCTGTTTTAGATTGTTACTAATCGCTTAAATGAAAAAAACTGTTGTTTTGTTATAGTATTTAACTGTCCTAATCGGATACATACATATACATGTAGGAAGCTATGTTCGGAAATGAAGATATGTTTGATGACGGGGAGTTATCCGTTGAATATTCCTCAGATGACAACTCCGAACCCAATGTTGATTTAGAAAATCAGTACTACATGGCAAAGTCGCGAAAAGATGACAATCCAGATATGGCACTTTTAGAATTCCAGAAAGTTTTAGATATTGAAGGTACTGGGAATAAAGGCGATTGGGGATTCAGAGCATTAAAGCAAATGATTAAAATAAATTTCAGGCTTGGAAGGTTCGATAATATGATGGAAAATTATAAAGTCCTCCTTACCTACATAAAGTCAGCTGTAACTCGAAATTATTCTGAGAAGTCCATTAATTCGATTTTGGATTACGTGTCAACCTCCAAACAAATGGATTTGTTGCAGCAGTTTTATATCACTACTCTAGATGCCCTTCGTGAGTCGAAAAACGAAAGATTGTGGTTTAAAACTAACACAAAACTGGGTAAACTTTACTTGGAACGTGGTGACTATATGCATCTACAAAAGATTGTTAAGGAGTTACGTGAATCTTGTCAGACAAATGATGGAGAAGACGATCTTAAGAAAGGAACTCAGCTGCTAGAAATTTACGCACTGGAAATTCAAATGTATACAGCCCAAAAAAACAACAAAAAGCTTAAAGCATTATATGAACAGTCTTTGCATATTAAATCAGCCATTCCACATCCTCTCATAATGGGAATAATACGAGAATGTGGTGGGAAAATGCATCTTCGCGAAGGAGAATATGCGAAATCCCATACTGACTTCTTCGAAGCCTTCAAGAACTATGATGAATCTGGATGTCAACGTAGGACACACTGTCTAAAGTATCTTGTCTTGGCCAGCATGTTGATGAAATCGGGTATTAATCCATTCGATTCACAGGTTTGCGATTTATTGTTTTATTTTTCAAAGCGATGGGAAAATTGCTTGGTATGGTTACTAACCGAATACTTTGTAGACTGTATGACTTCATAATACTTTGAATCTATCTGATTGTGCTTGACGATGCAACTCATACTCCTCTGTAACTGAATTGTTTAGAGTTATAGCAAACTAAAAGTGCTCCATAACTCCGAAGCAAAAATGGCTTATTATCCCCCATCACAAGGGATTAGACCATCGTCAAAGCATATAAATTCATCCTAGACAATCTAAAATATGTAAAAGACCGACTCCTAAGTAGCAAACCAAGTTTATATTAGATGGTCAATTTATTTATAACCTTCTTATTCTCATTCAGTCACTTAAATGTCATATAAATTACAATGGACTAATCCTTTTTATGTACTGAGGCAACTCATCTACTAGATGCAGTTACGTGTATTTAGTATTTAGCCATAGCTTTGGTGTGTTTGTAGTACTTTTCGGTCTGAGTCTGAACCCAAATGGTTGAGATTTGAGTGTTTCGATAATTTCAGAGCTTTCTTCAGTGTGTTGAACCAGAATATGCTCTAAGAGCTTTGCTAGAAGGCAATATGGTTGAAGTGTTTTTAGGTTTCGAAAGCTCCATTATAGTGTCTTGATTATGATAAGCAGTATAATAATCTCCACGTAGTTTCAAACCAAAGAGTTCATAGAGGGTCCCTTAAACTTGCCATTCCTTTGTTTTTTGGGTTAGTAACCACCTGATAGCAACTTTGTAAAGGTTGAGTGGTAGTAGTGTTGATCGATGCCTCAAAAGCTCGTAATAACATGCATCATTTCACATGTTCTTATGTAGTGTCATCATTCCTTACTATGTTACACTTCTTAATAGCCTTTGTTCCACTTTTTCCCTGTTCAGATAAGTGAAGTACGCTAAATGTGCTTTATTTTGAATTCAAGAAGCAATATGAAGATTTATTTACAATTAAAATAATGAGCCAAGGTTCTATTTTGACTTTAGTTCATTACCCTAATATTATTTACATGTTTTCCTTAAACTGCATTTGCTTTGTAGGAAACAAAACCGTACAAAAATGATCCTCAAATTGTGGCTATGACAAGTCTTGTAACAGCTTATCAGAACAATAATATCGTAGAATTCGAGTCCATTTTACGACATCAACGTGATTCAATTATGGAAGACTCTTTTATTCGCGAACACATTGAAGACTTACTTCGTAATATTAGAACTGAAGTTCTCATCAAACTAATTCGCCCGTACACCAGAATACGCATACCTTTCATTTCACAACGGTTAAATCTAAGCGACCCAGAAGTAGAAAGTCTTCTAGTGGCTTGCATTTTAGATAATACAATACAAGCGCGAATTGATCAAGAGCATCAAATTTTGGTGCTTAGTACAGAAGCTACTTCAGAAGCGCGTTACCAGGCTCTTGACAAGTTAGCCCTACGGTTACGGCATTTACAAACGGCGATGTCCAACAGAGTACCTATAACTAATTAAAGAGCTTTTGAATTTAAGCAATGACAAAAAACCAATACGACATGCAACATAACATACCGAATTTTCTTCAATACACGAAAATTACAAAAAGCGTACGATTTGCAAACAGAAACGTTGTTAACAATCTTATGTAAAATTTACTATGGCAAAAATACAACTGATAACGCAAGTAATTTGCTTTCATCCATCAAGTGATAACAAGTACAATGTAGACTGTGTGCATACCAAAACTGATGGATAGGGTTTGTCTGTAGCAACAAATCCAATTATTGGGTCATTAGTTGGTAGGGTAACTACGTGTTGTGATGCGACATGTACAATCTGTTGCTTTTTTGCTGAAGATGAGTTAGCTGTTGTGCGTTTCCGGAGTTCTGTATCCTTAGAATCATTTGATAGGGGCTGACAATATATGTAGATTCTCCTTGTCAAGTCTGCAACTGCCACAAATTTTAGTGGAGATCCGTCCGATAAAACTGGACTAGAAACAAACCTACTTTCACGTTTACTGGCGAGAACGTAGCCAAATGCTTGCAAAGTTGAGACATGTCTCCATACACATGGGTCTCTTCCTGTCAGTGTATTCTGGCATAGTGGTAACCAAACTATCCCATCTACATCATGACGGATACAGAAAGCGTGTGTAGCATTTGGTTTCCCCGTAGCACAACGAATTTTGAACAACCACTGGTGTCCTGATAAATAGGCCTAAATTAGAGCAATTCGCTTATTAAACAAATTTAATATAAAAAGGGTTATCTAGTTAGTTCGAATCATGTATAAACAACAACTAAAAATGAGTACGAAAACTAGACTGCTTGGATTGCGAGACTGGAAAAATAACTAAATTTATGTGTCTTGAAAGCTTACGTCTAACGTAAATCATTTTTTAGAAAGGAGACTTGGCTGGAATAGTTTCAAAATAATACTCGCATAATGCTATTATAAAGAATGCGTAGGTTAATTTTAAACACTGACATCGGTTATTCGTAATATCAGTGCAAATGTTTTCGTATCAGTAACGAGATCATATCCACAAAATATAACAGGCGTTACACCAGTCGTCCCATCAGATTCATCTAGTTTTCAGAAAAAAAACCCATATAGAAAACAGGTCTACTTAAGCTCCATTTTCGTTAATAACTGACGGAAGTAGGTTAGCCGCTTACTGTAAGTTAGGAGTACTTGGGAAATCTGTCCAAACTGAGGTTTCAGCGTGAACTTGCAGAAAATTTTCCAAATAACAATCTCATCGATCAGTAATATTTTTAACCCTAAGAACGGTATGGTTACAGGCTATTCAGTTTAAATTATTAGTTCGCAGTTCTCCGACAAACAAAACACAAAATGTTTAACCTACGGTCTTGCTGGGCCAGTTCACTGTATGCAATAGGTTAAAAACATGGGCAGGTCTTAGAAGTTGGTAGCTTACCTGATTGTTTATACCCTCTAAATGGTTAGTAATATTTATTTCTTGCCAATGAATCATGAGAGCTTTCCGGTTACAAGGAAAGGCTTGCGAATCAATGTCACTGGTGACCTAGTGTGATGTAGCTAAATCGAAGCCATTATTTGGCGTGGTAAGCCTGTTCGTTAATAAAAAATGATATGCACAAAAATAACTTAGAACCTGGAATATCGGGAATTTACCCTAAATTGTTATATCAACACATCTGGGGAACTGTCCGCTGAAGTCAAATGTAGGAAGCATAGCATGCCAGTTCCTGTTAGCTGTTTCAGGTTTGGTATTAGAAGGGTAATTTCATCAACAGTCCAATAATGCTGACAGTATGTTCAGACCAGACGATTACAGCATGCACATCCCATAATTTTCTACCGTAAAGCTGAAACACTACTACTCATTTAAGATGTTTAAGACATGCAAAACTTAATGAAGTCATTAAATTAATAGCCAGGAAAAAGAAAAGGCAAAAATAGGTGGATCTTGTGGTGACCTAAATCTCAGAGTGTAACCAAGTTTTATTGCATTACACGGTACAAAGTACCTATTTAGGGTAACTGAATGGTCACTAAGCATGTAAGACAAATCTCTGTTCGAAGAATATCATCTAATCAAAAGATTCTTAATTTACAATGGCCTACTTAAGGATACGTTTGTCAATCCCTAATTTCATTTTCACACAATGTCCTAATGAAACAACTACCTAGTTTACCACATACCACTATTTTGAAAAATAACACTAAAAAATTATATTGATGTGGTTAATTTCAATTTTGCTCCAACAAAATTTCAGTTCTTAATGTTTTTGCACTGATATTAACTGAATGTTACCTCTCTTTAATTTAGCATCCTCTGAGTTATTGACTGACTGAGATGTGTATTGCCGATTGACTAACCATCATTTGTTTGGTGTTGATTTTTATATTTCATCATAGTTTAGGGCTGTGTCGAGGGAATAACTGAAGAGGAATATTTTTTTGCCCAATCAGTATTTAAAGGTCTCGAAGGGAATGCCTAATTTATCATAGAATCAGATATCATTTTGAACTTATTCTATTATCGCTTACAAAATAAATACATATAGCTTTATTTTAGCAGTCATATTAGATTTAACAATGCCAGTTGGTAACTAACTTAATGTAACTCACTAGCCTATAGATTTGTGTCGAAGTAAATAGGGACTTGTAGCTTGAATGGCCATGAGTCGGGCACTCAACCACCACTCTAGATTTTGATAAGGCAAATAAATCCCCACACATACCTGATGAGTACACTTGAGAGTTTCATGATCGAACCTTTGTAATAAAAGATCAGTTTCATCTTCACTCATTGGGAAATCAACTTCTTCTAGCTGGCCAACATTGAAAGGCGGTTTCGGTGTCAAATCAGCCTTTCCATCTGATTGTACACGCATTTGATCATCCAGACCAGTGTGATGTGAGCAGTGCATTCCAGTTAATATTTTATTTTCATGTGGATCGAGTAACAAACGGGGCCAGTAATGGGAATTCTGTTTAGTTATGCGTATTTCAATGCTTTAAATGAAAACCACAGTTCGTATTTTCAATTTACTGAATATAAGACAAATACAGAAAGGTAATAAAATATGCACCAACCAACCTTATCTAGTGAGGTAAGAATTTACTACTGGAACATTTCGTAACATTGAGACATTGGGTATATTTTACTACATTTCAGTCAACAAACGAAATATACAGTATTAGTTCTTACGTGAAAACCAAAAACTAGCTCATCTGTATTGAAAAAGGATTTCTTTTAGCCTACTTTTATTATTATTTATGGGGCCGAACTGGTCTATTTCGACAGACAGGAACTCAGATAAATATTTATGACTTCACAAACTGGAACATTTTTGATATCTACTATTTGTGCATTTTGCTGTATCAACTGTACAACATACAATTTCTGCTACACTTTAGGATGTGAAAACCATCTAAATCACGGAGAGTTATGATTCCCCGTGAAAACAAGTTACCAAACTATTTTTATGTATATAATTGTTTGCATGAATTTGACAAAATATCATCAATGATCTACATCTTTAAATTAGCATAGCAGAATAATTCGAAAATTGTTCTTAATAGGGCAGTTATTTTTCATCTATTAAAGAGCTAGTTAAGATTAATCTGTTTAGGAAGCATAGGGTTTATAAAGCCGGCTTTGAGACATCGTTAGTGTGAAAGTTAATGAGACTACCTAACTACCCAAACTAAATTGGATGTGGTGAGGTTAAAACCTCGAATGTATTAGCTGAAAGTCGAAAACTTCAACCACTAATCAACTACTCCACCCGTCTTCTGTTATAATATCGAGCATAAAGATCGGACTTATAATCTTGGATATTTAATGACGTACCGGTTATTTTTTCGATCATAGGTCCACGAGGAATTGGGTTCTACTGGTTCATAGAGCATCTGATCAATCAGTGTGATAGGGCGATCACCAATTTTTTTAGTTTTCGTGACTGGAATATAGGAGTGCAGGTTCGCGCGGAGTATCTGGTGTTTAGATGACTCTTCACAGATTGGAATGATTTCCACAGAAACAATATTCGAATCATATGAAGATGGGAGAGTGATACCATTTAGCGTAAAAGTGACATTGAGCAAACTAGGATTGATATCTTCATCGGCGTCAGTTTGTGTCCAAGTTACGAGAAACTCGGGATCCTGTCCAATACATGTATCTTCTGTATCCATTTGTTTAGACTCAGAATCTGTTTAAATACAAAAGAGCTACCAATTTTAGTAACATGATTGTTCGTAATTTTTTTTAGATAACTGTAGAGAATGGCAAATATTAACGGCTGGGGTAAAAATTATGGGGAAAATCATTAAAATTCAAGGAACTAAGGAACCACATGTACAAACCAGTCATTTTAATACTGTGAAATGAACTTAGTCACGTAGCTTGTTCGAACTTAAACCATGGTTTGGAGGATTACTTATTTGATATTCAATTACAAGCATGAATGATGAGATTCTATTCCATCTACATCAATTTTCATTCATGGGTGAGGTCTGTAGTTATCATTTAAATGCTGTCACAAGCCTAAAAAATAACGTAGTTACTGAGTTGTATTATATTTCAGACTAGTTTCGATGTAACATGGAAAACCTTTAGTCCTTTCCATTATTATTAGAAATAAAACATAGCGGATAACCTTTGAAAATACCATCACAATAAATGGTACAATACATCCACAGGAATATTAAAAGGAAGACCTGAAACCGATGCATTCGGAAAGTCAGTATAATAAAGTTTGACGTTCAAGTATAAGTTCGTGTACCCACCTTTAAACGATTTAGTAAGTAAAAGTTGAAGGATATTAGTGAAATCATATTATTTTCAAACGGTATACAAACTACTTAAGCATTAAATTCACTTGGAATTTTTTTACTTGAATCTTCCCATTAATGTTTAGGATTGCAATTGATCAGACTCTCATTGGCATATGTGCATTCTTTGCGGATGTCCCCAATACTGCCTTGATTCACAAGCATTATAAGCAAAGATGGATAGTGGTTAGTAGTAGAACCCGAGACGCGCGTTTCGCCCTATTTGCATATCAGGACTCAGTAGCTAAGTGGATAACGAGATGGCGTTTAAAGAGAATGGTACTGAGTTCGAGTTCCGGAGCGAACATCGAATCTGGAATGCTGGTACATCCAGCTGACGAGTCCCATATATGACGAAACGGGCGTCCTGGGTTCCACTACTAGCTACCATTTATCTTTGCTTATAATACTTGTGAATTAAAGCAATGTCGAGGCGATCCGGAAATGCCCGATTTGTTCAGAACATTTTTACGTATTGAGATGGTGGAGAGGATTTGTAGCACAGGTGGACGGCATTTTACGTATTTCAACAAAAGGCATGGAAACAACCAGCCCCTTATAACGGTTCACGAAACTTACATTTATTAAGGTAGTTTTCATGAACAGATGGATTGCAGGAGTCGTAAATAGCATGAAATTTTCTTTCTGAGCAAATATGCAGTGCTGAACAATCACCCTCGAAGGCAGCGAACTCAGGAAATGAAGATGCAACGAATTTCTGGTGCCGCACTATGGACCAGGACATGTTGGATTCTAGGAAACGAAAACAATAGAGCCTGTGTTTTGTAGGTGTTTTCAAAAACAACTTACAATTATTCAGTTAAATGCTATTAGTATAAGAGAATATTCAAGGTGCAAACGTCGATGAGCAGAGAATATGGACGCTTATTATCTAGTGAAGTGTCATACGGAGAATCGAGTTACACTTTTGATTATACTTATCATTTAGAAATTATAATAATCAGCTATATTGGTATTAACCGTAGGACCATTACTTCAAATTTCAACTGTCCAGGTGTAAGGGAATCGAATAACTCAATTAGTTGTGGTTTAATATTTTCGATTCTTTATTTCTTCTATTCGTGTCCTCCTTATGGGTTGATTATTTAAATGTCAGGATGTGCATCAAGTGATTGGTAGATTTTCATTTTAAATTGCTAATCTAGTTGACTCATGGGAAGTTGAACAGGTCAACTAGTAAATCTGTGGTATGATGTAGTAGAATAACCACAGATCAGTGACTACTTTCGTATCTATGATCCACAACTATTGAATGCCAATAACAGAATTGTTGGGAAGTGACCGATGGTTTCTCCAAATTGTTGGTCGCTAGGAGTCAATTTATTAACTTATATTTTACTCATATAGGTTGACAAAAAAGGAATTGCGAATGTATCGTTTAGTATTGTTACGCTCACTAGTTTACAAACTGATAGTTTGTTCCATCGCAAAGGCGTAAGACAGTGAGTGTTGGAAGAGTGACTTTATGTGCTTAGTTGAAACTAATTACATAAAAGTGATGAGACTATGTGTAGCCATTGTGAATGGAATATTGAGTTAATACTACTCTAACTGCCTAAGAGAATCAAACAAATTGAATAGGAGGAACGATGATTAGTGGATTACATGGAACATAATAATGAAGTAAAACTTTGGGTATTAACCAAAAATAACTCAAAATGCAATTCTGCAGCTACGTGAATCAGATTTATGCAATTGTGAAATTTAAACGAATGCGTTGGAACCAAATTTACTCCATTTCCTATCACCATACACGAATAATATGATGAAGAATTGGAAAATGAGCAAATGACAATTTCTATGATATAAGTAGTGAAGGATTCTTTTATGCCGTCTGGAGTTTAAACTGCGATTGTCCAGAATCAATATACTAAAGCATTTGAGTTTCTTTCAGTTGTTGGGTAGATGAGAGATATAAATATATACTACTGAGAAACATGTACAATTCCGTCTTACCGCTAACCTAGAATAACATTTAATAATGAATTATTGATCAAACAATTGTTAGTAAAACCAGGCCTACAGTTTTTTTATAGATGATCAGTATAGTTATGTTTAAATTCGTGTCTAGCATAAAAGTTGGGTAGTGAAGTGTTCATCTTAAAACAAATTTCGGTAAGCACAGGTGCTATCTAAAACTATCTTCCTAAAATAATCTGGCGTCTTAGATTATGAGCGGTAACTAACATAAATGATTAATATCAAAATGTAACCAAATACCTGGTGAGCTGTAAGAGATCCATTCAAGATACGTCACATAAGTTGAAGTCGAATCGCTACATATGGGATCTTCTTCAGATTTTTTCGAAATACCAACAAATAAACAATCCAAAAAGAGTTGATGAGAAGTGTCATCAGAATTAAGTAAACAGTCTAATAGCTGACTATCTTTCGCATGGACAGGAGGTTGGATCCTGCTAACAACCTGAAAATATATTTAAGATTTAACAGATATAATAACAAACTAGGCAACGCAATTAAGTTAACTGTGTTTATTAGGTTCGTATATTACACCGGAAACTTCGAGAAAACTGATCGATTCGCATAAAGACTTCAGAGCAGTTGAACTTTATGCTTGATTTTTTAGTTTGGCAGTTTTTATACGCATATGTAATACTTTATTGCAATGGAAACACATTTCCAACAAACGCGTGAATAAAGACCTAGCATAAACTTCACGAAGAGTAAAGGAAACAGGAATCTGAATCTTTAACTTATTGAGCAGTCGAAATTGTTGAGTCACCACTACCACTTTTAGTACACAATGGTAATAATCAGAGATTGAAGAATGTAGTGGCGGAAATAAGAGTTCATGTTCTCTACTCAGTCATTACTGACTTGCCATGTCAATTTTACACGACCAAAACGTAATCATCAATTTCGTACACATGCATTAGTTCTTTCCGATAAAAATTTAAATATAGCAACAAAACAATAAATATTTCTGATACTACAAGTGCAAGGAATCAGAATTTTTAACGTCCCGCCACTCAGTTTAAGTTGCTTCTCTCATGACTTTAAATTCACTCAAAGGAGCTAACAAGATCATTATCTTAGAAAGAGATAAGCTAAGGGAAAAATAATGTCAACACCTGACGATTTAATTCTACTAATATTAGCACTAAAACATACTAAAACGAAGTACCTTTGAATAACAACTCAAAAGAAATTTCATGGGTCAGTATCGTAGTTTTATCTTCCTGCTATAGTACAACGGAAGAACTGGAACGCATCTCGAAGCTAAATAGAATTAACTGTCCATAAAACAACCAATACTCTTTGAAATACTTAGGTTAGATCAAGGGAAAAGATCACTTTCGCACCAATACAGAATTACTTCTACAGATTAAGTTGTATCGAATGTGATGCTTTCTATTTTGGAAAGTCTCCTCGTAAAATCTCAACTCGTGCCACGCAACACCTAAGCTATACAAAAATACCCAACGATCCCGTGAAACTGGAAAATTTGCAGACTAAATGGACAATAGTAGTATTTGCTGTATTCAACAACCACGAAGTCAATGTTAAAGATATCGAAACAACTCGGAAAGATTTTTTAAACTATAAAAAAGGGCGCGTAGCTGGGGCGTTTCACATAATCTTAGAAATCTTAACTCTACTTCTTCAAATCACAAATTCGACATTCACTAGCACACGCATAAGTACACATCGTGATGTCTCATACAAAATCACTTTGACCAATGAAAAGACGGTGACAGAATCAGAACAGTTTTGATTTCGACTGAACTAAATATTTGACCTAATCCTCTTTACTATTCAAACCTGTGTTAATTCGATTATCTATTTATTTACTCTGTGAAAAATGGAACAGAACTAAGTTGCGAAACATCAGATATCCTAATTTATCAAATTACATCACAATTTGATTTTATCATTTATTTGATGTCAACTGGAACAGAAGTCTTTCACGGCTTCATACCAATTTGAAGTCTTTTCCAAGTCTTTCATGTTCAGTATTATTCTTTGATGCAGCCTATATTCAGAGAGCGGAAGTGATTAGACAGTATTTTGGAACTGAGAAATGAAAGAGTCTCGCTGGGTCAGCAACGGTTAGATGACCGCTTCTTCGCGACTGTGGTTGCAATAAAGTGAGAAATACTCACGTATTTAACCTGAAGTATTACGAGTTAAATTTTAATTAGGATGTCACAGTTGACTCAAAATAAGTAATGACTGGATTGTTCAAAATGTTCACTCAAGTTATTCAGTAAGTAGCAATTAGTTTGAAGATCTATTCAGTCCCATAGTTTCATGATGTGATTAGGAGTAAAAATTCGAAAACTAGTCATGCACAGGGCTACTTTGATATGAAAAGCAATTACAGTAAGTAGTGGAGCTAATTTATTCTCAGCATACAAAACCCTGAAAGAAAACGAGCTAAAATCAAATGTCGAAAAGGCAAAATATAAAACTTACGTTGAGTAAATCATTTCTTTGTTGAACATCTGGCTTTAGGAGATATAGATTACCTAAACCATCATACAAAGATACATAATATAGCGCAGGAAACTGGATCGACACACTACGAAACTTTTCATCAGATGGTTCACACCAATCAGGAAGTGTGAAAACAATGGTTCCTTGGTTGAAGTTTTGTGGATACTGTGGTACCTTCATCGACACTAACTACAAAACTACTTGTTTAAACAATATTAGAAACCTACAGACCCATCGGTACTCATGTAGTAAACATAGCTGGTATCAAACGGATTAACACACAGGCAGTTAATATTATTGTATGCTTTGAGATGTTGTTTAGAAGTAACTTCGTTGAGAGGTTTGCAGTAAACTCCATTTTGACTACTTGCCTCATAAATAGGTATTTTAAGCAGACTGAGTTTATAAGACTCAAAATTCGGGTCGAGAAGTGAATGGTCGGGTCTTAAACTAACATTCATTATGTAGAGTGGCGACCCGTTCAGTTTTCGTTAGATTTTTGATTGAGTTGCTGGTGAAAACGTGGTACTGACAAGGTTGTTGCTCCAGTTGACACGAAAGTCTGAAACATATACCACACAGTTGACTGACCAAGCTGAAATAAAAAATATAGAAAGCAGAAAATATAGTATTTACATAGTGAATAGTGTTACCAGTTGTCGAAATACTAAATTCTAAGTGAATTGGTATGCATGGGAACGAGTTGTATTGTTCTATAAACTCAGGACTATATGATACTATCAACTAACCATGTGTTTATATGCTTATCTTCTATTCTTTGTGAGCAGCTGACATGAAACGACTTTTTCCTTCACTCAAGCAGTTTTACTTTAAGGATAGATCTAAAGTTTTTGCTGGCATTGAGTCAGGTCAATTTACGTACGCAAAAACAAATCACAATGTTGGCATATCTAAGATGAGTCTTGCTCGTTCTGGATGCAAAATGTCGCCTTAAGACTGATCTGCATCAAAACTTGAACTAACAATGGGCAGCGAAGCGGTTGAGCCTGTCGAATGTTTGACTTATCTTGGAAGCCTTATTAGCCCTAGTAGGTAGATGCCCGGCTAAATCTCATTATGGATTTAGAAAGCTCAATTGGTTCTTGCCAACTTATGTTACTTGTGGAGTAGTGAGATCTTCATCTACAAGTTCTCTCTGTTTTAGTCTATGGCTATGAAATGTGGCCTTTAAAAATAGAATTTTCTTAGGTTGTTGGCATCTGATCATAAACGCCTTTGAAGCGTTGTTCGTTTACGTTGGGACAGCCAAATGAATAATGTTAAGATTAGACAGAAGGTACTAGGTAAAGAGAGAAAGTCCATTGATGGTGTGGTAAATCTTTATTGATTGAGGTCATGGGGATGTGCTACCGCTTACCTCAACTCACGATGGTGGCTAGTGTAAGAGTAAGCTGAAAGAAATTTAAAGGTGGCTAAATGCAAACGTGGAACCAGTTTATAAAGTCACTGACTAGATGGAGATTACCTAGTTGGCCCCGAGAGATTATTGTAACCAGGGGTTAGAGACTTTGAACAACATGGTTTAGGATCATTTTCGATGGTGTGGTTAAATTCACTCTTTATCTCCCCTTAGATCTTAAGCTTTCAAATGACCTCATAATTCATTAATATTCCACAAATACGTGTTTTTATTAAAGTCATATTTTCAGTTCCTAGTCATTTATACTACTATGATCTAAAATGTCTTGACAGTTTCATCTCGCTTTGTTGAGGTTTGGCAGTTTGAAATGATACATATATGTACCAGCTTTTAAGTTATATTTGACTCGGTGGCCGACACTATTACTTTAATCCAGTAAGGTGAAGAGTTTAGCGAAATGAAGCAAAGGTGCAAAATCAATGCAATTTTAGGACTTTATGTTCTGTCGATAATACCTAACAAAGAAACAAGATTTGTTCTTAAAAATTAACACCTTAAATAGATATATCTAGGTTGAATCTAAAATATAATTTGTGTTTTTATAAACAGTTCATAACCAACCGTGTAAGGTCAGCAGTAAGGCTGCTGGCTCATCTAGAACAGTAAGATCTACTAGTGGGAAAGGTACCTGATAGATCTTTGAAGAGAATGAAAATGTTAATAGAGTAATTGACATGGAAAGATTATGGTGCATGCGATATGAGGACCAGGCATAAGCGTAGTGTAACATAAAGATATGAAAATGGAGAGCAGTAACCTGAAAGACGATTTGAAGTGAAAGGGATCGGTAAAGTACAGGTTATTCGGGATAAGAATAATTACGTGTGAAAGATTATCTCTAGGTGAAACGAGAGGTCGTTATGAAGGACTTTCAAAAGTTATTGCAAATTGTTTATATGTTTACCAAATCGCCTTTTATAGAGATTTTATTGAATGGCTTACGCGTGCAAGTCTTGTTTGTGACGTTTTTGACGTTAGTAAAACTTTTTGATTTCAAATTTGGATTCGCACGATCTACCTGATTGGTAGGACTAAATGACCTGATAATCAATGAATAATTAAGAAAAGAGTGACCCGAATTCCATATTTTGGGGTTTTCCCCAAAGTTTGGGGAAGCCACAATTGAAAATTTTGGGAAAATCGCATAGAATCTCCAAAATTTTCCCCAGGGCTGGGGAAAACTATGACGTTTCACATGAGTTTGGGGAAGACCCCTAAATTTAATTAAAATCAGCAGACTCTACAGGGATATGTCCCCGACATTACAATGTCGGATAAATGGAAGTGGATTGAATACGATTTAGTCTTCAGTAATAAGGATAGTTTGTTGGTGAACCTGTGTTAATCCTGGCAGTTTGCCTTCCAGTGAAGGTCCAGTTTCTCCTTGGAAATATTGACTGGTGGGGCTGATACCACTTGTTCGGGAAAGGCGTTCCAATCATTGACTACTCGATGAGAAAAACGGGACCCCACTTTAAGTTTATTAGATCGCGGTTTTATGAACCTACTTGCTATGACCTCGGAGATTATTAGTGCTGGAGGGAGCAAAAAGATAAATATTAACACCCAAATCATAATTAAAGATACGAAATGCCAGTATGAGGTCACCTCGCGTCTTACGATACAAGGGGAAAAGGTTTAGGCGTTTTAAACGCTCATCTCAAGGGAGTTTAGAAAGACGCTTCACTAATTTCGTTTCCACACACTGGACACGCTCAAGTGAGTTAGCATCGTTTACCAGACATGGGCTAGCTGCTTGGATACAGTACTCTAAATGTGGTCGTACGTAGGTGGGATATAAAAATTCGAAGCATTTCCTCGTCAAAAGATTTGAACGCTCGACGAAGTGAAGAATTTGAAGGTGATTAGTTACACCAATGTGATGTATCTTTTCTACAAATTAGTACATTCTACTTAGGTTGTTGAAAAAATAAAGTTGAACTAAAAATATATCTTCGATTGAAACAAGATGTTTATACATAAGTCTCTTGTTTTAACATAAAATATAGTTTTGGATTAAGAGCGTTATGAATTTTATAATGCTTGTGACGGTAGCAAATCCAGTTGATAAACACAGAAAGAGACAAGATAGAAAATAAGCGAGAACCCACGGCCTGGTTCTTTACTGTCCCCGCTTAATGACCTTGTGATACGTATTGCTTCCAAAAGTTTCGGGTGACCTTCGAAACACTGTCCAATACAGTCCTCAGTCTTCAGTACTAAGGATAGGAGGTCTGTCGACCTATATTAATCCTTGCAGTTTGTAATACTGTCGAGGTCCAATCTCGTTTTGAATATATTAACAGACGGTGCTGATATTACGTGCGCTTTTCGAACGGGAAGTTTAGTCCTAACGTGATTTGCATTTATCAAACTTTTGCTGTGTTCTTACGCAACAACAGTACCATTTCAGTTCTAAAGAATCTATCCTGAGCTATACGTTCGGTAGATTACTTTTTTTGAGTTTCACTATATTTAATAGTTACCTGTGGTTTTGCCTCAGCTTACTATTCGGTTTTTTTTTTGTTTTTCACGTATAGACTAGTTTCAGTTTATATCACTCGTTTTGTCCATTTTTATCCGTTTTCAATGTGGTTTTTAGTGTTTTTTTAAAAAGGTCTTAGGCTCTTGCAAGCATCTATAACATAGTTTGCTTCAACACAGTCATGAAAAACTCATGCAAACGTCCGGGATGCCGTTTTGCTGTCACAACTGGCATGCAGTGCGACAACTGCAAAGGTTGGTTCCACGAAGCATGCACAGATCTGACACCAACTTCTTACAACAGACTCAGCAAGTCAGACCAAAAGTGGGTATGTGTCACGTGCAGCACGGACGCAGTAGTCTTGCTGAGCAACATCATTGTCCTACTGACAGGTCTTCGGAACAAGTTGTCGGTTAACTTAGTTAACGATAGTAAAAAAACCGGTCGACAAACAAGAGCGTGCGACGGACTCAAAAATAGGGATGTCGATAGGTATACCATCGATGGAGCATCCATCAACACTAATGGTGACGTGTCGAGGCTCAGCACCATCATCACGTCGACGGTACTAGACTCCCTAAGCAAACTCGGGTCTCCCAGCTCAGGGTCCCTGAACACAACAGTGGTTCCCAAAAACCCTGTAGGTGATTCGACCCACGTTAAGAGAGCCCAAAAGAACCAGGCATCACCGCCTAAGCCGAGAAACCCAAGTGTTGCTGCACGGAAAATAAGTGGGGATTTGGTCGCACAGTCTACCCCCAAGACTGTTCGTCCGGTCAATAAAGAGCCCAAGACTCAAAAATGCACACTGACCTCCAAACAACAAGTTATTAAACAACAAGTTATTAAACCTGAACCCATCGTGAAACCTGGTAAATTAACAACAGTTCGTGACGATTCTCTCATTATCATGAACCTCGTTGACAACCCTGGCCTTCCTCTCAGTCTGCAGGACAAAAACGACAGGATGCTCTGGGGTGAATTGAACAAGAAGCTCGAACTTCCTAGAATAGAGCCTTTGACGGTCACCCGGCTCACTCGAGGAAAGGATTCTAAGCATCTAAATCACCCGAGGCTTCTCTGAGTAACACTTAAGAATGCTACCGACGTAGAGGACGTCTTGCTAGCAAGTCACTTGCTAAAATCAGATGGTAACGTAAGAATATTGCCCGACATACCGTACTCTGAGCGCAATATCATACGAAACATCCCTAAAGAATCTCGCGAGAAGTTTTTCCGCGGAAGAAACATAATTGTTCAAGGTATACCGGAAAATGCAGACCCTACTCAATCAAATTCTGACATCAGGGAATGGAAATTCATCAAACAGTCCTTGAGGCTCAAACACATACTGACTCAGCATGTGACGAGACTAGCCAAGAAGGACGGTGATTCCAGACCTCGGCTAATGAAGATAACCTTCCCATCTTCCCACATGGCGGCTGCAGTTCTGGAAGTATTTCGTGCCAACAGACGTCGATTGCCACCTGGAATCCACATGCACCCGGATAGGCCATCCGAAGCTAGGACCAAGAACAAAGGCAAGTTGGAGCTGACCATTCCACTTGTGGACTGTCTAAACGATAAAAAAACGTGTAAAGGACAGGGCCTACCACCTCGGCAATCCTCATATAGGTGGGCTACCTGTCCATTCACATAAGGTTCATACAGAAAAACAGGACGAAGCTCACGCGTTCCAAATTGAAAGCATAAACTGCTTATATATGAACGCCGCGAGTCTACCAAACAAACTGGATGAACTACGTGAACTTAGCAACGCTAATAAGGCCCATCTGATAGGAATATCTGAAACCTGGATATCTTCTCAGTTCTCGGACCAAGAGTTAGCATTAACTGGGATGACTTTGTTCCGCAACGACAGAAAAACAGGAATTGGGGGCGGAGTAGCCATGTACATAAGCTCTTGCTTGGAGGTGTACCAAGTTCACAACCTCGAGTTTAACAATCTTGAGGAATCCATATGGTGCTCTGCAAGATTGTCTAGTACTTCGAGGTGTCTAGTCGGAGTCATTTACAGGAAGCCAACTGCCGACATCGAGTACGATAGTCGTGTGCTGGGAGGACTATCCCGCTCTATCCGTCTCGGTTTCACACACATCCTGATTCTAGGGGACTTTAATCTCCCTAGAGTCAACTTCGCGGAACACACGTACACTGGAGGCGACAACTCAATTGAAGCTCGGTTCTTCAACCTCATCGATAACTTGGGCTTATATGAAAATGTGAGGTCGGCAACTCGTTGGAGAAACAGTCAGACACCATCGCGCTTAGACTGTGTATTCACTAACGAAGAATTCCTAGTCGACAACCTCTCAATCCTGGCTCCTCTGGGAAAGAGCGATCATGCCGTCATAGCCTTCAGTTTTGTCATCAAAACTAAGCTAAGGTATCCCAACAATAATTTGCGTTGGAATTTTAAACGGCTGAATGTGCCAGCTCTACATGACTATCTACAACAGGTGGTTTGGGACGTTCACCCTCAACTCGATGTGGATGGTCATTGGGACTTCTTACTGCACACGCTCTTATGTGCTACAGACCATCCAGTTCCTCAAACGGTTCCAAAAAGCTGCAAGCCACCTACAGTAATCAAGAACCGTACCCTTCGCCTGCTAAGCCGCAAAAGGCACTGTTGGGCGGAATACAAACGAACTAATAACGATGAAGCGTATAGGCAATATAAACATATCAGGAACATATGCACGAAGGCTATAAGAGAAGACAGGCTTCAGTACCAAACAAAGCTTATGGACAAATTCGCCTCTAACCCTAGAAGCCTATTCCGTTATGCAGCCTCTCTTCGTCAAGCCAAAACAGGAGTTTCTCAACTGCTAGGTCTTAACGGCCCGACCAACAACGATGGTGACGCCGCTAACCTTCTGGCGGCACATTACTCTCAAACATTTCAACCGGCTGACATCAACTTTATTGACGACAGTTTCATCTGCAGTTCCACAGGACTTTCTGAAGTGCACCTAAGCCCTGACTTGGTGTTCCGGAAATTGCAGCACTTAAGACTAGATACTTCTCCTGGCCCGGATACGGTTCATCCTGCCATACTGAGGAGGCAGCCTCAATCCTGGCAACGCCGCTTAGCGTGATGTTTTCACACTCGCTTAGCCGAGGCAAATTACCGGAAAATTGGAAGTTGGCTCACATCACACCAATTTTCAAAGGAGGTCGACGCAATGAACCTTCAAGTTATCGGCCGGTGGCTCTTCTGTCATTACCTTCAAAACTCATGGAGTCCCTGATATGTGACGGTTTAAATGACTATCTACTGTCCTTAAATTTCTTCTCACCCCAACAGCATGGTTTCAGGAAGAGTTACTCTTGTATAACAAACCTGCTGACTGCGGTGGACAGATGGACAAGCATCCTCGATTGCAAGGGAAAGGTTGATGTCATTTACCTTGACTTCTCAAAAGCTTTTGATAAGGTTAACCACTTGTGTCTTATCAACAAGCTCAAACGACTAGGTATCAGACCACCTCTAATCGATTGGCTTACTTCATACCTAAAAATCGACACTTTAAGGTTAGGGTTAATTTCACTTTATCTCAGGCTATGGAATGTCCTAGTGGGGTCCCCCAGGGCTCAGTACTAGGGCCTCTTCTCTTCTTGATCTACATAAATGATCTTCCTCAACAGGTAACGTCAGATTTATTACTTTTTGCCGACGACGTGAAACTTTGGAGAGAGATATGCAACCAAGACGATACACAGGCACTTCAGGAGGATCTGACTCGACTTCAAAGTTGGGCAGACGATAACGGACTTACCTTTAACACTTCAAAGTGTAAAGTAGTCCATCTGCGACATGTCGCAAACTACAGTTACAACTTAGGAAACTCCTCTCTAGTAGTATCCCGAGTCGAAAAAGATTTAGGAGTCCTGGTGCCCCATGACTTAAATTCTTACGCTAACTGTGACAAAAATGTCTTCCGAGCAAACCTTGCACTGGTAACGTTGAGGCGCACTTTTGGCCAGTTTGACAGAAGAACTTTCCACACAATCTTCAATAGTTTCATCCGTCCCCATTTAGAGTACGGAAACATAGTACTCCCCCCTCACTCCAAAAGGACAAGGTCACTTTGGAGCGTATCCAACGGCGAGCCACGAAATCCGTTCTAGGACTCAAATCTAAGCCTTACGAAGAACGCCTCCGTTCACTAGACCTTTACCCATTAGAATATAGGCGTCTTAGAGGTGATTTATTAATGGCTTATAGTATTCTTAACACTTCTGGACATCCTCTTAAACACCTACTTAAGCTTAGTTCGATTAATAACCTAAGGGGTAACACCCAGAAACTGGAGACACAACATAGCAAGACGGACTGTAGACACAACTTCTACTCCTTAAGAGTTGTCAAAAGCTGGAATTCGCTGCCGGCCGAGCTAGTCCAAGCGACTTCTCAGGAGTCCTTCAAGAGGCAACTTGACCTATTCTTAAGGACCAAGGACAGCATCACACTATGATTTACCAATTTCTTTTCCTCTTTTATTGTTAACATACCTAGGTTCCTGCCTGGAGGATATGGTGATCCCCTGCTACTAGACACGGAAGCCTGTTAAGCGAAAGCTTCTTCTATTCCGTCCACAACCATTTGAACCATTTGAATTCCAGTAATTCACTACTCGGTGCGAGAAACGGAACTCCAGACGTAAACGGTTTGATCTCGGTTTTTGAACTTTCTTCGAGTGTCCTCTCAAATGATCGGTTCTAGACGGAAGCAAAAGATAAGACATGTTAATACCAAGGTAATCGTTCAGTATACGATAAGCCAATATTAGATCACCCCGTACTCTACGGTAAGATAACGGAAATAAGTTAAGGTGTCTCAGTCTGTCTTCATAAGATAGGCCAGCTAGACCTTGTACCATCTTAGTAGCCTGTCGTTGGACTCTTTCTAGCATATCTGCTTCATATTTGAAACAAGGACTCGCTGCTTGAATCCCGTATTCTTAATGTGGTCACACATAAATCGGGTATAGTAATCCAAACATTTCATCATCTAAATACTGAAAAGACCTACGAATTGACCATAATACCCTATAGCCTTTTGCAGCAGCAGCCTTACAGTGACTAGTCGTTTTGAGATCATTGCTTAATATAACTCCTAAGTCTTTATAGTTTCTTGCTTTGGGTAGCACGAATCCACATAGTGTATAGTCATACGATTCATCAGAGTTATTTAACTGCATCACTACACTCTTATTAGGATTTACTTCTAGTGACCACCTGTCTAATCATGCCACCAATGAGCTAAGATCGTGATGTAATACTATTCTATCCGACATACTATGTATGGGTCTCCAAATCTTTATGTCATCAGCGAAGAGTAGAGCGGATGATTTTGCTACAGTTGGCAATTCATTTACATAAAGTAAAAAGAGAAGAGGACCTAGGATTGTGCCTTGGGGAACCCCACTTTTTACAGGTACACACGAGGAGAGAGCCCCATTAACCCTTACCCTTTGTCTCCTGTCATGGAGAAAGTTGCTTATCCAATCGACGACTGTGTAATGGATTCCAAAACGTTTCAGTTTGAATTTAAGACCAGAGTGGGAAACCTTATCAAAGGCTTTACTTAGATCTATGAAAATTGCATCCACAGGAGCATTCCGATCCTTTGCCGCAGCCCACTCTTCTCGTGCAATGAGAAGATTTGTCAAGCAAGATAGGCCTTTCCGAAAACCATGTTGTGCCCTAGAGAAAAGATTTTGACCTTCAACATAGTTTATAACAGCTATCCGAATGATTTTCTCCATCAGTTTCACAACTGCACTAGTTAGGCTAACGGGTCTATAGTTACTAACTAAATCCCTACTCCCAGCCTTATACACCGGACTAATTATGGCGTCTTTCCAGTCTCTAGGAAGTCTGGACTGTCTCAGAGACATGTCGAATAGTATCGCTAATGGTTCAGCAATTTCATCTGATATGGCTTTCATAATCTTAGGATGAATATCATCGGGACCACTGGACTTATCAGGTTTGAGATGCTGAAGTAGCCTTAAAACAGTATCTTTCTCAATGACTACAGGATCCATCAGCGAGCCGTCACGGTCACGATGAATCATTGGTCGTTCCTCATTACCGATAGAAAACACTTTACTAAAATATTCCGATAAAGCTTCAGCTTTTTCGGCATCATTCTCTGCTAAGATTAACGGATTGTCTCGTATCAAAAGTGATGGAATTCTATCGCTTCTCTTAGTTTGCCTTTTTATATACGGGAATAACCGTTTCGGACTATATCTAGAATCCCTAACCAATTTTTTTTCGTATGAATGTCTAGTCTTGCTTATTAACGCTTTACAGGCATTACTAATCTTACAATAACTGGATCTGTATTGTTCTAAGCCAGTAGAGATGAACATATTCCAGTGATTCTTCCTTTTTCTAAGCAGTTTCCTGACCGTTTTAGTTATTCATGGTGGACTATTATTCGGTCTTCGCGGCACCAGGTATGGTATGAACGGGGACGTAACTAGTCTAAATTTACCTTTAAATACAGACCATGCTTCTTCAACTGATATGCTAGTATCTACTAACCAATCTGTCTTAGCAGCGCATTCCTGAATGGCTGATATGTTAGCTTTCCATACATTTGGGCGCGGTGTAACCTGATCGTATAACATGTCCCTAGTTCTAAACGTGAATGACAAAACAGCGTGATCGCTGTTTACTAACGGTGGAAGAATAGTTAAGTCGACAATATCCTCAGTCTCATGAGTGATTACCAAATTCAGCAGAGAAGAACCCTGGTTAACACCAAAACGTGTGGGTTGGGATACATGCTGCACTAGTGCATGTTCCATTATTGTTATCAGTAACCTACTATCAAAGGAGTTTATAGATCCTTCTGTGGTCATATCAGTCCAATTAATATCAGGTGCGTTAAAGTCTCCTATTATTAAGCACCTGGTATTATCACTCCAAAGATGAATGTGCTCTAAAACAAAGTCATCAGCTAAGCAGATTGGGCTCCGATAGATGACACCTAGCATAAATGTACTACATCCTATAGCCAACTTACAGCTAATGACTTCACAAGTGCCGCTATCATGGGATTCGCTAGTAGAGGAGCGGATGTTTATGCTATTGGTTATATATAACAGGACGTCGCCTCCTTTTCTACATCTATGTCTATCAATCCTGACGCAAGTCAGGGACTAACCAAGTTTCTGTCACTGCTACTATGAGTGGCTTTAACCTGTCTACTAGTGCTTCTAGTTCATAGAACTTATTTCGTAAACTACGAGCGTTGGCATATAAAACTCCTAAGTAGAACAGCCTATCCACACAGGCCTTGGTAGCATTCGCTTCCAAGACATGACTATCCGAAAACCCACTAGCCGGAGATTTTCCTCGCCGTTTTGCCGATGGGTTTCAAGTTCAGCTAGTGCTTTCTTCCTTTTTATTCTATCTTCGAGAGACATGTCAGGTCTAACTCGGATGTCAGAATTGTCGTGACAACGAGCGCTACCTAACAAGAGATCCCGTTGCTTCTCCGATCCTAGGATTACCTTAAGGAGTCTGCATGGACGGGGTTCAACATTGTCCTCGGTCCTCTTGCCTATTCTTACCAATTTTTTGACCTGAACTCCTTTGGAGTTATCTGGTAAAATACTACGAATGTATTCTCCTAGCTTTTCTAAGTCATGCGCGTGTCTAATTTTCGGATCAGGGTCGTTTGACTCCCGCAATTTGCTCACAATAATATTCGATGTTATTAGATTTTTCTTCTCAGTCACGTCAGGATGGGTTTCACTCTTACCTTCAGATTTTGGTAGTGCAATTTGTGGCTCACAATTTGGGTCCACCAGTGAGTTACTAACTACCTGTGTACTGCTTACAGCTTTTTTCTTTTCGTTTCGTTTCCTACGTACTGTAGTCCATTTTTCATCCCTCATAACACTAGGACTATTCGGAACGGTGACTGTTTTATCCAGGTCTTCGGTTCCTATTAAAGGTGCATTATTAACAATGTCAGTACCAGGTGGTACTACTCCCCCTGTTAATGTCAACGAAGATTTCACTTTTACGTCGGTCAGAGTCGGTTGTTTGAGGCGTCGCGTAACAGCAGGTACTACACTGACACATTCGTCACTGTCAGTGCCCGTGTTGTCAGCGCATATGCCATTCTTCTTTTTACAGGCCAAAGCCAATAGGCTCATAGCCTCCTGTATTAGTAATGCCTTGTTGGCACAGCAAAACATGCAAAGCCAATGTGAGTTAGGCTTCGAACATCTTTTGTATGCGGTGGGATTTAAGCGGGTGCACATTTTGTGGAACCACTTATGGCATTCGTCACACTGCATTCCCTCCTCCATAGGGAATAAACAGTTTGGTTGTCCACATTTGTGAGTACTACCAACCAGTTTAGTCTGATCAAGGTGTAACACACAATATGATCACAGTATGAACACAAATGTCTGTCAACGAGTAAAAGGTTACCACAAGAAAAACTTTAGCAAGATTTCAAACCTTAACGAAAGTACTTTGACACAGACCAAGAATGCTTCGAACGTAATAAATACACAAAAGCCAAAAAAACTCAACAGAATATCACTTTAACTGTATTAGATTCAATTAAAGTGTAAATCGTAGTTTTGATACGTAATTTACGATCAAAACAATTTACTAATTCAACGAGAAACAATACCACTGTCCTTTTTAGATAGCGCGCCAGTCATTCATACATAGGAGAAAATCTTCGGTCACAGTTTTGAAGATTTAGTAGCAGAAGTAGTCTACTTACGTTTTATAGGTATTTGCGTTATCCTTCGTTATGAAAAATAATAAGATGTTGTATTTGTTGCTTGGAACCGAAAAAAGCAATTTGTTGTATTGGATTTATATTGAACTGCTCAAAGATGGTTTCCGGAAGATGCGCTTCCGATATGAAATATCATTACTAAATATACCGGCAAGGTATAAACGGTAATCCCTTTCAAATCTGTCCGCCGTTTCGTTTCAACGACCTTGAACGCGCTGACTGGAAGCGGGCATTCCGTATTTCAATTGCCGTGTGTGTGTTGGGTCATATGAGTATTAAATGTTTCCATATATAAGTCATCTTTTGATGCATAATAAACACTAAATAACTGCTAAGAGCATTAACTGAGTATTTTCTGTTTTGTAGTGCACACTTTAGCTCTGTTGTTCCTTCGAAACTTGATCTGTGGTCCTAAGTGCTGTAGTGAAAGTCAACAGCTATATATAATTTGTTGATAAGGTCCGGAAAACAACGTAAGAAAGATAAAATAACGTAAAAGGTTATAGATGCGCATAGTTTTTGTGAGTTAAGACGAAATGTCAACTGAAGGGTAAGTCCTAAATATTTGTTGTTCTTCCTTCAGTTAGTTTTTTCAAGGAATAACCTTTTTTAATAGCTATTGTATGTTGTATCTAGTGCCTCATGCTCAAGTGAAATTTCAGTGAACGTAAGCGACGCGTTCCAACGTATTATGCTGAATAAGAGATTCGGAAGCTGGATTGGATTAGATAATGCGCTAAAGGATTTCCATAAAGTATGATGGGTTAAATCTATGTTTTCTCAGATGACCCATACACACTATGTTCACGCAGAAAGTAGATTGTTGAAGGATGTGAGATATAAATACTTGTTCGTAGTGTTTCGTTGCACGTTTGGTCGTAAACGTAAATCAGAAGGTCTGAATGTGATTAAAAAACCGTGAGGACTCTAACTAATGTGTTACCTTTAAGGTCTAAATTTTTAAATTGCCAATCGATGTTTCGCGTAAGATTGGAGGGTCAACAATACGTTATAAAATCTTACAACATGACTCACAACCATCCGTGTACAAGTTCGTGGATGGTTTGTGATCCGTTGAGTAGACGATTGTCATCAGAAGAAAAAGAAAACTTGAAACCAGTTATATTGCACTGTCAGTCGACGGACGAAGTTATCGAAAGTATTAAGGGAAGAACAGGTAAGCAGGTGACCGCTGCTGATGTCAAAAATATGAAAGCTGAACTCTCCACTGGTAAGTGTATATAAATATATTTCAGGTTGGACTCGGAAGCAGGTATTGCAGATGATGCGACAAAACGGTCAAGTTAGAGAGCATGCATACAATTATGATGCTCCACAGCGTCTTATACCCTTGCTGAACATGTTGACCCCATTCGCAAGATCCAAAGTGTTATACGAACTAAAAAGAATGCGTTTCGTTAACTTAGAATATGAAAGCGGCGAGTGGTTGTTTATGCTTGACCGCGGACAACATTACGAAGTAGATGTAAGTATTTGTGAATGCAATTGTAGCACGTTTAATATGTGTCGATATCCGTGCCGCCATCTCCTGCTGGCATATATTAAAAGACGAAGTCTAACAGGTAAGCTATTTAAATTATAAAATATAAACTGCATAGCCATCAACTTCTTAGGTGTTGCTGTAGATGGAAATTAGACAATACGCACAATTTACAAAACAACACAGTAATTTCATTACGGAGACGAAGTAAAGAATATATACAACTTCAACGGCTCCAAAGAATGTGCAAACAACGAATTGTTGAGAAATATGGTGAACGCTTCGCGAATCAGGTGGAGAGAAGGGTCTACAATTTTTACTTAAGAATTATAAACAGCTAGACAGCAGGTTTACGATTAACAGTTCTTTGTGGCTTTATTTTATACCACTATTTATACAACTTGTAAACTTATCTTTCCACTTTAGTAGTCATGAAAAATCAATAAACTTTTTCTCATTTTTTATTTTAGTCTTCTTCATACTTTCATGGGGAGGTTTACCAATCGCTTTAACGAATAATTGTGTGTGAAAATTAAGAATTTGTACTACTGTATTAGTTACGAACTGTCGTTAGAACTTAGCGTTATATCGTTGTTCATTGTCAGGAATCAATGAGTCAAATAAAACAATAATGCGACTTCCACGTAAAACCTTACAGATTAAACAACCGCCTTACATATTTTCCGTTGTCAGATTACGTCCATTATCAAGTTAGTATTAGTATGGAACTAGACAATTTCATGCAGCTAGTTCCTTGATAAGATGGATTACGTAATCCTTAGACCACCCTTCCACTCACACTTCTTTGCTAAATTATGTTAACTCTTCAGATTGTCTTCACTTATCTTATTAGTTCTTAATTCAATGATTTATTCATTACATCTAGAATTATCACACAATTTATCTTATATGCTTCTGAGCTTCACTCGACTATTACACCACCCATCCTTTATGTTCCTTAAGTCTAACACCAAATGACCTTTGACCTGTTCAAGCATATACATATGTATAGTTATTATTGATAACCTAGGTCATTCCAATTCTTTGCTTTCTATTATATTTCATACTATTTCTTCCCTCAATCTTAAATTATAATGCATATTCAGTTGTATGCAACTTATAAGAAACCACGAAATGTAATGCAGTCACATGATTGTGCGTCAATATTTGTTTTGGCTTTATTTAGACCATAATTATACTAACTTACAGGATTTATAATATAAAACACTGCGTATGGTTGTTATATTTATATTTAAATAATTCATTAGATGAATGAGCATAGCAGTAGGCAATATAAAACAGTTATCGTAAACTTGTAAACCGGTTTTCCACACGATCTTCCGTAATCCTAAATTCCATAAGCTTCATACTATTCTGAAAAACAACAAATCCGTTTTGAGACAAACAATTAAACTTTGTTCTCAGTATCATATTCAATAAGTTATTCAAATAGCAAGTAACAGACTGTGCCTATAAGTCTTTTATTAACAAGTAGTGACATTCATTCATAACTTCCTAAGTAACACAACAACTGTATTACCGAAACGGAGTGAAGAGTATATAATAACTCATTTGTGAACCCTATAACAGACACGTCACAAATCAGTATTAACTAAAAACATGGTTGTGTCACCATTCTCACAAGAAACACCGATCGTTTTATTCATGAAGATTTTGTTCCTACTTGATGTGGTGTTATACACTATTACTGCAGACATTCAGAAAGCCGCTGGACAACACTATAAACGTCAATTGTTACTCACATATTTTTTATACGTTACATAATTATGTCACTTCAGTACAAAACAATGGTACCTCTAATGGATATAACTTTTTATGGCTAAATACAAACAAGTTATATAATATTCACAATTAGGTTAACGCTTTATTGCTTCTACTTACATTTTATAAACAACTACCGACATCCATGTTCACCGTCACCGCAATCAAGGAGGTGAACCATATGTAAAAGATTTTACGGTTCATTTTCATGAAAACTCAATCTGTGATGTATTTTTTGACTAGAAACACGGTGAACTTTACTTGCTTGAGTTTGTATTGTTACAAATAACTATATTAAGCTAACTTCAGATTTACTTACGTGGTGAGCAAGAAATACGTCAAACTGCCAATAAATTGGAATAAAAACTATGTTACAAGCACTAGCAATACAGAAATTGATGTGTCATGCAAAAAGCCTGTTAATAGCTGATAAATAACGACACAAAAATCCACGACAATATGTAACGTGTGCGCGAAAATCCCTGGCTTACCCGCTAGTCCGTGCCAAATATACCACAGGTAATCGGAGTTTGGCTGCTCGTTCAAACGTAACTCCCTTATAATCAAAATATACCAACCCAGTCACATCAGAAGTCAGAAGTGAAGGGCTTGAATATATAATTAGGAAGTTGTCGATATTATCGAGAAGTGTTTCGTTTTGGCTGACTAGCAGTATGGCGTACTCACTAGTGATCTAAAGCGGATGCGCGACCGAGCGTCATCAGCTAGGTTGTGTGCAGTAAAACTATTGAGGTCAGTAAAGATGACAAAGGCATATATAATGATTTATTTTGGCTATTTATTTGTTGCTACATAACCTACAGATACTAACCAGGCATGAATACAAATATATTTATAACTGTTTCTTTCTAATATTGCTGATAAACAATTGATTGATCAGGGGATGGTGTTCAATGTCATGTATGCAGTATTCAATAGGTATACTGGTCACTAAAATTCCTCCAGCTGTTTGAAGGCATTTTTGAATGCATCAGGTCATGGTTCCCATAGCTAGCTTACCTATGTTAGTGAAATATATAGGTCTTACAAAAGTATGGCTACCCACAATTTTTTCTAAGGTGTTACAGCTTGCTTAATTCATTTTCTTCAATCAGTCTTGTGACGAAGTCATAGGTTTGTAAACATAGTTGAAGCATCTGTAGGACCATTATCAAAAGACTCGAATTCACGCGTTTCCTTTTTATATCATCTTGTATTTCACACTCAAACCAAGTTGTCAATTTAGTTCATCCAAAAAATAAAGATGCTAAACGAGTGAGTCATTGCCATATTAAATATGATCTTATGTTTACTGAAGTCTTTAGTTAATCAGCGTCCGTTGTTGAATTCAAAACTTCGAAAAGTGTAGGTCCTATATTAGTTTGTATTTTATATGGAATAATTATGGGTCACAGTCACAATTACAAGGAAAATAAAGTTTTGTGATTATTGAATAAATAAGCACAAATGATATGGAGATCGTAATGTGGTGTGTGCTACTTATACGGACAAATCTAAGTAGTATGTATCCGGATTGCGATTAGAATTCCTACTGGCAGAAGAGAAACATGAAGAGCAAAGAAAGAAGAGCAAAAATGGTTGAAGTAAATAAATTGGTTTATTCTGCGCAGGTCTTCAACCAATAAGATTCTAGATTCGACTGTGTACATTTAAACACTAAAAACTACAAGTCACTTTATTTTAAAATACAGATAATAATAGGTTATTCAATAAGTTTTAAACGATGGAGAAATTTTTTTATTGCTCGAATTACTTAACAATGAAAAATCGTCTTACGCTTAAAATTCAACCATGCAATTCTTCTTGTCGTACAAACCAGGACCTTCTACGTAACATGGCAACTAAATGCCCATGGATTTTACTGCTGATATCAGCTGTAAGACAAAATTATAATGCTTACCGTAGTAATCGCTAACGATTTGCTTAAAAAAAATTACGGAGCTAAGACAGCCACCGAAGTGTTTGATGAGTTTGACTTTTACCAATTATTAATACTATGGACTGTATATAAAGTCTTATATGAGATTTGCAAGATATTCTTTTTTTTGTATGACTAGCTAGTGTAAAACCTACCTTTTTGAGCTTACTTATTGATGTTAAGGTACGCACAACCTGATTTGTGTCTTTTATCGGTATTCCGGAAAGGCACTGACTAAGCGTTGTGGGACTTTTTACTTCCACATTAATGCCTTAGTTAAAGACTTGTTATTCACCAATGTAAGCGACCTGTTTGGGTGGTTCCGGTCTGTCGGGGTTGGATGGGAATGGTTTTACCTTCCAGCTTACGTCGAAGTCACACCTCACGGTTAATACATAACGTGTATCACCCTCTCGTTGTATCCAGGCCCTGTGTCTACTTTGATAATCTTATAGAATAAGGATAATATTAATAAATAAGTGTATTACTAAGAAAACATAGAAGAAATAGATTATGACCGGTACTACACAGGTTAGTTCATGGCGTATAATCAATCAGTAACTTGTCTGCCGGATAATTTGGTCAGGGCCCGATAACATTTAACTGGCCCTACGAACAAAATCTCATACCAAGAAACCGTCATGGATACAAAAAGCTATGCGAAAAAGTAAGCCAACTGATTTATCTCTCTTTTGCTTACTTCAAGTCCCAAGGAGAGATATAGAAAATATCTATGGAATAAATTGACATAGGTGACATTTTGACAACTGAATTAACATGAGTTTTTTTTTAAAATTATTACTATTAGTATTACTACTATTATTAAGGCTATGAATCTTTCAGATAAGTGTGATTTTTTTGAAAAAACATCAGATTTTTGGGCATCAATTATTAATAATTTAGTCGCAGTGATGTTCGAAATTTTATATCACCATATAAGTTAAATATGGATGCAGAAAAAGTTATGAGCGCCATGCTGAATGCTATAATAATTTTGAACCTAATATCTGAATAAGATAACCAGTACTGACTGGTCAGTTTGATCGGATATAAAAAGTGCGGATCTACCTATGACCATATTAATTGATAATAGAATGTTTAATGCCTAGCATACTGGTGTGGTATCACGATTTCTGTTAAATAATTCTATCTCTATTCCTTATACTTACGTGTTTATACGGGTTCATTTAATCAGGTAAGTAAAACAAAGGTCAACTTGAGGTCTTGCATTCATGTATAACTCTCACATCACACACATAGTCTCAACGACTATTATTATCATAGCTTAACTAGTGCATAACATATTTTATAGTTGTATTCTAAAAATGGCTTGTTAATTTCTTTCTAAAATTTTTTAAAAATTTACTCGGATATTCGCATAATTTAAGTTATGAAGCACGTGGAAGTACTTCAGTGTAGCTAGAATAAAAAAACAAAATACAATCAAAACCGCTTTTCAGATGAAGGCAAAAATAATGAATTATTTGACATGTGCTACCAGAAGTTAAGCACGAATAACAATAATACTGATAAATTACACACACGTATAAAGGTGATGAATAACAGTTCAAAGAGGATAACATAGTTGTAATTCACTTTCTTAAAATAGTATTAATTATGAATGTATCTATGTATAATGATCATTGTATAATATTTGCCAACATATTTTCATATTAATCAAAAATAATTTTCAAAATAATTTTGAGTTAATAATGCAATTGGCATTTTACTGATGATATACTTTTGATATTATATGTGAAAAAATAAGAAAGTTTAACTACTTTCCTTTGATAACCTGTTTCATACTAATAAATGAATTGAATGTCAGTCATCAATCGTTGCACATAATATTAGAATAATATAGAAGTAATATTCTTAAGTTATTATAATTCTTTTCGTTTATCTGAGTAAGATAGAATAAGTCGTCAGTTCCAAAAATGTTAGAATTAATATAATTATGTGATAATTAGAAGTATTTGAATTATTATACGAACTAGGAATAATTGAAATAGCGCAATTTAAACCAAACAGAACTAGATAAGCACAAACGAAAGTATTGTATTTCGAATTCAAAATCAGGCAGACATGAAGTACAAAGGAATCTAACTTAAGGCGTTTAGTGTTTCCTGAATGCAATTTTTATAGTTCAGTCAATGAAATATTTATGAACGGTTTTGAAGTAATCCCTTTGGTTAGTATCTTGGTAGAACTTCTTAATGTCATCCAATATGTGATGCAGAATGTTCAGTATTACTGTAACTGTTGTGTAAACTATGTTCAAATATCAATGAACTACTACTCAACAATTAGTCATCTTTAAAGGAATGGTTGGAAATTCAATTTATCCCGACATTAAAAAATATATTAAAAAAAGTCGTAACGTCAATGAGTATTCTAGAAAATTCGAATATTTTTGGAGAATATAGTATATTTTTAGCTTGAAAACCGAAAATCTTAGCATCAAACTGAATGTTGTTTTAGTAAACAATACTTCATCCATTATTATTAGTATCATTATACAGATTTGGATTAATAGTCTGTGTTCACAGTGATATTGATACATTTATTTTATAAGCCTAAGCATAAAGTTATTTGATGAAAAGTGTATAAATAAAAACTATCCTTAATTTTTACCAATATCAATGTTCATCAAAAATATTTCATGAAAGGAACTTAAGTTTTTGATTAATTTGGAATTAGATCTTTGAATCTATCATTAATAAAGTGGGTGAAACCAACATTTTATTGAAAATCTCTGAATAATAACCTTTCAAAAAAAATGAAAGTTTCGTCCTAGTCTTCACTTAACCAACAGCAATCAGATCAAATTACTAACAGTACAAACTTCATAAAACCCTTATGGAATTAAGTCAACCGAGAATTATTATTTGTGCTACTGGCGAGTAGTTTAAACATGGCTGTGTCAAATTTTCTCAGGTTAATTTTTACTTCGATTAATTAAAACAGTTAGTTTACAGAGATCCCTTATAAAACACAAAACAGTTGGAAATATAACGTTAGATAATATACATATAAAATAAAGCAGCAAAAGTAACAATAGATTCTCTAGTGGTGCTTCAGAAATAAGATACATAACACAAAGTAATAGACTGATTTTATGGATACAGTTCGTGAAGGAAAGAAACGTAACAAATAATTTTTTCACTAGTACTTCTACACTTAGGAAGCAAAACATTTACTCAAATGGATGTACGTTGCTCTATATATGCCACATAATAAGACGGATAGTAGGGTATAAATTCTTAAAGTCATAAGACTTGTTGAAATATGTCAGAGTGATCTAATTATTAAACATTATTATATCTTACTTCCGTTGTACCAAATATCTATATATTTTGATATTTAAAATTTAGTAACTTATACTCTATAGAAGTTTTGTAATGCATTCTCTATTGCTTATAATTAGTGATAGAAAAGTTGCAACTTGAAAGGTATGATGAAGTTTCATTATAATTTTTAAAATTGTATAATCTGCCAAAATTTAGATTATTACCGATGAAATTTATTATTTCTAAGTAGAAGTATTTGGTTAGGCAAAATCTTCCGAATTCTAGTTATTCAGGTAACTTAAATGAAACTTTCATGTCAGATTGATTTCGTTAAATAGGGGATTACTTTATAAGGGAGTACTTCTTCATAGAGCCATTACACTGAACAACGTCACTTTTAGTAAGACATCAATAAAACGTTTTTGCAAACCTGAGAAGACCTCTTTGAGTTGTGGTCGATGGGTCCTATTGGTTTTGATTAAGATTAAACATTTATTATAAAAAGCTGAAAAGATGAAACTGAAAAATGATTATAGTTAGATTTTAGTTGAATCAATATATTCGCCTTTGAATATTGTGGAACTAGTTAGGTGAACCAAATGTTGAAATTATAAGAATAATAGATTAACTAGAGTATCATTCCGTTTATGTAATGCAAATTGAACTTATAATGCAAAGCTAAAATATGAAAAACATATTTTCTTAACAGTTAATTCATCTTTATAGAATGCCAATTTTGGACGGCTAGAAACTTAAAGTCATTCGGCTGTAATGTCGATTTTGAAATGTTTCGACCAACGGTTTGTCAAAGTGCAATAAAAAATAATAGTGGAAGTCCAAAATGTTTTAGATTAATCCATGCCGATAATACAAAATATAAGGTCAGTTAGTACAATAAAATAACATCAATGCGATGATTAATTGTGCTGTAGTATTCCTGAAGCCTTCAGAAAATGTGAATACGTCCTTTAAAGTTTCACATTTTAGGTTAGTAAATTTGGTTTATGAATTCAAACTCGTATGGAAGAAGACGCTATAAAATTTTATGGTTATCAATCAACCATGAGATAAATCTATCTAGACTTGAATTTCTCCTATTATTTTTTCAGAAATTGACTTGAGTGCATGGAACTGCTTGTTGCAAATTAAATACATCGAATATAATACGGTGACAATAGTTTAGAAGAAGGGTAGAGATATTCAGCTCCTCTTTGTGGCATACAAATTGCTTCAGAGTTCTGAAAACATATTTTCAAGACACTAGTTTATGGTTGACAAAATTTAAAATCATGTGTGAGCTAATAAAGCTGATTAGTAGGAATCAAATTGCATAACATTATTTTTTTTACTACAGATATATATGGTGACTTCTTAGATACAGAGATGAATTTTGTCTCTAAAAGAAAAGTAATGTGAAAAGTAGAAAGATTTGAATAGGGTTTAGTATAATTATTAGTAGATCACAGGACTTTCCAATGCGTATTTCAGCAGTGACGTATGGACCAGTTATCAAGTCACAGAGAAAGCAGTAACTACATTTGAATGCATTGTAATTTGTGATATGAATTAAGTACTTATAAATCGTCTTCACAAGTATTAAGCTGTTTTTCCACATGGAGAACATAAGAGTTAAACGCGTTATACATAAAATAAAATCTACATTAAGTGGGTAACTGTTGTCACGTTAATCCGCCGATCTGTATGTGGTTGGATATTCAGGGAGGCTTTTTCTCGAAAATAAATGACGTTTAAGGTGTGCTAGGTTACGCAGCATAACCTTGAAACCGGGAATGTGTGAGCTCATTTTGTGACTTATTGGCCTGAGAGTATAGAACTATCCTATTTACTGACTGACGGCCAGCTGCGCGGATAATCATTGGGTGAGAATTGAAGAGACAGGACAACTATGACAGAAAATCTTTATTTCCGATTGTACCAGCTCAAAAAGGTACATGAACAAATGTCTAGCAACTGGAACACAACCTTCAATAAATGAGAAAATATTTGTCAAAACAAGGTCCAAAATAAGGTATAAATGTCGCTTTTAAATTATATTCAATTTGCAATAAGAAGAGATGTGAAAATAATCTGTAGGTTAAACGATTGATTATGAATAAATCGAATGAGGCAATCACGCAAACTAAATACTAGTTAGTACAAACTGTAAATTAAGCGGAATAATGCCTCAAGAAGTGATTTACTTCATTTACCATTTTTTATTTGTTTTTCTCTTCACAGTAACAAATAAAGGAATGATATTGCAGATAGTGACTGTTCACTGTTATTTTTACGTAACATTTTATTGCACAAAATATGTGGAAAAATGTCAGCGATTGTGAATCCAATTTCATACGATATTCACTCTTTTAGAATCAAGGAGCTTACACAAACTATTGACTAATATACTAAACTTCTCATCTATTGAACATATACTCTCTGTAGATATTAGGTGTAATGAAAACCATCTTCAAATAGACATGCACGTTTACTTAACTGATATACACAGGACTCAAACAAACCCGTATGAGTTTGATGATGTGATGAAAGTATTGTAGTTAATTATATCAATAATATATAGAAAACTATCATGTAATACCATTTGTACAGGTCCATTACAATCTGAAAAAAATTACACGAAATTATATACATCATAAGTTGTATCTTATTAATTACTTCACTAATTTAGACGAAATAATTAATGGGTATTTATAACACTGAATCGATTTTTGAATGATAGTGACCAATGAAGATGACATTTTCTTAGCTATCAACCTTACAGAATAGTGTTAAAATTCATAACACTAATAATCGTAGCATATAAATCATGCTTTGTACTCCCACGAAGACTGTAATGGCGTTACTCATGAACTAAGGATTTCTATTTTGAATTAGAGATCAAATAACTTTTCCATTTGATTTTATGCTTACATATTAGCGTTTGATATTTTCTGTTTTCTATAACTAGCTATTTATCTGAAGCATGAGAATTAAGTAATGTATTTGCATGCTCAGGAACATTCCCTGCGGGTTCGAGCTTTTATGAGGTCGTGGGTATACTCAACTGATGAATTTTAAGGTAGAATGATATAAATATATGGTATTTAATGTTTCTACAACTAATTTCAGTCCATGAGAGTAATTAATTTCATCTTGAACAAAGTCCTTACAATTAACTTGAATATTTTTATTCATTAAGAGATCGAATATAAGAGTTCAGTCTTTATTTGATTTAAATAAAAACTTATATTTCTGAAATATAATTTGGTGTCACCTGATTTTATTGATTATTTTGTTACTCTATGGGTCTCTTTCTTTCTCTTTATTACACACATAACCCCAGATGTATGTAGGCAAAGCGCTTGCCTTTCAAAATTTACATTTCATATTGAATCAATAACTGACGATAGAAACATGTACACACTAGATGAACACATAAAGTTTTATGGTGCCTTTTTTATAGAAAAACTCTCAGTCATAAAAAGAACGAAAAAACAAAAGCCAATTGAATGAAACAAGTGATTCATTGAAATGTTTTATATGAAATGGTAGTTATGCATGTTTTTAAGCTTATTCCAAACTGGATTTAAAATATAATCAATAAGTTATTGTATATATATATATATATATATGTTTTATATTTTTAATTGTATGTACATGGTAGTCTTGACTACATACTGACATCAGTTAGGTGAACATTGAAAGCAAGGGATTGTAGATGATTATTTCGTCTTAAATTCGGAAATCCTAAACTCTACAGACTTACGATCTTCAAAGTGTTTGAATTCTTCTAAAAATTGTTTGATTAAATATGAATTCTGGTGTTGTTTAATAAATATTGTTGTGGTACATTTCCTAAAGTTTCACTGTGTAATGATAATCCGTTAAGTCAAGTGAACAGTGATATAACTAGTCATTGATTTCTTTGGATCAGTTCTTTGAGGTTAAAGTTGTGAATAATCGAGTTTTAACTAAATAAGTGAAGGGTATTTGAGAGGATGAATTTGAATTTCATTTTGGGACATCAAGTTAAATTATCACTAATCTGCTAATCTAAATTAAGCGTCAATTCACAGATCTCTAGTTTTTGAGTAGATCACTGACGTAGTCTATTGATTTAAGTATTTAAGTAATTTAAGTATTCTAATGTTTTACTATAGCTTGCTTTACATTGTGATATTAAGCTTACTGGTCTATTAATTTAAAATATGTAAACCTAATCACTAGTTTTATCGATGATTATTCACTAAATTGAACGTTAAATGTACCATATACAATATTATGAAATCGACATAGCAGATCTTTTATTGTATACAAGTGAGCTCTGGCCCAATGAATTTTCTGTTGAATAAACAATAAATTTCCTGAAAACTTTATTGTTTAATTGACTTCTATTTCGTTAATTTCACTGAATTAACAAAATTTTACGTTAAACCACCCACAGTAATAGTTTTCATACCTTGAAATTGAGTCAAAAATTCCTATTTTAAAAATAAACAAATGTTTAATTCTATTTACGTCTACTCAAATTTTACCGTGACTGGCTTGTTTATTTTTGAATTAATTTAGTCATTAGTACATACAAATGGACTTACATACAAATTATTGGTTTGCACTTATCACAAAAATTTGATTCCGCCAAGTTAAATAAACGTATTACCTACTCAATGAAGAAAGGGTTGAAATATAGAAACAATTTGAATATTATCCAGCACTTTGACATATATTGATCGTGACTAGTGATAGAACCTAAGATGGGCGTTTTTTTTCTTTAAAGAACTTATTAGTTAGATGTACCTTCATTCCAATGGTGATGTTTACAGTAGAACCCGAACTTTAATATTATTTGTTCCTAATAGTTTCGTGACATTACATCAATCTTTTTTTTTTCAATAAAGTTTGAAAATGAATATAATCTATTTAAGAAGTGTGACAAAAAACGATAAAATAATTAAAACGAGCTTATTGTAAAAAAACTTGTATGAAGCGTTGTGATCATTATCTGACAAAGATATTTATTTATTAAAATAATCAATCATTTTCTAAAATCAATAAATAAGAGTACATTAAAAAGAGTTATGAAAATATTGTTTTAAATGAAGTTAAAAAGAAATCACTTGAATAATCTATGAACTTATATTAATTATTGATTATGACCGACTATTAATTTATAAGTTCCAAAATCTTCGGTTCTATGAATCAAATTAATTCTGTTAGTTTGTTAAATACTACAGAAACTATCTATATAGCTCTTGTATTTTGCATGCTATTTCCTATTAAAAAAACTCGTGCGTATAACATAAATTTAAGAGCTGTCCAAGTATATTTCCAAAGACGAGGTGTTCGTATATGCATGATAGACAACATTATGCACTTGAAATGTATTTAAATAATTTAATGCTTTTACCACTTGTGAAAAAAGTTTATGACCTTCATTGAGACTAGTATATATATATAGTTGTATTTTCACAAATTTGTAAGGGTATTATTTACGGATCTTTGACTAAACTAGGCATAACTGATGGATTACAGGGTTATTCATAAAAGAGTAATGAGAATCCAGTTTTTTATGTTTATGATGTATTCACTCATGGTTCATTTATTTATACACATCACATGTTAGAACGCAAACCGAATAATTGCTGGAAAACAAATAGAGTTAATCAGATTAAAATAAAGAAACGGTATATGTATAGTTATCTGATAAAGGACAGAAAATATAGTAATCACTAGAAAATTATGGTCTACCTTGATAATAATATCAAATATTATGAAAATAAATATTTATTCATAGTGTTTTGCCAATACATAGTTAAGAATCTGTCTGATAATTATCTATTTTTTGTTGTGTTTCAATTTATCTATGTAAATAGCGAATGATAGAAATCTGTCGGATATTAATTGAAGTTCAAATATACAAATATATTTAACATATTTTATATTACAACATATAAATAGATGTTGACATTTGAAGTAAAGTAATATTCGCAACCATAATCATTGACCTGAATGAATAACTGTTTTTACTGGTAGATTTAAAGAATTTGTTACTTAAGCTGTTTAGCGTTTCCCCCCCTACTAATTTGGAAGCTTATTTATCCGTCTACATGGATTTAATAAACAAAATTAATTTATTTAATTTTAGCTTAACAAAAATAAATAGTTTCAATGGTTAAGATCATGAGTCAATTGAAGCTAGACCACCGTGTAAAACCTGAAAGCACTGGATGGCCGTTTCGCCCTCAGCAGTACGCATCAACGATTCTACCTCACGAGACTCGAACCCAAGACGTATCAGTCTCATGCACGAGCGCTTAACAACTAGACTACTCATCCGGCATCCAATAGTATATAAATTTTGTAATTTCCAAATTATCTACTTATATATTTGTTCATTTGTCATTATTTTGAACTTTATATGGATCATTTCAAGTTCTATAGTTTGTTTTATAATAGTAAATAATGATGTTATCATTGTCATTAGTTGTAAAAGTTAAATAATAATTGATTGTTGAACATTATTATCAACAATAACAAAAAATAATAATAATATTCTGAACTATTTTGACGGGTTAATTAGTGTCTTTAATAAATAAAAAAAACGAAAAAACAAAAGGTCTCTTTTTTCTTAACTACTCAAAACTATATTAGTTTCACTTTAGACTCACCTGTCTATTTATCTAACATTATTATACCTGTCTATATAATATTAACTAATAATTTGTACTTTTCATATTTATTATTTATAATAAGTTTAAAATGGATTGTATTATTAATACACACAGTACTACTACTAATATTACTAATACTATCACCATCACCACCACTATTATCACCAATAATAATGATACAAAAAATACTACTACTACTACTAATAATAATAAAATCACAGTTTTAATCATACTAATAATTCTAAACTATATATCATCTTTATATTCCACGTGGTATATATCAGTATACTGCGTATCGAAAATAAAAATGGTGTTTATGTGTGTATGTATATGCTTATTGTGCGTACGTGCTTGTATGTTAGTGTTAGTTAAATTTTTAAAATTTCGATAATTTCATAATGTTATTTATTCTATCGTGTAGTTAGTTATATATTAAGACAATAATCATTATCATTATTATTAATAATAAATATTATTATTATTAACATTTTTGTCAAATATCAGATTTCAAGTGTAGCATATAAGTTGTCAAATAATAAAAAATTAAAATAAAAAAAGATAAAATAAAACAAACAATCATTATCATTTTTACATTCAATTCTAATATAATTTTAATTAAGATTATTTGAATTATTTTTCATCTATTATCAAAGAATATATAAAAAGAAAATGTATGATATTGACCTATATTAAAATATTATCAAAATCAGGTAATTGAATTATTGATTTTTATTTTGAATTTATAATCAATGTTCAATTCGTTTTTTGTTTTGTTTATTCATATTGATTATGAATATAAAAATAATATGAATATTTAAAGAATCTGATTTAATAAGAATAGAGAAATGAAAATAAGTCCACTGTAGAGATTTTGAATAGTTTACTTATCATGTTAAGTTTTACTATTATATATCATGTTGTACAAGGTTATTATGTATTTTAATAAATAAATAGTATATATACAATTAAATTTTATCAATACACAAAACAGTTTTTAAATTAAAACATAAATAGGAAGTTTTGTTTATGTATATAAAAAAATTGGTATCTTATCCAAGATCTTTACTGAAATATTTTAAACTTGAGTAAGTCAATTTAATAATTGAAGACGAATACTATTCCATATGTATCTAAGTGTTATTTTGTGAAGCTACTAATAAATACGCATACTGATAAATAAGTTTAATCAAATGATCTGTTTTTAAATACATAATACAATTATGTACATTTTTAACATGAAAACTGTGATTTTCATAGTTTATTATGAGAAATTATTCTTGAAATTGTTTCAAAAGCGACTAATTTTCGTCAAAATTAGTCTAATCTAGTGAACATTTGGGATTTAATAACTAATATGTTCGCTAAAAGAAAACCAAATCAGTGTCTTATACCACAGCAAAACCTATTTTGGCAACCTTATTGTGAAGAATCACTCAACACACCACTAAACATATTGTTGTGTATTCTAAGTAATCTCATGTCTATTACCTAATTATTTTTAACAGATGGTTGATATTTTTTATTTAAAACTTTAATATAACTTATTGATCGGATAGTCACAAAATAACCGAACTATTAGTGAATTAGTAAGACTCAGTTAATTAGTTAAGGAAACGTCTTTGACATCAATTCCCACGTTTAGACCCATGTATGTGACTTGAGTATTTTTTCATCGTTATTCATACTATCAAAACACAATGAAATAGTTCGTCTATATCCAATCTAATTCGAAACATAAGTAAGATAAAAGTTGGCCTCCAGTATATTGTATATTATAGAACAATATGAATTTTACGTAATAAAGATAGGATTTTGTTGATAAGTTGCCAAATGGAACGAACAGAAAAATCGGTTTATTATGGTCAACAAATGTCTTTATTTAATAAAATATTTGTTAAATGTAGGAAGAAAGTTATTTGCACTACATACCATACGGTTAACTAACTATACTTTAAATAGTATGTACAGAATTTTAGTCATGACTAAATATTCATTCAAAACAAATGAGTGTAGTTAATATATTTGCAAAATCTTTATTACATAATTGTTTATAATACTCAATGTTTAAGTTATCTTCATTAACACTATTCAAAATGATTAATCTATCATTATGAATATTTGTGATACAATTATTGAAAATTAAATAAATCCTGATGAAATTTTATGCTTTCCATCTATGTTTATCCATGGTTTAGTATAAGAATAATACTAATCAAGTTTCATCACATTTTATACATTTTCACCTTAATATAATGACATATCATAATAAAAAATAATTTAATTTCCATGTTTCATTTGAAATGAGTAAATTTTCATCGAATTTCCGGTTTCTTTTTTTTTTGTTGTTTCTACCAAACACTTTAAGTGAATTAGTTAAGTTGCCAAGAAAAAAAAAGTAGATGTTTGTTTCTTTAAATTTTCAACTAATAAATTTTATTGAAAATCATTTCAATGATTTTATTTATTTAATCAGTTCATATTCATCATGTTCACAATTATACACTTCATATAAATCATCAATGATGTTATTTTTTGTCTTGTTTTGAAAAATCTGATCTTAGATCTTATCTTATTTACATTTTTGTAACAAAACAGTTATCTATTAGTTAATATAGAATGTTAATATAGAAAAAAAAAGACTGAATAAATAAAATAATCAACGTTTATTTTTATTTACAATTATTTGTTTAATTAATCTCTAAGTTTGTTTATTTTTTTTATTTATTATACAATCTTGTTGGTTTGATTAACCTTGAAATTTGTGTATATAAGACGATATACGATTAATTCAAGTTTCAATGAATTGTATTAAGTATAAATGAAAATAAATGAAAACAAAGAGGAAATTTTAATTCAATAAATAATGTGGTTAATTAAAGATAATTGTCAGTATTTCATGTTATTAGTACTTGAAATACAGACCACTAGGTTTCTATTAATTCATGATTTTTTATGGAATATCAAAATATTAAGTAAGTAAAGTACAATTTACGTTAATATACAATGTTATTTCTATGAATTTGTATAAAGCTAAAAGATTTGTTGATTAATTTTTAAGTAACTGTACTGTGTTATTGATTGTAAGTCTTAAAAATGTTTTGATTCAATTTGGATAATAGTTATGAATCTCATAGTTTAGATGTACATAGACTTAATTTTGTGTAGTAACAACTTTTGTTGTGTACATGTCATGAAAGACTAAACAGCAATAACGTTAGGGTTGAGAAGTTTTATACTGTGTTGAAATAGCTGTTTGAATTAGTTAAGTGTATCATGATTGTTTAGCTATAGTTAGTTTGTGATGTAGATTATCTTTAAATTGATTGATATCTTTAAAATCGAATCAAGAATATTTGTAAAACATTTGCTAGAGTTTTTTCATTCCATTGTTTTTTGGATGTGATTTTGAAACAAAATTGGGGAAAAATATTGATGACAATGTTTTGTAAATAAATCTTTTGGCTCGATAGTATATTTGAGAAATAAAAATACTAAGGTATATAAACTAGAAATGATTAATCTAATCAAGAGAAATTGGAAATAATCTAAGAAACTATCATTACTTTATGGTGTATTAAATTTTTTTAACATTCAAATGTTTCTAATATGAATTCACAAACCTATTTAATACCTAGTTAAATGTCTATCAGCATAATTTCTGTAGATGAATTAATATATATATGATACACTTTCTGGGTTCACAATGTTTAGCTTATGAGAAATACATTATAATATTTTCTTATATAAGATGTACTGAATACTTGTTTGTTGGGAACATTGACTTATTTTATGAATATAGGTTGAATTGTAAGGAAGGCTTTACTGACTAGTAGTATTATTAGATTCGAATCTGCGAAAGTCAGTCAACTCTATGGCTCCGTTATCTTGTATTTGGTGTGAGAAATTAACATGATTTAAGAATTTACTGAAGTTTTTGTTACTTTTTGATGTAAATCATTTTTACTAGATAGACGTTTAAAGCCACATTGTTTGTATGAGAATAAGTAGTACCATCCTAAAGTTGGCTGAGAGTGATCCTAAACTGCAACATATTGATTGAAAGAGAATATTTTAGCAACTAAATCACCGTCTTATAATACTCATTTTATCTTTCAAGAATAATAAACCTTAAAATAAATCATTTTGTAACAATTTGAAAGTCGTTGAGATATTGGTTTTTCCCTAAGTAATCTATAAAGCTTTTCATAGGTACATAAACTACTAATCTGTTTACTAGTTTAAATTTGAAATTGCGAAAAGACACCACTCGTCTGCTGTTTATGTAATTTGTATCTGTAAATAATTCGTGATTTATAGTTATTGATTATTCATTGTGAAATGACAGTGAGATATACACGTCTTGAATTCTTTTGTTAGTCCATGGTCATTTCAACCTTGAATATCAACAACAGCAAAGTGAACACTCATAAATCCAATGAAACATTTTTATCTTAAGATTGAAAACAAAACTGTACACTTCAAAGTTTTTGTACACAGGCTATTTTAACAGAAAAACATAGTTTTACCAAGTAATCCTCCTGATGTTCAATTAAAGGTGCATATTTGAATTCATGGAATAGTAAGTTTGCCCTTGGTACGGTTTACCGGTATAATATTGTTTACTTGCTTATTTGTTCATCATACATTTCAAAATTATTCTGTATGGAAACAAACATGTTTCATAAACTCACCTCCCTACATTTGATAATTTAAAGCATCGACAAAATAAGTGTTACATGAAAGTGGACAAAAGTGGGAACCTAATTTATTCCTTAAAACTAAAGGAATTACTTTTGAAATTTAGATAGATTTTTTCTGTATCACGTAGAATATGATAGGCAGATAAATATATTAATTACGTGATTATTCTGTTAGGTTTAGGGTTGTTTAAAAGTAAGAAAATTAAAATTTACTCACCAAGCAACATAACAGATAATAAATCTCACTGATCATAGTTTCATTTTCAAAAACCGTATACATTATTATTACAATAAGTTTGAACAGTTAAGAACAGTCTCAATGGTAGCCACATACAGTGAAGTGACTCTACCATTGTTATTATTTAGTATGAGTTGTAAACCTTTACCCCTGTATTTTTTGATGGCAAAGAATTGAGCTGCATAAACAGATCTTAGTTTAAGAGGAAGTAAGCGGCCTGAATAATGCAATACTTTTCAATGAATTATAAGATCTTGCAATGTTTACTTCTGTGTTAATATTTTGTATATGAGCATATTATTTTGCAAAAGAAAAACTTTTATTGACTGATGATCTTACAAATCCTATACATATCATATTAGGATAGATGAAAGCACCATTGAGGTAGGATAGTTATTTTTGAAGGGTTGATACAAAACAGTTATGAAATATTTACCACAGAAATCGTGTCTACATGATTGGCAAGAAGATATATGTCTATAGATAACCTTGGGTGAATAATCTTTTTTGGGTAAAGTTATAACTGTATGAAGCAAACATTTTCGTCATTAAACTTGATCGTTTATCGAATTATATCCAATATGTGAAAATCTTATCATTTACTTATTACTATTCCTAATTATGGATTATATTTTATCTAATCTGATCAACGTGCCTACGGATAATATTAAAAACCAAAGTCCTAGGTAGGAATGATTCTATAAAAAGAACAATGTCCTAAATGATTGGATCCAGATCAGTTCTATTCCCTATAGTATGGTGAACTAAATGTGGTTGAAAATACAATCAATCAGGATTCCGACTTTGTGAATTGTGTAACTTCAAATCAATAAGTTACCAAATTACGTTTCACTTACGAATATCGCTATCACTCTAAAGGTCATTTCACATAATGTCATGTAATTAGTTCACATTCTTGGCATATTCATTGGCATAATGACTATAAAGATACTTTTTTATTTCTGTAATTAGGCAAACTTCAAGAAAGAAAGGATCATCTATTCAGATGGTCGTTATTAGTATTATTGATTTATTTACTTGATTTTCGAATACTTTTAAAAATCTAACGTATACTCTTTCGTACTATAAAACGAAAGCATAAATTTTTAAATCTAAAAAATATTATTCAACCGTAGCATCTATGCCATTGATTATTTTAACGTGACTCTAGTAAACCTGTAAATAGCTCTTGTCGCCAATATTTTAATTTATGTATATGATGACAACCCGCTAATGTTATGAATACATGAATAGCTATAGAACAGCAGACTATAATTTTCATTTATTAATATATATATATATATATATATATATATATATATATATTGATAGAGGTGCAAGGCCACACAATTTCATAGATATCTCTCTTAAATACACAGATTAAATTGATAATGAGGATATAAATAACTTAAGATTATACCATCACCCAACTAGTTCTTACTGTAATCTATGTGATTATGCATGATTTGGTGATCAGAATACTACAAAGCTATCTTTCGGGTGTGTGTGATGGCCTCTATTGTTTGACGATATATATAATGAATTCATTTGTTTAACTGACGGTATATATGATAATTTAAAGACATTTTCGATGGCGACCAGCTGTGATTACTAGGATTCGTTTTCCTTCCATCCATCGTTCGAGTGTATATATATATATATATATATATATATATATATATATATATATATATATATATATATAGTCTTACAATTTCGTTTCGATTAACACTAAGTTTTGTGTTTAACTTTTCTTTCAAATATTAAAATAATTTTCAATATAAAATATGATCTTTGTGAAATAACTAATATGAAATGATTTCATACACTTTTGCCTTTCAAAAACTACTGTGTTAATACTGAAAGTACCTAGAAATCAGTCACCAGGTTTTGTATTTTACATAAACCAGATTTTTCTTTTATTTGCAAGCAGATAAAATATTCTGCCGTTGATGTTGAAGTCTTCGGTTAATCAGTCTTTTGAAGAAAAAGGTAATAGGTTTCATTCTTTGTAAAAAGTAACACATAGATACAGCCATATTTAGCTGACGAATACTGAATAAGACGAAATGGGATTATGGTAGTATCTTCCAATTAGTCTGGCATTTATTATTTCAGTTGACGGATATTCACTAAGAAACAGTATTACATTTCTCAAAGTGTTTTGTGATTAAAGGCGAAAAGTTTTAAAAGTCAGTTCAGCTTACTGCTTTATTACCGGTCTAATAACTGTGATTCGTAATAGTACTAGGTTCGTTGATTCAAAAAATCTTGTCTAAATAAAACGACTGTAATATTTTCAGCTTCAGCAATGTAGACCGCCGGATGTTAACCTTATGATCTAAAGATAATTCAGTAAACAATTAGCCTGGTGGTCCTATGTCCTCTATTTAACGTAGCCGTACATTCGCACCCCTAGTTCTGTTAATAGACTAAAATAGCTCCCAAATGTTTTCTGGTTTTTGAAGAAGTCGGAACATGCTGTAAATTATTTACAAATTGCGTAAATGCAAATTAATAGAACATTGCTGGAAATGTCTAGATCTTCAGTTATAATACAGCAGGGGTTCTAAATACGCGATCATATTCACATCCTAACAAAAGTAATAGATAAGACATGGTTTTCTTCCTAAGTTGTGAGCATTTTTAAATTTATCGATTTCTAATCAAAGTCTGGATTTTGTCTTTTAATTGCTTCAAGGTTTTTGACCTGTAGAAAATAAGTATTTCATGGAAAATGGTTTATTTGACATTGAAAAGCATCAAAAATTCAGTTGAAGACACTATACAACTGGTTTTACATAATATTTTAAAAGAAGTAGGGAATAGATTCTTGCACGCAGGTTTGTGATGTTTACTATGTGCACTGTATAAAACGTTTGACGTTATTGAGATGACTCCACTATTCTTATATGGAATATTTAGCTGCGCACATATGGAAGTTACCTGGTGTACAGTACTGGTCTTTTAAAATTTTCATGTGTTATTATGGATTTTGCTGAGTGATCAAATGGATTAAAAAGAATGGTTTTATACTTTATGACGAATGTACCAGCTAGTCAAAAAGTAGATAAATTTGTTAAACAATGATGTTCTAGTAAACAGAGAATTTCAGTCTTAGTTTGATTTCTATGACTTACGTTTTTATATGGATATCCTTATCAGTTGTCTAATACTTTATATCTATTTTTTTCTTGCGTATATGTTACAATTATTATCCATTCACCTTGTGTATTTCAGAATAGCTACATGCTTTAGTTTACATTATACCTTATTATTACCTGATATTTGTTGAGGAAGCGCTTTATTATCAGTATTTGGATCTTACGTTAAGAGTTTCAAAGGATGGTTATAATGTAGAATAGATGAACGGTGGTTATCATTCAAATCCACGAAGTGAGTTTTATTCTTAGTTAGACTCATTAGCTAGGTGTACTTGCATCACAGTGTTGATTTTCATAACGGGACTCAAACAATGTACCTTTGTTCCTGTATCCTCAAAACACTATATGCAGGAATACTAAGTTCAAATAGCTTTTAACTTGTTCAGTAAGTAAGATATTTAAATTACTATTAAGAAGCGTTCAATTTATCCTACTTCATGAAATAAGAAACCGAACTTTGACTAACCATTGTTGTTATGTATGCATTTTGAATTAATAGATATGGCCTGAAACGAAGTTCAGGACGCCAGTCTTATTCTGTTTGATACTCGTTAACCTGATGTACATGCACCTTAGTGTTGATTTTACCTACCAGGACTTGTATCATAATAAGTAGGCCGAGGGAAATCTTACAAATATGGATATGCTAATATAGGCTGAAATAAACTCGATACTTAAGACTAATATATAGTTGACCTCAGCATTTTCCAACAATGATATATATATATCTTTAATTGTTAAAAAATTTAGTGAAATCTGTTAAATACTGACAATTACTACAAATTAGTTATTGATATTTTCAGAAAATTTTCAGAAAACCTATCCATCAATTAGCTATGCTCTCCTTTAGTCTAGTTTATAAGTGTTTAAAGCCTTAGCAATGTTAGTAACCTTTTTCAAAGTTTGTAGGACTGTAATTTTTACTGGTATTCATCCAGTTATCTTTAACGTTCTGTAAGTAATTTAACCTTGGAAGTAAGTATTCTTACAAATTTTTTGCTTCAGCTATAATTTACGGTTAAAGTGTCGAAGATTGCAGAAGTCATCAAGTTAAGCTTTCAGTACCATGAATTCATCAAAATCTGACAATAATCTGACCAGTATATTTTTAAAATAACTTTATTAGGTCATTGTTATAACATTTTAAAATTAGTTCTTTATTAATGAAATAAATATACATACGATTCCCATTTAAACATTAGAAACATGAATTTCAGAGAAGCTATCTTTTTCCAGAGAATTTATTTCCAAACTGCGCAATCACATATATATGGAATGATAAATGATGATGTGTGTATGCACAGATAAAAGTCTTGTAAAATTAATAAGTTGGCAATGGATTATAATGCGAATGGAGAAAAATAATTAAAATGTTTTGTTACAATAATTACATGTAATAGTGGAGCGAAATGGAATGACGTAGTGTCAGAAACAGTGGTGATTAAAATTATGAGTATATGAAAAAAATAATTAAAGAGAAATGGGGACTTTATCGAATATGAAAAATAATAATAACAGTTTAAGACCATGGTAAAGATAGGGATAAGATGTAATTTATTTGTACGCACAGTTATTGGTTAATCTCAGGGATGGTTAGAGTCATATTTGTTTTAATGAGTTGGATGCAAAGATATCTAGGTAAATTTGAATAAATTTTATAAACAACCTTAAAAGCAACTTGTAGATAAGTGGTTTGACTGAAATCAATTAAATGTTGAAGAATGGAGCTTCTGACTGCTGTCCTCTCACTATTGTAGCATCACACTTAGACATGTTCTTGTATTATAGTTGAAATCAAGCTCCAGTTAGGGTCTATGTGTCTTGCTACACAAGAGCGGTTGAATCGGTATATGTACATAGAAGTGGTTCGACGAGGAAGCTTAGGCTTTACGGATACAGAAAACAAGTTTCTACCAGTAAACGTTACTCACAGTTTTATTGTAGAAAACGTTCATTTTATCGATACCCTTAACTGGTTTGTATATACATCAGAAGAGAGAAACGGACCTAATGGATTTCTTTTTCCAAATTCCTTTTATGTTCGTCATTGTGGAGCGGTTTGGGTAACCGCTTTCAGATAATGTTTTTCTGGAGGAATCCAAGTTCATTATCAATCCGTTCATTGCTACATACGTTTTGTTTGTTTACTGTATAAGAATTCCCCACTCCTCTTTTTCATGTCCTCACGGTAGTAATACTTTTATAATTCCGTATTTTCGCATATATATATATATACGATTGTACAATTCGATAAAAATTTGTCGAAAATAGATTTCTTTGCTAAACGTCGTGCTTTTAAATAAATATGTATCGTAGTTGAAGGATTTGTAAAGAATAGAATAATGTGGTTGATGTGAACCTGCTTGTAAAGCTACTTTGTAAATGTAAAGATTTTAATTCCAATATCTAAAGCAAACATAAACGATAGACGCTAGTAGGAAATGAACGCACAGTTCTCGCATACTTTGATTACGGTGTTTAACAATGGCTAAGGTTATAAAATTCGTTAAATCTTTCGAAAGCATTCATTATTTTATTATATGCTTACAAAACTTTTTTCACGTACTATTCACTGTTTATTAAGTCTGACAACTATATTTTAGATCAATAAACTTTACCTTCATTAAAACAAACGTAAACAGAACTTGATCAAGTTACATTCGATACTGTCTCATACTCTGTGAATGAATTTCTAGATTAACTTTATATTATTCACTCACTCACTTTCCTCTCTCTTATAATATGTAATTCAAATCATTTTGTGTTGAAATAACATCATTGATACTAAACTATCCACAATTCATTGATTTTCTTCATTATCAATGTATGAGTTCGAATGTTTTGCTACATTTTCTGTATTTTTCTGTAAAATATTTCATGACAATAAAATTATCACATGTTATTCAATTGAAATAATAATCAAGTTATATAAATTGTTAACAAGAAGCAATCATAATCAACCATTTAATTGAATTCATATGAATCTTTCGTTTGTTTTAACGAGACAGTAATTACATTTGACAAATTGTTTTCTTTTCTCTTTTTTTCTTTATTTTTTTATAAATGAATAGAATATTTCTAGTTTACTTATTCTTTTAAATCTATTCTGTTATGTTATAAATGACATTTCATTATATAATACTAACTTGTTAAACTATATAATTATACATTTGAAAATCATTTGATTGTTGGATTATATAAATTGGTTATTAAAGATATGGTTAAATATTGCTATCATTTATCTTGTTGAAAATATAAAAGTGATCTTTTCAGTTATGTGCAATGTTTCCAGGGGAAATATGTTTTTTTTTTAAAATGAAATCTTATTACATGATTAGAGATTAGTTTATGCTTAGGTGTAATTGGCAGAAATATTAATGTGATGATAATAAAGTAAAATTTATAAACGTTCACTTATTTCATGAATGGATTTGTGTGATAATATCCTTTTCATAATGACTAGATACTAAAACAGTACTTCAGAAGTTTAAAACAGTGGGAAAATTTATTAAAGGAAATAAATTTCGATCATTTCTTAGTTTACATCCACTTGTGATATATATCCATGTTGGATGTGAGATGGTTATTCACCTCAGACAACGGATGCAACGTTGCGCAAGTTCATCTATCCACTGGTGTTAGATATTAACATTGTTGGATGATGAATCAGTGATCTAGAGGTGAAGCATTCGTGTGCGAGACCTAAGGTCTTGGGTTTGAGTTCCGTGTGAGGTATCGTGGATGCGCACTGCTGAGGAGACCCGTGCTAGGACGAGAAGGCCATATAGTGCTTCCAGGTTTTTAACGGTAGTCTAGTTTACATTGTCTGATGAATTCAACTGTTACATTATGGCAAATTTAAGACATAATCAGCTAAAGGATGGATACTAACAAATTTTTCATAAAATTATAAGTTGATCTCAATTTTATACTAAGCAGACAGAGCTACTGACTATGTTTTTCAAAGTTAGACCTATCATTAGGACGAGTCATAGGAACGACATTTAAATAGATGCTTAATTAAAATTGGACCGAATACCGAGTATGCGTGTTTCGTCCTTTTTAAGACCCATCAGTTGGATGTGTGGAGTAGCGTTACCCACTTATCTACTGAGTCCAGATAGCCACTGGCTTGTGAAATAAGGCGAATTATAATTTTTAAGTATTGGTTGTTTTAATTTTTGCAGTGATGTTTTGAACTGGAAACGATCAGTCTTTTTCGGCATATGTGCATGCTAAGCGTTCGCTTCGGTATTGCCATCAAGTCATAAAGATACTGAGTAGAGTTGAATAGTGGCTATCAGTGCATTTCTTCCTATTTCAAATTCGTCATTTGAATGAAAATGCATTTCGGAGTTGATGTTAAGTCAAGGACTCGGACCTTCAACTGTATATTCGACGTGAATTCCTGTCAGTCAACACATAAGGTTTTAATACTCAATGAAATGGTGTTAAATCGGATTTAGTGCATCAAAGTACTTCAGATAACAGACATCTCCTGTAGAATTGCCATTTAGTATGATATCCGAAATCATAATTTCTTGCAATTTGTTTTCAACCAACTAAGATCTGAAGTAAGATGTCACACAATGTACGATTGCTTAATGTGGTGTGCAAATTAATAATCGACCTATAATTTGGAACATCTCTAAAATATAGCCTACATGACATTAGCTATTGCTAGGTGGTTTCTGTATATTTCTTTAATGAGCATCGATTCATTCAACATTTAATTAATTAACAAATGTTGTGAACTTATTTTCGATTTATTACATTCTTGTACCTTGATAAATAAAAAAATTAGGTTTCCATTTTAATCGTCCCGTTGGTAACTAATGACTTAAAGGTACAATAAAGACAGATAAACTATTATATAAAAGTTCATTAACTCATATATTTAGTATTTATTTTATGTAAATTACATAAAAATTTCATCATTTTGCAAATAGACTATTGAAGTGTAAGAAACAAATCTCAAATGATGAAATTAACTTTTTATTAATAAAGTAATATAATTCATTTTTACCCCCCACTATATCCTATTTACTTTAATTTACTACATGAAATCAGTACTATTGATAAAATGATATTTAGTTTATGAAATCAATTTGTTAAATGATTAATTCATTGTCAAATACTTCAAAAATAAATGTTCTTTGAAAGCTACAAATTTAAATTCATGGTAAACTTCAGGTACATTTGTCTATTTTATAAAATAGTTACAAGGAAGATATTTTATTCTTAAACAATATTTCTTTAATATTTTCTTCCTTCTTTTATTATTCTACATAAACTTTTATTTAAATCAAATATTTCAAGTTTAATTAATGTGTTCATTAAGTTAAATTGTTCTTAATCACTGTCAAATGAAAACAATTCATATGTGTTCAATAAATCTATTTAAGATCTAATTTAACTGATCAAATAAAATAACTGTGCAACAAAAGGTAGAGTTACTAGCAAATACACTGAAAACAGATACATTCAAAATTAAATTCTATGCGTTTCTTAACTAATTTGCATATGAAATAACCCACTGAATTATATATATATATATATATATATATATATATATATATATATATATATGGATAGATAAAGAGTATAAAACATGACCGTAGTTGACCGATCAGACTAAGAATAACATAGTGTTTAATTCTCTAACATTCTATTGGATACCATCAAGTACATAAAATCGATTCTCTTCAAAGCAAAAGGCATAATACTCGAATGGTTTATTTTCTAAATGAGTCATTTAACTAATGGAATATAAAACCTGTACATCTACTAGAACAAAAGTAAAATGATCAAATTGTTATAATTATGAAGACTATTTAAATAATGAAGTTTGGATAAAGTTATTATTACTGTAGATATACTTAATAAACAATTAAAATAGCATTTAGTAAACAAATATTATAGAACAGAATTGATTTATTATTTTAACTATTTATCATAGTTTGAAAACAATGAATATTCATGTTGTGCCTAAAATCCTTTTTCCCAATAAAAAATATTATAGATTATCACCAACACAAGTATCACAAACATTAACAATGACAACAGAACAACAACAAGATAAAACATTTAAAAATTCCGATGAACCTCAACTAGATACTAATAAAGAAGATGATACACTTTTTGAATATTCAAAAGTTAGTGAAGTTGAAACTGTTTCAAAAGACAAATTACCAAATTCATTATCACAAATTTCAGTTAATACTCAACCATTGAATGATTATGATAAATCACAAGAGGCAACAAATTCAACAGGTAAGCAATACAAAGAATAATTGTTAATTATTTAATATATTTTGTAGTCGATTTATTCATGTATAAAATAACTATCAAACGATTACATTTTGTTACGATTGATATTCTTTTTCACCATACTGATATACATGATGTCATGGGCTGATATCATTTATCAAAAATAAAAATCAATATCAAGTTGCTATTTTGTCTTGGTTTGATTTACGTATCTGTTATTTCATCCGTAATCAGAGTCAGGATATTCTGACTTTATAGTGAACACAATAGCTTTAGGTTATCGAGTAGATTTACAGTCGAATCATTCTATCAAACATGACATTCGTAAACAGTTGGACGGTAGAAGAAAACGTTGTTTATTTATCAACAGTAGATACAAGCTTAATCTAACTCGAATCGTATATATGTGTATCTATGATTAACGTAAAATAACAAGCTACTTAACTGAACTAGTTATCGTCAACAAAAAACTAGCTACACTTAAACATGTGTGGTCAAATACCTGCCATTATTTCTAGCACTGTAGAATTACACCCTTGTAACAAATGAAATATTAAAATGTGATATTAGAAAATCATAGAATGCTAATTACGTTTTGGAAATAAACAAATGCGTTGTCTATTGAGCAGCCCTTCTTTAAGAAATAGATATATATGGTGGTTACTTTGAGGCTTAGTAAATGTCCATCGAGTACAAAGGCTTAAGAAGCAAGCTACTTTGTATGGTACTTCGATGTTTAATAACAAATTAGGAGAAAGTTGAATTTTTACTTTATTATTGTTGATAAACTTTCATCGAGTATGTCAAATATTCGGAAGCATTTATATATCGTCGACATTATATATGGTTATATTTGTTATAACTTGTCGTTTGAATGCTTATTGTCTTGGCTCTTTCAATGCTACTTTTTGCATCTGGTCGTCGTTGATTGTTATGTCGGAAACGCCTACAACTTATACTCGGAATGAGGGACCTCTGCAATTCCCACGATGCGAAAGTGAGAACACAAAGACTGGTATAAGTGGTGATTTATTAACCCAAAACACTATGACGACGACAACAACTCTAGTAGAAAATACACTCATTTATATATTGATTGTACACCCATTTTCCTTAATAATTAGGATGCAATCACATACATGAAAAAATACTTCGAGTTATAACAAATCCTATAATGAGCATAGTTCATGTCAATGGGATAGAAGAATATCGCATATTATACAGAATAAAATATCATACGAGAAAAGGAAATAAATAATACATTGAGTAATCATTACATTGAATCGAAACGGAAGTAATCTTGAACAAAACTCATGATGAGTAAATCAATCGAAAATTGAATTTTCTTTCCATCATATCAATATTCAACATTATAATTCACGCATTGACATATGTAGTTCACATGCGACTGGTTAGGCGACACAAAAAATTCACAGTCGTTTGACATGAAAATATTGTTAACTTGGAACTAAATCACTTAGATTAGTGGTTACACAACTCTTAGATTAGTCTAATGCAATCAGGACTAAACACTTTATAAACATGAATGTTAATTGTCATTAAGTAATCAATCGCTATCTGATGATTAACTCATAGTAAAAATAATCAAAATTCGCATTAAAAATAAGAGGTTCTCTTTATTGTGGTTAATTTAACCTAAACATAGACTATTTTAAATACATTTAAAAAAGAAATATTTATAATAAGTCATGACATTAACTTCTTAGAACCTAAGATTTATCGCACAAAACCTATAAACGTTTGTTTGTTGTGATTCTGTAAAAGTGACACATGTATTATGTCGACGTAGACAGATTGTGAGATTTACTTAGGACATAAGTAACAACTTTATTTAATAATCAGCAAACAGAATGCACAGAAAGTCAGTGAATCATCACTGTCATGTCACTTGTTACAATGGTTTCTGTGCTTAAGCAATGTTACGTTAAATTCTAGATTAATTAGACTTATTATATTAGTCGGTGTTAACTGACAATATTTAACAGCTAACTTTTCCGCTTTAAAACCTTTTGAAGTACAATCAATCTCGGATTAGTTATTTTATCCTTCATAAATTAAAACAGAATGTAATGCAAAGATCAACTTGATGTATTTGACACAGTCTGTTTAAGCAAAATATTTCGATTAGTTTGATCAAACAATTGAATATCATGATGTTTTATGTTAGAAATGAACAAAGGTTAATTCAGTAAATAAGCCATTATATAAGAGAGAAATAGTTCATATTATTACAAAACTCATATCATATATCCAAAATACTTATTAGAATAATATACATAATGGATTATCAACATGGATTAAGCATGACACCCAACTATTTTTAGACTTATTGACAATTTTGTTCATAATAACCGCTCCTACTGACCTACAAATAACCTCCTGATAGTTTTAACACAGAATCTTAAGTCTACCTTAAGGTCAATTAAATGACTTTCCTTAGAATGTATGTTTGGCTGTCGATAACCATTTTTCTCAACCTTGTATCAAACCTGAATTGTGATTTAATCAAAATTTAAAGTTAGTTCACCATACTTTTTATCAGTCTCAATTCCATGAATTGCTTACGTCACTTTGTTTATAGACACTGACAAAAAATCATGGTTATAATAGGTTATGACTAAAACATATTGAGTGAAGCAAAAATCGGTTTTCTAGAAAATAATTATAAACAACACTATGGTAATGAAGAACAACGTTATTTAAATTAAAGTAATGTAGAAAGGCTGTTCTTGGCTTTCCATTTAGCATCAATGAACAATACGATACCAAATTTTCTAATTTAAATATCTTCCTATTTTATCGTCTTTGATGTCAACTTCTAACGTTTAATTAATACAATTTCAATCAACTCATAAATGGAACGAAAAAAGATTAAGTTCGTTAGTAGGTATCGATACCAAATGCGTTGAAAGTTAATAATAAATATATTTTTGTAATATTATGATGAGTAGAAAATTGTATTTCCGATGTTTCGTAACTTAATTTCAGTCGTTTGTTCAGAGAACGCACTTTGTTTCTTAGTCGCCTATTCAGTAATCAGAGGTTAGATTCAATAGGTCTTTCAAGAAATTCATTATCAATATGGCTGATCAGAAAATAGTTCAGTATTTATTTCTCAGCTTTAATGTTCTCTCATTTACTAAAAATTGATCATTTAACACACCTCTACATAATTCTATTTATGTATTGCAATGATGGAGGTAATTGCTTATGGTAAGTACGCATTAAAAGAGAGTTTAAAATATGTTTAAAAAATGTTTTAGGAAAATGAATTATAATCTATGCCCATGAAAACGTTTTGCTAATAGTTAAGTACTTAGATACAAATACTTTTTTCAAGAATCGCATAGATGAAGCAAAAATGAATTAATCGTTTTTTCATTAGACTGACAAATGGTATGGTAGGTGTTGTTAGTAATAAATATAAAATTCAATCGTGTGTGTATAGTGGGTTAATTTTGGTCTCGATAGATTGAATATAGGTTTTTGATTATTGGAATTTAATTTTTATCATTAACTCGATAAGTAATACTGAATAAAGCCTCAGAGAGGTTATAAAGTTTTACTTAAGTCAGTCATAACCAACTGATATTTTTTTAAATTGAAAAACCTTTGCAAACATTTCAACTGAATTTAGATTTTCACTGAGCAAGATCGAACTTATGTATAGTGTAATAATTGTTAGTCTTATATGGTATTTTAGGACATTTTAAATAAACAACAATTTTTGCGATGTTATAATCAAATAACTAATCCATGTATTATTGTTTGTTGGCTGATTGAAAAACATCTAACGAGTAACTATTAAGTGATTTTGAAGAACTACATTGAAACCTTCATCAGAAAATGAAAAAGTAATTGCTCGCCTACATTCGGGACTCTAATTTATTTATTCTGTTGTCGGGAATAAAATGTTTATACTTGGTACCAGTTAATTGTAATCGATACCGATTGGTAAACAACATAAATTTCTATTTGAAGAACAAAACTAGTGAGTTGGATCAGTTGTAGCATTACCATAAAGAAATAAAATGATGAAAACGTATGTGAGCGTATGATTGATATTTACAAAGTATTACAATCGATACAGAAATCGATGTTCAAGTGTAAATTCATTGTAATAAACATATTCGCAGAACATAGAATAAAAAGGATTTTACTGTTTTTAAAATTGTCATTCACCATAATTTTGATTTGATAACTATAGTTTTAAATGAATGAGTTTCAGATAAATAAAAGAGAAAGTGTTTTAGAATAGACAAATTTTTCAAACGTATAAACCTTTCTTTTACATTTCACACGGCCTGATCACTATATTAACTAGTGAAACATCTGTAAAGTTAACATATAGTTGTGGTCGATTCATTAGTCGAATACTCATAATAAGTGTGGAAGAAATCAATATAACAGACTGATGTCGCAAGTGAACCTTTTACTGAATTCATTTAGGTTTGTATAAATTTTGTTCACAACTTTCAGTATAGTTGTTCTTCATTTCCTTAGCTTATCGATGATAAAATAAGTGATTTTTTAAAAAACACTATTTCACCCATTTGAAATCATCATGATTGAACACTTGAGGTAATACACATTCAATTCTCCTTTTAACGTTGGATTTTATGTGACTGACGAATTTTTAGTATGTATCAGTCACTATAAAGTGTAAGTTCGTAGGTTTCATTTAACTAATGTTAATCTTCTATTATATAAACACTTTTCATATTATAATTCATTCAGCTGTTACTTACGCCCATTACGCTTCATGGAGAAAATAAACCTCTCACTAGCATTCATTAAGTTGTACTGAAAGCAACAAAAAAACAAATAATACAAATCAGTTTGTACATTATGATCTATCAGTATGTTTCTTACCTATTATTTATAAAACGAAGATATGTTAGTTTGTTAGAATTAGATAAATAAATGTTAATATTCATTTTGTGCACTACTCTTTACCAATAATATAATCATCAAAATGTTAAATAATTAATTAAACCAATTAGTCCCTTTGATAAATTTCAATAGTGTAATAAGAAGATGAAGATTATTGGAACTATGTGTTATATTAAATAAGAACTTTCGTCTAAATTTGAACGAATAGTTTCACAATATTTCGGCGCTGAGTTAATGTGAGTCATTAAAGAGGAATAATATATATTTGTAAAATCTCAGCGACAGAATTTGAAGTAATTCCAACGTTTCGCCTAGCAATCTGGTCCAAGCTTTTTCAAGGAAAATACAATCAGACAACAAAATTATCGAATATAACAATACATTTCGAATAATCTGATCATACATAACACACTTGTTAAGAACATTTATATATATAAATATATATAAATGGTCAACTAGACTATAAATGGAGGCTAAGAGGAGACAAATATATTAAAGTAATAATGTGAAAACAATTTTAAACCTCATCACTCTGGATAATAAGCTAATATTACCACGGTAGGTTTACGGTGAGAACAAATTGTTTTTGAATACACAAAAGGGGTTTGAATTTTCGCGTGGCTAAGCCTTTAATAAACCTTAGTATACTCTCCTTTTCACTTTTGTACAACACCACAAAAGCCGAGTTAAGATCAATCGTATGACCTGTTTTCAATTATGTGTTTGGCAGTAGAGGATGATGGATGCTTATCTTTACTCTTATTGGGTTATTTTATTCTATACGTTTCTACAATCATTTACGTACATGTTCACACACCCTTATTTTGAGATCACGATTACTCCTCCCTATTTATGTGTGACGACGAAAGGCGATCTCAGCAACTGTGATAACTACAGGGGCATCACTCTTCTCTCAATACCGGGAGAAGTCTTCAACAGGGTATTGTTAAACAGGATGAGGGACTGCGTAGACACCTAACTTCGTGACCAACATGCAGGATTCCGTAAGGATCGATCGTGTACAGACCAAATCGCAACTCTACGGATCATTGTGGAGCAATCAATTGAATGGAATTCATCACTCTACATCAACTTCATTGACTACGAGAAAGCATTTGATAGCGTGAACAGAACAACACTATGGAAGCTTCTTCGACACTATAGCGTACCTGAGAAGTTATTCAATATCATACGGTATTCTTATGATGGATTACACTGCAAAATCGTGCATGGAGGACAGTTGAAAAACTCGTTCGAGATAAAGACCGGTGTCAGACAAGGTTGCTCACTCTCACCCTTTCTCTTTCTCCTGGTGATCGACTGGGTCATGAAGACATCAACATCTGAAGGGAAGCACGGGATACATTGGACATCTAAGATGCAGTTGGACGATCTAGACTTCGCAGATGATCTGACCCTTCTATCCCAAACGCAACAACAAATGCAGGAGAAGACGACCAGTGTAGTAGCAGCCTCGGCAGCAGTAGGTCTCAACAAACACAAAGCGAAAAGCAAGGTTCTCCGATACAACACAGCATACACCAATCCAACCACAATTGACGAAGAAGATTTGGAAGATGTAAAAACCCTTACATATCTGGGCAGCATCATTGATGAACAGGGTGGATCTGATGCAGATGTGAAAGCGCGGATCGTTAAGGCAAGAGTAGCATATTTACAACTGAAGAACATCTGGAACTCAAAGCAACTGTCAACCATCACCAAGGTCAGACTTTTCAATACAAATATCAACACAGTTCTACTGTATGGGGCAGAAACCTGGAGAACTACGAAAGCCATCATCCAGAAAATACAGGTGTTTATTAACAGTTGTCTACTCAAAATACTTTGGATCCGTTAGCCGGACACTATTAACAACAACCAACTGTGGGAGAGAACAAACCAGATCCCAGTGGAGGAAAAAATTAGGAAGAAGCGCTGGAAGTGGATAGGACACACATTGAGGAAAGCACCCAACTGCGTCACAAGACAAGCCCTCACATGGAATTCTTAAGGCCAAAGGAAAAGAGGAAGACCAAAGAACACATTACGCCAAGAAATGGAGATAGACATGAGAAAAATGAACAAGAATTGGATGGAACTAGAAAAGAAGGCCCAGGACAGAGTGGGTTGGAAAATGCTGGCCGGCGACCTATGCTCCATTGGGAGTAACAGGCGTAAGTAAGTAAGTAAGTAATTTATGTGTGACGACACACACACTTAAATTAGTAAACACAGTGGGATGTGACGCAATCATTTTCTTGTCTTTTAGGTTTTCGATGAAGCACGAACCTTGTTTTTTCCTTGATATTGACTTTCGCTGCACAATATGTCTTGTTAATGACTGATTTAAGCCTTTATTTCAATAAAAGGCTACTTGAATCATCTCTAAATGGTAAAATAATGTAGACAGGCTTTTTTTCTCTTACTGTACTATGAACTTTTCATCTTTCTATGAATTTAAGAGGATAGCTATGTTCCATCAATGTTCTATTTAGCAACCCAATATCATCACTAGTGGAATCGTTTGTACAAATATGGTCCATCCTGTTAAATAGACACCTTATCAAACCACGTTTGTATTGCACGGGGTAATAACTATAGTAATTAAGGTAGTGACTTGTCCACATTGATTTTCTATAAATGGATCTTTTGATTGAGCCATCTTCTCGTCTACTCAGAAGTATATCGAGGAAGGGAAGCTAATCGTATATATATATATTTAACAAGTGTATTATGTATGATCAGATTATTCGAAATGTATTGCTCTAATATAACACATAGTTCTAATAATCTTCATCTTCTTATTACACTATTGAAATTAATTCAATTTTTTTTCTTAAGATTATTCTATTTGTATATAATAAAATGGTTTGTTTTTTTCTCATCAATATAACTATTAAGAAATAATTATATCAATCAATTTATTATTATTATTTCTTTAATAGAGTTCTGTAGAAAAACTTGACAGAATAATAATAATAATAAAGTTAATTCATTCGATAAAGAATTTACTAGAAAAAACAAACAAACAAACGAAACGGCTATCATTCGAAATGTAAATTATCAACTCATTAATTGACTTGTATTTTTATTGATTTATTGCACAAAACACTTTTTTTGGAATTTATAATAATATGGGTTATTTCAATGAATAATTAGATACTAAGTAATGGATTATTTGAAATGACGTAATCTTAGTACATATATATATATATATATATATATATATATATGTATTTGTGAAAATATACTTTTTTTCTTATTTTTTTAAAATGTAAAATGAATTATTGAAAATCAGTTTTTAGTAGGATCATGTATTCGATCAAAATAAGATCAAACATATGAAACCTTGATCTATTGTAGAAAAAAAACACATAAATAAAAGGAGAGATGGTATGCATATTCATTTATTTGTCTAAGTATTCTTAAAGTTATGGAATGCTGACAAGACAATGAAAATGATGAATTAGTTAAATTATAAATTATTCCGATTTCTATAATAACAATCATGCTGCTTATTATGATATAAACAAGTTATAGAAATACTTTCAAGACGAGATATTGAGAATAATAATGTAAAGTAATAAAATGAAATTCAGTAGCATATACTAATGCTTAATTAGTTAACCGTCATATAATATGGATTATATATCCCTAGTAGCGCTCTAGTGCAATGTCCAATGTTTGCAGCCTTTCCATATAACTAGTTTTCAATATAGATATGATATGTATGGAAGGTCGATAACAGAATGTAAATCATTATTCGAAATAACATGTTTACACTTTTAATACAACATAAACGATAGATGACTATTTTCATCTAATAGTTCTGAGGTGTGTGATAGTTTATTCTTAACCTTGTTCAAAACCATAATTAGTTAAGGTTTTCTAACGTTAATTTATAAAATCATAAATAAGATACTTTCATATTCATTCTGATTCATCATCAAATGACGTAATATATAACAGTACTTGATTGTTATGGTTTGATCGTTCTTTTCATCCACAATATAACTGTTGCATGAAATGTGTATGTCACTTTGATTCAGTTCAAGCAAATGTTTGGCAGCTACTACGGTTGATTGCTATAGTAGTTCTTAAACACGTCAATAAGCTTTATGGATCACTTCAAACTTAATACTGCTTTTATTGCCCCCAAATACCCTGGTACGGTCGAGGGCGGGGAGAGTTAGCTCTCCCTCTCAAAATGTTTTCAAATGGTCATGCGTATATAGCCACTCCCAGGGAAATCCTACTCACTGCCTTCTCGTGACGGCGTTGTTGTTCACGGAAATGAAAGGACAAAAGCGAATGTCCGGTGCTTTAGCCATGTCGATGGACACGGACGGTCCACCTAGGGGAGTTAAAAAACTCTGATTCCAAACTAATGGTGCACATGAGTTCCGGGATCCTGAAGGAACAAATGGCGTATGGACCAATTGTTGGTCACCGGCTACAATGGGACTGCATCTCCTTACGATGCTCCACTGCCTTGTGGATCAGACCTTCAGGTCGAAGGCTCCGGGTGTATCCTCCTTAGGAAATCACCTGTTTCAGTTGGGTTACTGGGGCAGTATCACAGCCCACACGCAAATCAAGCGAATTGTGCGGCGTATATGTATGTGGTGCCCCTTTGTACCAATATTTATATGTTCAAATAAATAAATAATGAATAAATGCCGACAGTTCATGTACATAAAACGTTTTTTCTACCTAAATGTTGTTTTCGAGTTGCGAATACAGTCTATTAGTGATTATTAAACGAAGCTGATTTTTGAACGAATTAATTGAGTTATCGTTTTATAATACTTTATACAACGAATGTCTTATACAATAATGGTTAGAAAAGTGACTACTTGGTCTACATGAAGTTAAAAATCCATATTGATGACGTTTTTAGAATAGGATAGGTCATTCAAGATGAAAAATATGCAAATCCACTTACTTAACCACAAATAGGTTTTGTAAATAATGGTTTATGCTTAAGTATTTTTTGTATGGCGTATTGTTAGTTCTATATCGAAGGTGATGTATGCAATATGAAAACCTCTGACTCTACATATTAATTTTTACTCGGTAGATTAGCTTTTCCATTGTCATTCTCTTTATCACAGTCTTTAAATTGTGTATATAGTTATTTTTTCAACTGTACAAAGATTACAAGGAAATCGCACATTTAGCTATGTTGCCCTGATGCATTGATATGCATTCAAAAAACGTTTTACAGACTGTTAAGAACTGAAAAATTGAAAAATATATTCCATACTGGTTATTAATTTTATCACCAATGCTGCAAATAGTATTATTTTTATTTAGTGAATTCTGAGGAAGAAGAGTTTTAGGGACAAAACTAATCTAAAGTAACTGAATCACGGTAACTAAACTGTTTAATACATATTTGTTGAATGGTTGATATTTAAACATCCATCACATGAATAACAGTTTCAAAGATAACATATCATCTGTTGGTAGATTTTTTTTATCGAAATTAAGCATTCTATATCAGTAATTTGCCTTTGGTTTTCAAAGAATTTCATACATTTTTTTGACTTATCATTAAACGTGTCAGTCATATCTTGTTACCTTATTATTATTAACAACGTTTATATATATATATATATATATATATATATATATATATATATATTAGGTGAAACACTATATTATTGTTGCTCGACTTTTATACTATTGACAACTCAAAAATCTGAGTCATCTATGTTTTTCAGCTATAAAAAGATTGTGGTATGTTTGTTTACTTGAGATTTATTTTAATGAAGTAGTTACATATGTCAACCTAAAATTTACATTAGGATACTATGCTGACTATTAAATTTTCATTCTTTTCTGTATTTTGATACATATATATGAAATCGTAAGTTGAATAGTACTAGTTTGATACATAGCTTTTTGAATACTTTTAGGATTAAGGATGAATGGTACAAAAGATTTAATGAAAGAAACACTTATTCAAGTGTTCAAAACTAAATTTAAGATGGAATTCGTAGAGATATCACGTTTAATGTGTTTAGAATTTTTTTACTGTGATGAAGTATATGCTACCGAATGAAACAATCGTAATTACAATATACTTACTTCATAGGTGAATTAAGATTTCTTTCATAAAAGCAATAACTTTTTAGTAGATGAATTCATGTAGTACCATGGGATATTAACTGTAGTGAATGATAATATACAAATGACAGAGGTTGTATTAATCTCACAATTTATAAGTTTCTTTAGAAATAAACTATTATGGTAAATAATATCAGTTAGAAAGACATTTTATAAATACGTTCATAAATTTCTTCTTAAGATTAGTTCATAAGTACTGTTCCTAATAATCGCCAATTGTTTTTCGAAGCAAACTTAACTGTATGGTCACCGTCACGAGGTAAAGTTGGCTACCAATCGTTCATAATTAAGTGTTAGTAAGAACTCGGGTGATATTACATAGTTTGACGTAGTCAAGAGGGACTTCATTGCCGTAGGTTTTATGCTTTTTGACATTCTTGAGCAGAATGCACCTGCAAAATTAGAGGTAAAGTAATCTTCCATGGGTTTGAATCTGAGCTATTCAGTTTTACATTCAGAGATGTTGCTACTGAGTTATTTGGGACTCTACTGACCTCCTGTAGCAATGAAATGCATTTAAAAATGATTGAATATCAACCAATAACAAATGACATACTCACCAATTACTTCTAAATGCTGATCAGATCCAATCGATCAACTTACAACATAGAGTTTAGTTTAATTGACTCGAAATAGGATATTCTGTGTTTCCTAACGACCATCACAACATGGTGCACGCAATTTCGAGTTACTTAGTGTGTTAGTCACATTTATAACTGATCGACAGAACCTAGCCACTACTAATCATGACTTGACTAACATTATATCAATCACTACTCAGTAACAAATCAATTGGAAATTTAATGAGTTGCCAAAATCGATAACGACAGAAATTCCCAGTAGCTTTTATAGGGAGATTACAGAGAGCATTTCGGTTTAATACAAAGAAAGCTCTTATCCACATCTAATAAGTTCATAATCAGATATTACTGACAGGTTTATTTAAATAATATTGACAGAAAACAAATAAACGTAAACGGTATAACTTCACATTACACAAATATGATGAAATGTCGATATTATGGTATAACTTCTAAATGAATTCATTTAAAGAGTTATTTAACAATATAAATATTGACAAAAACGGATTGTTAATGGTTCTAGCTTATAGTATAATATCTTATATGTCAGATCCATGATCTTTCTAGTTGAATCGATGTCCAAAAAATAAAACATTTCTAAAATCAAATATTTTTGATGATTTTATCTGTGAAGTAAAATTCCATGTTGAATCGGTTGAACTAAAGGTCGTTCTAATTGTAAGAAAGTGTTTATGCATCAGATTTTAATTATCCTAAAAATCAATAGAAGAGATCTTCAGGTAGATAAAAAATTGTCCGATAGTTATTTTTTTTTCTGTAAATAGGTATATTGCCATATATATTCGATAAAGAGTATGATGTATCACACAAAATAGTTGAGTAACGGTTTAATTTATAACAACACTTATGAATGTATAAAACTATATAATTAATGATGTTAACCATTCTACAGTTTACAGGTTTGAGTCAAGTAGTTGAGTTTGTAGATGTAAACCTAGAAATTTCAACTCGGTAGTTCAACGATTAATCAGTATCAGAGCGACTCGCTGATTCTGGGTCGGGTAGAATAATCTAGTAATGAGTCCTGTGCTAGGAAAATGAAGTTCTATAATGCTACGTACTGTTTCGTATTATCATTCTGAATGTCAGTTTATAACGTAACTATGAACTACAATTCTGTTTGTTTTAAATAACTTAGAATACTAATGGAGAAAATTAGTTCTTGGTTTTTATTTCACTCGAATGGTTTCTGTTTCTGTTTGTTTACTGACAAGATTACTAACTTATACATAGTTTTTTCAATCTTTTTATTACTATCCATGATTCAATATTATATCAATTTAAAGACTATATATTTGGAAGTTTCGATACTTTACCGAATTTTGTACTTCTTATTATTGTAGTATGTTGATGAATTAAATAATTGGTAACATCCTTCATTTGTAATCATAAATATATATAACATGAGTTACTGAATCTCTACCATCATGATTGTTTCCAAATAAACCTTCATTTTTGTATAAATAAAAATAAAAATAGACTAATATAAACATATTGAGTTTCATAGATATGGAATTCATAAGTAGATGAGCGTTAAATTTACTTATAAATTACCCTATTCAAAATTATTATTTCGTTTCTTGTAGTAAGCATATATTTTGATGAAAAGTACTAATTTATCGGTTTTATTCTTTAATCACAATATATTCGATAGAATTTCACAATAGTCATTTTCTGGCAATAATAAATCTCATAAGAAAAGAAACTCTATGTAACGTTTTATGTTCTATATTTATATAATTCAGCAATATTGTTAAATATAAAATCTTTTACTATTAGAATGATTCTTTGATTTATAGAATAAAAAATTAAATGTTACATATATATTTTGACAATATTATTGTGGAGACTAGAAAAAGTGATGTAGAGAGTTTTATGCGTATTTATAATATGACAGATATTGTGCATGTTAGTATTTATATTATATGTCATTTAATAATGAAACTAGATCTCTTAATGTAGTTAAGTAAACTTGTCGAAAATCATGCTTAAATTAAAAAACAAAATCAGACTCGTAAATTATGTGAAAGATTGATATACATATGTAAATATTGACTTGACTTATAAAGTTGGTAGTTCTATCATACTACACTTATGTAGTTGATTGTCTTAGATACTTTCATGTGAAAACTGTAATAATTAAACCACAGAAAAAATTTGAATCTTGATACATAACATTGACAGACGAAATTACTATTAAATATATAACTGAGACAAGGACATATTACTCAACTGCGCTTCTATACGATAACAACAATGTAAATGGTTGTAATTTATCGAATAGTGTTAATTAAAACTTACAAACGGCTTTCATTTCCTTAAGAATATCTACAAATAACTGATTATATCAATTTGCATATTTCAAAAATGCATGAATCTACGATAAATACATATAAATAGTAGAGAAAAACAAGCGTCTTAACTTCATTAATTTCATCATAACTATTGACGAGGTTCATTTTACACACATCTTAACTTTAAATACTTTAAGGTTAGTGTATTAGCGTTGACATAAATTGATGACAATAAAAGACCCGATTTGAATTCATTATGACGGTCTGCAGTTAATATTATAAATGAATTTGTAAGCTAAAATCAAAATTTACAATTAAAAATGCACTGTTATTGGTTTTTTATAGTCGGATGACAATTCTTGTAAAGCTTTAAGTAATATTTGTGGGTATTATATATGTTTAAATGATAAATAACTGATAAAAATCGAACAATAATTTTAAAATGAGATATGTGAAACGTATGCAAGAATATCGCTAATCCTTTACTCATATTTAAAACTTTTAGATAAGGTAATATAACTTGATAATAGTTTTTACTTATTTTCTATGTATTCTATTCTTCCTTGTTTCAATGTCAGACAACACACCAACAAGTGATACAAAATCCAAAACAAATGTTCCTCCACTAAAAAAGATCATACGATCATCCATTACAGAAACTGAAGAAGTTAAAGAGAAGTCTGTCAAATCTTACTTTGATACTGTTTCATCAGCTGGTTATCCTACATCACCACCGGACTTTTCTGATTATGTTAAGACACGTGTAACAAATAAATACCCAAGTTATTCATCTTCTTGCAGTTCATATCAATATCATCATCATGTAGAAAATTTACCTAAAAAATCGGATGAAAATATCAATGGTCACAGTAATTTGACATCACATAAAGTTTTATCTACGGTTACTAAATTAGCACCAGAGAGTAATGTGCCTCAAACAAATAATTATGAAAGTATATCAAGACCACAAATCAGTGTTCCTATTAAAATACGACGTATACCACAAGATGTTAGGGTAATTCACACATCAAATACACCTACCTTAAATAGATTAGATGAATTTAAACGGAGCTGTGAACGAGCAACAAGACAATGGGAACAAGTGATCAATAATAAAAATGGTAATAAATTGACAGAAGAAATAATGGTTCGCAGAATAGCTGAATTGGAATCCTGTGTAAAAGAGGCTGAAAAGTAAGTGAGTTTATACACATACAATATTCTCAAAACGTCTTAGTCTAAATACTTAATTTTAATATGAAAACATGAATCTGATTATTTTACTGATCAAGGAATATAATATGACTGAAATCAAACGTCAGACTGCATGTTACGCAGTTGCCTGGTTAAAGCCGTGTAAATTTGTTATTTGTTTTTAATTAAGTTCAATCGTAATGGCAATTTTAAGATACGAAAATTTGCACTTTTTGAGCCTCATTTTAGATGGGCAATGGTGATAGCAAATGACGTCTTAAACTTAGGTAGATGGAATGGGATTTTAATCCGCAACGTTATGAATGTGAGCCGAAAATCTATACCAATAATGCAATGGTTTTTAATTTTAAGCTGATAAATTTAAAGTACATTTATTACATAATAAACTTGCTTGGAACAGAAGAAAGTAATGTTATTGGTTATCATGGTCAAACCATCAAAAGCATTCACGTAAGTTACGTCAATTCTCAAAGCACATAAGTTATTGGACAAGTATATCCATAAGCACACACCGAATTCAATATTTGAATTAACGTTTAAATCCTTTTCGTGACTTTCATTAAATTCTTATGTAAGTATTTATCACTGATATCTAGATATACTGCATACTGAGTATGTATATCAGGAAACTCGGTATCTATAAACGTTAACTATTCAACGACTATTAATATAACGTAATTAAATGGCATGATCTTGGGAACAGATAAGATTAAGATGCCCAACAATATATTACTCAATTATATTGTAAGGTTTATAAGGTTTCACTGAGGAATTTCCTTATAGAATTAACAGCTTCATTGCAAATTGTTATGTATTTATCCTTTGCTGCTGTCATTTAAGGACTTACACATATAATTGATTTTCATAATACTCTTCCAAAAGTGTTAATGTTTTCATTTGGGATCACTTATGACATCACACAGGCACTTTTTTTCAATATAGCTTTCTTAAGCACTTTTTGATGTCACTTGTGAAATAGATATGCACAGAATGGAACAAAACTCTGTGAATAGAGATTATACATTGATGAAAAACGCTTGTTTCTGTAATAACGAGTCTTCCAAACCCATTTTTATAAATTTATTCAGCAATATGCAGGAAACAGTAACTATATGTAAAAGATGGATTATAAGATATAGGAAAACCAGTAGTTATATTCTTTTTTGTTCCCAGTATTCGAAATAAATCTTGTGTGGGCAATTGACATTAGGTAATACAAATATCATTCTTAAATAAAGACACTAACTTAAATACAGTATTAGATGTTCTAATATATTCCACATCCTTTCTTTTTGGTAAAACTTTCATCAGTGAACTGATTTTATAACCTTTAAGACAGACAAGCGATTGTGGATAATCAGCTTTTCTTGCGAAAAAAACATTTCTGAATGACACAACAGAATATCCAACTAGTTAGTGCATATAATGAATCTAATAACTTAAAGCATTAACAGATTTCGTCGAATTTTCACAAGTATTTTGAAATCTTCAATATATTGAGAAGAAATCTTCTACATACAAATTTTTCACTGAATAAAATGTAAACCTTGATACAACATAAATGATACTAAATATTATGTTGAATAAGTTGATCATGTAAGAGAAAATTAATCCACAATAGCAAGTGAATTCTACCATGTTTCCTTGTAATACTGTTAGGATTATTTCACTTGATAATGAGCTTATGAATAATAGAATAGCTTAACGATAAGTAATTACAAATTGGCTTTTTCACGCTGAAACATTTGCCTACACTGTTTCATCTTAAATGAAAAATGATAAAATCATTGTTACATCCTCAAATAACGTTCGAAACAAACAATTCAATACAGTAATGTTTGGATGTGAACAAATGATTAAATTCCATATTATTATTATTTTCACTATTACTATTATTAGAGCCAATGCTATTTTTAAAGTAATCACATAACATATATTTATTTGCTTTATTGTTGTTAGTTAATAAAGCACTTATTAATGATTACACAAACGTAATGCACGGTTATGAATGTAGGAACGGAGTTGTTTACTGAACGTGTAGTTATAATAAATATAATGTCTACAATGATGTATTTATGTTTACTATGAGAACCATTATCAGAACTTACTAGAGATATAACTTCCTTGTATCCAATCACAAGCAAAGTCAAATTATTAGCCTTTAGTAACGTTTAAAAGTAAACACATGAAAAATAGGCCAAAACATGTCAAAAGGGATAAATAAATTGACTTAGTTTGAGTCAACTTTCTAGTGGTTTAGTCATAATATCAACTAAATATTTTAATCATAATGAATTTTTGTAAGAATAAATGAATTAAGTATTCCCGATTACTTCTCATCTGGCGTTATAAATACAAATGGGAATGTTTATTCGTTGTGACTTGTAACGTGGTGTTAATAAATACTACAAAGTCATGGAAATGCATATATAATTTCTTAAGAATTTTTATATGCGTATATGGTAAAGAAATAAAAAAGAAATAGATCGTTCATAAAGTATATGAATAATATGTAGAAACATTTAAGTAATTTTAATAATAATGTGAAAAAAATAACTTCCAAAGAAACCTAGACAGTAATGTCTATTGTTGCTACCCGACAGTTGGTGACGTTAATGTGGAGAAGAAGGGAGGATAGTTGGTGAAACCATTAAAATTTCTTAATTAGAAATCATTTAATTAGGATTATGATTAACATCAACTCAATATTCTAACACATTCATAAACTATATGAATGATCAATTTCTTTTTTTAAAATTTCTTTATCATCTATTCATATAAAAATTCTTAAAAAAAATTATATAAACATTCCCATGAATTCATTATGTCTAAAAATTATATTTGAAGTAATCTCATCGATTGAAATTAAAACCCAGCTAACTTGTCCGGACGAAACGTTAGAATTATTTAAATTTCAATCGTTGAGATTATTTCAAATATAATTTTCACATAGAATGACTTCTCTATACTCGGCGCCCAATTCTTGTCAAACTATTCGTTCTAATCTTGACGAATATTCGTATAAATTCCCATGAATTGTTTTTTTTCTTTTTAATTCCATACTCATTACTTCCATTTTTCTATACTACTAATTCATAATTTTACAAATCATAACAAATAAAACATCCAATTTTGTATTTGTAACATTAAATGAAAATGATTATTATTAGTAATTATCCATTTATATTGTTATTTGTTTAAAATTCATATTACCAATCATTTATTTGTTCACGTAACCTATAAACAAATTTACCTACATAGATACATTAATAAACTTGCACTGAAAAATATTTTTTCTTAATAGAATGAGTAATTAATAAAAAATGTTTAGTAAATTAAAATTGTGAAGTTTATTTAGCAAAGAAAAAAAGAAGAAAAGTAAGGAGAAAGAAAAAAATTAACATGATTCGATTTTCAATGAAAAGTCTTTATTAATTTATTTAAATAAAACGAATGAAATTAGTTAGTTGCCAACATGTAATGAGATAAACAATGAAAATTATCATAATGTCAATCATTTAATAGAAAATACTAATTATCAGAATATTAAATTGAAAAAAATATTAGTCATAATAGAGAAAGGAAACGAGAACAAAATAAAAACGTTAGTTGTACCAATGTGAATTGATAGGTCTGTGTACCACGGTAGTAATCAAATATTTGCATAGAGAAGTTACACATATCTCATTGTCATGACCTAATCGCTTACTATATCAATAGTTTACCTGATAGGTAGAGAAAGTAAACTCATTGAATATTTGAAATTGCAAACTTCGGAGTGTGGTGTGTGCTACTTATATTGACATAAATAATGTATGATGTTGGTCGTGAACAGAAGGTCTGGCAGCAGAGAGACAAGAGGATCGAACAGTAAAGAATGGAAACAAAATGCAGTTTGTATGAAAATGCAAGAACAATGAAGTCTGAGTCATGATGAGACAGTCGATGGACATTTTGCAAATTACGTATTTACTTCACGATTGTTAGATCTTATTAACAAGTCTTGTAATTTTTTGTTAAACATATTCGATTGACCCCACTGTTAAAAGTATTTTTAAAACTGAATTTTTTTTAACGAATCTATCTTCTTAAGTTTACCACAAAAACTGATGTTCAAACTTTAGATTTTAAAGTTAATCATAAATATAGTTTGCCTGCAAATTTCAAAACCTTAATTTTTTTCTTTATTTATGGAAATTATATTTGAAGTAATCTCATCCATTGGACTTTAAATAATTCAACAGTTTTGTCCAGCAAACTTGCTTGGACTTCTTCAGGATAATAATCAAAATCAAAAATATCAAAGAATACGTAAAGCTTAACAATCAAATCACATATTTACTGTGCTTATCTAATCATATTCAGATGTTGACTTTTGTAAATAGGATAACACGAGCCAGTTAAATGATGAACATGTAAAAGGTTCACAGTGTGAAGAGAAATGGATAAATGATTGTGTTTGTGAATGTATGTGTACGTTTGAGTTATTGATAGTTTATATTAGGTGTGAATTTGTTTTACATGAAGTAAAAAAGCGAGTTGAAATTGTTTTTCAACTGTCTATGTGAATGTAAAATGAGAACCATCATATAAATAATTGTAGTGCTAAAATATCAGAATAACGGAGCATGTGAAATAAAAAGGTTGAATAGAGATAGGTTCAAATTACATGTTAATGAACATTTGCCAGATGGTAGCTAGTTGAATACAATATTTTCTTTTCAGCCTGTTCTTATTAGCCCTAAATACAGCGCTTCTGCTGTCAGTCTTACTTTATGTGTGCCAAAACCTTACTGAAGTATTTTAGTCAATTCGAAATTCATCTTATGTACTGTTTTTAACGCATGCAACGCCATCATCGACCTCTTTTCAAGTCTCTCCAGATCAACTTAGGATATAGGATAATTTTTCAAACATTGTTTATATTCTTCCAACTTCATAGACAACATTCTGTTGTCATTCTGTGGTGCGTTCTACTTATATTTATGTAAGTAGTATATGACGCAAGTTAAAAACGTAATGTCTGGCAGCAGAAGATGGGGAAAAACAATAAAGGAAAAGCGAGAACACAATGCAATTTGTAAGAAAACGCAAGAACAATGAAATGTGAGACAGTGGGTTGATGTTTGCAACAGGAACAGTACAGGTTGATATTTTGCAAATTAACGATTTACTATAGGGTTTTTCTATTTAATCAAGTAACTCTGTAATTTCTTAATAAATACATTCGATTGTCACCATCCGTGTTCTGTTCACTACACTCCCTTTGGAAAAATATCCTTGAATTCGGTATTTTTTAATTCCATGATCAGCCAATTAGTCATATGGTTTGAATATCACAGCTATGTATTTCTCTAGATTATATTTCGGCGCATTTGTAAAATCAACCACTTGTCTTAGTGGAGTATTATTCCTGTAAATCTTTGGTAGTCTATAGAACGTACAAAGACCACAGCATTTTGGATATAATATGAACCAAAATAACGGTCTTAGTTTTACCTTAACCGACTGTGGAATTTCTCTATTTTCAGCCGTAAGCTTATTAAGTTTAGTCCGACGTCTCGCTTTTCTAATTAATTTATATGGGTCATGTTTGAGATGTTTCCTGGCTTTTTCTCGTAGTCCGATTTGTTCGTAATAACAGTCACGTTACCTTTATCTGCTCTCGTAATGTATTATCGTTCCTCAGCTGTTTTATTGGATATAAATAATTTTAGTTAGGTTAGAATTGTGTAGTTTTTGATTTAATAAAGTGGCCGCTATTTTATTCCCCAGATCATTCTCTGTTTCATCAGTAAAGAGATTTTAATTGCAGGTATAATATTGAAAGGTGATAATTGTGGTCTATTTGTATTGAAATTAAGACTTGTTTAAGCAAAGACAATTTATGGGTACTTAGATTTCCATCTGGCAAATTAATGGTCAGTTTTTTTATCTCCGATGTGTTTGATTTATCTCCAGTCTGTTGAACTTTGTGGTTTGATGAGTGTTTCAGCATTTCTTCAAGCTTCCTTATCTGCCGCTGTTTTGACGATTGATGATGAAACTATTCCCTACGTTTAAAAAATTCGTTGACATTGGATCCTATTTCCTTCGATTTGATAACGGACGAGACGTCAACAATGTTACCAATCCTTAAACTCAGTGATAGCAGATTCATATTGGCTTCGTGAATACGATCTCTAAAATGTTCTCGCAGCTGTGACCACCGCTTTGACAAAGCGAACAGATTTGTCAAGAGATTTGATCAACAGATATTTTGGACAGACATTTTGTCTTAAAAATCGTAGAATAAAAACTCGGTGATTGTACCAGTTACATAATTTCTTTTATAATTTAATTCGATTACGAAATAATTTATATGAATATTTGTTAGTATTAGGACGAATAGTTTGACAGAAATCGAATAAGTTTAGAGAGAACATTATTTGTGATTGTTATGGTTGAAATCACTGAGATTATTTCAACTGTATAGTTTGGGGGTTATTAACATGATTTTTGTTGTATATCATCAAATCGATGGAACTTAAAAAGGTTTTATTTGGTAATAAATTATTTTATATATTATCATGTCATTTGAAACTTTCATTACAATGAAACAATATTCACTAATCATACAAGAGTAGATTAAATGCTTACAAGTTTTCGAGTGCCAGTTAAAAATGCCATTAGCATTCTGTTCACCATAAATCCACAAGTGAATATGTAACAAATAAGGCTTTACTTACTTCATTATGCCTGTCACTCTCACGAAGGAGCATAGACTGCCCACTGGCATTCTCTATCCAACGCTGCCCTGGACAATCCTTTTCTGTTCTTCCCAGTTACTATTCATCATTTTCATATCTGCATCCGATTCTCGACGCGGTGTATTCTTTAGCCTTCTTCTTTTCCGTTTCCCTTCAAGATTGTGATGCAGTTTGATTTCCGCAATATATGTCCTATCCACTTCCAACATCTTTTCCTAGTTTCCTATTCGGCTGGAAGCTGATTTGTTCTCGAAATAAGGTTTTACATATCACATACTCATAATTTCATAGTAAGTCAAATGCAAAACTGGATTCGTTTCAGGTGACTGAGTTGTAAATAGTAAAAAGCTTTTAAAGCGGAGTTAAATATCATTGCTATCGATTCATTTTTGTCTAAATTGATAGCGATAATGATGCTGACAGTTAAATGGTTTTTATTGAAAAGAAAATGTATCTACCTATGTGTTTCATTCATTTTATTAACATATAGTCCTACATGAAATCTATGAATGAAAATTGTCTCTCAAGCTGTTAAAACACTTAATTCAACAATTTTAAAACTACAGAAACTGTAATTAACTCTTCTGCTTTATATATATTTAAACAACAAAATGATTATATTTGTGAATCCTAAAATATACTTTCATACTGATCGTAAATATTAAGTAGTATAGGATTAAATACACTTTCATCTTTTCTGTTGTTGAAATGAGAAGAGAATAAATCGAGATCCATACTTTAAGTGACGTAGACTTGATCGAGGAAAGATTTTAGGATATTTTCGACTAGTTACAAGTGAGATAATTTCATAAATTGTATTCTATATTAATACAGTATTGTTTTGCTAAGAATCAACTTTATGATGTAGAATAAAGCACTTATCATTCCTATCATAACCACACTAATCAGGTAAAACGTTTTCTTTTTCTTCTTCAATAGTTTATTAAAATTATTTGTAGCAGAAGTCCGTGATGTACGTGCAACAGCTGATTATTGGTCAAAGAAAACAACAAATTTAGAAAAATCTTATCATAATTTACATGGAAAAGTTAAAGATTATCGTTTTAATGCAAAACAAAGTGAAAATGAATATTTGAAAGCTATGGAAGAACGTGATTACTTTTTACAAAGTGTAAGTTTACTATTATAGATTGAAAACTGTATAAGTTTACAATTAGCAAGAATAATCACAATTATGAAAGGATAGTTATGTTTCACGGTTTACAAGAGGAATACTTTTAAGGAAGAATATCATGAAAAACATGAAAATTTGTGATATAATCAAGTTTCGGTCATTATTATTATTGATGGCTCTATTGAACATTATGTGTTTAAAACACTAGAGAATGTGTAGAAAAAACTATTTTAATAAGTTTCTCTTGCAAAAAGAAAATACAATCGAAACCTTCATACATATACACATAGAATAACTAATTAAACTGCACGGATTTAAATGAAATTTCTTCAAGAATATAAGGATCTTTATGACATTTAATTAGCCATATCTTTAGGAATACAATTTGTTGACTTAATCAGCACTTACAACTTATTCATCACATAGTATATTTGCTAGAAACGGTATCGTAGAGCTTTCATACATTTGATTAAGGTAATAGATTCTAATCTATCGGCGTCTTGTTCCGGTAGAAGATATACAGGCGGAAAGATGTGGATGGAGTAGATCGTTAATATCTAATAAGATAATAATTTCCAGGAGTTTGCAAGATTTAAAATATCTGTTCATAATGACTCTAAAAGATTCAAGATACATCCTCTAGCCGCGTTTAGCACTATCAGGAACACAGAGAAATCATTTCTTAAAAGTCCGAGAACGCATAATGGTGTGCAATAAATAATAGCTTTAATATGTGGGAATATATCAATCGGTAAAGTGAATGTCGAGCAGTGCCAAAAGCATACACTTTCTTTACATAATAAGCCGAACGGAAGAAGAACAAGGGAGATCATAGGAAAACATACATGAAGAAAAAGGAGTTTTACACTATTTTTATTACAGAATCGCCAGTAGTACAAATGTGATGGGAGTCTAACGGGGTTTTTAAGTGCTGCTAATGTCTCAAGCTTAAACAAATATCTTGAAATTTATAAAGATTAAGTGTGAGACCACTAAAAGCAGACCATAGTACAATATGAGACAAAAAATGGGGAAATTGGCTCACATACAATGACATCATACCCAGCAAGTGTTTTCCATAGAAGATGGCAAATCACTCAGTAACAAAGATAAAGTAAAAGAGGTAAGAACAGTTCCTTGTGTCACACTTTTTTGAGTTAGTAAAGACGTTGTGGACTTTCCTTCAAATACAGTGTACCGTTTTCCCTCAGAGAGGCCAGAACACAGTTACTTTGTATTCGGCAATGACGCTGGCAAACGTGTTTAATAGTAGTGGTTTCGTAGGAGAGCCAAAGGGGGATGTATAGTGTAAAAATGGGCACCAAACATAATTCTTGCCTTTTTCCGATTTGAACACTATGTTACAATGCAGATCAACACCAACATGTAAGACTGATATGATCTTCTAAAGTTTTTCTCCGTGTACATTCTTCCTTTTCCTCTCCGTAATCGCTTTAGTTGTTGAAATTCAAGTCGACCTAAACTTACAAAAGTGGTCTCAGTGAGAGAAGAAGCATCAAAGCGGAATTTGGGATAATATTTGATAACATCAGCAGTGTTTCCTAATAAGTCATTTGTAAATAAATATCAGTTTGTTATACGAAATATGTTTTTCAGATCTAGGGTATTTTCTATTTAGTGGTTACTGTATTTAAGTTTCTTTGTCTGATGTAAGAGTGTACTCTTTCTAAGATTGTCATAAATTTTAAATGGAACACGGATAATATGATGATCAGAACTAGGCAATGGAGAACGTTTACGAGTCACATATATTCCCACGTCAGTAATGAAAATTGACTCTAAATGAGCATCCGAACAAAAGGGAACATTGAGTAAATTTTGGTGACCTGGTGACGAAAAAAAGCTAGCATCACATGAATTAAAATCACCACAAATAATTAAAAATAAACCATTGAAGGCGGTAACAGCAAATTTAGTGAATTCATCAACAAAAACACATGATATGCTGTCTGGAGTCACATAAAATTAGATCAATATCAGTTCACATTCATAAATGTAGCTACACCGTAAACGCACATTTTCTTTTTGCGTGGTTGATCCTGACGAGAGACATTGAAGCTTTGTAGTGATTCTAAACATTATCATGTAAACCATTCTGTCAGGATCCTTTATTCGTGATTACAACACAACTACGATAAACGTTTATATTTTGTAAGAATGAAAGATAGTCCACCACATAAATTAGTGTTTGGCACTCTGAAGTTAGGTGTTCAGGAATAAACATCTGACTAACATCTATTCTTTTCAGTGCATATTACTAGTCAATTTTATCAATGAACTTATTCTTATTTCGGATGTTTTTAAGTGGTTTTAGAACAATCATTTTTGGTGTATACTTTAGTTATTACTATGTTGTCGATATCATATCTCACTAAAAGATAACTTTTTCTACATTCAGTGACACTAAAACTTCGACAAAGAATCAAAGTATAAAATAAACCAATATTACAAAGTTAACTATATTACTGTATTAAAAATATCTAAAATTGTTAAAATTAATGAGAAACATTGAAATTTCACTGATAATTTATGCTATTCACCCAAGTATGAAATTATTTTAGAACTTTTTTACATATTCTTTCTAAAATCTAATTTACATTTGTTCGAATGTTAAATTCATTTATTTTGAATAAGTATTAATGATTTACCTTAAAGTACTATTAATCATTTAATAAAGTACATTATGTTTAATATTGTTTAATGAAACTATCATTTTCTCGAACATTCTTCTCTACCAAATATATACAATCTAGATTTCAGATTTCTATGACATCAAAAGAAATATGTAATTTAATTTATCTGACGTTAAACATTTGAATTCATAAACATTATTACAAATTGAGTGTGACATTATTTTTTGTTTATCACAATTTTTGGTTGTGAGTACTTTTTTTAAAAAATGATTTTGTATTTGGATTGAAATGAATGAGAAAAAACTCATTCAATCTGAATTAAGATAATCATTTATGGTAATATAACAAGAAAACAACATTTATGAGAATTATATAACTTATGCCGTATTTATTACATTTCAAAGAAAACACTGATCATACATTTATAAAATTAAAGTATGAAGATGAGAAAAAAACGGGGTTATAGACTTGATAATATGGGACATAAGATTGAGGAACATATAACTCAAACAATAATCGTTATTGAAAAACTGCATTTGAATACTTCAGTTATTATGCATTTTCATGTGGCTGAGAATTTAACATTTTTAAAGAATTTTTCTAAACCACTTTTACACAACACAATAAAGGGTATTTTTAAACCAACTTTATGTATTATTTCAATTATATGTGTCTAAGTTGATCTCATATAAATACCTCAACAGATTATTGTTTTGCTCAAAAAGTACTGTTGTAATATGTTGACGTTAGTTGTTAGAAACTTAGTCATTGTATTTTTCAATATGTATCCAATATCTAAACTTCTACAATAATGTACCTTGAAGAAGATTCGAACCAGATAATTAAAGGTAGTAGGTTTCACGCTATAATAGGCAAAATTGCATTCGGACATGTGGAATAGTGTGAATTCGATACCTTCAGCTATATCGCTCAAGTGCTTTCTTCTCTCTTAGATAACTTAACTGTCATGGTCATGGCATATGGATAATTTTGAGTGTTGTTCATTTACAAATCTAAGGGAAACATGCTGTCTTACTGAATTAACATTACTGTAGTAAACGAGAACACGAGGGGAGATAATAGAATGTATTAGTCATGAGATTACAGAGCATCTCACTAAAATCTGAGAACCATATAGTAAATAATTAGTTTGCAAAATATCAATCCATCGTCTAAGACTTCACCGTTTCGCTTTGCGAATATCAGTCCATTGGCTCAGATTTTATTGTTCATGCATTTTCACACCAATTGCGTTCCGTTTCGATCGATCTTCTACTGAAACACATTCTATACCTACTACTTATTTGGATATAAGTAACCCACACCACGTTACTACTTAAATACAATCAAGCTTCCTGCTGTTTCTGGCCTCTAAACGTCTGTTTCGCCAAGCCACCCACGAAATTATTGAATCGAATGGATAGAAACAGAATTAAAAATTCATTATTGAGAAACGTTTATTCCACGATAAAATGAAAGAGTAAAATATGTTTCAAGATATAAATTTTCAGAGGTTTCCTGAACTCTGATTAGTGATTAGATTTTGAATAAGATTAGCTTGATAGAGTCTGCCATTGATTTAACAATAAGTTACTTTATGCAAAAGATTTACAAATGTTTCAAGATCAAAATACCCTATTCCACATAAACACTTGACTAACATGATTGCTATATACTTAAAGAAACGTATTAATTGTCATCTTTCTATTTGTATTAAGAAAGATCTCCTGATTATAACAATCATGTTATTGTAAATATCTGTACTTATCAATTAGTTAACTGTTTAAAACTAGAAATTCTAATGGAATTTTTTTTTACTATTTTATTAAAATTTAGCTACGAGAATCAGAAACAAGAGAACAAAACTTATCAAATTTACTTCAACGTGTTGAAGATGAATATAATACATTATCAAGAGATATAAGAATTTTAGAACGAGCTCATGCAAAAAAAGATCGTCAATTACAAAATTTATTATTAGAAAAAAATGAACTTTCTAGAAAAATTATACATTTAGAATCAACTTTGCATAAATTAAAAAATCGAGCAGAATACACATATCGGCAAAAGTAAGAATAATTAATTTTATTGATATAAATAAATGAATATTATAATAATAAAATCAATTCTTGTATGTTTGTTTATATCAGAAATAATCAATATATTTCACTTTGGTTTATATTAATCTCTTTATATCTGTGCAGTAACTACTACTTTCAATATTAGATTGTTGTTTTTTTTGGTTAACATCACAGACTGTTGTGGATACTTGTTATCAAGCGTTAAAATATTCATTCCTCACATACAAACAAATTTTGAAATGTAAATACAGATAATTTGAGCAAGGCTTGCTAAGTTAGGTAGGCGTATTGTAAAAGTGGTTTGACAGGCGGTTAAGAAATATATGAGCTTTTACGTCAGCCAACACTTTATAATTTTAAGTCTGCTACAAACTACCATTAACGGTATCACTTAATCAATCTAAATCTTAATCTGTCTAATTTTTTTAAACACCGAATTTGTATAAATGATAAAACATTCCTGTATAACATTGTAAGCAAAGCCAGTTTTTCTAATTCTCAGCTCAGTGTAAATTGGAACATTTGAATTAATTTCATAAGTGTAAAACAGTTCGAAAAAGTTATTGATCATAACTAATTTTCTGGTAATCAACAGTTAAGGTTTCTAAATTTTGGGGATTATTCCCCACAGCGTTTTATGTGTACTTTGTTTGTAAACTTGAAAATAACGTATATGGAACATACTAGTAATTGTTCAAAGAAAGTAACCTATCAATAAAATATAGTTCAAATAACATTAATCATTACTTACGGCATCAGGACAACATTAAAGTCTTTCTTGGGAGTTTTCTAGCTCTTTTAAATCAGAAAAACGGTAAAGCAAGGAATAAATTCTGATAAATCTGGATTGTAGCTCACTGTCTATATGTTACTTATCCCATAGTATCTAAATCAACATAAATTCTAAACTTACTAGCAAGTGTCATTTTAATATATTATGTAATAAAGGATAAATCGATATATAATATAAATAATTATTCATGTAACACATCGTCGCTCATATTCTGTAAGAATCATTTGTAATTGGTATTTGTGAAAAATACTGGATTTTGACATTTTCGTGTAATTTTATTTTTGGTCTGTGCAATTCATCTAATTTTTTCTTCACTCCGATTTGTTGTCAGACACTCATCTCATAAAGATGAACCCATAAGTCGACTTCATACCCAACTTGGTGATGAATCTGAATATGTACTAAGTGACTTCGGTTCATTAGATAGAAACCAAAAGATATACACAATGACTGCATCAATAGATGAAAGACAGAACAAAAACACTCTAATTGGTATTAATCAAAATTTAGATGATTCTGATACGTATATACCACAAAAATCGGATTCATTCAAAGTCTGTGGATCAGTAGAATTATTAGATGGTAAAAAACAAAGCTATTTGTCCAACAAAAACATGTCAGATTCTTTAATAACTACAAAAATAAGTGAAAATAATATCAATACACAGGATCATAAAGATTCACTTGATGATCAAAATATTGATTTGTCACCAACAACAATTGGCAATGATGAACAGATTCATCATCAATCAGAACATTTAATACAGCATCGATCAGTTGAAAAAAGTATGGATGATTTATCGGATACTTTAGTAGATTTAAATAATTTAACTAGGCAAGATGATATGGATATTGAGATACAACCAAGAGATTCAACAAATAATTACCATAGAAAATGGAGTATTGCATCCGATTATCAATATTCGCCTAATCAACATATTAAGTCATTAAAAAAAGATGCTTTATCAACTGAAGATGAATCATTAAAACATAGATCTCAAGTACAAGTTGTTGTTGGGCGATCACCATCAACTGAAAAAAAACGAAGGACAGTTCATACCAGTCATTCACATAAAAAGTATTCATACAAGAAAAGTAAGTTTAAAAACGTTAAATGAAATTTTATTTGCTAAAAGCACTCCTTGAAACTCAACCAACATTTATGCTACTTTAAGAAGCTGGATAGAATTTAAGTAAAGGCTACCTCTATTGATTATTCCCGCGAAAGTTTGAGAAACCTGTGAAATTGGCCATATATATTATGAGTTATTATTGCGGAGTTTTTAGGCACTCTAAATGAAAGGAGAGGGTGTATTAGCGAGAACTGACTTTTATTAGTCCGGTTACAAACAGAAATTTCAGCAATATGCTTAAAAAAATTCAAGAGCCATTCTAGCTTATTATTTATAATTGGATTGAGAATCTAATGGACAATCACATTTTTTCTGTTTTGTAAATGTATCTGTAACATTTAATATTTACAGTAATTGATTATTCTACTATATTACTCAAAAAGTAGTATGATTGTTAGTAAAAAGTAATTAAAATGATTTAGTCTATAAATTGTGGATACAAAATAGTTCTCAAAGCAAACTTCATAATGTTCCTTTGAGTACAAATACTAGTAATATCCGAGTGAGTAGAAAACTGGAGATTTTATTAACTGTAAGTTACTTCCCAGATAATATTGGTCCATCCACTGTCATCGGTCAGACTGTTTGTTTTTGCTATTTTCTATAATTTAACAAGCGATAACACTTAAATCTAAACTGACTAACAATAGGAAAGTAAGGGAAAAGGCATGCTGTACACTGATGACATATATTAATTTTTATTTGGTTTAAAATTGTTCGAATTCTATCCTTTGACATAATCATGTATCGTAATTCTTTTTATCCCAGTTTTTGATCAGCCTGTATTGCCATCTGTATTCAGTACTAACAGCCTTCGATTTAATAGACATCGTCCAGCATCAGTCTCTGGTTATCTGGATGAATGCGCACTAAACAGGTCGTACGATTTATACCCTGTACCATCGTCAGCTAGACCAAGTACCAGTTTTGGACATTTACATAATTCTAAACGTTTAAAATCACTGGAAAGAGATTATTATACATCTTGTCAAAATTTAAGTACAAAACCTTACTCCACTGTAAAACTGAATCGTCAAGTAAATCGACAACCTCTCATTATTCACTCACATTCAGATCGTCGTTTAAGAGATATGCAACATGCGAATTATTTACGTCATGGTAATCGCATGGATAACGAATATGAACGAATTTACTTTCCCCAGTCATATTCATCACATCATTTAAAAATTCCAGAAAAGGTAATGTGAGATTAAGATTTAATTTATAAAAGCAATTACTTTGATCAGTTTAATCAATTAAATCAAAAAGTCACTGAAACAAATTATAGAAACGTCATGATAACTTTACATGCTTTTGCAAAAAGATTACTCGTGAGTGAATCAGTCGTTTCCTAGTCATTTCAGTATTAAGAATGGAAGATTTCTATGATGTAATTGCGGAATCCGTTAGAGTATAATTAGATTTATTAACTGAATCATAATGTTCTTCTTAGTTCAAATTTCTTTTCTTTTTATGGAAAATAGTAAAAATTGCATAAAAACCAAATACCCTTCATGAATGTTTACGTATAGAATTAAAAACGAAATTCTTTCAGAAAAAAACGCTCAGTTTTACTCAATCATTGTAAAGTAACGTTAGTTAGGTCATATTTATAAAGTGTAATGAAGTAGCTGTAATAATACTTACTTTAAAAAATAAACGTTAGACGATATTATAAGTAAACATTTAATTGATAAACAGATATTCAGTTTTGAAATTTATTCTTTAGATCAGTGGTAATTTATATTCAAATCAATAAGTTATGTAATGGTGTAACTAGATTTGAGTTTGATTTTTGACGACTGTACAATATAATTTTATTGAACATTGAAAAGTTGTTTGATTCAACACTTGATTGAATATTGTTTTGATCTATCCTTTCAGTTTATAGGATATGAATATTTAAAATGCCATTTTAAACGTTGTATCTAGTTATTAGAGATTTTGTTGTGTATAAGTGTATCATCCATGAAACTGAGCTATTTGTTAAGTTTTTTTTCATGAGATTTATTCTTAAAAGATTAGGTATCATATATCTTTGCAAATAAAATGAATGACTTCAAAACTTTGATAAAAATTTGTAAGAATCCTCTTTCAACAATCAGAATGTTAAATAAACGCAAGATATCAAACAAGAAATGATATTTATAAGAATACCAATCTGTTTATTAGATAATTCACTTTTTAAAAAATGATTAAAATTATCGAAGATAATTCCTCTATTTTCAGCAAAATCACTGGTGGAAGGTCTCAAAAGGTAGTCACCTCTTGACAAATACAGTCCAAAACTCGCTTATATTTCCACATTGTAACGTAATGTTACCTAACAACAAGTGAAATAGTAAAAGAAAGAATAAGTCACATCAAGCTTATATAACACCTTTTTGACGTTATTCGATGGGATGGGCAGTTTTGTGAAGACACATTGTTGCAAGCTAAATAGTCCAGAATATGAGTATTAAGGATGTTATGAAAGATTTTTTGTCAAGCAAGCTTCATTCATGTATAAATTACCACTATAGTTTACGATAGTTTATTGGGATACCTTTTAATACAATATATACTATTAAAATTGTCAACTCTTCTTACATTTCCCCTAAAATAGTTTATCATGACCTGATCTCTTCACTTAGTTCACTATTTTCAATTAACCATAAAAAAGTATAGAAAAAAATATCATTTTGAGCATTTATACTATTAGTTATATAATAAGTAGTTATTTTCATGAATTTCTCGCAAAATGCATACAGAAAAGTGATTGTATCTGTATACAATGATCATATGTATCATATACTTTTCTAAGTATTTTTCCTTAATTGATTCACCTTACCTTATTTCAAGACAAATGTAATTTTTGTTCGCGGTAAAAGTGATATGGTTTCTTATTCAAATTATATATATATATGCATTAATATCATAGTTTAAAATAAATTATGAAAGGTCTTCTTATGAATGATATCGATTAGTAATAGCATAATATCATTATTGAACATTGAAAACGAAATTATTAAATAATTTATTAATCAAAATGTAATCCAATGAAATCAACGATGATGTAATTTATATGTAAATCAAAAAGCCCACATTTCAGTTTCTTTTACCACTGTTAAGTATTTGTTGTTTAATTTTTTTTCTTTGAAAAAAAGTAATTTATCTTTAATATTATTCTATTATTATTTATCATGAAAAATGGGAATGTTAACATTCACGATGGTGGTGATGATGATGATGATGTTAATGCTTATAATTAATGATAAAATCATAATTTTTCCATAAACTGAATGAACAATTACACTATAAAATTGAATTTTAACAATTGATTGGTGATATTAATATGAACATGAAAGGATGAATTGGTTTCAAGCCGATCATGCAAGGAATTGAATATTTCTTATAAAAAAAAGGTAAAATGTAGTAAAATGCCAAAGCTGAAGCTATTATAACTACATTTATTAACAGTATTAGTAGTTGTATTAACAGTAGTAATAGTATTAGTATTAGTAGTAGTTGTAATTGTTGTTGGTGTTATTGTGCTAATAGTTTTCCAACATACAATAAATGATTTTTAGTCTTGTTCTGTTAATTTCAACTTAGTGAAAACATATTATGATCAATATTCAAGCTATCATGTTTTATATTTTCCTTTATGAAATCTATACAGTAGAAATTTTTTTAATGTAAACCAGAAGCTTCCTTCAAAAGAATTCCATGTATAACAGTCTTGTATTGTCACTAAAAGCCGGAAATCAGTGGTAAATTAATGCACATGAGTTGTATTCGATAAAATGTTTTTGAAAGGGAATCAAAACTAGAGTTTGTTTTTAATTTGATCATTAAAACATGATATAAAAATTTAAAAAAAGCATTTTCGTATAATTCATTTTTCACAATAATCCGTTTTTCTAGCTTAATAGATAGGTTTTCGAACATTCAAAGTGGTAATTGTGAATCTAAAAACGGCGGTCCAGTATAGATTCAATCCAGTTTTAAAGTATATTTTTTACGTTGTGCACCATTTGATTATTGTTTCATCTTAGTTTTAAACTCCTCAAAAGTTTGCAATTATGACTTCTTGTGAGATGAAACAGAATTATCAAGACTATTTATTTTTAAGAGTTACTTCTAGTTGCTATTGAAGGTTTTCCTTTAGTATTAAAATCTGTGAGTGCTTGTATATACATATATATATTCATACTCTATAATTCAAAATGTGAAATAAGGTATGACTCATTTTTCTAATCATTTTATAAAGATGATTATGTGAAATGATATGGAAAAATGAGATTAGTATAGTCGAGAAATTTCGGACGACTATCAAATCTTATTGAATATTGATGGTGATCGATGATCTTGGTCTTTTTTTCGTGACTCATTGGTTACAGATGACATTTCGTGGATAAGAATTCATTGTGTTTTATTTGACGTATATATGTTTACTTGATTCTCCACGGTCTTATGAAAGGTCACTTTGAACGTGTCACAGTTGTTGTTCTATTCACTTTAAGAATCCTTGACTAGTTCAGTTCAGTTGCGTAAGGTATGAGGCAGTCATCTGAGTAAGACGATGCTGGACGATTGTGCTAGTTCATAGATCACCTGACATTAGATATTAACACCGTTGAGTTCCGTTTCAGTGGCCTAGACGTTAAGCATCCGCTCTCAAGACCGAACTTGCGAGGTTCAACCCCCACCTGCAATTCCGTAGATACAACTTGCTGAGGAGTCTCACGCTAGAAGGAAATGGTCGTACAGTGTTTCTAAGTTTTCAGTAATGGTCTGTCTTCGATCGTTTCAAAATTTTAATGCTATTCTCCCTGACTTTATACAGTTTTCTAACCAATGTCTGTTTGCAATAAAACTCAACTTCAAATTAAAAAGTATTTTAATTTAATTACGTCTCGTGGGCTATGAACTTGGTACTGTATTGTAATGAAATAAATAGAAAAACGGATAAACATAATAGGAATATTACACCTTATTTACAGTCGATAACTTTTGATTTTACTACAAATGCTTCTTACTTGTCGTCACATAATCTGGATGTGACATTAGACAACCTCGTTGATTTATTTATGTAATAGTTAAATAATCTTTTTGTATATTTTACTTCAGTGACTTATTAAAAATTTGTCGTGTTATTTAATTTGCACGTCGTAACGTTCATACTGATTGACATATTAAATCGAAGTAATGACAGTTTAACTGAACATTACAATTTCTACTTGTTTTATAGAGATACAGATAACTATTGAAAACATGTTAAGTTGTGCATCTTCAGACTTTTAAACATAATCTGAAGAAACGTTCATAATTATTTGTATGGACTTAGTAAAACTACGGTTATTTTTTATTGGGTTGAACGTAAACCTTCTATGTATTGGATTATTAAAGTAATGTCTCATCCAAGTATCAAGAAGAAATAAAGCACAGAACCACGTCAGCTATCCTAAGCTCGGTATAAAGATTATGTGACATGCAGAATAGTGTTGCAGTATGAACTGACGATTAATGTTTTTATCTAGTATCCACCATTTTTAATTTTTGTTCATTGATTAATGCACACTGATCTTTTTATATGAATTTCATTCGAATAAATGTCAAAATGCTAGTCTCTTTACATCACATTCGCTACTTGGCTACATCGTTATTCTGAATTTTAGATGTAGTCTCACTTACAATCATCATACTTGTATCTAAATAGCTTCTAGTATATTTTATGAAGTCTCGATTTCGTTTTCTACACACTTAATCAATTATCTGTAACAAGTCAACTTATTAGATGCATGTTTATTCATATTTCGATTTATATATGTACTATGTCACATCAATACTTCGAGATTAGAGTATGTTCGAAAAACTGTTAACACTTCTAATTTTTGATTTATATAGTTCAAAGATCAAAAATCTTGGATTTTTGGAGTATGACAGTTTAAAGTACTTCATTATCTCTTTCACTAAATCATTAACTCTATATTTTGTGTGCATAACGATTGTGTATTTCTTCTTAGCTATCATTATCATAGAGTTCGTAGTGTTTTATTCAACATATATTATCGTGTCTAAGTACTGCATCTAATTATTTACTATCGATTTCATAGAAACTTAATTACATAAATGTTTGTGCTTCATTGATTCCTGTATTATTGATTATACCTCCTATCTAATAGTTATGATCAAGCATAAGTTCAAATTATTTAAGTCGAATCAATCTTAAGGTTTCTAAGATAAGGAATTTTATTAAGAATTCAAATATATTTCCACTTTTCAAATTTAAAACTAAACAGTTTAACATCAATAAATTCAATTTAAATAGTTGAAATCATGAGTCAATTGAAACTAGACCACCATGGGAAACCTGGAACGACTAGACGGCCGTTTCGTCCTAGTATGGGACATCTCAGCACTGCGCATCCACGATTTTGCCCCCCTCCATCGCGAGATTCGAACCCAAGACCTATCAGTCTTGCGCGCGAACGCTTAACCACTAGACCACTGAGCTGGCATCCAACGGTGACTCATGATTTCAACTATTAAAAATTACTAAAATCTCCACAAAACTCATTCTGAAAATACAATTTAGTTTAAAAACATTCTTTATTTAATGAATAATAATTTGTATGAAATATCATAGTTGAATATTCCAGAGTCACCTGTTTGTAAAAACAAAAAATAAGTATAACGTATTTTGTAATCTGTTACTAATGCTGATGAATCTCAATTGAAAATTTTCTATACATCACCAATGATAAATAACAAACATAAATGGTTTGATAAAGCTTTAATTAATGATTGAAATCATATTAAAGTATCATACTTGAATTGATACTCATGATAAAAGTCATTTTATTGAATGACTCTCATTAACCTTTAAAATTAAGATTTTATAGTTAAGAGTAACAAAATTTATAAAATGTTTGATATAGTTGATGAAACAATATGAAATTATGTTACATTGGTTTAAAAACTATGTTAGTAGGTTTTTTTGTTTCAAGTATTTATTCGATGAAAAAGAAACTAAGATTTCACATGTTTATAAAGAAATGATTTTTTTGACAGAAAAAAAGAGGCAAAACTTTGGATTATTATTAAGCAATCGTTTGAATTAAGTTTAATTCAGAACTCCTCTGAATGTAGTGACTTCGTTCTACATCAGGTAATTTTTACAACATAAAGTCACTTTCAACGAAGCGGTTCTCAAAAATGAATGCTAAGCTGGCCTTAATTTTAGAATCTTGCTATATTGATTTTTATTACCTCAGCATTATGGCATACTATCACTGATTCTTGTAATCAAACAGACTGACATAGAATATAAACAAGTTCTTTAACACATTCAATATCAAAAGAATGAATCACTGATAAATTTAAGAAACTATCAAAAATACCTCTGCGGTTTAAAAGACGTCATCAGAATAATATATCAGAAAGTTATTTTTCCGATAATAGTTAAAATGCAAATGAGTTCTAGTCTAGCCAATGATAAAGTTGGACTACTTACTATCAAATCAAAGTATGTAAACAATAAAAAAGACCACTGATCAGATTATTTCTATGAACTTTTTTATGCCATATAATTGTAATTTATGTAGAATATAAAAAGACATTCAATAAAACAAATTTTTAATCAGGTTCCCAAATTCAGTCAACAAACTAAATTCTGCGGCTACGGAAAATTACCATAGGTAAGAAGCATGCGTATGTATTACTTTTGTTTTTTTTCAGCATTTAGCCGTGCACACTTTTATCTTTAACTACTGAGTGTCTAATAGTAGTATTCACTCAAAGAAACTATGTTTCCATCCACTATAGTTTATATAAATAATTATGTTTATACCAATTTATGTATTTAATGTGAAAACTTTCAACATTTCTTTGTTGGTGATTAACAAGTTTCGTCGAAAAAAAATTATAATAATTTTAAATTTTTCGGTACTCGGTGCATTCAGTATTAATAACTAGTTTCAGATCTCACAGTGAAGTTAATAATATATTAGGTCAATACTCTGAATATTATCAGTATTCATTCACAATCTACCTGGGTATTTTAGCCGACGATAAACAGACACATTTTTGTTTACATTTTGGTTATTTAAATATATTTGACTGTTAATAATCATATGTTTATTAGCAACTGATAAAATGTATAAATTTCATGTTTTCTTTTTTTCTTTGTTTTATTAATCGTCATGTTAATATTCTGTTCGTCTATTCTTTTTTTGTCATTTTTCTTTCAACAACAAAAACATTCTAGACATGTTTGGAAAGTAGCTTAGATCATATCAATCTTGAAGTGGATCGTTTACGAGATTGTATTAAATTATTAAATCCATAAACAAAGTATTGTGATAGTTTAAAATAAAAATTTTTTTTTAAAAAAGAACATAAATAATCAATTTTCTTTTTATATTACAATGCATAAATATATGCGAATATTTTAGCTTACATAATTGAACAGAGTAAATGTTGTCAAAGAAATATAAACGTATTTTAAATATGAATTGATCAAATTAACAAGCGGGAATTTCAAATTATGGATTCAATAAATTTCTACATATAAACATTTTTGTTTCCAAGAAAATATACTACTGACTAAAAATATTCAAATACACATATCATTTTTTTAGAAAAAATACAAAATAAGTATTTCCATAATTTTGTAATCGGCAACTTAATTGATAAATGTAATTTTTTTCTAAAGTCATTATTTCTTTTTATTAATTGAATATTAGTTATTGAGCATCATTATTGTTGTTCTATTTTGTCTGTTTCGATTTTTGTTTTCTCATTTGAAATAAACGATGATGAATAGAATTGATTTTTCAAGTGTATTTTTGCTTCTCATTTTATTGTCATTAAACAATTTGAGTACTTATGTATTAATGTTCATAATGTCTAATACTTAACGAATGTGTTGTGAGTGTTTTGGCCACTAAGTAAACATGTTTCTTAGTTACCTATTTGCTGGATTTCTTTGAAAGTATACAGAATTCTCTTTCTTGTTGATGACTTTATTCATAATGGTTCCGAGATTAATTTTTGTCAGTGGTATAATAATAACTGAAGAACCAATGAAAAATCGGAGATTGATTCAGTACCCATTCGTTATAAACACTTTCAAGGATTTAAATCTACAACTTTCAAACTTCATATTGACTACACAACTTATAGACCGCTGAATAAAAAGGTGAACATTTCTCATTTTTAGTTTAAAAACCATTCATATTAAAGAATTGTTGTCGAAACGTGTTTAATTCAAGGATTCAGCACAGAACAAATACTTATATATCGAATATGAGTATCTATTTCGAATACATTTTATTTGAAACAGTAAATACACCAACTCATCCAGGTTGACATAATATTAGAATCATATTTCAGTTTGTTACTTATCGTTAAATTTTGTCTGATTAGTAAGAATTAGTAAACGTTGATATGATAATTTGATTTTGTAGTCAAGTGTTTACCTGGAATCTGTACTTTTGTGAGAAAGACAAATGTGATATTCTCCGAAATAAAACAAATAAGAAAATCAGTCATAATCTACATTTCAGTATCATTGTCAAGAACATAAAATTTAATAATGTTTACCATGAATACTTATATTTATTATGTGATCATATTTTATGTTTGCTGAACAATATTCGGTTTTGATTAGACAGATAGATGTATTTGACAATGAAAGCCAAAATTACGGTAAAAGAAGGTAAGCTAGAATCTATTGCTTACTAGTTAATAGTTAAAATAGTTTTGAACATTTTATCTAACTACTACATGTTAAAGTTTGACTAATAAAGCTCAATAAAGTTTAAACTGACAACCGGTGTCTGCATTTATTCTATCGCTAATTTAACATAGCACAAATAAATAAATTAATCACAAGATTTGAAAAATAACTTGTGACAGTTACTTTATGTTCGTACCCTTCAATTAAACCTGTGGTTCACTGATGTTACATATGTCATGTAGAAACAAGGAAAATGTACCTATAGTGTTTAATGCTTGTATAATATTTAATTTGAATTTACTTGTTCCAGAATCATCTTATAAATTAAAAGTTGATTCACTTGCATAATGGATAAAGAACATTTTATTTGACTAGCTATTATACTGCAACATTCAATTCATCTGTTTTCACAGGTCAAGTATCACTTGGGTAAATATTAAATGGTCTGTGATTTACTTCAAGCTAAATTTTCGATATATTGTTCAAGTCAATTCTTCAAACCCATGCATAGTGATTGTTATTGATGTTACAACCAATACTAATAAGAGATCTACGCACAAAGTTATGTATACTATTTAAAGGTTTTTGCTCCTTAATTTTTTAAATACTTCAGAAGAGGTCATGTCGATTATAAGCTATCAACAAAATGCTTATTCACAATGCAAAATAAATGTTTTTTTCACAAACCAACACTTTCAAGAGTAATTAAGTTTTCGGAAGCAACAAAGCCTTAATCGACACTAAATATGTTATAAATATTGTCAACATTTAGTTCTAACAGTCAATATACAATTTGAGATGTCAGAAAGTAAGGGACTGGGACACGCAAACATTACCACCAAACTAACAAGGTTAAAGGTAGTTGATCTTAGATACTTGGGCGAAATTCCATATCCGACTATGGATAAATTTAAAAATGTGTAATTAAGTAAGAACTAGATGAAACCTAATAATATCTATTAACTGAGATTTCCAATTAATGAACGAAAAATTAAAAAATGCTAATGAAATCGAATATGAGAAAGTGATTTGATTTTCATGGGAAAAACAATAATAAGCAAATCGAAATAAGATGTATATAAAATCTCAACATCATCTCTGACCTCTTCAATACTAAATAAATGTGATTAAAATGTTGAAATTAAATAAATATAGTTATGAGTATTTATCATTACGTTTGAAAAATATTCTTCAATCCTGAATCTAACTCCTATCACCCCAAGTTAACCCCTTAATTTATCCTTTATTTGATCTATTATGTTAAATAACTTACTAATCATTATAATCATATGTAAATATCATACTTCTCTATGATAAACTGTTCTTTCAGTGAACGCCATCTGACGATTGTCTTAACTTGTTCAGGGTCATCTGCATAGTTTTCTGCCACCTAGTAATCTTATGCTGCAACACCTTTTGGTTAGACGTTAATCTAGTAAAAATGAAGAAGAATGATTGTGAATCAAACAAGACTATCCAACTGTATCAAGAGCTCTGCCCAGTAATTAAATATCTTTTCAAATTATTACAATTCATCAATGTCGATCAACCAAATTCTAATAAATTCCTTGAAAAGATGAATTTTTGAGAAAATATAATGATTTAAATAAAACGAGAATAGAATAGAAATGAAATGATAGGATTTATTTTTAAATCAGTAATTCTTATCATACGAATAGTATGGCAACGTATGGCAACAATAAATATTCATCCATTTAAGTCACAATATATATCACTGCAATATGCATGTTAGAATTAATGAAATCATATTTACAACCAAAGACTTTGTAGATTAAAATCTTGAATGTGATTACCATTTATGGACAACTTTTAAACAGGGTTCAAGTGACCTGGACAATATTCATTTAATTACTATGGTCAAAAGGGGTTTCTCAATTAGTATGGATAATTAAGTTTAAGATTAGCAGTTAGTAGTTGGGGTTAAGAATTACAATTTGGATTTTCGTCGTAAAATGACATCATTTACTATGCCGACATACTATTTAGCCATATGGATAAGTGAATTTCTTGTCGAAATTCTAGATTTACTACTTTTATTATCGTTGGTTCATTTATACTGTCGCCAAATCCTAATGTTCATATTTTGTGTATAAGTAGGTTATTCTCTTTCATGAAAACTATTCATATGGTTAGTAATCTAGCTACTGATTAGAAATCACTCCGGAGCCTGAGCCGATAATGTATTCTTACAAACATCCATCACTCGACCACATTTTGCGTTCATCCATAAATTAGCATTCTATCCATTTATTTTAACAATCAAATATTTCGTCAAGTCAAACCACAGAGAACTTCCTCAGTAACGTAAACTTCATTTATTTACCAAGATCTCTGAATAATAAAGTACGGCTAATATAAATGACTTTTTAGTGTAGGAAACATTTTCCTCTTAATTCTCTTTATTTTTATTCAATGAAAATCATTGGTTATTTTGATTTATGAAGTCTTATTTATTTAGAAATAATATAGATCATAGTGCTTATTCATAACTCATGAAATAAACTTGTATTCATAGACTATCAGATCTCAATAGAAATAATTTTGGATTGAGGTTTATTAAATTCAATCTTTTAAGACATAATCTCTCAGTTTTCAAATGAAGATATTAGGTTCCTTACTATTATTGATTGTGAAAACGCAGTGATACGAAACCTTCAAACTGTTGAACAATTTTAAATAGTAGCATGCATAAATACTTCAAAAATATTATTAATAACCTTCCAATTATGATCTATTTTCATGACAATAATCTGATTTTATGGTGTTCCATAAATGATATGTATACAGGGGAATCTCCCATCCTGAGGTTTTTGAAATCATGGATTAACCTAATTTAAACATCTACCGAAAGTCAGTAAGCACATGAAACCTATTTCGTCCTAGTATGGAAATTCTTGATGTTGGACATTCACAACCCCACCAGTGACTCAACTCAGCATTTTTGATCTTACCGCGAACGCTTAATCTTTGTATAAGTAAGCATGCAGTTGTGTACATGTCTAAATTCGATCAATTTGCGATATTGCCCAATCATCTATTGTTTTCAGAGGGTAAATACTTCACTTTCGATATGTTTAAATTTCACAAGGACGGAATAAATATTCAGTGTTTCCTCGTTTTCAGTGGATTTAAACGTTAAAGAACTCCATAGATTATTAGTTTTGATATTAAAGCAAACTGTCCATATTTTCATAATACAGTGTCCTGAATACACCATGCTTTCTGTATTGTGAAATATTAATAAACAGTGACAGGTAATACCGATTCATTGAACTTGTAAGACACATAAAAAACTATGGGATCACAGCATCATTCGCATCACAAACCACTGAAACTTATGAATCTTTAGGTAGCTTCGTAATTTTGAAATATCTCTCCGTGTTCATGCAAACTATACTTGGTTTCACTCAATCAATCAATAAGTTTGTTATGTGTTGTTTTCATTCAGTTTCACCCAAATCCTTACTTGAAAGACACTAAAAGTAATAAGTTTCTACTGAAACTTATCCAACTATGATTTCATTATCAGTAAAAACTGTAATATACCAACTGCCTAATATTAAACACCTAGTGAAAAGAAATAATATTGTTTAGCAATGATTATTTGACAAGTATCATTAGTAAAAGTCTGTTTATAGGACTGAACTAGGTTACTCTCAGTCTGTCAGATAGTTTCGCATTAACAAATTACACATTAGTAAAAGAAATTCAGTGAGAAAGTAAGTTACTATGTTACTGCATAAACGAAGTACACGTTTTTTAATCAACTATTTACAATTCCAGAATCTTCAACTTTCTCCTATCTAAACTTTAAAAGCAAATCTTGTATAAAAGAAAACAACATTATTTTGACATTTATAAAGCTTCAGGGTCAACACATTTAGTTTAAATGTAATAAACTGAAATAGTTTGAGAACATTAAATGAAACTGCAATGACTGATTCGAGATATTACTCTAATGTTTAAATACTATTTTTAGTTTAATAATTAAGAAAATGTACAAATGTTTATTAAATCAAATAGCACAAGTATTATATAATACAATTCATCTTTATATCAACCAAAATTAGAAATATGCAATATGAATAGTTTGATGTGTATTTCAGTAAACTTAAATCTCATTGTCAACTATAGTTTCATAAGGAAGAACACATGGAACTAGTCATTTACAGTGGGTTCTTATCCATTGAAGAATTTCGAAGTATTTCGTTATTAAAATTATATAAAAAGCAAATTGAAATTTGAAATATTAGAAACTATTTAACGTAGTATTAAAAAATTGAAGATTACTTGATTAAACAACGAATGTTTCATATGTAGATTATAAGATTAATAACATCCTTGATAAGGAAAGGACAATTTAAATTTATGATTTCAGGCTAAAGATTACACTGACCTAATTAAGATCAATCTCATCAAAAACAATCTTCATTAATGTTAGGAAGCGATTGAGAGTAAAATTATGGATTAAAACATTATGATAATAGTATAGTGTAACAGTAAACGATATGCTAGCAATTTCTTTCACATAGTCATCTTTTGTGATATTCATTTAACATGATATTTGCCTACAATATGGTTGTTTAAACTTGATGATCGACCATTTCAAAGAAAATCTTTATATAAAAGAGCCCGATTACCTCTTAAAATGTACATGCTTTGCCGTCATGTTTCCTCTTTTGATATTGTATAACTCAATGAAACACGGTTCTCGAGGATTAATCTCGATTCATTAAATTGTCAGTGCTAACTCGTCATTCGTTATCATATAAAATCAACTGTATATAAGCTATTCAAAACTCGTTTATGATATATATATGAGGAAATTTGATGACTATACAAAGGAAAGCGTTTGAATTAAAATATAAAATTTAAGAAAACAGATAAGTTAAAAATAAAAAGTCAGTCAGCTACAAAGTAGGATCAGCCACATATGTGCACAACAAGATGAACACCAAATTCACAGTAGTTACTTCAATCTTAGTAATATACAAAAAAAGACTTTGTATAAAAATATAGTACAGGAAGAAAGAATTGGCTCGTAGAAAGAAAGATATGAAGCGATTTTAATCTCTTAATTTAAGGGAAGACAGAGAGTGTATACACCTATGCCATTGTGATCGGTTCTGAGCCATGTCACCAAAAGTCCTCAACTATTGGTTACGATAGTCACGCGGACCCCAACCAAGTAGTCTGCATCTACCAACATGGCTCAAGCTAGAGGTTAGTAACTTCAAGCACTGATGCCACGTTTTAGTTTGGCCACCCCTAACTTTCTTCCAACCATCGCCAACACTGATTAGCATTGCGCGTCGTGGTAATCGGTGTTCAGGCATACGTAATACATGGCCCAACCATCTCAGTCGATGAAGATTCACATCCTCATCAACTGATTTATTATCATTCCCTGATACCCTGTGTCTAACCTCACTATTACTTATCCGGTGATCCCAGAAGATGCGAGCAGTATTTCTAGGACATCTGTGATCGAATGCTAGTAAATTATGATTATCTAATCTTAATGCCCACGTTTCGCAGCCGTAAAGTAAAACAAAACGGACTGCCGCGCAGTATACTCATCCTTTTATTGATAGACGGATATCTCGCTTTCGTCATAGGTGACGTAAGTTGGTAAAAGCCAAACGAGCTTTTCGAACCCATGTAGGGATTTCATCAGACACCAACCCATTAGGGCTGATCAGACTTCCAAGATAAGTGAAGTTGTCAAGACGTTCGACTACATTTATACAAAATGACCTATAAAATATAGGTGATTCAAAATATTCGAACGAAAAATAAATTTTCCAGTTATATCGCTGTGCATCAGCAGTACATTTCAAATGTTATTGAAGTTCATTATTTGATACAGAGAAGTTAGCTTACACACATGTTTTAGGATTTACAATTGGACAATTGTTCTTCTAAAAAGAAAGGGAATAATAACGATAAAATTTCATAAAACATTTATTCGTATTAAAGTAATCTTAATAGTATAAGGATCTTCAAAAGACATATAAAAGCATAAAGACAAGTTATAAGTTCACTGGAGAACGGCATGTGTACTTTTATCACAAACATATACATCCTATATATTCTTACTACTAAGGTCGTAATATACGTGATGAAGCTAATTTTGTTACTTCATAAGGTTTATACAAATAATTCACACATAATCATAGAACAGTATACACAATGTTCAAAAGATAAAATCTCACACAAGTTGTTTATGTACGCAAACATAAAAAAATATGAAGAAATTTCATAAAAGTCCATCTAATTTAAGATTACGCCTTATGATAACATCTGTTACAGCATCGAATACAAACTGTATATTTGTAGTATCTGTCGCACATGTAAAATGTGTATAGATTTCTTTTGTTGTCTGTCTATTAAGTGCTTCAAATTTTGTCTGTATATATAATCCAGCTTCTTGATAATTATTTTCACCTACAATAAATAGTATATTCAATGATAGAAATGTTAGTTTTCAATGTAAACAATCAATAACTTTAAAAGTCGTCTGTAAAATGTTACAAATAAAAAGTAAAAATTCCAAAAGAAGAACAATAAAATAATCATGATAATGTAGAAAGTTTGACTTTATATCTGTTCGTTTAACACTGTGATACAGTTTTGATAGTTTACATATTTCAAATTAAAATAATCTTAATATTATGAGGTGCAATTAACAATGCAAATCTCTATGCTTGTTCAGCCGGTTACGCATTTGGAGAAAAAGATAACTATGTAAAACGTTGATAAAATTCGAGTGCTAATATTTACAGCTCATTCATACATACAGATCTTCAAAGTTTGTGGAAAATATGTGTTTATGTTTAATTAGATGAATAATTCGTCATCTCATAACAACTCGTCCACTATAGACTCTCTTCAATTGAAGGTACATAAAACCCATGATTTTCCGAATTTCAGGAATATCATTCGGCATGTAAACATAATTTTGAATGTGCACCTTATTATTGGTTTCTTTAATAAACATGAAATTATGAAATACTCGGTTACTAAATTTAAATTTGTAATAGAGCGAGAATAGTATTACATGATTATAGAAAAATTTATCGTTCGATTTCAGCCCATTGTTGTACCGAAAAAATTCTAAATAATATAGGCTTGTTAGCTTTATACCATCATGACAACATGTAGTCTTGATTAACTGTTTACTGTTTACGTTCTACAAGTTCAGCTTACAAAGATTTCTTAGACTAACTGGTAATTTTGAGTAATTGTTCTACTGTATATACATTCTTACAAGTAATTTCATACAACTATTATGAAAATAAGCAATTATTTAACATTGAACCGGAACTACTGTAATTCATTTGTATTAAAACTATATACTTTGACCGAATATACAATATATGAAAATGCAGATGAACTTTGTTACTATATTGAAAAATAATGATAATATATTTAATAATCTATGTGTATTATTTTTGTTCTTCACTATTGTTTAAAAAGATTGAAGTGGATAGAAAATTAATTTGTTCAAAACCTATACCAAATTCCTATTTCATTTTTCTGCTTTTGTCTAAAAGAATACGACTACATTTTAATTTATTGTTATCATCAGTTTTTTGTTCATTATTCTTTATTTCTGCTAGTTGATAAAAGTAAAATAATACAGATAAGTTTGCTTAAATGCTCATTACTGTATTCTACTTTACTGAAAAGTTTTTTAATCCTGAATCATTCAGATAATACATGAGAATTTCAATAAAATCAATTTTATCCGTTTTCTTCTTCATGGGTTAGAGATGTTCTGTCCTATTTTAAAAAACAGGTTTATTCGTTCAGAAAAGACATATTATTTTAATTACCTAAAAATATATATCCACCACACTGTGAAATATTGATGTGAAACTGTGAAACGAGTACTAATAGTGGATGACCGTTTGATAATCTAATTTTTAGTCACTTTTGAATTACTTAGTTGAGCTATTTCCTGAAATTATACACTAAAATTCAGTCGTTTGGGCTACTTTCAGAAACTAAACGGTGTTTGTGTCACATGCATTTTTCGTCTTTTATTCAAGGATAAAAGCTTAAATTACGTGTCAATCTACATGTTTAGAATGTATAAGAAATCGCCATCAGATATTCCTCTCAGAGGAATTCTGCCATATTACTGATCTATGATAAAATTTGATTGTACTAGCATCGTTTGCGATTGAGTACTTAAACACTGAATATCGTCTCTACAGTCAGGAGATTCACATGAATTTTTGTGTGCTATTATACATGAATTTGAAACAGTATATTTGAATGATGGAACAACTGTAAGAGCGATGCAGATGTTGTACACAACACTAAGTAAATCTTGTAAACCCGTTCTTTAGACTGTGAATTATTCGTCGATTAAAGTGATTAGGTTGAATACTACATACGATAATCCACAGTCTATTTCAGTGCATACTGTCAGTGATCATAAGCCATATACAGGCTAAGGATGACCAGACATACATTCTTTACTATAGCTATATACCTGGCTTTTGTACCAACAGTATCATCATACTCGTCAATTGTTCAATATAAATTAATTACACTAGCTTTAATTAGCATTTAAACAAACAAATGAACTAGATTTCAATTGTTATCAATAAAGTTAGCTCTAATGAAAATCATAACCTATTTTCTTAGGAAAACTTTAAAATTTTAAGTTGTTCATGTGTAACCAGTATAGGAATAATGAATAGGTTTTGTCCTAAGATGAGTGAGTAAACTAAACTTTAGTCAATAAGACTTGAAACGATTAGTTCATCTTAAACAGATGTTGATTAAATGTTTACTCATGGTTACAATCCGATCACGGATAGATATTTATTTAGCTAAAAAAGTAAAACTGAGTAAAGTTCATTTCTCGTCACTTTGGATAGTTATTCAGTAAGAAATACAATTACAGCCTTTAGAAACTTACATATATAAACAGGCTATGACATACGTATTTTAAAACATCTACTGCACAATCGAACATCATTCTCATCAGATCTGTAAGTTATCTGTTGTACGGGTTCCTATCTGATGTTCATTATAACAACTCATATTAGTGAGTAAATCATCGTAAATAATCGTCTTTACACCTGAACAAGCAAATGATGTTCCATAAATTTTTATTATTCCTCTGCAAGCCTAATGGTTTGAACTTGCATCACTTGCGAGTAAAATGTTATTATCTCAATGAAGCTACCATTGAGTAATGCATAATGCGTGATTGTTCACTGGGAATGGTAACATGAATTCATAATTGGTTACCAACATTAGTTCCCTACAGTAGTTCTTAAAGCATACAATGATTATTAATATGAGACTTTTCCGTTGAACTAGAAAAACAATATTGCTGTACTCTAGGTCTAATAAGGATACAGGAATGCTGTGAATATAAAGAATGTAGGCTTATTGGATAATGATTATTCACTATTTCGCGAAGGGTTGTATTAGCTTATGAAAAATAAATCACAACACTATCAGTCAATAAACCTTAAATTTAAATTTAAATAGTTACATATTTAGCAACATACAGATGCTTTATATAAAGCAGTCAAATTAACATCGCAAATTCATCAGACAGAAAGAAATCTGACTATCTTTCCTCATTTTCGGAGACCTTTATTCAGTAATTTTGAAAGCTACTTTACAGTATCTCCAAAACAATAGTAAACCAAGTTTTTAAAAGGGTTTTGGTTTCGGAACTATATTTCACATAAAAGGAACAGCTATTTATTTTAAAAATGACAAGGTTACCCTAATTCATTTTACAGGATTGTGATTTATAAATTACATACTCCTTACCGAAATAAATGCAAATACAGCACTTTTATTTAAATTCATCTATTTATAAAAGATCCCAAGCAATTTAACTATTTATAATCTATAATGACATAAATATGATGAATTTTTGTAGTTTTAAACATCACAATCTATTTGAGTTATTATCCTGGATTAATAATGAAACATGACACTATTCGATTTTATGTCACAAACGTTGATTGTTATATGGACGATTAGAGAGATGTTGATTTTAAAGATACGAATATATAAATTGGTTTTAGTAAACATTGATACATCTATAAAAAAATACAGTGAGATCATGTAGTCCACTGATATTTTGTCTGATAGATCAAACATTATATTTAGACAATCAGAAATAATTCTTAGTGATCTTTGCACATATGTTCTAAAGTGTTAACTGAAATGATCAACAAACCCTTAATTTCTGATGGGTTACGGGGTTGGAATAAGCATCAGTGTGCATCTAAATTGATCTAGAAGAAAAAATTCAATGATCAATATTGTTTTAGTATATTCATGGCGTTATCAATTTTTGGCAAACCGCTTCCAAAATGTAATATGAAATCAAGCAATTACATAGAACTTCGTTTAGTTCCTCACAACGTCTGTATTGAGGTTTGGTGTTTTCAGTCAACTAACTTTTCAAAGAGTATTGATTGATCACTATGAGATATCAAACAGTTGTCTTCTCCTGTTTTGGAACTAGTTAGTAGTCTACCTACGATTTACTTTCTCAGAGACATAACAGATGATTCACAGATATAAGCTAGTCATTTTTAACCATCCCACTATATCTTTACAGAAAAGATTAGGGTATAAGGGTTTCCGGCAGATCTGTGGTGTATTTTATCTACAGATGACTGAAGATTATCTTAATATGGTTCAAAAAATAAGAACTTGAATAGAGTGGAGGTCTGTAACACGACAACAATTTGACGTTAATAATCCACACGTTACTAGAGATAGAGAAAACTGAACTTTGATGATAGTTTTATATTCCGTAGAGGCACATGATAGAGTTAGTACTTTGATAGCGATGACAATAAATCAGGTGACAATAAATATCATTGCGGACTTATGAATTAGGAAAATGTTATCGACGTAATCCTTTAAAGAAAGAATTAACATACAATAACGAAAACTTAGGCAAGCTTATCTCTTCTTATAGCATTCATTAACTGATATTATGTGACAGTGAAAGATCGCTTGCAATCAAATCTGGTGCTTTCAAAGGAAGCGCCATGAACACTTGTCTAAATACTTATTAAAAGTTTGTTAAGTCAGTTATTGAACGAAAGAAATAGTGAATAGAATTTTAAGGTGAAGTAAACAGGTTATTCCAGTGAATAAAAACATAAACTTGTTAGTAATATTCGGTAAAGTGCAGCTTACGACCCTGTTAGCTTACTAAATGATGACTATAAAATAATAAATATCCAGCTTACAGTTTCTGTGTAGTTCAGAATTTTCAACGACATTAAGATTTCAATCTTCATAAGAACAGTCGAAGTCAAAAATTTCAAATCCCTCAATAATTCTTTAGTTACTGTCAGCTATATACAGAAGAATCGACTCATATGAAACAACTTTACAACTAAAACAAACGTATACTTTCTATTTCCTTTGTTTTAGAAATAAATAACATGGATGACAAAGCGACTAAAGGATAACCGATTGACACACAACGTTTTGAGAAATGAACGTTAAATATTAGCACCCATGGCACATTTGGTTTCAACTTAAATTACCAGCTTACATTTTTTTAATCAACTGTGACGACTTTTGAAAACAAACGTCTAAATATTAGATTATTTCTGATGTGCAAGATGCAAAACCTAAGTATATAAACCTATTAGGATACGCCGAAATGTTATTCATAAAAGCAGTTGAAATGTTTTATTTCACAATAAATAAATATTTTTGTGTTCCATGTAAAACAAAACACTGTATTTTGGTAAGCTACTTGTTGTAACTATTACGTTTAGTCTCGATATACTTCCGGTATAAAATTATTGGTTTTGCAAAATAAACGAAAGTTGATAAACTCAGGTTTGTCAATAATTTGATACTGTATATCACCAATATTCAGCTTGGTTTCACATACTAATTTCGATTATTAATAATCAGCATTTCTACATTTATTACTAAGATCCTTAATCAACCGAAAAGCACTGAACACCTACTTTTCCCTATTAATTGACTGTTCAGCAGTCTGTATCGGCAGTCCCATTGGGGAATAAACTCATGTTTTGCGTTCTGGTAGTAAAGGCTTAACCATCAAACCATTTGGCAGATACAAAATGGTTTATATGCCTGATTTCAATTAATTCGCGACATTTTGCAACCAACATTCATTCTACATTTATTAGTCCATTAGATCTTTTTTAGCCTTATGTACTACAAGTAGTTGAATATATAACCTAATAGATTGGGTGAAATTTATAGCTAAATAAAATAAAATGCGTACCTATTCGAATATTTAACTTCGTTAACTTAAATTATTTTAACTTAAAATTAAATCTTCGCTTTAGAGATTATACTTTCTCCAAGGAGTTCTGGATACATCATCATCAGATGTCATCAAACAAACAATTACTCACTCTCAAAAAGTACTTGTTTTATGTTTCCTTCTTTTAAATTAAGTACTTTTACAAAACAATATTTTGAGATAAAAGACAAGACTACCATAAATCACATTAAAGCCATTACACTTTGAATTATTGTGCTTGACGCCTGAAGGTAGTTTAATCAAAACTCGGCCTATAAATATCTGAAATTAAGTAACATTACATCTTAGCAAATGTTAATAAAGAACTGTATAACATAGAATTCTCAATTTTTCGTGAAACTAAAATACAATAACCCGGTAAATATTAAGATTCATGTAGATGAATAATGATTGAATTTTTCACTGACTATTAAATTAGCTACGACTATTCATTCCATATTAACAACTTGAAGGAATGAATAAGTGTAAATATTTTATTGTCAAGAAACACTAATGTACGACACAAAATCTCTCAATCTAAAACAAAGAGACGCATGATTTAAACGCTTTTCATATTTTTTATTTGTTTTTGCTTTAGTGAGATCTCAAATAATTTCTATACCGTCATTTATGTTGTTTAATTTTTATAGTGATATAAAATGTGATCCCTTTTCCAACAAAATATAAGATACTACTTAAATAAATTTGTTTTATTAATTTATGTAGTCTGTATCTCTTAATTATTCGCAATGAAATATATAAGGCGTAAGTAATAATTCAGAATTGAAATGAAAAGATAATTACAATAACATACCTATATATTCTGGAAAACAAATTGTCAGTGGTGAATGGTAGATTTTTTGTTCAAACAAATCACGCTTATTCAAAAATAACAACATACTGGTCTCAGTGAACCAACTATTATTACATATGGAATCAAATAAATTCATAGATTCAACCATTCGATTCTAAAATAATAATAATTAAGGGTATAAAAAGTTTCTTTTAAACTAAAATACATTACAAAGCGAAAATTTACTTACTTCATGCATAGACCAATAACTAAAAATATGAAGTAATAAATAAATTTCTACAAAAATGGTAGAAAATCAATAAAAAATAACAGGTAATAAACACAAACACAGTTGAAAACCTAATATACAAGGAGCAAAAAAGTATCTTCAGATTAACTTTTAGACAGATTTTCCTATTAGTTCATAAAACATTAGATCGTAACAACCAATAAACTTATTAAAGTTATATATTCATACCTTATCATTTAGTTGCTACTGTAGACGTACAACTAACAGTAAAGTAATTCGAATTCACCTAGTTAATTAAAATTGATTTTCAAATAAACACTAAACATTGAAATATGTTGAGAAATGATTCAAAAATGGTATCTTAAAAAGCCTTAACAGGCTTCATATATTCATATATTCTAATTTCTAAAAAATATATTGACAGTTATGTAAGGCACCTACCGGCTTATCTAATTTCTATTGCACTGTTCTTCTGGTCGCTTGTTCAGTTTGTAAGTCATGAACAAACGTTGATGTCAAAATTCATATAATCACTTAAATAGTTTAAGAAAGTATTTGACATTTATATGTAGATGATACTACAGAATCAATACTGTTGTGTATGGAATCCATACACAGACTGGGAAATGACATTTTGAATCTTATTTTAGGTCGATGAATTCTCAATCCTAAATATGTATTTATGGATAATCAAAATAATTTTCATTAATACTAACAAGTATTTTTGCTGATTATTTTTAATCTAGGAAAGACATTCATGCATCAATACTTAGCTTCTAACGTTTTACAGACGGTTCGTGCTCATGATTGAACTACAAATGTCCCATTTAAACGAAACGTTATTGTTTCTTCATGTTTCTTTGCAAAACGAAGCAATTTTCACAGCTCGGTATTTCATCATTTACACATATTTTGAAGCGACGTTCTGATCCTAACCTACGAAATAGTAACTAGAAAAATATTCCATTAAATAATCATATTCAGGGAAAAATTAATTAATCACTGCGAAACAGATAGTGGGTACTTCGATGATATCAAAATATCATATGGTTATTTCTAAAATTAATAACACCACTAAAATAATTCATCAGAATGATATATTATCAGTATAGGGATTGTGGAGATTGTTAAGTTTGTGATTGAGATCATGAATCAATTGATGTTAAACCACCGTTGGAAACCTGGATTCACTGGACGGCCGTTTCGTCCTAGTATGAGACTCCTCAGCAGTGCGCATCCACGATCTTGCTCTCCGCGAGATTCGAACCCAGGACCTATCGGTCTCACGCCAGGCGCTTAACCAACTAGACCACTGAGCCGGCATCCAATGGTGTTAGTGTCTAACATCAACCAATCCACGAAGTTGCGCGACCAACTTCCATTGTACTGAGGTAGATACCTGCCTCTACCCGACACGGATTAGCTCCACTGGTCACGGCTTCCCACTAGAACTCCGAGAATTCCCTCACGAAGCTAGTCACTAGTGAGCACATGTTAATTATCAGTATAGGGGTTTTGTAGATTGTTAAATTTTTGATTGAGATCATGAATCCGTGTCGGGTAGAGACAGATATCTACCTCAGTACAATGGAAGTTGGTCGCGCAATTTCGTGGATTGGTTGATGTTAGACACTAACACCATTGGATGCCGGCTCAGTGGTCTAGTTGGTTAAGCGCCTGGCGTGAGACCGATAGGTCCTGGGTTCGAATCTCGCGGAGAGCGAGATCGTGGATGCGCACTGCTGAGGAGTCTCATACTAGGACGAAACGGCCGTCCAGTGAATCCAGGTTTCCAACGGTGGTTTAACATCAATTGATTCATGATCTCAATCAGAATGATATATATTGTGATTCATCCTGGGACTTCTGTAGTGTGCATTCATTTGGTTGGTATTGACTATTCAACAACTAATTGTGGCTACAAGAGTCATAATCTTATCAGGGGCTCATTTGTATAGCACTAAACTTATCCATTATCCGGATTACATTTAAAAGACACTCACAGTAGACCAGATTCAGTTTAATTATAATGAAAGAATCTGTTCACTTACGTTTATCTACATATGTAATTACATAGTGGTTAGATTTGTGTTTACTATTATACCTATATGGTCTATAATAATCAGTTAGTTATCATCATAATTCTATAAGATTTCAATTGTGTTCCCCAATTTTCACTTCAATCACCTTGAATGGATTATTTATTATATGTGACATTTTTAACAAACATCAATAGCAAAAGAGCAATTACGTAAGTACTTAATAAACCAATTACTTCTTGCTAGGATCGATATAAGGTCACAATTAATAAATATTTGTGTCGTTGTCATACCATTAAAAGTAACGTATGAAAACGGATTTGCGTTGTCAATATATTTTGAAATAATTATTTTCTGCTTGTCAAATTATTTTTATTGTTGGTGTTGCTAATAACATTTTATCGATTTTAATTTATTATACTTATTGTTATTATAGTGATGATGGCGAAGTTATAGGTAAAATATTCGGTTCTTTTTAATTTTGTAGATGCATTTTGTTAAATATTCTGAGTTATATTAGGTTATAACTTCAGAGTTATGAACAATACTGAAATCGACTGCATAGCTAAGGTAAATCACATGAACCTTTTGACTGCATACAGAAATTAAAAATTATGTTTTCATATAAGCTTGAAATACAAGTACTTTTCATCAAATCAAATGAAAAGAAAATTTTCAATACATAAATAGGGACTCAAGTTATTCAAATGCTTCTCTTCAGTTATTCATAATATGTAAAGTAAATGAACTGACATTGCAATTTATCTGTTGGTAAATTTTTTCCATCATATATCATTAAAGAAATAGATTATGATGTTTTTTATATGAAGAAACAGTGTAATTAATAATGTAAGAAAAAATGCCATAGTTTCTATTTATTGATTTTGAGTTTCTACATTAGAATGGAATATATCTTGATCATTAGCGTAGGAAACAATTTTCAGTTGAGAGAAACCATTACGAACTACACACATTGTAAAACGAAAACATTGATAAAATAAGAGGTACAAAAAGTGAGTTGATCAGAAGTAAGAAATCAGAGTAGGGGGTATTTCGACGTCAAAAACCAACTTCTATGGCGTTATCAATGTAAAAATCGACCACTCACGAATCACTTCTCGGATTATAGTCATTTGATGGTCAGTGATTCATGGTAGAAAGATATTTTCAAAATTTTTATCTAGGATATTCGGAAATCATTTGACGTACCAACATTGTTATGTATCATCTAACTGCCAGGTAAACGGACAAAGTGGCAAGTAATTTCCTGTCAAACTCAGACACTTTAGCTTACTTCTATCAAACTCTGTATACGTCCATCCCCATAACTTCGCAAAATACATTGACTAGTTTATTTGAACTGGTCGGCAAAGACAATTTCGATCTATCAATTTTTGCTCGAACCCAGCAAACACAGTAACTGAGCTCTGAAGATGATCATGTTTTCAACGAGCTGGCCTTTACTTACTTGTGAACCATAGTTCTCTCTATATACAGAACAATGAATATCAGATTTTTTATGGATGCAACAACTACTACATGTTCTATTTGTAACAAAGCACGAACGCCGTTACCATAAGCTCCATTCATTCTGATTTATTTTATGCATTAACGCAACTTTCCGATTAAAAGAATTCGTTGTTCACTTGACACAAGCTTCGATATTATAATTGTTATATATTTACGTAGTAGACGCCGATTGACTGTGTTTTGATTTCTGAATATGGGCAACTAGACTAAACCATCAAGTATATAATTCAAAACACTGAAAAAATTAACTATGGTTCTTGGAGGTTGTAATTTCCTTTTGTTGAAATTTATGACTGAATTTTGACCCATACTTATGGGGATATGTAGAGCCTTAATGAGTATTTCTATATGTCCCTTTCGCTACAGGTTTTCGTACATGTTAATAACTGGTAGCGCTGGAATCTATGACTCTCATATTTTCTCATTCGAAATTCATGAAAAAACATTTCATGATTTATTGATAAACATCATTCACCCCGAATAGCTTGGCGACTATCTAACCTCAGTGTCATAGTCGTCAGCACGTCAGTATTTAAGGTGATATGTGATAAGTTCCAATTTTAACACGTACGTTAATACTGGCATACATATATCTCCAGCCAAAAAGTCCCAAACAGGATGTGATATGCATCAAGAATCTTACTGCTAGCCAACATTCAAATAGACTCAAAGGTCAACTAGTGGTTCTAAACCATGAATTTGGTTAATTCAGAAAGTTGAGTATGATTTTAAATCAAGATGACAAAGACCTCCAACTATTGAACTATCATAAATACAGGCAGCAAGTCTATATGTATTTCTCTACACGACTTAGAAAACACGTAACTGATGTTATGAATTATCCTGTCTCCCGATTTAAAGGTAGCTGACGGTGAATCTACACAATTAAAACATGTGGACTAACCCATACTGACTTGTTTTCCTGCTCAAGAGATCTAGCTCTGCTTTAAAACTGTCCTTTTGATAATCAACTGTTAGAATATTTTTTACTTAAAGCATCATGGCTAACCCATCTTGTTGACTGAAATACTTATGAGTAACAAGTTAAAAACTTGCTCATCAGTTCATACAAGTTTGTTTATTGTTTAAAGAATTGTTAACCGTTTACGCAAACCACTAAAAGTTAAGAACTTACGGTTGTTTGGTCTTCAGCTAGACCAAGATCATATTCACTTAATGCAACCACAAATATGATTGCAGTGACATCTTGGAAACAATGAATCCACTTTTTTCTTTCTGATCTTTGTCCGCCAACATCTACTAACCTACATTCACCAAACAATGAAAAGTAATCGTGAGTGGTTTTCTTATTTTTGTCAGGAAAAAACAGAAGGGGATCTAGAGTGCCACCATTAAGCTAATTAATCACTGGAAATCTTATATCTTACAAATTTATTAAGGGTTAGATTATCAATTATAAAGAGTTAAGATAGATATTCATTCACAAACAAGTGCAAATTATATAGTTCGTCGCAAGGGTAACAATAAAGCAAAAATTTATTTTTATGTTCACTTCACCAATCATTCACGGTTTTAGTCGACCTTTACTAAAAATTATTATTTAAATTTAAAACAGATTTTTAAACGTGAGAAAATCGAACGATACATTTTGAAACTTATTACCCATCACGAGAACTGACATATTGAGGAGTCATTATGGGTTTATCTGAAGAGTTGCTCTGCTTCATCGCGATTTAGTCTGGGGTAAATAGACCATTATTCACCGGTTCTTTTACCCAGGTATTTCTTTTATATCTTGTATCCTCCAGCTTAATAAACTTTCAATATCCTACACTAAACCTACAATAGTCCTTCTGTTAATGGCTTTCTTTCAAAAACGGAACTTTATCCGGGTGTTAAATGTAAATCAGTAAATAGTTAGAAGCAAAACACTGATCGAATTAACACAGTAGTTGTACTGTGGTGTATGATACTTGTGTTTGCAGATATAAGTTGTGTGTAGCACCAGGTTGAGAAGATTAAAATGAAGAGAAGAGAGAAGTAATCAAGATGAAAACAGAAACAAAGGAACAAGGAAGCTTGTAAGAGATAACTCAAGGGAGATTCGCAAATAATGTAGTTGGCGTATAATTTTCACATTTTACTAAACTACTATTTAATTGTACAAGAAACAATAAATTGGTCTTCCCCACCTGAGTGTTTGTTCACTGAAGTACTAAATTAAGCCAAAGTGTAAAGAATATCAAAGAATTTCGGTCGACGGATTGTAAACTGAATTGATTGCTATATTTTCAAACGAACGTAAAAATGACCATGAATAAAAATATTCGCAGATAAAGAATGATTTCTTGATCAAAAAGAATTATTTAAAAGTAACTATGCTTCAAAGTTTGGTTGAAAGATGTCATTTTCTCTGCTCGGCTGTTCGGAAACTTACATCACGTGAATAAAGCGTCGTTTAGCTCAAGATGAAACAAAACGATTTTAACGAAACACTTTTCTCCCAATGCCTTCTGTTTTCAGTCGCTTCATCTTGCTCTAATTTGTTTTCATTAGAAGTTTAATAAAAGTCAACTGAAAACGCAAATTATTCTCAGTTTATCACATGAATAATATTTTCATAAAAAACGTCATCTCAACATACTACTTAAAACTTCCTGGTGGTGACATTATTGGAGAACTTGAAACTATTGCCGCTCTTAGAGTTAACAAGTTTGATTTAAGCGAACATCAATCAGGATTCACTATTAAAACATTTACCGGAACTCAATCTTTTTGTAAGAAAACTGAGTTTCTTGTATGCCCGTAGTCTTTACACGTGTTCTTAATACGTCTTGATCGGTCGGAATGTAATCATGTTTAGCCAATCTATCTAAAGAATTGAAAAAGCTGCAAAAGAATAGAAACAATGGGAAAGCAGTTGCTTTAGCCATTTGTTGTGGCAAAATAACATTTGTGTTTTATAATTTTTCCATCTCTTGATTATAATTCACGTAAACTCTTGGCGATATCCCGAAATATTTACTCCAATGTCGGCGGATGGTAACGCTTTCTTTGGAAAGCCAAAATGGCTAGGGGTAATATCAATACAGAGGGCATTTTTTTTATACAATACAAGAGTAGAATATGACACTCCCTATTTTCTCCTCACTTTCAGTAAAAATAAGACATATAAATAATGATCATAGAAATGTTTCTTTTTTATTTCTTTGTTAATACAGCTGATGAATATTTTAAAAATCTGATATCATCCGGTTCACCAAACAACTACTTGTAGCTAATATGTTCAGGCGTGTGGCTCGTTTTTTTTCCACTAATATAACGCCTAGTTTCTTTTACAATTATTAAATAACTACCAAGTTGGAGGGCTAGGTTGATGGCAAAGGATTCTCACTTAGCTAACCTCAAGACGAAAAAATTATTTATCTATACAACTGTTTATGTTATGATATCTATCGCTGCCGCCAGTTTGAATGCATTCATAGAGTCTGTTATAATATTATATATTGAATCAAATGTTTTGCTACAACATTTACCTCCTTCTAATGCGACTGATCTTAACTCTAATGGTGCGTAAACTTTAATTTATTATTCAAAACTTACTAAGATGCTGAATCATTTAATTGATATTCTCTTGAACGCTTGAAACATTGTTGAACACCATCATCATTCCAGAGTTGATAAAGAGCACTATATAATTCAGTTGATAAGTAACCGTCTGCGGCCTCATTCGCACACGCAAATAAAGTTCGAGCGTCGTCCTATTTAAGATTTGCAGTAAATAAAATATTTTTTCTGATATTTGAGGAAGTAATAACTTGAATACACTAGAAAAAATTTAATCAACGGTCTAAAAATGACTTAAAAGTGATTTTTCATTAAGATTTTAAAAAATTAATGCATAACAATTAAAATAATACAAGACAAAAGTAAATATGGATAAGATCTCCTGGTCACACTTTTGCGTCAAAAATGTCAGGTTAAAGATCATATACTCAAAGCTAACAAGCAAGTTTTGGGTACCTTTTTAGGTATCTTCTTAGGCAAAATTTTATTACTATAAGCAGTGAGAACACAAGTGGGGGCAACCAAATGCATTTTAACATACACCATATTACTCTTAATTATCAGTGTATATCAATGTCATTTATCAAAAGTTTATTTAGCTAGTGAATTTTTATTAGTAACGTGTAACTTTTAGGTTTTTATGTGAACTTATCCAGAGTTGCAAGCTTGATATGTTGTTCACTCAAATGCAAATTTTATGAAATAAGTCATATGGCTTGTTTTTGTAAGGTGTAACATAAGAATACCATTTTAACAAGAAATAGTTAGACGTCAAGCAGAAAATTATAATATGCTTATTTCCTAAGTGCTAACCTTGGTAGAATTATTTATGGAATTTGTTTTACTTTGTCTATGTTGCTTGATTAGTCTGTGCATACTGTATGGTCTGTGCAACTCTCGATCCCTAGTTATCCCCGAGTTCAGTTAGTATTTTAGTAAAGAGCTATCTACAACAGTAGGCAAGCCTGAAAACATGGTAATTTATTATTAGTTTTCTTCGACATTTCGACATTCGTAGGAAAGAATGGACGTCTCTTGCGGATAAGTATGCCAGGTAAAAAATCACTTAATGATATATCACTTTGCCCAAAAAAGAACATTTGAAGGAATAAATCGATGGGTAATATTAATATATGTATCTATAGCGAAACAAACAAGCCAGCGACAAACCACGTAAACAGCATGAATTAATAAAATATGCTATATTTTTCAAAACGCCAAAATTGTTTGGAGTTCCACATCTGTTTCAAGATTTAATATCACAGTTTCAGCCATAAACTACAATTCTTGAGCTCGTAACAAAGTCAAGACAGCTAATTTGGTTAAATACATAACAAACGATTGAAAATCCAGTTTAACTATAAAAACGATTTTATCTGCTCTAACTAAAGCCTGAAGTGTTCTGAACACCTTAGTAAATTTACACGTAATTTTCTATCGATTAGGACCATGAAAAAGCTATGTCTTTAGGTTAGGACAATTTATAAGGATTGCAACATGTTTACTTTTGCCTTATATGTAGTTTTGCTCAAAATTGCTTCGTTAAAGTAGTAAATTGTTTGAGACCAAGACACACGACAAAGCAATGTTTTTAAATACCATCGTCAATAATTAAAATCTATCAATTCAATTAAGGATAGACGTTTTAAGACGTTGATTCAAAGAGGATAATTTTCACAAGAAAAACGACTCACTATTCGACACTCGTCCTCAAATTTAATGTACAAGTGACCCATGGCTCGTATAATTGCTATCATACTCTGAACGGTGTTGCTATAAACAACAGGCTTATAAAGTAAGCACTCCTCTCTTGTGTAGCTAGATTGGTGAATAATCCTAAAAAATTCATCTAAAAATTGACTGACCCTACTTTAGCTGCTTAAGTATTGTACTTTTCCCAGACTCACCAGCACCTTGTATTATTAAAAGGTTATGAAACTTTGAAGATTACCCAACAACAACAGCTTAGCTATTCTTGCCATTTTTTCGCCATCGCTTTTGAGTGAGGCGTCTATCTGTTTAGATCTTAGAACAGCTTCCTTCTCGTCAATACTTAGTAAACATCCCATCACGGAATATAGTTACAACGTTTACACCATGCGCTATTAATAATCAGTAAACAATAAAACCAAGATTGTATGAAAACTTATTTATTATCTTGTTTCGAGCTACATAATCAAATGATTGTTTTATTTTCTGTGAATTTATGCTGTACATTAGAGAAAGACCGCACTGGTTGAGGTTTGAAAGGTACCAAAGTAATCATATCAAAAATGATAAATGATTGTGAATAAACACTTAACTTACTGCTGAGATTCAGAGTTATCGATTCTTTTATTTTTACAGCCCTTACATTTATTAGCTTCCTTTAATAAATAGTGCACCGTTTGTATGTTTAGATAAAGTAAACGCAATCGCTATTTGCCTCGTGCAGTTAGTAATATATGTTATGATAAGACTGTTCGAACCCTTTTTATTTTACAACCTAATAAATCTACAACCAATAATCACAATAAGGGTTTTAAAAGTGTCGGAAAAGGCATTCACCAATGATGTCATTTTCACCAGAAAGTAGTTCGTAATTTCTTAATTTTTTGTCAAATGAACCACATATTATGCTATACCTATGGTCACTTGCTAAAGAGTATTTCCCTTTTTAGTAAAGTATATAATTTCATCGGCACAAATGTTAATATGAACTCAAGGAATGGCTGCTAATGCTGAAAATTTGTTAAATCCGTGGAACTATTTCTTTGTGTAGCCCAGCTTGCCTCTTGTCTCTTCACTTGGGAGGGGCTTTAATTCTTGAAAGATTGTTCAGGAGTGCCTTAAAGCAACATTGCCACGGCAGCTTTTTATATAAGGACAAAGTAGCACTTAAGCTAAATCTAAGTCATTAGTGAAAAAAATATCCTGAAAAAGTTATTTTTATGTTCGACATGAGAAATCAATCATGCACTTTTGAAATGCGAGAGCCACGCTTATCTCATTTGTTTAAGTGGCATGAAATCTACTTGTCCGTAACTCTGCGATTGAGTGAATAATTTTTGTGCCGTGGAAGGAGAATGCTGTGTATAGATATGAGGTTTAGGGAGATTTTATTCTGATAGGAGAACGAGACAATTCATATAAATCTATGGAGTTCAATAAACCTGTAGTGGTACATAAATCCACGTAACAAATAGTTCTATAAGTAATCAACATTATTACTGATCTGTCATAACCCTTGACGTCTTCAGTGGTGGTTTCGATGTAATCTTCTATACCGAACGAAACGCTTTGATAAAGACCATCCGCATATGTGGAGACCTAACTGATTGACAAAAGCTAAACCAGCTCTCACGCAATAACGAATCATGAGACCGAAAAGCGATGAAAATGTCCCGACTTATGAGTGACATCATTGGTAAACGAACTTTCAGCGAATTTCATTTCAGAAAACTCTTTATATCTAAGCTCCTCCAGAAGATGCAAGCAGTTCTCATTTCGTTCTTAAATAACACCACAGATCAGCTTATTGTATTTGCTTACAAATGAGCTTCATTTATTCTTCACGTCCTGGATACCACCAAAAAAACTGGCACTGAGGTTTATTATGTTAAGAGAAAGCTCAGTCTACAAAAACGAAATAACATTTCCGTAATACCATCACTTCCTTTCTGAACATCTGCCATGATCACAAATGGTCTAAGATTCCTCAAAAAAGCCCTTCACGTAAAACATCTGTCTCTAGTTCCCTGGTAATATATAACTAAAATCAGTACTCTTACAACAACACCCATGATAAGTCCTCCAGAAACTGTGCAGTTTTAATGATCCCAAACCTGTCACGATAAACCTGAACGAAAATTCAGTTTGCAACCAGCAACCACACTTGGAGAAACTATCGAGTAGGTCGAATCTTTCACGTACCTGGACAGCATCATTGATGGACGTGGATGACCCGATGCAGACGTAAGGGCTAGGATTAGTAAAGCAAAGGCCGCCTCCCTGCAGCTGAAAAACGTGTGAGACTCAAAACAACTGTCAACCAATACCAAAGTCAGCATCCTCAACACGAACGTCAAGATAGTTCTACTGTTCAGAGCTTAAACGTGGAGAACTACTACAGTCATTATCAAATTGTACAAGTATTTATAAACAATTTTTTATGCACGATACTATCTGTCCATTGACTGGAAACTATTAGCAACAGCCTACTATAGGAGAGAATAAACCAGCTTCCAGTTGAATTGAAAATTAGGAAAAAACAATGAAAGTGAATAAGACAGACAGTACGGAAATCACCAAACTTCATCATGAGTCAAGCGCTTACTTGACATCTTGAAAGGAAACAGAAAAGAGGAAGACCAAATTAAAAACACTGCCTCAGGAATTCAAAGCAGATATGAAAGGATTTGTGGCCACTGGAGAGTACTGGAAAAGATTTCTCAGAATCGAGTTGGATGAGGAATGCTGGTGGATGACCTTTGCTCTTCCACGAGGGTTAATAGGCTTAAGTAAGTTGTAATATAAGTGTGTCATTCAGTTTGAAAACCGCTCCACAAGCTTTCAAGAGATTCATCAACATAGTTTACGCGCGTATAAGTCGATGGCTGTCTAGTCGCAAGTTAATTTACAGAATCCCGTCTCCAGCATTTGAACTTTGTTTTTCACTGACTTTAAAGGACCGCACCACCGTTAACACAGAAATTTCAGACTGTTATCTACTAACATGACTTACACAGGCAAGCCAATATTCGCCTAATGTATTTAATCCCCAGAAAACAAAGTGGCAGCTGTTCTAAATCACTCAAGACCGACCACAGTCAAGTGACTGCACACATTCAACGATCTGACATATCTCCACTGATGGTCCACACGAAGTCTTATGTGACCATGCAAAAATCATCGAATTGAACGACAGTGGTGAAAGCCGAGTATCCACTCCATCCACAAACGTCCAACCGTTTTTCCTTACCCGTCTTCAGACAAGTACCTTCCTTAAGAATCAAATATCTGGACTTCACTTCAAAAATCAATTCAGACATACATGTTTCAAGGACAATCAGTGTAGGCGCCCACATAATTTTAACGGTTTTCTTAAAACTTTTCCAGCTTCCAAAAATAGACGCCGATCTTCTGTATGTGTTATCCTCAACAACCCTCAAACAGATGAGATCAGACAAGGAAATTGTACTTTGTGCCAACACTGCAGTTAACGATAGTCCATTCATGGGGAAACACTGTTGTCTCAATATCTTCAATACGTGCACAAGCTTACGTATCCAAATTTTCAAGCAACCATCAAGTTAAGGGAAGATCGATATTTCCGCCCTAGTATGAATCAAGACTTGAAGAAGCGAACACATTTTTGCATGAGTTACCGGACATTAAAGGTGATTATACTTGCTAAATGTCCCCCAGAATAGTTAAAATCTCCTGGAGACCGCTTCAACCATATTAGTGATTATTTGGTAGGTCTTACCAAAATCAAATTAATACTCTTATTTCTTAGCGTGGATAAACGATTTAACACAGTGGTCAGAAGCATTATCTGTCAGAGACCTTGCTACTGAAATAATGGCCTGCTCCTTCATCAAACGACTGGTAGCAAACCTTGGTCGCCCTTCGACTGTTAACAAAAACCACGGATCTCAGACCAAATTAGGATTTCTGTGTATCACAACACTCCCAAGAATCACATGAACAAACGACCGTCTTCCTTCTGTATATCAATAGGTTGGTAGAACGATTTTAATGACAGTTGTAGGTTTTACCCTCAGCAGAATACATTTTTGAATGGACTGATGTAGTTAGATTTTTTTATTCAGAATTCGTATTTCAGTGAAGATGATAATGGATACACTGCAGCCAAACTCATTTGAATCACGACACCTTGAACCCCAGGAGAATTCGTAGATTATTCAACCTCAATGCGTGTGGATCAAAACACCGACGTGAACCGGCTTACAAACGTTCAGTTAAACCTGGTTCAACTCGACCGTCGAAGCCACACCTCACGGTTAGTACCTGACGTGGACTACCGTCTCGTCGTGTCCAGACTCTATGGCTACTTTGAAGACCGTATAGCACGTAGAACGTTATTACAAAAATATATTAATGAGAGTAGGTGTATGGAAGGGAATGCGATCACCATGGTATGAGCCAGGCCATGGTGTGAGATTAATCGATATACGCGTTGGTTGTCCTCGAACTTGATGAGGATCGGTGAACTGTTCGACGCTCACTGCTGGATGATTTGGCTAGTGCCTAGTGACTTTTAACTGACCCTACATTATCATTTGCAACTTGTGTGAGAAGGCAAGACAAAAATGAAAACGCACTGAAAATTATAAATGTTCCGGAATCAGACAACTCAATTTTTAGTAGAAATCTGTAGTATCATCTTAATGAAATATACACGATAAAAGAAAATTAGTCAATTACATTTATGACAGTTTATCTTTGTCCTTGTGGCCGAAGTGATGACCTTAAATGTCCGGAAGCGCTCTATATAAGCTAGTTGATGTACTCTCTTCTCCAAAGTTAGGATGTCGAGTAGACGGTCTGGCAATCTGCGCACTTATTTGGATAAAGTATGTTCATTTTCGTATGCATATCGGCTTCTCTGTAGAAATTCAAACCCACCTTTGATCAGGTAAGTTAAGTTCACCTGCCTCAATGGATCCCTAGTACGGTACAAAAGATGGTATTCCATTGTCTGATTTGAAGAGACTTCTCGGGAAGTCTGACCTACCAGAATCAAAAGTTCACAATATTGTGGACTCAGCCGATAAAGATGGAGACCAGCTCATTACTTACGATGAATTCCTAAAACAAGTAAGTATTTTCAAAATATAGTGTAACAGATTTGTATGTTGTCAATGCGTTATCTGATGTGATGCGCAGTAATAGAAAAAAGGTGTATGTGACAAACTACAAGCTCAGAACGATAAGTCTGGTTGACACGGTTGACATCTCGTTTGTGCTACTTGTATTTATCAGTTTAACTGATGGTGTGATTGTTTAGTGGTATGATTTTCAATGATCCTCTACTGTGAATGAGTAGTATCTATTTAAATCCTAGTTCGTGTTGTGTATGGATGCGGTTGGACTTGAGATCGTGTTCCTCTATGGCGAAATCACTCGGTTATCTTTGTATACATAATCACGGTTGTTTCCAGATTACGAAGCAGGTTGACGCATAGATTCCAATCTGTTATTCCGACACATGCAAGTCACCATGTTTTCCATCTTCAAGCTCTGGTATTTGTTGTGGGAATGTACTAAAATCGTAGTGAAGTTTTCACTAGTAGAGTATGAATTTTCCAAACATGTGGAATGTCCCACTAGGTCTGTTTCGAAGTGTAAACTTGTAATATTGTCGATGCCGAGAGCTACTGATGGAAGAGAACTTCGTCTATTCTCCTCCCAGTTATTTAAATAACCTAACTCTTGAAACTGTGTTGACGTTTGACTGTTAAGTAACCCTATCGGGTTGTTGGTCCGACTTTCTTGACTGTATGATTAAAATCTTATTTCATAACATTTGTGTATTGTGTAAACTACAATAAATGTGGCTCAAAATCTGAATTTCTTTATGTAGCATAGTACTTTGGTTGCATTTATATTCCAATTGATTGAGTGATTTCCATCTTTATATCTTTGCTATATATGTCCATTATTTACTGTATTCTTTTACGAATCATATGTTGCCACAGTTCATGGCGGACAGTATACATTTAACTTCGACTGAACCTATTCCCTCTAAGAGCTGTTTTTGAATTCTAGTAATGTTTTTGAGAGCAGCTGGGCGTGTTGGGCGACAATATGATGGTTTTTAACAATATTCAATAGAATCAACGTAATTTTTTAATCTTTTTGTGTAGTTATTAGTTCCATTTTAGTATTTCACTTTTCCGTTTACTATGTTTCCCTAAATTTGGAATAGGTTCTATCTGAGGATGAAGGAACTCTCCGGAGACTGCGTATTCACAAACGAGTCCTCAATCGTGCAGTGCTGGCTATAGCACCGGATTGTGGACGCGAGTATCAACGGACTGTTGCTGTAAACTCTGGTTACGATTCTATCGATGGCTACAATTGGGGTGAAGCAGATGTTGATAATTATGTACAGGCGTATGACTGTCGTCCTCCTCCTATATTTATCCCTTTGATAACTATTGCTGAGGTAATTCATTTCCTAATTGACTGACAACACTTTGTTTTACATGATTTGGTTTTTGTTTGTGGATCTGTAATTGTTTTTGTTGTTCACTAAGAAGTGTCTATCAGCACTATTCTGGTCTAAAATACTAATTCTGATGAGAACGAATTAGTTTTTGAAAACAGTCACATGGAAGCAACATTAAACAGTGAAGTGGATCTCTATAATTTGAATCAGATCTAAACACGAAGTTGTAATTTTGAAGGCCAAATGAGAAGTGGTATATTTTTGTTCACTGTAGATTGTCTTTCTCACTATGTATGAGGGGTCAACAGTTGTCCGTAATTTTATACTTCTGTACTGGGTACGTTGTTTGAGTCGTATTTAGATATAATTTTCACGTTTCTGGGCGCATATTGTTTCGTCGATCCCATTGTTATGTTTTTTTTAAAGAATCATTTGATTATTTTTTAGTGATCCATAAGCACTTAAATATTGTAACCATAAGCTACTGCGACCAATGTTTTTGAAGACACTGAAATAAGGACATTACTGAAGCAAAACCTCGTACTATAGTTTTGTGTGAAAGTTTAGAAAGTTTTTCTGTACACACGTTTTTTCATACATGTACTGCGTACCAGAAACCCATTTTCGGTTGGCTTTTGCCATATATTTCTTTTCGAATATACAATTGTGATCTCTCTCGTTGTTGAACTTTTGTTTCTCAGTTTTCTAAAAAAAACCTACTTAGAATCATCTGTTGCGATTCTCATGGTTAGTATATTCAATCTCAATTTCAAATATCGAACTGTATAGTAGTACTAAAATTATACTTTTACATTTTAAAAGTCACACGTTAGTGACTGTCGATACTTTCGATGTTTTTTTCTTTTTTTAGATTGTAGTTTTTATTTACTACGTTGTTACTTACAACAACAAACCTAGCTCTTCCAGTATCGTCACAGCGTCATCTGGTGTCCCAATTGATAGTATACTTATTTATAACCCAACTAAACGTCATGAAGTATGGAGATTTTTAACCTATATGTTTATTCATAATGGTTATGTGCATCTAGCTTTCAATTGCTTACTTCAAGTTGTACTTGGTCTTCTACTTGAAATTGTTCATAAATTTTGGCGAGTTGGATTAGTCTATTTGTTAGGCGTTATTGCAGGTAGCTTTCGTATTATTATTTGTAAAAATACGTATTTGTAAAAGATTTTCAGACACTTTTTTTCCTTGAAAAAGCTTCCACCAGATTACCAGGCGAAACGTTGGATCTACTTCAAATTCTTTCGCTGAAATTTTACAAATACATTTTCCCACTTATGTATTCGTTTTCAAAAGTTAAAATGTTAAGTAATGAACTGGAAACTTAGGTCTACTCAAAACTTATTGTAAAGTACATGACAACACTATGGTCGCAAGTGTATTGTCTGATTTTACTTTCTGTGCTTTCCTGTTTCTTTATTTTGCCCTATTTAACTCCGAGATACCTATCTACACCCGACCAGTCTTATGTAAATATTTAGTTCTTTTGTCTTGTATATTTATGTTGCATGTGTTTAGCAAGAAATTTTTAATTTGTCCCTTGATTTTTAACCGAAAATTCAACAGTTATTTATTTAATCCTGTTTTTGTATATTAATGTTTTCACTATAGGTTCTTTAGCTCATTCTGTGAGTGACCCGTTTGTTTTGTTGGCAGGAGCTAGTGGGGGCTGTTATGCACTTATTGGCGCTCATTTAGCTACTGTAATAATGGTATGTTGGGTCTTCTCTCTTGTTACCGTATATTCTTAATAAATCTCAACAAAAAATAGAAATTATTGCTTTATCATCCACCTATGGCAAGTGTAGACAATATATTGTTGTGTAAATCGAGTAGTAACAGTCTCAAAGCTTTTGAAGTGATTTGGTTGTATATTATTTAGTAATTATTACCCAGGAGTTGATTATCATTTGAACTAATAACATGAAATGTTTTTTAATAAGAAATCCGAAACGCATAATCAACTGTTAGAAATATACCATGTCTAATCAATCTGATTCAGAGCAAGTCAGTTAGGTATAAATGTTTTCGAATTTAAATAGTAAAAATTTATAGGAAGGGATATTTCGTTCATATGGGATGTTGTTTATGGACAGTTCATTCCCGACATGTTTAGTTAAATTTTCTCTTTGTTGATAATAACTGTCGGTGTTATTGTGATAAAATTAGTCTTATAATAAACTTATCGTTTTAATATAATGACAGCAATGACTAAAATTATTGAACTGGCAACTCACTCATTAAACCTGTGCTCAAATTAGAACTGCATAGCATTCTTACGGCTAATCCAATCTTCAACTTATTGGGTGTTTGGTTAGGGAAAAAACTATTTGTATACAAAATGTTTAATCGAGATATTGTGACTGAGTTACTTATCAGTCGGGAAATTGCGAATGAAAGTGAAATTCACAAGAAAGTCAGTAACTCACACATAGGTTTTTTTGTTTTCCACAGTCTGTCTAGTTAAAGAACGTTTAGAATGAATCGAAAACTTGACAGAAATCCTTTCAGTACTACGTCTTTATAAGTTCAATACTTTGACCTATCAAAAGAGTGTTGTACACATTTCTACCAAACTATGGCATCGTTGCGATTTTCATTGCCTTGTTCAATGAGGTGGCCGAAGTACTTTGAATTCCCTTGTCCAAAACAACTGTATACTGGTTCACTGAGTACTGGAAGCTTTTTTTTTCATATTAGTCATGGTTGTAAGATGATCCAATAGAAAATTCAGATCATTTAGAAATTAGGGTCTTAGGTGATGTTATAGTAAGGGTAAGGGAAATGTAAAACCAATTCTTTTCAAATAATGGTTATGCCTTTGACTTATCCGTTACCTTGAAAAAAACACAAAAAATAATTTACCGCGATTCTGTTGATTTGTTTGTTAAATTTGATCAAGATATATAACTGAAAGTTATAGGCTTTGTGTATTTCAATCTCAGATTCGTTAAATTGTTTTTGTATAGATAAGGTGATGAGATATTAGTTTGAATGACAACTCTGTCAACAAACTATCCGGTGGTTAAATATCAATAGGTAATTAGGAAGTCGTTTCGTCTGATATCTATCAGATTACAATAGAAAAATTGCATTTGCAAATGAATTTCGGTTATTAGTGCCTATTTAACTTTGTTAAAGTTCATTCTGTTTTCTTTGAATTATTGTTTTATTTTCCGAATACTTCAGAATTGGGATATAATGCAAGAGGGATGGCTGAAAGATCCTTTAAACTTTATATCAAGTGGTGTTGTCAGGTTAATTCTAATTATTCTACTTGGTGAGTTATAATCATCATATACTTATTTGCATCGTAAATTACTGCATATCACACAAGTGTTTATACATTTCTTCCACTTTTACTAATTCTATTTTAGTTACGCTTGTTTTTCTATTTATATATATATATATATATATATATATATATATATATATATAAGTTTTGATTTTCAGTTGGTTAGAAAGTTGAAGCTATTTCATCAGATGCCCTATAAGTAACTGTATGAGATCTCCACCTGGTGTACACAATGTGTTGCCAAAAACAGGACATCCGAATCTGTACTTAATAACTGAGTTAAGTCACTCATCACATTATCTACTTTAAATACTGGCTTAAAAGGTCTATTACTTTAACACTTCTCTTTTTTTAATTATTTTACGGTTGATACAGTTATTTTCGAGTCTAATGTTCGTCTGTAAACATTTTATTAATTGTCAATGGACGATTTGTTATCTGTTCCATTTTCCTAGTAATTTTATATCGTATGGTTTTAGGTTTCACTAGAATGAAAGATCCCTGGTCTGTTTTTAGAGAAGACATTAGTAATGTGCAATTATTTCAGGCATAAAATCCAAAAATATATTTTTCGTAATCGTGCAAAATATAAATAACCTTGGTATTTATGATAAACCGTTTCAATGTACCAGAGTAGCTTAGCGGTTTTATTGCTGCTTTGAATACGTTTATTTTAATTTGTTCAATTTGTTCACCTGAAACTTTAGTTTGAACTTTTATCAAATAATTGCTCATATAATTAGTGATAGAGTACTGTTGAAACCATTTAGATTGTCATGATTAAACTAGATGTTCAATATTAGTACACTGCATGCCAATTTACTAGTATAATAGTTTGCTATCTTGTCTGCACATTATTGTTATATGATTATCGGTATTAATTCATGTTCTCTATTTTATTTTAACACTTTTTAAGGTGGTGGTGATACTGGATTAGCCATTTATGCTCGTTTGAAAAACCCAGATGAAAGAACACGTGTTGGTTTTTCTGCTCATTTCGGTGGATTTATAGCAGGTTACTAAACAAATCTAATTTGTTCTAACAATTATCGTTCATTTGTTACGTATCCACTTCCTACCAGTAACCAATGATTAGTTTCTTTAAACATATGTAAATTGTTTATTGACCCAGAATTACATATTTAGTGCGTTTTCATGCTCAATTTATGGTGAAATTTTCAAATTCGTAGTTCAACTCCTAGAACTTTCATAAATATGTACAATACTAGATTGTACAACCATAGTTACATTTAAACAGATAAATTAACTAGCTATAAAGTTATATTTTCTATATTTTTCTGCTACTTATATCTCTTTATAATTTTTAGAACAGTGACTTAATGGTTGAAGTGCGTGATCTCCAGCCTCGCGCTTATAGGTTTGAACACCATGCTATCTACTTTATTTTAGACAAATAAGTAGTATCACGTCCAATAGACAAAGACAAGTTTAACTATACATTAAGTGCACACAAAAATACTCCTAGTAAATGAGTTGTTATTATTATTTCTGAGTTTTACAACAAGAAATACAAGCAAATGTAAATGTATTTACAAACATAGATGCAATAATATAACTTGTTTAATAATATCTTCAAAACCCCAATACATTGATTTCTAGTAATAAATTTGACCTAGTCACATGTTCGCTCATTTGTAAAAGTATTTTATATAACTGAAGATTGTATTTATCATATTAAGTATCTAAAAGTAAAGCTGGCAAACTATAACAAAAGAATTTTTTGAATGCTGTTAGAACAATATAAGTAGATGTTAAACTATTGGCAGCGAATCTTAGTCCTATTCACATATTTATTTGATCTATCAATGCTAATCATGTATCATATAAAAAACAGTTTACGTGTTATTAATTGAAACCAAACTTAATATGTCTACCTCTGGCTTGTATAAGGGGTAGATGAAATAGCTCTTATCCTTTAAACTATCTCTTTATTGTGTACATATGTTTTCATTGAAGTTACAGATGGTATTTTTTGTATACTGATTATAAGTAATGTTTTCTGAATGGTTAAGTACGTCTAAATTTATAATGTTCAAATAAAAGAGCACATACGTAATTTGTTTACTTATTGTTTAAGCCTTGGACGTGGAACAGATAGTGAGTTGTAGTTTTGAACTCCATCGTACCTCATTCGATGTCTGGAAATGAACTGCATAAATAAATCTAACTTCATATTATACAACTGAAAGCTAAACACACGATCATGTACTCAGCTACTGAGTTGTGATAAGTTTATCCAACATTCTTATTTCACACAGCCGGCAACTATTTGTTTACTTCATCGAAGTAGGGTAAGGAAATAAACCTTTTGATCGCGATAAAGTTCGAAAAATTACATACTTAAGTTGCAGAAGTAGACAGTTAGGTATGAATGATGATTTATAATATTTTTCTCTCTGTGATATACGACGATAATAAGACTGGGTGACCAAGTTTATAATACCAATAAATTGGATACTCGAACAGTTCGCCATACACAGGCTAAATTACGTCATATCAGATACACGATTCACAACCAGGAATAGAGAACCAGAGTAGCGCTAGACAATACTTTATCTGACTCAATTACATTCAGTCATTCGATTGTTCTGGAGTAGAAATCAATGAGAGGAGAAGAAATCACATATTTGATGTTCAGTAAATTGAGTGCCTGTTTCTTTAAACTCAGTGACCAATCAGATTTGCCTTCACCACCATATATAAACTTTATAATCTAATGTAATTGAAGAGAGTTCCTGTTTCTTTAATAGTGGTGGTTGTGATTCTGAATGAAGAACAATCTATTTCAAAGTTTTACCTAGTTATGGATCCCGAGAGTTGTAGGATTTTGTGCTTATTATCTTTTAAATTACCACTAACAATTACAATGCATTGACAGTATCCAATAGTGCAAACGATGTGGTCCATTAAGGTTTTTGGTACTTGTGTAACTGTTTCACGGGAATGTGCTGTGCGGTTCCAATCGTAACGAGATTAGATGAGGTTTGTTTCCCCTTTAAACTAGTGTAAAAGTACCCAGTTTCAGTGTATATTTGTAATCGTAATGTGGGGTGGTTGTTCAGGAGTTGAGGTGTTTGTGTTTCAGCTACTGAGCTTCGGGATTGCAACCCTGCATCTAGTTCGTTTCGATCGACCGGCTGAAAGTCGAGTACACGAATCGGTGCCTGTTGGTTTGCAGAAACGAATAAATCACTTAGTCATTGCATTTAAATCAGAAAAACTTGCAATCAAGTGACCATGTTGTAATTTTTGCGACTCATTGTCGTTATACTACGAGGTGCTTGACATAACGTTGACACAGATTGTCGTTTTCAAGTAACCGATATATGTAAGAAAATGTAAGATTGTCCTTTTCAAATAGTTTCATTGGGAAAACATATCATCAAAATGTTTTCAGATTTAATTTTGTTGAGATTTCATTACCTATTTCTCACATCTATGCCTTTTTTCATTTCTAGGTCTTTTATTAGGTGTAGTTATTTTGCGCAATTTAAAGGTGGAAAAGTGGGAAAAAGTTTTCTTTTGGATATGTATTCTTTTCTTCGTCCTATTTTCTATAGCAGCTATCTTATTCAATGTATTTTGTGTAAGAATTAACAAATGTCCTGCCTCTATATGGAATACCTAAAAAATTCAATCAGATTTTTATTATTTTTTTGACAGAGAATTTATGCATTCTTGTTCTGTGAAAACACACTTTTCCAGATTGTGGACCTAATTTTTTACTTCAACGTATGTATGTAACTAATCAAAGCACTATGTGTTTTTGTGATTGTGCATGTGTGCGCCTGCTTTCGTTGGCTTCTTTTGTTAACTCTTTCTCCTTTATGGAATTATCTAAAATATACTATTTTTGGAAACCGTTTATACTTTTTCCGTTTTCCATTACTTGTTATTATCATTTTTGTCTAACTTCGTTGATCTCTAGTGGTTAGTATAAATTTTATCATGAAACACATACTTTGTTTGTTTTATAAAAAAAGACGCGTAAATACTGTCTGACTCATAGAAAGGAATTAACGTATTTATTCTTGTCTGGTCAGCCTTTTACGTTCATTTTCTATACTTGGACGCTTTCTTACGCTTTATTTGCATGACTGATATTAATGTGGTACATGCTGACACTAAAATACAAATTGTTGTTTTCGTATATCTCGTGTTCTAAAGTCTAGTCCTAGTGACTTTTGTTTATTTATTTATTTTTTTGGATCCATAATCATCTCTGGATATTTTGATTGGATAAACTTTTGTTTTGTCTCATTAAAATCGATTTATTAGTATTATTTGGTTGTGTATCAGACAATCTAAGCTAGGTAGATATAATATCATTATCTATCGTTTTGTAATGTATCAGCGTAGCATGCATACATAGAGGAATTTTTAGTTTTTGTGTATAAATGTAAGGGTTCATGAAGCGTCAGTAATGAGTATTTATTTTCTTAGAGAAAAATAAAACGAATAAAATAGGACAATTTAGATAAATAATAAAGTAATGAAGTGAGATTACTTATTTATAGTTAAGATTTTTGTTTAATTCGTTTTGTTTATATGGTTTTTTCAACTGCTTTGTTCACAATCTATATGACTAAGATTGATCAATATTTTGTTCCTGTTGCATAAATTGTGAAGGTATTCTTTTTTAAATAGATGTATTTGTATGCGTTGCGCAATTAGAAACTTTATATTATTATTATTATTATTGTTTGCTAGTGTATACTTTCTAAAATATATTTGTGTACTTAATAAATTGTTCCTTTTCATACATTCATATATTTAGTAACTACTAGATATGAAGATTAATAATTTGGATGATTTGACATTTCATTATTTGAACTCATTTAACAAATAGATCGATGATCGTATGATGATTATTTGTTCATGTGCTTTAAATGGTTAATTCTTATTTTTATTCAAAAGAAGTTTAATACTTGAAGTCAATTATAATTCGATTTAGTACTGAAGTACAATTTTGCCAACTAGTCTGAGTTAAGTTTTAATATAACGTGAAAAACACATAAATGCTTGATATTGCTGAGGCCAGTGTGATCAGGCAATAATTGAGAAGGTAGCTGTTGTAATTATCAAATTCCAGAATCTTAACGCGTATTGGTCTTCGAGCGGCTTTTAACCTAGTGTCCAATCAAAGACAAATCAGTTCTTTATTAGAATCTATTCAATTATGGCTCAAAACTCACTATATTGTAGCCAAAATATATAACCACACAGCAAAGCAATTAGGGGATTATAATGTGTACATAACTTAATTGTAAGTGATACGAAATATGAGTAATAAAATAATTAATGTGAAATATGGAAAAAAGACGTGCGACAGTTATTTATGGGTCGATGGAGAAGTTAGAAAAAGGTGAATGAAGAAGTCTCAGCGAAGGAAATTTCCTTTTCGATGATATCATTTTCTGAAGCTGTACAACTTTTCTATGTAGCAGTCGATGGTAAAATTATCAAAGGTAGTTGAACTTACTAAAGTGTAGACCACTGAAAGTGAAATGGTGGTCCCGAAAAAACAGAGTTAAAACCTTTACGGAGTCCCTTGAGAAATATGTCTACGACTATTTTGGTGCACAATTATCCACGTTCCAAATGCATGCACTGTCACTATGTTCGAAATTTTGTGATACTTCTTGGGAAATTGATGGACCTTACACAAAAATGTAATTCTAAAACCTCATCAAACAAACATCTAACTTAAATCTGGTTTTCAACAGTCATTTTGAGCAACTCGAATCAACTATAACTATTGTCATGAGTACATCAGTTTGGATACTATCATAAATCTGAATAAAAACGATCTTTTAAAGAATAAGGATCTATTATTGCTCTGTTAAGATAAAGTTTTTGGACTTGTTCTTATGGACTGGAGGGACCATATTGATAAATTATCCTCAACATTTAATAATGAGGAAAAGTTTTCTAAAGAACCAAAGAAAAAAGATGCCAAATGTAACTAAAGCTAACCATAATGCTGAAAAAGATAAAAGTGGATTAATAATCGACGATGACTTATTCAAACGTTTAAAGCCATCGGGTTTTTCTATTCCATTGTTGTATGAGCTCGCGAAGCTACACAAGAGACATTTTCCTCTTCGTCAGATAATGGACATAAATAATCGCCCATACCACGCGATTGCCAAATGGCTGGTGGAAATTCTACTGTGGTGTGAGCTACTTATATCTACATCAGTAGTATATGGCGATAGTCGGGCATAGAATGTATTTAGAAGATAGAGAAGGAAACAATGGGAATGGGAAGCAATCGCTATGAAAATAAATGAACAATAAAATCTGAGACGATCGACTGATATATACAAAATAAATAGTCAAGTTTAAGACGATTGATATTTTGCAAATTAACTATTCACTGTATGGTTCTCAGATTTTATTGAGATGTTCTGTAATCTTGTGCTAAAATACATTCGGTTTTCCTCACTTGTGTTTCCCTTCACTACACTACTACCTGTCGAAAACCGAATCTGCAAACATAGCGTTTCAGGCTTTCGACTTCTTGAACTCAATAGTCAACGTCGATGTATCAAGAAAGAAAATGATATCGTTACATGTTACTTCTCTATTCACAATTGTCCCGCTCATAAAGTATTTGCTTCTTATGTGATCATATTTACTTTAGCGACGTTGACGTCGGAACACCAAAACATTTCCTCAAAGAGCTATTCCTACGTTACATTTTCAACGCTAAATTTAACGACGATCTCTGGTGTTGTGATGAGAGCTCTTATAGCAGAATATGTTTATGGCCAACTTAAAGGACACCATCTTTCGGTCAAAAATCGGTAAATTTTATTTTTGTAAGCGATGTATGGATAATGCTTTTATCATCTGTGACGAAGACAACCTTAATAAAATATTGCAAGAGTTCAATAATTATCACCAGTCGGTCACATTCACAATGGAAGCGGATTTGATCTAGGAATTCCACTTCCTTGATATTTTTGTAGAACGAAGATCACACTGGTCTCTACAACGGTCGTTATACAGAAAGCCAGCCTGAAACGGGCAATGAGTGAACTTCCACACTTGGGTGCCACTGAGTAGGAAGAGAAATTTAGTTCATTTTGTATCATCAAGAGCCAGATGAATATGCACTGATGAGATAAATAATTATGAGCTGAATATGATCCGACGAACACTTTTGGAAAATGGTCTCCTACCTTATTTCATTGACGGTAATCTGAACCCAAGGCATTTCGATAAGGAATTTATGCACTGCCAAGACTATATAAATTACCTGTTTCAAACCCAAACTCTGTGTACAGAAGAGCCCCGTTCAATCCCTTATTCTACCAATGTCTTAGAACCCCTATCAAATTTTGCAACTTTTAATCGCTAACTATTACCTTCTTCTCTACGTAGATAGTTATCTTTATCTTTTATTCCATAGATTATTACCTGTTACCACTTCCGAAACTATCTTGGTGATTACTTTGCTTAATGATATAAACCTTTTTTATTCAGTACTTAAAAAATTTGATTACATTGAACTAACATCCCTCCATTTATAAATTATGATAGTTGACATTTGAAATTTTTGATAATCTTTACTACATTGTGCAGCACCACTCCGTTTTCAGTGGCTTACATTTGAATAAGTCTGACTATCTTTGATAGTTTTATAAACCTCTATTTTACTATCGACTGCTACATGTAGAAATTGTACAACTTCAGAAAATATCATCGAATAGAAAATTTCCTTAGCTGCAACGTCTCCATTTTTTGATGAACCAGTGAACCTCTTTCTTTTCTTAAAATCCAACAGTTCAAGTGTTATGAATTCTCTTATTACTACCCAGGTACTCTTATTGCTTAGTATTTTTGGGTACTACTTCACTCCACAAGTCCTCAAATAAGAACGCGTATAAATAGGAACGTAATTATATTCCAAATTGTTGGGGTGACCCAGAAAATTTCTCGCAAAGGTCAACCAAGGATCAGGAAAACACTAAGAAGCGTTTCCTCCAATCAGCGTTCACTTGAAGTTTGAGCCAGAAATATCAAGGGGGCGAAACGTCACATGCAGAGGTTCTGATTGGCTAATTGCTACACTGTTACTATGTTTAGTAGCACTCCAGAATCTTTTAGCAACCCAAGGACATTTAAAATATAAAAACCCTGTATTTTCTGTATTGAAATGAACTTTGGAGTAAAGTATTTCTCGCATACTTTGCATCTTCTTTCTCGTTGTTCAGGTCTCTGTATAGTTTCTAGCTTGGGGATTACAGAATAGCTTAGGAAATGAATATAGCGTTCAATTTGCAAGACTTATCACAAATAAACGAGGGTAAGTGGAAGTAGGAATCAAAATGAGAAAAACGTTAGTATATTTATAATTTTCACACCATAATATCCTAGAGTCTTTTCCGTGTATCCGCTAGTCCAAGTGTATACCTTGCCATGGTGATTGTAGTATTGGCCATGGTTGGAGCTATGCTTCCCGTGGTGGTTTTGTTGCTAATTCGCACTTGGTATAGGAACAGAATATCTGCTCAAGTTGGTTGTCTAAATGTGGCCAACACACAACATCGTGCTAGTGCTTTCATCCAATTTATTTCAGGATGTCCTGAGTGCAACTGTTTAAACACTGTTGGCTATAACTTCCTCGGGATTATTACACGTTTGGCAAACAGAAGGCAGTCATCGGTGATTAAGAGAGCTAGCTTGCTCTGGTGAAACTGATGAACCTCTGTGGAGCTGATCTTCGTGGGTCACTCTTCTAGATGAAACTTTTTAATTTCGTGGAACCGAGCCTCCAAGAGTTTATTCTCTGACTTCATCTGATGACACTGGATTGTTTCGAATGGTATCTGCTACTACACTCCTTATTTCTGGATCTACAACTATGAAAACAATGATCATGTCCTCCAGTCCAGGATGTTGAACTCCAATGAATCGAAAGAGAGAGTTGAATTGATCGATGGTATTTGGTGACGGATACTCGATATTGAAGCCATAGCTCATAAGCATTGTCTCCCATCGCTGTAATCTGTTGGACCTATAGACATGAATTCCTTTCTTAGAACCGGAAATTTGAGTTAAAGGTTTGTGGTCTGTCAGTAGAGTAAACGTACTGACGTAGAGCATTTTATGGAATTTTCGACAGGAAAAATGATTGCAAGGGCTTTCCTTTCAATCCAGGCGACTGTAGTTCCGGTCAGCTGGATTGGGTGACCTATCAGCATAAGCAGTTGTCTTTTCTGATTTGTCCGGAAACACGTGAGATATCACTGCTCCAAGTCCATTACTAGAAACATCAGATACATTAACAATTCCCAAGTTGGAATCGAAGTGTGTCAACAAAAACCTCGAGCTGAGCATTGATTCGACTTCATCGAAAGATGCTTGAGATTCTGCTGACCACGACCAATGTATGTCTTGTGATAGTTGTTCATTCAGAAGACTTTTCACTCTGTTCATTTCAGGAGGGAAATGTACTGTTATGACTAATTAATCCCAATAAGAATCTTAATGAAACAGCACTAGTTGGTGCAGACAAAGGCTTTTCTGAAAAATAGAAGCAAATTTTCCCTTTAGCTTTTCTAGTAACTTTTAACCTACTCTTTTTGCAAGTATCGGGGTTTCCAATGATGAATTTGACACATTAGAGACACCGTTAATGTGTATATCCATCTTTATAAGTTTTTCTAACATATCCAGACCAAGATCAAGGTTTGGTCGTTCTGTTTGGCAACAAACTCCTCTACGGTTAATTCTATTAAAGGAAAATTCACACTGTAATTCCTTGACAAGTAAAAGAAATCTCGATGCATTTCTGGCAGTCTCCGTCGATGGCTCCATTGGCGACGTTCCAAGCAATCTATACTTTTCTCTAGACAGAGTTATATCGGATACCGTGCCAAGACGCGTTGAGATGTCGTTAATCTGGTTAGCAGCATACTCCCTTCGAATGTCGTAGTCTGTTATAAAAGGTGCTCCTGGAGAACGTGACTCCACCATGTATCGAGTACGCCTGTTTCTTCTTGGGCTGGGACGTACGATTGGGTGGACGATCGTCATTTTTCGCCAGCGTTAATTAAGTGGGTAGAATAGTACATAATTTCAATCATCACATAACCGACAAGCAGTCATTGGTTTGTTACTAGTTGTTTGGCTGCTGAACCTTTAACCATGTAATAGCAGTGACACTACTGAAGGTTAAATTTGTATTTACTTCTCCAATTAACTCATTGTTATGTTTGATGTTTTGCAACTGTTTGCACTCATACGTCAGTGTCCTGAGTATGACGTCGAATTAAATTTTTGGTCTTAATCTCAGCATCCTGAGGGTAACTTTAACTGTCCACACTCTCTGTTAATGAGGTTTGCTGAGACAACATAGTCATTAGCTTCACGTTTCACCAAATCTAGATACTTATATCGAATACTAGACAATGAGGATGATTCACTGAATATCTCTGACAATTGAGTTACTTGGGCAATATGTGGTCAACATAGTGTGTATGTTCGCTAATTTTCAACTTACTCATCAACAATGGAGTCTTCCACGAGTCATTTTGTTTTCAGAACTCTATTCTAAATGTATCTTTCCAACTCTTGAACCACTTGAGGAAGGTATTTCCACTTTCAGGGTCACAGTTGAATTCTTGGAGGTTGCCGGCAACTGTGTCAGAAGAAGTAGTTTAAATAGCCTGTGAACTCGAGTAATGGCTGTTGAGCTGTTTCTTCAGACTTTCTAACAATCGCATTTCACCATCGAGTTGTGCTTACTGCTGTTGTAGAATTCAGTTAAGCTGGTCATCTGATATCGGCTTCTTGAATGTATTTTCCTTTTCCTCTTCGAGTCCTGTATTTAGAGTTTCAAACTTTAAAGCATTATCTATGCAATAAAGAGAGACTGTAAAATAATGTAATAAACAGTAGGAATGTACGTTAATTGTGAGAAGTTACAAAGCATATACATAGCCTTCAATAATTCGTTTGGATCTTTCGGTGTATTCTGCAATCTCAACTGTCTTAGTGGACTGAGATTTGACTCCAATTGTATTGTAGGAATGTTATTGTAATATTCATGTCGGCTATCCTCGTATATTATTATTGTGTTAGTGAATAACAGAATTAAATAAGTCAGATACGAGAATGGATTTTTGAATACATATATTTTGTACACTCATTGATCTGGACAGAATCAGACGGTCGAAACGAAGAGAAATGACGCACAGGGGAGGTGTGTGAGCCAACTCGATTTAATCAATCGTTAATCAATATTTATAGTCACACAAAAATAAGCTACAGACATATGATGAGTAGGATAAGATTTATATCCACATACGCTCATATAACAACAGTCAGGGTTGGTAAGCAAATAATTAACAAGGTCAAAACGTGACTCAAGAAGAATAGATAAATTGGCCTGTCCAGAAGCTAGACTAAGTTATGTGGAATTAACATAGTAATTGACACTACACTGTCATCTCTTCTGGTCCTCAAGTGTTCTCTCAAAGCCGTGCTTTCGCTGTACTGAGACTCTTCACTCTGTCCGATAACTGCGATACCACGTTCGGCAACAAACTACTTAAAAGCAATTTTGTACACAGAGTCCACTACAGTATCTGAACATGTTAGAAAAGCTAAGCGAGACTGATGAAATTCAGTCTAAAACTTTAAAAAAGGAAAATTACGGGAATATGATCAGGATGCTTCACTTAGACAATAATCAACGCTATTAACATATACTTAAAAAAGAAGACGAATTATGATGTTCATTAAACAACTTTCCTAGTAGAGCCTTTGTCTGTGATTAAGTGGGTTTACCCTAAAACCCGTTGACACAGAAATGAAACAATCGAGAATAGAAGGGAAATGAAATATGCCTTTAATTCGGCGTAAACCAATCAGAAATAAACAGTCGTCGGAAGATTAGGATCTTCGTATTGAGCTTGTTTCTGTTCCTAGTGTAATCCATTCTTGCGTTAGATATTAGGTGTAACTGAATTATTATTATTATTATTCACAAACATCTTATGGGTACATAAGTGTTGTGAAGAAACCATTTCGGGTTTCTTCAAAAAATCCAATAATACACAATTTTCAATAATGTTAGCATTCTACTTGCCATATTAAAAAAAATTTTAGAGTAATAATAGTAGAATATTAATAATAAAAAATCGGGTCTGTGTAATTGAGAAGAATATTGAATTGAGTTTAAAGAAGGAAATGGAGAAAATAAGGGAATAGAAATAAAGGAGACGTGAAATACACAAACAGTTTAATTGACGTGTTTATGAACATAAAACAAGAACAAACGACTATGTATATATCGTCAAATTAGTAACAAAAAATAATTTAAAAAAAACAACTTATTATTGTAGTAAGATATGACACTAGAATAAATGTTTGTGCAGTCAGTTTGGAGTGATGCAATGAAAGTCTCAATTGAGTGAAAAGGATAATGAAATATCAATATGTATGAGACATATATGCATAGTGAATATAAAACGGGTCTGAGAAGTTAATTTAAGTGTAACACAAGTTATTGTCTTAATTACAAACTTCGTAATCTTAAGAATATTTATTTAGAGGGAGAGAAGAAAGAAAAGAAGTGAACACCTAGTGAAAAGTTTCATCCATGATAAGAATAATAATTACGTTGAGAACATTCTTCTTCTATATGTCTGGGCAGTATCATTGGTAAACATGGTGGATTTGATGCAGATGTGAAGGCACGGATCGGAAAAGCAAGAGCAGCATATCTACAATTGAAAAACATCTGGAACTCAAAACAATCGTCAACCAACACCAAGGTCAGAATTTCCAACACAAATGTCAAAACAGTTTCACTGTATGAGGAGGAACCCTGGAGAACTACGAGAGCCATCATCCAGAAGATACAAGTGTTTATCAACAGTTATCTACGTAAAATACTTCGAATCCGTTGTCCAGACACTATCAGCAACGACCTACTGTGGGAGAGAACAAACCAGATCCTAGCGGAGGAAGAAATTAGGAAGAAGCGCTGGAAGTGGATAGGACGCACGTAAAGGAAAGCACCCAACTGTGTCACAAGGCAAGCCCTTACATGGAGTCCTCAAGGCCAAAGGAGGAGAGGAAGAGCAAAGAACAAACTATGCTGAGAAATGGAGACAGACATGAGAAAAATGAACAAAAATTGGACAAAACTGGAAGGGAAGGCCCGGAACAGAGTAGGTTGGAGAATTCTGTTCGGCGGCCTATGCTCTATTGGGAGTAACAGGCGTTAATAAAATGTAATATATATATATATATATAGCACATTGATTTGCATACAGAAACTCGTACTGCGTATCCACTGCTTCAAACGGTAATTCTTTATTCATTTTCTAGTGAGTCATGGAAACCAGTATCTTTTTCCACCTGTATGAAGCGTATTATTAGTTAAGATGATTTGTTGAAGGAAAGAAAATATCTCCCAATAACTGTATGTTTTCTGGATTATACATATATTTTTTACGTCTTCAACATTCCTGAATAAACTTGTCGACAAGTACAACTAATTCCTAAGTGACAGATTTTGTATCAGAATAAAATTCGGTTATTTGTAAAGATGAAATTATGGAATGGGAAACTTCTTCATTGTGTTCATTTCTTTATGTTGAGAATGAGATAATAAATGTGTAATTCTGATGGTATTTAACCTTCTAAAATTGTCTAAATGTTGATTACAAACAGTACATTTTCTGGGGTCATTACTAGAACATATATGTTAATCATTAATTTATCCGAATTATATTTTATGACCATCATGTTTATGTCGTAAAATTTCGTCGGTCTTGTGTGCATATAAATGTATATGACCTTATGGATTATGGTAGGATAACGCGAGGAAATCTTTGGTATTTGATGCAAATATTTTAAATGAATAAAAATAAACACATTTCGGAGAATGCTTATGTGTTGCTTGTATGAACTAATAATTCCTATGTACTTGAAGTCTGTCTGATTTCGAATTCTAGAAGTAATACGTTCGTTTGTGCTCGCCTAGTTCTGTTGTGTTTTAGTTGCGTTATTTCGGGGATTCCTAGTTCGTATAATAATTCGAATACTTCTGATCATCACAGTTTACTTTAGCACAACTCAGTAAATTTCTTAAGGCGTTTTGTGGAGGTCTTTTTATATTAGAACACGACTTTTTTTGTAAAATATCACTGAAAATGAAAGAGAATCGGGTCGATGTTTCTTGCTCAGAACCACACTCTCAAAGTCTGAAACCTTTGAATTTCACTATGAGAACCATGGTTTGTATTGTCAAAATCTAACTAACCACGATTACAACAGTTTAGTTCTCAACCTACTCACTATTTCACTAGCCAATAATTCAGAGTCAGATCTTTCAAACAAACTTTTCAACTTTTGGAACAAAATAAGTAATATAAAGTGTCAAGAAAAGTGCTCGATATTGCGGCATATTTACTTACAAATAACTTAAAGTTTCAGGGATTTTCCTTTAGTTCATACCTGACCTATTTCAAAATAAATAATGGATTTTAAAATAGTGCAGCTAAATGTTGTAGATCACCAACGTAGATGATCTATGTCGAAATGATTGGAGGCCTACTCGAGTTAGACGTGAATGATGTGACAAACTAGCTAATGTCGAAGTCACACCTCACAGTCAGCACCTTACGTGGACTACCCCATCGATATATCAAGGTACCATAGATGCTTTGAAGACTGTCCATGGCATACGATTAAGTGATGCGCGTTTGTTGTCCCTGGCCTTGACGAGGATCGATGATTTGCTCGATATTCAATGACCAAACTGCCGAATGATTTGGCTAGGGCTTAGTGACATTTCGCTGGCCCTACAATGTTCAACTGTTTCCTAATTTTGCCCTAATCTTTGGTTTAAAACAACGTTTTTGTTAAACTTTCTCTCAATAAAATTAAGCGTCAAGATTTAAACTTTCATATGTATGCAAGATTGTTCAAAACAACTAATTTCGCACAACAAGTTGACAAACTGTGTAAACAGCTATGTGATGTAGGTAGACAACTTAATATTTGTTTATAAACACAGTAAATCACCTAGCATTTCGGTTTATTTGCGCGAAAAATATTAGCATCTAGCGTTAAATGTTAGTTTACCTAATTGTAAACTATAATTGGCTATAGTGACATCGTTTGGCTCAGCTTGTTGCTTTGCTTTATGTAAACAAAAGGGATAGAGGAAATTATGATTTAATGGTAGGTTTAAAAAGTAAATACTTCATGCTAATCAAGAAATTAATGTGCTCACCACAATTTCATTTGCAGTGTTAACTTTCCTCAGGTTAATAAGCAGTTTCCGAAAGTAGGCCGAATCAGTTATCGTCTTTTCTCAATGTAAATATATTAGTGAAGTCATAAAGAATAGTTGATGTTATGTAAGACATTAAAAACACTTTGTCTTATGAAAATGATGGTTACGAATAAGTTCTATCTTCAATACATATTTAGGATATTGTTGTGAAAAATCCAGTGCATGAGAATAGTTCCACGGCAGGTTGGAAAGTGATCTGAGACGGATGCTTGTTTAGACGCCTCCAGTTAGTCAGTGACCATTAAAACTAGCAAGTTCAGTACCGCTATCGAAATATTACAAAAGCTGTTAATTTTGGACAATTATTTTGTAGCGGTAAATAAATCCCTGAAATAAGTAGCTTTGTAAGTCTTCAACATTGGATGCTGACCACATTAGTTTTAATGGACTCACCTAGCTGAAGGCGCCCGGTCGTGCATCCTCACCAGATCACGAATGGGAACGCCGTGCTCAACATCCCCTGCAATCGCTAGCCAGATTAGATCAGTCGGTTCACGATATATTGATAGCCTATCAAATATATCTTCGAACCTCCTCGCTTCTGTCTTTTGATTTCACTAGGTGGGTGCGCTTCATACTAGATGTTACTGGTTAAAGCGTTGTCAAACTCTGAATACCTGTGGCATCTTCAAACCAAAGATTTTGGATATGATTTTACAGGTAAATTGATCGCAAGGACATTATATCTGCTATTTAGAAAAGCGACTCCTCATTTTAAAAGACTTTTCGTGAACACAACTAGATGGTTAATTTGAAAATAATTCCATGAGTCTGGGTTAAAAAAATTCTTTCTCCTATAACATCGTCCCTCTTAGTGTTGTCGTCGCTCACAATTACAAAACCTTTGTATACAAGGCTTTAAAGTATGCAAAACCAAGACCTGAATGATGGATATCCAACTTGATATTGGATACAACAAGGGTTGAAAATATAATTTTGGCTGACTAGATACATCCGTTGGCTTCTACACAAATGTGTGGATTTAATGAAAGTAAAAGGTAATTCGTTTAGATTGACAAAATTAACAACGATGATTTATGGAGCTATTTCTTGTACAGCAAACTAAACCAATATAAAACTGTCTTAATCAGATATTTTGCAGTTTCGTTGATGTATGTTTACATATTGATCAGTCCTGATATAGAACACTTTGAGAGACAAATTATGAAGCGTAGGTATTCAGATCTACACTGAAGGTACTTTGAATGCTAAAGGAGCGTGAGAAGCAACATAAACAATGCTAAAAAGGAAAACAAAAAACAGCATAGTCCGGTGACTCCTTAATCACAGTTATTAAATAAAGCAATCGAAGAGAGATATGAATAACACGAATGTGAGATCGGGACAATACGATAACTGAAGCTAGAAGTTGTTACAGAAAGGTCTTGAGTGGGTGATATAGGGACGATCACGAAACGCTCATCTCCAACTTTTTCAAGTGCATAGTCCATAGAAAGGAAAACTGAAGCACCGCGAGGTGTGAAAACACTTTTCACAACTAAGATGTCGATTAATGTGTTCTACAGATTGTCCCTACAACAAATCCGAAAAACAACTTACAAACCAATCCCATGGTTTACAGGTTGTTCAAATTTGTGTGATTAGTTGGTTAACTTGAACTGGATGAAAATGGTGCGTCCCCCTCAGATTACACTGAGTTTATGCTTTGTGGTGAGTACCTAACTAGATATATATCAATGTGCCTTCGAAGTCAATCTGACTATTCAGCGACTGCCTATAATAAATGGCCATACTGGAACAACAACACATTATTATTGATTTAGCATAAAAGTGAACATATACAACCGTTATACACACGTAGAAATTCATTAGCTCTGGCCAGACACACTTCAATGAAAAGCTAAATCATTTATACAGTACTGTACCTCATGACCAATCAAAAATAATCATTAAGTGAGAAAATGTTTTGAGTTTCAACTGTTTCCTTAATGTTATTATCTCAAAAAAATTGTATCCTAAACCCGTTCTTGGTCTGGAAATCTCCTGTCCTTACAAGCCCATCTTCGTGAACGAAAACATGAGGTAATTATCTAAACCGTCATTCATTTGAAACTGACTTGTTGATAATGATTACGAAATCTTCGTTCGGAAGATTCATACAAAGAACAATATTACGGTTTATTTTTGAAAGACAGTTGTTTGACAGACTCTCAACTTTTAGCTAAACAACAAGAAAATATAGAGTCTTATTCGTAAATTGCAAATTATACGTATAAAGTACAACACAATAAATATAACTGTATGTTCACAATAAACCCTTAATTTTTAGGCTCGTGGCTGAAGAAAAAGAACGGCCGGTTTCAAAAACAGCTGGGAATATCTCTTCAATGGTCATATAGTAACATCATAGGTGAACGCCTTTGAATCGTAATATACTGTGTTAACATTCGACAACACGTATTGCCACTGGTCTTTGCGGATGACTTCTATGCAACTTACCTTTTCTGTCATGAAACTGGGGCATCACAAATAATCATTCAGTACGGAATTTTGAAAGGTCGGTTCAGTGAGTAATTCGGCTAGCAGGACGCTCAAAGCTCCACGCCTACGGTGATGCGCATTTTGATTGCTGAAATAGGAGCGTTGAGTTATAATCAGTAAGCAGAAAAAATTGTTATCAGGGTCACAATTTCCTTCCCAATCAACAGTGTAGAATCCAATCTAAGGTTTGGACTGAAGAATAACCGTCCAGGTAGTTTAGATATGCGCTATCGCCCAGTTGAAAACAAAACAAGGTGAGTGGGTAAATGACGGTTCTAAGCAAATATTACAACCCAGTTATTCAACCAATAATTATTCAATTAATCAAATCAATCGCAACAATTAAATGTTATTCTATCTTTTCTGAACAGATCACGTACAGATTTGTTCGAAAAACAATATTCCGTTGCTTTATAACACAATGTTCCCGATTCTGAAATAGTGCTTCAATTCACAATCAAAAATGCACAATTCCAGTCAATGTTAGCGACACAACCAAAGAGGGAACAAATCAATATGGCTACTGCCAAGACTAAGTATCAACTAAAACAGCATAAGTGCAGTTCAAAAAGAAACGTGGAAACTCAGTGAAGGCATAAGAAAAATAAAAGCCATAATAATATACAAATATTACCGTATCAAATGTAATCGAAAAGACTAACAAAATGTACAAGTGAAGGAATCAATATGGACAAATTACAAGTGTATACATGGAGGGATTTTCACACAAGAAACCTTCAAAATGGATCTTACAAACAGTCCCGCGTCTATAGATTCGTTTGAGCTGCATTTGGTGCATATAGAGGCTTTATATTTTTTATGGGGCATCTGAAAATACATGCAACTCCAACGTCTATAGATCTAACATCAGAGTTATGGTCCTGAAAGTAGATAGTTCAGTCACCAAATCCAAGCAGTGTAGTCGCTCCAACGAACAGTGAGCTTACTCTCTTTTAATCGTCCTGTCCAAATCGAACTTGCCCCTATATAATTTCTGAGAGACAAATTTTGTGAAAACCTTCAAGTGTGCATGCGACTCCAAGTGGGTGAACAGCAAAGACAGCATGGAAAACACTAATTTCCCGAATGTTTAATCATCAGTCTAATCTACAACAAACGCCAAAGAATCATGCGTTGCATCCCATAGCAACCGCAGAGTACATTTTGTGGGTGATATATAAGGGACAGATGGTTGGTGTCTAGTACTGTATATTTAACACCTTCAATGCATACTTACAATAGAAACAGACGTAGATACTATAAGTCTGACTTTTAAAATCACTCTCTGAAGTTTGATTAAAAAGGTAAATGTTACGGAATAGAAATTATTAGCCACGAGCCTAAAAATTAAGGGTTTATTGTGAACATACAGTTATATTTATTGTGTTGTACTTTATACGTATAATTTGCAATTTACGAATAAGACTCTATATTTTCTTGTTGTTTAGCTAAAAGTTGAGAGTCTATCAAACAACTGTCTTTGAAGAACAAACCAATGTAGTAATAGATTTCTTTTTCCGATTCAATTCTTCTTCATCACGTGTATTAGTGTTGGGACCGCTTTTGAGAAGCAATGCGTAGCCTTCAGCTTTCCGGAGAAAACCAAGGTTTTTTCAGCCAATCTTTATCAAATTTAGCGTTTTAAATTCATATTGTGTTTTCTGCTGCTGGACGGTTGCACAGTTCGTCTGTTTGTGGATTGGCTGATTTATAATGATGGTGTAACTATCGCTAATCACTATAAATACACCTGTTTGTTCTTAGACTTTTATTCTTACCTAGCAATCTATTCTCCTGCTTCTTCTGTCTTCCGATTTGCGACTATGCGGGTCCAATGCGTTTCAGTGCCCTTAGTTGTATATCGTGTCCTGCGTTAATCAGGCAGTAAACATAACAATATGACCTGCATAAATCGATATCTGACGATCATTCTTTGCAACAAATTTAGTCTTGTGTCTTACCATTCCAATCTATTACTGCATGGACTCTTATTTTACCGTCAAACTCTACTACATCAGTGGTTTAATATTTAGTTCTTTTTGTAATGTATGCAATATAATAATATAATATATTTCTCCAAGCAGGGTTGTTAAATAAATACAATTTTTAGAAGTGAATATCATTTCATTCGTTCAGATATACTGAGTAGCCTTCAAAATATTTTCCAAAGTGGCATCACGTCCACGTTACATACCAGATCCAATCTCGGCATAATTGTGTTAGGATTTTGGTCGTGTTAAGTATTTATGCAATGCAAAATTTTAAGTTTATGGTTGTTATAAACTCCTAGTGTAAAAGTCCGAGTTAGCATGTTATAGGTTGTGTTGGTAGAATAGCTAATCCAGCATAAAATTGGAAACATGAGTCTGAATGGTGATAGTAGGAGAACAACCTCAATATCACAAACAGATTGACTTGTTCTCAAACATAAGGAGCCTGATATAAACAAAATGTTCTGCCCCACAAACACGGGTGGATTGTAGTCTTCGCCCTCACCATCAATGCTTGCCGGTCAGTAACTCCACCCTACCTCTTTTTGTGATGTTAGGCTCATTTATGCTTATTTCTTGGATATATATAGTACCTCACACAATGCTCTGTGTTTCACATCCTGTTGGAAAAAAGTACTTCTATAAGTACCATTTTACAAGCTTATCAGGCAGTTACAAATTATGAACTGCGGGTAAGGTATCGATTCAATGCTTTAATGGACTATGAATTAAAGTATAGGTTACGAATCAGAGTATAGGCTATAAGAAGGGTATATTGTAGGATTGTTGTTTGCCAAAGTAGGCGGGAAAGTATAGAAATAAATGAGTTATAGATAAGGTAACGAGTGGTGAAATAATACTAATGGCAATTCGACATAGTGTACTGGAGAGCAAACAGCTGATAAAGAATAGACAAGAAGGAACTCACATCAACCTGTTGCTGATGTTATTTTGTTCTATCCTAACCGGTTGATAGATAATAGGCTCCATAGACGCAAAACATTTGATAATAGGCAGGCGATTATGCGATTCTTTTGGCTTTTTAGCGTAGTAGTGAGCGTCTCTTAGCGACAGAAAGTTTATAGGTCCAGTGAGTTACCTGTCTACTTCAAGTGAAAAAATTAGGATGAAAAAGTATCTAATACAACTATAAAGTAGGAAAATAAGGCAATCCGGTTTGTACATGTAGATAGCCTATAATGTCGGAGTGGGACGCAAATGTGTTCGTTTGTGCTAGATCTGTGCAAGTGGGGGCTTGATCAATAAGTCTTACAAACGTATGTAATTCATCTCCTATGCGTATTTCAGAGGGAAGACTGTTCCATAATAATGCACACTTTGTGAGGAAGAAGTTTTCCCGAGTTTTTGATCTGTATTTCTCAACTTTGACCGTGGATACCTTGTCTCGAAGGTCTTATTCATGTGAGTCTTGGGCAAGTACTATATTTGTTATATCCGAGTGGAGATTAAGTTACAGGTAACTTCCGAGGACTATTCATGGACTAATATTCTTATTGTATAACTACTCAACAATTACACTATGTATATTTATATCCCTCTTATGACAAGCTTTATTTGGGCCTATAATTTATTATTGTACGATTTACGGTTCTTAAGTTATGTTCAGTTTATTAACTACTGCCTCCCACATTCACAGCCACTTTTTGGGCTTATTTGTGTACAAATATTATTTCCTATTTTATGGTACGTTGCGGTCTGTGTGATTGATATATAAACTAAGTATGCTTGAAATAAACGATCTGCTCTGATTCGGAAGCTGGTATTGTGTTCTGGACTCAAGTGGAAGGGCTCGTAGGACATAGGACCAATAAGGACGCTAAACTGCCCACACCGGTTGAACGTCATTGGTTGGCCTAGTGTGAAGATTCGTATAAGTCGTATTCGGATTGGTAGATAGATCGTGTGATCGAAAAGTCAGACATCCAAGGTCATAACAATATTACATATGGAATAAGTAAGTCTTTTGAGGAGTTTGAAATAGAGTCAAATTAAACCTAATCCTTCACTTCCAAAAGGGTTCTAGTCCCAAGATATGACATCGGAAACTGTAGTCAATGAGTGAGTCGTTCTTAAGTATTTTGCGAGTGAGGTTTCGTTGTATACTTTCCACCTTAAGTATATCGGATAGGCGTATGTTGGAAAATAAGAACAAACAGTGTTCAACGATAGGCCTCATACAGACTTTATAAAGAATGATTTTAGATTCATTTTGAAAGAAATTTCGAAGAACGATGCCAAGCAATTTTCGCATTTTAGATGCTTTAGTTGAGGTATGTTTAGAGAAGTTAGGAATGTGTGAGTAATGTATCCCTAGGTCAGTTACTGATGTCAGTCTAGGCAGTGGGTTATGGTTAAGTGCTAGTCTTATTTTAAGAGATGTGTCTACAATACACAGCTAGCCGCATTTCACTATGTTGAGCTCTTACCTTCAGCTTTTGCACCAGTTGTTCACCATTTTGAGATCATGTTGGATTGTTTGCATAGTACCACGTATGTCGCAAATGTCAGTTTTATAGATGACTTTTAAGTCATCAACGTAGAGGTTGGTTTTAACGTGTGCTAAAGCACTTGCATATATTGTTGGTGTAGATTGTAAAGAGCAATGGACCCAAGACACTACCCTTCACAACATCACTGGTTATTGGTCAAGGTGTAGATGTTGTAGTTAGTCTTGGTTATTTGGTATCTGTTTGTGAGAAAAGGTTTGATCCATCGCAACTGGGATTTTGTAATTTCAACTGACTGGAGTCTGTTGATTAGGAGATTATGGCGTACTTTGTCAAAGGATTTCATAATATCGAAGTATGGTATAACCGCTAGTTTCTTTTGGTCACGTATGTGAGTAACCTCGTTTGTGTGGTCTACCCTGTCTTCACCTACCATACCTAAGTCCTATGGTAATGGACGGTAAGTCACCGACTGATCCAATTTATTTTCACAATTTCTTATAACATGTTTGCATCTCAGACAATCAAAACTTCAGCCTTCGCTGGAGAAGTGGACGATCACATCTTCTAGATTTTTCCCAGTGACGACACCATTTTGTTCGGAAACTTAGGTCTTTATTTCTCGTCCACTATACTTGTGATAATCTTAATCCACCTACTGTTTAAATATAATCTCCAAAAAATGTACAGAGTTCAGTTCATATTCTACATTCAACGGCAGTAGTGTGTTTCTATGCGTGAACAGGTTGCCTCGGAGTGAGCAGAGGTCTCCAGCATCATCTCTTACCATTTGGGTATCGTCCTCCTTAGTTTCAAAGATACAACAGGTCAATATTAATTATCTCCCAAATCACTGTTAACCTACGCGACCAGCTTGAACATAAACAATTGTGACAGGTAGGATTTATTGTTCTGCACAGCACTGGTGGAGCCTCCTGTATACGAAATATGATCGTTCACTCTTTTAGTGTAATACTGTTGTCTGGAGGGTCAAAACGGATAAAGGGATAGTCCCAAGTGCCCCAAAGCAAACCAGAGCAGAAAAATAGTCACAGATGATTAAGAAGATTAGGAACTAGTGAGATTAATTTGTTAATAACCAATATTTAACCTTGAAATTTGATCCTGTAATCTATTATTTAACGTGTTGGATCAGGAAAGACCAGCGATGTCACAGAAGTTTCGTAGTTTGTTTCCACTTGTCATGAGTTACAACTGCCTGTCAAACAACGGCTTTTCCAAAGTCTGAACAGAATTTTTTTGACTGAGACCCATAGTACTTCTGACAACTTCTTGTTTTGTTTCAACCGCGATAAGCATAAACCAGGACACAAATCGAAAGCCTAAACAAATTAGATGAAAAGATTCCACAAATCAAACTCCGTTATGACCAAACAGACTCCAACAGTTCAAACATTATGTTCTCATCAACAACTTGAAAATGTATTTCCCGGGATCGGTCCTCAAATTCTCTGCCTGAAACTGAAACCAGTGAGTATTAATCGGTATCCGTCGGAAAGGTTGTTGGATTACTCATAGTAGACATCACAAATGAATAATTAGTATTCCCAATCACAGGACTACACCTGTTACTGTAGAACTCCTAAACCTGATACATACGGACGGTTTTAAAAATTGTCTTGCCTTTCCTAAAATACTTCAACAGGACTGGACCAATCGAAAGTTCTTCCCTAACGACTTTGGCAAATTCGGAATGACCACAGTGAATAGTATTGATACCATTTCTGTTTTGTTTTCCTGATGGTTCCATTCTAGATGCTACTGTACATTTATTCGTGTTGTAGCGGCAAGTAAATCGACGAAATAAATAGTTCCGTAGGTCCTCGGGACTTGATTCTGGCTTTAGTGTACAGATCTATTTGAAGGCTCCCGGTCACACATCCACACCAGATCACAAGTGGGTATGCCCTGCTACGCAGCTCTTACAACCATTAGCCAGCTTAGAATTAACGCTTCTCGATATATCGACGGCATTCCAAAGAGGACTATGAACCTCTTCATTATTGACCTTCGATTTGATTAAGTTAGAGCATTTCGATTGTAATGGTGTTACTAGTTAAGGCGTTGTCAAGCTCTGAATACCTGTGGCATATTTAGCACCATCAATTTGCTTCAACCCTTAAATTTAGAGGGAATACGATAGAAATTGCAAATGTCCATGATCAGGAATGATGACGAGAAACAAATAATTCACTGGTTCTGTCTAGCGACTACCGTAACTGAAACACCATGGGAGTTAGAATCCGTAAGGTGATAGTATCCTTGAATAAAGTAGGTTTGCCAACTACCGTCGTAAATGTGTCACACACTCCATCTACGAAAAGACTAGAGACAGAAAATGACTAGAAAAGTGTAAATGTGGTGTTTTGTCTGTCAATGTTGAAAACGAGTAAAATGATAATACTAGACATTATATCCCTACAAACGAGTGACTAGACTCCTGAAAGAGGCTGGAAAATTGTTTTACCAAAACGAAACTGACTCAAAGAAATTTATTGGATTAATTTTTCGGCAACATTTGTTCTTGTGAGTGAGATATTAACATTCCGGCTAGAAGCGCTCAACATAAAGTCACCAGCTACGTATGTCCAGTGAACGATCTAGAAGTGTGCGCAGTTTCCTGGATGAAGTATGTTCATTTCTGTATGCATATCGGCTGTTCTGTAGAAATTCAAACCTACTTTTGACCAGGTAAACCAAGTTAAACTGTTTTGGTAAGTAATTAGTATGATATAAAAACTGGTATCCCCTCATCGGATCTTAAACAATTTCTCGGGAAGTCTCACTTGTCAGAATCAAAAGTCCACAATATTGTGGACTCAGCAGACAGAGATAAAAACCAGTTCATTACGTATGATGAGTTCCTGAAACAAGTAAGTATTTTCAAAATATAGTGTAACAAATTTGTATGTTGTCAATGCGTGATCTGATGTGATGCGCAGTAATAGAAAAAAGGTGTATGTGACAAACTACAAGCTTAGAACGATAAGTCTGGTTGACACGGTCGACATCTCGTTTGTGCTACTTGTATTTATCAGTTTAACTGATGGTGTGATTGTTTAGTGATATGATTTTTAATTATCCTCTACTGTGTATGAGTGGTGTCCTAATTCGTGTTGTGTATGGATGCGGTTGGACTTGAGATCATGTTCCTCTATGGCGAAATCACTCGGTTATCTTTGTATACATTATCACGGTTGTTTCCAGATTACGAAGCAGGTTGACTCATAGATTCCAATCTGTTATTCCGACACAAGCAAGTCAGCGTGTTTTCCACCTTCGAGCTTTGGTATTTCTTTTGGGAATGTAATAAAATCGTAGTTTACTTTTGATGGATGAAACTGACCTGTTCCTGGTGGGTGGAATTTGTGAAATTTCATACTAGGAATTTTCGGAGTGCTTATATGGAATGCAATCATATAATGCTTTATTATGCTCCCCAGATTGCTCTTGTACTGAAAATGAAGTTTCCACTAATAGAGTATGAATTTTCTAAACATGTGGAATGTCCGACTAGGTCTGTTTCGAAGTGTAAACTTGTAATATTGTCGATGCTGAGAGCTACTGATGGAAGAGGACTTCGTCTGTTCTCCTCCTAGTTATTTAAATAACCCAACACTTGAAACTGTGTTGACGTTTGACTGTTAAGTAACACTATCGGGTTGGTGGTTCGACTTTCTTGACTGTATGATTAAAATCTTATTTCATAACGCTTGTGTATTGTGTAAACTACAATAAATGTGGCCCAAAATCTGAGTTTCTTTGTATAGCATAGTATTTTGGTCAACGTATAGAATGTCACTAAGTGATCGTCATATATATTCCTGTCTTCATGTTTGCTCCATTTTATGCTGTGTGATTTCGTGGATCATGCGTCAATCTAGACTAATACAGATAGGATACATTTGATCCTGTCTAGATATTTATCGTAAGCATTGCTCGTGAACCCTAGTTATTTTATTAGGGGAGCTAGCTGTAGGGTAGTGTTAAACAATCGCATCAAGTGAAATAATCAGGAAACAAGTGTTTTATCTTGTATTTTGAGTCTTTTTGTGTGCCGAATTTCGCCGTTATGATTTTGACTTTTTAATTTCTATGTCTTTAAAAAAACACTTGAGTAGGTTTTGTCTGAAGATGAAAAAATTATTCGAAGGCTGCGTATTCACAAACGGATACTCAATCGTGTAGTTTTAGCTATAGCGCCAGATTGTGGACGCGAACATCAACGAGCTGTTGCCATTGATTCTGGCTATGACACCATCGATATCGGTAGTTCAAAAGAAGCAGATATTAATAATTATGTACAGGCGTATGACTGTCGTCCTCCTCCTATATTTATCCCTTTGATAACTATTGCTGAGGTAAGTCATTTCCTGATTGACTGACAACACTTTGTTTTACATGATTTGGTTTTTGTTTGTGAATCTGTAAATTATTTTGTTGTTCACTAAGAAGTGTCTATCAACACTATTCTGGTCTAAAATACTAATTCTGATGAGAACGAATTAGTTTTTGAAAACAGTCACATGGAAGCAACATTAAACAGTGAAGTGGATCTCTATAATTTGAATCAGATCTAAACACGAAGTTGTAATTTTGAAGGCCAAATGAGAAGTGTTATATTTTTGTTCACTGTAGATTGTCTTTCTCACTGTATGAGGGGTCAACAGTTGTTCGTAATTTTATACTTCTGTATTGGGTACTTTGTTTGAGCTGTATTTTTTAGTAGTGCATAGGAATTTAATTATTATAACGATAAGCTACAGCTTTTCAATGCATACTGATTAGTAAACATCAGTAATATATCCCAAAACTCCGTTACGGTTGCAGATTAAAATTTTTCGTATGTATTTATAGACATCATTAGCCAATCACATGCTCTCTATATGTTAATCTATTACCTTTATTTGTTTCAATTTAGTTACTGGTGGATTTTCTTATTATCCAGGTGCTTTTAAATTTAATTTTGTACACAGATACACATTCTCCCGGTATTTTTCAAGTACCTCTTCATCATTTTTTTCCCTTTTTGGTATAGTTGATTATATAGTTCACTAACTTACCAGAAATGATATCACTCGATGTTCCAATCATCCATGGCCATCAAACAAATCAAGAGTGGGAAAGCAGTAGGACCTGAAAATATACCAGCTGAAGCACTAACGTCAGACGTAGAAGTAACTGCAAACATGCTTCACTTTCTATTTAAGAAGATTTGGGAAGAACAAGTGCCGATTGACTGGAAAGAAGGACACCTCATCAAGATTCCAAAGAGAGGAGACCTGAGCAAATGTGAGAGCTACAGAGGTGTCACACTACTTTCAGTACCGGGGGAAGTCTTAAACAGTGTTGCTGAACCGGATGAAACACTCAGTAGACGCGCAACTTCGAGATCAACAAGCTGGATTCCGTAAGGATCGGTCGTGCACAGACCGAACTGAGACACTACGGATCATCGTCGAACAATCAGCTGAGTGGAACTCATCACTGTACATCAACTTCATTGATTATGAAAGGGCATTTGATAGTGTAGATAGGAGAACATTATGGAAACTTCTTCGATACTATGGAGTTCCTGAGACGATTGTCAACATTATACGGAACTCATACAACGGATTACAGTGCAAGGTCGTGCATGGAGGACAGCCGACAGACGCATTCCAAGGAAGGACTGGAGTCAGACAAGGCTGTCTACTCTCTCCCTTCCTCTTTCTTCTGGTGGTCGACTGGATTATGAAGACCTCGATATTTGAGAGAAAACACGGCATACAATGGGCAGCTCAGAATCAATTAGACGATTTGGACTTCGCGGATGTCCTAGCCCTCCTATCGCACACACAAGAACAGATGCAGGTAAAGACAGCCAGTGTAGCAGCAGTCTCTGCATCAGTAGGCCTCAACATACACAAGGGGAAAACCAAGGTCCTCAAATACAACTCGGAGAACAGCAATCCAGTCACACTTGATGGCAAACCTCAGGATGTAGAATCCCTCACATACCTGGGAAGCATCATCGATGAACAAGGAGGTTCAGATGCAGACGTGAAGGCGAGGATTGGCAAAGCAAGGGCCGCTTTCCTACAATTGAAGAACATATGGAACTCAAAACAACTTTCAACCAGTATTAAAGTCACAATTTTCAATACGAACGTCAAAGCAGTTCTACTGTACGGAGATGAAACTTGGAGAACTACAACAACTACCATCAAGAAGATGCAAGTATTTATAAATGGTTGTCTACGTAAGATACTCAACATCCATTGGCCGGATACCATCAGTAACAGCCTTCTCTGGGAGAGAACAAACCAGCTTCCGGCTGAAGAGGAAATTAGAAAAAGACGATGGAAGTGGATAGGACATACATTACGCAAATCATCAAACTGCATCACGAGGTAATCCCTAACTTGGAATCCTGAAAGAAAGCGGAAAAGTGGAAGGCTAAAGAACACATTACGTCAGGAAATAGAATCGTATATGAAGAAGATGAATAACGACTGGGAGGAGCTGGAAAGTATTGCCCAGGACAGGGTTAGATGGAGAATGCTGGTGAGCGGCCTATGCTCTTTCACGAAGAGTAACAGACGTAAGTAAGTAACGTACCTCTCATAGGCCAGTGACTCAGAGTATGTAATCTTTTCGGAATAATCTAAGCATACGTCTTATAGCTTAGTATAAAGTTTCGATGTTGGTTAATATTAACCTGTAATTTAGAAATAATATCGTTTTGATCTACTAATTGGCGTGTTAAATTTGTTTGTGCGATAGGTTCACCATACTATGTAGCTGTTCGTCGTCTACTTTATAAGCGCAAATGACTATGACCTTTCTTATTGCTGATCATTTGGTTTACACTTCTTCGGGGGAAACCTGTTTTTGTTTGAGTCTCGTTTTTTTTCTCATGATTAGTCTATCCGACATCAGTTGTAAATTTTAGACGGTATAATAATAATAACCTTGTATTTTTAAAGTTCACATGTAACCTGTTAGTGATCGCTGATACTTTTGATGTTTTTTGTTGTTTCAGATTGCAGTTTTTATATACTACGTTGTTACTTATAGAAACAAATCTGACTCCAATGATTTTAAAGTTTCATCTGGTTTTCCTATTGATAGTATACTTATTTATAACCCAACTAAACGTCACGAACTATGGAGATTTTTAACCTATATGTTTATTCATTATGGTTATAAGCACCTAGTTTTTAATTGTTTAGTGCAAATTGTACTTGGTCTTCTACTTGAGTTGGTTCATAAATTCTGGCGAGTTGGATTAGTTTATTTGTTAGGTGTTATTTCAGGTAATATTTTGCATTGTTATTTGTAATAGGATACGTATTTGTAAAATGTTTTTTAAACGCTTATGACCTTATTTTCATCAAAATTTAAGTTATACAGTAATCGGCTAGGAATTCATATCTACTCAAAACTTGTTGAATGCACTACAACCTTATGTCTGAAAGTATGTCGTCTACTTTTATTGTTAGTGATTGTTTTCATCATAAAATGTGTTAATTGTTGGGAGCATCCAACTGTTTAAATGTAGTTTTGTGTTCATTCTTATGCAAGTTAGCGTGGTTTTTGTTCAACCTGTACGGAGCTGATGAATCAGTGATAAGAATGTTCAGTATCTGGCACTGCATTCACAAACGTTATTTACGAGCTACTAAAATTACGGATGGCTTATGATAGGATTTATTTATTTATTTATTTGAACACATAAATATTGGTACAAGAGAGCGCCAATATATATGCGCCACACAAAACAATGAAAATTCGAAGAGAAATAGAAAGAAAAGAAAAAAAAAAACTAAGGAACGCAAAAGAAAAGGAGAACAATGACGAAGAGATTGGAGTAAGGTAGTGTGGTAGTAACGACGGAACGAAAAGGTACAATCAGAAGAAATCTTTCAGGTAAAGGAGACACAACCACTTTTTAGAAAGAAAGTAAAAGAAGGTTACAGCAGGATCGCCACTGGCTTCTATTCTGAGCCATATCTGATAACGTCTCTAGCCACTGTGTAGCACCATCTCTCGGACCCCAACCAGGGAGTCGTGAAGGACCAACACAAGCCAGTCCTTTGCAGCTTTCTTTCATACCACGACACCATGTCATGCACTGACCACCTCTCCGCTACTTCCAACCAGTCCCAGAGTCGGCAAATAATACACGACGTGGAATCCTCTGGGACGACATTCGTAGAACATGTCCAAGCCACCGAAGTCGGTGTTTCAAGATGGTGACACCAATTGAGTTATCATCTCTGTGCCCGAACACACGATGCCGAACCTCTGCATTACTGACATGGTGTTGCCACTGAATGTCAGCAATCCTTCGGAGACAACGATGATCGAACACAGAGAGTCGTCTAACGTCCTCAACTCGGAGAGGCCAGGTTTCACAAGCATAGAGCAAAACTGCTCTCACCGACGCGTTGTAGATCCGACCTTTTACAGCCAGACTAACATCACGAAGGCGCCAAAGGTGGCCCAGATTGGCATAAGCCGCTCTGGCTTTCACTATTCGTGCATTGATCTCATCACTCACACCCCCACCAGCACTTATGCAGCTACCCAGATACACGAACTTCTCAACTACGTCTATCTGCTCACCGTCCAGGGTGAGTACAGGATTAGAATCCTGCCAGTCTTGTAGAAGTACTTTGCACTTCGAAGGTGCAAAGCACATACCATACCTACGGACACTGATTGCCAACTGATTAAGTGCGGATTGCATGCCTTGGGCATTATCGCACAGTAAGACAATATCGTCCGCATACTCAAGGTCGAGAAGTCTTTCTCCAGGCAACAGATCCACACCACCATTACTTACATTCATCAGAGCTGTTTCCAGAATGTCATCGATGGCAAAGTTGAAGAGGAATGGTGAGATTGGTCAACCCTGCCTAACCCCACTGCTCGAATGGAACAATGGAGAGAGGTGGTTGTATGCCCTCACTCTGCCTGAGGTGTTTTTGTACAGGGCTTTCAGGATGTTAATAAACTTCTCAGGCACACCCTTCTTCAATAGACAATCCCAGAGAACAGTCCTATCCAACGAATCGAAGGCAGCCCTGATGTCAAGAAACACTACGATTGTTGGCCTTTGAAAAGTATGGCGGTGTTCTAACATTTGGCGGAGGGTGAAGATATGATCGATACATCCTCGACCAGAACGAAACCCAGCCTGCTCCTCGCGAGTCAATCTTTCTCGGGTTTTGAACAACCTACGAAGAATGATGGAAGCCAATAGCTTAGACGCAATCGGAAGTAGACTTATCCCCGATAGTTGTTACAAGAACGACGTGAACCCTTTTAAAGATAGGGACAACTATCGACTCATTCCATGACGTTGGTACACACTCTAGTTCCCAAACCTTTGTAAACAACGTCGTCAATTCCTTAGTCAAAAAGTCACCACCATCTTTAAAAAGAGCCGGAGGTAAGTCATCTGGGCCAGGTGATTTGTAACGCTTTAAGAGTTGGAGTTCCTTGCGGACTTCCTCCTCATTAGGTGGATCATTCGTCACCGGCCATGGAGGGCAGGACAGTCTGACCGATGTTGCCGGAGCAGCAGGCCAGTTGAACTGCCCTTCAAAAATTCTGCCCATCGTCCAAGACGTCGATGGATGTTAGTGATTGGCATCCCATCATCCTCGCAGATTGTTTCACTCACACCAGACTTCTTGCTGCCAGTGGCTCGGATGAGCTGGAAGAGCTTCCGGTAGTTACCAGATGCAGCTGCTGCTTCCAGCTCATTAGCACGCATCGACCACCAGGCTTCTCGGTCCTTACGCAAGCTTTGCCCAATCTCCTTACGTAACATCCTTCGTTTATGGTCAAACTCACGGTCACCCGGAGTAGACCGACGGGCTTCAATGAGTTGTAAGGAACCAGAAGAAACCCAGTGCTTAAAGGCGGGACGTTTCGCAAACCCACAACTGACTGTTCCCGCCATTTTCATGGCGTCATGCAATTGCAACCAATGCTCATCTATACTTTTCGGTGGAGTGGTAGCTAGCCTAGAGGCTAGCTCGGTTCGATACTTACTTGCAACAGAAGTTGCAACCAGCTTGCTAACATCAATCCGTTGATGGCGTTCACTTCGTTGTCCACTGAAAAGTAAGGTAAGATTGGCGCAGACCAAGGCATGGTCAGAGTCCAGATAGGTACTCCAAAAGGAGCGGCAGTCTTTTACACAACCACGCCAGCGGTAGCTGATCGCGATGTGATCAATCTGAGTCCAGGCTTGAGATGCAGAGGGAGGACGCCAGGTGGCACATCGGCGATGACTGTGCCGAAAGTTAGTGCTAGCCAGGAACAGGTTGTGGTCTGTGCAAAGTTGCAGTAGACGGTCCCCGTTATCTGACCTGCGACCAACGAGTCCCCATCGGCCACCTAAACGACTCTCTTCTGTGCCTAGACGCCCGACCTGAGCATTCAAGTCTCCGGCTAGTACTACAATATCTGTCGAACGCACTTTCTGGAGAAGAACTGATAACTGGTGGTAAAACTCATCCTTGATTGCATCCGGGCTGCAATCTGTCGGGGCATAGGCGGAGATGACGAAAAGACATCGTTTCTCACGCCGATTTCTTCTCACTTTGATGGAACTTTCTAATCTAACAGCACATAACCGACTGTTAATGGGGATCCAATCGACTAGTGCTGCCTCAGCTCTAGCGCTTAGTGCGACACCAACGCCAGCAAGACCAGACGAAGATGCCACAGGGTCCCCGGATAAGCGCACGTAAAACAAGCTTTTCGAAGCGACAGATGGAGATCGAATTTGTAGTACTTCGCCAGAGTCTTGAATACGGGTCTCGGATAGACAACACACGTCGATATTAAGACTTTCCAAAGACATAGCCAGCCCTATCTGTTGTCCGACCTGCATAAATGTGCGAACGTTGAAGGCAGCCAGTTTGAATGGTGCACGTGGTTTCAGAAAATCTGCTTCAGTCCTCGTATTCGGTGGTAACATACAATTTTCAAACCGGACAGTGACTCGAGAACGTATAGATACAGTCGGATTTCCGCCAAAGACGAGCCGCTGTATAAGTATAAAAGAGGGTGAGTAATGTGGAAAATAATAATAATAATGATAATAATAACAATAATGACAATAATACTAGTAATAATAATAACAGTATTAATAATGACAATAAATGTAATGATAATAATCTGAATCAATTGTTTGTTTTTCAAAGCAAGAAAGGTAATTTCCGTAGGCATAAAGAGTTCATCAATTTGTGTGTGGGCTGTGATACTGCCCGGGTGCCCAAACCGAAGCAGGTGGTTATCTTAGGGGCCACTCCCCGAGCCTTTGACCTAAAGGTCTAACCCACAAGGCAGTGGAGCATCGTAAGGAGATGCAGTCCCATGGTAGCCGGTGACCAACGATTGGTTCATACGCCATTCGTTCCCGCAGGATACTGGAGCCCATGTGCACCATTGATTTGGAATCCGGTTAAAGCGCCGGACATTCGCTTTTCGTCCTCTCATTTTCGTAGACAACACCCCCGCCACGAGAAGGCAATGAGTAGGACTTCCCTGGCAGAGGCTGTATACGCGTGGCCGTGTGAGAGTATTTCGAGAGGGAGAGCGGACTCTCCCCACTCTCGGCCGTACCAGGGCATTCAGGGGGGAATAAGTTGACTGATCATTGTTTTAGTTTCGATTACTGATCAAATAACAATGACTTCTCAAAGTGGTTTCTAAGCTAACTAGCATCATATTAAATACTAAAAGGTATGTTGTGTTAGTGCGTTATAATAATTGTATCAATCAAATTGTTTATCAAGTGGGATGTTTTGTGATAGGAAATATTCGACCAAATGGGTTTTAATTTTTTATTTTGTTGAGGTAATAAAAAATAAGGAAGTGCGACCATACAAATATATGCAGTTATGTTCACCAATACTTTAGAATCAGTTCATGAAAATCTAAACACCTAATTAGTAAATTGACGCATATTTCTACAAAGTGGCTTGATAATCATACTTTTAAATGATTGTACCTTATGGAGCTGGTAGAATATGTAGTAAATTTCCTTAGGATCATGTGTCAAAAACAGAAAAAGCAAATGTCCCATCAACGGGTTCATCATGGTTCAAAGCTTAATACTTATCAGATCATACTGCTCTTCATATTGAAAT